>NC_134845.1:62731260-65231260 GCF_965363235.1 Mytilus galloprovincialis
AAATAAATATATGTTTTCGACATCACTCAAATTGTTCCTTTAAATTATGAAAGAAAAGAAAATGATTCCGATTTTTAACCTCAATATTTCTCTGGTTGGTGTTACCTCTCAAATATATGTTTGTTTTAATGAAATTTTAGAATAAATATAAAATGGTGTTATGGCCTTTATGTTTTTTTCTGGTTTGTGCGTCCGTTCGTTTTTTCGTCCGTCCGTTTATTTTTTCGTCCGTCCGTTCGTTTGTTTGTTCATCTTTCCGTCCGTTCGTTCAATCGTCAATTTGAAAGGCTTTTACTTATTCTTTGGTTAAAGTTTTTGTCAATGTAGTTTTTGACGAATTTGGTGTTCCATCACCTTGAAACTTAGTACACATGTTCCCTTTGAAATGATCTTTCTAATTTTGATGCAAGATAAGAGTTTTGACCTTAATTTCAAGGTCCACTGAACATAGAACATGAAAGTTTAATTAGGGCATCCTTGTACTGCGTGACGGAGAACTTTGAATATGTAATAACATATTCGTTCGGAAATACACGGTTTTCAAATGCATACAAGATAATGCATATAAATTATTATTAAGTAAACGGGCAATTCCTATAACACAAATAACTTACTTCTTTTTTCATCAAAATTCTGTGATTTGCCGGTTGACTTTGTGGTTGAAATCCTGATACTAGAGTTATCTTTAAATTAAACAAGATGTGCCTTGATTGATTAATGGTTTAAATATGTTAAACAATCTAAACACAAGCACATTCGAATAGGGTGCAGAATTTTGTATTCATGAATACTGATTCTGACTCATGATATGATTTTTATGGGTTTTACTTTACAATATCCTGTTTTGTATTTGGGAATCACATATCAACATCATTATGTAAACACTCCAAATATTCAATGGATGTCATTGACATCGTTGAAGGCGTAATTTGTGATCATCTAGTGAATAACAAATGTATCACTGTGTTAGATGTTAACCTTCAATGTATTTGTTTTGTATTTTTTTTTCTTTTTTATTTATTTGATCAATATTTTGCAATTGAAATATATACAAACAAACAATATTACTATAACTATATACTATTTACTTTCGGTTGTTGTTTGAATCCATGTTTCTTTAATATTCGTGTCGATACAACCATGTTTCTTGTGACATCTGAATTGAATGATTTGTGATATAAGTGTAATAATCTGATCATATAAACAAGATTCGTTTCAGTAAATTCAGAAGCTAGTTATTTGTGCTGAATGTAGGTATTATGTTTTGTTGATTATTTTCTTTTCTTGTCTCTTGTTCAAACAATAGGGCATTTATCTCTGATAAGTAGTTGTCTCATCGACATACATACCAAATCTCCACTCTGCTTCTGTTTTTATATAAGTCTGGCATACTAATTTTAATTCTGGTACCTTTGATAACTATTGCTATGCAATCCTAGTAATGATATAAGTTACATGTAAGTTGTAAAGTTGCCATATTATTGGTTGACCTTATCGGACTAATGATTTTTAGTGCCCTCCTTTATGATTTCTCTTTCTTATTATTTTTTCATACATGGTACAACATTAGTTGACAATCCAAATGTCCAATATAAGTGGTTGTACTACGACGTTTTTTTTTAAATGTGATATCTTAAAACTGAAGGTTAATATCACAATTGTGTATACACATCTTGGACAATCAAATTTACGTCATGTACTATTCAACATCTAAATATATTGTATAATCATACGTTTTTTGATTGAGTTAAGTCTGCCAATTGATATTTTATCGTATGTTTTTCTTTGTTGTGATGTTATGCTATTGTTTCAGAAAAAGGGAGAAGGTTTGGATCCATTAAAACGTTTAATCCCGCTGCAAATGTTTGCACCTGTCCTAAGTCAGGAATCTGATGTACAGTAGTTGTCGTTTGTTTATGTAATATATACGTGTTTCTCGTTTCTCGTTTTGTTAATATAGATTAGACCGTTGGTTTTCCCGTTTGAATGGTTTTACACTAGTAATTTTGGGGCCCTTTATAGCTTGTTGTTCGGTGTGAGCTAAGGCTCCGTGTTGAAGGCCGTACTTTAACCTATAATGGTTTACTTTTTAAATTGTTATTTGTATGGAGAGTTGTCTCATTGGCACTCACACCACATCTTCCTATATCTATGTAACTTTATATAATCTAGCATCATCAATATATCTCCTCAACATACCTTTCCATCGAAGAACATTTGCAATCATTAGAGCATCTTTCACCATATGTCATATTTGGACAGAGTGCACACCCATTGCCATCAATGGACGTAGTTCCTATTTCACATTCTTAAATAAATAAATGGGTTAGGTTTAAGAAGCTGATTTAAAAAGAGAGGCAAAACATACAAAGGGAACATTCAAATGCATATGCCGAATTAAAATGAATTGACAACAAAAAAAGACAGGCAGACAAACAACAGTACGCAAAACACAACAAAGAAAAGATAAGACTAAGCGAAACGAACCGCACCAAAACCTAATTAGGGGGAACTCAGGTGACCCGGAATGGTCAACATTCTGCTCGACATTTGGCAGCCGTCGTTTTGCTCATGTTAGTTGAAAACCGGTGATAAGTCTTATTCAGTAGTCCACATACGTGGGAAAGGGTACATGATTGTAATGACGACAATTGGAACATATCCGTTGTCATATGAGGAACCGATATTTCATAAAGGGCTAGGTTCAGTAAGACCCCTTTTTGGTCCCAAAAAATAGCAGTTTAACCTAATTGTGAAAATGAATTCTTTAAGTTATTAACTGGAAATTAGAATGCTTCTGCTACATAAATATGGACTGTTTTTGACAATTCAATGCATAAATATCGGGTACTAGCATAATTAAGTCATGCTAAATTACTGAAATCTTCACAATTTTAGCATTTTAGTTAAATTTTAGACGGTTTCCGTCTTAATTGAAAGTGGCCGCATTCGTGTTCATTCATAATATTGAAATGTAATTTATATTTGATGATAATACATAACATATATAAAGGGTGAGGATGAACACGGATGCGGCCGCTTTCATTTTTTGACCAAAAAACATCTGAAAAGTGACGTTTATTTGGCATATTTGATAGATTTTTCATATTTAAGCTTGAAGCGGAGGGGTTTTAATGACTAAATCAGTAAAAATCTTTCACATAAATTAATTGAATCAATTGAAATAGACAAAGTGCCAAAAATCTTTCGAAAGATGAACCTGAAATTTGAGGCCAAAATCGGCCCTTACCGGATCTACTCTTATTCTGATTTATGTTCTCTCATCGATTTATTTTACTTTTGAACAGCAGTATACTTTGTATTGGATACCAAAGCTTCATAAAATGCCGTACAAACAACGGTACATTGCTGGCTCATCTTCATGTTCCACCAAAGAATTGTCTATTAGATTGACTAAAATTCTGTCTGCAGTGAAAGAGGGTCTTCAGAAATACTGTGAAACTGTTTACTCGCGTAGTGGTATTAACCATATGTGGATTCTTAAAAATTCTAAAGAACTTCTAGACAATTTCAAATCTCGGTCTCTTTCTGAAATAAGTTCCATCAAAACTTTTGATTTTTCAACCCTGTATACCACCATTCCCCATGTAAAATTGAAAAATCGCCTAAAAGAAATTATCCACAATGCCTTTCAACATAAAAATGGTAGCATACGCTATAAATTTATTACTTTGGGATTTCATAAAGCATATTTCGTTAATAGTGACAAACAAAAAGGTAAATCATGCTACACAGAAGAACAAGTAGTCAGTATGCTGGAGTTTCTTATCGACAACATATTTGTTGAGTTTGGAGGTAGACTTTTCCAACAAGTTGTCGGCATTCCTATGGGAACAAACTGTGCGCCTCTTCTTGCCGACCTCTTCTTATTTTCATATGAATCAGAGTTCCTCCAGACACTTGTCAAAAACAAGAGGATCAAAGAAGCCAGATTATTTAATTTCACTTTCAGATATATTGATGATGTTCTTTCCTTAAACAATCCGAACTTTTCTGATTGGGTTCCATTAATATATCCCCCAGAACTCGAGATTAAAGAAACAACAGACACGGCTTCCTCCGCCTCATTTTTAGACTTATATCTCGAATTTGACTTACACAGTCATCTCAGTACCAGAATCTATGACAAACGAGACGATTTTAATTTCGAAATTATAAATTTCCCCCACCTTAGTAGCAATATACCAACTTCACCTGCGTATGGGATATATATTTCTCAACTTATTCGATATTCAAGAGCTTGCAGCTCCTACTCAGACTTTGTAAAACGTCATCAGTGTCTGAGTAGAAAGTTGATGAACCAGGGGTATGTCAAAGAACGTCTCGTCCTTTTTCTAAAAAAGTTCATCGGAAGGTACCAAGACCTTGTTGATAAATATTCCGTATCAACTTCTCAAATAATACACGATGGTCTTGATGTATAGATTCTGCGTACTGATGTTGTGTATCATCTTAACAACATGTTTTATTGTTCTTTTATTTGTTTTTGTTCTATTATTAAGATTACTTGTACTGTTGAATGGTTTTATGTGATATCCGTTTGACGTGGCTCGGTACTTATACATCTCGTCAATGTGTTTGTATTGGCTTTCATTTTTTTGTGATTTGTTTTGTATATGTGACTCTTTGTATTTCTTTTGTGCTTATAACGTGACTCTGTACTTTAAAAGATCCCGTCAGTATGATATTTGTCTATAATATGTCATATGTCATTATGATATATTTCTATTATGAATTACTATATATGTTGAACCACAAACGTCAAAATCAATCAATGGCGTAGTGGAATAAACAATTTTTGGATTCTCATAAATTCTATGTATAACTTTTGGACTAGTTTGAATCTCGGTCTATTTCTGTAATTTATTCTTACATACTTTTGATTTTTTAACCCTGTATGCGTACATTGCCTATTAAAATTTTTAAATTGTTTGTATTCACATTGAACGACAAATTTATGTCACGTATATAATTTTTCTGACGTCAGACACTCAAATCAATCCATGTGTTCGTAGATATGTTTTTGTGTCCTGTTAAATTGTTCCCTTTTAAAAGTTTTGGATTCTCATAAATTCTATGTATAACTTTTGGACTGGTTTGAATCTGGTCTATTTCTGTAATTTATTCTTACATACTTTTGATTTTTTAACCCTGTATGCGTACATTGCCTATGTAATTTTTTAAATTGTTTATAATCCTGGTACTTCTGATAACTATTGTATGCACATTGAACGACACATTTATGTGACGTATATAATTTTTCTGACGTCAGACACTCAAATCAATCCATGTGTTCGTAGATAGTAGATGTTTTTGTGTCCTGTTAAGTTGTTATACGATGATGACTGATGTACCCATATTTTGACTATTTTATTAATTGTGACTGTTTATTTAACGCATCATGTAAATGTAGCGGAATTTGACGAGACTGTTATTAAAGTGAGAGGGTTAGCGCTATAGAACCAGGTTTAATCCACCATTTTCTACATTTGAAAATGCCTGTACCAAGTCAGGAATATGACAGTTCTTGTCCATTCGTTTTTGATGCGTTTTGTTTTTTGATTTTGCCATGTGATTATGGACTTTTCAAATTGATTTTCCTCTGAGTTCAGTATTTTTGTGATTTTACTTTCTACTTTAAAGATCAACAAACTCTTGATGGCGTCTATAACATGTACGAAGAGATGATTTCAACTTTTCCACCTTGAACTCTTATCAACTCTTGGCCAACTCTAAAGTCCTGAATAGCATATTATATATATATATATTACGTATGCAGTCGTTACTGGAATGTTGCTATATGGAAATAGAAAGTTCAAACTTAGGAAGCTGAGAACGTCGCTTTGATCGTTAAGTTTTATTTTCAACGGACCTTCATTGTCAATTTCCAAAAGTAAGACCAGATCTGATACAGACTTAACTGTATCATGTGTATATAGTGTAGTTTTTATCAAGTTCGATGCGATCAACATAGTGACCACATTTTTCAATAATTTCATCTTTATAGCGGGAAGTGAAGTTAAAGAATCCTGCTAACTTCCTTTCGTCCCTCCGAAAAATATTTCTTTTTACATAATTCAGACAGTCTTGTTATTGGAAGAACCATGTGTTAAGCCTTTCTCGATAGTCACGTCTAAGGTAAATCTTAAGTATAAGCTTTATTAATGATTGTTTTTCTATGTCATGTGTCGATTATTCTTACGTATGTAAACTGACGTGTAAAGTTATTTGATAATTAGTTTTTATTTAGTTAAGTTCCTTTTAAACATGAGGCGATTCACAGCTTCATATATCAAATTCGGATTCAGTCTGTATTCCACAAATGAACAGTTCCTTTTTCAATATGATAAGTAAAATAATACTGCTGAGATTTAAAAACGATGATTGCATATATCAATCAATGCATTAAGTACATGCACGTTTACAGTATCCACACTTACTAAATTTTACTTACTCAAAAACTGTTCCAGTAGAGCTACGATATAACTTAAATAAAATACGACGCTTTTCAAGTTTTACCGTCGACGTCAGGAATAAATTTGCAGATGTGACAATGTCATAAGAGACAGTCTTTCGCGGACAACTGACGCGTCCTAGTAAAATTCCCAATTTTCTACGGATAAGGTACCGGTGGCAAGTATATCAAAAACAAAAATCAGACAGATACGCCTATTCAATAAATAAGTATCCAAATGAAAACACTAAGAAATACCAAGAAATGTATACCCGTAAATACCGGATAGCGGGGTTTTTTTTTTGCGGGGTGCAAATGTTCGCTTATTTTCGCTGATAGAACCCAATCGCCAAAAAAAATCCGTTAAATTAAAGGTGTACATACAAAGGTATGAATAAAAGTTTTTAATCGCCAAAATAATAACCGCCAAAATATTTCGTATACCTTCTTCAATGAAAATCGCGAAATTTACACCCGTGAAAATAAACCGCTATACGATACTATACCTTCACCAATTTAGAAAAAAATATAATCACAAAAACACTGAACTCAGAGGAAAGTTCCCTAATCAAATGTCAAAATCAAAAGATCAAACACATCAAACAAATGATAGCAACTGTCCCATTCCTGACTTGGTACATGCATTTTTATATGTAGAAAATGGTGGATTGAACCTGGTTGTCTAGCTAATACAACCTCTTACTTGTCTGACATTCGCATCGAATTCCATTATATTAACCACGAGTCGTGAACAAAACAAACAGACATTATTGCGATACCAATAATGAATATTTATTATACTGAGGGCTTAAAAGCTCACCATAAGTACCATGAATCAAAACTGTGTATACGCCAGACGCGTGTTTCCTCTATAGAAGCCCAATTAGAAATGCTAAAATCAAAAATGTTGAACAGGTCGATTAAAGAGCATCGAGAACCAGGAATTCCGAAATACTTTGCCAAAACAGCTGAGGTAATTTATTGCTGTGGTAGAAAAACATTCGTATTTCGAAAAACAAGAAAACTATTTAGAAGTGGTCTAGGTAGTTCATTTCTATTTATCACTAATTTGTCAACACTGAGATCGAGAGTTTGAAAAGAGGGACGAAAGATACCAAAGGGACAGTCAAACTCATAAATCTAAAACTGACAACACCATGGCTAAAAATGAAAAAGACAAACAAACAACAGCACACACGACACAACATAGAAAACTAAAGAATAAACAACACGAACCCCACCAAAAAACTAGGGGTGATCTCAGGTGCTCCGGAAGGGTAAGCAGATCCTGCTCCACATGCGGTACCCGTTGTGTTTCTTATGTGATAACAAATCCAGTAAATATTCTAATTCGGTAGGTCACATTCAGGAAAGGGAAGGGGATTGTAGTTACGACGTAAGGAACATATCCGATATCATTTGTGATACGGTTATTCCATAACGGTCAACCAACTCGTGATGGCGTCCGTAAAATTTACGAAGGGATGATTTCAACTTCACCATTTGGAACTCTTGGTTTAATAGCTTCCTTGTGAGCAGCAACCCTCAATCAAGAAAATCATGATAGGAAATGCAAGCACGGGAATATCGTATCAATTGGGAGATATATACCCCGTATGCAGGTGCTGCTTGAATGTTGCTACTTAGAAATGGAAAGTTCACAATTGGAAAGCTGAAATCATCTCTTTTGTCGTAAAGTTTTGTTTTCAACCGTCTCTCATTGTCAATTTCTAGATGTAAGTCAAGATATGAGGCCGACTTAACTGTATCTGTAGTATCCTTTATCTCTAGCTCGATTGGATAGATACTGCACTAGGCAGATACGATTGGCCCCTATGTTAATTGACTAGGATAACTATAATACAGCTGAAAGTGGCGTTAATCATCAACAATCAGTCAATCAAGGATTTAGTAAATCATTGTATTGTAATGTTTAACAAGCATATCATATAAAAGTGACATACTTACTAATGCAAACGCCGTGCTTAAGTTCATAATTATCACAGCAATACTCTTTTAACACATTATTTGAGTTTCTAAAACAAACAAAAGACATTAGGACACAGACACTAGTAATAAGTGTTGTTGCAAGACGGACATTTTGATCGTAGCATGACTTTAAGACTAATTTATAATTTTTTGAATCATTTTAGTGTTTTTTAGTCAATGTTGAATGTAATTAACTGCGGTAAATTCAGTTCTTTTCATAACATTCGATTGATGTCATTAACGATCTAAATGACCAATGCTCAGGCTGTTGAGTACTTGTTTGTTTAACTCTACACTTGCAAATTGACAAAACGACTGTGCATGACCTTATAATTTGTTTTTCAGACTGATGATGTGTTGTTAATGTGCAGACATTTTACAATGTATATCTGTCACGTTTCCTACTTTTGGGATGTATCAATGGTTAAACATATCTTTTAATTAAATACAAAATATTTATAACCTAACAAATACAAATCACACGGATTCAGAGATTATTCTGAGGTTGAAAACCAGTGACACCGCTAAATTACATCTTTCAGGTTTGTCTTGTGGTTAACAAAACAGTTCGGGAATTACAAAACAAACGATATATCTTGAAAAAGATACAGAATAGCCAGGCATTATGCAACAAAAAAAAATTACAAAAATAATGAAATCCGAGAAAAACTCAAAACGAAAAGTCTCTAATCAAATGGCAAAATCAATTAATAAAACACTTCAAACGAAAAGACAAAAATTGTTATATTCTTGACTTGGTAAAGTATTGTCAAAGGTAGACAATTTTATGATGGTATGATACTAAACCCCTAACGGGAAGGATTGTGCCTGAGGTTCATATGATGAAATCATAATATTTCAGTCAGTTTAGTTGAAGTCTGGAGCTGGCATGTCAGTTAACTGCTAGTAGTCTGTTGTTATTTATGTATTATTGTCATTTTGTTTATTTTCTTTGGTTACATCTTCTGACATCAGACTCGGATTTCTCTTGAACTGAATTTCAATGTGCGTATTGTAATGCGTTTACTTTACTACATTGGTTAGAGGTATAGGGGGAGGGTTGAGATCTCACAAACATGTTTAACTCCGCCGCATTTTTGTCCGGAGCCTCTGGCCTTTGTTAGTCTTGTATTATTTTAATTTTAGTTTCTTGTGTACAATTTGGAAATTAGTATGGCGTTTATTATCACTGGACTAGTATATATTTGTTTAGGGGCTAGCTGAAGGACGCGTCCGGGTGCAGGAATTTCTCGCTACATTGAAGACCTGTTGGTGACCTTCTGCTGTTGTTTTTTATTTGGGCGGGTTGTTGTCTCTTTGACACATTCCCCATTTCCATTCTCAATTTTAATGTTTGATTTAACCTGGTTTTAAAGCGCTTAACCTCTGACCTGTATGAAAGTCGCAACACATTCCGTTGTATTTACAACATGTACAACTATGACATTTAAACACATAACTTGAAAGAAATTGAAAACTTCAAATTCGTTAAACAACGTCAATATAGAGAAATCCGCAAAACACTACAGAAAAAAATGAAAGATTGTGAAAAATGAATCTCGACTAAAAGACCAAAAGATCTTATGCATATTATGCACTTGAATAACTTGCAAATCGTGTTCAACTTACGACTTTCACTTTATCTTTGGTTTAAAACATTGTTATCAAAATATTGATTTTCAATCCGTGATTCCTGCATTCTTCTATCACATGAAATATTACCACTCACAGCTAGGACGCTCCATATTTTTAAAAATGACCAAACTGTGTGGATATGACATTTAACCAAATAAAATCGTCCAAAACAATGCGAAAAATATTGGACTACGACGGATAACGACTGCATATAATATAGGCCGGCGGGTCTAAAATATACGTGTCTAGTCGTCTCTCCATAGTGAAAAGAATGTCCGTATCAATAAAAGCTTTTATCAAAAGAAATATAATTTAATACACAATATGTTTCTTTTACTGTACTTCTTTTCCTGTTTGTGATTTGTCTGCATTACAAATGGAAACGTTAGAATAACAATATTTCGCATAATTGCTCTTTCGTCCTCATAGGAAGTAAAACTCAATACCATGAAATATTATAAAATGTATGTTTATTTATACTGCGCTCATTCTATTTGAGCAGTCAAAATGCGTTGACCGTATATTTCTATGTCATTAACAGTCACTGACCCGATATCACTTTTTCGCATGAATATTTAAATAGAAATTGCCGAAAGTATAATTAATTATTCATACGACCTTTTCAACCTGTTCTTGTTTCCAATGTATACAATGACTCAAACTTATTTATTTTGCAATTTAAATTTGTTTAGTTTGCACACTATACATCATTATGTTATATGCTTATTGGTAATATTTTAGACTATTCTCAAACAAATTCGTTCACAATCGATTGTGGGTTTCAACAGATAATGTACATTTCATTGTGTTGTATATTTCTCCGACTGCATGATATGAGGCCTTTTCTATAATGGGGAAGTTTCCAAATATTAAAATCAAATAATAACATTACCACATTAAACAACTATTGAAAATGTTTTCTTTTTAAATTGCAGTATAAACATGATAAAGACAATAATAGTGTATTGACTTGACATATCAACGATATAAGGATTCGGCCCGAAACTGGGAAAAAGCTTGGCAGAGCCTCTCATTTCCCTGTTTCTAAGCCTCATCCTTATATGTCAAGTCAATGCACTACATTGTCTATGAATGTTGCGGATTAGAATGTCATTCTTCTCATTAACTTTTCTATTTCGAAATGTATATCTTTCGATTTCGTATCAAAAAATTAAACCATTATTAATTTATATCCAAACAATAAGCTTTGGTGTACAATATCATAGTGCACACGTTTTGTATATCAAGTTTTGGTTTTCTGATATGTGTTCATACTAACAAGAAATGTTGATAACAAAATGATGATTTGGTGATAACACATTGAACAATATGGGACTGCACAATCAATGATTTGTTTTCAAATAATCAGCAAAGTTACATTATAGATATATTGACTATCATTACCTGTATTCGATTTTATATGAAGTGTTTTAATTACTTACCTTCTAAAACAAATTGCAGCTGGTGTTGCATTTGTCAAAGTCAAATACAATATCCAAACAAAAAATAAATCTCCATAATCCATGCTAATGAGGAAACAGTGACAATGACATTATCTTACAAAACGGAAACTTTTATACAAAAACACTCAATATGTAGTTATGCTATACATGTATATATGTGTATATAAAATACAAACCATACAACGATCAGACTTGTATTGAAACTTGTTAATAGTATATAGAATATCGAAATTATATAATGAATTAATTCGATATCTTTGTTGCAGATTCTAGTTAATATTTATCATGTGACGAATACGTTATAGGTTTACTTGACGAGGATTATTTTGACAATATTATTTGTTACGTCTGTTTAGTTCACGCATAATTGTAAATATAACGGAATTTGATGAGACTGTCATCAAAGTGAGAGGTTTAGCGCTATAAAACCAGGTTTCAACCACCATTTTTTACAGTTCAGGAATATGACTGCTGTCATCCATTCGTTTGATGTGTTTGAGCACTTGATTTTGCCACTTGATTACGTTTTATATCTAAATATTGACTTTTGAGGGTCGGTTGAAAACAAAACTTTACGACAAAAGAGTTGATTTGGTTTACCGTAATGGAATGTCTGTTATATAGATGATATCAAAAATGTTTCTCATGTCGTAACTACAATCCCGTTCCCTTTCCACGAATGTGACCTTCTGAATTATACTTTTTACCTTTATTTGTAACATTTTTACCTATGGTGTCTGTTTGTTTTGTTCATTATCAGGATTATTAAATTTGAACGACTGTCATATAAGTTAGAGGTTTAGCGCTATAAAACCAGGTTCAATCCACCATTTTCGACATTTGAAAATGTCTGTACCAAGTCAGGAATATGACAGTTCTTGTCCATTCGTTTTTTGTGTGTTTTGTCATTGGATTTTGCCATGTGATTATGGACTTTCCGATTAGATTTTCCGAGTTCAGTATTTTTGTGATTTTACTATTTGTGTGTAGTAACGTCTTGAATCAACTATGTTTGTGCTGTTAATGGTTTCATTTTATACCTTTACTGCATTCTTGTTTTTAAATATATTGAAATGCAAACTTTCAAACCTAAGAAGATTATTTACCAAAAATATATATTGTGTTGGCTGTGTATACAATATTTATTGGCATGAATAACAAATACCAAGCAGTAAAATTATTATAAATTCTATTATGACGTCCTACAAACGCTTTGAGTACACAACCATGGTAAAATATGAATTAATGCTTGTACTATTTCGATCGTATTTCCACGTCATATTCTTTTTTATGAATGAGCTACCCGACGTCATAGAACGATGACGTCAGAATAGAAGCATTTTACGGGGAAAACACGCTTGTGAAACTGAAAATCATTACCACACGGAAATGTAAATAAACGATGCTAAAATGTGTTATATAAGTCATTGTTTGTTTGCAGATAAGACACATAAGTGAAGTTATCATTTACAAGCTTCCAAACATATCTAAATACGGTATTGTAAATAGTTTCAGCATGGCATTTATTCAGTTCACTCCGTTCTTTTACGTCGATTTAATAGTGGGTTAATTATTAGGACCGGAAAATAATGCCTTTATCTAGAGCGCTTCAATCCAGAAGAATTACCGTCCTTGTTCTATGTATAACACTGAATAAGTTAACTTTAAATAACACATAATACGTATACTTTGCAACAGAACAAATTAACACGAATGAACGATTTGAGAGGACTCGCAGTTACTAAAAGCTAGTTAAAAGCCAAACACAATTAATAATAAAAATTCGTGCTTCAGAGAATAACATTACCTTAAACACGTCATAGGGATTTAGTGTTTTAACGTTTTTGAAAGATTACATCCCAGCTCCTTTGTTCTAACAGGGGTGATCTGAGTCGGATCGCCCCTACCAGATCACCCCAGTTTGAGTTACTTTGTTATGCATGCTTTCCTTTGTTCTTTCACATTTTCGCGGGAATGTCAAATCCACTTTAAAATTTAGAATTAATTATACGGAAAAGACTATTTATCAAAATTCACGTAGAAAAAATCCAGTGTTTATGCTGGGATTCGAACTCAAGACCTTTAGCATATCAAGCCACGACACATACCACTACACCAGGTCGACTGGATACGAATTAATAGTAATTAAAGGAAGCAAGATTTTTTTTTCATAAGTGGGGCGAGTTTTCAAACCTTTATTCAGTGGGGTTTAAACCTTTTTCGTTAATAAAATGAATAAGTGAGTTTTCAGACTGATTGTTCAATTTGATTTTACACTTTTTCAACAGTGGGGTGAGTCGGTAAACAAGAGTGGGGCGATTTGTTTAATAAAGTGGCGATATAGTGTGGGTCGATTGGCAAGTGGGGCGAGTTGACATTATTTGATATCTACTCATCGTGTTTGAGGGTCATTAAGGGTATACATCATATAGTAATATATAAAGTATATTCTAATGCAATTATTTTGTATCAATGGTTCTGATTGGATGACAGTTAGCGTAAAATCCTCTATCTCCTTGTCTGTAACTAAGGAAGCCGACATTTTGAATTGTAGAATGTATTGACATGCAATTTCTACCATAAAAAGCCAAACAACTCACATGTTGCACCTACAAATCTTCTTTTTATCAAATTTTATTACATTCTGAAGCGGCATAGAAGCCAGAAAACGCCCGGTGTTTATGTTTGACGCCGGAAGCATGCATATGACGTCACCTAGTGTAGGGACCAAAGAAGATAACATCCTTTCGCGGAATTTTCTTCAATGAAGATTTTACACTGTTATAATAATTGAAACTTAATTATGAACTTGTTTTGCATTAGAATAGAGATAACTGTATTGTATTGGAAGCTTTACGGACGTCCATCTGTAGTTTTACTGTCGCAAATACCCGTTTACCTGTCTCCGCTCCGCGTCGCCAGGTAAACTAAATTTGCGACAGTAAAACAACCGATGGACGTCCTTAAAACTTCAAATACAATACAGTTATCTCTGAATTATAATGGTTGCGTGGCATTCTAAACTAGATTTTATGAATTGTAAATGGTTTTCCGTCTAGTATAAAACAGCTGAGATGTAAAATAGTTATCCCATTCGGACTTAGTGTGTCAATGTTAGATCACCCTCTGGCCTCCGGCCATCGGGGTGATCTTACACTGACACACCGCGTCCTTGTGGGATAACTATTAAAGACATGACGTGTACAATGCCAAAATAATAGTGTTAAGACAGACAGGAGAATATAATGTAGTTACGAGTTTACCTGTTGGTAAATATGTATAATCCAATATATAGTAACATATGTATAGAAAATAAACGGGGATGTGTATTTATACATGAAAAAAAAAGTTTGAAAAGAATACAAATTTAGTAATGTTTAAATCTGCCGATTACAAAATCGACTTAATAATTTACCAGTGATGCATTGATTAAGTTCCTGAAAATATTACATCACTACACACACGGGCATATCTAACTAGATATTGAAACACCGTATGATAGATTCTGAGGAATACTGCCGTCTAAAAAGGGGAAACTTACATTGGTAACAAATACATGTGAAAGATACCAAAGGGATAGTCACTTGATATTAACTTGGTAGTAATGATTGAAAATGATCTACATATATAAAAATTATCTCCGTGGTAAAATATCCCAGTAGTGATGTGAAACTGCAAGCAGATTTATCCAAGAAAAATTAATCAATTATTTTAAGTATGTAGCATTTTGTTCATAAAATGATAAACACTAATTATTCTTTCCTTATCTGGAATTTTAAATTACTGTGACTTATATGTCCATTCCTATGTATGCATGCCCTTGGTACTGATTTTATTATGGGGTTTATTGAAGAAGAAAAAATAACGAAAATTTTAAACTATAGTTTGTCCTAATTATATATTACACAAATAGTACGCACTGACACCATTGAACGTGACAGATCTTTTTTTTTTTGTATTTTACAAAAGGACGTATTTATTCAACAATCAAGTATGTTCCTGTAGAACTTTTTATGAGTCGTGAAGTGCGTTCATATTTCATATGATGAATTATTTTCCCATTTATCTTATTATTTTCTGTCAGTCATTATTTCGTACAATAAACTCATTTTGTATTCTTTAAAGTATCTACTCCTTTGTTTATGACTACGTTTCTAAAAAAACTTCATGTATTTAGACACATGATTAATTGTTTGTATAAATCTAAAATATAAAACTCTAAAGGTTTTGAAACGTTACTCTCCCACACCAATTGTTTATATATTTTTCATATATGTTTAACATAATGTGTTTTTGTAAAGTGTCTGCAAATGTTAAATAATTATATTGCATGTATAATTCGTTATGATACGTTGACTAATTGGAAATGATCAATCACACGTCCTTCTGAAACTAGTATTAATTCCACGATTAAATGCAACATTCATGATGAAACGAGATCCCACAAAAATGTACACAGGTAAATTAAACAAAAAGATATTATAAATCGTGTTTTCATGAACATACATGTAGCTTTAAAATGTAATTATAAGTGTTGACAGCGTCTTTAAAGTGTCATAGGGTTGAAAAAGCGTTGACCGTTCGCACATTTTTCGCGCTTCATACACAATGTACTTCCGTCAACGCTTTAACACCCTAATGAATTTTAAATATTCAGACTTATCTACTGCAATAACCTCAGTTCTTGCCGGATAAATCCCTGTTCAATACATTTGCAGATAATACAAAAGGACGTTAATGTGAACAGGTAAATTTCATCTAATAAACAGATCATAAAGGAACACTCGAAAAGACCAAATCAATTAAAGAAAATGCTATCCAATACTTACAAAACTTAAAGCATTGTCATGTTGACCTTAATTGTATGCCTTAATACACAAAAAGATAACGTTGTTAAAATAATTCTGATTGTTGTCTCTTAATTTCTAATCGATCGTTATCGATATACAAAAAAGGTAATGAAAAATATATTCTGTTAATTTTAAATGATCAACATTCAATAACATATTTTTTAGAGGAGGCTAATGCAAGCAAACGAATTTAATTTTGTCGTCAATATTGAGACGTGTATTATTTTATGATACGACACTGTACTCACATTACATCCAATAGCTCCAATAGTTTATTTTCATTTTTGGATCAGGAATGTATCAATTAGATTTCTTTTTCGTGAATGTTTTCACTAAGACGAATGTAGGAAATTAAGACAAAACAAGCGTATAGGTGTTTTCCATTTATTTTATAGAATTACTTATCGGTACTGTATTTTGCAAAACCTTTATTGTTAGTCCGCAATGATCTTTTATTTTATACATTTTTTGGCCTTTGAAATGATTCGATTTGAACGTCAGTGGTGATTCTTTTGTAGAATGCAAGTGCATCTAGGGTATCGAATAATAAGCCTGCTTTATTTAATGAGTTGCATATATATATATATCAAAACAGAAAAAAACATACATCATCAGCTCAAGTTAACATACACACACGTGAATAACCAACTATACAATAAATCATCTTTAAAATTATTCAAATATTGTTAACGTCATTGCACACTTGATTGTTTTATAACTACAGTGTTATTTGTGGATTCATGGTTACTAACTATAGGTATGACAAACGATTTATTCAGATTTTATTCAGATTAAAATTATTTGGCATAGGACCAATGTGATAACTGTGTTTACCAATGGATTGAATTATTGTCTTATCATACAGAACAGTAAAAAATGTCATAATTTTATTAGTCAGTTACCGTTAGTTTTACACTTTCAAACATGAACCGGAACCTTGCCTATAAGATACCAAAATAAAAAAATGCATCATTAGCATAAAGACTGTTTATATATATGAGCCACTAAATGCATAAGTAAGTTTTGATCAAACTTAACAGAACACGTTGAAGTTTGTTAAATATTTTTGAAAAATCCATTTTATTCGTAAAACGTGACATTATTGTTAAGATTCATACAATAGTAAATTATGTTAAGAATTTGTCAGTGAAGCGCAAAGAGCCGTAGAAATATCGATTTTGTTCTTGCACCTAGTACAAGTATTATAATAGTTGGTTACCTGGATCAATGCTATACTAAAACGAAAAAAAATCATTTACCATTGACGACATTATACATGTTATTGAGAGAACATGTAGACAGTTTTCATAATCTTAATCAGTGACATAAGAAAGGAAAACCTACGGGGGGAATCAAAAATAATGTCAGTTTGTGTTTTTTTTTTAATTTAAATTTTAGTTAAGGTAGATTCATGGTATACCGCCATATTGGATTGTACAATCACAGTACAAAATTGGTCTAGTTATTTGCCCAAATCAGCAAATTTTGAAACAGATTTGCAATTTAATGGTTAGACTGTTTATTTATATAAAGAACAAATATCAATCTTTTTGGTTTTCAAAATCATTTTTTTTCAAATGAGCCATTTAAAGGTTGATAATTCTTTTAGCACAAAATTTATACTGGACAAATAGGGATTTTTTTAATTTTTACTTGTGGCAAGAAAACAAGTTCGGTGACACCATGTTTTCTTTTTATTTTCTTAAAACATATTATGAAACCTTTCTTCTCACAATTTTTTTCAAAATTCTCTCTCATAGAATTTTGTTATGCACTCTTATGTGTTTTTTCATGAACAAACTAACCAAATTTAGGCAATTTTCAACGACTCATAGCTTGAAAAATAGCACGGTGACCACTACTTTTTATCATATTTTTGAAAAAGCATAGTAAGATCTTCATTTTGTCAAATTATAAGAAAATTCTGTCTCAAAAACAAACTTATGATCTACCTTAAGTAGGTTCGTGTTGTTTATTCTTTAGTTTTCTATGTTGTGTCATGTGTACTATTGTTTTTCTGTTTGTCTTTTTCATTTTTAGCCATGGCGTTGTCAGTTTGATTTAGATTTATGAGTTTGACTGTCCCTTTGGTATCTTTCGTCCCTCTTTTAAGCTACCTATTATGACTCGACTCTGAGTGTTGTTTTTCACCTTTTGCATTTTTTTCAAATTTCTGACCATATTGCAATTTGTTTTATCAAACCAAATTGTTCAACTGTTCAGAAATGTCCACAAACACCTGTATACAACTTCAGTATAGTCCTAACGTGCAAGGCGACTAAATAAAGCATACTTACTATTCAATTAGACTTTAATTCCACTTCATAGGTGTTGAGAAATTAACTTAAAGAATTTCATACGAATTATTATTGAAATTGTCATTCAAAAGGTGATTGCTTGTAAATGTTGAAGTGCTAACAAAATGTCTAAATTTACGTTTTTTTATTATATCTTCTAAACTGGGGTTAATCTTAGCATACGACAAAGCTTTGTTTTTTAATTATTCTTTACAATACTCAGTGAAATGTACTTTAATCTTAAATAGGTTTTCTAGAAGTTTTGATCGATAATCGATTTTAGATTATCACCAATGGAAACTTATTAACATCGCATTTTAATTTCACATATATTTTACTGAATTTATCGCTCTTTTTTTTTAAATCAAACTGATGTCTGCTTGATATAAATATAGAAGACTTTAAAGAAAGAAAAATATGAAAACTTGATTTGGAGGAATTTCAAAGTAATTCAAAAATGATTATCTACCACCCTTTGCATGTCAATTATATAGAAAAAAACATGTATACATATTTTGACAATGATTCTCATAATAATAATGAAGTGGAATTAAGGTCAAATAGGAATGTATAATTTATTTCATGACCATGCACTTTCACAACTTCACTGGTCTTCCACAACAGTTCCTTTAGATTTCTGACTAATTGAACTCTTTGGTTTGATATAACAAATTGCCATTTTGTCAAAATTTTGAATAAACAGCAATACGTGGTGAGCAACTTATATAGTCAAGTCACAGTGATTTTTAACAAATAACCCCAATTGGAGATTTGAAATTTTCGCAATAACTTTGTTTTGTACCTTTTGCATAAACTGGCTAATACATGTACCATACAACTTTATAGCCCAAATCATTATACTGTAATCTGAATAATTATCTACAAATCAGGCTACCAAGTGTATGAATGAGCATTCCGATCTCATATTGACAGATATAAAACTAGTTTGAGGTCTGCTGAAAGAAAATCTAACACGAAATGATCTGAGCACATACTTCTTTATTGTCAACCAACATGAAACAGTAGTTGCCTTTTCTCGATAAGTTTGTCAGAATGAAGTTTTAGTGTACAGCTTTTGAATAAACAACAAAAAACATTGTATACTCTAACATTGTCAGAAACTATGTCTTTTCCGAAATTCTTCAATGGCAACTGATTGTTCTTTTAAACTGTTGCATCCTCTTACATCTATTATATTCACTTTGTACGATGTGTCATCAATGACGTCAATATACTGATGTTGACCGTCTAAAAGTGATGCATTTTTTTGAAAGATTTCCCTTGTTTGTTTCTGCAGGTGTGAATATTTGCTGCCCAGTGATGAAATGGAAGCTTTTTGCTTGCATGTTTTCGGTACTAAAGGCTGATATGGTGTAAGATAATCGTCTCTATTTTGATTTTGCTGGTCTAAACACTCGATTAATCTTTTGTTGACGCTTTCGGGCTGTTTCCTAGTATGAAAAGATAAGCGATGCATTTGTAATTCATCAATTTCCTCATATTTAGAATAATTTTCTGAAATGTTTATCTGTATGTTTTCTTCACCATTGATTGGGGAAGTAATAGCCAGTTGCTCACCTTCTTTGATATTTGTTTCTAGTTTAATGTTGGTCATATTTCTTTTCATGCAACAAAACATGAAAAGTCCTATACATACCAGTACACACAAACCTATAATATTGTATATAAATACTGCAGTTGTGATATTTGCCGACCCTGTAAAAATATAAAACGTGCATGGAATTAATTGTTAGGTTGCAAAGCTGTAAACATGCGAACGTTAACGCATCATACTGCTCTACAGTCGCAAAAATATATATTTGAATTACTGAGTTAAGATAAAAATATCGTAAACAAATGTAAATTGACATTTGGACAACATTACATCGACTCCTGTGTTGTTGTTTCGGGAAAAGAGAGTTTTAATTTTTATTAAACCCTGTTTACATCATAATTTTGCTGTTAAATTTACGTACCTAAAAATTCGAATAGCTTTATTTTTATGAACAAGATAAGTGAACTAGTGAATAATTCCAATATAAAAAATCATTTTAACAAACAGACATGTTACAAATTATACGTCGTATCTGACAACACATAAAGCTAGAGAAAAAAACAACAACATGTTTTTACTATACGGTGCGTTTCAGTCACCATAACAAGTATCCAGTATTGTGAACCTATTTGTATGGTACATTTTCTATAATACTGTTAACATTAAAATATTAATATAATATATTATGATAAGGGGATTAATTCTGAACAAAAAAAATCATTCAAACTAAAGAAGTTTTATTTGGTTTAGGTTATTAATCTGTCGTGATTATCTAACACTTTTGTTTAAAACAATAACTTTTCGATAGAAAACCAGGAATCTAATATGAATTAAACAGATTTTTATCACAAATAGCTAAGTACAAACTAAATTTCGTGTACAACAAAGCATGTATACATGTACGTTAAATAAATAACACAACTCAATGGAATATCTTTGGAAAGATATTCTTTTTTTTAAGATATTCATAATTCCTATATGATTTGCATAGTAGGGAATACGATAATATGATTGGTCGAGAGGACTTCGGGTAGTTGATCTTGACGTTGGTTATTTTTCGATAAACGACGTTGACCGAACTTTTGTTCGTAACCAATGGCGGCGATAATAACACAGACGTTAACAAAATTTATTTCACTGCACGTGTATCGTTAAATAAAATAACAAAAACAAAAAGATTCGTTTGAATGATAATAAGAATTTTTGTAGTTTATTTTTATCAGATTGCTAATTTAAAGGAAAACATATCTATGCGTTTGCCAACAAATAAATTCTTGCACCAGGCCTATTCAATGACACAAATATACAACTTACATGTGTTAGAGGTTACGAGTGTGGAAACATGTTTTCCCTATTTCCAATGTTAGAGATTTATATGATTAAACGCCTTTTCAAAGGAATTTATTGGTGTATAAACTGGACCAAGTCTCTCACAAACATATCATAAAAGTCCTTCTGACTTTATTTTTGAAAGTGAATTTGTCGAGTTTATACACCAATGAATTCATACAAAAAGACGTTTACTCCTATAATAACTTAAGGATGTACTTCGGTAAGGTTTTGGAACAAGTGTCAAATGGTCGGACTCCTTGTCGTTTTTCCATACGATATCAGGTAAAATATTTTGCCTCATTACACCTATTTATCTTTTTACATAAGACTTAATAGCTCATAAAAGGTAATTTGACATAATTTAAGCATATTTTTGAGTTTCTGTTTTTTGATTCTAGACCCAAATAGTACCAATGCAAATATAAGATAAAAGAGGGACGAAAGATACCAAAGGGACAGTCAAACTCATAAATCTAACACAAACTGACAACGCCATGGCTAAAAATGAAAAGACAAACAGAAAAACAATAGTACACATGACACAACATAGAAAACCAAATATAAACAACACGAACCCCACCAAAAACTAGGGGTGATCTCAGGTGCTCCGGAAGGGTAAGCAGATCCTGCTACACATGTGGCACCCGTCGTGTTGCTTATGTGATTACAAATCCTGTAAATAGTCTAATTCGGTAGGTCATGTTCATGAAAGGGAAGGGGATTGTAGTTACGACGTAAAGAACATATCCGATATCATTTGTGAAAGGGTTATTCCATAACGGTCAACCAACTGGTGATGGCGTCCGTAAAATTTACGAAGGGATGATTTCAACTTCACCATTTGGAACTCTTGGTTTAAAAGCTTCCTTGTGAGCAGTAACCCTCTATCAAGAAAATCATGATAGGAAATGCAAGCACGGGAATATCGTATCAATTGGGAGATATGTACCCCGTATGCAGGTGCTGCTGGAATGTTGCTACTTAGAAATGGAAAGTTCACAATTGGAAAGCTGAAATCATTTTTTTTTGTCGTAAAATTTTTTTTTCAACCGACCCTCATTGTCAATTTCTAGATGTAAGTCAAGATATGAAGCCGAATTAACTGTATCTGTAGTATCTTTTATCTCCAATTCGATGGGATAGATGCGTTCCACATAGTCACCAAATTTTGAATTGCTTAGTGAAAGAACGTCATCTATATAGCTGAAAGTAGAGTTAAAGGATATTGCTAACTTCTTATCTTTCTTCCTAAGAAGTTCCTGCATGAAGTCAGCCTCATAATAATAAAGAAACAAGTCGGCAAGTAGAGTGGCACAGTTTGTTCCCATTGAGCTGCCGACAGTCTGTTGAAAAACACGTCCTCCGAACGTTACAAATATGTTGTCAATCAGGAAATCAAGCATCTTGATAATATCGGTTTCAGAGAATTTTTTGTTTGAATCAGAGTGATTCTTTACAAAGTATGATTAATCCCTCCCTAAGACAAGATACTTCTATCTACGTTGGCCATTCTTTTTTATGAAGCAAAGTAATACCAACTCTTTCAATTTGTCTTTTAGTTTGGAATGTGGAATACTTGTGTAAAGAGTAGAAAGTCAAATGTTTTAATACTGTTACAAGATGAAAGAGAGTTAGATTGTATGTACTCAAAAAGATCTTTGGAATTTTTAAGTATCCACATCTGATTCACGCCACCTCTAGAATAGGCAGTTTCACAATAACTTTGAAGCCCGTCTTTGATTGCTGATAAAATAGATGTTAATAATTTAGAAGTTCAAGTCATCCTTTACCCGCCATATTTTATAAATCAAATATCTTGAAAAGGATCTCAGTGAACTATCAATATGTTTAGTTTATTTGGTCATCAACTAATACTCTTCCAGCTTAAATTATCAATTTTTAATTCTTTATTTTTTTTAATTTTACTGTATATCACCCAAGTACATCCTTAATTCACAATTTAAAAATAAAACATTTCAAAATATCTTTAATTTTGTTGTTGGCAACATAGAAAAATATTTTGGGTACACTCATATTCCAACAGTCGGTTTTTGACGCTTACCCACTTGTAGTGTACTCATGAAAAGCACAATATTACAATATGACATTTTTCAAACAGTCAACTTTTTCTACAAATTAATATTGTTGCCACAGTTGTATCGTGCACTTCTCCAGTGTATCAATTTAAGGGAGATGTGATTTATTTAAAAAGAAAATATCATTGGAATTTAATGACAAGCTCATAATAGTTGTCAACGGTACCAGGTTTATAATTTAGTACGCCAGACACGCGTTTCGTCTACATAAGACTCAACAGTGACGCTCATATCGAAATATTTATAAAGCCAAACAAATACAAAGTTGAAGAGCATTGATAATCCAACATTCAATATATCATTCTCCCTCTCACTCTCTCTCTCTCTTAATCTCAGCATTTAACCAATGTCACAACATTTTCCATGATATGTCTATTTTGATACATTTTGATAAATTGTAGATAAACATGTGTATTCTACGTGAAAAAAACTTACTAAGGATGACCGATTGAAATGAAGCTCCAAATTTTAATTAAAATAATATAAATACAGTTTGTATCTTTCGACAACTGAATATTGGTTAGTGTCTAAGAATGAATATAGTCATACCATCCTCCCCGTAATGTTAAACAGCTTTAAAGAAAAAATATAGGAAAATTAAACTTTTAAACCAGTATGAAATGACAGAACTAGTTATCAGATCTGTAACTGGGAAAATCAAAATAAACAAAACAGTTTTTTGAAATACATTGAAGTTGAACGCATGTTCACTGTCATTTTTAATTACTAAAAAAACATGCTCTCCTAGATTAAACAAACGTCACGTATGATACCTCCAATTGATATAGCTGAAGGTCATATGTTTAATAGACTTTACATTCAAACATACAAAAAGTTTCATTAAATACCGTTTGTAGTATTGCATACAGTTGTTTGCCATAAACATTCATCAGAGGTATAAGTGCTTCCTAAAATATTATAGATTAATACAAATTTAAAATAAACCAATCATAAGTAACATATATATACATGTATGTTGCATGTTATTGTATACAAAGTTGAAAGTTTAATGACATTGTAAAAGTGTGAATTATGAAAGCAAGTCCTGAAAAAAAAAATAATGTGAACAACTAAGAATTGTTTTAGCAAATAAATACAATACTTCAAATAGACACAATTATATGTTAGCAGATGTAACTGAATAAATTTGAATGTATATGTTCCATGAAAAAAATCTATGACTACATTTGTAATTCTAGTCAATGAAAATGTTCTTCTTTGTTGTAAGTTCAAACATTATTTTGATCCAGATTTCAAAATGAATTGTGTCGACCCTCACGAACAACAATTATCTTAGTATGTTATTATAAATTTATATTTTATTCAAAAATTTGATTCAAAATTGATCCCGTTAATATGGTTTTAAACCTTGAACAGTTGAGATAGTTTCGAATGATTGTTTTCATAATATGAAAGTTGTTCAACATAAAATATATAAAGCATATGCTATATTATCAAAAGACTGACTATACACAGTTTACACATCTTAGAATGTCGACCAAAGGTATTTCTTGTAAGGTCCATCTTGTTGAAAAACAGGATGATTTTCACTTTCTGGTGTGTAATTTCCTATTTTTATCTTGCTACGCATCAATGTGAAGCTCATACCACCCTTTTATTTGGAATTGTTGGAGAAATCAAAATGAGAGAACCCCGACTTTTGACAAAAAATGTGAGCCACAAACTGAAATAATATATCTAAAATAAAACAAATATGATCAGTCAGATTCCTATTTACTTATAACAGTTATGTACAAGAAATTGTTCATGTCTTGAGAGACGTAAAGAAAGAAATACTTACCGAATGCACGCGTTTGTAAAGTGTTGGTATCAGAGTCCAACGGAGAACAGCCCAGTATATTGTCACACCTGTGTTATAAACTTGACATTTAACATACAATTTATTGTCATTTGTTCATTCTAATTTCAATGTTGATTTTATTATTAATTAATGGTGGTTATAAAATGGCACTGTCTAATATAGCCACAAAACCAGGTTCTCCCCACCATTTGTTCGAAAAATGTCATGTACGAAGTCAGGAAAATAGCAGTTGTTATCTTATAGTTCGTTTCTGTGTGTATTGCACTTCAGTGTTTCTGTTGTTTCGTTGTTTTCTTCGTAAAGTTGATGTCTCTCCCTAGGTTTTAGTTTGTAACTCGGATTTGTTTTCTCTCAAAAGATTTATAACTTCCGAACAGCGGTATACTAATGTTGCTTGTATTCATATATATTTTTCGTCTGTTATAATGGTCGAGCATGCCTGTAATGGCAGGTAACGCCGAGAGACATATACAGACCCGAGGCCATTTCAACCGACTTAGACCAACAATTGGGTTCATTTTAAAACATGAATTTCTTAATACTCGTATTAATCGAGCAGTAAATGTGTAATATATCACGAAGCAAATAAGTGTGCGTTTGAAAGTTTAGCAAATATGCCAAATTGAATATTAAAAAGAAACTATAAAAGGGTGGTCATTAAATAACATCTTAATGTTAATACAGTTGCATTGTTGTCCTCATCAAAGCAAATCATGCCTTACAAAATACAAGATTTAATTCTAGATTTTAAAATTCAAATTCTAAAAAGCAATCATGATGTGCTATGTTATTCATGTTATTATTAACTTAGTTAGTCCGTAATGAACCAGTTTTGCTTTTATATATAATGGTACAGTTTCAATAATAATGCACTAAACTGGTTACAAACAGTCCTAATGTGAACAATATACATCACTAAGTAATAAAAATCGAAACAAACCGTTGTATTGGGCGACCTGTACGTATACTATATACAATACTCTGATGCAAACCATATTTTTTAGTGAAACAAATTGAATAGTATATTGTACAATAATTCAAATCAAGTTGAACGCGTATACTAGCATGAACAAAGTGTTTACAGTTTTAGTATGTATCTGACACATTTATTCGACTGGTAGCTACATGCATAACCACTCCGTTGTAATTTTTTTAGATCTATCTGGTGTGCCATTAATATAATATGTAATGCTATCCATTACTGGTTGTTTTGTATGATCTAAATATACAGTTTGTCAATCTTCTAATCGATGTAAATAAAAAGTTAGTGATTCTAAATATTCCCTTAAACAATTTTATTTATTCCTCTCAAATAGTCGGATACCTTATCATCGTTTCTAATATTTGAGAATATACGTTTATTTGCATAAAAGTCATTAATTTGTCAATTTACGTCCAAAACATCAACCCAGAAAGGTCAAGAACAAGACGTGTTGTTGATGACAAATTGTTGTCATGCAATTGTATGTTTTTGAGTACATCAAAGTAGTTTGATTAACAAAAATTTTTGTTTCAAACGCTTGCTACATCAATTGTAGATGTATATATGTTGACTAAGTCTTGTAATGAATAATTGGCAAATTATATATATCAATTAAAATGTTGTTTGTTTAGTAGGTAAATAGCAATTGATTTTTAGAGCAGTATAACTTAACATATCGTTATACTAACCTTTCAAATGGTCCACAGGTACAAGTTTCAGCACACCTAAATCCATAAGAAGGGTTTCTACAAGGTACACAATGTGACCCTCCGGACGAAGTAAAGCCATTTGGGCAAGCTGAAGGAAAGAAAATAAAAACTAATCCATTAAAAGATAAATTAGTACACATAATATTTCAACTGTGTACAATCGCATTATATACGAAGCTTTCAATAAATTGCTCGGAAAAAGTGATTGGCGTCGAAACTGACATACAGATGGGTGCAGTCCTAACCTGTACAGCAAGTTAACTTGATAACCAGTCATTTGGACTGGTCAAGGTTAACCTGTGACCGGATTTAGGACTTCTCTGACCAGTCCTAGGACCAAAATCTAATTAGCTGTTTTTTTTCTATTGATATAAGTTAACTTAGAACCAGTCCTGTCATAAGTTAACATAAGTTAACTTCGAAACCAGTCCTGTCGTAAAGTTAACATAAGTTAACTTCGAAACCAGTCCTGCCACAAAGTTAGCATAAGTTAACTTTTGCTTTGACAAATTCGATCGAAACCAGACCTGTTCCCAAGTTAACTTTTGACTGGTCTGCTCAAGACTAAATTAACTTGTAACCAGGACCGCTATACATCGATCTTTTAAAAATAGTTTTAATATCTTTGTTTCGTAGAATAAACATCGAAAAAAAAGTGAAATTAATACTTCCGTTATATAAACAGGATTAAATACAAATATTCGAAAATAAAGTACGCATAAAACGTTGCTCGTAACACTTTATCTGTGATCTGCCAATCTATAAATTAAAACACCGATCTTTGTTACAATGATAACGGGCACTGAATATATATTCCAATACCTATCGAATTCAACCATATTTGAACTTTGTTATATATGTTACAGGCATTTTCTAAATTTAGGCATTTTGTAAAATGCCTGAAAATTTTAGGCAATCTATAAAATGCCTGCAAGATTCAGTCATTTTACATAATGACTAATTTTTCTAGGCATTTTACAAAATACCTGGAAAAGTTGCAAGGCATTTTACAAAATGCCTGAAATTATTTTAAAGAAAGAAATATCAAAAATAAAAACAAATGAAAGCTTTGAACACCAGAACGGTTTTATTTATGATAATTATTACTGAATGAAAAAAGAAGAGTTTAAAAAATCAAGAACAAATTTTACTGAATTATTCCAAAAAACTCGACAATTATTTATCATTTATCAAAATGTTTGATGACAGAACTGTTACACAATATTTGTCCTGAACTGTTGTAAATATATAATTGTTTGCTGTAATATCTGGTTTTAGTACTTCAACCATATATGGAGAAACTTGAATCATCACATTCGCAATACTGTGGATTCATTATTATTCGTTGGATACCAATTTTCGTTGATTTCGTGGGTACCGGGAAACCACGAATTTAAATATTCAACGAATTGCAAATTTTCTAAAGGAATATATGCATACTTTGTAAAGACCACGAAATTAAATACCCACGAATGTGAAAGTTTTCCTCAAACCACGAAAATTGGTACCCACGAAAATAAATGAATCCACAGTAAGCAATTGTCAATTGACACCTTATGAAGTTATTGCTCTTTATAGTAAATTTTCAACATTTTAAAAAAAAATTTTTGATCTTTTTCACAAATAAATGTAAACCTAGCCACATTTCCAATAGGCTATCTTGATTGAAAACTGTATCCGACGACACAACCAACCATATCTTTGCATCACATCAAAACACAGCCTTGTATGGCAAAACCCATATTGCACAGGGAAATCTGTTTAGATGTGGGTGTATAACATTAAAATTATCCTTATTTGGGGATATTAAATATTGTCATATGTTAGTAAAATGCAATATTGTTTTCACGTTTAGAATTTTTCATTTTCTTTATTTTTATTTATGGCTGTTCTGCTGGTGGAATTTTCTGTCCATATCCAAAATACCTTCATTGCAATTGCTAGCGTCTGTCCTTTATTCGGGTCAATCCCCTACAGAACTAACCCATATGGATTATAACCAATTTGTGTTTGTCTAAAAAAGCATTAGACCGTTGCTATTTTTTTTCTCTTATATATTCCTATGTTTTATTTTAATTTACTTTTTTTTAACCCAGAATTTCTAAAATTTCTATTGTAAATTTTGTTCTATTGACAGAACAATGTGTCCTTCTGTCATTTTGACAAAAAAATCACAAATATACTACTGGTATCTGAAATACAGAGTGAGTATGTACTTTATGTAGTTTCACAAAAAGTACAGTTTTTGGAAAATAAATTAATTCTAATCAACCATAAGTTATTTTCTTTGCAATATATTGTGATTTTGTCCACTTTTTTCAATGATAACCTTCTTCTACAAATTGCCTGAAACTGAACAGGCAATTTGTAGAATCTTGCTTCAAAATTTCAGTCATTTTACAAAATGACTAGGTATTTTTAGTCATTTTGTATAATGCCTGTCAAGGTTAGGCATTTTACAAATTGCCTGAATATTCAGTCATTTTACAAAATGCCTAAATTTAGAAAATGCCTGTAACATATATATATATCTATGAAAGGACGTCTATTAAAGTTAGTTATACGTCCTTGGCACAATCAGCAATATTTTAATTTTAGGATAGAATTTATTATACAAAATGAAAACATCATTTAAAAACATGTTCACAAAAATTAAGTGTGCCAGCATGTCCATCTTTTATTCAAAATATTGATACGTTACAAAATTTCAGTAGTTTTGATAATGCTGATTTGTACAACAAAACTATTTGACCGCATTGACCAAAACTGACCATATGTGCAGTTTAATTTGTAAATTTATGTACCTGCATAGTAAATCAGCCATTTTATGTCAGGATTCAATGTATAATACAATGGACAGCAATATTGAAAGAAAATAACAACTAATTTTGTTCGCATAAATTTAGGGTGCCAGCATGTCCTCATTTTAATCAAAATATTGATACGTAACAAACTTTCAGTAGTTTTGATACCTCATGCTGACTTGTACCACAAAATTATTTTACCGCTTCAACCAAAACTGACCATATGTGCACTTTAATTTGTAAATCTATATACCCGCATAGTATTGTACCTAGCGCCTTTATGTCTTCTCCTGGTGCTCGTGTGCACATTTAAGTAGGACCTCAAATGTACATGATGTAAGCAATAATATTTGAAAACAATTAAAGCAAAAATTTGTCCGAATAAATTGAGAGTGTCAGCATTTCATCTCTGTTTTCATAATATTGAACAGTCACTAGAGATAGTAGTTCAGAATGGTGAGTAAAACAAAACTATAAGGCTGCATCATCCAAGTACCAACACTGACATGCCTGAATTCATTTGTTCTTTTTAATAAAAAAAAATAGTATATGAGGTTCTCTTCTGGGAAAAGTATACTGTTAATCTATTATGTCGGTTTATTGATTTTGTTTATAGCTAAAAGTCAAGTGGCAACTATTTCATTCAGGTGCACATTGAGTATTAGTTTGGGCGAATTTGACGAGATTGTTGATAGTTTTGCCACACCGTAAATATCCGTTGGCCTGTATCTGGACACTCAGGCTGTACAATTTTCGATAGAATATTCTGTCGAAAATAGAAAAGTAAATCCAATGCAAACAAGTTGAATAACAATGAAATATCCATGTGTAAATGCATAAAGTAAAATTATGAAGTGACAGGTAAAAAAACGGGGAACGAAGCAACGTCGACGATGATGTTGATATCCCATGATACAAGAATATTGTTCCGATGCGTTGGATAACCTTTTTATCCGCCTTCTAATAAAAAAAAACCAAAACACTCTCATTTCCTTTATAATGTTTATGATAGCTATATATGATTGTAAAGCCATTGTTTTATGTATATAAGAATATATCAAATAAAAAAAAAGAATAGTGTGTAATATTTAATAGAGTCTAGCATATTCTAGCGAGTAAAGAAATTTGTCATCTGGAGAAAAACAATGCTAATATTTTTAACACATTTTAATTAAAGCTCAAGTCTGATATGAAAACTCATAAGCAGACCTGTCTGCAGGTATGGTCAATAGCAGACTTTTCCACAGGCCTGGTCCGGAGTAGACCGCCTGTCCCCAGGTCTGGTCTGGGGCAGACCTGTCCCCAGGACTGGTCAAAAGCAAACTTGTCCACATGTCTGGTTTGGCGCAGACCTGTCAAAAGGTCTGCAGCAGTCCTAAAAAAGGAGACTGGAGGTCTGGTCTACCAACGACGAAGTTAACTTGCTTGTCTGCTTAAAAATTCTCAAGTTAACTTAGAAAGCAGTCAACAAATCTGCTCCAAGGTAACTTTTGTCAAGGTTAGGACCGCACACATCTGTAGTACTGTATTAGCAATATTAACATAATCTCGAAAACATATGTAATACAATAACACATGCATAAATTCGAAGAGCACATACGAGAAAATTATTGAAACAAAGTATGTATGTTTTAGATATGTTACCAGTTTTTTTTTTCTGTATTACATTGTAGGCAGATTATAAACTTTCTATCAGATGCAGGCACTTCAGAACATATATTTTACGGGATTTTCTATTATGCTTACGAAAAAGTGAAAGGTATTTTACAAATTCCTGGAACCCAAACAATGATAATTAAAATAACAAAAATACCGAACATCAAAGATAAATCAAATTGGAAAGTCATTTATAAGCATAAAGAAGAGGCAAAATTAAAAACATCAATCAAATGGGAAAAAAACTTTGATATATTTCGGACTTAATACAGGTATATGTTTATAAAAACTAAACTTTTTATGATTATAATCATATTCGACATACGGTTTATGACCTTTATTTTTCTACACCTTATGGACAGTTATGATACACAAAACAATTCAGCACAATCTGTTGAAATTTAACATACATTTTTTCCTTCAAAATGTAAAAAAGACAAAACACACAAGCAAAAATGAAAGGTAAGAATTTATAAAATGACAACAGCACAACAAAATCAACAACACCTAATTGATAGGCATTACCACATAGGTATTTCAAAAGAGTATTTAGAACACTATGTCACGCAATCAAGATGATATACAAAGTCATTACAGAGAATCTCAACTTTGGGACTTCATTTACAATGTTTTATTTGTGAAGTTGACACGGTTTGTTTTTATTAAAAAGGGTTCGGTTGTTTCTTCCGATGGATTTCCAAAAAAAAAGTAAAAATACAAGTATGGGTTGCATTTCAAGCCTGCTACTAGTTTGCATATAACACATATGTAAATTATTATTACTATTTCAACTTAATTTGCCAGAATATTAAAATGTTCCTGAACGTACCGTTTATCATTATAAGTACCTGCACAATTGTTTAAACTGTTGTAAAGGAAATGTTTAGGTTTAGTTCAAAGTGACAAGTTGTTTCCCTTTTTTTAAATAAAGCGATAGAATACATTTCAACTTCCTAATGATATTAAAAATTATCATGTTGTTACACTCAATGACATGTTACTATAGTTCAGTTTTCAGACAACATTCAACTTGACCTTAATCTAATTATTTAATCATTATTCCAGTTTAACCGGAAAAGGACACGTTTATAAATAAGTTTAAATCATTTGAATGAATTTTCCTGCAAACGGTTGATTTTCCAATAATCATTGTATGTTTTCCCTAAACATAAACGTATATGAGAGTATCAGTTTTATATACGAACAAGATAAAAATGGAATCATAGCAGCTATAGATTTGTGTGAGAAAAAAGTCTCAGAACAATTCCAAATGTGATAAAATAATGAGCTCGCTATTAAATAGTTTAACTCAATCATTATACAGGCAATACTATAGAACATTGAATAAGAAGGGACTTAAAAACTAAGCCGGCATAGATGAGTATGCTTATATGAAATGATGTGGAATGATATCTTCGACATACAAAAAAAAAGAATTTATCAGTAAATAATGTTAATGACATTTTAAAAGGTGAACAGTGCATTACATGTAACATTTAGCCCGATATACCTTACTTTTTTATCTGGGCACGTTCCATGTACACAAAAAAAGGCGAGATAAAGTACACGGTACTGGAATGTAAATGGTTTTGTCATGATTCCCCGGTAAGGTTGTTCGTGTTGTTTATTCTTTAGTTTTCTGTGTTGTGTCATGTGTACTGTTACTTTTCTGTTTGTCCTTTTCATTTTAAGCCATGGCGTTGTCAGTTTATGTTATCAACATAATGCATTAGTGCATAAAAACAGTCGGAGAAACGCGCACCCATGCTGAGTATCATCATAAACATTTCAAGTAGTCTTGAGGCCTCGCTTGCGTGGTTTTTGTCTACTTAACTGTATCTTGTTTGTCGAAGTAATTACTGACGGATTATACAAATGTTTATGCATATAAATTAACCATGTTCTAAATAGGTGTACAAATGACGTGAATAGTTATCAAAGGTACCAGGATTACAATTTAGCACGCCAGACGCGCGTGTCGTCTACATAATACTCATCAGTGACGCTCAGATCAAAATAGTTATAAAGCAAAACAAGTACTAAGTTGAATAGCATTGAGGACCAAATTTTTTCGAAAAGTTATGCCAAATACGGCTTATGTAATCTATTCGAAAAATTCAAAGCTTTGTAACGGGAAATTTACAAAAATGACCATATACATGTAGCAATGACGAGAATAGTGACAAATGTTAAATCATCTTCTAGATGGAGAGATCTTGATAACATTGTGACTCTGACAATGACGATTTTGTTTTTTATTTTCTCACCTTTACACCCACTTTCCTTGTGCTCATAGTTGTCACAGCAATAATACGTCAAATAGTAAAAAACCTCATCACTGGACTTGATACTACAAAAACAGTTTTTACATATTACTTTTAATCCATATAGATTTATGTTAAGAACGAAGGTTGATACATATTTAAACGTTTACACCCGTTTTTGCATTTGTTTACAACTGGCCCTTGTCAGAAATTTTCTGTTCAGTAGTAGTCATTTGCTGATGTGGTTCATAAGTGTTTCTGGTTTCTTGGTTTTTGTTTTATAGATTTAACCGTTTGTTTTTCCGTTTTTAATGGTATGCACGTGTCTTTTTGCGGCCCTTGATAGCTTGCTGTTTAGTATGAGCCAAGGCTCCGTAATGAAGACCGTACCTTGACCTATATTGGTTTACTTTTACAAACTGTGAATTAAATGGAAAGTTGTCTCATTGACACTGATACCACATCTTCTTGTATATAATGACAAGCTTCATATTTATAACTTTAGAATTCACCCAATGTTCATACTTCTTTACACTACAAACTCCTCAGAGTCTGAATTGACCAGTTTTTGTGCTCGACCAGTAAAATCGAGCACACATTTTACTCGACTAGTCTCGACATTGTCTCGACTGTACTTAACTGTACTTAAGTGTACTCGAATAGGTCTCGAGTTTACTTAATTAGTCTGATTTAGTACTTGATGATCTTTGTGTAGTCTGAAATGGTCTTGACCCAGGCTCGACCTGTCTCGACCTGTCTTGACTAGTCTCAACCTGTCTCGACTAGTCTCGACTCAGTCTCAACCAGTCTCGACCTGTCTCGACTAGTCTTGACCTTCAAATTTAGTTTTGACTGGTGTAAATCAGCCCATCTAACTAAATTAAATATTGATCTTACAAAATTCAAGCTTATTAGGTAGTTTGATTTATTGCTGTGAAATGAAAGAATTTAATTTTACAGTATGTAAAAAAAAAATTATTATATAAAAATTCAGATAGGCATCTTTAATTTTTTTTTAAACTTTTTCAAATCAACTTGGATTTTCATCAAACTATGCAGCTATCTTACATATATATCAAGCTTACTGAATACCACTCCATTTAGTTTTTTGTTGTATTGCTGTAAAATTTAAGAATTAAAGTAATCTTGGTATAAAAAGCTAGGATTTGCAATTCGGACAAAATAGAGATAGTACACTTTAATTTTTTTAATAACTTTTTCAAATCAACTTGAATTTTCATCAAACTATGCAGCTATCTTACATATATATCAAGCTTACTGAATCCCATTTCATTTAGTTTTTTGTTGTATTGCTGTAAAATTTAAGAATTAAAGTAATCTTGGTATAAAAAGCTAGGATTTGCAATTCAGACAAAATAGAGATAGTACACTTTAATTTTTTTAATAACTTTTTCAAATCAACTTGGATTTGCATCAAACTGTATGCCTATCTGAATTTTTATATAATAATTATTTTTTTACATATTGTAAAATTAAATTCTTTCATTTCACAAGCAATAAATCAAACTACCTAATAAGCTTGAATTTTGTAAGATCAATATTTAATTAAGTTAGATGGGGTGATTTACACCAGTCAAAACTAAATTTGAAGGTCAAGACTAGTCGAGACAGGTCGAGACTGGTTGAGACTGAGTCGATACTAGTCGAGACAGGTCGAGACTAGTCAAGACAGGTCGAGACATGTCGAGCCTGGGTCAAGACCATTTCAGACTACACAAAGATCATCAAGTACTGAATCAGACTAATCAAGTAAAGTCGAGACCTAGTCGAGTACACTTAAGTACAGTTAAGTACAGTCGAGACAATGTCGAGACTAGTCGAGTAAAATATGTGCTCGATTTTACTGGTCGAGCACAAAAACTGGTCAATTCAGACTCTGAGGAGTTTGTAGTGTTATTGAAAATATGATTATACAAACATGAAGATTTACATATTTAAAAAAAAGATTTGGTATGATTGTCAACGAGACAACTCTTTACAAAAGACCAAGTGACATAGAAATTAACGACTATAGAATCGTAGTACACCTTGTCTTAATAATGGTAATAACTGGTGTTCGTAATGGAAATTTCAAGTATCTAATCTAAATTATTTGTCAATTCACTTACACGGGATGTTTACATTCTTTAATAGAACATGTGCGCATTTAATAGATAATCTTCAATCAAGGACATGTTTGCTTTACTTACATAACATCTGATAAATCTGATGTCGATGTTGTTGAAAAATGATGTTCACGGATATTCTTCAAAGATACCAAAAATGCAAGGTGTGTGCAGTATACAAAAATCTCAGGATTTTAAGGTTGAAAACATCAGAGACAACATGCTTGTGTCAGATGAAAAAGAAAATTCTTCAAAAAGGGCAGGTGGAAATGTCAACATACGTAGCCGTTGGTTTAAAAATCAAATTTAGTTGTTCAAGACTACATTGTAATCGTTCTTATTGAAAGACGCTGGAATAAACAACAGTGGTAGATGGTAAAGTTTCTTTATCTTTGTGGACAAGGAAATGCCAAATAGAGAAGAATATGTCTCTATAATTAATTTATTATTTTATGAATAGTATAAATATCTGTCTTTGAGTATTCATGGCAACATTTGGATGGTCTATCAAAAAATTTCTAAAACATACCACAGACACCTCATCTAGTGTGCACGTGTCCGACGTGTAAACATAATAGGTGCAAAAATGCGGCAGATTTAAACATCTTTTTAGAGATCTCAATCATCACCCTATACATGTACCTATAGCCTATATAGAAAAAAACAAACACACAACAATACGTACAGTAAAAAATCAGTTAAAAGAAGTCCGATGTAAGAATAGGTAACAAAATAAACTAAACAAAATGACTATGACACATAAATTATCAAAATACTGCTAGCAGTTACTGATATGCTAGCGCCTTCACTGACTGAAATATTATTCCTTCATCATATGCATATCAAGTACAATCTTGTTATGGATTTTGTAGTATACAATCATACAATATATGAGAGGAAGATAACCTGTATCATGCCAAAAACTGGTCTTCGAATAAATGTGTTTATTTTCGATGCAAAGAATCAATATTAAAGCCAAAATATGCAATCTTTAAATGACTTGACAGCAGTATTGTAACTACATCCCTACGTAATACGTCTGTTAAACGGTTTTGTAAGTTTTTGAGGTGAATGTCGAAATTTTTGTGCTTTGCAATATTACCGTACAAAATTGGATGTAAAACACCTGAACGTATAAGATGTCTGCATGTTGAATTATATTTACGAGTACTGTCCTTGTATCGATAATAAAATTAAGTGAACGTTTTGACTAGTTTTTGATATCGAAAACCCTTGTGTAATAATTTTTCAGTAATATACCAAATTCTCTCGCTTAAATTTAATACGTTGTAGTATACAGAAGCGTATTTACAAGTTGACATATGTAAACACCATAAGATGGTGATCATGGAACGTCACCATCTTAAAATGAATAATTAACGATAGGATATCAAGAATCATCTCTTTTATCATTAATTTTAAAAGTATCCCGTTAATGATTTAGATATCAAGATCCATGCAAAGGCAGTGTTTATTATAAGCTTTAGCTTTATTCAATGTTTAAATTAGTTCAACAGGAAAGATTTCTTTAGTATACATAATAAAGTTATCTTTATTAAGAACCAATATATCATCCAAATATCTAAGTATTGTTAAATTGTTTTTAATCAGATGTTGTTTCGATGGGTCTTTGCTGATTTTAGTTATCAATTCTAACTCATAACAATACAGAAACAGGTCCGAAATAAGTCGTGCACAGTTAGTCCCCATTTGGATTCCTAAAACTTGACGATATACGGAATGTCCAAAGCGGACAAACACGACTGCTGGTGAAAATTCAAGGGCAGTTATAGTATCAAAGTATGTCTAATTGACACAGTTATTTTGTTTGTTTACACTAAACTATGGCCTAAAAGAGTTTGAACATATGTATTCGCATTCTGACTTTTTAAATGCCAATTTAATTACGTGTGTATTTTTTCTTAATTAGAAAATAAAGCATGGTAAATAGGATAGAAAAGTCAAACCTTTGAACAGATTTAAAATCACCAATTCAAGCATGCAATTTATGATGTACCTCTAACGATTTTTTGACAATCCAAAATAATTATTTCCAAGTACCTTTTTGGTCGACTGCAAATACCAGTTCCAAATACTTCTCTTATAATAACAAATGAAAAAAACAGAATCATCAGATAAAAATCAGCATCCATTTTGAACATTATAAATAAAATATGGGGAACTAAATGATACTGACAGGAAATATTAATTCATAGTTTATTTTAGATAAATCGGAAATGTGTTTATATTTTTTTTTTAATATAATGTATACAGTTCATAATTACATCTGATATGCCAAAACAAAGGTTGTAAAAAATGGATAGTATTTTCACATTTGTGTTCCTGGTTAGAGTTCAGTGACATAAATATACAAAACAGTTGTATTGTTTTGAAACCAACCCGAATTATTTCCCTACTCATTTTCAAATAATGGTTTTCGTTTTGGAAAAACAAGTAAAAAAAAATACCGAACTGTGAATAAAAACTGGCAAAATTTAAAACTATATTTAGTCAATAGAAAAACAACTGCAATATTCCTGGCTTAAGTTTATAAATTTCCTGTTTACAAAACTTTGATTTTTTTCGAAAAACTAAGGATTTTCTTATCCCAGGCATAGACTACCTTAGCTGTATTTTGCACAACTTTTTGGAATTTTGGATCCTCATTGCTCTTCAACTTTGTACTTGTTTTGTTTTATAAATATTTTGATATGAGCGTCACTGATGAGTTTTATATAGACAAAACGCGCGTTTGGCGTACTAAATTATAATCCTGGTACCTTTGATAATTTGTTAAGCTTTTTACAGGCATTGTCCGAAGAAAACGATTGGTTAGACCTTCCATTTGCATGATGATTGTTTATAACTCCGTCATTTTGATAAAATTTGATCTGACGTGTCAAACACGACCAGTTTAAGCTTATTTGGCAACTCATCCTAGTAAAGAATGTATCAGTTGTATTTGAACGTTCGTATTTCACGGGTCGCCACTCTAATTAAATTAAACGAAACTGAGATTCCGTAATTTGTATTAGTTTGTCATGTGACGTGTTCAATCTGTCAGCAAGGTCAATCGGTACTATCCGTCCGATCAGTTAATTACTTTTACTTTAATTCTGACGGATTGCTGACGCGAGTTTGACGCGAACTTGACTGATCGGTGACTGATCGATGACCGCTGATTGATCGCTAAAACAGTAACGCCTATGGTTGCAAGTACTGTAGATGCACAAGAACTTGATCATGTAAATGCAACAATGTTATTATCAATTGAAAGAATGAACGAATAAACAATATATTAGTTTGTTGTTGTTCAAATAAACTTGCTTTGTCTTCTCATTTGAATCGCTCCATCAAATAAAGATGTATGGAGGACGATCTTTGAAGAACAGATTGAAAAAACAGTTTGTCTAAGAATTGCAAGAATATTCTAGTGGATGAAATAATTTATAGACCTGACTCTTATATAGTAGACTGAATAATTGAACATAGCAAGCAGTAAAAAAAGAAAACTGAAACTTTAACAGAAAAAAAGTGTTTATATTATGAGTTTGCAAATATAAGCATATTATTATGTACAAATTAAAGGTATAGAATTCAAAGTGTTTGCATATTAATGTATTGCAATGAAACTATAACAAGGAAAACATTACATCATGAAAGAGTAAACTATTCAGTCAAAATATGAAAAAAAAATTATGTTATATTTTTTATAATAAAATGAACAAGACAAAGATTTCAAAACATTATTTTTTCTTTTATTTAGACATGTCATCATTTTCTTTCCGTGAAAGGACTTTACTCTTTGGGTGTAAATATTATTATACATTCCAAAATAAGAATAATCTGTATTGTCATATAAACAACTAAAAAACATGTGTGTGACAAAATGAAAAAAAATATATATATATATACATATATAAAAAATACAAAAAAACTCATATACATTTAAAACGTTTTACTACCAAACAGCATTCATTGAAACATACACGTGTATTTTACTGTATATTTATATCTATATATTTATAATTGGAATCCCATAGGATTTTGAAAATCCAATGAGATAATCATAGTCCCATGGGATTTGTTTTGTCCCATGGGATAATGGTCAATCCCATGGGATTTTGCCCTGTCCCATGGGATATTGAAATATCCAATGATTTTATAAATCAAATAACAAATAGATATAATAGTAAGACTAGAAAACCAATGAAATTATTGAATCCCATGTAATTCCTCACATTTTGGTTATATACATGATAATCTAGCTCTTATTAGAGGAGGCGGCGGATTTGCAAACGAGTGTTTTGCAAATTAAAAGTGTCTAGTGTTGTTTGATTATCATGTAAGTGTGTGACATATTTGTCTTTCGATATTTTTTTGTACAAATACATGTAGACTAGGCCGTTAGTGTACTTGTTTGAATTGTTTTACATTTGTTATTTCGGGACCTTTTATAGCTTACTATGCGGTATAGGCTTTGCTCCTTGTTAAATGCTGTACGGTGATCTTTTGTGTACATTAAAAGTAAAAGTATATAGTACCATTTATTATTTGAATCAATGTCAAGTTAACTATAAAATGAAACCGGAAGTAACATTTTTCAAACTAGAAGTAAGAAATTATTTCTTTTTTTATATAAATTACACACTTAGACATATCATCCGAATATATTTTAATATTTTCTTATAGAATTACATGTTTTTGGGCGGAAAGATCCTCGATTGTTCTATGAACAATTGGTTTTTAAAAATCATTATATTTTTTCTCTTTCCGCTTTATATTGTGCTTTTTTTTGTTTTGAAAGATGTCTCTTAGAATTCTTGCATATGATATCTGGTCGTCACTAGTTAGGCTTGTGCGGACGAAACGCACTTCTGGCGTATCAAATTTTAAACCTGGTGCCTTTTGATAGCTATTATTCGTGTGCTTCTTTGTCAAATATGTTCTCCTATTTATTTGTATTATAGTCACGTAATGTTATGTTGTAATTTTAATGTTATATTTAACATAGCCATTAAAGCGGGAGGTTTGGCATGCTACAAAACCTGGTTCAACTTATCAATTTTTTCTTTAAAAATGTCATGTACCAAGTCATGAATATGGTCATTGTTATATTATAGTTCGTTTCTGTGTGTGTTATATTTTAACGGTGTGTCTCTGTTGTGTCGTTTGTTTTCTCTTATATTTGAGTGTGAATTCTCATTGCTATAAGACGTATCACGGTACTTTTCTTTCCCCAATTCATGTATTTATTTTTTATTTATATTTGTTATTCTCATCGGATTTTGTCTTATGCTTAGTTTCTTTATGTGTGTGTTACATTTTAATGTTGTGTCGTTGTTCTCCTTTTATATTTAATGCGTTTCCCTCAGTTTTAGTTTGTAACTCAGATTTGTGTTTTTTCTATCGATTTATGAGTTTCGAACAGTGGTATACTACTGTTGCCTTTATAAATCGAACAGTTATTACGATTTTGAAACCAAACACTTTTTATTGTAAAGAGTTATCTCTCAAACACTGGTGTTGTATGCGTATCTCCTGCGCAATTATTAAAGATTGACAAAGTGATTTCAGCCATTTGTTTGTAATATTCTCAGGATCTTAAAAATGATTTTGACCGAAGATGTCCAAAATATAATTATAACTTGTACACTATTATTAATTGAGACCAAGTGTCTTTTGAATTGAGGTTCGTGGTCCAAAAGTAAGAAAATAAGGTTAAGGTCCTGTTATAAAGTTTGCTTTTGGCTAATTTTCAATTCTTTAGAAACCGTAAAAGATCTCGACAAATAATCTTAACTAAATAGTTAGTTGCGACTTGCCATGTACTTAAATTTTAGTTGAAAGGGTGCGTAAATATAAAATGGAAGATATGTTTAGAATAATTCGTGAAGTAATACAACTCATTAACCATGTATAATAAAGATCTAGGGTCTTTCATACACAACACACAATTTTGTGTAGACTGCAGATTCAAAAAGAGATTGGACAGTTGCAACATCTGGGTCTCTAACGAGCAATGTAGTATTTGTATTCACCATGTTCACACCATGATTCATTTACACAATTATAGTTTGTTTCAACGATTTCATAGATTGAAACTTTTTTCGAAAAGATTATCTGTCCTTTTTTATTTTTATTTTAGGTTTAACATATTAACCGGCGTAATCCATGATTGAAACACCAATGTTTTGAAGGGGTTTTAAATGATGGATTTATTAGAAGCGTTATTTGCCATGTTTAGGACTCATGGTAGCGTGCTGGATTCGAGTATAGAAAGACTTGGCACCGAACCTCTGGCCTGTTACTGTGAAATTGATATTTGCTGTTATTCGCTAAGCTCTATTTATGAAATGACTGGTCAGCTCTGAGTAATGAGCATGTGTCTGTGTAGAGAGACATGTTCTGTCTAATGTCTATCTAATGAATAAGCACGTTTAAAAATCTTTCTCAACATGTCTGTCTAGTACAAAGCAGGAATTTTGTTTAATATCATATATTCATCCCTAATATTCATTTAATGTAACGTAGGCTGTTTAAATGCTTTCCACTAATCCGTTACCTAGAAATATTGTTTAAGGCCGTACTGACATTTATTGGTGTTACCATCCTTGATCTTGTGCGGATGCCTTTCTAGTTGGCTATGTTTCCACACCAAAAAACGCATCAGAAAAAGAATGAGAAAACAAATATGAGTTTTAAATTGTTAATGTATACATGCATAATTATGTATTCCTGATAACATATACCGATAATAAGTTGTGACAATATATTTCAAAACTACTAACTGGATTATAAATCATGAGTGTATACATTTCAAAACAGTAAGATTCTGCAGTTTTAGATGATACTAAATTTTAAATATATTGGATAAAGTTGTTTAAATGATCGATGTCATTTTCAATTCGCTTAACTAACCGGCTTAGGTTTGTAATTATCATGCATTCTTTATCGCTTTTTTCGAAGCCAACACTTTTACAATATCTTCATGTCTATTTTCAGACGCAATATCAAGAGGGGTTTTCTGGTCTTGATTTGGAATGTTTATTTTAGCACCATTCTTGATTAAAATATCAACAATATTAAAATATCCTTCCTCACACGCTTTGTGTAAAGGCATAAAATTTGCATGACATTTATTGATGTCAAATTTTCGCTTTATTAAAATGTCTACTACATTCTGATGACCTTCCCGACATGCGACAAATAAAACAGATGCCCCTTTTTCGTTATCAATGTTCATATCTGCCTTGTTATCCAGTAATAATTTCACAATTTCTGCATGACCTGCTTTGCATGCAGCATATAAGGGAGATCTATAAGCATTGTCTACCTTGTTTATGTTAGATCTTGGTAACACTAGTTTAATTATATCTATATGCCCTTTGCTGCAAGCAATGTGAAGAGGCGATAAACCAAGTCTGTCGCAAAATTTGACATCTGGTTTGTGCTCAAGAAAAGTTTGAACAACATTTGTATGTCCATTTTTGCAAGCGACAAATAAAGGCGTCCAGTCGTTATCATCGATACTGTTTATTGTGTGACTTTTTTCTAATAGTAGTAATTTTACTACCTCATTATTACCAGTTGTGGCAGCCATGTACAGGGGTGATCTACCATGTAAATCACAGGAGGATGGATTTGCGTTGTGCCCAAGTAGTATTTTTACAAGGTCTGTGTGACCTTCTTTACAGGCAATAAGCAATGGAGATCTTCCTTCGTTGTCACATTGATTTACTTCCGCACCTGCGTTTACTAAATATCCAACTACTTCTTTTTGTCCACGCAGTGTGGCAACAAAAAGCGGAGACGCACCTGTATTATCAGCTATCGATGGATCTGCGTGGTTTTTCAATAGTAAATCAACAACTAGTGTATGACCTTCTTCACTAGCTACGAACAACGGAGAACGTTTGTTATTGTCACATTTATTTACGTCTGATTCTGTAATTAAAAGTTTAATAATCTTGTCATGCCCTTCTTGAGCAGCAGCATACAGTGGAGTTTTGCCAATATCATCACATAAATTAATGTCTGCATTGTTCTTTAACAACATATCAACTACCTCTTGTCGTCCACAGAAAGTAGCTATATATAGAGGTGTTCGTTTATGAAAGTCCGTGTCATTTACTTCACATCCCATTTGCAACAACATACCAACAATGTCTTCGTAACCTTTCCGGACAGAATGCATAAGAGGGTTGAATTCGTGAAAACACCCTGTGTTATAGTTTTTGTAATTATTCGAATCTCTTAAATCTGTTGTGTTTCGCGTCGATGCATTTATGTTTGATAAAATCTCCCTTATCTTTAATCCCCAATCATTAAAGTATTTAATCATTTTTTTCCTGTACTCAGGATTATCCAGCTGTTTATTCTGAAATGTGCTGTATGTATTCCCATCTTCTAGATCTTTAATCAATCTGTTAAAATATTTTTTTTCTTTCTCAATAGGAATAAGATCTATCTCATCAGTACGTGTACCTGAATTTAATTTATATCTTTGAGCAATGAATACGCATGAACCATACAAAATGAAAAAATCAAAGTATCTCATTCCGCATACTGTAGCTGCAATGTCATATATTGTATTATGGATCAAGCTATATCGGTCATTCTCGTAATGTATATATGTTTGTTTTAACACATTGAGTTTCTCCACAAGACGAGAATATGTTTTCTCTTTTTTTGTATCAAAATTAAATTCTTTACATAAATCGTTAAATGTTTCTTCCGCATTCTCAAGAAAGCATCTACTCAATTCTTCTTCTGTAAAACCGTCGATGAAAACTACACATAAGGTAATCAAAAAGAATTTATGTTTATCAGAGTGTTGCATTCTTTCAAATTCATTTCTAATATGAAAAAGAGGGTTTTTAAAAAACATTTTTAATTGTGATTTTGACAAACCAACAGTAAGACGACATAATAAAGGAAACTGCAAGTCTGTGCAATCCTTGTTGGTAGAACAGACATCTTCTATTTCGGAATATTTTCTGATCATTTTCATTCGTTCTTCATTAGAAAATTCCCAATGTGAAAGAAATAGTATGTTTTCTTTGAGGAATTGAATGTTCTTAAATTCAGTGTTATCATAAATTTCTTGTTCGCATGATATTAAGATTTTAAGCATACTTATAGTTTTTAGACCTGTAGTATCATCAGAATAATTCGACCCTCCATCCACCAACGTTTTTATATTCTGCAAATCGTTAACCCATATTGCAACAGATTCCAAATTAATGCGATCTCTCCCTCCAATATTGTCTACTATAAAAATTTGCTTTCGTCCTGGCTGATAGAATTCTGTAATAATATTTGGATTTTCTACATCTGGAATGATATCATACCCATAATTGGTCGACAGTGTAAGTGCAACATGTCTTATTATAGATGTTTTTCCATGCCCTGTGCTACCAACAACAAAAATAATGTTTGAGTTACTTAATTCTTTTGCTATATTAGTTGACATTGTTGTTTCTACAAACTTTTTGTCATTCTTTACCCATTCATCAATATGTTTTTTGTGAGTATCTAAAAGAAAAGAAAGACAAGTACTTTTATTTTAAATATGAAAAATAAAAATAAACCAATCAAATTGAATGTCAAGTATTAATTAGTTTAAACATATTTTATAGTTCAAACAAGACAAATGGATTAGACACAAGTTTTTCATCTTAATAACGTCTTATCCAAGTATTAATTGACCATCACTGAGAAAGAATTACTTTGCTAAAGGATGATCTCCGGATTTTGTTGTAGTCTTGATTTTTATTTTGTAAAAATTGTTAAGTCTATACTTAATTATAAACCCTGAAAATTAAAACGAATTATGTTAATGTTTATTTCTATAACTTCATGTTTATTAATAGAACCGACAAAGAGTGTTAAGCATTATATTGAAGTCTCATGCATGTCATACAAAACTGAATATATAATAGAGCATGTATTTAATTATACTAACGGTAGAGCCATCTTTATCCTATATACTTATCTTTCACAAAATGGAATTGAAATTAACCTGATAATCTACACTGAAATATTCATAATTTGTGTTTTGTAAATCGATTCTTGAATGCATTTTTTGCTAGAGTAAACACGGTATATTTAGACCTTGAGCAATGATCTTCAACTTCATACTTTATTTGGCCTTTTCAAAATTTTGGGATTCCAGCGTCACTGATGAGTCTTTTGTAGACGAAACGCGCGTCTGGCGTAAATATGAATTTTTATTCCAGGTATATATAATGAGTTTATTGCCTTCAAGCCGCAGAATTGAACAAACTTAAAATTTAAAAACTGACAATTGTGACAATTAATAATATTGAATTTGAGACATGTTCTTTCTACATACCATAAATTTGCAAAAAGTAATACCCTGAGTAGTTGACTAACATTAGTTTTATTCTGAAAGGTTTTTTATATAATTTTTTGGAGAATCTATGTTTATTGTTAAGCCATTAGTCATATTAATGTGTAAAACATATTTTATTTCAAAAAAAAAGTTTCAATCTTTGATTTTTTTTTGTTGATTAATGTTGTTCATCCTTTAGCACACTTTTAAAGTTTGTCTGACTTTTAATCTTGAAACAGAATGATTGATTCGAGGTATTTCGTTTCAAAAAATATTCCGTAAACATCGATCTAAATAAAATACAAAATGCAAAGTGTATGGAAATTATCTAAAACGCTTCACACATGTCAGCGTTAGTTCTTTTAAATGTGTCAACAACATAAACGACACGTACACATACATTATGTGTATAATGAAACTTTTTCCTAGGGTCATATCAAATTTATCACACATACAATACATACATTTTATTTGTAAATGTTCGTGTAAGACATATTTTTGAAAATGTGATAACCAACAAATAGATTTGTTTAAGATGACATACACTTGACAACGCAATGCGTATAGTTACATTTGAAAACACATGAGTTGTGTTGTAGCAGTTCATGGACCCCTAATTGTGTCGTTAACGATGTGCAGAAAAAACAATAAACAATCTCAACAAGATGTATCAGTATAGACTTCTTTGGGACATTAGTTTTCAACGTTTTCAGGCACAATTAAAACTTATAATGGGAAATATTCATGTTATGGTGCATGGAAACAAAACTTCAGTTATGAAGTGTCCAAAATCAGAGTTAATATGTGTATAATATATTATCAAAGGATTTACGACTGTACACGAAAAAAGATTACACAGAGGAATGATGAATATCTGATATTTACTTGTAGTAAAATGTAAGCATACTTTCAAAACATTCAAGAGTTAAAATCCAAATAATTTTTTCAGAATGAATAAAGTTTCTGGTGCATTTGTTACGTCCCGTTTCACATTTACTCAAATTCTGTTTTAGTGTAAATTGACTTCGATATTGCATAATCATTTAAATAACAAACTTGATACTCATGACTTAAACAGATGCATACCTTTAAGATTTTGCGGAATTTTGTCGTTCTCTTTTTCTTCCAGATCATCAATATCATCCACTTCTGTATTGGCAAAACATCCTAATTTATGATTTAAAAAATATATTGAAATATATACAAAACACATAAACTATGTTAGAATAAAAGTGGCAAAGTAAGTTGATGTAAACGAACTTAAAATCAAATATGAGCATAAAATATCTCAATCTTGTGCCATTTAGTATGCAAATTTGTTTAATCAACAATATCAAACAGAGACTATTTACAAAACTGTTTTACATGTTTTACTCGTGTACCCTTCCCTGACATTGATATGGGTACACAAAGTTTAGTTTTGTTTTGGTTTTGATTGTCTATCAACACTGCGACTACCGGTTTGCATGCATTTTGTCTAGACTGTTCGGTATTCAACACGACTACCGTGAGTATTTAAAAAAAAGGCACCGAGACACAGCTTTTTTCTCTTTTTAATTGTCCTGTCTGATATTGTTTAGAATTAGTGGGTTTCGTCAAAATAGAGAGATGGATATTTTTGAAACTGTTTAGATTAAAAACGATACCTGATGTTAAAAACCACATATATATGCATTTTAAACGTTTTTAAACCATGATCACATACCTAGAGATTCCATCTGTTCGGCTAAGTCGGTCAATGAAGAATCATTTCTCAAAGCTAGTGTAAATTCGTGATATATCTGTTCATTGCCATTCCAGATTTTCGTTAGGAGAATGTGATTTCGCTTTGTTTTTTTCACAGCCTTTGTAATTACTTCCATATCCACTGAAGTTATTAACTTTTTCGTTTCTAGAACTTTAGCGATCGGTAAAGGATCAATTCGATTAACAAGTTGTTTATAATGTGCCTTCAGACACCGTCTAATTTTTATACTAGGAGGTAGTTCTGAAGAAGAAAAACATATATCAAATGAGGGTTTGCATGTTACATTCTATTAATCTATATGCTTAGAAAAGTTGAATACAAGTAACTACTAAAACTGTCTGACTGATTTACACATTCTTTATACATCACACAAGAGCATTATAATGAACTCTTCCGGTTACTTATTTGAAATGAAAATTAGGCAATATCTCTCATATTATCTGTTGAGTTTGTGTCTTGTGTTCAATATTCGTGTTTGGTAATTTCTAGTTGTATTATGTGGTCTTAAGAATATTTCATAGAAAGCTAAATCTAAAAAGTTCTTTTACCCATTTGTCACTGAGAAAAACCTAGTTCAGAATTGTGTTTCACTCTTTCTAATATGTTTTTCTAATGCATTGATGTAGTGAACCTAAAATCCAAGGACACACATTATATTCTTTACTTTTTCCATTTTCCTGAATCGTGTGCTGGTTTCCATTTGGCAAATTCAATAAAAGTAAAGGATTTACATCTCTGGTTTACAGAAATTCTGTTAAAATTTCCCATTTTGGCATTATACGGCTAAAATAAGCATTTGAAAGCAGTTTGCATTTCATGCGGAAGAAGCACATTGACTTTCAATCTGACAGCTTTTCTGGCCCTGATATTTGTGTTTCTATGCTTAAATAAAATTTAATAAATCATTTGTGAACTTTAAATCTAGAGAAAAGAAGATTATTACAGAAAAATGTGTAGAATATTTTATATGCAAGGCCTTGATTTAACGGCCTGTTTGATGAATGTAAAATGTAAAGAGCTTTTTACATAAAATCCGTAGTCCATCAAAAATATTTTACTTAATCTACATTTTACAATGATCAGTACACCTTATTCCTTTCCTATGCTTTAGGATAGTAAGTGGTCAAAACATATGCCAATTGAGACTACAACTACATGCAAGTTTTCTATTAAAAAGTGAAAAATCTCGTCATCAGACCATACTGTCTTTCTAAAAAAATTAAATACAAGAGTCCTTTTGCAATTAGATTTGTTGTATCATGACACCTTATCATATAAATTAGATGAAAGTAACAAATTTTCATCACCTATAGCTTATGTCTGCATTTTTATATGTAAATGTGGGGTACGGCCTTAATAGACTCGTTGTAACTTTTTTGTACATTTAAAGTGCATTTAATATACACGAAAGAATGATTTAGGGTTAAAAAATTTCACAAACTCAAAATTGGTTTTAAAAATGCATGTTTATGTAAAGGTTCCCTGAATTGCAAAATCTTTATTTTCAGACATAGGCTCATATAAAGTTGACTTATGAATGATTATAATAAATTTCATAAATGAAATAAGTGTTCAGATGCTTTTTATACTTAAAATATAATATTTAAGAGCATTTAAAAAGCTAGTTTTTGCAAAAACAAATTTGCTTAGGTCAAAATCTTGACAATTGAAGATAAGTGATTTAAACATAAAAAATAAAAATCCAAATATTAATACTAAAATTACCCTAGTTTCTATAATATATGTCCAATGGTCATGAAACTTGACCAACTATCTTGTGAATGCCTAGGCCTAGGTCATACACAGTTTTTGTCAAGAATTGTCAAGTCGTTCTGTCATATTAGGTCCAATGACACAGTTATCGTCCTTTGAACGAATATACTCCCTAGTTTGAACAGTGTTTAACTTGCATATTTCATTTGATACACTTTTCCAATTCATGTCTTGAAATGTAATGCATGACATATTAAGTAAAGGGATGACATTACATGTTAAAATAATTTGGGTGCTGAATCTGTATGTTAAGTAGTGATTTGGTCTAGTTAAAAAAATGTGAAATGTAATTGAGTCTGAAGCTGTCTAACTGAATTTTAGACCCCCTTAAGGATGTCTGCTTGTCATGTTTTGGAATTTTTGTCAGACTTTCGGAATCCTCTGGTTTTATCCATTTGAATGCATTTAAAAAAAATCCCCATGAACCCCCATTTTTCTTTTCATAAATCTTTTACATGTATAATTATAAGTCATTTGTAAAAGTCTTATAAAATTTTATTTATTTTTTAATAGTGTTTGAGAACTTTAACTGGTCAATGATAAAGCTAGGAAAAATCAAGAGAGAATATTTTCCCGCCAAAATTCCAATGGCTAATATCTCGAAAACAAGCACATTGACCCCTATATTTTTTTTGCTTTTTTGATTCCTCAATTTATTCCCTATCAATACATACTAGTTTTATGAAAAGTTATTTATTTTGAAACTGAGCAGCAAACATCCTTAACACATAATTGTCAATATTTTGAGTTAGGGTTGGTAGAAGTTTCTATAATTTTGATGTTATTTGTCCAAGTAGTAGTACACTACACTGTGAACATATTTTTTAGATAGAGCAGGTGCAAAGTATTGTCTAAAAGAAATAATCTACGAAATAAATGTGTTCTGGGGCCATAAATAATAATAATAATTCCATTCGAAATTCACCCCACTAGAAACGTTTTGTTGGGGAAGTATGTTGCCACAAACATAAGACAGCATAAATTAGTGTTTTGTCTTCAGTGTTTAGTATCTGTATTTGTGTAACGCAAGACTATAAAGCAGCAAGATGCAGATTTTCATCTGATCAAGGCTTTGCATGAATCTCATTATCCCTTGCAAGTTTTACTGAACTAGCTCTGTATTGCGATAATCTGTCCTCTCTGGTTTTATCAGAACACACATGTCTTCCTCAACCCTGAAGGATTTAACGATGAAGTTACGTGAATTAGAAAAAAAAATCCGGAACTTTACATGTATATTGATTCCATAAGTCAAAGGATCGTTAGAAAAAGAACAAAATAAGCTAAGCATATTGATAAGTTACGGAACTCCTTCAAGTGATAATTATATTTTTTAAATGGCGCGGAAAGGATGACATGGGCTTTTTTCTTAATAATCTTTAGCATTTGTATTTTTAGGGTATAATATCGTAAGGAAACAATGGAATTATATGCTTGAATTTTGTTAATGACTTTTAAATAAGCCATTGAAGTCTTCTACATGTTCTATGAAAAGAAAACTGTATGATGTGGGAAAGTACCATATGTTACCCCGTTTTGTAGAAAAAAAGTCCGAACATCTGAAAACCCTTCATTATTAAACAAATTGAGAATGGCAATGGGGAATATGCTTACACGATTTAACATATCTGACATTTAAAAATTTAGTTTTACTGTTGTATATTCCTATATCATGTATATTACATTGCAGTAAAACAATTCAAAGTCATTAACAAAAATATCGGGTATTTGAAAACACTACTCCACTACTCATTATAAGTTGGTGTTTCTACAGGTAACATATTGACTGCGACTTTTTAACGGAAACAGAGTGGTGAACATTTGATTGTTTATATTCCAGTGATTGGTATTATCTTATATGCAATTAAATGTTATTGCAAATTTTGTAATTTTTAAAAAGTGTCATTTGTAACAAAGTCTCATAGGGGAAAAAGTAGTGACAATATTCCTAATTAGAGAGGATGGATATTCACTTCTGGCCTTTTATAATATATGCGATATAATTTCTTAAAATATCATTTCAAATGAAATGTCTCAAACACACATTTTGTCTAAAAAAAAATTTGTAAACGTGATCAACATTGAGAAGCGTTTTCTTACTTTGTCTCCTTAAGTCTATTTTTCATTACATACTGTGAGACTCATTTTATTTTAATTGGATTTAAGAAACATAAAATAGCTGTTTTGAGTTAATGAAAAAATAGAATTCACAACAAAGTTCTAACTAAAAAGAAAGCAAATTAGATATATCAGTGGAGCACAATGTAATATTAAGTTTTACGTAAAGGCTTGAAATACTCACAGAGTCAGTAAACCTTTACACATAGTTCATTCAACTTTAGCACTTCCGTTACTCATTTATCATCACATTGCCTGCATATATATGTGATATTACCCCCAACTTATGATTTATTTGTCTGAAAAGTCGAAACTTTCAGGAAATGAGAAATATGAACTGACCAACAAGGAACTTTAGAATAAAGGTAAATATGTCCACTAGTTCCTTACTGTTCTGAACAAGGTTAAGTATGAAAAGAATTGTGGCGACTAAAACATTAAATTCTATAACTTGCTTTCTAACTCATATTAGAAAGATTTATGTACCTGTATGCAGTTATTTTTTTTTCAGAACGACAGGTCATTCTTTTTCAAAATCAACCCGGAAGATACCATGTTTCAATTAAAAATGCTGCAAGGCATACAATAATGACCTGTGTGAGGTGCGATTATTTTCCTTGATAAAAATGCAATCTATAATTTACTTCAAAATTGTATTCGTCTGATACTTTTTTGTTGCCGATTTAGAAAAATATATTCTTTAAAGTTCAATCGATGATAGGTGGGAAAAAAACCGTCATTGCCCGCATTTTAATTTAGAAACAAATAACGTGAAGTTTTGTTTATTTATCGCTTAAATAAAGAAACATTATCATATATGTGAGATGAATTTTAATGTAGACTTTCATATAATAAAGCCATATTTAACATATTCGTGTGTAAGTTTTTGAAAATCTAATTGGGGCACACGAAATAGGTTGATTGATATTTGGTTGCTTCCTTAACGTGCAGTGGCAAGTATTGCATGCATGTTCAGGACGATACATACTGAATAGGAAATCATACTGTGACCTACATGTATTTATATTCGTCTTCGTGTCAGTTCCTAAATTTTTTAAATTTATGTATACCTTTTACTCTATCAAATTATCAACTAATAAGATAAACTTATATTCTATTTAATAACATTAACGTAACTAAAGTTATATACAGATTATCTGTTAATAAAATATATTGCTATTCAAAAGACAATCTGTCTAAATTTTTCATTCGATTCAATTAAAATTGTTAAACAAAATAACCACTTTTCCGCGATAAAAATGTTACAAATAGAAAAAGAGCATACTCCCTCCTCCTTTTCCATAAACTAAGTGGTACATTAAATGACTTACAATGTGTCTTGTATTTGTCATACACCGTAATCGGATGGTGAAAATACATTTGTGTCTTTATTCATGCTGTTACAGGTATATTTTTATTGTGTATGGATAATAATTAGGTATTTCCACTTTCCTGTGGAAAGACCTATTGTTTTTCTTCTGATTATTTTTTATTTCTTTTCTTCCGCCTAATTTTGTTCTTGCGATAAATATTTGTTTCGCAATATGTCGCTTAGATTTTTAGTATGTTATATCCAACACACACCACATCTTCCTATATCTAGGATAGCGCTTTTGAAATTTACCCTGCGTAACCAAATACTCTTCTGTGTAGGAGTTATTGCCCCAAACACTGTTTTCCTTGTGTCCACTAATCCTTCGACACTCCTTTTGATGCATTTGATATAAGTGATAATCATCTCTATCTTGTAATCCATAATTGATAGAGACCTAGAATCTTTTGATTTGAGGTCCTTGGTCCAAAAAAAAATAGGTCAAGGTCAAAGGTCAAGGTCATGTTCTAATTTTTGAATTTGACTTTTTTTCACTTATTCCCAAAAACCGTATAAGATATCAACAAATTATTTTTACTAAATTGTTAGTTGCGACATGTCGTAACACGTAAATTTTGATTGCAAGGGTACGTTGAACGTAAAAGGGAGTTTTCTCCCCTTTTACATTTAAAAATACGCGTATGGTGATATAACTCATGAACCAAATATAATTGAGACCTATGATTTGAGGTCCTTGGTTTATGACCTTGAAATTGATCTCAAGGTCATATCTTAATTTGACGTTCTAGATTTGGACCATTGCTTTTACCTCATATGCATACATGATAAAGCCATGAGACTTTTGGCGAAAGTTATCAAACCATTTAACAACCGGAAGTAAAAGTATATAGAACCAGATACTTTTGGAATCTGTGTCAAGTAAATATTCATCTATTATCGGAAGTAACATTTGTCAAACCAGAAGTAACAAATTATCTCCCTTATTTAAAAAATATTGTATAGAAACCATATATTTTTGGAATCAGCGTACAATAAGCTATCTTTTGACGATGGAAATGACATTTTAAACTTAATTTTACTACTTCATATTAAAATAAGTTGTTTTTGGTAGAAAGACCTTCAATTGTTCTCTGAACCATTGGTTCTTAATTTTTAAAAGGTTTATATCTAGATTAATTAGTGAGTTCTCTTTCACATGTTAAATGAGCCGTAGGGCGTATTAAAACCTGAACGCATTAGAAAGGAATATCCCACTTGAGTGCGGTCGGTAAAATAGGATACTAAATTTTGTAAATCTTTATAAAAATAATATAGTTTGACGGTATATAAGTCAGATAATGCATATTTTAAGGTTTTTTCTTGTCGTAAAACAAAACTTGGTGTGTTCTACGACAAGAAAAACCTTTAAAAATGCATTATCTATAACATACGATATCTTAACTAGTTTGATCTGAGCGTCACTGATGAGTCTTATGTAAACGAAACGCGCGTCTGGCGTATAAAATTATAATCCTGGTACTTTTGATAACTATTTACACCACTGGGTCGATGCCACTGCTGGTGGACGTTTCGTCCCCGAGGGTATCACCAGCCCAGTAGTCAGCACTTCGGTGTTGACATGAATATCAATTATATGGTCATTTTTATAAATTTTCTGTTTACAAAACTTTGAATTTTTTCGAAAAACTAAGGATTATCTTACCCCAGGAGTAGATTACCTTAGCTGTATTTGGCACAACTTTTTGGAAATGTGGTTCCTCAATGCTCTTCAACATTGTATTTGTTTGGCTTTTAACTATTTTGATCTGAGCGTCACTGATGAGTCTTATGTAGACGAAACGCGCGTCTGGCGTATAAAATTATAATCCTGGTACTTTTGATAACTATTTACACCACTGGGTCGATGCCACTGCTGGTGGACGTTTCGTCCCCGAGGGTATCACCCGCCCAGTAGTCAGCACTTCGGTGTTGGCATGTATATCAATTATATGGTCATTTTTATAAATTTTCTGTTTACAAAACTTTGAATTTTTCGAAAAACTAAGGATTTTCTTACCCCAGGAGTAGATTACCTTAGCCGTATTTAACTTTTTGGAAATTTGGGTCCTCAATGCTCTTCAACATTGTATTTGTTTGGCTTTTAACTATTTTGATCTGAGCGTCACTGATGAGTCTTATGTAGACGAAACGCGCGTTTGGCGTATAAAATTATAATCCTGGTACTTTTGATAACTATTTACACCACTGGGTCGATGCCACTGCTGGTGGACGTTTCGTCCCCGAGGGTATCACCCGCCCAGTAGTCAGCACTTCGGTGTTGGCATGTATATCAATTATATGGTCATTTTTATAAATTTTCTGTTTACAAAACTTTGAATTTTTCGAAAAACTAAGGATTTTCTTACCCCAGGAGTAGATTACCTTAGCCGTATTTAACTTTTTGGAAATTTGGGTCCTCAATGCTCTTCAACATTGTATTTGTTTGGCTTTTAACTATTTTGATCTGAGCGTCACTGATGAGTCTTATGTAGACGAAACGCGCGTTTGGCGTATAAAATTATAATCATGGTACTTTTGATAACTAGTTACCAACATAAATGAATCAAAAAACATTGTCGCTACAATTATTTTAATCGCTTTTTCAACAATACCAAATGTAAAGCACTTGATTAGACGTTACCTAAAGTAATGTAAACATATTTACCGTGCATTTGCCTGTCTAACTCCCTCATTTTTTCATGGAGTCTCAAAGTTCGTTTTTCTTCTGCATGCTTCTTTATTTCTGTGGATGATTTCGATAATATTATAATTTTCATTGGATACAAATGTATATATTTTATGACATTTATTTTTATTTGTATTTGTCAGCAACACATAACATATATCAATATGTTCACAAGTTCAATCTGCTTGCAACCAATTGACAATTTTTATAAATATAAGTAAATTTGAGTCTATGAATTCAATATCCTTGGACACGTGAATGTTTTGTGGAAAAGGCTATACAAAAAGACAAAACTATATCTATGGTCAATCAACTACAAGTATTCATCAGAAGAACTGGCAATATTGAACACCACCGAAAGATGCCATCAAAACCTAGACACTTTTCAAACAAACTCCGAGTCATATGAAATGCTAACAGGTTTCTTCAATCACCGTGTAATGCAACTGTCAAACGCGCGGTGTGTTAGCTTTGACTCTGACAAAGGCATGCACAAAATCTTTCCCATTTATTCCTTCACGTTTAAGCGAAACTTTCGTGTATCCAGTCTAACCTTTTATATCTGGATTTATTCATGAAAGAAAGGTGTAAACATTTTTAAAAGGCAATATATAAAATGTGCGTTTATTAGAGTCGTGTTACATATGTACTATATGTTTTTGTATACTGATTGGAATGAAGAAGGTGTATCTTATTGGGCATATCACCTGTATAATCATTTTCATGGAAGTAGGACTATTCACTTTGTTATTAAAGGGAAAATTCACGATTTTTTAATAATGGTTTAAATATGTTCATTATGACATAATATATATATTCACAAAGTTTTATCGCTATATGTGCAGTAATAAAGGAGAAATTCAATAATTAATGAAAAAATATCAACTACTTCCTGTAGGTCGTGACGTTTTCTCCTGATTTTTGCATGTCGGGATTTAAAATACAATCATTAAAAGTCTTGGTTTTTAATCATATTTTAACGTAATCGTAAGCGCGCCGATGACTTATGCTTTATCTAATAACCATCCGATAATAAGAAGATAAAACGCACAGACGTTCAATTGTACTCATTCGTGAGAGAAATTATCTATGTTAAACGTATATATATTCGAATTATTTTTGTAGACAACACAAAAAGTTATAAATTTATTTTTAATAAATGCATTTTCGGACTGATAAGGTGAACAAATTAAAGTACAATAATCTGTAAAGACAATATGTTGGTGTACTATTATTGACCTTTTACTATCTCTGCTATGGCTAGGTTTATACAATGTGTGTATTCACGGTTCTGTGGCAATACTCGTAGATGGCTTGTTGAAAGGTAAATTGTTATTTGCACTTCGGTATTTAACCACGCCTCTAGGGCACACCTTGCCAGGTGTGACTGTCTATTCGGATCAGTGGTAGCATTTAATACACACATTAAAAATACATATTCAAGTTGGTGACAAATAAAAATTGGTCGCCGTGGAATTATTTAATTATATTTGGTGCTATTATTTATTTGAATTCAAATAAGTTAATTTACTAAGAAATACACAATTTTCGGTTAAAGACGGGAAACTTAATTCATATGTCAGAATGAAATGATATACAAGTCTTGTCCTTGATTTATGTCTCATAAAAAAGGGGGACTTAGAAATTAGAAATAGCTTTACTAAATCATTTTTATTTGTCTTTATTAGGCTAAAAAATGTACGAGAACACTTACATTTAGACTTTTGAAAGCCATGTATTAATTAATATATGAAACTATCTGAAGATAACTCTACCGAAGCGGAATATAATATGTGCGAATAAAGAAAAAAATATTTTTGTAATGGAATCGAATCAAATTTATTCATAATGGGGAACGTCCTTATTAAAATCTGAGACAACTATAATAATCGTCGTCTCCCAAATAACTATTTGATCAACGATGTTTAAAATTAAAAGACAACGAATTTAATGTTATCTTTCCCTATTTTTGAATGTTATTATAAGTCTGTTCAACTTGCAAGAATACCCCTAAAGCGGACAAATATCCGACAAGCAGTTTATTCTTTAAATTGCTGTCATTGAATATCAAGAAAGAAAATAAATCCCGAATTGATACTCAATAGTTTTCCTAGAAAATATTCACATTCCTTGGGGATTATTAGTGTACGTCCAGTTGCATATATTTTACATGAATGTTGGAACAATTGTGATGATGACGAATTTCGTCCTTTATTCGAGAACAATTTAATTGATATATAAATCTGTGAGTTTACTATGTTCTTAACTTCGATGAACCAAAGCAAGTTATAAATTGACCTGTATTTAAATCAAATTGTTTCTTTTTTTTCTTCTTCTTCTTTTGGTATACAATAGTCTATCGAATTCGTTGATTACATACTGTTGGCATACATGGACTAGTCTATTTACAAAACTTTTACCACAATTTACACAAAATGTATGTTTCTTTCTTATGTTCAATGTATACATGTATACATATTTTAAATTGCGCTACTGACTATAGTTCCGTAACTTTCTACCAGGCGTATGTATACACGAATCGTCGACAAGTGCGCACATTTTTTTAGATCAATAATTCTGGTATGTTCCAATCTGTCCTAAACTATTGACAACGAGTATATATTACATTTTCCCAAATTAACCCTTGGAAAAATATGTAAATAGATTTGTATTTCTTAAATTATTTTTTTTTGTATTATTTTTTTTTTATAAATAATATTCTTTACACCAGAAATGTTATTTATAAACAAGCGTATGAGTTCAGTAATGACTAGTATATTATATCACTTTCGGACACGCAAGACAAAAATGTATATTATACATGCACCTGATAGTTCAAAATGGAAAGTTATAAGTAACGGTCGTGTACACTGATCAATACCTACAGAAGTGAAACGATGCATGAACTTGCAAGCCCGCCGGACAGGAAATCGATTGAATACCTGGACGTGTCACCTTACACCCCGTCCAATACCTTTGGGAGTAATACCTTTAGCCATGCTGGTGATCAGGTAAGGGAAGATCCGAATTTATTTAAATAAAGTTTATTACTTGAAAGAATTATGAACGAATTAGATTTTCGAAAACAATTTCCACGGAACACTTATTTATCATTTTATGATTTGAACTTTGACTTTTTAACTAATTACAATATTATCAGTTTAAAAATAACAGACTATATGGTTATTTAAAAATATAAGACCATTTTCCGTATCAAGTTAGTCAGTCAGATAAAACAACCGTACGATTGACAAGATATCGACACGCAATTACGACTACATCGTTTACTGTAGTTTTGTTCCTTTGTGGTTTATTGACATATCGGGATTTTTCATCGGAGAAGGTGACAAGATGGCGGAGAGTAGAGAACTGATACTCAAAATTTAAAATCGATGGTGATCTCTTATTTAGCGGAATAAAACTTTAATATCTATAAATTTGAGCATTTTTATACAGAATGGACATAATATCAATTTTTGATTTTTTTGCGAAGTTTCCCTTTAATACGAGGATCATCTCTAAAGAGCTGATTTACAAGTTGCTTCTTCATTTTTTATCATTTATTTGATCAATCAAATTAACATGTTCATTTCTATGAACATACATCAAGTACTGACAGTAGAAGAAGTTGAATATATGTCAAAGTGTTTCTTCCTTTGATAACATCTGCAGTATTTCGTTTGGCTGGTATGACAGTTCAACTTTTGTAGGACATCCAAACACTGTTTTACTTAGAGACCGCTTTATACCTTCGTATTGTCTACAATGTGTTTTTGAATTGAATACACTTTATACCGGTTTATCGTTTTGCAGAGTCATTGCTTCCCACAAAACTAATTAGCACATCGTGTATATCAGATTATGACCTTTCACTGAGTCCATTTGATCAAGGACGTATTGGTCTTTCATATAAATGACTAGCACTCGATGAAATCTGATGAAGTTCTTAATGACAGGAGTAGTCAATTATAGCTCACTGCTACTGTGTATGATATGTGGAACACAAATGAAGACATTGGTAAGGAGCGTGCATTTAATCACTAAAGCTTTCTTGAGCTTCATATACACATAATTGTGTTAACTGGCATTAATAGCTCATTATAAACTAATAATGTTAATCCATGGAACGCCATAGCTGTCTTATGTGATAGTATTTATTATGTGATGGTGGGTTTTGCATTATATGATGTGGGTTTGTTATTATATGCAGTGGGTTTGTTATTATATGCTGTGGTTTTGTCATATGCTGTGGTTCCGTCATTATGTGCTGTTGGTTTGTTATTATTTGCTGCGGGTTTGTTATTATATGCTATGGTTTTGTTATTATATGCTGTGGGATTTTTATTATATGCTGTGGTTATGTCATTATACGCTTTTTCTTTATGATCACTCTTTATTATGATCACTCTTCTTTATGATAACTCTTCTTTATTATGATGAGGTAAAATTTTCCGGTTCTTCAGTACCCGTATGTATGCAATGAAATTTTAGCAACTGACAAAGAAATGGGGGATTCAACCACGGAACAAGTATTGCAAGATTTAAATCTCAAAGCGTACACAAAAACATTTCTTGATGAAAAAATAGCGCCTGATATTGTCTGCAAATTGTCATCTCATAAAATTGAAGATTTAGGTGTTGCAAGCAGGGCAGAGTATGTCAAGTACGGAACTGACAAGCCCCAAAGGCCTTATGGGTCCGGTCTCAGTGTGGTCCTCCAAACTTTTACATTCCAAAATCAATCCTGGAAGATATCCTTGAAAATAGCTGAGAAGTATCTTACATTTCCAAACTCCTAACGGTATCCCAAAGCACTGTTTACCGGAGGATGGCTGCATTTGGATTAAGCAAAAGGAATTTTTCACAAATAAGTGACAATGAACTTAATGTAGAACTTGGCAACATTTTGATAGATTTTCCCTTGTGTGGAGAAAAACTCTTGCAACAGATGATAATTATAAAAAGAATTAGAGTGCCGAGCTGCAGATTAAGAGAAAGCGTCCATCGAATGGACAGTCGTGGTGTCCGTGAAAGACAAACTGGGAGACTTCACTGGCGGATCTACAACGTTAGGAGACCAAAACACCTTTGGCACATTGATACCAATCATAAACTGACGATTTGTTATTGTGGGAGGGATCGATGGTTTTAGTCGACTGATTATGTTTTTAAAGTGCACTGATAACAATATTTCTGAAACTCTATTACAATGCTTTTTATCAGTAGTAGACAAATTCGGCATTCCGAATCGAGTCCGATCTGATAAAGGGATGGAAAATGTATCCGTGGCAGAATTCATGTTGTCTAAAAAGGGCCTCGATAGTATGATCACAGAGAAGAGCAAACACAACCAGAGGATTGAGAGACTATGGCAAGATGTATATGATGGAGTCTTAAGTTTTTTTACAACATATTTTACCACATGGAAGATCAGGGCATTCTTGATCCACTAAATCAGATCCATTTAGCTACTCTCTACTATATATTTATATAAGAAATTAACAAAAAAAACTAGAATTTTGGCGATATGCTTGGGCTGGCCATATACTTGTACCGCAAGATCTTCACCGTTGAATTTGTGGACATCTGGGCAACTGCAGAACCCAGTTGAGCTGGATGGTGCAGCAAATCTTCAAAATTATGGAGTTGAAGGATTTGTTGATCAAAATGACGTTGAAGATGGAGAACGACCTAGTTTTGCATCTCTTGCATACTTGATAAACGAACAGTGTAGATATATTAATTTTATTGCCCACGAATTTATCAGGAATGGCAATAACTTTGGAATAGATGATTTTCTAAGGAAAAGATACAACTAGAATAAATATCACCATTACTGATTGTAATTATTATCATAGTTACTTTGTATATAATGAACCAAATGTCTACTTATAAATCACCTGGTGAACAAATATGTATGTTTAATTTTGTACATTACTGATAAAAATGTACATATAACTGACTCATTGAAAAAGGAAGAGGTATCCATGATTTTGTACAACAAAAAACAAACAGCTGAAACAAAGAGTCACACATGAGCTAATATTGGGAAACATGTTCCTCTAGAATCATTTTTCAGGTGAAAGAAAATTCCTTCATTTATATTGATATTGTTTGCTTATTTATACACCCGTCATTCAGTATTAAGCAGATAAGTACAACAAGTTTAGTGATCCTATGTTCAAGATATGCCCTTGCACGAGTTTTATATGACCAGAAGCACCAACATGATAGAGGTCAACATGGTCAAAGGTCAAACTCAATGTCATAGTGACCAAGTTTTGATTTCTGACAGATTGCCTTCCCATGATGCATCCATAAATCAAGTTTGGTAAAGGCTGAATGATATACGAGATATGCTCCGATACAAAATTTCCACGGACAAGGTGAAACTTCGTTTGTGTGAGTATAATAACTAAGTGTCCATTTTTGGAAACTGGTACACATGTATATACTATATATCAGTAATAAAATGGCTTAACACTGCAATCACTTAACCTAGACATCGACGGTACAAAGCCAGTGACTACTAGTATTTGTCCTTTATCCTGTCCTTTGTTTTGTTCTAAATTTGTTAGCAATTGGCTGATTGTCTGTGTGAAATTTTTTTTAATATGGATTGTTTTCTGTTATACTTTTCTTTTTAAATCATTCAACTCAGACAAACATGTTTTGATCCAATTGAAAACAACATAATGATGCAACAGAAAACATTTTTTAATATTTTTGAGGGCAAAAAAAAACAATATCTAACTCAACATTTAACATACATTTAACTAATTGCAAGAGAAGAAATACATCTAATATAAAATTAAAATGCACGATAGCTGACTAGAAAATAATACAATAGCTGTTCAAAACAGCAGATTCCACTGTCTGTTGAAACTTGACAGGTGTTTGTCTTAGTAAAAATTTGGACACAGCATTAGTGTGGATACAGAATTATTTTGTATACTAAATTAGTATGGCTACAATATTAGATTTTATCCTGTTGTTACCCCTTTTTACTGTTCAGTATATCATAACTTTAATAAAACCCAAAATAAGTATTTAAAAAAGCATAAACATAAAGCTTGAGTGATCATAATAAAGAAGATTGATCATAAAGAAAAAGCGTATAATGACGTAACCACAGCATCTAATAAAAAACCTACAGCATATAATAAGAAACCCACAGCATATAATAACAAACCCGAAGCATATAATGATAAACCCACAGCACATAATGACGGAACCACAGCATATAATGACAAACCAACAGCATATAATGCAAAATCCACCATCACATAATAAATACTATCACATAAGACAGCTATGGCGTTCCATATTAATCAGTTATATCTTGCATGTGTAACATGTATACTTAGCCTCTTGTTCTTCGTTAATTTCAGAGTAGCCAAATCACCCGTATTTGGATTGCTGATATTCTTCACGATAATTTATGCTTTAACTTATTTCAATTAGAATTAACATCTTTTTATCTGATTTCAATCAACATGTTGTCTCGTTCTGCGTGGATTAGGGCAAAGCGAGATTTTTTAATCACAACAAATGTTTTCTTTTTGTAATACTTCAGTTTATGACGCAAAGAATGTTTCATTTTACAACAAGACGGAAACATGTTTATATATGTTCTAATAGAGGTAGGTAACTTATAGCAGAACCGTATTCGTACAAAATAAGATGATTCAACGTAAAATCTGGAACATTACTATTGTTTGAAATATGTGACACATTTGGCTACCGACGTTCGAACCCTCTTTATTTATTTTTAAATCTAGGTGGACAGCATATCAAGGGACATCACAAGGGTGCACCTGCACAAATTTTATGCAAACATATGTTTTTGTTTTATTAGACGACCATTTGACATTTTGAATAAACGATAGTACGAAAGAGCTAAATAAAAAGTCAATAAAACTACATTATTTAATTGATGAAATATTCTATTTTAAAGATGAAAACATCTTATCAATCAGGTTGTAGTTTTATTGAGCTTTTTATAACTGTGCAAATACTCTTAGTTCAATACTCTATTGTCTTAATTCTAGTTTGCTGGTTTTATTTTGTGTTTGTCTGTACCGATATTTTGAGTTAATCTAATTGCAACTGATTTGTGCCGGTTGTTTTTATATTGTACTGCTACGCTACTGTTTCAGCTTCGGGGAGGGTTGAGCGCTCACAAACATGCTGTTGTGCTGTTAAACCACTGTACTAGGTTAGGGGATGGTTGGGATCCGCGGCTTACATGTTTATCCCCGCCAAATTATGTATGTAAAAAACTATATGCTTGTCCCAAGTCAGGAGCTTGTAAGTCAGTGGTTATTGTTTGTTGCTGTGTTACTTACTTGTTTTTCGTTCATTATTTTGTACATTAATTAGGCTGTTAGTTTTCTTCTAGTGATTTCGGGGCCTTTTATAGCTGAATATGTGAAATGTTGTCTCTTTGACACATTCCCCATGTCCTTTCTCAATTTTATTATGCTTATGTTGAAGAGCGTATGGTGATATATGGCTGTTAATTTCTGCGTCATTTAGTCTCTTGTGAGAAATTGTCTCATTGGCAATCATACCACATCTTCGTTTTAATATCAACCCCTGCCATATTCTTTATGAACCTGTCCCAAGTCAGCAGCCTGCAGTTTAGTGGTTGTCGTTGGTTCATGTCTCAACTCATTTTAGATATTTTTTAATTGATTTGTTATGTATAATTAAACCGTTAGTTTATTCGTTTAAATTGTTTCACACTTTTCATGGACTTCACGGCTTAACAGTATCGGATTTTGTCATTATTGAAGACCTTACAGTTGCCTGTAATTGCTTACATCCACTTCATATTTGAACTCCGGTGGATAGTTGCCATATTATCAATAATAACACATCTCTTAGTTTTTATATTATATATATCTGATGTTTAATCTCGTTTTTCCTGAATATGCAATTGCATGAAATATGTGTCACTGTGCGTTAAAAATTAGCATCAATTTAAAGTTGTGTTAAATAAGAGAAAACCATCTGATATTTAATAACTTCGGTTGGGGTGGGGACAGGAGTATTTCGTATATAAATATGGTTGCCTGCTAAGAGTTGAAAAAAAGGCATGTTTAGCGACATATTAAAATGATCAATAATACCCTCTTTCCTTCTTCATTCCTCATCTAATGATTTCAACTAACCACTAGCCAAATCATGAGTGATGAAAGTAGAGTCTAACAACAATAAAGGAGTAGGTCCGGTAAGGGCCGATTTTGGCCTCAAATTTCAGGTTTATCGAACGAAAGATTTTGGACACTTTTTAAACACTTAAGTGTCTATTTAAATTGATTCGATTAGTAAATGTAAAAGATTTCAACTGATTTAGTCATTAAAAATGCTCCGATTCAAGCTTAAATATATAAAATCTATCAAATATGCCAAAAAACGTCACTTTTCAGCTGGTTTTTGTCAAAAATGAAAGTGGCCGCATCCGTGTTCATCCTCAACCTTTATATATGTTATGTATTATCATCAAATACAACTTACATTTCAATATTATGAATGAACACGAATGCGGCCACTTTCATTTTAGACGGAAACCGTCTAAAATTCAGCTAAAATGCTCAAATTGTGAAGATTTCAGTAATTTAGCATGACTTAATGATGCTAGTACCCAATATATGTGCATTGTATTGTCAAAAATAGCCCATATTCATGTAGCAGAAGCATTCTACTTACCAGTAAATGGCTAAAAGATTACATTTTCATACTTTTGCAAAACTGCTATATTTTTGGGCCAAAAAGGGGTCTTACTGAACCTACTCCTTTAAAATTCCTTCCCTAGAATATTAAATAGTTGGCCCTTAACTGTTATTGTCCGTGTAGTTCTTATATTCATCTAGCTTATCATCCTACAGAGATGTCCTACTAAGGCTGTCGTACCATAAAAACATGTATAACACAGCTCACATTCTAATATATCTACATTCATAATAACATTGAGAAAGGAAATGGGGAATGTGTCAAAGCGACAACAACCCGACCATAGAGCAGACAACAGCCGAAGGCTCATAATCTAGTATAATATAAGAGCATAAACCTTAAGCACGGGGAGGCTCTCTATTTATTATTGTCATTTCGACAAAACAACGCCATTTTTGTTTTGTGCCTCTGCTGTCTAAACCACCTATTTAAAGGGAAGAGGTAGAAGAGAGCCAGAAGATCTTCCCAATGCAAAAAAAAAACAAACAAAAAAAACAACAGAAATGGACCTTTTCTGGCTCACAACCAAAGAACAAAAAAAAAACACTCCCCTGCTGTGCTGTGGAATTTTTTACGTGTTAAGTTTAAATATTGAAAGTTTTTTTAATTCTGTCTGTTTATATCAAGTATTTAACGAATGATACACTGATTTCTATTCCGCTATAAAAAGCTTCTTAACAACAGAAACAAGTAAAATTCCGTGTGTCAGTTCCGTAATCACTTACAATAAATATAGACGACAAGTGCTAGGCTGTACTTGAGAGGCTATGTTATGTACTTTAATATGAAGAAAAACACTTTATAATTTACTTTCTATAATGAAACTGTTTTATTATCAACCATTGACTAATAATATGTTAAACAAATACAACTGTTCCTGGTCAACCTTATTCCGATAACGGTATATATGAAAAACGGACGAAAAATTTTGGAACTTTGATGCCGGTTTTGAGCAAGTTTTTAATTAAAATTCAGTATGAGCGCAGCTTTGCCCCACTGAAATATTTCAACATAAGATGCTTTATGTTGATATTATTGCTCTGATAAAATATTTCGTTGGGGCAAGAATGCGCTGGTACTTTATACGTAAAAAAAGTTAGTGAAAATGAGTAAAAAGTTGTGAAAAGACAACAAATATGCACGTGAAGTGTAGTCAAAACACGGCATTATGACGTCATAACTACAAAAAAACATTTTTTTCATAAAATGAATATGTGTAACGGAAAAAGAAAGCCATACACATACGAATAAGTAGAATTTGAAAAATTCTCGAAATTGAGGCCAATTTTGCCCCTTATAGCCCCTTCTCCTTTTTCGTCTCTTATCTTGTTAACAAGTTATCCGACTTTATAACGTTAAGCTTTTAAACTTTGATCATGTTTTATTTCGTCTGATAGAATCTGTCCATTTTTTGACGGTTCATTTGATCATGATACACTTAACAACTTGCAATTACTTATTTTAATTTATTAATGAGCAGATCAAAGGGTCGGATTTGACAGGATTAATTAGGTAGAACTGATAACATCGGGACATGAAAACAGTGTCGGATGACGGAAGTGACAGGTTCCGGAATACACAAGTTATTTCAGTAAAGATTGATAGAGAATCTCGGTACCGGAAATTTTGTCAGAGATAAGAGTGTCTAAATACTCAGGTGTCGTTTTCAGCCAGTTGACTGTATTCTCAAAGATTTAAATAAAAGTAGCCGCAAGTAAGTATATGCAAATATAATACTTACTGACACATTTAACGCATTCACGGATTTTCAACCATCCATCGTAAACATATTTCCATTTCCAAATTGATACACATGCTGAAATAAATTAAATTCAAATATGCATTTTCATCCAATCGAGCTTCACGAAAACGTATTAGCTTTATGAATAAACAGACTATTGCCTTATCGGCGCTAACACAAGATACTTTGATTTGTATAATTTTCGATTATGTAGGTAAAATTACCACCAATTTATTTTGATCCAAAATCATTGTCGAAATAAAGGAATTTTAAGCGACTGTCATGGATAAAAGATTAAGATAGCTGTACATTTGTACATGCTGTAACACCAGGTTGGATCCACATTTTTTTATGTAAGGGAATGCCTGTACCAAGTCAGAAATATGTCAGTTATTTCAATTTGGTAAATATGGTTGAGCTTTTGATATTAAATTTGATAATTGACCTTCAATTTTGAACTTTCCTTGGAGTTCGGTAGTTTTGTTTTTTAACATTTTATCAGGACGATGTTCACCAAACACTGCATTAACAACGTATCATGCCAACCAGGAAAACAGTATTGTATCGATGTTGAAATCTCATATATCCATCGAAAACGTACAAATAGAAGTAAAATGTTTATGAAACTGCCAAAACAGTTCTATTGTTTACATGATTTCGTTCATTAGATTCATTGGAAGTAAATCTAGGAACAACTAATTTGAAAAAAAAGTAATGCACAACTGTTATCAAATGGTTCGATAATAATAATAATACATAACAATTTCTCATTCCATTGTCAAATGATTCCTTATAAAGTCAAGTACCAGATATTTACCTAGAAATGTTTATGCCTAAGACATATTAAGTAACTGACATCGGATATAAAACAGTAGTAAACTCTGTGGATTTTTCATATTAGTGATATGTGTCCACCCGGACAAATTATTTTTAGGACTAATGTAGATCTTACACATACATAGTTAAAAATGAGATACCTTTAAGAATCATTTTGATGTAAAATGCTGAATAAATCGACTTAAACTTTATTAACCAGATAACTGTGCATCAAAATGTATGCGTCACATCAAAACTTTAAATAAACAGGAATTGTATAGGTCTTTACAAAAAGTGAACGTCTGAAGAGGTAGTCTTTGGTTATAAATTTAGAAAGAAAAAAAACGACACTTCAAGTCTCAATTAAATCAAAAGCTACTATTTATCTTAGTCTGCCCTCTTTAAAACACTCAATTAAAACTATATTTGAACCATCCTAAAATACAGCTGTTTGACCCAGAAGCGTTTTTTTTCTGAATGTAGGTGCGTCAGAAAGCAATTAATGTACTACAAGAAATGTTTTGTAACATATAAGAAATAAAATCAACAAAATATTGAATTCCGAAGAGAATTCAAAACGGAAAGTCCCTCATCAAATGGCAAATCTAAAGCTCCAACGCATCAGACGAATGGATAGCAACTGTCACAATCCTGACTTTGAACATGTATTTTATAATGTAACGTGGTGAATTAACCTGGTTGTATAGCTAGCCAACCCTCTCACTTGTATGACAATCACATAAAATTCCATTTTATGAGCAACGATGTGTGATCAAAATAAACAGACATAATAGGTAAAAAAGGTAAAAAATAGGGGTTCAGGAGTCAGCATTGTGGTATAATCTTAATCACAATAAAACAAACAAAATATGTATCAAAGAACAAAAACAAAAAAGACAAAAGACATTAGCAAAAATGAAAGACAAGAATACAAAAATAAAAATTGCATAATAACGTAATGACGGGATGTATAAGTACAAACGAAACAAAGAAACACAAAAAGGCATACATACAAAGCACATAAACAAAAATGGGAGAAAAAATGTATCCTAGAACAATAACAAAATAAAGGGATACATAGGAACATAGCAACGTCATATGATTCAAAGAAACACAAAAAAAAAACATTTATGCAAGACACATTGGCAAGAATGAAAGACAAAAATACAACAAATATCATAGAACAATATCACAATGATGTGATAAATAAGTACAGTGTCACCCACGTCAAATGGATATGACCAAAACCAGTAAAAGGAATACTAGTAATTATAAAGACAAATTAAAGATTTTTAAGACGATAAACAACGTCAGTTTCCATACTGTAAATTCAGACATTATTGCGAGGTTTTTATTATTGCAAAAAATTCGACAGAATTGTAAAAGCAATATTTTGAACTCTTATTCTTGGTAGATAGCTTTATCAAGGGACATCACAAGGGATCACCTGCACAAATTGTATGCAATTATATGTTTTTGTTTTATAAGACGACCATTTGACATTGTGAGTAATATTTTATGAAGGTGTTCTTCTTCAAAATTGGAAAAATTAAAATCGCATTTAGTCCTGTAATGTTGTGTTGTCATTTTAATGTTATATTTAGCACGGCCATAAAAGAGAGAGGTTTGACATGCTACAAAACCAGGTTCAGCCAACCATTTTTTTCTTTAAAAAATGTCCTGCACCAAGTCAGGAATATGATCATTGTTATATAATAGTTCGTTTCTGTGTTTGTTACATTTTAACGTTGTGGTTCTTTTGTGTCTTTGTTTCCTCTGATATATCAGTGTGAATTCAAATTATTATAAGACGTGTCACGGTACTTTTCTATCCTTAATTTTTGATGTTATATTTGTTGTTCTCATCGGATTTTTTCTAATGCTTAGTACGTTTCTGTGTGTGTTACATTTTAATGTTGTGTCGTCATTCTCTTATATTTAATGCGTTTCCCTCGGTTTTTTTTTTTTTACCTGTCTTTGGTTTTATTTCTATCGATTTATGAGTTTTGAACATCAGTATACTACTGTGACCTTTATCTAAATGACAAAATTGCAATAATAAATGCACGCAATAATTTCTGAATTTACAGTTATCTCTACCTAAAGATATTCGTGTATTATTTGTGAGGTTGATACGAAATATTCATCAACAACGTCTTGGTACCTTCCGATGAACTTTTGTTCAGAAAAAGGACGAGACGTTCTTTGACATACCCCTGGTTCTCTATATTTCTGCTCAGACATAGGTGACGTTTTACAAATTTCTGAGTAGGAGCTGCTCCTGTTTACCAAATAAGTTTGGAAATAAATATCCCATATTCCGGTGAAGTTGGTTTAATGCAACAAAGGTTATAGAAACTGACAATATTAAAATTAAAATCTTCTTGTTTGTTATCTTTCCGGTACTGAGATGACTGTGTTTGTCAAATGTGAGTCAAATGTAAATTGTTTCACATTTCAAAGCGGTGTAATACTAGTTGTTTATTTATTAATCACTTATTTTATTGACTATATATTTACATTGTATCATAGAACAACTGTATTCTTTCAATGTATGTTCACTTGTGTTGATATATTTTTGATTGAGATAAGCCATTGCAATTGGTTTTATATGGTGTGTCTTCCTACATGCATGTTGTGATGTTACACTATTGTTTAAGATAAGGGTGAAGGTTGGTACCATTAAAAAGTTTAAACCCGCAGAAATTGTTTGCACCTGTCTTAATTCAGGATTCTTATGTTCAGTAATTCTCGTTTTTCATTTTTCATATAGATTAGACCGTTGCTTTTCCAATTTGACTGTTTTTACACAAGTAATACATGTAGCCTTTTATAGCTTACTGCATGTACTGTGCGATTTGAGGCTATGCTCCGTGTTGAAGACATTACTTTTACTTACAATGGTATACTTTTTTTTCAATTGTGCCTTATAATACATTTTCTTAAATCAAGTACCAGATAACTTTATTTATAATTTGGGACTCTATCGTACTACAGATTTACCAGGCGTTGGTTCACTTTCTTTTGTAATTTATAGATAATTGTATTGAAATTAATGTTTGAGATTTGAGGAAATTGAGGTAATAGAACAAAATTATTAGATCTGATAACAAGTCTTATTTTTTAAATTTAAGATCTGTATAATTCCAATGTTGAACTGAGCAACCACACATCGGCTAATTAGTTTATAATGGTGACCGTAACATTTCTTTTATAAACCAGTTAATAACTTGAAGTGATACATGTGATACGAAATATTAAAAGTCATAAAAACAATAAGGTTGGAATCACAACAGAAAAATTAAACACAGACTAAAATATTTTACGAAGAAAGATAAACACGATTAGAAGGCACAATAAAGTATACAATGCACCACATATATTATAATACTTAAGACAAGGCAACAAGAATACTACAAAAAACAAAGGTCATCAAATAGTATTATTCAAATTGATAGAAAATCAATGCATGTGGCATGCTGTGTTGAAACATACAAAATATGAACATCAATCAAGACGTGCATGTGATATCTACATGCATGAATATTGTTGAGAGATAAATGTGTTGTGGATGGATTTTTTTTTGTTTTTTTTTGCAAAACACACTTATTTTAGAATTATATTAATAAGGAACAAACGTTTCTAATTATGAAACTATAGTATGTATAAGTATACTCTACCCAGCACAATAACTCCAATAATAACAACACTAGCATTCGTTGCATGCGTTTTGGTGTTATGAAGGTTTTTATCTAAAACAAAATAAAACAAAAAAGAAATTAAGGCATAAACAAATAATTCAAGTTAAATCAATTAAATTTAGGGATTATTCAATTTGCTATTGAACTGTACATCGTTTTTGATAAAAAGTTTCTGATTTTTTTCTTCTTCATTTCCATAATTTATTATTGTGTAAATGGTATATATATATCAATATAGTTTAAGTTATAAATGGCACATTTTTTATTTTGATATTGATGAATTGATACTGTTTGTTGAAAATCGCTTGCTGTTTGAACAGGTATTTTCAGCCCTTATATAACTTTTTGAACTTTTATATAATTTATATAATTTTGCTTCATACTCCTTTGTGTAATTATCTTCTGCTTTTTGAAAAATTATCGATGAAAGTAAATTTAGGATGTTTGTTACAACGTTGATTATACATGATTGACCTAAATTTGTTTTTATATCTAAAAAAGTGAAATTAAAAAGCTTACAAGCGGGAATTCATCAACGTTTAAAATGTAATTAGTGTTCCGGCCTACATACTACATTATATATGTATTGTATATACTAGGTTTAAAAAAAACGGTTAGGCATACGCATACAAGGTACATGCAAAAACTAGTGTTGACAACATTTTACCGGTTAACCGTCGGAAGGACTTAATACCGAATACCAAAAATGCTAACCGGTTACCGGACTTTTTTCATTTTTTGTATCGAAATAATTATTTCTTTTGTTCTATTCAATAATTATCGTCGTAGTTTGACATATCAATTTTTCAATATATAATTGATTGTCACTGGTTATTAAAAAAACAAAAAATAATAGAAATTAGACCATTTTTCTATCAGCTCGGGGCAGGATCTTAAAAAACATAATTAGTATACATTTTTTTATTTGAGTTAAAACTCAGTAATCCAATTCAATTTCACGATTTACTTTACTATTTTATTTTGATTTAATATTGTGTACACCTACATCTGAATGTGCAACCTTCACATCGTGCAATGCTTTGTCATACTTAAAACGAAATGCCAACTTAACAATTGTATTATTAAAACGTATATTTGAACGGTACTACAGATAAGGCCTTCACATATCAACGGAAAAATCTGGTCAATCAATTATCCGAGTAATATGTTAGGCAAAACCGTACACTTTTACAACGCTAGTAAAAACACATTGATGACTTGACATTTGTTAATCCATATCAATACAAAATTAAACTGTCAATTGTTCTTGAACAATTGAGAGGTCTTTCCTTTTGTAATGTAAAATACATGTTCAAATAGACGTAGAATGTATTGAAAAGCTTTAAAACACACTGAAAAACCTTTAAATAAGGTTAAAAACACCAAATTCGCTATATGGGACATGACCTTGACCTTTGACCTTTTGACCTTTGTCAAGGTCATTAGTCCCCAATGTCATTGTCGAAGACCCCATGGGTCTAGGACCTTTGGTTATATAGTAAAAAATGATTTTGTCTTTCCAGAAACCTAAAACAGGTTTTATGCCCCTTAAAAAAAGGTCAAATCTCTTCGGTCAAAATGTAACAAAGTTGTGCCGTAATGACCCAAACATTTTCCACTATTTAAAACTTCTGTAAGTATAATGGTTTCTGAGATTATCCCATAACAAGGTGTTAGGTCAAAGGTCAAGGTCAACATACAAATTTGACCTTGAGGTATTTTTCAAAGATACATGAATTGATGATGAATGGTGAAGATCCTAGGTGTCTACGACTTACGGTTTCTGAGTTTTGGTGGTCAACCGACACCGGTTAATTTTCATAGGGGCATAACCCTACCAATGAGTCGTTGAATCTTTTCGATCCAAATGTAACGAAGAACCGGGGTCTGGTCCTGAACAAATTTCACCCTTTGTTTTTTCTCTACCTATTACGGTTACGGTGTTGGAACGATAACAAGGTTTTTTGGTTTCGGAGGGATAACTCCGAACCGACAAAAGTTTTCGACTAACAGGGTGAGTTCCGGATAGGTATTCATGACACGAATACAAAGTGTGAATATGAAAGCGACACGTCTTACGGTTACGGAGGCTAACTTCGTCAAAGTTTGGCGGAAAAAGAATAATAATAATAATAATAAACAGAAGAAATACAGTAAGGTCTTTCCCTTTTGTAAAAGGAAAGACCTTAATTAATCACCACATTAAACATTGAATTTAAACTCAGACATTTCAAATTATACTCTAGTGGACATACAAAATTACACTGCTATTAAAACGACATTTTCTCCTATATACCATTTGAATTCGTTTCGACAGTGCAGTTTATAAGCAGATTGCAGGTACTTAAATGCGTAACAATTACAATTTTTATAACAAGTTATGACTTAGTTCATTTACATGCAAGATTCGTGTTAATTTCTTTTAATTGATCAACATAATACCACTTTGAGTTATCTTGATTATTTTCTTGCTTTGAAATATAAGGAATCATCTAACAACAGTACTGTCGTGTGACTAAAGTATTTATCAGTTAATATCCGCCATAGTATGCAATAAATATATGAACCCAATTGTTTTTCAAAATATAGTAATACATATTTACGTTATATTTCAGTTTAACAAAAGTAATAAAACAATGTCGTACAAATGACGTTAACATTGTTTACTACTGTGTTTCTTAAATATCATTCAGGAACAAATTTATTAAAAGGATAATCTAAACAAAATAAAACTTCGATTTGATATCCCGTGTTTTAATAACTTAGTAGGTACAATATACATAAACAGATTCATTTCAAAACTCAATATTTGTATCTAAGATTCAATACGTTAATCACTAAATTACGTACACTGAAATCTATAATGTTATTATAGACAAGATCATAACGAAAAAATTAACAATGAGATGCCACGATAGAGGAGACAAAAAGAATACAAATAAAATACATATAGAACGGGATACTGATTTTAAAATTTCATTTTTTAAGTCAGTTTCTTCAAGTAATTGGCAAATACATGTTTAATAGAAGACATACCAAGTATTGTAATTGCTGTACGTAGGTTTTCGTCTTGGTTATTCTCACTGTCAAAATATTGAATGTGTACATGAAACTATTAACTTCTCTGACACGTGGTATAGCACTGCATTCATAACATTAAGGTAGATAAACCTCCCATTTCTATTACAGTCGTATACAATTATACAAATATAGCCTTTGTATGAGGTCGATACAAGGATATATTGACCTGAAAGAAATATATTGACTAAGAACAAATTCCGAGGTCGATTTACTTCTTTGGGTCGATATATCCTGTATTGACCTCATACAAATGCTATATTTGTTATATTATTAATTTCCAACCGTATATGTATCAAAATCGTCATTTTATTTTGTTGAAATTTTATAGATATCATATTGTCTCCTTGGCAATAACAAAACATTAGTTGTTATTTCAATTGCTTTTTCTTTGTTTGTCATCTTATGTATTTAAGATTTTTCTTCGCCAAATAATCGATCACACATATCATTTGTTTCAAAACGGTTTTAAGATCGTTTGACAATATCCTGAAATGCATTACATGACGTCACATAGTATATCGGTTTTAGATATTCTAGAAATAACCGTGCAATATGCTTTTTGCTGTGCAATATGCTTTTTGCTTTCTGCCGTTTTATCTCTACCTTCAAAAATATAGTTTTACATGTGACTATTCCTCAACGAATCAAATTTGTTAAAATATACGAATTAATAATATATCATTATATATATATATATAGTATAATAACGTGTGATATTACGTACAAATGTCAAAAATGGTGATACACTATTCAACTGTCATCATAGAGCTATAATCTCAATTACTATAAATACACACAAATACGACTTCCAAGAATATAGAAATGGCATATAGACACAAGAATACACACACACACACAAAAAACAAGAAATGACCACAGCAATACAAAACATATGCGGGATGAAGAAGTACCCATCCAGGCTAAAAGAATATCATCAAAATAAACTAAAGAGTTAAGTTAATAATTTACAAAGACATCTATACTATTAAACGAGAAGACCTCATTTTGTGTGTCGCTTCTCTTCCTTCCACATTAAATTAATCATCATGACTCTGTGTTTTTTAGGAAACATGCATAGTCATCCATTCTTATGATTATTCAGATTGAGTTATTTTGGGAGAAAAACGACAAAATAGGTGTCCGGATATTGTTTCCGGTATCAGACTGACTTTTAGTCATAGATAAGACTTCCGATTTTCAACATCCACAAGAACAACCAATCGTTTGATAGATTACAAAATTGAAAAACAAATAAACCAATCAGAGCGTTCTCCATATCCATGATATCATGGTTTTTAGATCGCAAGAACCACAACCATTATACCTCCTTAGAGACAATTATGTTTTCGCGTTTATCCACCTATAAACTATTAAACTACTATAATATACAGAGACTCTCTGTATAATGTCTACTTTTTTCTGAAATAATTACTATCTATTGGGTCATACCAGTTGCGTATATACTGAAACAAGTAAAACAAGTAGCCTTAGTCATTTATATGAGATTCAAATCCTACCATTGGCATGCTAATAGGGCTCTCAAAAGGAAAATCACTGATGGATTGTCCTAGAAGCCCATTTTATTAGAATAATAATGGTCTACAAGCAGTTTCATGTTTGAAGCGGTACAAATTTTTAATTTAATTTGACTTTTACCAAAAAATGCATTGTAGCAAAGGGGAAGAATAATTGTGGTATAAGGCCAGAAACACGAAAAATAATTGGATTTAACAGAAAGGAAACACATAACGGATTTTGGGAAAAAAGGAGAGGGCTTTTGATACCTTATATGAAACTCTTAAGTGATAACATATTTTACAAAAATTCATCCTACAACAGTTTACAAGCAGTATATGCCCGCGATTTCGCGGGTGTGTTCTAGTTAAAATAATACTACATCACGTAATTAAGGTGATTAACAATATCAATACCTAGAATCTATACTTCAGATCATTTAAGATTGCATATTTTGGCTTAAATATTGTTTCACTTAGAGGGTCTTTGCATCGGAACTAAACACATTTATTTTTTTCTAAAACAGTTGTATGTATGAAACGGGTTATGTTCTTCTAAAATGTTTAATGATAGTACGATACTTAACCCCTAACGGGAGGGATTGTGTCTGATATTCATATGGTGAAGACATAATCTTTAAGTCAGTTGAATTGAGGTCTGGAGCTGGCGTGTCAATTAATTGCTAGAAGCTTTAGTTTGTTGCTATTTATGTATTATTGTCATTTTGTTTATTTTCCTTTGTTACATCTTCTGACATCGGACTCGGACTTCTATTGAACTGAATTTTAATGTGCGTATTGTTATGCGTTTACTTTTCTACACTGGCTAGAGGTATAGGGGGAGTGTTGAGATCACATACACATGTTTAACCCCGCCGCAATTTTGCGCCTGTCCCAAGTCAGGAGCCTCTGGCCTTTATTAGTCTTGTATGATTTTTTATTTATTTTCTTGTGTATAATTCGGAGTTTAGTATGACGTCCATTATCACTGAACTAGTATACATATTTTATAAGACGACAACTGAAGGACGCCTCCGGGTGGGGGAGTTTCTCGCTACATTGAAGACCCATCGGTGGCCTTCGGCTGATGTCTGCTGTATGGTCGGATTGTTGTCGCTTTGACACATTCCCCATTTCTTTTACCAATTTTGTTCAACACCATCATGTATTATATGTAAGGTTGATACAGAATATTCATCAGCAAGTTACTGTATTGGTATATTCCAATTTTTTTTCAGAAAAAAAGGATGAGACGTTGAACGACATATTTCGGTGGCATTTTGCAAGTCTTAGTTGCAGCTTCAAGTCTAATACCAAATAAGTTGGGAAATACAAGTTGAGAAATGTATTTCCCATGTTCATACTGCTAAGCAGGTGACAAAATTAGATAACTTCAAAATTAAAATCGTCTTGATTGTCATAGGTTTAAGTACTTAGATAAATGGTTGATCTTGAAGAACATAAAGACTGTGGTTTCATTGCATAGTTTTTTTGTTTTTTGTCTGTTTTATTTGGATAGCCACAAAACGAGGTTTAATCCGCCTTTTTGGTTTTTACCAATTAAGCAAAATTGCGTTTGCTTTCTTATAGTCGCTTAAGTGTGTGTTACATTTTTGTTTGTTTTTTAATGCACTTACGTTTTTCTGTTGTTTCGTTGTTTTCTTTTTGTAGTTGATGTGTTTCCCTCGGTCTTAGTGTATAACCCTCATTTGTTTTCTCTCAATCGATTGATGACTTTCGAACAGCGGTATACTACTGATGCATTTATTTATGTTGATATTTTTTTTGTAATTCTTTGTTATGAGATGTAGTGTACTCGTGGTTGTTTTTTTTTTTTTAGGGAAAAGGGAAATTGGAAGGACAGTTTTACTGAAAAATGATGACAGACACTTCGTTTCATCATTTCTCTTTTTTTTTATAAATTTATACAAACATGCCGTCATTTCTTTGAGACTGAGCATCTTGGATAAAAAAAACATATAATATCGCGTTTTATTATTAAGTTCCTTTTCATCTATTACAATGGTCTCAGATTAATATAGAACTTACCTGTTGCCTTCATGTGATTTGCATTCATAATCATCATTCAGGTTTTTTATATGGACACATTGGTAGTCTGAAAGTAAATAGTAAACGCTAAAACAAATTTTACATTTCATAATGTGGCAATACGTTTTTTGGGGAAATAATGACTGATTAGATAGGACTATAAAAACACTTTATCAAAATAATAATTTCAAAATACAAAAAAACAACAAATCAACAGATCAACAAATCAACATGATATCATTGACTGCATTGTCTAAACCATTCTGTAATATATGATTTCGAAAATTGCTTAAGCACTCAATTCCTAGATAACACCATCTCATAGTTAAGTATATGCCATACCTTGATTTGTTTGTTATATAGATACAAATAGATGTGGTTCTGTTATCATCTAATTGACAATCTCAAGATTAACGTATGGTTCAGTCCAAAAAAACAACATTTCTAATAGGAACAAATATGATATGCATATCATAGCTTGTTTAAAACCGAACTATTCTGCTTCTTGTTTAAAAAGAAAGCATTAAACATTATCAGTTGTGTTTGTAATATCACAAACTCCATAATCAGTTCACATGATAACACATGATTATACATGCTTATACATGTTATACAAATCGTAATACAGTTGGCGTGTTTAACATAATAGCTAGTTTTCACTTATTGAAAACAGCTCTTTCTAACGGAGTATCTATACATTTTGTTGTATTGTTTTTTTCTTTAAAAAAATGATAAAATAGTACCAAGATTCAATGGTATCAATGGACAAATCATTCCTTAGATATTACTTATAAATAAAATTACCCGGAGTAAGTATAGAGAGTGTTGAACATTTTTTAATGTGACATGAGCAATCTTCCGTTCTAGGTTCACAAAAGCATTTATGATTAGGTTTTTTGACAAATGCATATCCTTTAGTATAGTCACATCGACATGACCTGTCATTTTTGGGGTTTCCATTTTCAAAGACCACCTGTCCTTCCTCTTCGCACAATGTTTTCTCAAATATACAATCGCTACTTCCATTAGTCCAAAATTTTATTGGTTGGAACATATTTCTAGAGCATTGGCTTCCATCTATTGATCCTCGAATAACAAATTTGTAACCTATAAGAAGAAACATTAGAAAATATCAACTATGGGCTCTAAACGACCGGTATTTTTTAAACAAAATAAATGAGAACATATGCATATTTCCTCCAGACTAGAGAATCAAAATGTACACAAAAACTTAGTCTAAAGACGTCATTGCTATGTGCAGATTCTACTAAAAGTGTATCATCTACGTAAAAACTCACCAATAGTTCGATGAAAAGAAGCCAAAAGCTTGTCCTGCATGTTATTTTTTATTATACAATGACAAAAAAAGCAATAATAATTGTTAATGGGTCCAGCTTTCTCAGTTTATAACAAATATGTAAAGTTCATTGGTTTTAAACCATCTTCAGCCCATCTTTTATCTTAAAAAAATCCTGTACCAAGTAAAGAAAATGGCAGTTGTTATCTTATAGTCCGTTTCTGAGTGTGTTGCATTGTCGTGTTTTTGTTTAAGTTCAGTGTTTCTTGGTTTTTTTTGTTGTTTACCTCTTATATTTGATGTTTTTCCTTCGGTTTTATTCTTTAACCCGGATTTATTTTCCCTCAACTGATTTATGACTTTCGAACAGCGGTATATACTACTTTTGCCTTATTTATACCCTAAAACAGTCACTATAAGGAAGAATCAATTCTGAGGAAAAGGATCAATTAGGTAATATCGAAATGTTAAAATTCTAAATGTTTTCTTCCAGTCAGTGACTTCATTCTTCATGTACGGGACGATTCATCTGAAAGTAAGATCGTGTTATTAGTGTTTTTGCTCTTTTGTATTCTTTTGCACATTACAGTCAGAGACAATAGCTTGTTTTGTTTGGGGTTGAGGATATAAAGCTAAAATATTAACACTTAACACGCTTGCATAACAATTTCTTAAGTAATCACATTCTCTATCAATGATATGGGTTGTCAAATTTCAACTTGCAATCTGTGTCCTAAATCAAAATGTTCAATCTCGTTTCGTCAGTTCCTCTGATAACGTACTATCAGATAATAATTATATGAAAGTGGAAATGCTCGAGTTTTTATCGGGGAACATTTTTATAATAGGATATGATATACATCTTGAAAAAGCCTGCACAAATTTGCTATGGTAAAACAATATGAATCAGCTTGTCATCTACAGCAAAAATCAGTTTGTACCAATGTCATTTATAGACATGAATTATTATTCCATCTGTCTGAGATGTGTTTGCATTGTTTTCCTTTAATTTTTGAAAAACTGGGGTGCACAGCAAAAAATCAACTTACACTGGCAATCTGAGTAAATTGTGGTTTTGCATGTCTAAAGTACGACAAAATTTATGAGTGACACCATATATACTAACGCGGAAATAAAACGCAACAGTGCATTAGTTGGCTTAATGTTTTATTCGTACATTCAAATAAATCCTGCCATTACAAAGCAGAGTGCAATTCGTTTGATAAGTGAATTACCTAAAATAATTAAAGAAAACATTAAATGTCACTTGAAAATGACTTTGGATATTATTAAAAATATGGTTTTATTTAAAATGTAGAATATCCCCAATAGGTATTCAACTAATAAGTGAAAAAACAAACTAAACATACCATGGTATAAGATCGTCAAAAAGACATACATGTACAACATTACACATAACACAAGATAACAACTAAAGACGGAACAACATGAACACAACAAACCCGGAGATGATCTTGTGTGCTCCGAAAATGCAAGCATAACATGTTTAACATGTGACACCCGTCGTCTTACATGTACAGTAGGTAAAAATCCGGTGATTAGTTTTGTTGAGTAGGAGTACTGTTGAATGTAAAAACATTAACGTCATTCACACATAAATAATCGTCTGTCAATCAAGAAATCAAGCACTTTGATAACTTTGTACATACACGTTTGACGGTACTTGAAATCTTTCAATCCATCATGGGTGGAATTTACATATGTAGATGAAATCGAATAATAACATAGCCAAATCCACCGCTTTTTACATACGAAAATGCCTGTATCATGTCAGGAATATTACAGTTGCTGTCCATTCGTTTGATGTACATGTATACGAGCTTTTAATTTTGCCATTTGATAAGGGACTTTTCTTTTTTTTTGATTTTTCTCGGATTTCAGTATTTTTGTTACTTTGACTGCTAGCCAAATCTTCAATTAGAATGGGATTAACATCAATAACATATTTCAGAGAAAACTTTTAAATATCACATGTAATTAAGAGTTATCAAATACCCAAAGTCCCTCATCTTCGCTACCCAAGAGTTACTATCCACGTCTCTTCTCTGCAACCTTTGACAAATTGAGCCAACATTTTTTATAACAATATTGCGCCATCTATCGGGTGATTGAAGTCATGCCCATTCCTAATACATTAAACATATTCAGGAACTTCTATTATTGATTACAAATTAACATTTAAATTGACATTTTACTTCGTCGTGTGTTTGGGGTGTACATATTTGTTGCAAAATCATCATGTGGCAATTTTTTATATAAAATTATCTACATTTACACGTGATCATGTTATAGGTGCAATTTGATTGCATGCAGTCAATTACGACTGCAACCAAAAAAAATCATTACTTTGTGTCTATAAATTCATGTCTCAAACCGCAAACGGTAAAAAGGAGGGCAGTGGATCGTAACCCTTTGCTAGCAAAAATGTCAGTTACTTTAATGAAAATCTTAGCAACGACCTCACTTACAAGTCACTGTGGAAATCATGGTGATGCTAATTGACCGCTCAGAACAAATCATAAAAGTCATGTAACTGAAATTCAGCTCTTGACAAAATTGATTAAGAAGTTCAATAGCAGGAGAGACACACATTAAGTACCGTAAACATATGCCGGAGGACAGCGACCAACGTTATTCTATGCTAGATTATTTGATCCAAAGATTCAGGTGAATGTACATGACATGTTATAACTTAATTTACCTGGTCGTTGAAATTCCGGTGTCTTTCTACAGAATTCGGTATATTTTAAATTGTTCTCATCAAACAAACAAAAATATGAATAGTTATTCTGGCACGATCCTATTCGTTTATACTTCCATTGAGAGTAATCTGGGCACAGAAAATCATATGTTGTATGCACAGTGGTCAATAAAATCAAAAGTACAAACTGAAAAAAAAGAAAAAAAAGATATGATTAACAATAGATCATGATGAGAAGTTTATATATATGGTGCTGAATTTTTTGTTACATTGAAAAGTTTCGCCGCTAATGAAAAATATTTAAGCTTTAATATACGTGATATGTTGTGTACGTTTGAATGAATGACATTTGCAAATATATACAGCAATAAGATGTTAAGTCTAGCGCTGGGAATGTAAAGTCTAGCGTTTGAGATGTGTAAAATCTAGCGCTGGGGATATGCAAAGTCTAGCGCTTGAGTTGTAAAGTCAAGCGCTGGAGATGTAAAGTCCAGCGCTGGAGATGTAAAGTCAAGCGCTGCAGATGTAAAGTCTAGCGTTGGGGATGTAAAGTCTAACGCTGGAGATGTGTAAAATATAGCGCTGGGGATATGCAGGTCTAGCGCTGGAAATGTAAAGTCAAGCGCTGGAGATGAAAAATCAAGCGCTGGAGATTTAAAGTCTAGCGCTGGAGATGTAAAGTCAAGCGCTGAAGATGTAAAGTCTAGCGCTGGAGATCTGAAGGCTAGCGCTGGAGATGTAAAGTCAAACGCTGGAGATGTAAAGTCAAGCGCTGGAGATGTAAAATTAAGCGCTGAAGATGTAATCACAAAAACTTGATTGTGAGGTCAAGGTTTAGTTGACATATGTCAGACTGACATGTACACCTAACAATGAATTTCACACTCCAAATATTATTGGCCTACCATACCTTGTTACTGAGAAACTGACCTAATCATGATAACTTCACCCTGGTCACTGGACCATGACAATGAGGTCAAGGTCAGCCGATATGTGACCGACTGACAAGTTACATTGGCACCAAATTTGTTGGTCCAAGGTCAAAAATTTCGTGAGATATATGCATTTAAACCAGAGGCTCTAGCGAGCCTGGTTAAAGAAGTATTTAGTAAATTGTAAATGTTCCAAAAGATTAAGGTTTTACTTGAAGTAATGAGATTTACAAATGAAAACACTAGTCTCCTCAAAGATTCATCTCAATTTGTTATCGACCAAATTCCCTAAACATATGAAAGCATGCAGTCAGTTCTTAAAAATCCGCAGATTTTCAGCAGAGTTGTTTGTTGGGTACACCAACAATTTGTTAACTTTTAGGTATTTTTGGTCCTCAATGCTTTTCAACTTTTTACTCTATTTGGAAATTTAAACATTTTTTTATTCTAGCGTCACTGATGAGTTTTTTTCAAGACGAAACGCACGTCTGACATAAATATAAAATGTTGATCCTGGTATCTATGATGATTTTATTTGAAAGTATAAAATAATTTAAATAAAGTGAGAAATATGACAGTTGTTTTCCATACGTTTGATATGTTTGAGCTTTTGCTTTTGTCATTTGATTAGAGACTTTCTGTTTTTAATTTTCCTCGGCGTTTGCTTTGTTATGTTACTTTACCTTTCAATATTTTAATAACACTATTACTTACAAATTTAACAGCATATAATTGCAACTTTTAAACATCCGCAATACGGTATTAATATCGTATATGTAATAACTAACCTGACGGAGTAAAGTTGTAATCAGCATCATGTCGGTATCAATAACTTGTATCCAAATCTAAAACAAAAACATGACATATATCACCAATCGTAGTCAGTATAATGCAATTTGATGCGACTGTCGTACAAGTGATAGGTTAGCTAGTTTTAGCTTTAGCTTTAGTGTAGGTCCAGTACACCATTTTCTACATACGAAAATACCTGAACCAAATCAGAAAGAAGACAGTTATTATCCATTCATTTGATGTGTTTGAGTATTTTATGTTGCTTTTACAATTTGAATTTTCCTTGGCGTTTGTAATTTAACAAGTACGGACTTAGTTATAAAACCACACCGTACCCCCATTCCTTCCGAATCAAAACCAATGTAATTGCATTATACAGGGTAAAGATGTAAATGCATTCTTTAAATTCATTATTTTTATAATGAAAGATTTCTGATGGTAATATTAGTTATCATCACTTGTTAGTTTACAATTTACAAGTACTTTTATTAAAATCAATTGTGTAATCCTTGTATTCATGTTCGTTTTGTAATATATCTATACTTTAAACCGTTTTTAAGATTTTATGACGATGTGGTATGATGCCAATGAGACAACTCTCTCTTTTTGAGAATTCGAACTAAGAATGAACATACCTTTTAAAGTGTATGTGATCGTTAAGAGGTTAATTACTGTCTCACAAATTGAATCAATATTTTGTTTTTAACTGAGCCAACTAGAGCATTGTCTATGTAGCAATATCGCTTGTCTTATTATATTCACTCACATATGTAGTTTAAATGATTCTATTAACGATCAATAGTTATGCGTTGTTTTAAGACACTTACAACAAAAATGCAAATAATAGAACATTTCGATATTTTGATTCTTTAAATGAACAAAAATACTTGTTTTTTTTTTATTTTATATTTTTCTTAAAACAGGTAGACATCACTGTCAAAATTGTGGAACTTTATTCCACTGTCATGCAAGTGAAAGGTTAAGCTAGCTATAAAACAAGGTTGTGTTCAACATTTTGTACAAAAGAAAAAACCTGTCATTTGATTAGTGACTCTCCATTCAACATTTTCTTTGGAGTTCAGTTTTATGTTAATATCATATTATACGCTTTGTTATATTTGAAAAAAAGGCCTTGTTTAAAATACTCGGGAAATATCTTTCACCCGAGTTCGTTTGAAGATTAAAATTCGATCTTATAATGATTTTTTGGGGTATACATCTCAATAAATCGATTGTAAATAAAGTCTTGTCAAAGGAATTATCTATCAATATGGACAAATACATGTATATATTGAGTGTATGTTAATTCAAAACAGAAAAAAGAAGTCCCCCAATCCCACCGTCCAAAGGGTTGTATCCAAGGGGTATGTACGTATAGTGACATCTTCCATCTTATAACATAAGCGCTTACATCCCCGATCACCTACTTGAATTGACAAAAACATATACATGATGTTCGTAATATGTGTATAACTACAGTGCATTCTGTTATTATCCGACCTTAATCTGTATTTCTGTTCCCCCACTTCCTTTTATATATACAGATCTTTAGTTTTCCTGCACGTTAGTTTTAACATTAATAAATCAAATTCAATACTCACATTTGTAAAGGTTTATAACTTTACATAATGTCTTCCTAACATATGCTAGATATACAAATATTTAAATAAGACTAAAGTACGTGATAATAATGTATAATATTTAATCTTCAAAGTGATCAATACATATACCTTAGTATTGATTATATTGAACATTTAGTCATTGATAAGACACATATACATAACTAGTCATTCTTCATTACTCCCTTTAACTGTTTTCATATTTTTGTTAAATGCGTATTGAAAAACTATTGACCACTATTCAATTATTCAATTCTTTATACGATGATAATATCCTTATTTTGGCTCATACATTTAATTATTTATATTTGCTTTTTATATGGTAGACAAAGTAAGCCTATTTAAAAAAATGTCAATTTAACAACGACTTATGGAACATAAAATGGTGAAAATGTCCCTAGGATAGTTGCATTATCACCTTCGCACTATGTTGTACTCTCCTTGTTTTAAAATTTCATGTTGCTAACTGAAATATTGCAAAAAAGAAGCTGACTATATAGTAGGACTCATTTGTATTGTTGAAGGTCATACGGTCATGCATATTTTACACCCGCTTTATATTGATTGCATTGGATGGCGGTGTTATTCGCAAGCATACTTCATAAGCTTACAGTTTAACACTTATGTGAGGAGGTGTTCGTAATGTCTATAATACAAGCATTGAAACAGACAAACATGAAAATTTAAAACTACATTTTTTGTATATATTTTACAGATAAATGGAATGTAAAAAAAAAAAGAAAGAAAGAACTCAAAAGAAAAGTCAAGACGGAAACAAATAGCAAAGTCAAAAATTCGAATACAGCAAACATGCAAACGAACGCAAAACAACAGTCATATTTCTGCCTTAATACATGCATTTTCCTAATATGTAGAAAATGGTGAATAAAACCTGGTTTTATAGCTAGCTTAAAATCTCACTTGTACAAAAATCGGGTAAACGTTCATGGAATTAATTTTTTTATTATAATGTTGAAATTCCTGGGTTTTCTCGGGGTAAAACGTAAAACGCTACATGATCAATCAAAGAATAAATATTAAAGTGCACTTTCAATCAGAAAATGCATAGGGATTCGTCTTTTAGCTTTCTGTTATTGCAGCATATTCATAATTTGATTAAAACATTCGTCGCAAGAATCGAGGAACAAAACTATTTTCAAATCATATATTGTCTTGTCGATCATCTTAATGAAAAGTTCAAACACAAGCAGAATAATTTGAAAATGTTTTAGAAAGATTCAAAGGTACCAACAACTTGCAATGGTAAAATGATGAACCTTCTTAGTCAGTTTCTTGTTTCTTAGGACAACACATTAGTGTTTACTTTCTTTGCGACTGACGTGAATCTTACATTCATTCATCCCTTAGATAATATAATTTACTGCTTTTAACACTTTAAATTATTTCTTTGTGATAATTTAGCAAATATAGCTAGTTCGAATACTGATATTAATCTATATACAACAAGGTAATGCTAAACCCTTTACATTGTTTTGTGTTTCGATCATGCACAATCGATTTTAACACGATGAGACAACATGATAATACAATATTACAATACATTCATAAATCGTTTAACATTGTATCTATAATACGTCTTGATATTTAGATTAAACATATTCTTTTCAAAACATTATCTACCTATAATTGGTTTTTAAATGTTTGTCAAAAACAATTCATATATAGAGGCTAAAGTGTTGAAATGTAACGATTAGCAAGTTCAATCAGGGTTGTTGATATATTCTGTTAGCATTTATACACGTTACGCTTTTCTTTTATATAGGTTGGCAATGATATCATTTATCATGTGGGGAAAATGTATGCATATCAATTCCCTTAATATAGTAATATGTTAAAACTATATATTTTATTCTGTTTTTTTTATTTTTTTTCCCACACTAAAAATCAGCGGTACATATACAAATACTTTGGTATGTCATCTTTGGAGAAACCACCTTCAAAATATGAAATTAATTGTCTTGCGTCTCAAGGTGGATCAATGAAAGCGCAAGATAAAACAACTGTTTGGTAGAAATTTCTGCACTTTCTTTTCTGAGTTTTATGATTAAATACGCTGTCACAAAAGATATATACGAGAATATGATCTATGTTACAACAAAGTACATATACACTACTCACCAAACAACAGTTAAAGAATTGTCTAGATCAAACGTTCATGACTGACGATCAATCTTAGTCGCAAGTTGTTTTGTGAAATCGACTTCTGGACTCTGAGGAAGTAGTATTGCAACAATGCAACAGAAGCAGGATCTTAAATTCCGTAAAGGGAAGAACAAAGTTGAGATAAATTCCCGACTAATACAATGGAATAATAACATAACAACTTTATAGTATTGTAAAACTATGGGTGTCCTGGCAGACAATATCTGACGAAAGGTTGTCAGCAAAAAAAACGTATACAGTATAACGATGTAAAACACGATAATATCAATGTTCAAGATGAAACTGTATGCAAAAGATGAAAATATTTAAACGTTCTTGCCAGGATTTTATACTCATTATATGTAGTTTGTTTCTAATTTAAAGTGTCGTAGAATGCTTGCATGTCATCTTGTTTGTATATTTTATGAGTAAATTGAAACACTACTCTATACTTACATCAAGTTTTCTATGCATCATCTTCCATTTTATACAATCTGGTACTTAAAATATTTGCTGTTTGATTCCTGCATATAAAGTCCGAAACATAACATTTGATGTATAATTGTACTTTTGGCTGATAAAGTCGAGCATTTTGATTTGTCAGATGTTTTAAAATGATTTGCTCTTTCCATTTAATCTTACAGTTTGGTATTATAAGTATTTTGTTTAACAACGGTTATCATTGTCAAAGTAAAATGAGAGTAACTATTCTGTTTTAATTTTATTGGGCGCAATACTTTTTTGCATGATTGTGACAACACAGGGTGTGATTTGGCACTGAAATAACGTGGCGTAGATAGCAACGAAACAGGAGCTATTATTTGGGCATGATTTATGAACCCTCGTCCCTCCAACACACCCCGTTTCAACTGTAGCACGCATATTTTTCCACGATTTGGATAGGGGTTCGTGATTTGTTATGCAGAGTTTTGTTTTAGTTACTTTTCATATTTCTGATTGGACATGGAGAGTTTTTTTCTTTTTTTCTGTCATATCATATATTTTTCAGTATCCCTTAGCTGTTTATTCCCTATTTTATACATGTGTATTTGGGGATATAAAAGAAATGGATTTGTTTCCATAGCAAATCTTGTCAAATGGCCGAATTCATTTTATGTTATATTTTAATCAAAGGACTGTCATAAGTTTACGTTTGTTAGCACTTATTCTTTTTTCGAAGTATGCGTTGTGCACATTATAAGAAAAAAATGCATCTTGCGCTATATGTTTTTCCATTAAATTATAATAGTTTCATTTGTCCATGTGCAGTGGACATAAACGACTTGACGTTACATGTATATGTTCTTGTATTTTTTAAATATATGTGTCAACCTAAAACATATGCAAAGACTATAACCCGTATGAAGCCAACATTTGGTGTAAGAATAAATGCGTTTATATCCGATGCAAAGACGCAATGAGTGAATCAATATTAAAGCCATGATATGCCATCTTTAATGTCAGCTCTGTAACTGCATTCTTTCTTCATTTAGTCTGCGTTAGCTTTTAAGGTTGATTAATTTATGTATTCTTACTTTTTCGTAATTGACGTGAATCTTACATTTCGTCCACATCTAAAAATATTTAGTTTACAGCATTTTACAAAGAACTGTTTTTTTGTCAATGTACGAATAATGATTTGAATCGTTTATGAAAACATGTAAAACAAAGTAATGTTATAAACGTTATGTTGTTTTACGTTTCGATCATGCACGATTTTAACACAATTAGACAAAGTGATAATAAAATGTTACAATACCTGCATAAATCGTTTTACAATACGCTTTGAAATTTAAGTTACACATATTCTTTTGAAAATATTATGTACCTAAAATTGTTTTTTAAATGTTTTTAAAAGACAGATCTTTAAACTTACGTGTTAAAATGAAACGATTAGCAAGGTCGATCAAGATACTTGATAGATATTGTTAGGCGTTTATTTAAGTTTCGCTTATCTGTTATTTAATATGTTTGTCAAAAGAGAACATATATCAAGTGGAAAGAATATTCATGCATATCAATTCATTAATCAAATAATTTGTATATCTTATGTCAGATTGTTACATTTTCTTAAATTAAAACTGTATGAATTTGTAAACTTATAAAAATAAAAGATATATCTAACAGAATGTTCTGCTCTTTTATTTATCGAGTTGAAAATACGCGGTTACAAAATACGTGTACGTGAATATGAACTGTGTTACAACTATATATATGAAGGTTTACATTAATCACCTAAAACAAATTGTTGAATTATCAAGTTGATGGAGTCTCTAAGGACGCTGACGCGATGAAAGGGGTATTGCAACGATACAGCAAAAACAACTTCTGTTTAGGGAAGAACACAGTTGGGATAGGTTCAAGACGAAAAATAAAATAACAAACGTATGGTGTTAGCTTTATAAAACAATAGGTGTTCCGATAGAGAACATATATTTTACGGTTGTCACGTGTTCACAAGTATGTATATGTACATTTGTATGTTGTCTTCAGGTTCAAAGATATAGTCGTTTTGTTTTGTCAGATGTTAGGGATTTTATTTAATCTTACTTTTGCATTTTATTATAACTGTTGTTTTTTGTTACAACGGTTACTCATGTTACTATTGTCATAGTCTAAGTGACAGTAACTAGTCTGTGTCAATTGTATTAGACACAATACTTTTTTTGCATGATTGTAATATCACAGGATGTGATTTGGCACCGAAATAAATCTGTCAATATGATAAAACAAAACAAAACAAACGAATGGACAGCAGCTATCATATTCCTGACTTGGTACAGGCCTTTTTAAAAAGTAGAAAATGGTGGATTGAACCTAGTTTTATAGCGCTTAACCTTTCAATTGTACTACAGTCGCATCAAATTCCATTATATTGACAAAGGTGCGTGAACAAAGTGACACAAATAGTGGTACAAAAACGACACGAACACCACAAAAAAATGGGGTTTATTTGTGGTTCTCCGGGAGGATAAGCAGATCCTGCTCCACATGTGGCACACGTCGTGTTGTTCATGTTATCACCACAAAGCCAGTAAATAGTCTACTTCGATAAGTCACATTCGTGGAAAGGAAACGGGATTGTGGTAACAACATAAGGAACATATCCAATATCATCTGTATAACGGATATTCCTTAACGGTCAACCAACTAGTGATGGCGTCCGTAAAATATACGAAGTGATGACTTCAACTTCTTCATTTGAGACTCCTGGTTAAAAATTAAAAGGTCAAAATTGGGAAGCTGAAATCATCTCTTCTGTCGTAAAGTGGTGTTGTCAACCGACCCTCATAGTCAATTTATAGATATAAGTCATAATTATATGGAAAAAAGCAAAATCTCACAATCAAACGAATGGATAACAACTGTCAGAATTCCTTGGTACAGGCATTTTCTTAGGTAGAAAATGGTGGATTGAACCTGGTTTTATAGCGGTAAACCTCTCATTTGTCTGAGAGTCGATTCAAATTCCATTATATTTTCAACGATGCTTGAACAAAATAGACATAATTGGTAAAAATTCCAAAATTGAGATATAGCAGTCATCACTGTGTGATAATCTCATCTATCAAATTTGACAACCACATGCATTGCTAAGATTTGCGTGTTAGGTGTCAGAATGTGTGTTCATAAAAACTTTTTTCAAATGACATAACTATGTAAATGTTCTTTTATAATCAAAAGACATCTTGGACATAAGTTCAAATTTAAAAGCACTATATCTTTTATTTTTTGCGTTGGGAACATCTTGCACTATAAATATGTTATAAAATAGCATGGGAGTGATATATTTCATAAACCCTTGAGTCCAAAAAGAATTAAGGTCAACGCACTGTCAAGCAAAACAATTACATATAGCTTTGTATTACTTATTTAACTCTATCTATGTCATTTTTTTCAATTTTCTTAAGGATGTGTCTTGTAATTCTTAGTTTGTACAGTAAGATCAGTGTTACCCGTGCATTGCTACTTAATCTATTTATTTTTTCTAAATTGTGTCTATATTCATGACTATATGTTAACTTCCGTATTGTTTTGTATGTCGTCATATTTTGTTATAGTAGAAGTGTACGTAAATAGTACCAATTGTCTGTATCTATCAACCTAAGTTTACACGGTTGCTCACCAATTTTGGTAAAATTTTCTGACAGCAAACATTGAATTTTTAAAAATTTTTAAAAAAAGAATTGTTAGTTTCTCTACTAGTCCCTTATTTTATATAAGATGTTTTCTAGACTTCAAATCATTTTTTTGTTTGTTATTTCATTTTCAAAATTTAAAGGCCATTGTGAAGATTTAGAATGGATATAATGATGAACAGATTTGTCATATGTCTCCCTTATGATTTATCAGTGGATTATTCAACCGTGACCACATTGGCATGAAACGTTGAAAATCTATGTATTTAATACAAGCAGTAAAAGATAATAATGACGGAACATTCAGTATTTTAAAATAGATGACCCATAGCTGAGAGAGATATAGCGAAGATTGGTACCCCTCAAAAGAACATTGTCAACCGCCTCATTTGACAATGTTTTCTTCTGGTAACAATATAATTGATCACCCTCTCAACTATGTGACACTTATATAATATCCCATTCTTAAAAAGTATCTTAAATATAACTATTTATATAAAATAGTGTTTAAATGTTTGAGAACTTAGAAGGCATCAAATTAGATTAAATATAATTCGAATAAAGAATTGTAATGTATGAAAACAAAAGTTTTGTGAATACTGATCTTTTAAAATTATTTTAAAATTATTTTAATCGAATTATTATTGACGTTATTTGTGTGCACGTTGCATTATTGTTTATTGTATTGTTTAGTTAATACTATTTTCAGTTTTTAAATATGGTCATCATTTTTCTCCCAGGTTCCAACATGTCCTAATTATATTTCATTTGAAAGTGATTGAGGATATGACTGATAAGTGTTATAACACGATTATTGATGTGCACAATAAAGGAATCAAGTACCTTGGTGTAATCCATTGTCAAGGTCAAGTATTGATTGTCATTTGGTTTTTCCTGTAGTGTTGAATAGTCGTCATGTTTCTGTTCCTACGATGATCCATTTTGGAAAATGAAATGTGGAAATTCGTCAAAATATAACTCAATCCCATTACGTAGCAACACCACTGAAGTCATGTAGATACACTACTTCTCGTCGTTAACAAGACTACATTTTACGCTGTGCATCAGCCGGAATTAAGGATGTTCGCTACTTTGTTTCAAAATGGCAAACCTTTTTTTTCTAAAGTATCTCATCATCCCGAATATGCCGATATGTCTGGTAACTGTCTGATCTATGTCGGATTACATTCGGTATAGTCGAGTCGCTGCCGGGACAGATTCAGTCGTTTTTTTACCATGCAAAAGATACAAATCGGATTAGAATCGAATTATTAACTGGATTATCGGGACTAATTCGCTTGGACACGGTTGAATATCGACGCTTCCTTAACAATATATGATTGTTGTCATGATAAGAAAAAATAATAATTAAAGTTTGAATTTCCATCTTTGATTCACAGGATCTTGATCAGAGTCTTAATAAATTTTAATCGAAAATGGTCCTGTGGAGGTCGGCAGTAAACTCGTGAATGTGTGACCCCAGCTTAACAAGGAATGTCAAACAGTGATCAGTTTTCTGTATGTGCACAGCTATTTCACATTGCCAGTATTTAACTGCCTTTTTGTATTTGGTTATAATGTGAACAAAGCATTAAGTTATATACAATATATTACTTATCTAACGAACAACAAATTATATTTAAGTGTTTGAAATGTTGAGTTTTCATCTTAGCAATATCTGTACAAGTTAAAACGGTTCTTATATGCAATCCAACCATTGCAAAAGTTATCACAACAGATTCTACCCAAACATGTAAAGTCCTATCATTTGGTTTATATAATTATCCGGGATCCGGGATTTGACTCGGACTTCTTTTAAACTGAGTTTAACTGTGCGTATTGCTATGTGTTTCTTTTTATACTTTGGCTAGAGGTATAGGTGTAGAATTGAAATCTTACAAAACATGTTTAACCCCGCCGCATGTTTGCATCTGTCCCAAGTGAGGAGTCTCTGGCCTTTGTTAGTTTTGTATGTTTTTTCAATTTTAGTTGTTATGTTTCGGAGAAACGTGTGACGTCCATTTTCACAGAACAAGTACATCATTTTGTTAAGAGGCCAGCTGAGGACAACCTTCCAGTGCGGGATTTTCTCGCTGCGTTTGGTGGCATTTGGCTGTTGTCTGGTCTTTGGTCGGGTTGTTGTTCCTTGACAGTTTCTCTATTTCCATTCTCAATTTTATCTATGTTGCTTAGTCTATAGTTTTCTGTATATGTGAAGCTTATTGTTGGTCTTTTTTGTCATTTTTTCCATGTTGTTGTCAGTCCATTTTCCAATGAGATTGAATATCCATTTGGTATTTTTGTCTTTTTTAATGCAAATTGAAATAGGCTTCATTCTAGATTCCGAAATAATATCATTTTACACAAATGAGCTCACACTTCTTCATAATCGTGACTTCACTTTTTGAAACTGATAGGGAGAAGTGGTGAGATTTGAGAGAGAAATGTTCGTTTGCTCGCGGTGCTAAATATGAGGTTTTTACTATATTATAAAGGGCCGAATGTATCTCATTACTCAAGTAGCAAAAAGTCTTATTATCCGTGAGGAATGCGTACATTTTCCTTTCTGGAGCAATGTTCTTCTGTCAGCTGTGCCATTCATTTGTTCATAGTAATAATCGTAATGAAACGAACTTAGGTGCCAGACCACTAACTAAATATCCATATCTGCTCAACCAAATTTTGCAATTTTCATAGCTTTCTAAATATTTTACCTTACGTTTAACTTATAGAAACCAGATATATCCTGAATTAAACATGTACCAGCTTGCTGCATGCCAATTTTCAACATACCTTTAAAGCTTTCTAAAAAACAATGATCTTCAAAAAGAGGTACTCCAAAAATAAGTCCTTATTTTCTGGTAATTTTAAATTAGTATAATGCGGAGCGCATTAATCCTCAATTGTTAATGCAGACTCTTAGACAAGTAAATTTGGCCTCAAAATGGTTTAAATATATTTGTTTTTCACCAAAAGTTTCATTTCTGAAAATTTAGTGGTCATAGCCAGAAATTAGTAGTGGTTTTGCTAATTAATATTCATAATATGTAAATGAGAATTGTACCACGTGATAGTACTTTGAACTGGACTGGCTTGATAGGCTTGATATCATTAAAATCTTTAAAACACGGATATTATAAGTTGCCCGTCACAGAGTCCTTATTTACAATCACTTTGATATTTCCGTAAAGTTGTCAGGCGGTCAAAATCAAAACAATGAACGCGAATTTAGTGAATTTTTCGTGCTTTCGTGAGTTTATTCTTCTTGAAATAGTGACATTTTAATTTTACGTGGGAACCTAGAGTTCAACGACTACACATACAAGGTTTGGACTTGCTTATTCTTTGGAAATTCAAGTTTCATATTTCACCCCGGCAACCTGTTTTTGTAATGACTTTGTAAGCCAATTTTCAACACGAAGTTTGCAAATTTGACGTTTCGGCCATTTTAGCCTGTATTTCACACTGCAATGTTAAAAGCCTCTCGCTTCGATTTTTAAAATAGCTCAGGAACCTGTATTTTTGCAACAACAGTCATTATGTTTCGTTTAAATGGTGTATATTGTTGTGTATATTCATTTTCTGCCCCGGCAACCTGTCTATCACTTAAATTAAAATTAAAACAGACATTTTTTCAAAATTCCCTATCATTTTAATGTAATTTCCGTGACCCGTATCCGATTTCTTTAGTATAATATTCAAATAAGCAAAGTGGCGTTGATTTCTGGATATGTAGGTTAAGTAAACAAGGTCATGAAACGCACTATTTTGTGTTAGAGTAGGGCTACTTTTACTAAGTACGTTCTAAAAAGGAGGGAGCAATTGGTGGTCTGACACCTTTAGGTCATAGCTGGTCCGTGTCCAATTAATGCTGCTCCGATCAGTAGTTCGTAAAATATTTGAATGGTGAACGAAGAAAAATAAACGATGTTTGACAAGATTTTTTTTAAGGAATATGAAGTTTTTAATGCAATAAATGGATAAAAAAATTACTTAAAGCAAGTGACATTTTCATTTTGTTTTAATTTAGAATAATCTGATGTACGCTTTCGAGTAACAAGTAACGTAAGTAATAAAACTAGAGATCCTGTGTCGTGAAAAAAAACACATCATTTAGCATGTTTAGTTTCTCTCTAATTTCTTTAGTTTTTGTTAAAAACACGAAAAAGGATAAATTCAAATCCTGATTTTCAAGGCCTTTAATATATCTAGTTGTATCTTGTTTATATGAAAACAAATGAAAATATGCAAATATTTTTTTACATTGAACGTTGAATTTATTCTATTTTTCAAGATTTGTAATCACTAAAGTCAATACCCACTATAAGTATATGCTATCAATTCCATTTCACCTAGTAGATTAAGAATAGATTTTTTTTGTAGATTAGAAAGATTATTTAAAAAATGTAAAAAGTTGACATTAAAGGGCAATAACTTCTGAAGAGTTCAATTGACAATTTTGGTTACGGTGACTTGTTAGTAGATTTTACTTTACTGAACATTTGCTGTTACCAGTTATCTGTATCAATAATGAATTTCGTTCAGCAGTTTCAGAGGAAAAGATTTTTTATGAAAGATTACAAAAATTTACTAAAAGAAAACAAATTACTTTAAAGGGCTATAACACCTGAAGGGGTATATTGACAATTTTGATCATTTGACTTTTTGTAGAGCTTCTTTTGCTGAACATTTTTTATGTTAACAATTTATACTGCAAAATCTCCTTAAAGTTACAAATTAGCCAACAACGAGAGGTCTGATGCGTCTGAAAATTTCAGCACAGAAAAATTTCACCTGATGAACAATTGTACCCCATTTGCTCTAAATGCTTTTGTTTCAGAGATATAAGTCAATTTGCATGCATAAGGTTTTACCTCTACTCCAAACCGGTACAAACTTTGCCCGACATTTGTTAGCAGATTTATAGATTTTATTTGCATAGAATCGATTTCTATGCGACGCATCACATATTATGATAAATGACAGCAAAAGTCATTGTATAAATGAAATAGTATTAAGATATGGAATGATTACCAAGGAGATAGTTATCCATAAAACAACAAATGATTCAGCAATAGACAACTCAAGGTCAACCTACAGCCTTTAACAATAAGAAAACCAACTCCACATAGTCAGCTTAAAAAGGCCCCAATATTTCAAATGTAAAACAATTCAAACGAGAAAGCACACGGCTTTATTTATGTACAAACTAATGAAAGGAAAACAACAACAATCATTAACCACTGAATAATAGGCTACTGACATATCCAGATTCTGGATGAGGCTAGATTAGTGTGAACGCCAAAAGTCATTCCGGATGAATGATCAATTTCCGTAATAAAATATTGAGTAAATGTAGTGTTAATTTTTTTTATAAATTATATATCCGAAAATATTTTTAGTGAAGTAGCAAAGACTACTTGTAACAACTATTATAATAGTTTAATGACTTTATGTATTCAGATAATTAAACAAATGTATTTAATTAGTGTAAAAAAATCATGTATTTAGAACTATAAAGCAATGTGTACACATTCAATATGCAATGGATTTAGTTTAAACACGTCATTAGCAGAAAACTTAACCGTGTGGTATGAACAGATTATGTAGCCATATATATGTACACATGTAGAGCAAAACCAATACTAGTAGCTAGTTTTATTTACAAATACCAAGATCATTAGTAACACCAATAAAAAAAGTATTCAAAGATTTTATTTAATAGTATAACAACACACAACAAATCAAAAAGAATGAAAGTAACCGGAACTCAATAACTTTTATCATATGCTATGTGAGAAACGTTTATTACCAGAATTTCACTGAGGTGTTAACAATTGTATTATATGTACATTTTAATTTTATAATACTACTTATTAATTAAATATGTTGCTAAAAATAGTTAAGGAAAAGACTGCAATTGCATAAGATAAAACATAAAGTCTCATATGTATTTACACCATTTGTCTTACTGCTACAATGTAGTTAGTTTAAGGGCTTTGGGTATCTGATACTGTTTGTGAAGTCGCTGATTTAGGTAGTGACACCGTGTTATACCTATGAATATCATTTTTTTTTTTGGTAATTTTATTATTCATCAAGTTGTTGGTTTGGATGAACCATCTGTTGTTATTTTCATTTCTGTCAATCCTCGTTGCGATTTTTAACAACAGCTTCCTTGGTTACCACTTGTATCTCCATGTCATGATCAAGACACATAGTTTGCTGATTTATTGTGTCACATGCGTTTTTAGACCGATTTGCAACAGCTGCAACTGTTCCTTTTTCTTGTGCACTTTTGACATTTGCGGAATGTTTCAGTAGTAGATTTGTATTTAAAGTATAGCATATACTACTGCTTACAACTATTATAATGATGAATAGAATACACCCAGTCCAGATGACGTAGTTTATATAATCACTGTCATTTGCATGTTCGCCTACAAAAAAGAACATTAACACGGAGTGTTTCAAAAGTAAGAAAAATGAAAACACGAATTCATATTAGAGCATATTATAGACCTTAATAAGACTAACCACATACTTTCAAAACAGTTATATAATTATATAGATATAATTATATATATAAATATTACATATTTAGAGTGATCTAGCGGGACGGCTACAGTGCAGGCGGTGTCACGATATCTCAGTAGCATGGGTTCGAATCCCGGCTAGGGATCTAAAATGTGGGGTAATGTTTAGACGAGTTGTATATACATAATGTACACAGCCATGTATCACCATCACTGCTGGTGATCTCTTGGAAAAATCTGTTGTAGAGTTGTCACTGGCTCAGACGTACTTATAAATATAATTATTTTCTGTGACTGTATTTTACATTAATTTGTAGGATCCTTTACTATAGATAATTTAGCTGATCTGTAAAAATTACATCTCCATGCCTTATATATACCATGTACTGTAGTACGACGCTAGATTAGAGCTGACGTAGAAAGGTAACACCCGGCCACTGAAAGCTTAATTTGTATGCAGCCCAGGTGGTAGTGTGGTCTAGCGGGACGGCTACAGTGCAGGCGATTTGGTGTCACGATATTTCAGCAGCATGGGTTCGAATCCCGGCGAGGGAAGAACAAAAAATTCAGGTTGATGTCTTTTTGTCACTTTCTCCATTTGTATTCTCAACTTTAATGTTCGTCTTCTCTTTTTGTTTTTGTCATAGTGATGCAAATTTCCCTTTTATATCACCCGCGTCTTCTTTGAAAATTATACATCGAGTAAGAACTTAGTCTACTCCAAGAACAGTTTTTATTCGTGTAGACATATCACCACGAAATGTAATATAGTTATAGATTATTGAGTAATGATTCCACTTATACATGTTATATAGGCAAAAGAGAAAGGTAAAGGTGGATTATTATTTGTGTAAGTGTTGATAATGATTGTATTGAGTACAGTCATGTATGAGTTCATAACTTCATTATGCATAAGATCATACATGTACTTTGCTAAGATGGAAGTGTGTACTAACAACGTTAAAATTCTGGTCAAATCGATATTGGTGCATGATTTGTTTTATTAGTTGTAAGTGGCTTTGAACTAGATGTCAGTAACTGCAAATACTCTCAGATCAGTACTAAGTGCCTTGTTATTGTTAGGCTATACAAGTAACCGGCCGCGTTCACACTGTTCAGCCCTTTCCAACTAGTTTTCATAGTTCGTTCTTCTGTTGCACTGTAAATTCACTATCCCATGTAAGGGAGTGGTTGGGATCCCGCTATCATGTTTAACCCCCGCAACATTCTGTACGTGTTTGCCTGCCCCAAGTCAGAAGCCTGATATTTAGTAGTTGTCGTTAGTTGGTGTGTTTCATATTTGTTTTCGATCATTTCTGGTACATACATAAGGCCGTTTATTTTCTAGATTGAATTGTTTTACATTGGTCATTTCGGGGCTTTTTATAGCTGACAATGCGATATGGGCTTTGCTTATTGTTGAAGCCGTACGGTGAACTATAGTAGTTATGTTTTGTGTCATTTGGTCTCTTGTGCAGAGTTGTCTCATTCGCAATCATACCACATCTTTGTTTATACTTGATATCATCTAAACGATATTCATCTTACCATCTCCATCTGTACTATACGTTTTATTTTCATAGTCATAAGTTTGTGTATCATGGCTTTCATCTTAAACAATATAGTTATATAACAATCTGTGTGGCATAAAAAGTTATACGATATAGAAATGCTACTTGTAATTTCAACATAATATAATGTTTTTTTATTAGTTGTTTATTTGTCAAGTCATATAATTTTTTAAGTGAACACACAGCGTTTAAATGTATTTGACATACGATATACAAATGTATGACATGACAAATAAAGCTTAATACATAAATGGTATATTCCCAATCAACGAAAAAACAACTTGAGATTTTTTTAATTGTATTTGAAAAGTTTGATTTTTTTGTCTTTTGTTATATAACAACCAGTGGCAAATAGTTCGTCTTTCGGGAAAATGCTACACTAAAATATACGCGCAGGTTCACTATAAAGACGTGCTGATAATTATAGATTTCACTTCGTGTTAGGTAGAGTGGACATTTTGCTAAAGGCTTACTTAAAATTACCACATACGGACATTTGCTTGTCCCTATGTATATAAACGTGCAAAGATCGTGACACACTCCCGACACGAGGCATGTTTTGCAGTTTAATTTTTCGTATAATGACGAAACATGACTGTCTATTTGTATCGCGTGCAAAATATATTCAAACATAACTCAATTCATATAGTTAATAGAAACAGTATAATACAGTTCTGTGAACAACTTTTTTGCTATTAAAAAAAAGGTTAAACACAAGAAGGTATCGAACTTGCATATACTTGATCAATACAATATTGCAAATAAACAATGTAAATGTGTGTGTGTGGTGTTGCTCCAGAAATAAAAACATCTAGAAGATTGCAATGCATTAAATCGTAAACCTGATATTCCAAATTGCATAAACAAGATATTATATTAATGAACAATTACACTTACTGTAAATAATATTCATAGTTTGTTCCGAAAGATTCATGGGAAAGGTTGTTTGCAGGCTGTCAAACATCAATGTAGAAACTTTAAAAATTAAAAAAAAATACAAGTAAACAAAGTTCCGAATGATTTTTGTTTGTCTTTACATACATAAGGAATTAACATCAGACATATGTAGGACTCGGAGGTGCGATGGGGACGCTGAAGTGCGATGGTCACGCTGAAGTGTGATGGTCTACGCCGAGGTGCGATGGTCCTTTCGCTGAAGTGCGATGGTATAGCACGACCTTTAGTTGTTGTGACGTTTTCTAAACAACACGGATTCGCAGGCAGGTGGATAAGATTTTTTAGATGAAGATTTATTGCGGAAGTCCAGAACAGTTTTGAGCATTAGAGGTTGAGGTTACAAAATAATTTATAACTAAGTCATGCTACAAATCATGAGGAACAAATCGGCTAAAATATTATCTTGGTCTGCAGATTGGTTATCTAGCGTTCGGTGTTATGCCGCAAACATTTTGTAATACCAATAAAATGTCTGGGTCTTTGCTTCAAGTATGTTTCACTTAATTTGGTGTGAAACTTTTTTTTAAATAAAATAAAAATTATTAAAAGCAATCATATTTGTTGAGTCGATATAATTTTGCTTTATTATTGAGATGAATTCTGCTTTGTAAGAAAAATCGCACTATTTATAAGTCTAATTATATTGTTCTTACAGTATAAATCTTCTACAACACGATAGTCTGCTGAATAGCGGAAAATCAGCTTAATCTCAAGTTTTTCACAGAACTCGCGTCACGTTTCGCTATAAGTCAAGCATACATGTACTTGATGGCTTTTATTTGTTAAAAACTGTTACGGTATTATATAAATGGATGAATGAGTGTCTTATGAGCAATTTCTCGGCTATGATATGACGAGAACAAGTTATATTTGATAAAATGAGATGGACCCTGCGTAGCACTATATAGACCGACACGCTGAACATTTTTTTGGCGCACTTGACATTTCCTCCAACTCGAATCGCGCATACTAAATTAATGCCATCTAGCCCATTTTTTCTGACTCCATACTTCTCCGTGCTAAGCGGTTGATTAGCAAATTAGAATTGTGTGTATTTGTTATTAGACCTGACTAAAAATTGAAACCGATCTCCCAAATGCGAAGCTAGAACGTTAACCACTACACCACACCTCATTCAATAGAGTTCTTACTTAAGACCATTGCATTTAGCTGGTATAAACCATCACACTTAAAGGTTTCATTAAAGTCAACTTTATAGTTAGACTATCTTTGACAGAGCCACCATCGCACTTCAGCGTAACATGCACCATCGCACTTCAGCGTGTTAACCAACGTACTTCAGCGTACACCATCGCACTTCAGCGTGACCATCGCGTTTCGGAGTACCATCGCGGTTCCGAGTCCTACATATATATATAGAGATTCCACAACTGCAACAAGTGTATTACGATATTTCTCCACTCGAGACAGTAAACAAATGATATTTAAAGCGCGAATCTTGCCGAGCTTTTTAGGTGATTATAATTAAACTGTTGAGAGTGGAGAAATATCGTAATACAGTATTTACAGTTATGTAATCTGTTTCTATAATGATTTTAATCCTACGTTTCAAAGATCTGAGCACTAGTTTTAATGAGACGTCATCAGGTATGGTCGCCTTTTTTCGTACAAACTTTCCTACAAATCATTGTATTTCCTGATAATAAACTAAACTTGTGTAACTGTCGTATCAAAGTGAGAGGGTTAGCGCTATTAAACCTGGTTTAATCCACCATTTTCTACATTTAAAAATGCACGTACCAAGTTAGGAATATAACAGTTCATGTCCTTTCTTTTTTATGTGTTTTGTTATTTGATTTTGCCATGTGATTATGGACATTCCGATAAGATTTCCCTCTAAGTTATTTTACTGTTTATCATTACACGCAATGTTTATGCAGGTGTTGTAAGTACCTCGATACTGTAAACTAAAGTTCCGGGAATGCAATCTGCAGGTAAGTCTAGCTGGATGACATACATCAATGTAAGGACTTTTATTGATAAATATAATTTAACGTTTGCCTTCCCAAAGGCAGCATATTGACTGCCTAATAATATGTCTTGATCTTTCCTTAATTTAGCTGGATATTGTCAGTCCCTCTATTTTTTTATATTGATTTGAGGTGTAATACCACCATTGATTTTCCCCTATTAGTCTTTGATAAATCTGCACTTTTCAAAAAAATGTGCAAAATGTATCTTTGTTTCAAATAAAGAAATACTTGGCATGAATAAAGTTTTATCCTCTCCAGTTCTATAGAAAAAAAATTACATAACATTTCATTACATAATAGAAAATAACCATCATTGGAAGTTAACCAATCAAATTTCTCCCCTTATTTTATCTGTGTACAAGGTTAGTCACCATGTAACCTCAAGATTACAAAATTTTCTATAGAAATCCCAAATAAAAAAAAATGGTGTTTTGAAATACCAAAGACATATGTTTATGACACAGAAATGGCTTTACTGCAATAAAATGTAGGATTAAGTACCTACAACTGTCAATTTCAAGGGAATATTTATTTCGACCTACTTTCGTGACGTACCATGATTTGGTTGTATTACACCTTGAATTAACTCTGTAAGAGTTGTTATCCATCAAGCGTTTAACAGTTTTTCGAGGCTGACGTCTCCCAATAACTGTATACTGATTTCACACATTCATTCTGGTGTACTTTAGTTTGTTTGTATGAGTGATTTCTACCTGACCCTGGATGTTCAGTTAAGCGATCAATAAAATGTGTATAGAATCAAATTCATAACAGTGTGGCTGTTGCCATTGATTGACACATTAAATTCATCCATTGCCTGGGACAGATTAGGTGGACGTTGGTCTGTAACGACCAGTGCTCACGACGAACTTACGATAGATATTTAAACTGTGGGGTAACCAAAAGTTCTCCACGCCTAAATAAAATAATTCGAACAACTAATCAGGAACAACCTTTACGTTTTGATTTATAATATTGAAAACTTAAAAAAATCTTTACTTGTGCTTTTCTTATGTTTTGATAATTAATTTTTATGATATTGCACGTACTTTCAGAAAACTAGAGGCTCTAAAGAGCCTTGTCGCTCACCTTGGTCTATGTGAATATTAAACAATGGACACAGATGGATTCATGACAAAATTGTGTTTTGGTGATAGTGATGTGTTTGTAGATCTTACTTTACTAAACATTCTTGCTGCTTACAATTATCTCTATCTATAACAGTACTTTCTGTGGAAAATGTTATTGAAAATCTTCAAATTTTAAAAAAATTGTTAAAAATTGACTATGAAGGGCAATAACTCCTTAGGGGGTCAATTGACTATTTTGATCATACTGACTTATTTTTAGTTCTTACTTTGCTGTACATTATTAGATTTGCTCTAAATGCTTTGGTTTTTGAGTTATAAGCCAAAAACTGCATTTTACCCCTATGTTCTATTTTTAGCCATGGCGGCCATCTTGGTTGGTTGGGCGGGGCACCGGACACAATTTTTAAACTAGATACCCCAATGATGATTGTGGCCAAGTTTGGTTAAATTTGGCCCAGTAGTTTCAGAGGAGAAGATTTTTCTAAAAGATTACTAAGATTTACGAAAAATGGTTAAAATGGACTATAAAGGGCAATAACTCCTAAAGTGGTCAACTGACCATTTTGGTCCTGTTGACTTATTTGTAGATCTTACTTTGCTGAACATTATTGCTGTTTACAGTTTATCTCTATCTATAATAATATTCAAGATAATAACCAAAAACAGCAAAATTTCATTAAAATTACCATTTCAGGGGCAGCAACCCAACAACGAAATGTCTGATTCATCTGAAAATTTCAGGGCAGATAGATCTTCACCTGATGAACAATATTACCTCATGTCAGATTTGCTCTAAATGCTTTGGTTTTTGAGTTATAAGCCAAAAACTGCATTTTACCCCTATGTTCTATTTTTAGCCATGGCGACCATCTTGGTTGGTTGGGTGGGGCACCGGACACATTTTTTAAACTAGATACCCCAATGATGATTGTGGCCAAGTTTGGTTTAATTTGGCCCAGTAGTTTCAGAGGAGAAGATTTTTGTAAAAGTTAACGCAGGACGACGACGACGACGACGGACGACGACGACGACGGACGACGACGACGGACGACGACGGACACCGGACGCCAAGTTATGAGAAAAGCTCACTTGGCCTTTCGGCCAGGTGAGCTAAAAAAGATTTAACTGGTTTTAAAAGTTACAATGCATGTGTTGATAATTATCTTTTTTTTTGGGAACAACCATTTTAACTTCAAGGGAGGGGGTGTGGTTTTTTTCCGAGTCAGAAAATTTATTTAGTTTTTCGACACTACCAATCAATTGTTTTTCTTCCAAAATTTAACACTATTGGGTATGGGGAAATATGAATTTAGATATATTTTTTGTCATCATTTTGCTTGACCACAATATTTTTTTCCCCATCAAATTGGGGATCAGAGTATTTGTTAAGGAAAAATCCATACCCTTCTTTTTAAAAGTTAATGGTCGTTCCCTTAAAATACAAATGTTGAAATTGGGTCATAGTCATTTACTATTAAATCAATCTTTCAGTTAGAATATCTTAGATCAGATAAGAAGTAGTTATATAAGGTTAAACATACATTTTCTTTAATGTAGACTTTTTCTCGGGGATTGACTCCTTGTGAATAGTTTTTGAAGTAAACACTTAATTGACACAGTCGTATATTGTTGGTTTTATTTTGTTTTGTATAAAATTGATTCTGAAAAATATGCAAACACCACTTTCAAAGGTTGGAAAGGGTTGGGCGCTTTCAAATGTTTAACCCACCACATTTTTATTGTGCCTATTCCGGCAGTTCAATGGTTATCTTTTGCTCATAACAAAATAATTGTCATGATTTACACAACGTTACTTTTTTCCAATATAAACATTTCCCTTTTTTCCCTTCTTTTTTATTAGTTTACAACATTTTAACAGAAACCACCTTGTGACTTCGAAATTAAGTAGACCATAAAGCGATGTTCATTATCTTTCTTATGTTATAAGTTTAATTTAGTCATTTTGCGTCATGAATTGGTATTGATGCCATATTGTATGTTTTTAATATGAAGAAAGGGGTAGTCCGGTTGTCCTATACGTCAATGAGACACAGAAAAAAACGACAACAAATAAAATTTAGCAACATTCATTCTTCAACAAAAGAATAAATCACAAGAATAATAATATATGAAAACACTTATTTTTTATTATTTAATGATATTAGCTATAAACATTATCCACTTAAAAATGAAACTGTTATATGTGATGGTATAAAAATCATTTTAACAAATTCCTTTAAAGCTTTGTGAAAAGAAAGTGTAATTTTATGTATCGAAATGTGTAACAAGTGATTATTTAAATCCCCACTGGAAGGCCTCTGATAGACTGAGTGAGCATAAAATCATCGCCAATGACAAACATGTTATAGGTAAATTTTTCAGTTCAATTAATAACAAACGTTTTACCGTCGACCACACTGTTATGAATTTGATTCTAGTTTTATTCTTTTAAGTTTCTGAAATATATGTGCCATTGCTATTAAAACCAAATGTGATACAACTATATGTAATTATAACAATAATCAGTCTACAAATAAAACTATACCTACTTTTTTCGGATGAAATTTCAGAATGCGGTTGTACGCATCCGTGTCTACTATCACACCTAAAACATACGAAATAAATTACATTGATGTTCATATATAGTTCGTCCACTCTTGTTATCAAAACAAATTGAGAATGGAAATGGGGAATGTGTCAAAGAGACAACAACCCGACCAAATAAAAAACAACAGCAGAGGGTCACCAACAGGTCTTCAATGTAGCGAGAAATTCCCGCACCCGGAGGCGTCCTTCAGCTGGCCCCTAAACAAATATATACTAGTCCAGTGATAATGAACGCCATACTAATTTCCAAATTGTACACAAGAAACTAAAATTAAAATAATACACAACCAACAAAGGCCAGAGGCTCCTGACTTTGGACAGGCGCAAAAATGCGGCGGGGTTAAACATGTTTGTGAGATCTCAACCCCCCCCCCCCCCCCCTATACCTCTAACCAACGCATAACAATACGCACATTAAAATTCAGTTCAAGAGAAGTCCGAGTCTGATGTCAGAAGATGTAACCAAAGAAAATAAACAAAATGACAATAATACATAAATAACAACAGACTACTAGCAGTTAACTGACATGCCAGCTCCAGACTTCAATTAAACTGACTGAAAGATTATGATTTCATCATATGAACATCAGGCACAATCCTTCCCGTTAGGGGTTTAGTATCATACCATTATAACATATGAGAAGAACATAACCCGTGTCATGCCAACAACTGTTTTTAGAATAAATGTGTTTAGTTCCGATGCAAAGACCTTATCAGTGACTCAATATTAACGCCAAAATATGCAATCTTTAATGACTTGACAACAGTATCGTAATTATATCCCTTCTTATTAAGTCTATTCAAAGGTTTTATAAGTTTCTGAGGTGAATACTGACACCTTTGTGCTTTATAAAGAATATTTCCATCAAAAAATTGGATGTGAAATACCTGAACGTATTAGAAGTCCGCATGTTGAGCTATATTTACGAATGATGTCTTTATACCGATGATAAAAGTTAGTAAATGTTTTGACTAGTTTGTGATATCCAAAACCCTGGTGTAATAATTTTTCAGTAATACATAAATTTCTCTCGTTAAAATCTAAAACATTGCTACATACACGAGCGAATCGTACAAGTTGAGATATATAAACACCGTAAGATGGTGACAAGGGAACGTCACCATCTAAAAATGGATAATTAACGATAGGAAATGAAAAATCATCCCTGTTATCATAAATTTTAGTATTCAGCTTTCCATTAGTGATATAGATATCAAGATCGAGAAAAGGGCAGTGGCCATTGTTAGTATTAGCTTTATTTAAAGTAAGTTCAACAGGATAAATTTCATTAATATACATACTGAAGTCGTCATTATTGAGAGCCAAAATATCATCCAAATATCTAAAAGTATTATTAAATTTGTTTATCAGATGTTGTTTCAATGGGTCTTTGCTTATTTTTGTCATAAATTGTAACTCATAACAATACAAAAACAGGTCCGCAATAAGTGGTGCACAGTTAGTCCCCATTGGAATTCCGATAATCTGACGATATACGGAATCCCCAAAGCGAACAAAAATGTTATCTAGTAAAAATTCAAGGGCATATATAGTATCAAAGCATGTCCAATTAACATAGTTTTTCTTGTTTATTGCAACTAAAAAATGACCTAAAAGGGTTTGAACATATATATTCACATTCTGATTTTTTGAATGCCCATTTAATTAGGTGTGTGATTTTTTTCTTAATGAGAATGGGAGGCAATGTGGTATACAGGGTAGACAAATCAAAACTTTGAACAGATTCAAAATCACCAATATAAGCATGCAATTTATCAAGTACTTCCAACGAGTTCTTGACACTCCAAACGTTATTTATTCCACTATTTTCGAAGGCCTTATTTGAACAATTTATTATCAGGTTTTTAATTGTACCAAGTGTGCTGGTAAGAAGAATAGACAATTTAGTAGTTGAACAATGGCTTGAAGACGAAATAAATCTATATTTGTAAGGGGTTTTGTGTAGCTTCGGAAGCCAATACATAGTTGGGACTTTCATTGTATTTGGCTCTGCTTGTAAAGCGGTGGCTAAAAGTTAATGTTTGTTACAGATTTCGTTTTCTGAAAATGGAGTCAGTTGGAATGTTGGTGAATTGGTGATTTCCTTTTTCAGAACCTCAATGTAAAATTTACGTCAAACAATAATAATATTATTAGCAGCTTTATCGGCCGGGACAAAAACAAATTCCTTGGCTAGTTCTTTAAGTTTATGTTTGATACGAGAAATAGGTTTATTGTGGTTATTGTTTATAGTAAAATGTTCTTTAAAATGTTGAATACGTTTATCAACTATCTTCATTACTGAATTAAAAAAAGAGTCCAAAGATTTTCAACCCTGTTCTAGACCTTAACGCGGATCCATAATTGAAACGAACTTTATTACAAGGGAACAGTCTATAATGATTCTGTTACATCTGTGTACTGTATATATATGTTGGGTATAAATAAGAGATAATACAAAATGTAAGTTATCAGCAAAAACAATAACGAACAAAACCGATTATCCTGTAGAACAAAAAGGATCAAAATATAAGCGATTGATTTAAAGAAAGGTAAAACTAGATGTTATATAACAATGTATAAACGCCATTAAAATAGGCAGACACATGAGACTCAAATATGTAATTTATTGTCGCTGTGTTATAAAGTAATCTTAAAAATAAACAAAAGCAGGGGTTAAAAAGATAATAAGAATTATTTAAATGCACTACATACCTTTCATTTTCTGTACAGTGACAAGTATGAGCACATTTGTTCCCGAATTTATTTGCCGTACATGGTTTACAAGGTTCTCCATTTGAAGTTGTAAACCCATTTTGACATTCTATAATGATTTAATAATTTACACTAGTTACATCCCTTTAGTAGTTTTATTTTGAAATAATTACTGTATAAGTATTTTTTTCCCGAGTCCTTAATGGTGTCATACCACCAGTTAAAAGTCCCTATCTGTTCAACCAAATTTTACAATTTTCACAGCTTTCTAAATATTTTACCTTAAGTTTAACTTCATAGAAACCAGGTATATCCTGTATTGTACATGTATCAGCTTTCTACATGCCAATTTTCAACAGGTGTTCAAAATCATATAAAAAAGAAAAGGTCTTCCGAATAGAGGTACCACTAAAAATAACCCCTGGTTTTCTGGAAATCTTAAATTAGTATACTATGGGGTGCATTAATCCTCAATTTTGAATGCAAACTCATAAACAAGTAAATTTTAGCTCAAAATGGTCTTAATATATTTCTCTTTCACCAAAAGTTTCATTTCTGCCAATTTGTTGGTTAGTTTAAGTAAACAGTGACATCAAATGCACTATTTTTTGTCCGAGTAGGCCTACTTTCACATACGTTCTAAATTTAAGGACGTAATTGGTGGTATGACACCTAATCAATTATATTGATTGTCAGACAGAAAATCCGAAGTTATCCAAAACAATAGAATATATGTGTTATCATAACATTTGAATGCTTATTTTTAGTATTGTTTTTACGGTTGTAAAGGCGTTAATCGTACGTAATTTTTTTTCGAAACGCTTTATATATATAACTACAGAATGTGGTGTGATAAATATGAAAATAAAGAGATATGGTATAATTGCCAATAAGAAAATCATAAAAGCACACTTCAACAACCTTATATAAATTATGAAAAAGAACCATTCAATTCAATGCTTTTCCGCGATAAACCAGCATCACCAACAATATACTTTACAGTGCTCTAGCTAGAAATCAAAAGGGGCAGGGTGCCAGTGGAGGGCACGGCACTTTTTATGATAAGAAAAGGCACTGCTAATTGTTTTGTCTACGTTTCTGTGTGTATCACGAGTTAACTAATCTCTTTTTTTTTTACTGTATATGTTTGTTTTTTTTAAATAAAGATGCATTTTAACTATAAAGTTTAGTATTTTGTAATCGTCGCAGCTATTTATATAATCACTATCACTAGGTGTTTTTATCATTTAGTTTATTGGTTTATTCAAAAAAGTGTTATGTACAGCATAGTATGCGGTCGCAATCTCCTAAACCATTATAGACTTTTTTATGTTACAACTATGCTTAATTTCACAATACTGTCAATTAGTGATCGCTTTTCATCAGATTCAAACATATACAAAATGTTTAGCATGACTTGAATAGGATCATCTACAGTTCTCGAACACGAATGAAATGTCTGGTTCACAATCAAGAGACAAGCAAACATGCTTTCAAATTTATCACCGTCATAGAATTGTATGGTACGGCTCTTTTTTTTATAATTCTGGATGTAACACATCTTCTGATTGACTGGAAAAATTTGTTTATCAGCTCTCAGACATGATTTTGTCATTTGACAGTGACGTCATCAACGTTTTTTTTTATAAACTCCTTTAAAATGGAATTCAAATTAAGAAATGATTGTTACATTTATTTCTGTCTAATCCACCATTTTCTACATTTGAAAATGCCTGTACCAAGTCAGCATTATGACAGTTGTTGTCGATTCGTTTGATGTGTTTTGTCATTTGATTTTGCCATTTGATTAGGGATTTTCTGTTTAGAATTTTCCTCGGAGTTTCAGTATTTTTGTGATTTTACTTTCTTTTTTTTTACAAAATAACATTAAATGGGATATGGAGACTGTTAACTAAACCGCTGCGCGTGTTATTCATTGTGCCTGGCAGTTTTTATCTTATATCTTCATAGACAGAAAAAAAACACTGTCATTCCGTAACTATCTTATGTTCTTAATGTGTGTGCATATATTATTGCAACATAAACAATACAACCATATCAGTTAAGCACTTGTGAATAGTCGTTTCATTGACAAATACACTATATATCTCGAATCACAATTATGATAAACATTCATGTTCACTTCACCCGACAGCAAATACAAAAAGTATAAACAATGTTATTGTTATATTTGTATTGCATACTTATATAAAATGCATAAAAGAGATCCAATTAATCGTAACACATAGTTTATTACTTGATACGCACCAAAGCATTTTCCATTCTTCTTTTCGAAATTTCGGCAACAGAAATTTTCCATATAATATGTTGTTTTTCCAAAAAACGATGCACTTGAAAAGATAACAAAATGTGTTGTAAAAAATCCATTTCAAAGATTGTTTTTTTATTGAAGCCGAATGTGGCCAATTTCACATTTACAGATTTTCGCGTTGTATATTTTGTTATTTCAAATGCACGACCACGCGAAATTGTAAATGTCTTGCTTCTATACGACATTTTTTTATTATGTTCTGTTCAAATGAGCATCATCGTTTGCATAAAATAGATAACTAACTTATGTTCGATATTGTTTATTAATGTTTATGTCATGTTTAGTTGTAAAGCCTACACATAAGACATTGTAATAAAACGGTATTTTATGTCTATGGATCACAACAAGTCATGAATGTATAGGCAGTGGAATGATACATTTATTTACGTGTTACTTATCAATTTGAAGATATGAAGATTTTGTCATAAATCACCCCGGATAAGGCCCTCGCGAGCTCTTAATTTTCTAGGAAGAACAAATCTTCATATCTCCGACATGTGAAAGAAATACATGTATTTAAGCAAACACAGTCATATATTAATAAATATTTTTTCGTAACGTTTTGCAGAAAAAAAAGAGAAATTAGTTCATTTATTTCAATTGGTTAATTATCTAAAATGAATTTTATTATAACAGTTTGCTACAGACGTAATATATTAGGGAATTTTGCTTGCTTAAAATTAAGTGGCAATTATTTACTGTATATCTAGAACAAGAAACTATATTAACAAAGAATTCAAATAGAAAGGACTGGTGGCACTAATGCCTGGTTTTGACCCAAGAAAATATAATGTTCGATAACCTTTTTAAATTGGCACATATTATTAAGAAATGCATAGGGTCAAGAAATATTTATAAAAATGTTAAGATTTTTATGTAATGACGTCACAAAAACAACACACTAATTTAACAGTAGCTATATCATAACTATTGACAAAATCTCGCCAAACATAAAGTTGTTTCTTAGGTGCGCACATACTTTTTCAATCTAAAATATACTTAAAAATTTGATGAAAAACATGGAAAATCACGAAATTTTACAAAATATGCAAATTTAGTCATGATTTGTTGCCATGGTCCCAAATTGTTTTGTTTTAACGACACGCCAGTTAAAGGTGAACGACTGCAAATATGTACTGCCACTGGAATACACGACGATTTTAAATTGGGATGAAACTATTGCCTTGCAACAGGCCATCCAAGAATTTGTATATTAAAAACTTATTTTCAAGATCTTTGGACCATCTAAACAGATTTATAAAATAGTTAGAGGTTTTTTTTCGTAAAGATAGAGTGTGAACTTTCCGAGCAAGGCATATGACAAAACATTCCTGCCTGACGTTACTCCGTAATTATAAATCCCGTATTGTAAAACGGAGGATTCACTATGTCAATAGTTTGACTACCTATTTGAAGAAAAACCAAATTCAACGTTTATCTATATACCCAAGTAAACCCAAAAACATGTATGCTAGAGCCGGTCAGACCATATATGCAACGTTATACTGAAACATAATCTTAAGCATACCTTTTTATTGTCGAACAAGTTGCCTGTCCTAGATCAGAGAAAACTTTTGAACAAATTACAGCAAACACATAAATCTGCAATTTCTGCATTCTGTTAATACAAGTTTGACAATGAATGTATGCTAACTAATTGAGAGAGCAACCACATTGAGAAGTACAAGGAACTATTCTGATGATCCAAAACAAAATTATTTTCCCGGACGGATGTCTGTAAATCTTAGAATTCGGAATATAATAAATGGTATACTATTCCCTGTAGAATGATCGTGATGTACAGAAAATAGTCATCATTATAGATTTATTTATTCAATACATGGAATGTCGAATGTAACAGTTTTATATATGTTTAATAGTTTGAAATAAAAACAATATATTTATAAAAACAGTTCTTGCACTTGTCGAATCAACCGTGTAGACGGTTAGTCTCTATCCGCATCAAGTCCAAGTGGTAATTCCGGAATTCCAAATTTGTTTTTTTATCATATAATTGCTACATTGTTCAGGTTTTCAATTGTTTCATTGTATTAGTTAAAAGTTTAATGTTAATTTAGGACTGAATTCACGCGATGTTATTGGAGTGCTTGTCGCAAATCGTAGGAGTGTGACACGAAAAATATTTGTTCATTCGGGAAGTAATTTTCAGGACATAACGCTCTGAGATTAATTCTAAAATAATGAATAGATACACAGGTATACTTTGTAATAGTGTAACAATTTAAATATCTAGTATTACATTTATTACCGATTTTATTAATCCTTCTGCAAAAACGGGAACATGGTGTGTATTTAACTAGACGGAATATATGACCAGTTTGAATGATGTACACTGCCATTTCCAAGATCGCTCTAACACGTTTAGCACAATCTCCAGTTAAGGTAGCACAATACAAAGATTTTATAACTTCAACTTCCAAGTTTTAAAATGCTGTAACTTTCTTAATAATGCTTGAAAATTTATAAAAGTGGTAGTTTTGGATAGCTAACAGATTACTCTTTCAAATTAATGCAATGTTAGTATAATGCAACAATTGTGTAACCAATTATAATGTTAACTGTGTCTAAAATATTTTTCACCAAATTATCACTTTCAAATGAAATTAGCTTCAGCATAGGTATCCCTAGAGGGTTGATTTTATTACATGTTGTTCCTATGGTCATTATCTACAAAAGGGTGTCTCAGATTTCAGATAGAATGTATAGGTCAAATTTTACACCTAATTAAACATTATATTCTTTTATGTGGTTAGGATGTTTACACTAATTAGAGATTTATGAGAGAATGGAATACTATAGGGACAATTTGAGACACCCTTTTGAAGCCCATGATGTGTTGATTAAGATTCCGTTAAATTTTTCTGTATAGTTAAAGAGATGATAGAGCTAAATTCATTCAAGTGAACTGACCAAGATTTTGCCACTAATTACATAATAATTGATTACATAATGATTGCATAATAAAAATATTGCATTCATTTAAAAGATTAATCTTTTATCTATCTATATATACCTCTTTTATTATTTTGTATGCATTCATACATGTCATAAGAAAGTTACAGCATTTTAAAGGTTAGTGATTGGAAGGAAAAAAATCTTTGTATTGTGCTACCTTAACTTTGTTTAACTGGTTTATTTTATTTTCTAATACAGTAATACATTTTGTGGGAAAAAATATTTAAATGAATCATGAATGGATAGCCGTGTGGTACTTTTAGTGTATAAAATTAACTTCTTTCTATCAATATACAATGTTAAAAGGTTTATATAAAGTGAACACTGAATGTAGCTTGCTTCTAAAATAAGTAATTCAATATTTACACATGTATTGAAATATACACAAACCTTTCCCTTTTAAATATAACATCACATGCATCATACACCTGCATGTAATGTCCGCATTGAACTCAACATCAATGATTGCACGTCCTACCCAAAACATTAAAAATACAGACGAAAGGGTGGATTTCACTCGTAAGTTCAAATACAAGTTTTTGATAGGAAGCAATTTGATCAACGCGTTTACACCATTATTGAATATTAATAAGCGATATTTGTTGAGTAATTACAAACAAAGACTACTTTTTCTTTTGTTTGGAAATTTTTTTTGTTCTAATTTGTATTATTATTATTTAAAAATTGATATATCAGGATTGTGCCGATATTTTGAACTTGTTTTGACTATACTGTTGTATTACCTCACACGTTTTTTAAAACTGCTTTGGTGCGTCTCGCAATTCATAGCAGTCTTCAGTTGTTCTTTTTTGAAGTACATGTATCCAGAAAAATGTTATGATCGCATGATCAAAAGGAAGGAAAATGTAAGCGCTTTTAGCATTTGCATAGGTGGAATAAATAAGCGAATACAAAATGTGGATTCAGAACATTCCTTGATAATTTCTATTAAGACACTATACGATCAACAAATTCGGGAGATACGTCTGAACGACTATGTCAAGCGACGTAGAAAACGTTGTATCATGCTACAGAAAAGTAAAAGGACATCATTATGTGTTTTATTCTTGGAATAGTAACAACTTTCGTCATTAAAGCACAAACGATATAGTTTTGATCCTGTATTTAAAGTTTGATGAAAAATTCCATACAGGCTATGTTTTGCCTGATTAAAACAAATAGGTTATAAAAAATATACCTTCATGTGCTACTTTTTGAGTTAAATGAGGTCGAAACTTTGTATATTTGCTCAAAATTTGGACTTCTGGTAGTATTTTCATTTTCGAAAAAAAGCCATAACTTTTGTGGTTTAAAAGATAAACACAAATTGTTTTTTGTTAAATAATTTGTAATTTCTGTATTTTAAAAGTATTCTAAAAACTTATGCAATTTCTATTCGGAAATAACGCATATTTATCATGTTTATCAAATGGTCATGAATTGAGAAAAAAATGTAATTTTTTGCTGTTTATTTATCAACATTAAAAAAAACGCACTATTTACAGTTTTATCAAATATGGTTCACATAATCTACCTGCAAAATGAAACAAAATGTCGTTTTAAGAAATAGGGGTCCATGCACTTGTTTTCAAATTAAATCAGTTTGAATGATAAAAATCAGTCGAAAAGTGCATCTTTTCTCGATATGTCACAGTTTGACGTCGCGAAAATAACAGCTAATTGTTTTGCCACGTTGTAATCTTTAACGCGAAAGCTATCATAGATCACTGTTAGATACTACTTTTGATTATTTTATTTACCCGTTACTTGCCTTAATAATGTAATTCGTTTATTGAAAATCTGTGAAAATCCGAGAAGTAACTGTGAAATTCTCAATGAAGGAAAACAACAAATTGTAAGGAAATCGTCGGTGATTCTGTGAACATGTATCGACCAAATGTAACTTCAGCAAAAGCATCGAACATTCATGCGACCGTAGATTATATCGTTTATTATTATATAAAAGAAATGTCAACAAATTATCAATTGCATGTTTAAATTCGCCAATCAAGAGCCAGGTTAATGCCAACCACTTATGGCATGACAGGCCACGTGTCACCGAACCTCTCCAAAATTTAGATGCCACTGAGTCCGATATACTTGCTATAAAGACTCCTGCTTTGGTTGTTTGAATTGTAATACTCCAGGGTGTGAATAATGTGTCTCAGATTGATACCATCAGAATAATAGTAGGTATGGGAAAGAACAAATTTAGATTGGTTTGGTTTTAGCAAGTAAGTATGTTGATTTTGACTCAACAAATAATTCTGAAATAGAGTATTAATATTTGAATAAGAATTGTCAAAAGAATGTCAAAAATATGTATATTAGATGCATCAACAAATATCAACTGGTCGTAGAAGTTCAGACATACCTGATTTGTTTTTATTACAAAATTATAATTGATAGTTGTTAACATGTTTGAATCATCGGGAATTAGTGTTAAAAACCCCTATGTTATTTTTAGACACGAGAATTACAAACGTACATAGTGTAATCTATACATATATCATGAACATAGAGTTAAGATGTCTAGTATGAAAATATACAACATGCTACAATAATAAGAAAGAAGGAATACTATGGCAAAATGTTAATACATTGTATTCTTCAAGCAAAATGCTAGTTTTATATATATCGTTCAGGGTAAATACCATTCTGTTTGCATGTTAACAAAATAGCATCATGATCCGTAGCAGGCATGATGCCACCCACAAGAAGAAATAGATTCAAATTATTGAAATATGTCATTAGCCTTAAAATTTGTTATAGCAAACTTTATTTTTGTAACCTACTGTAATGTGTAAGATTGAGCTTCTAAAGTACTAAAAATGATATAACACGTACATACTTCAAGTGGTCTACGTTCATATCCGTTGATATTGATATTTTTATATCCTGAATTATCCAAGTACATCCAAAGGCTAAGCTTAATGGTGTTCAGGACACTGAAGGGAGTCACAAATCTACGGATATGAATATGAACGAAGATAACATATATATGTTAGAGCCTCTAGTTGTTGTGGTTTTATTACGTTTTACGTATTGTGAATAATATTTTTTTTCTTCTAAAAATAGTGATTGGAAAAACCCATTTTTGTTTTAAATGCATTTGAACTACAGGATATTATTTTTTTTTGATTTTTAGTATGTAGAAATAATACAAATCGTGTTTTAATTATTTGCTAAATTACATTTTTTTGATACGATGGTAGAGAGTCGAAAATGAAACGATGACACATTGTTTTCTAAATTTAGTCATGATTTAAATCAGATTACATGTAGGTGTATTTAAATAAGTCAATTATCTATATCATAGTAGTCACACTGTTGTTCATCTTTATTTGAGATTTAATCTGATGCGACGGGAGCTCTATTCATTTGGATAAGATGAACACTTTCGTCATCGGAGTAAGTAACCTAAGTCGTTTTTATTTAAACTAATCTAATATACAAGATAATCGTTTGAAAATATTTTAACAACTTATAATATATTTATATATATTCGTCATTTCATCGATTGTTCAAATGTAACTGTTCTGAAATTTAGAAATCACTACTAATTTATTTAATTATATGTATAACAAACATATAAGATCAATTTGTTGACGTACGTTACTAGTATAAAATGTATGCAAAACAAATTCTTTGAACACTGAGAAGGCCGTCAATAATACAAATTATATAAAACGATTTAAAAACTGGTATCGTTACATAGAGACGCGTTTGATGAATTCCAACCAAATGTGATAGAAACTCCTAAACTTATCGAGGCTTAGTAAAAATGGGGGGAATAAATAGTGCACATAGTATTCATCCAATACCCCCTCCCCATCCCTCCAAAAAATAATCTTTTAAAAGTAAAAATATATCAGCTAAACCTCATTTTTCAAAATTTATTTAAATATTTGAATATTCCGTTCGGAGATTTATTGTGATATGGTACATATGTTACGAATTATAAGTAAAGATACCAATCGTTATTTCCTCCAATTGTATTTCCTATTTTTCATTTTGTTGGTAGAGTGGCGAAATTATGCGTTAGCTGTTTATAATAATAATCTTCATTATATAATGGCATTCATATTTTCAATAAATTGTTCATAATCTTCATTTACGATAATTTTTACACTCTTTTGGTTCTGTTTTCCCACAAATCTTGTTTAGACTTCCTTCATTGATATATTATAACTCTTTGTATATTATTTCAATAAGTAATATCTTCCTTACTTGGGACATTCTCTTCAAAGTCTTTGCGTGGACAGATTAATAAGATGAATTTATTTGATAAAAAAAATATGCTTGATTGTTTTACATGTGTCATTTGGGGGCTTTTATAGCCGGCTATGCGGTATGGGCTTTGCTCATTGTTGCTTGGTAGTATGGTGACATATTATGTAGTTACCATATAACATTGATGTATGAAATGCACATTCTTAAAGATATCAGTATGTTAGATGTTAAATTGATAAGAAAGTCAAACTATTTTATCACCATGTGTCCGAAGTTTTGTTTAGTGCTAAGTTAGCTTTTATGAGTAAATTAGACACTATTATGACTTAGATATATACATGTATTTAGTAATTGATATTGTTAGTCAATGACGGGAAAACAAAGTGTATTTTCATTTAGCATTGGCTACAGGTAATTTTTTAATCGGCTAATGTTTAACATATTTGTTTCTCTTACATATGTTAGTAAAAATCAGGTCTTTCTCGTTTATTCTTTGTTTACATGTGTCATGACGAGGATGATCGTACTTTACTACCAAACTGTTCGATTTTGGTTTTGCTTATACCTTGACCTTAAGAAAACACGACGATTGCTGGAAAAATGTATGAACATTTTCGTTGGTTCATACCAAAGTGTTCATGAATCCTGTCGAAAGTAAGTAACATACATCAATTATGTTGACGATTGAAACAATAAAAATAATCTGGAATACATGTTTAATTTCAGATGTCAATAAGTTTACTGTATTCACATTATTCTTGTTTTGAATTTGCTTGTCCTAAAGACGTGATACAGATGACATTGAGAGCGGAGATCTGTAAAAAATCATCAAAGTATATGTGTTTCTTTGATATGAATAAACAAACGTATACGGAATTTTGCAACAAAACAGACGAAATTCAACAAGAAGGTACATGTATCGTTAACGTAATACTTTGAACAAATTCAATGTGGACGAAAACAATTAAAACACATACTTTACAATTGAAATTCTCTCTTTAAAAGGAAAGGCCATAATAATGGTCGACGTGGCCTAAAATAAATTATGATGACAAATTTTGTCTATTATTTTGAAAACTGATTTTCAGAAGAAACAAATCATAGAACAGTCAGTGTTATATATACATATGTATTGCTATAACGGTCGACAACACAAAAACTTAAAATCAACAATCAAGTAAAAAATCGTCAGTCTACTCTATTTCGGACAATTGCTTTTTAAGAATAATATCTATCAAATTTCTGTACGTTTGTCTATTATCCTTCAAAATAATTTAGAAAGCAAAAAATATCAAAAAGACAACCTCTACTAGTATGTTTTCAAACATGAAATTGTCAGTTCTCTCATTATAAATAAATTATTGCCATTACATGCCGAATTTCGCAGATTTTTGTGTGTTTGAGCAACAAGCTATAAAAGATAGAAAACAATTGTAAATAGAAACAAATATAATAGCAGCACAAGGCTCACAAAAAATATACTGTATCCGCCTACAATGTCCATTGATGAAGACGGGAGGATAGGCATAGCTGAACGAAACAGGATCTTTAGAGTTTTTGAGAAGTTAGCAATGCTTGTACATTTGTAACCACTGTCAAGTTTAATAGCGACTCTGAAGTATCCAGACACATATTTTTGTCTATCGCATTAGCTTATGGTTTTTTTTTTTGGTTTTGTCAAATATCAAGTCGTTGTTTTTTATCTGTTTGGCTTGAATCTTAACATTTTGTATTACAATTTGAGGTACAAATGAATAAAACAATGACCCCTTGACAAATTGTAATTTGAATATGTTTGTGATATTGACATGATTGGTTAAAGGTGTTATACAAGAAAAAGAACCATCGAAAGAAGTATTTTAACTAAATTGTTATGTCGATAACAAGTGTACGTTTTTGCCTTTGCAAATATAATTCATTACCGTATACTAACTGTTAATTCCTACATAAAAATAAGTTTTATTTATTATTGTATGGTCTTCATATTTACCTTACAGTTAATAATGTTTAAGGTTTAAAAACTGTTGTGAGAGGAAGTTTTGATGGTATACCGTGTGATAAGAACCATTACCAGCCGTTCAAATACAGTTCTTCTCATGGAAACTCGTGTGTTTTTCTCAAATCTGTTTGCACTGAAGAAGGTCAGATTGAAAGTACTGACAGATGGCCGACGACATCAGATAGAACTTGTCGTTGTGATTACAGATTTGGTTATACTTTTGTATCGCAGCCAAATAAACATTGTTTATGCGTGCCTTCTGAAGAAGATTGTTCCTGTTATTTTAAGGAATGTGATAAGGATCAAGTACTAACGCCAGGTAAATATAAACCAGTCTTCAACCAATAATGGTTAAAACAATTGGTGTGGGTTAATTAATATGCTGTATGTTTAATGAGGAAGTGTGACTTGATTTGAAGCAATTACTAGCGATTACCAACACTTAACATTTAGACAGCAATGGCAAAAAAATGCATGTAGTAGTATGCTATATTGATAGCGATTATTTATGCAGGTCGCGATTTTCCCGGCACCCTTGAATTGTATGATTTAATTCAAAAATGAATATCAAATTACCAGATTACAGCAGGTTATATTTTGTGATGACTGCAATGTATAAACGTATAAGACATACATTTTTAGCTGTTTTTCCAAAAATAGATAATAAAGATTATTTTTTAGATAATCATACGTTAAATATCCGTTAAATTTTAAAAAAATAAAAGTTGTTGAAATCTGGACTCGCCTACGGATATCAAATCTAGTTAAATAGATCGAAAAAGAAAAGAGACAGTTTTTCTAGTGATTTGAGGATCAGACATTAATGTAATTATGGAAAAAACGTAAAAATCAGTAATTAACAACTAAAAATATACACTAGAAAATTAGTTTACACACTTCTTTTACTAAATACCTTGTACCTAACACTTTTTCTATTGTATGTTGCTATTCATGTTAAAGACATAAAGGGTACAAATATTGTTTGACTTACTTTTGATGATTGATTCAAAATTTGTGTATCAATCTTAAGTTACTGAACGGAAAGAAATACATAAACACCTTATTTACGAAGAAATATATGAAATATATAGTGTCATATATTGATTCAATGTTTTAGTGATACTAAGTTTAATTGATTTGATTCTGATTGTTTTTATTACATTTTACTTCAGGCCTGTAAATCATGGAAGCCAATTTTAATTCAGCCGGAGTGCATTGAAAAATCAGCGCATAGAATACTACTGACATACTATAGATCTGATAGATTTCGCACATACAAGTCGACCTTTAATTTTACTTTATTGTGCATCGATGAACTAATTGTATTACACAATTTGTTAGAAATGTAATAATTATGGTAATTTTTGTTGTTTAAGACTATGTTTGCATGCATCCAGCTAATATTACAACACACTTTAACATGTTCCAGTGTTCATTGATAAATGAATCGAAGTCAACAAAAATCACAAAGGAAAAGGTTATCAATAAATCTGACGAAGGTAAGATTTCAATATTTCCAATATACACAATTTGAAAGGTTTAGACTGACATCTTTTGAGGAATTTCATGTCCAGGTTCAAATAGGCAGACATGGTAGTAACGAAGGTGTTCAAAAAGCTCTAGTAACGAACAGTGGATAGAGTGTACCCTATCCTGATTTAATTTATAGATTCACCTTTTTTCTTGTTGTGCCACATTTTATGTCCTCTTCGATGTAAAAACAATAAAAGAAATTGCTAAGATTTAATCAATTTCCAATGAAATACATTTGATCAATTTGTTCTTAGCTGTTTCGATCCCCTTTTGTATGATCTTAAGAAAAAAATATTTCCGGTTAACACTTGTCCCGAAACACACCTATTTCTTTTATACAATAAATTCAAGATTAAAAAAATTCTCCTCTGCTCTATCTCAATTTTTTTTTTACAGTATACATGTAGCGTGCTACTGTTAGTGTTTTTGTACAATTTTGTTAATTCCTAATACATTTTATACATTTTCTAGTGAAATTGTACTCTTACATTATGGTTTCTATACATATAAGTGTATTTCTTCAGATACATGTCAACTTCAGAAAGATCAGAATGCATTTATAGTAGTATTGATGTTTGTAGTTGCAATCCAATTTGGTATGTATTTCAATAAGGCACTTTAATATTACCATTTCATGTATGGCTTTTATGTCACTTGAAAAATAAGGAAAACCAAAACTCCGGTACTGGTCAACTATATATAGTGGATAGTCATCAATACATTGGGAATCAATTGCTTACAAGTGGTTATTCAACAAAGCAAATATGAAAACCCAAGTTGTCAATGTAGATTAATTAAGTAGAGACTTAACATCATTCAGTAAATTCAATTTCTCCTCATTACGAAATAATTTGTTTAATTAATTAAAAACAAATTGTTCAGAAAACAATTGGAGGTCTTTCCAACAAAAACTATGTGTTTTAATATGAAACTTGAAATTAAGTTGAAAATGTCATTTCAATCGTTAAATGATAGCTTATTGTACGCTGATTCCAAAAATATATGGTTTCTATACTATTTTTTAATAAGGGAGATAATTTGTTACTTCCGGTTTGAAAAATGTTCCTTTCGATAATATTTAAATATTTAATTGACACTGATTCCAAAAATATCTGGTTCTATATACTTTAATATTAATAAAGTACAAAAAGTAGCTACTTCCGATTTGCACAAGATCACTTCCGGTTGTTTTTCAAGGTTAAATGGTTTGATACCTTTTGCCAAAAGTCTCACGGCTTTATCATGTATTATGTGAGGTAAAAGCAAAGGTCTTAATCTAGAACGTCAAATTAAGCTATGACCTTGGGAGCAGTTTCAAGGTCATTAACCACGGACTTCAAATCAAAAGACCATAGGTCTTAATAATATTTGGTTAATGAGTTATATCACCATATGCATATTTTAAGTACAAGAGGGGAGAAAACTCCTTTTTACGTTCAACGTACCCTTGCAATCAAAATTTACGTGTTACGATATGTTGCAACTAACAATTAAGTAAAAATCATTTGTTAACATCTTATAACGTTTTGGGGAATAAGTAAACATAGGCCAAATTCAAAAACAAGAATATGACCTTGACCTTTGACCTAGACCAATTTTTCATTTTTTTGGGACCAAGGACCTGAAATTAAAAGATCGTAGGTCTCTATCGCTTATGGTTTACAAGATACAAATACATATCACTGTTATCAAATGCATAAGGGGAAATAACTCGCATATGGAGCGTTCATATTGCTTCGGTCAAAATAGGACAAATCATGTTAAGGATGTAAAGAGTAAAGCAATTTTATGAAATTAATTTGTTATAATCTTTTACGGTTGCGAAGGAGTAGTGGACACAAGGAAAACAGTGTTTGGGGAGATAACTCCTACAAAGAAAATTATCCTGATTTAGAGTAATTTCTCGCAATTTGATTGGCTGATATTGTCCTAATAAATTTCAGTACAATTTTTTATCACGTCAATTGGAATTATCTCCCTTATTTATTACGTCAATTGAAATTATCTCCCTTATTCCATTGACCTAATAAAAAAAATGAGTTGCTTTAATCATAATATTTTTTTTATTTTTCATAGTAATTTAGATTAAATATCTAAAACATATTTGTTGATGTTGTTCTAAAATTTAATTTCAATATAATAATATGTAATATAACAAAACAGGATAAATTCGTTACACAGTGTTCAATTGTCCTAATACGAAATTTATCGGGTCAATTAAATTCATATCGGGTTTGGCTTCGCCTCACCCGATATGAATTTTATTGACCCGATAAATTCTCGTATTAGGACAATTGCACACTGTGTAACTAATAGTATTCGGTTACACAGGGTAAATTTCAAAAGCGCATAAACTGTTCGATATCATATAACAAATATCTAAGCGACATATTGCGAAATAAATATGTATCACAAGAACAAAATTAGGCGGGAAAAAAAATAATCAGAAGAAAAACAATAGGTCTTTCCACAGAAAATTGGAAAGACCTAATAATCAGAAGTATTTTTTCTAAACCAAAAACCGTATCCGCTGCTTTTTTAAAATGTAAAAATCGGTTTCCTCAAACCTTGACCGTGAAGATGACCCGAAATAAATTACATTCAGTCATTTGGAATGGCAATTACTTTATTTGTACATCATTAAAACATAGGTATATACATTTGTTTTAAATGTTCTTAAACGTCTTTTTGTACTGTTGTTTCTAGGTCTGATCGGTCTTGTGGTAGGTCACATACGATAGTTCAATTATAATCGTCAATAAAGGTGTATGACAAATAGATTTGACAAAATGTATATTTTACTAATTAATTGTTACGGGATATTTATTAAACATTTATTGTGTGTTTGTTTGTTTACTTTTGGTGTTCTCTCGTTGACATATACTCGAATCTTTTTGTTTGTCTATAATAACAAGATAATTGTTTTGCATTAATGATTAAAACATAAGCTTCATTTCTTAACCGTATCTGTATCGGGAATGGAAATAATGGCTTCTAAAGCTGCACAAAATAGTCCAATGCTATACAGTGCTTATTTTGTGAGTTTATTTATACAACATTGGCTAAATGTATAGGAGTAGGGTTGGGAGCTCACAAAACAATTTAACCACGCTGTATTCCCATGTCAACAGCCTCTGGCTTTTGTTGCCTTGTATATATTTTTTTGGTTTACTTCATTTATATGTTTTTAAGTTTAGTGTAACGTCCAATTTCACTGAACTAGTACACATTAAAGAAGGCAACTGAAACTCGACCCGTGATGCGGGATTTTCTCACTGTGTTGAAAACTTTTCGGTGGACTACGGCTGTACTCTGCTCTTAACATGTAATCGGTTGTTTTTCTTGGACTTTTCTATTCTATATTTGTGAATTCTAATATGTTTAAAGTTTAAATTTGTTCTATATCAAATATTATTCAATCTCATAATCTTATTAAATTACATATTAATTAAATTGGCATTTAGAAAGTCAGAATGCGACTTTATATGTTCAAACTTTTGTAGGTTAAATTTTAACCGCACTATTATGGCAATTGAACCTGCTTTGAATTGTTTGATATTATAACTGCCTTTGAATTTTTTCTTAGCATTTCTGTTCGCTATTAAGATTTTGTATATCGTCAAGTTAACGGGATTCCAACCTTAACTTACTGTGCATCCCTCAATTAGGTCTTTTTCTCCGCTATTAGAAAACCATAATAATTAGAAAAAGAGAAATGATGCAATGTGTTCGGTACTAGACCCTCGTTCTTCGTTGCATTTGGATCGAACGGATTCAACGACTAATTGGTAGGATGGTGCCCCTTTCGAAAAATAACCCATGTCGCTTGGCCACAAACAAATTCAGAAACCGTAATGTGTAGCCTCCTTCACCAATGATCAAAAACAAAAAAGGAAAAAAGACAATTGACTTTTGAATGAGACTTAATTTGTATTGTTATACGTTAATGTATGGGACCAAAATCCACACAGACTCATCGACCCAATATATGATTTCATAATGTAATAACACTTTTAGATATTTGGATTATACATTGGCTCTCAATAAAGATGACGTTGGTGTGTACACTTACGATATTTATCCTGCTGAACTGTCTGTTGATTCAGCTTATCTTCACAATGAACAATGCCCATTCCTTGATCTGCATATTTAAATATTAAACTGGGGGAAATCTAAATACCAAATATATTATAAAAGAGATGAGTTTTCCTTTCCTATTGTTGATTTTTCTTTCTTTTTTTTAGTATGTTAAGGTACCTCATATCCAATTGTTTATGATAAAATTCATTTCAAAGCAGAAGGAGGGGATGTGTTTGATTTTTATATGTTTAAGACAGAATATTTCAATCATTTTATTTGGGATCTGGAGCTGGTTCGTAAATGCTTGTGCTTCTTTGTTAGTTCGTGTATCGGTGTTAATTTTGATCAATTTCTGTTGTGACCTATTCTGAAATCAGACTTAGAATTCTTTTAAATAGAGGACAACTGCGATTGTCCCAGGTCAGGGGTTCTTGGCCTTTGTTTGCTTTGTATGTCTTTGTTTCCCCCTGCGAACATGAGAAATATATGATATGAGAATGTAAGTATATAATCTTGCAAAAGATGTTGTAACTGATTTTTATAATTTTTAAGAATCCTCGTCTGTTTGAAATCACCGGCTAAACTTACCTTAGCACAGTATTCATACAGGCCATCTTCCACTGTTGGAAAAAGGGTGGTAAAATTCTTATAAATCTTTATAACGATGGGATATTTGTATAGTCCTTTTTTATGTTAATACTTTATCTCAAACAATGAGAGAGAGAGAGAGAGAGAGAGAGAGAGAGAGAGAGAGAGAGAGAGACAGAGACAGAGAGAGAGAGACAGAGAGAGAGAGAGAGAGAGAGACAGAGAGACAGACAGAGAGAGAGAGACAGAGAGAGAGAGAGAGATAGAGAGAGAGAGAGACAGAGAGAGAGCGAGAGAGCGAGCATATTTCGAGACATTGTTGTTAAAAGGCGTTGTTTATATAAAATAGAAGACGTGGTATGAGACAACTCTCCACAAGAGCCCAAATGATACAGAAATTAACATATATATATGTAACAGTACGGCCTTTAACAATGAGCAAACTCCATACTGCACAGAAGAACCAAATTGACAAATAAATGTAAAACAATTCATACGAAAAAAATAACGGCTATGTACAAATATGTAACACGTAAACAACGATAATCGCTGACTTGGGACAGACACATACATACAGACTATTGCGGAGTTAAACATATAAGCGGGGTCCTCTGCCTGACATGAGCCAGTGATGAAACAGTACAACTTTAATATAGGTACGAACCTAACAAAACAGACGAAAAGACATAACTAATCAAATGCATACAAACAGAAATACATCTAACAGAAACGCACAGAGAACGTATCTGGGTACTTGTACATACCAAAACAACAAAAACAAAAAACACTTGGTACAGATCTGAGAGTACTAGACGTTACTGACAGCTAGTTCAAAAGCCACTAACAACTAATAAATCAATCATGAATCTAAGATTTGAATTTTTATATATGTGATCCAAGGAACTTAAAAGTCTATCATATATACACACTGTACATCAATTCACTGTGTAACAACATATGTGCATATTGTAAACATGGTAAATGCTAGTAAATAAAAAAATATATTTTAGATGAAAAAATTATGGGATTCAGAAAAATGAAGACATGGTTAGTATAATTTTTTACATTCTATTCAAGTCTTTTTTTATAGGTTTACATTACTCAGAAACTATACAAGCCTTAGGGTTCTTTTTAAATGGTCAGTGGAACAAAGAGACGAATTATACCAAACTAAATATCTACGACGGCATCGTCACACTTATAGTTCGTTTATGATTTTATTTATTCAAAAGAAATCTGTTATTGTTTAATATGTTCAAGTTCCTTTTCATTTTATACATGAAGCTTTTTAAATTTTCGGTGCGTCCCTCTTTGAGCGTTCTTAAAAAAGGTTAATACAAACAATCGCTTCCAAATATTAAAATGCATAACCTTTCTTTTGATTTAATATGAGCACAACACATTTTTGTCTTATTTTCAGTTGAAACGTGTCTGTGTGTGTGCCGTTTCCTAATCGTGTGCTGTGAAAAAAAAACCAATTATAACGTATTGTGTTTGAAGAATATTGAAACCAGTCCTTTTCGTTGTAAATGGATGTTGAATATGTCGCCAGGTCAAACTGATTGAGGTCGGAAGAATAAACAGATGTTTCGGCTTAAACATAAGTTTAATTGATGGTGTTAGTACTATGTACGGAGATTCCTGCAAATGTTCAGACAGTATATATAGACAGAAGGCCTCGCGTTGACGTTTTATATAAAAACAATATTGATTTTATGATCTACTTATTATTCGTATTGGTTGTATCAAATGTTCCCATCCCATATGGAATTTAATGACTCATTTTATAATGTTATTTTATATTGTGTACACCTTATACGTGTTATAAAAACTTGTAAATGTAACACAAGTAAAGTTTGCCATTTAATAAATATATATTTGTTTTTCTTTTAACATTTATTGATACACTGAAATGTTTTTTCAATGATACTTTATGTTTTGTAATGTCCTTTTTCATTTCTCTTTTAAAACAATTAATATCCAAACAAATTGCTTTAACCAGTGTGCATTATATTTCACGTTGTTACGTATCTTGAGATTGAATCACTGTGAGCTTTTACTTTTTTGGAACATTATAAATCATCTAAGTTATTAAATCTGAAGTTTTATAGTGAATAAACAATACTTTGTTTCATGTGCTCAAATAAATGGCTTGGCAAATAAATTTGTATGTATATCTTTGATCTGTTTACATGTGTTTTTTTAATTCAACTGAATTTATATCATAGCTGCATTATATTTATTACTTCAAATAAATCATCAAATTATTCTTGAAAACGTTATTGTTTACTATGCATTCAAGACTGATGAAACTGAAACAAAACTGTACCTAAAAATTCCAGCAACATTTATGTTCAATTGGCGATATTGTAGCTTCGGAATCGTAATCATTTAGCTCCTTATGATTTTGTTTGGCTATTTGCGGAACATACATGTATAGCTAGTGATATATTTTGAAGTCGCGAAAAGAATCAATATGGCCGGGGAAAAAGGCGGATAATGTATACAAAAGGAGATAACTAAATATAGTATCAAAGATATGAATATTCAAACATGAAAAGATACGTCATAACCCTTGAAAAATTTATAACATAACGAACTATAAACACTGACAAGCTATACGGAGACGATAAACAATAAATTGTTTTGGATTTTTTTTAACATAGGTCGCAATTCCGAACGAAAAATCCTTAACTCTATGGTCCGAAAATAGTAAAACATAGCAAAAGGACTTAAGAGCTACAGTCTGCAGCTAGCGGAAAGTTGATCTAAAAGTTGGAGGTATTTTAGTAGAACCAGGCGCTACTATGTGATAGCTGTTTTATAAAGAACGAAAACCTACTTCAGTAAAGCAAACTTATTTATTTAATTTCATCAACAAATAAAGGTTCACGGTCTGTACAATAACTAACAAGTGTATTGTAGCTGCAGAAACATTTTATCACTCCAACGGTGTTTTGTAAAGAACCGTCAACTTGAATACGATTCATTTAAACTAATTGAGTTGTTGTATAATCTCGGAGGATACCAGCAATGACCAATTTTAGACTGTAATTAACTTGCTCAGTATAAGTCGTCACTTACATTCGTTCGGTTACTGATATCTTTAATTATAATGTAACGTGTATTGCTAAGCAGATGTGAATACGAATGATGCAACTACCTGTCAGAAGTTTTATTGTGCATTGTACAAACTTCGTTACATAAAGAGAATTAAACCATAACATTATAAATGGTGTGCTTTCTATATGCTTTTGTAGATTCATCATTGTCAGGAACGTATATTTTTTGGCATTTTGTAAAATTGGAACTGGCATTCTGATTGTACTTTTTAACATATCAACAAAGAGCAAATTTTAATTCGTATCAAAATCATATATACATGATATAGGCGGATTCATTTCTATTATGATTTTATCCAAAACATACAGAGATAAAGATGTGTCATCATGATGTATTAATCTATAGAATTCTACTTTTTATGCAACTTATGTGTTGCGATAACAGATTGTTAAACCGTTATAATAGTTGATCTTCCTTTATTGTCCCCGCCTTGTTTGTCATTTTTTGAGTTATTCCTTTTGCTTTGTTCTCTCCTATAAAATGTCAATGTAGACGAGGCCAATACCATAATAAGTGCAATTGATCCGGTGCACACAGTATACAGGAAAACATTGTTTACTTTGTCTAAAACATAGAAATAAACCAGAAATCAATATTACAATCACTTTGATTGGCTGTATGGATGTAAAAATAATCGATATTTTAAAATTAAGTCGAAATATAGCACACAAGGACTGACGTTGTATGAAGTTGTGAATTATTAACTTATTTACTTTGGTAGAAAGTTGTTGAAAATTGTGGACAGTTATGGTAATAAAATTGTTTCTCTTATGATGATTAAAAGTAGAAGGATGTTATACAAATTGGCTACCGTATAAAATTGTTTTCATTGTAGTAAACAGTATAATGTTGTTTTATTTTAAAATACACAATGAGAAATGTGTATTCTTTTCGATATACAAACACAGAATGTAAAGGTAATGAAATGTAATATGATTGCCAATGAGCATGAAGAGACAACTATCGACCAAATTTTAAATGAAATGGATGTAAGCAATTATAAACAGCTGTCCTTTCTCCAACAACGAGATTTTATTACATTGTTGAACGTGTAATATAGGTTCCCTTTATGAATAAGTTTGCTTAAGTTTAATTGGTTTATTTCTACATTTCCGGTCTCTGTTTACTACTTAAACGTGATATTTAATATGTGCTATGTGCCGTTTTGAATAAGTTTTCTACAGGTTAATCAAAACTTGCACACCAAATCTGTGTATCTATGAAATTTAAGTTTTTATTTCATGTATGGTTATTAAATTTATGACTCATAATTTTGTATTCATTTCACATTATAACTTTCTAGTTACAAACGTCGAAGTAGCCAACTTGCACCGAGTAACCAATTTGCCACTTTCCAGCATTTTTTTTTAAGACTGAACAATTTGTATTTTAATGATTTAAAAATAAACACGTGTTTTAACATATATTAATATATATAGATACTCACAGTGTATATCAATAGATGTATTAATCACTGGAAAAAGTAAAATCTACGGAAACGTCAACATGCGATGTCCACAAAATATCAACTTTTAAAAATGAGCAAATACAATATGTTATAAGCATCCGTTTCCTAAAATTTAGTCAGTTACCATTGACTAGTGTCAAATTGTTCTAAATATTTGAAGATATAAAACAAACCATCCATTATTTAAATTTGCAGGATGTGATTTAAGCATGTATGCAATTGTTGGTACTCCTTATTACAGAATCAAAGATCGTTCGGAGGTCGGTTAAAACCCATTTTCTATGATGCATTATGTTTTCAAATTTAAATAGTAGTTACAGTATAGTAAACAAGGAAACATCTACAAAACAAACACATAATGGATTTTTTGGTCTGAATCAGAATAATTCGTAGATGAAAAAACTGTCGCAATAGGTGCAATTAAGGTATCCACGCGTTATAGCAATTATTTTATACTCTTCTTCGTGTGATACTTACATTCACGTTTGTCTATTTCACTTGTTATGACAGCATTGTCAGGCAACATGTACAGTGTTACCACCTCATCTGTAAATACATGTGTAACATATAGGTGTATTTACGCTAAATTAGGATGATTAAACTTTATTCGTTATTTCATGTTTTTAATAATGTAATATTGATTTATAGTTGGATTTTGAGCGATTTAAAAACACCCAAGAATGAGCTAAAATAAACAATATCTGTAACGCAATTTCAATTTTGTATCAATAAATAATTGGTTGCTTACATGTCGGAAAAAATACTAGAGCACAATTATGAAATCACGTAGCTTATTTTTTTTTGTTCTAGCAACAGTCAAAATGTTTTAAAAAATGCACGATGTTGGTTATGTTATTTCCTGTTCGTCTTTGTTTTAACGAGTTGTAGACCTTCATTTCATACGTTCTAGTAAAGACACAATGCAATTAAATATCAATCGGCAAAAAAAATATACAGTAGTGAATCTTAGTTAATTACATATTTTTCTTTGGGTTTTTTTCACAAGCAAAGGGTATATTGATCGTTCTAGTTGTTTTTTAAATTCTGTTTCAAGTTTTTGACTCAATTATTATGAAATTCGTTGGCCCTACAAACCATAAGATTTGTTTCGGGTAAATCCTATATCAAAATGAATTTATTTAATATGTCATCGTTTATTTAAATTTTGCTGCATTTTTTAAATGCATTTGTCATTGGGAGATGTAGTGTGATCTTTTGTTAAGAAAAGCAGTCAGCATTTTAATACAGTTCCGTAAACTATAATTTGATATTGAAAATGTGTTTCGTTCAGAACGTAAGAAAGGTAAATTTTACCTTCATCCCCATCTCTGCCTGTCGGATATGTTGTGGTTTGAATATTCGTTATTGTCGTAGCTTTCTCTCTTCGATCTTTTGTAGTGTTCACGGTAATGCATCCAAAGACGTTATGGCAGCTGTAATATTTATAACATTAATAGCTATACACTGTTATTCATTCGCGTCATGTGTCTAGGTTTTGATTAGGGACTGTCTGCCTTAATTCTTCCTTGAAGTTAGGTATTTTTATTATTTTGTCTATTTACTGGTTGTAATATTTACCGCTTTATTATTATTAGATTGTTCTAAACATCGATCAAAAGATGTAAAACTGGTAATTTGTTCAGAAACACGGATCTAGATTAAAACATGTGATGTTACACTTACATGACTTATTGAATAATATATCTGAAAGTGTGTAGACGCTGACATTGATTTGTCAAACATGCTGTTGATTCGGTAAATGTTTTGAACAAGTCTATTCCTATTCGGAAAGAATATCTATAACGATCATAAACATTCATTGGTTTTCAATTGTGTAAAGGTAACATACTGGAATTGATTTATTCATTATATATTTCACTTAAATTGAGTTAAAAAAAATGATTCATTAAACCGTCTTATTTGGAAAAAATAAAATCATATAATTCAGTTCATGAAAACAGAAAACAAAACGAGAAAAAATTCAATGCTTCCTACTGTGACAACGAATATCGCCCAGAAAATTGATAATCTAGGAAAGAGTGTTAACTCAAACCAACTAAAACAAATGATGAGCAACTGAGTTTTTATAATCACTTACAATCACCTTTTTTGTGTAAATATATAATATAGTTTAGCGAAATATAAAAAGTATATCCGAATGATAAGTATTCATTAAACAGCAACATATCAAATAAAAAACAAAAATAGCTTGTGATTCATATAGTTATCGACAATGCAAAACAATGAATGTCATTTAACAAGCTCGTATTCGATGCTAGAATTCAAAGTTGTCAAAGTGTCAGTGTGAAATTTTTTTTCTAAAAATCAAGATGATTTTTCATTTCCTATCGTTAATTATACATTTTTAGGTGGTGATTTTCCCTTTTCACCATCTTATGGTGTTTATATATCTCAAAATGTACGATTCGCTCGTGTATGTGTCAACGTATTAGAGTTTAGCGAGATAAATTTATGTTTTACTGAAAAATTAATACACCAGGGTTTTCTATATTACAAACTAGTCAAACATTTACTAAATTTTATCATCGGTATAAGTAAAGCATTCGTAAATATAACTCAACATGCAGCCATCTTATACGTTCGGGTATTTCACATCCAATCTTGTATTGTAATATTCTTTACAAAGCACAAAAATGGCAATATTCACCTCAAAGCTAACAAAACATTTAAACAGACTTATTAAGAAGGGATATAGTTACGACACTGTTGTCAGGTCATTAGAAATGACATATCTTTACTTTAATATTGATTCACCTATAGGGTATTTGCATCGGAATTAAACACATTTATTCTAAAACCAGTTGTTGGCATGACATGGGTTATGTTCTTCTCATATATTTCATGATGGTATAATACTAAACCCCTAGCAATAGAGGGATTATGCCTAATATTCATATGATGATATTGTTTTTTTCTAAATTGGCTAGAGGTATAGCGGGAGGGTTTGGATTTAAAAAAAACATGTTTAACACCGCCACAATATTGCGCCTGTCCCAAGTCATGAGCCTCTGGCCTTTGTTAGTCTTGTATTATTTTTTATTTTAGTTTCTTGTTTATAATTTGGAGTTTATCACTGAACTAGTATACATATTTGTTAATAATCCAGTTGAAGGACGCCTTCGGTTACGGGAGTGTGTCACTGCATTGAAAACCCATTGGTGGACTTGGGCTGTTGTCTGCTCTATGGTCGGGTTGTTGTCGCTTTAACACATTCATCATTTCCATTCTCAATTTTATAAAAATAAACGCATTTCATTACTAGCATTTTTCGCCTGTTCCAACTCAGGAGATTCTGGCCGTTGTTAGTCTCTGTTGGTCTTGAATGTTTTTAATTGTAGTTCATTTATATGCTATGGAGTTTGGGGTGATGTTCATTTTCATTAAATTAAATTCGGTACACGTTTTTGTGAAGGGTTCATCTGATGCCCGCCTCCAGCAGCAGGATTTTCTCGTTGCGATGAAGACCCATTGATGTCTGTTGGCTGTGTTCTGTTTTTTGGTCTGGTTGTTATCTTTTTGATATATACCTCATTTCCATTCTCAATTTCATCTATTTGATACTTTACACATCTGACTTCCTATTTACTACTTCAATTGGATAGGTTTTGTTTGAAAATTAAAGAGTGTTGGTATCTGGACTAATGCAACTGATGTTCCCTTCAACAGCATAGTACAATGTCACCAAATGCGTTCACAAAATTATCAATTACAAACCTTTCATATATTTCACAATTGCAGTACTGCGAACACTTCCTTCCAAAACTATTTCTAGGACAGGGCTTACATGATTCGCCATGAACTGATAAAAAACCTATTTTACATTCTACAAAAAGGATAAGATATGATAACGTTACATCGTATTAATTAAATGAGTATTTGAAATGTTACCTGTATCACATGCTATTGGAAGTAAAGTGGGACATTATTTTTAATATAATCAACCATGTATGTCTGGCTACAGATGTTTTTGAGTGCAAACATTTTCAAAATTGCACAAAACCTACAACTGTGTCTTAAACGTTAACTTATAACATTTGCATATATGAACATGAACAAATTTACGCATTCAGCAATTTTTAAAATTGTTGTCCATGCTTTTAAATGTGTTTGTTTACGTTTTTTGTCTCACTTTTTGGTTTCGGGCGTGCTATCTTGATGTCATCTGAACATTAGTTGTCGTATTCATTAGAACGAAATATAAGAACAAATGAACTAATCAAAGAGACCAGGACTTAATTTGTTTACGCCGGGACACGCGTTTTGGCTGAAAAAAGACTCATAAATGACGCTCGAATAAATAAAAATAAACTGGCTAAATAAAGTACAAACATCATAATATATTTTTTCTTTTTTTCCAGTCATTTAGTGCTGTCTTTTTGGTGTATGCATCGTATTCTTTAAATACCATTGCAATGATACAATGCGTGATTTATTTACCTATGCATCCTTCATTTAAGCTTTCAGAATTGTCACAGCAAAAATAAACTTTATTGTATATGGAATGGTGTCTTTCTGTGTTGCTGAAAGGAAAATGAATGTATTGTATGTGTTGCTTGTATCACTATTTAATCATCTTATTTGTACCTAGAAGAATATCTTATGATATGATTTCCATCCGTCATAACCCATTATTTTGATGTTATTCTATTCAAAAGAAAGAAGCAATGACCCCATCCAAATCACATCTGTTAAATGAGTTGCAGTTTCATACAATAGTTTTTTAATTGGTAAAGCATTTGTGAAGTATGTAATGATACAATCATACGTTTGCGGTAATTCCGAACTAAACACCTACCGTACTATGCACACAATACAGAAACTTAAATTTACCTTTTGTTATTTATTTTGTAACACACTTTTCCATTAACCATATCAAACATTTCTAAACAGCATACACTAATTCCTATAATCAACACAAGGTATGAATAGGCAGCCATGGTTAAATATTTCAAAAAGGAAATGTATCGTTTTTCAGTTATAATTCTACGAATTGTATTTGTTTCCTGATGTTAAGTTCAAGTTACAAAAACTAATACAATGGCACGATGAATATCCGGTTATACAACATGATTTTATCATTTAATTGAGCTTGTTTTAAAGTAATCTAATTAATATAATTGTACATTGAAAACACGGTAAAGACCTGGAATATATCAATTCAGATGGCAGTAAGATATATAAAGAAATATCTAACTAAAAGCGACTGTCCAGATGAACAGCCTTTGACAATTACTGACAAATGTGATCAAAACCATATTAACTCATCTTGTCAACAGACATTAACAACGTTGAGCAATCGGTAGATTTAAATGAATATGTTTGTTATCGCGTAACCGATTTTTATTCAGATAGGCAAATTCAAATTGTTAGTCTCCTGTATATTTGTGTTTTATTGCATTAAAATATATGTAAAATCTTATGTGTTTGTCACTTTTGATATAGTGATAATTCGTCATTGGTCTATTCTTCTGTCATACTTTTTCAAACATAGCACGATCGGTAAAATGTTACGTGATAAAATAAAACACTTTTGACAAATAGTTTTTTGGAGAAACATATCCTTATTGTTAGTGCAGAACATAACGTAAAATTAATAAGTCGTATAAGCATATTTCGGAATGAAAGACTTTAACTAAAACCTGTGGAAACCGTTATCTTAAACTACAAGTTAAGTAAGAATCTCTGTTCTATGTTGAATACTTCAGTGTAATTTGAATTTTATGCAACTGTCATGCAATAGAGAAGTTTAGCTATTATTAAACCAGGTTCAATCCACCATTTTTATACCTTTTCCTAGTTAGAAATATCCATGTTTTTGATGTGTTTGAGCTTTAATTTTGCCATTTGATGAGGGACTTTCGTTTTGAATTTTTCGCGGGGTTTTATATATTATTATTTATCTTTTTTTGTCTTAACCCTTTCCTGTTCCTGCTTTTTTAGTGCAATTTTCTTTATAAAAAAGTGTACTAAATGTTTTGTTCGATACTCCCTTATATGTATAGACATCAACTAAATGTTGGTATTGTTAGAAAGAGAAAACTCAGGGCTTCAAAATCAACCATTGAGATAATGGTTACCATGACAACAGGTCACGTGACCACAGTTCAAATATTAAAAAATCGATAATTTATTTCCTTGTTTTACCGTAATAGTCGTCAATCCATTGATACTACTCGAAAACCAGGTACAAATAGATATTTTTTTTTTCAGCAGAAGTAGCCTTGTATACTACCTTTTTGATTGGTGCAATTTTTTTTTATAAATTATCTCTAAAAATACATTTTTTCTGTTGCTTAGCAACAACTGTATTTTATGAGAAATACTTAATTTTTGCTTTAAATTGACAATGATACGCTTAAGAGTTATATTTTCTATGAGCAAAACGTTTTTTCTACCTCCACAAGTAACAACAGCAATTAAGGCATACTCCTTTCCAAAGTGCATCATATGGTTTCCATGGTAACGACTTTTGGAAATTTTTTAAATTATGAAAAAAGTAATAATGCATGGGCCAATTGCATTTTAAGTCAGCGAATTAGTTATGGAAATTTTTTAAGAAATATTGTTGCACTTTCTTCTTATCAAAATAATCTGAAAAGGTTATGAAACTTCTTTTAGCGTCAAATTATATATTGCATAAGTCATTTCATGAATGACTAAGTCTCCATAGTAAGACAATTTCTGACAGTTGAAGGTCAGTTCAGAATTGTGCAAAGGATGGTGCGAAATCAGTGTATTCTGAATTGTCAATATACCTAAAGCATTGACAGTTATATGTAAATTGCATGCATTTGATGTATTAAATTATAAGCATGGTACCTTGCTATAGAAAACTATTAATGTACTCAACATCCAGATATGAGAGAAACTTATTTTAATGTGAAAATTCTAATTTCAGATACAGAATTAATATTAACTCAATTCTCAATACAGACTTTTCAAAATTCATTTAAATAATGAATTGACCTTAAGATATGTCTTCAATCTTTCTCTTCTTTAATCTTTCATTTGTTGACACATACTCTTTTACTGTAGTATCAGAATGCCATACATAAAAACAATTACGGCCTACTGAACAGCACAATGGCACCTTACAAACTGAACAATATGACATAACTTTACGACTTGGTAGTTTCTTCTTATTCATGTGAGCCTCTGCATTACAATAAAGACATTCTGCACGTTTAGATAAAAATAAAGGAAGATGGAGCATAGGCTCAGGCTTACAATTAAATGATTTGACTTTCATCAAAGAAATAGCAAGATTTTCTCTGAATTCCAATTGTCCGAGAGATGAAGAAAACTCAGAATCACCAAACAGCTCAGGAGATTTAGAGACGAAATCTGTAAATAATATGTAAGCATTTACAATCATGATATCTAAGCAATGAAAAAATAAGACCTTCCACCAATGATTTTGTGTTCGTATATACGAGGTGTACTTATTTAGATATTGGTTTGATTTGTCGACACCACCCATGTATGCATTGTAATCACTAGTTATTAATGGCTGCTTCGTAATCGATTTCTTCCAAGTTTTACGTGACTGTATTGTTCTATAGCAGGTTGTTACATCTGATCCTTTATGAAGAGGGGAAATAAGAGTTACACATTTACAGTCCTTCCATTGCACATAAACAAAGCTTCCATTTCTGTGCCACCTAAAATCACCTCTACCTACAACTTTTTCCCAATCTTTGCTCTGCTTAAAAACAGATGGCATTGCTGAACTATTGCTACGAACTGCTCCTATTATATATATCTTATCCCGGAGTAGATCTTCTGCTAAATGTTGTGTTGTATAAAACGAGTCAACAAATAACTTGTAGCCTTGCCCTTGTATAGACCGACACAATGACATTACAACACTATAAGCTAAGCCTTTCTTTTTATCTAAGATCTCAGTTCTTTTCTTACCCAAGTAAACATAAAAATCAAAGGTATAACCAGTAATAGAACAAGCAAGAACCCAAAGTTTGATTCCAAATCTAATTGGTTTTTCCTTAATGAATTGTCTAATTCCTGAAAATTTGTGCTTTGACGCCACCATTCTTTCATCAGCAGAAATTTCTCTATGTGGATGAAAAAACTCCTTAGACTTTTGCTTAACATGTTCCAGTAGATACCTTATTCTTGTGAGTTTGTCATCTAAAAGGAAAGATAATAAACACAATTTAATTTAAAAATATTTATTTTTAAACATAAAAGCTCTGGTATATTAACCAAAAATTAATTTATTTAAATTCAAACTTTCAATTAAATTAAGTTTGAACAATTTCCTTTATCGAGTCACATTATCATCACTTATTGTAAAGCAATCTGATGCAATCTATAGTTAATTCCTGTTGGTAAAATAGTCATCCATCAAACCAGTAATGGGTGACCTTTGATGCAGAAAAAAAACAAAAAAACACAACAGAACCAACATGTCAACAACAACAACAAGCAATTTAAATTATTCAAATAAATTCAATATAATGTGTGTGTGTGTGCTATTTAAAATGCAGTGTCAATAACATATATACTAGATAAATTTAAACAATTTTTTATCAACAAATCCAAACAACTATATTTCCTTACTTCATATTGAAATCATTATATGGTCTTGTAATATGTTAAGATATATAACTAAGGTTTTAACTATATTTCTTTTTATTGTATGTGATATTTAATTAATCATTACTGATTCACAATAAATTTGTAATTGCTTGTTTCTATTCATTATTTACTTAATGTTAATTTTCCATGTTTTAAATATTGAAGTATTTCCAAAATTAGAAGCTTTTCAACAAATATCACATAAAGAAAGACAACTCTTGAAAAGGCAGACAACTCTTTCAATTATAACAATTTTATTTTACTTAAATTCTAAGCAATCCTGACCTTAATCAATATCTCCAGGTGAAGTGACTTGTATGAAGCATAAGATGGCCTGAAATCTTTTTTTAGTCATCACATCATTCACTGGGCAATGATCATATAACACATTGGTTGACCAATATTTCTCTAGTGCACTTAATTTGACAACCGACATATAAATTATAATTCCAAAGAACCTACAAAAAACATAATGTTTAATAAGTTTGTACATATTTTACAAGTATCTATCATTGAAAACACATTGCTAATAAGGTCGTTGAGTCACATATACTGTAATTTTTTTCCTTCTCTATGAATTCATTTTAACTGAATAGCATTGTATAGCAACTGCACACATTTATACATGCAGTACATAAAAACAACTGATTCCTTGTAGACATACAAATACCAACAAATTTCAGAATTTAATTATTACATATCTTTGATATTTTGAAGCTGATTATGCAGTATGGGGTTTTCTCATTGCTGAAGGCTGTACAATTGCCCATACATTCTTATTTCACTTCATTTGAACATTGGTGGGTAGTAATTTAAAAGGCAATCATACCACATCTCCTTTTTTATTTAGCTTGTGATTAATGCAAATTAATAGAGTTGTACTTTTTTTTTTTAAATATTAAACATAGAGTGGTACTTTATCCACTTCAATGTAGCTTACACAATAAAATTAATCTTTACATTGAGGTCATTTTGAAAAACATGTTTAAATACCTCAAAAGCTCATCAGTTGTAACAGCTTCCCAAACTCCATTGTCTGTATAGGATGAATATTTTCCAGTGTTTATAAGATAGTTTGCTTGATGGTTTGTAGCAATACATAAAGTTGTTAAAAATTCTACTGTCATGAAAAGGTTCAAGAAGTGTAATGGTGTTTTTAAATGTTGAAGCTGCCTTCTGCAATAGAGAAAGGATGAAATGAAATAATATAAATAAAACAGATGCTAAGACCAAGGACAACTGTTCATATATAAATTGTCTTTAATCTTTTATCAAATATTGAACTGACAAATAATTTGCCATACATTTGAGAACAATACAATCCAAAATGTGATTTTCATAAAACAATAAAAATATTAATGAAACTAATTTTACACTATCGTCCAAGCATTCTAAAATAAATGTCGAAGTAAGGTGTCAAAGTTAAAAAATATAATTGCATTTCAAGACGTCATAATTATTTGGACTAATCCATTTAAAGCAAAATGATACCAAGGAATAATAATATCTGTCGACAAAATAGTATTATTATTTTACATATTTTATTAGATCATATGTACATGTAACTATAAACACTTTCTTTCTAAAAATTATTCATTCATTAAACTGTAATTATACCTAGTGAAGTTTGTTGTCTGAAACCCAGGTTGACGCGTTAGTTTAAATGGAGTTGTTCGCAAGTCTACATTTCCATTATCCTCTGTATTATCATCCTTCCAATAAATGTGCCTTTCTAAGGGATCTGATATGGACTGAGATGACTGGGAACTACATGTATCTTGAGATGATCTATAAAAAGTAATTGTATTTTTCAATCTGAAAATTATTTCACTTGCAATTTGAAATTTCTTTTACATTTTTGCATCAAATTTCATTGTTATTAGTATCGCACTACCAGGTTGGATAAAAGTGTACTTATTCAAGTTATACACTACTACAGATCCATCATAACCATAATGGACTATTGGACAATATTTGTACATTATAAACATTTTATTTATCAAATAGATTAGCAAAAAAGAAATTCTAATACAAATCACATGTTTATTATCACATGTATCAATACTATATATATTACACAATAATATGGAGCATATATATATAATGCCCAGGACAGCAATCTAACAACACTATGGACATGATAGAGAGTAAAACATGACATCTACTGGTACACTTAAAATCCCATTCGGGTTTACTTGTCTGGAGAGATTTCTTGTTTGGCCACAAACTGAACTTCTGAATGATATGAATTATGAGTAGGCGGCCAAATCAAATAAACACTTTTGACAATAACCAGACAGCGTTACAGAAGTTACAGAACGACAATTGCAAGGAATGCGACAAAGATTATTTCTTTTCCGGATTTTAATAATATACTATCGATTTATCAACTTACAGGGTATCTACATTTGGCGGAGAGTATAGTTCGGCATCATCATCTTCTCCAAATTCCTCTCCTAACAGGAAATCTAACTGGTCCTCCTCATCTGAGGAAATACAATCGTTCTCGTCTTCCATCTTCAGATCTTGTCGGTCAAATTTAAGGTCACATTACTAAAATATATTATTTCCGGAAACAAGCATGAGGGCTATCCGGTTTAAAATATTTCAACAAAAAATCAAGAAAACTTTCGTTGTAAAATTAGAACAGGTGCGTGGAGAAATAAATGATAATTTAGACATGCGCAATATCTTTACTTTTTTCACATTTACGCAAACGTTTTTTGGGTGTTTTTTGGCCGATGTCAACCCTTTTTGAAATCGGCGTAACTTATTCATTTCTCATTCTTTCTTCAAAATTCTTTGTGTTATGAAAACTAGAAGAGAAACATATTTTTTCGCTGGTTTTTGTTTTACCTATTTCCCTTTATAAATTCTTCAATTATTTGCCTATTTAAAAAATACGGCTTTTGTTACATTTTCATTTTTTTTTTAAACGAGCAGTCAGAAAGAATCGATTTGAATGTTATATTTTTGTCAAAAAAATTAAAAACAAATTATATATTCAAAAAGCTTTACATTCAATCTTTAATTAAATTATATTTTTTTATAGTTAATATGAATTTATAAATGAAATAGAGCAAGTTAGTTGCATAAAAACGAAAACGTAATGTCGCAAGATAAAACTATGTTTTTCGTAACTGTCACATGCACTTTGAAGCCATTTTATTCCCCAAAATTGCTGAAGAAACGAAATAAAAACTACACCATGAAAAAAATAAAGATCTCAGCTTTAATTTGGTGTACCCCCGAAAATTGGGGGTACATTTTTACGCAGACTGTGAACATTTTAAATAAAAAGTATGCCAAAAAAGGAGCTATCGGTACGAGAGTACCGATGGGAACGTGAAGGGGTTAAGACAGCGATGCCCCTTTAATTTCAAAACTGATATCTCTTTTGAATTAAACGATAATATATTTATAAAACCGTATATTAAAATACGATGCATTTAACCTTTGGAAATCATCTTAGATGTTATCTATAACACATGGCGGCAAGATCTTTGAAATCCGTATAAATTGGTAATTTTACTGATTTTGTTTTTGATTTGAATATGACTTAAAACATATCCCAATGTGTAGTTTGATATAGAAAGGATTGTGCCAACATTCTATTGATACTAACAGTATGGCGTTTCAAAGGGTCTTACTGTTGATGACATTTTAATAAGTATTTAAATCTTTTTTCAAAAAAGTTGACCTTGCATTATCCAAAGGTGACATTTATTAGGAAAATGCGCATCTGGAAAAGTCAAATTTGTGCCGTGAGTTTTATAGAAACCACTGTGTCGATGCCTCTTATGATTAACTGTTACATATTTTCATTATGCACAGCTCTCTGTATTGCAGGAGACGCACTCGATCTCAGTCTTTTCTAAGTACTGTTGTTTATCTTCATTTCTAGCGTCGTAATGCAAGAATGAGATTTAAATATCAGTAAATTACTTCTGTCTAGTTTTAACGACAAACAAGCGAATATGTATTCATCCAACAAACAAATAACTATAATGTTACACACTAGTACTACTATTCTTTATCAAGATGTCATCATATAACCTTATCATTTAAAGAGAAATTTGTTTAGCAAGTCATAGGATTGTAATTTACTACGCTAGACTCGCGTTTCCTCTACGTAATACTCGTCGATTACATGTAGGTCTAAATCAAAAAAACGAATCTGAACGCATCTATTTCGTGCAAGGCTCTGATATCTTGTTTCAGTTTGACTTTCCGTTTGTTCAAGTGGTTAAATAAGCTATTCATGTATGTATCAATATTGTCTGTGGTCAACACACCACCTACGTATTTAGCAAACAATGATTATAAGGGTTTTTATGTACACATCGCGTTGTACTTTTTTTACGATGCATTGATTTTTAAGTTCACATCAAACTGAAGGTGACTGCGGATTTGTATATTCCTCCCCGCCAAATGAATGCCCCATTTTTAATGCCGATTGAAGGAAGACCTGAAGTGACCATATTTTGATTCTGCAAGAGGGCGATAGGGACATTCAAAGGCATATAATGAGAATAAAAAAAACGCCATGGCTAAAAAAGACTAATATGCAGACGATATTACGTATAACACAACATAGACACCTAAAGACTAAGCAACACGTACCTAACGAACAATTAATTGATCTCAGATAATCAGATCCAGCTCCACATGTGGTATATGTACCCGTCGTGTTGCTCATATTATTGCAAACCAGGAAATAAGTGTAATTTGGTCGTAACATTCGGGAAAAGGGTATGGGATTGTAGTTACGACATAAGGAACATTACGGTTATCATTTGTGAAACAGATATTTCATAACGAACAACCAGCTCGTTATGGACTTCATAAAACTTATAGGGATAACATCAACTTCCAAAACATGCAAAAGCACAAAATACAAGCCCTTGAATATCTCATTCATCAAGATATCAAAAGTCCGAATGCAGGCACTACTGCATTGCATGTTTGTACAAACAGGACATAGAAATGGACAGTTCATATTTGGAAAGCTGAAATCATCTCTTTTGTCGTAAAGTGTTGTTATCAACTAAACCTTACTGCCAATTTATAATTGTAACTTAATATATGTTATGACTGTTTTTGTTAAAATGTCTTGTAAAAGAACAGACATCTGTACAAGTGGCTATAATCTCGTAATCTACTTGAATTTTGAAAAAATATAACATGTATAACGGATTCTAATTAAAAATTTTCCACAAAAACTCATAGAGTGAATTGTTTCTTATAACAAATTGCATTGCATTATAATCACTGTGGAATAGATGATGGACGTAATTCAATTCACGGTCATCCCAAGATGGCGGATGTAAAAAAGGTCAGTATCTGTATTGTCTGTTAAAGTGTTTCTATGTTATTTTCTATACATTGCATACATTGGTATGATGTAAATTGATGAAAAATTCGCACTGAAATCACAAACTACTACCGAGAAATGTGTATGAAACAGGAAATTCGATTTGAAAAAAATCGACAAGATGACCGTAAATCACAATCGAAATGACCTTAACACATGTAGCAGTGCCAGCGATTTATAACCAAGTGCTAATAGTAGTTAGTGAGATTGGATAATCACATCTAGTAAGCAATATAATCAGGTGTATTTCATTAAACATATACGCAGTTTATTCATTTAATACATCAACCGAATGCAGTGTATATTATTAAATAAAGTTAGAGAAAAAACAAGTATATCTTACGCTTTAAAGCCTAAAAAGTTTTCAACTGTTATGTTCTTTAAAAGTTTTTAACTTAGCGTACGCATAATGTTTAATAGAAAACATAAAGAAATTTAAATCGATCCTTTACTATAAGAGAAACATCTTGAAATTAGATAAAATGTTTCTTTTCTAATCTACATTTAGATATCAAGTTTTAATAACTATTTGTGCAAGAGAAAATTAAAAAAAATAACGTCTAGAATCAATAATCGTGAATCAAGGCAATTAATATAGTTTGTTTGATTTTTTCTATCTTTACAATTTGGATTTTTAAAACTAAAAATAGATTGGAAATTTCTGTATTCAAGGAAGTAACACAACCAAATGGCGGATGTGATCATTTTAGAGGATGACATTGAATATAACGTGCATAACGCGTCTGCTGATAGTGTAAACAATGCAAACAGCACTATAAGTTCTTCGTCAGCAGATACACTTTTAGTACTAACAAGAAATCGCTTGTTGAGGAATGCATGTAAAGATTTACTGAGCACATTCCATTACTATAAAGAAACAATGGAAGAATTGATAGAAAAGCCCGTTGAGATTCTTGAGAAACAAACTAACAATTTCATCCCTGCTGACAAGGCTTCGTTAAAATTATCAGAGAAAATATTAAAACAAGCTGTTTGTTTACTCAAGGAAGGTGTGAAAACTATGAAAAAAGCAATGACAGAACATAGTCACAAAATCGAAGAGCTTTGTAACTATGAAGATTGTTCGAACAGCAACTCTAGTGGAGTTATATTCGAAAATTTTAAAACAGCGAAAGGTAATTATATAAACTACGCGTTATGTGTTAAGCATTGACAAAGGTTGTACATCTTATGATAGTCATGTTGATTTCATCCTTGTTCATTGCCATGCAACAACGAATACTTATACTAGCATATTAATCTATTGCAATAGAAAATCATAATGTCTAATAAAATTTGTAGATTTAGCTAACAAAGTCCTTATATTTGTATAAAGTAACATTCGTTTACAGTGGAAAATTGTTTTTACGTTGAATAAGCTACAATTAAAAATTGCTTGCTAGTCCCTCTCTGCGATTACCACTATATAACTATGATTCATTTCCCAATCAATCTATCATCAAGGGAAGGTAAATGATTCAATTTTCATTCATAGTCTTTTTCAAAAATGATGAACGGTTCTTTATATTGGTATGTAATCATTTTAAACGTTTTAAATTTATGAAATTATATTCGTACATCAATGTTTTTGATACACCAATAACAAAAACTGAAATATATTGAATTGATACATTTTGTAATTATTCAAAATTATATCAGAAACCTAAACTTAATTTTAAGAAAATGAACCTGTTAAGAGGAGACAATACTCGCATAACTTTTTCGAATTGGCACATAATACAACCGGATTGTCACTCTTGCATACAAATGGCACATCAATATAATTAATTAGCTGTGCAATCGTGCTTCACCTTCAATGATGATTTTAAATTATGAATATAATAAAAAGTTGTTAATCTATAGATAGTGAAGACTAATGAAAGCTAACCCACTGTAAAATATTTCTTTGCAATTTTTAAAACTTCCTCAGAAAAATGCTCGAGCCACTTGACTTTCATAGCTCAAAATTAACGTTTTTACACAATATTTGAATAAAGTTGTTAAAGGTTATTCGCTTCTCAAAGTTTAAGACGCAATAGAAATCGTATACTTGCACCATCTTACCGAAATACGGATTTAATTAAGTCCTGAACATTTCGAAATTTCTTCGTTAATTTTCATCAAAAATGGTTTTATACAAATCACAAGTACGTGTTAAGATCCGACTAAATACCTATTTCCCGATATGGTCAGGTAAATTTGCTACTTATATCAGAACGAACAATCTATTGCACATATGAAACATGATTTCTTTTCGGTATTTATATCGTAATTGTCGTACATTATTCTTTGTAAACACGAAAATATATCCTAAACTCTTTTATTAATTAAATAATATTCAAACCGCTGATCTGACAGAAATGCAGATTCAGTTTACACACTAGATAACGTGTTTTGATTGTCTTTGTTAAAAAAGGAACAAATCATGTCAGATAAAAAAAAATACTTATACACATGTATAAAACTAAATAAGCCACAAAAATACACTACGATCAAGCAGACTGATATACTTTGTATTTTCCCCAAAAAATACGTATTAATTTTACAAAATATTGCAATTAGGTTTAGTGATTTCAAATCTAATAAATGCAACTAAATTATATATTGCACACTGTGAAAACCTTTGATTACATGTAAAACTTTTAAAATGTTTTGTAAAATAAATTATTCGTCTTTTTATACATGTACGTCGTTATTACAGGGATGACTACACTTTCTTTAGGTTTCTCAGGTTTGCATGTTTTGTATTGAACACATACAATGATATACACCATATCCAAAAAGATCTTTCTGTAAGCGAGCATGTATTATTTAAATGTTCAATCGCAATAATAACGCTTATACAACTCAAATTAAAAGAAAATATTTAATTATGGTATAAGGTCACGAAGTATAAAAGTACGATCGATATTTGTATGTAAATGAAGATCAATGTGTATTGTCGAATTCAAAAATTTACAATGACAACACTAAATGAGTGCAATATGAATAGTTTAAACATATTATCAATATTCAAATGATTCACGGTGGGAGGGTTAGATGGACTGAAACGCTCGAACTATGATTGATAATAAATTGCTGTTTAGTGTAGACACGATTAAAACAATTTTTTTTTTGTTCGTCATATTTTGTCTTACATCATTGAATAGTAAGAACCCGTCATGGTCATATATTTTGCAGTTACTCTGAAAAGGCAACATTTGTTTTTGTATAAAGCTAATGATGTATTTTAAATCTAAGATATATGTAGTAAAATATTGTATATAATTAACCCTGTAATATTAGTCTCTCATAATTCTTAATAGAATGGCATTTGTATATGTTTTAGTATTTTTACGCTAATGATATTTTACTGTTAGTTTAATATACATTATGTTTTATACATGTTATCAAATATTTCATGTTATACGCAATGTGCTATATGTATATTGGAATGTATAATGTTATACAAGTGGTAAGACTTTAAAAAACTATTGAATCTGAATCTGCAAATATCTTAGTCCCGAATTTGAATTAACCGTTAACATAAATGGAAATTTAACAACAAACGCGAGCAATATATCATATAAGTTTCAAACACTATCATAAAATGTCTTGTAAATGTCTTAAACAAATGATGAAACAATGTTGTTGATAGATGATAAGCTTTCGAAGAAGTTCTTAGTGTCATATTCAACGAATCTCTTACAATGTTTAAGTCATGTACCCAGCAAAAGTGATATTCATGATTTTAGAAAAGTGATCATCGATTATTGCAGCTGTGTAATAATTGCATTGGTGTTTTCCATATATTTACAGAAAATGAAGTCAGTTATGAAATATATGGTTATGAAAATACTAGCAGTATAGGGTCATCCGATACTGATGTTACTTGTCAACAGGATGAATGTTTATGTTTGAAAGATCAACCACGTGGACATCGATGGAAATGTACTGATTTCAGTTCAGACGAAAGTACCATTGACTATTGTATTGACGAAAGTTCCAGTGATGTAAGTACTGATGACCCTATTTTTACTGAATTATATCATGCGTCTTTCGAAGATTGTACTCCAGTAAATGGTGAAAAAATCAGACACGTTTTTACAGACTGGGGTCCATTTGTTGAGGAATTGGTGGACGTGTTTGAGGATATTGCCTGCTTACCGGATGAGGTCAATCCATTCAGTAATAGAATAGACTGTAGGACTATATTTAAAATATTTGTGTGAGTCCTTCGGGGCTTCATTAATATCTAAATTTAAGCAAATGTAACTAACACAAGTCAAATATGCAAAATTTATTTACATAAGAATCTTTTTCCAAAGTGTATTTTTATGTATTTTTTGAATAAATGATCTGCATGCAGGAAGTTGTTTCATAAAGTTTTTATCTATTCATATATACAAAATATTCATTTGAAAATTATTTCCAAATAAGTTCTAGAATCCTTGTTTTATATAAACTAAGAAGACAAAACATATATTTGTTTAGTTGATAGTGCATATAGTTATTCAAACATTATTTCCGGTTAAGTTTCACATTTAATAAAGCGTAAATAAAAGGATACAAAGATAAAAACAACACCATAAAAATATCATACGTCGGAAACTCGGTGCCCACTAGCACTATGGACGCTCAAAACAAGAAGTCTGAAAGCAGCATGTAAAAATACAAAGCTATGCCATACGACCGCAAGAAACAGAAAAGTGCTAAAACAAATAGAGGGAACAAGATAAGTATTTAAAACATTCTCTTCTAAACATTGAATATACATCCGTTAGGTCTGGATACTGTCAGATAATTTGTTAAGACGAGAATAATTTGACAACAACCCTTGATCGTTACCTTCTTAAATGAGCATAACTGCATGATAATAATAATGAGTTATTGTTTACATAATGAATGCATTTAAGTCTAGTAAGAAGTGTTATTAAACTTCAAGTTTCCCTTGTTTTAATATACATATTTTAATAGTCAGCTTTCAGTTGGTTAAAAACTGATCAGTCAATGTATGTAGTAATCAATGCTGAACACAGGTAAATATTACCAGTTTAACATGCGGGATATCAAGCAATTACAGCAACCATAGGGTAATGCTGAAGGTGGTATATGACACGGCAGGGAGATAACTCTGTAAAATCAGCTACATTTGTATCACGTTGTATTGTTTAAGTAATGATCACGTTAAGTGTTTTCCAACTTCCTATAAGTCTAATGAAATGTTTTTGAGAAAGTTCTTGGTTCAATTTTTTTTTATTTATTTTATGTTTTTGTCACGGTTCAAAGTAAAAATTCTAACAAAGTTTTATGAAAATAAGACTAGACAAATTCATTTGGTCAAGGTGTTTGGGACCACCTTAATATCATTATGTCAAAAAAATATTTCTATTAAATTTGACATATGGTCTATTTTGATATTTACTAACGTAAAGAAAAAATATTCTCAACATCTATACTGTAATAGTATCGTATTTCTCATGTCAATGTAAGTGTCAGTGTTAATTACTCCTGAAAATAAAAATTGATAAAGTGTTATTTCCATGACAATACCATGTATACCGATGTTAGTAGCCTGCTTGATCATAAGACTATAATCAGATAATTAGTAACAGCTTTGATAAAACAAGTTTTACAATAGCCAAGTACATGTATGTACATCTATAAACATTTTTGTTAATAGATCTTTATTTCAGAAGTTATGATTCCAACAGTAAGCAATGTTCACCTTGAAATACATTTGAATTTCCATGGTCCATTTGGTTATTTGGCTCTTAAAAAACACTCAATGCTTATTTTTAAGTCTATTTATTTGTGTTCTTGTTCAACTTAAAGCAATAGAAGGATTCGATTATTTTGTTTTAGTTTAGTCTAAAATATTCGAGTGAATTCGAATCATTTCTACACTTCCAAACTAACAATCACTCAAATTTAATAAGTTATCTGTCAAACACTTACGTTCATTGTAATCTAAAATATAAATCAAAAATAAAAAGAAAGCGAAAAAGTTTTGAAAAAAACTGCGAGATCAGATATTTGGGAATAATAGTGTTTAAGGTAGTCGCTATTCATATCAGCATAATGAATTATGTCTATATATCGACAAACAGATTCCACTGAAAAATAAATTTACGGAACATCCATAGTGAACCTGTCATCTCTATGTAATAGCATTCCTCTTGCATATACATTTACCAGTTAATGCAATATTTAGTTGATTTTTTAAAGAAGGTTTCAGCTGATAAAGTCGTTAGTAAACCAAAGATTACTAAAGACGTGATTGAAGCAACAGATGACCAATATTGTTTTTCAATTCTTATACTGTATTTTTTTTTCGTGTATTCGATTGTATCATTACCATGTCATAGTGTTAATAGGTGTATATCATCTGCTTACGCATCCGCAGAGTCTGGTATTTATCCATGCGTTGACTGGATTTGTCGGTATTCATAAAATGTTCTATATATTTGTGTTTGTTTTTCTAAATTTTTTTCTTAACTTATGATATTTTGGTATCCAAATGTGTCTAACTTCTATGGCGTTTACGTTTATTTTGAAATGTTAAATTAAATGCATAAGGAGTGCATTGGAATTTAAACCAAACATGTTATAATGAGTAAGTGCATGATATTGTAATGCATTTTATCTTTATATTGGGCTATTCTATATGCCTGTTGCTTATGTTTGAAGACTTATGTTGATATCAATAGTGTTTATGTTATTGTCGTTTGGTTCCCTTATTGTAAATGAAAGCTTCATTTGGAATATGATTAATTAACTTGGTATTTTGGCAAATCTAAATTGATTGCAAGCAAATCCATAATGACATTAATACACATAATTGAAAACATTTAAAATATTACTAGTATTTATTTATTTTATATTCACACACTAATAAAACCAAAATATAAATCACACTCTGATGTTGGTTGAACTTGACATCAACAAAGGGAAGACAAATAAATGGCAACCTGTTACAACTAATGTAATACCTGTCAAAAGAAGTTTTGGGGTTAAAACAAGGCTTACGTTGTTTTCTTATTTGCATTGGATTTTTTGTGGCCAAAATAATGTCATAAAATTCTTAATAATTTTGGTCGTGAAAGAGCAAAATATGTTAATGCAAATTATAACACGAGAAAAGAGGAATAAATAATGTTTTAAAAAAGTTCACACGAATCAACACACATACAAGATTCAGACATGGCACGATTTTAAACAATTGGAGGGAATGAACAAAAAGCGAAATAATAAACTGTTGATAAGAAACAGATAATAATGATAACACGATATGAACTTGATATTAGTGCTACATGTACTAAAGAAGCTTCTGCGTTTATATATTATTTTGCATACTGGCACAATGTTCACGCAAATTTTGTACTCCCGTTGTAAGTAGAACTTGATTTTACCATTACTGCTGTGTTAACATTGTCCTGAAAAGTAAACATGTATTTCTGTTTAAAAAATGAGAACTGAATAGAAAATTAATACAGTAATTCTTTTATGTCCTTTGAAAATGTTCAATTCGGAATTTTATAGCATTATATGTGATATTAGTATCTTCATTTTGATATATGTTTTATTTTGTTATTTCTGACAATATTAAAAACTACGGTTGCTGGTCTATCAATGCTTAATAAACAATAATTAAGATAAACAGGTTATATTTATAACTTCAATGTTGTTAGTGTTGTAATTTTCGTTTTGAGTGATAATGAAACAAAAAGTCTGAAGTACTTTGTGTTTTTCAAATTTAAATTTTATGGAATTCTGACGCAAATTTTAGAGTTATATTATTCTGTAGACAATATCAGATCCAGCATTGCAATTCAGTGTCACTTAAAATTATGATAAGTGTATGCTTAATTCGTCCTACATTTGTATATATTAATATTCCGTATTTCCAATAAACCCATAACAAGGGTTAGAGTCTGTTAAGCTTTACCGATATTAAAAAGATCATATGACATTAGCTAAATGCGGTACAATATCCATCAGCTGTTGGACATTTGCGAACTAGTAAGTTGGTGGCGCATCTTGGTCGGTTTGTTGGACATTGGAAAGACTTTGAGGAAAAGTTATAACAGCTCTGCTACTAGCACCTACAAGAAAAACACATATCTAACTATGCTTGTTCTCATTCGAATACATTATAGATATTTAAGGTGGAAACAGAAACATTAAATACCTGGAGCGTGTTTTGTTTTATCTTTCTTTTTTCATTAATTGAAAAAATGAAAGGTTTGATTATCAACATCTTTACTTATGCATTTTAATTTTTTTCTATAATTATAATCACATATGTATTTGCTTTCTTAAACATATATATATATTCCACAACTGCAATGAGTGTTACTATTTCTGGTCATTCGAAATAGTAAAGTTTTCAAACTTAAATTAGTATGACGTTCATTACCACTGAACTAGTATATATTTGTTTAGGGGCCAGCTGAAGGACGCTTCCGGGTTCAGAAATTTCTCGCTACATTGAAGACCTGGTGGTGACCTTCTGCTGTTGTTTTTTTCTATGGTCGGGTTGTTGTCTCTTTGGCACATTCCCCATTTCCATTCTCAATTTTATTAAAACACGAGATGTTTAGAAATTAACTCTCCAGAGCGATGCAATATATGTTTCTCTAAAGATTGTTAAATGATATGTTCATGAAATCGAATCTTCTTTGCAAGTGATCAGCAAATAGATGTATTGGGTCTTTGCGACGAGATACATCATGGTTGCATTTATTCCTGACGTCATAATTATGATAATAAATTTTTCTAGGAGGAAACAGAACATGTGACATCATTACATACATTTGTGATCGTCAAAGAACTGAATTGACGTGAAACACATTTTATATAACAAAAACTGTGTGGCATTTTTCCACTGCATTGAAGACCCATTGGTGGACTCTGGCTGTTATATGTTCTTTAGTCAGGTTGTTGTTTCTTTGACATATTCCCATTTTCATTTTTAAATTTATCTGGTAGAAGATACATTGGTCAATAGATTGAGTGAAATGATGTTTTAATAATTAAATTCATTACTTAGTGGATACTACGTATATACATTTGCGGTTTAATGACGTTTTCGTCAAAGTCTTTAGATTATCAGTCCGAGTGTGAATCTAAATGTCCTATCCAAAACGTTTTTACTATATATTTAATTCCAACGTGATTCACTTTTAGTGCAAATATGTTTAAAGGAGGTTTTAAATACAGGACATACTTCAAGCCATATCTTAGGAAAATGAAAAACATCATAACAAAAGACGAACAACAACCTACAAAACCTTAACATTAAGCTCAGATCTTGGAGTGCAGATCATTCCGATCTTCTGTTTGCACCCATTGTGGTTATGTCTGAAGCAATTGATGAATAACAGTTATACTAATCACGTAAAACAGTTTTTTTAGTATAACATGCAAAAGAACTAAACAAAAGTGAACCAAAACTATATCAGTTCTACGCAAAACAATGATTGAAATGAGAAATTGCAATGCTTTTAAATCGTATCATTTTGATTTGCCTAAACAAAACATAAAACCAAACAACAATTTTTAGAAAAGCATATAATTACCGTTTACGAAATAAATTGGATTCCCGGTCGCTGGAGGTAAATTATGTCCAATACTGTTGTTAATTCCTGGGGTACTATTTTGCACATCTCTGATATCATTATGGGGTTGCTTACGTCTTTTGTAAACATATAGTACAACAAAACAACAATAGCAACCGATCCTGCTCCTATAGCGATTGCTGCTCCAGTTTGCAATGTACAGATGGGTGCAGTCCTAACCTGTACAGCAAGTTAACTTGATAACCAGTCATTTGGACTGGTCAAAGTTAACCTGTGACCGGATTTAGGACTGCTCTGACCAGTCCTAGGACCAAAATTTAGTTAACTTGAAAAGCGGACTTGGTCCTAGGACTGTTTTTATGTCTGCCAAAAAGTTAACTTCGAAACAGGTCCCCTATTGATATAAGTTAACTTCGAACCAGTCCTGTCGTAAAGTTAACATAAGTTAACTTCGAAACCAGTCCTGCCATAAAGTTAACACAAGTTAAGTTCAAGACCAGTCCTGCCACAAAGTTAACATAAGTTAACTTTTGCTTTGACAAATCCGATCGAAACCAGACCTGTTCCCAAGTTAACTTTTGACTGGTCTGCTCAACACTAAGTTAACTTGTAACCAGGACCGTTCTGCATCGATTTTTTAAAAATATTTTTAATATCTTTGTTTCGTAGTAAAAACATCTGCATTTCTATCTTGTAAACCATAAGTAATAGAGACCTAGGATCTTTTGATTTGAGGTCCTTGGTCCACAAGAATGAAAATTAGGTCAAGGTCAAAGGTGAAGGTGATATTCTTTGCTTATTTCCACTCATTTCCAGAAACTGTATAAAATATCTGCAAATTATTTTGACTTAATTGTTAGTTGCGACATGTCGTAAAACGTAAAAGGAAGTTTTTTTCCCTCTTGTATTTGAAAATACGCGTATAATGATATAACTTTTTAAGCAACTATAATTAAGACCTATGGCCTTTTGATTTGAGGTACTTGGTTTATGACCTTGAAATTGATCTGAAGGTCATAGCTTAATTTGATGTTCTAGATATTGACCTTTGCTTTTATCTCATTTGTATACATGATAAGGCCATAAGACCTTTTGCAATAGGTTTCAAACCATTTAACTTGAAAAAACAACGGCAATTGACCTTGTGTAAACCGGAAGTATCTATATTTTTTACTTTATTAATATAAAAGTATATAGATCCAGATATTTTTGGAATGAGTGTCAGTTATTTTTCAGATAGTCTCGGAAGTAACATTTTTCGATCCGGAAGTACCAAATTATATCCCTTATTTTAAAAATATTGTATAGAAACCATATATGTTTTGAATAAGCGTACAATAAGCCATCATTTGACTATTGAAATGACATTTTAAACCTAATTTTAGTACTTTCATGGTGTTTGGTGGAAAGACCTTCAATTGTTCTCTGAACAATTGGTTTTAACTACACTTGTGTCAATAGCAGGTTGTCTTAAGTATAGCTAACAGTAGAATATTGTTGTTCAATAATTATGAATTTAAACCGATTAAGAGAAAACAAATCTGGTTCACAAAGTAAAACCAAACGAAACATCGGAGAAAAATTAAAGAACAACAGAAACACTCAACTACTACAAAAACGTACGTCAACATAGATAGAAATGGAAAATGTGATAACAATTGCTTCAATTTACATGATTTATTCCAAACTTTGTAGAGTTATTTGAAGAAAAAAGGTGGGTTCAACCTGTTTGAATGACTAGATAAACGTTTCGCTAATATGGCAATGTTGCAAATACGTGAACGTATCACATGCCAAAACCTTCACACCGCGCAATCTTCATTTTGATTTGAGGACACTGCCATTAAGAAAACTAAATAATTTTCGGCATGTTACAATACACGTAGACGTACTTGTTATTGATTTAAATAGATTCCCCATTGATAAATAGTAAGATAAATGTCAAATTTGATGTCTCTGGTCGTTAGACAAATTAAAATGTATAAACTATTACCTGAAACTTTCCAAAACTATCAAAGAATATAGCATAATCAGATTTTTTGAGGCACTTTTACCTAACTGTTTTCATTTTTATCTATTTGCAAGTACCAAAATATTATTCAGATTGACCGCACGCAAGATACGTCATAACTGAAACTACTAACATTAAACTCGTATACAAAAGAGGGACTAAAGATACCAGAGGAACAGTCAAACTCATAAATCGAAAATAAACAGACAACGTTTAAGTTTCATCTAATTTTAGAGATATCGATTATAATTTCAACTGAATTACTGTACAATGAATACTTATTTTAGGATATTTGAAAACAATGTCTTATAATGGAATCTGACGTGTTTATCAGATCGTGATTTCTTATACTTAGGTTAACTGTGATTAACCGTATTACCAAAACTGTCGACAAACATTTATCAGTTATAGTATTTTATTTTATATTAATATTGCTTTTAAAACAATTAACGCCAAGCGATATTGGGCCGGTTGGCTTTAATTTAACGAGTGTATACATGATTGCGCTACTACTATTACTTTTAGACATTTAAATGCACTGTTTGTTTTAAAATTTCTGTTTTTATATGATCATTATATTTATCACGCCAAGAATGAGTACAACAATGATGAAAACAGTTATGAATGATAGTCCGACCATAATATTGAGTAAAACCAATACCGTGATTTAAGTATAACAATCGCCATAGTAGGAAAACAACACATTTAAACCAGACAAGTAACGGTCAGATTTGAGTAAATAAGATATGATTAAGAATGTAATTATATGATGGTTTGGAATATGTGTCAGAAGTTCGAAATCCTTTGTGTTTTCCCATACGATACAATGTAAACTATTTTGCCCAATAACACCCATTTATCTTTTAATGTAAGACTTAAGGGGTAGGCCTTGGTGTTAAAAATGTTTTCTTATATTTACGTTATTGAAAAGGTAGGGGTCCGTGCATCATCTGCCAAAGCCCTAACGCAATTCACTGTTTCATTTTATGTTTACGGTATATTGAATATGACCAGTTTTGGGGTACCCTAAAAAACGGTCGAAAACACTAGTAGGTAAAAATCATTGTGTGTTTTTGCACATGTTATCATTAGAACCCCTGACTGTCAAAATGCATAGAGGAAACATATTCTAAAGTAAATCTTAAACATCATGGTAATACAAATAGCCTGAATATAAAAACAAACGCTTTTTAATTATTGATACACTGTACGTTGAAAAGTCTGGCCAGCTCAGATCTCATATTTTTTTTCAAACTTGGCCAGAAAAAAAATGTCGTTCAATTCCTGCCAAAACATGTTTAAACATTTATTGGTAATTAATCTTCAAAATGACAAACTTCAATCGAATTTGACCATTTGGAATTTTCAAAATCTTTTAACAAGTTAGTTACCAAGGCGCACGAAAAAAGAAGAATTTTGGGACAACATTCATTTTTCCCTTCCAAACATTCTACAGACTGTCTTTGCATTCTCTTTATGTGTAATAGTCAAAGGTGTACCGTCCAAATAATAGTTGTATTAAATTTTACAAAGAAAAATAGTAATATTCAGTATGAGACGAGTACCCTTAGGGCGAATTGACATCATTGTTTATCACAACTTTATATTGGTTTCCCTCCCCAGACTACAAAATGCCCCTGTCATCAATAGCAGACGCTATCAGAATTCAAATGTAAGTACTATCTTTGTGTTAAGTTGATTACCTATTAGCACATGCTTGTACTAGAATTGATGTGCACGTCATAGCTTCCAGAATAGTGCCTTTATATTGGAAAATAACAAACACAAACAGTAAGTACGAACTATGTATCAATGACTTAGCACTAAAACCACTGTACACTTCATTATTTAATCCATTTGTTCAAATCGAATTTCCAAAACTTCCATGATTTATGTTCTAAATGATGCCACATGACACTATAAGTGTCGTTGCTACAGAACTCCTCAGACTCGATCAGTTTATTGGTGTGTTTTAGCCATTTCGTGTATGAATGGTAGTTTTCTACCTTTTCATCCACATCATTTCAAAAATATGTTCTTTAATTTAATGCTTGGTGGTGTCAAATATTTGTTTGCATCATTCTCACAGCCAAAAGTAATTAACATAAATGCTTGATGATTGGTTAAAAGTAAAATCACAAAAAATACTGAACTCAGAGGAAAATCCAATAGGAAAGTCCATAATCACATGGCAAAATCAAATAGCAAAGCACATCAAAAACGAATGGACAAGAAAACTGTCATATTCCTGACTTGTTATGACGCACTAATGACTTTCAATACATGTGTAAGAGTTGTCTCCCATATACCAGGTCTACTCCTTAATAGCTCATAAAATGTCATTTGTCCAAATTTTAAACGGTTTCTTGATTTGTGTCTTTCGATTTGAGCCCCAAGCAATACATTTGTACCATTGCAAATATAAGGTAAAAGATCCACCATATTTCAAAAATCAAATTTTTCGAAAAGAAGCCCCTTGACCTATTAATATTTTTAGCTTATTTTGTTTTCAAACTAATGCTTTTCCGACTTACAGTATCAATTTTCAATTCTTAAGAATGTACTTAGGTGAGGTTTTGGAATAATTATAAGTGTCAAATGTTTGGACTCCTTGGTGTTTTTCCTTACGATACAATGTAAAATATTTTGCCCCATAACACCTATTTATCTTTTAACATAAGACTTAACATCTCATAAAAGGTCATTTGACAAAATTTAAGCAGATTTTCTTTCTTTTGATTTGAGACCCAAATAATACCAATGCATATACATGTATAAGGTAAAAGTCCGAGTCAGCCTTTTCCCGCCATATTTTATAAATCAAATATCTTGAAAAGGAGCTCCATGACCTATCAATATTTTTAGCTTATTTTGATCCTTTAGTTATACTCTTCCGGCTTAAAGTATCAATTTTGAATTCTTTATTTATTTAATTTTACTTAAGATCAACCATGTACATCCTTAATGAAGATGTAAGGTCATTTAAATGTGAAAGAAATCAAATAGATTAATTTTAGTAAAAAAAATGTAGCATTTCACCGTCAGATCTACATGCATACTATGTACTTCATTCGTCGTTGAACAATACAATTGACAGTTCTATATTTATTTTGTTTACTTTGACGTGAAATCAATAGTTAAAAAACTAACATGTATTAATGAGCTAGGTTTTAATTATGGACTAATGGTTTTGTTTTAACTTGATAAAAATTTTGGACACAATCAAAGACTTTTTGTTCAAGCGAAATAATTGTCACCACCATTGTATTAGTTTAGTTTAAACATATTTATTTATAATGAATTTGGAAACAAGTTTTGCAACTTATATTAATCCCTTTTCACTTTGTGGGTGCGAGTGCTGCCTTGTAGCGCCATTAGCATTAGCCTGCACCTTTGTATTACATAATCTTCGTATATTTACATCTTATATAAGTACTTTTGCATAAATCTCAATACCTGTTTCATTATCTGTACATTACATATGCCACCTATCCATATTGATCCAGTACGAAGAAAACAAATTCATAAACTATATATTGCAGATCCGTTCCTGTCTTTATCTATTGAAAAAAACACTCGAGTTGGATGTTTAAATTTCTAATTTGTATATTTTAACATTATCAAGGAATTCGATAGTTTATCAATATTGAGTGTTTATTGTTTAAAATGCAGATTCGTATCTTTAAAATTACAGTTACGTTTACACTATTGATATTTTTAATAAGTTAGCCATATGGTCCTTGTAAAAGTATATTACTCGAAGTTAAAAATAAGTGTAAAATCCACGGATGAATAAGGAAGTAGCCATTTGACAAAATGGCAGCTTGGGGAGCTTTACAGGAATACGTAGAACATAATGCTCATGACGATACTGCAAGTAGCGAAAAAAGCACTGTAGACACTTCTTCGACGGATACACATACAATACTAGGTAGGAATCGGTCGTTGAGGAACGTAGTTAAAGAACTACAGAGAACGTTTCATATGTATAAAGACACAATGGAAGAATTGATAGTAAAGCCTGTGAAGTTTCTTGAGAAGCAAACTCACAATGATATATCCGCAGCCAAAGGTCAACTGAAAGAGTCTGAAGGAATTTTAAAACAAGCTGTTATATTACTGATAGATGGAGTTGACACAATGAAGGAAGCAATGAATAAACACAGTCGTAAAATCGATGAATTGTGGAACTATGAGGAATGTTCGAGCGAATTATCATGTGACATTCTTTCTATAGACTTTCAAACAACGACCCAAGGTAAATACTATAATTAAATTAGCATTGTCAATTTTGTGTTTAAATTACTACTGTATTCCCGATTTTATCTTAACCATAGCACCTTTAAAATCTATAGTCATTACATCTTTATTGCATGATTGGCTAAATACAGCGTGACAACAAAACCAATTAACAGCAAACACAGAAACCATACTTGGAAAACAAGTGTCGGTAGTAAACACATATGCATGAAGTAGTAAACATACTATTTAAGTATAGAAAGATACAAAACACCAGATTTATAAGCAAGTTTTCATCCAGGTGACCATAGTATTAATTTATGTACAATTAATGTAAAAAGTATGCAAAATAAAGAAAAACGAAAAAAGATATAGATTGGGTTAAATGCAATAAGTGTTCCATTGTCCTTTGACAAGAAACATATCTCAATGAAGAATTAAAGGCTAGTATGTAAAAGGATACTGATTTATTAACTGCAGTTACTACGCCAAGTAGGGGGATAGCATTCGGTATTAAAAAATATGCAGATATTGAGGTCATTAATAAGATCTGCGATATTGACGGAAGGCTTACTTTACATGCTTTATTAAATGTGAAAATGGACAATGTCATTGTGTCTCAAGTTTGTCTTTACGCGTCTAATTACAGAACAGATAGAAATTCTTTGATAAAAAAAGTAAACAATTTTATAGAAGAAAATTCTATAGACATTACTCTGATAGCCGGCGATTGCAATGAAGCGTTAACAATTTAAGATAGGAAAATCGTAAATAAAAATCGAAATTAGGAACAAAACTATTCTTTACTGTCAAATAAAATCGAAATTATCAAGGAAGAAAACAAAAAAAAAGAGAAAAGAGAATTATAACTCTTAACGACACTATGAGGTAAACAATTAAATGAAGATGAAACAATAACAAATCATATAATACAAATACAGTTACAATTGGACACACTTCAAGAAAGGCAAGCAAACTGGGTTCAAATAAGATCAAGAGAAAAATAATAGAACTTGGCGAAAAAAAAGAAAAATAAATTAGGTTTAGAAAAACAGCAACAAGTTACAAAATCCATTAACAAACTCAGAAATGAAAAGAACGAGGTAACAACAAACCAAGAAAAAATTGTAGAAACAATTATTATAATAAATAAAACTATTATTAAAGTATTATATACAAGCAGGAATCCAGATAAACATCTCCTACATAAATATGTAGGCGATACTGTTATAGAACGGGAGATAAATGCAGACGACTTTAAAGTTTGTGACGGGGAAAAGATACTACAGTTGAATTTACTAAATAAATGCTATTAACAAGGTCACTTGGTCTAGATGGTTTAACATTAAAATGTAATAAAACGTTCTGGGAAAAATTAAAAACTATATTAGTAAAAGTTTTACATTTGTAAATAAAGGACACAAGGAAAACCTTCTTTTATAAACTAAACGAATAGGTGTTCTTTCTTTATTTGTTATACAAAAAAATACCCATTTTCCTTTTTACCCAATTATCTTCCAATATGATTATTAAACGTAGATTTGAAAATATTATCTTATGTTTTAGCACAGAGACTAAAACAGCTTCTTCATAAACTAATTAATAAAGAGCAAACAGAATATTTTAAAATTCGTTTTATTGGATTTGATTTATTGCAAATCGAAGATATAATGCAAAATGCAGAATCAAACGAAATAGATGGAGCTATCGTATTTGTTGATTTTACAAAAGCTTTTGACTCGTGAGCAAATTCATGTTACAGTACTTAATTTACAAATGATAAAGTAATATGACTGTTCTTTAGTGTTTACCTTAATTTCTCTATTTTAGGTCAAAATTTCATAGAACATCATGATGAGATTGGAAGATTTTACCATGTTGAAAATCAAAAGGTAGGATGTTAAGAAAAGTGTACACTTTTCAGGTAATTCAAATAGGCAAGAACAAATATTTGGCATTGACATTGAAAAGTAATAGCGTTAAAGATGTGAAATACATGTCTTGTCAAGTAAGTTTGATAGTAAATATAACTGCAGACCTTGTATATTTGTTTTCACTTTTTCCTCTATTTACTGTACCCAAAACACTGTTTATATACATGTTATTAGCACAATCAAAATATTTGTCTCACTTTGTCTACAGGTCATGTCGTCCGACCATTTGTAAAATAAAAAGGTTGACATGAGATGAATTAGCAATTCTAGTACAAATTTAATGAGAACATTCACGCATACATACTTGTATTTTAAACAATTTAAATAAGAATGTTTTCCAATAAATAATTTTGCAGTTCGTGAACCGTTGTTTCACTTTTCTTTCTTTTCACATTGTGCTCAAAATAAAAATAAAAATATGGTTTATTAAGTTTGTAATTAATTTCTAAATAACTATTAGTTATGATTACACTACAGAACTAAAATGAGGTGGTCTTTATTTCAGAATACTGAAATTCAAAAGCCTGATAAATGCTACATTTGTAATGACATAATACGGGAAAACAGGGTAAGTTTATTAGATAACATTTTTTAAAGTATTATACTTGTATACTTGCGTCTGAGGAAGTGTTACTTTTCTAGAGTAACACAATCTCAATTTCGAACTAACACAAACCACAAACGGTTTTGAATTCCCTAATAACTTTGATTTTCATAAAATAGATTTTTTAGATACATGCAAATCATCGTATACCCTAGATTTCACCTTTACGTAGCATACATAGAATTTAACCATATGTCTTTTTTCTTTACATTCTGCTTCAAATCAGTATTTTCTTGCAGTTGATAAACAAATCCTATTTACTCTAGTGTAACATAATTGCCAGTGAGACAACTTTCCACCTGTAATTTTCACATCATTACAGGCTGAAACAAAACAAAATGACGATTATACGATATGTTTGCGTAAGAAATGATTCAATCTTGGACAGAAGTCTTAGTTTATGATAAATATATATGCATTGGTGTAAAAATTGAATAAACATGGTGTGTCACCAGTCACTCGTTTCATATGACTTTAACAACTACTGGTCACATAACTGCTTTCAGCTATGAGTAAAACCAATACTAACATAGTCAGTTATAAAACGCGTTGAAATGAAAACAATTACTACAAAACAAATCCAACAAAAAAATAATGCTCCCTTTATGTACAAAAAAAAAGAACAAAAACAAATATGATATACATCAACAAATGACAACAACTGAATAACAGACTTCTGACTTGGCATTTGCTGAAGTTTTCAAAATTATCTAATTTATATGGATACTGGAAATTTGATTAAAAAAAATGTATTGCAAAGTCTGATACAATTGCTTACAGTTCATGATTTTTCTTGAAATAAATACGTTTAATACGTGCCCTAAACGTGTCGCGAACTTATCTGTAACGTTTTCAACGCGCTTTTAGCGTTTGCATAAGGTGCGTGTAGCGTACAGGTATACGCTAGACACACGACTGAGTTGGATGAAATTTTGTATATGCTGCATACAAATTTCCTCGAGTTGTAGCGTTGACAAAGCGTATAATTTTGTATTTCGACGTACTTCAAACTTATGCAACGCGCGTTTAACGATTGCTTAGCGTTCCTCTGGTGTGCAACTAACGTATATCGACTTTGTCAATTTTTTCTGTACGGTTGGTGCACGCCGGTCTATACGCCAATGTGTGACGCCGGCATAACTATACAACACTTTAAAATGTTTTGTTGGCAATTGATGTTTTTAAGATTTAAACCTATTACCTTCAGGAAGATGTAGAGATGATTTCTTAATTTTTTTCAGTTAATGCTAGGTATAAGCATGTCTTATCATTCTAACTGCTTCAGATGTTGTACATGCAATAAATGTCTTGACGGTAAACCATTTACCCTGTTTGAAGGCAATTTATATTGTGTCGACGAATTTTATAGGTAAGAATCCAAAAGTTGATTTTCAATTTAAAATACATTACAATATAGGAAGATTTCTGAACAATCAAAATATCGAACCTTCGACGTTTACAGACCTCAGATTCAATTAATATTATTACATACCTATTTACATGGGATGATTATAGTATTATCATCACTGATATTTTAAATTTTCAAAACCCTGTGACCATCGCGTCTATTTTTACATAAAATTGAGAATGGGAATGGGGAATGTGCCAAAGAGACAACAACCCGACCATAGAGCAGACAACAGCAGATGGTTACCAACAGGTCTTCAATGCAACGAGAAATTCCCGCATCCGGAGGCGTCCTTCAGCTGGCCCCGAAACAAATCTATACTAGTTCAGTGATAATGAACTTGGCTCCTGACTTGGGACAGGCACAAAAATGCGGCTCGGTTTAACATGTTTGTAAAATCTGAACCCTTCCCCTATACCTCAACGCAGTAAAATAAACGCATAACAAAACGCACATTAAAATTCAGTTCAAGAGAAGTCCGAATCTGATGTCAGAAGATGTAACCAAAGAAAATAAACAAAAAACATGCCTTTCCGTAACGTTGTCACATGGCTTTCCGGCGTTGCTCGGTAAATTTCGTAAAATAAATCTCAATGGTACATATCCATTAGTAAATGGGACCACTGACGTAGCTATAAAAATGAGCAGCGTGACGTAACGCCGTGTATAATGTAACTCTCACAACATTGAGAGCCAAATACGATCAATTCAGGTGTCTCTGTCTCTGGATTTTAAACGTCTTATATGTGACTACCTTTAGGTTCTATCGAAGGTACATTAATATTCATTCTTCATTTGTTCATTACGTTAAAAATATGTCAAGTTCCCAAATTTCCATAAAATATTTTTAAATAATAAATATGTTGCTTTCACCTTACACCTTGTGGTCAAATTTCTCTTACAATCGGAAGACTTGGACTAAGACCAGGAAACATTCGCTATCTACGTTCATATCGTATATAGCTATTTTACACCATTTAGTTGTTCCTTGTACACCCTTCGGCTTCGTGTTAGGATGTACCTTGATACTTAAGGGTGTTGAAATATCCATATATATGAATATTAATGTACATAAATTATAATATAATACTGTTGTTTTTCGCCTCTGTTGATGCATATGATATGTATGATAAAATGATTTCATATTGACTCTGTTACATTTGGTTCCGGCGTCCGTAAACTTTTCACTTTTTTAACTTCTAGAGAATCATTTTCAATTGCATTTCTCGCTTTCGCCGTACCGGATGAAGCGAGAAAATCAATCTCGTTGAGATGATCAACAATAATCTATAATTATTCTTTTTTGTAGAAATTTTCCTTTAAAATCTGTTTCCTGTGGTTCAAAGCTGCTACAGGTAACTTGTAAAAGACTTTTGTTTTTAAATTGTTTTTTAACACCTTTCGTTTTCGTTGTTAATAAATAAAAAATCTCATCATGGATACCAGAATTGAAATATATTTGCGCAAGACACACGCTTCCTTTTCAAACGAAACATAAGTGACACTCGAACCAAACAATGTTAAAAAGGCCAAATAAAGTATGACGTGGAAGAGTATTTAAAAGCACCATAATTCCGAGAAAAAAAACACCGGAATACAGCTACGCTTATCCATTCCTGAGGGAGAAGATCCTTAATATTTCAAATTTTAATTTTTTGTAAACACTTTATTTATATTAACGAAGATATCAATGATAACTCACGTCAACACAGATGTCCTGCCTACTGGGCTGGTGATACCCTCGGGGAATTAAAAGAAACCCAACAAGCTGTGGCATCGACCCAGAGCTTGTAAATAAATTAATCAAATATACATGTACCAGGAATATATATATTTGCGCCAGTTGCACGTTTCGACTACAAAAGACTCATCAGTGACGCTCAAATCTGAAAATGTAAAACAGGCCAAATAAAGAAGGAGGTTGAAGAGCTTTAAACACCAAAATAACCTAAAGATTTAGCTAAATACAGGAAATATTGATAATAGTTTTTGTCTATTCATTTATTCAAAAATGTTTCTGAATTTATGCAGTTAATTTTATTATCTTTATGTCGAGACTTCGATTTTTGTCGAAAACGCGAGACATAGCGATCCTACATCCCGTCGTCGTCGTGGGGGTTATCGGCAGTATCCATAAATATTCATCTTGTGGTTAAAGTTTTTGAAATTTAAATGTCTTTCTTAAAACATCCTGGATTTCTCCCAAACTTGGACAGAAGCTAATTTATCATCAAAAGATAGTATTCAGAAATTTTAATAAAAAAAATATCCAGTTTATCCGTATTTTTCTTATAATTGATCTTAGTTTTCTGTCTGTTAACATTACATTCACTCTGTGTTCAAAGTTTTAATCATTTTAATAGCTTTCTTAAACTATCATGAATTTTTACCAAAAGTTTACCGAAGCTTGTTTATGATTATAAGAAAGTATCCATAAAGAAAATAAGTAAAACCAAATCCTGTTTATCCATATTTTACTTACACATGGACTTAGTTTTACTGCCAGTTAACATTACATTCACTCTGTGGATGAAGTTTTTAATATTTTGATAACTTTCTTTAAACTATCCTGGATTTCTACCAAACTTTGAAAAAAGCTTGTTTATTATCAGATGATGGAATCCGGCAGTTAATTTAAAAAAATCTTTATTTTTCGTATTTGAAATATATATGGACTTAGTTTTCTTCCAGTTAACATTGAATACAGGCTGCAGTTAAAGTTCCTAAAATATTCATTACATTCATAAAGGAGGCGAGAAACTGGGTTCCACTGAACCCTTACGAATTTTGTGATTGAACAGAGACTCTGAATGACCGTAGCAAATTTGAAATGTGATTTACGTTCATATTACACGAATTTGACTACATTTGAGCTAAAAAAAAAAACAACCGAAACCGAAACAAGTGTCAAGCTTACAAAATTAAATATACATGCAGAGTTATCGTGAACACCATTGATACTGTAGCCAAGCTTAAAAAAGTATGCATAATTTGCATAGTATATACAGCTTTAAAAGAAATTAAGGATAAGATGCTCGAATAGTGTTTCCTCACTAGATGTTTTCTTCATATGCAATATATATCTACTAATTACTAAGATGCAACAATTCACAAATTAAAAAGTGCAACGTTATCGATGGCATTGGAAGATTAACGAATCTAATTCTGATGGATCAGATGAATTCACTAAACAATTATTGTAAGCAACATATGTATGTCTCACTGATCTTCGAAACTAGTTTCCCCTGAAATTACACTAAGTTTTTAGTTGATTGAACTTCAACTTTATCAAAAAGTAACTCGACCAACCTGAAGCGGGACAAACGGATGGTCGAACGGACGGACATACGGACGAACGAATTGACGCACAGACAAAAAAAATTAAGCCCATAAATGTGGTATTAAAAAATAGTATATCAAAATCAGGAAAAAAGTCTTTAAAACATCTACGATCCTTTGTTTTCATGATACCATAGAGAAGGAAAACGTTAATCAAAACAAATACATACCGCAACCTCTTCATGGGAACCTTATATTTATACGGAGATTTTCACGCAATAAGCAGTGAATCTAACAACACAGAATACTGTGTAGGTTACCTGCTTTGAAGACGTCTATGTAACGTGCTCAACTGGAGTGCGTGAGGTTGTGATGTCTGCCCCGGCAAGGTCTATTCAATAACTTTATGATTTACAATAGCTACTTCTCCTCTTTGTACGCGACAATAAGGATTGAGAGCATAGACTGGTAGGCTCGGAGTCATTATACAATGTTCGGTTTGGGGTACATGTCTTTCTGTGGATTGTTACCTTGTTAACTAGCAGACTTAAAATCTGGCTAAGCGTGTCAATCTAGTGAATGTCAAGGTTAATTTTCATTAGGGACTCGAATGTTTGGTTTGAATATCGGTATGCATTTGGAAAACCTGGCATTGAGAAATGCTTACAAATCTAGTACATATACATCCAATTCATTCATTTGACTTTTATACCTGTCATTGCTTGTAATAATAGTTTGTTAACCATCTTTAAGTGTTAATCTTATGACTGGAAAACCTACAGAAAGTCAAAGCGTTGCACTCTGATGTTGTCTTTTACATGAAAATTTACTTTTTGTCACAGTACAGGTCTAACAGTTTGTTCCTATACTTAAATATGTTTTTTTGTTGTTTTATATCAGCAACGAAAGAAAAGTCGAGTCGTAAAAAACATCAGTCCACTGAAAATGGAAGGCATTGGTAATTTAAAGGATAATAAACCATCGGTAAGTGTATTAGAATAAAAAAACTTTGTTAACTACCGGAGTAAAAGCTTTGTGGGTTTTTCCTCTTTTAATGATAGAACATGAGCGCACACGCTGAAATGTGACGACTTCTTTACTAATCATTGATAGTGTGTTGATAGTCCTAAATATAAAGCTTTACTATAACTATCACTTAAACTAAACATGATTGAGAAAAACTAGGTCAAGGTCATATAAACCGAACAAGAAATACAGGTTAATCTTACAATCACACTATACACGAAATATACTTGACCGAATGCTTAAAGTTTTTGAGAAACAGACTTAATTGCTTTACATTATCATATCGGGGCCTTTTATAGCTGACTATGCGGCATGGGCTTTGTTCATTGTTGAAGGCCGTGTGATGACCTATAGTTGTTAATGTCTGTGTCATTTTGGTCTCTTGTTGACAGTTGTCTCCTGACAATCATACCACATCTTCTTTTTTACATTCACCAATAAAACCAATCAATGATCGATGAACCATGAAAATAGGGGCAAAGATCAGATAGTCAATACCAGACAGATATATACAGCTTACAATTATTCCATACACAAACTACAGTTGATCTATTGCTTACGGTTTAAGAAAAACAGACCAAAACCACAAAATTAAAACTGAGCAATTAACCGTGAAATGGAACCAAGGTCAATAAAACTAGTGATACTGACATATACATCATAAAATATGTCCATACACCACATATAATTGACCTGTTGCATACGGTATTATAAAAAAAAGACCAGCACTCAAAAACATAACTTTCACCACTGGACCTTGAAATGAGGTCAAGGCACCTTACAATCATTCCATACATCTGATATAGTATGTGACGCTATGATTTACAATACGCCTTCTCCTCTTTGTACGCTACAAGAGGGATTAGGAGCAAAGATTGATAGGCTCAATCTTGTGCAAGGAAAGGTTATCTTTTTAATGGACTCACATGTTTGGTCTGGATATGCATTTACAAAAACTGGTATTCAGAATTGCTTACAAACACAGGCCCTACGTATAGACTATAAACATGATAAATGCATCAAATTCATTATGTGGACTTGTGAAACAGTCATTGTTTGTAATAATGATTTATTCACCAACTTAAAGTGTTAATTTATTCACGGGAAAACCGACCGAAAGACAAATTGGACTGACTGCTTTATACATTATTATTTGAATACATGTTGATGAATGTTTGAATGTTTAATTAAACATTTGTTACTTGTCTTCTTCTTTCAAATTCTGGCTGATTTTTGCGTTCAACATTATAAGCTAGACGATGAATATGTAAAACTTAACATTCGAATTATTGTTCAACTAAATCATCTTTGGATCACAAAAGATATCAAAATAAAACTTAAAATGCCATCACTTTATATATATTTGGTAGGCTTATTAACCTTTTGCTAAGTGTACATTTTATATTGTAGTCCAGAGCAGTTAACAGAAGCGCCAATTTTAGATATTCAGTTTTTGCTCATGAAAAACCATTAAATCCTATACCCTCAAACAGTCCTAGAAAAAGTAAGTTATTACCTATATTATAACATAGCATGTAGAGTTTTATGCAATTGTAAACTGTAAATCAATTCGTAATGCATAATTATTTTTTTTGCAAAAAAATGCGAAATTCTATCATGCAAATAAACATGATAAACTAATCGCTCATGAAAAATATACATGTATCTCAGTCCATTGAAAATAAGTGTAGGCACATTTTATAAACCAGTTACATGCACTTTGTAACGCAATCATCACATTAGTAATAATTCTATTGGTCATTATCGGTACAATTACTTATATGAAAATTGCGTCTTTTCTCGTCAAATAAGCCTGTTATCAACTTTTAAATAGAGAGAGCAAGTTATAAGTAAAAACTGTTGTGTCAGGTAGATATTCAAGATTATATACTTTTTAAATTAGTTTAAAACCATACACATAGTTCGTACCACAGAATCAACAAAAAGTCACTTAAATAAAATCAAGACGTATAGCACTTTTGCATATATTGCATTTATAATGTTCAAAATACTTATATATATGCGACATACTTTGGCTAACTTTTTTTTATTTTCAGGTTCAAGTGGGTTTATAATTGGGAAAAGAATGCATTCTAGCAACTTTGCTATGTTCCCTTATGATATACCTGGTACCACAAGCTCACAGAAAATGATCGGAAATGTAGATTATAACTGCTTAGATATATATCAAACTTGTTTCAACCTGTTGTAGGGCATGGGTGTCATTTTAAAACTTTTTACTAGGCATACGTTTTAACATCAATATATAATAGTTATTATGAGGATCATGTGTGATAAATAACGATTAGAAGAATAACTTGTTAATGTGTGTTAATGTTTGATAGATTAAAGAAAGACAATAGAAGCAATGTGTTGTGTAAATATCAATTCAGAAGAACAAACAATAGATTTTAACCCCAGTCACATATCAATGTGCCTTTCAAAAGTCTAGAAAAAATAAGTGTATGTCTTGTGTCACATCTTTATATCTCCTTCAATGAAAACCATACAACTTTCTCAATAAACCCAGGTTTTTATCATAATGCCTTCTATTGTATGAGAACTAATTATGAATTCACTAATGGATATCAATATCTATGGATATTTCTTATATGCGCTACTGCACATATTTTATATCATGGCCATATTATGAAACACAAGCCTATCGAAAACCGTCATAACCTTTAAGACTTTTAACACATAGCTCTTGAGTATATAATCCGTACGATAATCTCTCTGTCTAAAAACAAATTCAAGTAACCCGTTTTTGTTTATACCTTTTTTATGTATGTGCAATACAAGAGTTGTATATGGTTTCAGTACAGAAGACAGCTTACGCCAATATCAAAATCCAAATCATCGAAGTCCAAGTTACAAGAACTCGGAGTAAAGCATAAAGATAGAGGTTTGAATATTAATTAGTGTGTTTGTATTCAATCATGATAATATATGTAACAAACATGACGTAATCAAACATATATGAAAAAAGTATAAGAACTGAGGTGCTTTACCGCCGAAAGCACCCACAGTAAAACTTGTTGTCAATTTCAAAGAGCAAAGGAATATTTCGGTATAATTGCGATTCAAATTTTCATTTTCAATCAACATATAAGCTGATGCATACTACCTCTTGAATCCCTTCATAACATGTGAGCTCTCGATTGACCACATTCACCAATAATCGTTACGACATGAAAGCCTACATGTGCGTTTTTGGCAAGCACATATAACTTTCAACATTCCGTAAAATCACTTGTTTAAATGTTTGCATTACTGTGACAATACATTAGTATACTATCAACGCATTTGTCGTGAATACTGTCGGTGATATTATACAGAATTCTTTGAGTTCATTTATGTACGAATGAGTTGTTTGTGAGTAATGGCTAAATATTGCTTGCTTATTGGTAGTCAATCTAAAAATTATAGTCACTTAATATTATATAAATGAAAAGTAAGACCCAAATCACCAACCAAAAAATCTTAATAATTATTTACATGTATTCCTTAGGCAGAGGCATGATTATGCAAGGGGTTCAAAGTGATCTTCGATCCCTCAGCGAAACTGGGCCACGAAAACCAGAGGATCTAAAGCAGATTAGGTAATGTGTGAATTGTTCAACAGTAATGAAAACTGTTGGGAAAACTGTCTAATCGGAAATGTAATTTTTTTTTTTTGAAATACTAAGGCTTTTCTACCTCAGGCATAGATTACCTTAGCTGTATTTGTCAAAACTTTTAAGAATTTTGGTCCTGAATGCTCTTCAACTTCGTACTTTATTTGGCCTTTTCACTTTTTTGGATTTGAGCGTCACTGATGAGTCTTTTGTAGACGAAACGCGCGTCTGGCGTATATACAAAATTTAGTCCTGGTATCTATGATGATTTTATTTTTAACCAAAATATTAGGGACTAAGTATTATTAAATCCATAAAGTTGAACTACTACTAAACATATAGCCTTATATCTGATCCTTTAACTTTAAAACTGACATTGGTGATGAAATAAAAAAGCCCAGGTTTCAATTGACCTTAACTTGTACATCACTCCTACCGAGAGTGGATAAAAACCAATTAAAAGTACACATGATTTTGTTTTTGTTCATTGGGTCGTTTTCTATTAGCTATTTCATCGATGTCCAAAGATTTAATTTTACGCTGTATGAGAGTGAAATTGACTCAATCCTTTTTTTACTGGTCCCTATATTTGCAATGCTTAAAATTTGAATCCATTTAAAATTATTTGTTTTTTTAATGTGTATTATAAATATTACATTTTGTACGTTCTAACAGCTGACTCTAACAACATGTTAAAATATTATGTTGTGCTTACGGTCAAAATAAACAGACAGTTATATGAAAAAGATGTATACTTTCTTCTAAGGAACTGACAATAACTAAATTAAGTAAGTGGTTTGTTATCAGCTATCTGAACTGATAACATTTCACCACTGACGTAGCACTTCGGCCGCATACAATTTAAGTTTTGTTTTAATTTTTACATGACTTGGGCGATACCGCAGCTGATGGACTACATATTTCTTCGGTATTTCAGTAGTGACTTCCTAGACACTGACATGATAACATTTCACCACTGACGTAGCGCTTCGGCCGCATACAATTTAAGTTCGCCGCATTCTTGCGCCTGTCCCAAGTCAGGAGCCTCTGGCCTTTGTTAGTCTTGTATTGTTTTAATTTTAGTTTCTTGTGTACAATTTGGAAATTAGTATGGCGTTCATTATCACTGAACAAGTATATATTTGTTTAGGGGCCAGTTGAAGGACGCCTCCGGGTGCGGGAATTTCTCGCTACATTGAAGACCTGTTGGTGACCTTCTGCTGTTGTTTTTTTCTATGGTCGGGTTGTTGTCTCTTTGGCACATTCCCCATTTCCATTCTCAATTTTATTTTGTTTGAATTTTTACATGACTTGGGCGATACCGCAGCTGATGGACTACGTATTTCTTCGGTATTTCAGTAGTGAATTCCTAGACATGATTTAATAAATACCTTTCAAATATTGGCAGTTTATAAATTTATATATTATAAAGAAACTAAGATTTCAACTCGCTTAGGACTAGTTGACCTTATAATTTGGCTATAATTTTTAGTGTGTCGGTTCTTATACATCCTTGGTTTTTAAAAAATCAACTTTGAATGTTCCTGATGCAGCAACGAATGGAATTTATATAGTTTTTTTTTTCATTTTGTATATTTATTGACGTAAGATCCCTTTCTAATTTTTTTTTATTTTATTTTACGTTTCTGAGTTTTTGGAACTGGTACATAAAAAATAGGGAATTTTCAACATTATACAGTAAAATTTATACGGTTCAAATATATGGCGGATTTATTTTTTAGCATATTAATTTTCTATTTCCTTTTTAAATCATTTCAGTGAGCCAAGATGTTTTTCACAACGACCGAAAACTTTGTAAGCTATTGAAGACTAACACACATTTAAGATTACAGCAGCTATCAATTCATATTGAGCTTCAAAACGGAATTTACAAGACGCCTAGCATTGATGTGGAATATTGCGTTTTACACTGATTGGCATTTCTGTATATGCACCTATAGACTGAGTATTAAGACTTATTAAATAACCATACAAACGCATGACCTTGTACAATTCAGAAATGAAAGTGTACAGCATCAACTGAATGAGTTCTCATATCTGTATATTTAGTAGTAATATCTATTTCTGATCAGTATATTTTTTTTTTCAAAATCAGATTCAATGGGAATATCGATACAATCAATATCTAAATGCTTTACCACAGTACTTTAGTTTAAACAATATTTTATTCAAATAAATTGAATTGGATTGGGCAACAGGCATAGCCTATGTAAGCCCTCTCCACAAAACAAGGTACAATATATTACATTCAAACAAAGCAACACATACACAAACATAAAGACAAAACAGAATTAATTTTTCAAAAATACCTCTTAGCTAACTGGAATGATATTTCAAATAGTTAACTCAGATCAAAAGTATGACTATTTTAAATGCTTCAAATGTCAACTCAGAAAAATTATGAAAAAATAAATTATGAAAAAAAATGTTTTGTATTCTAGGTTATATACTCCAACATTGATTTAGAGGTCTCACATTAAATTAAATGGTCTCCAGTCAGCTATCTAAAATAATAAATTTAATAACTCATTTTTAAAACAACATGTTTGATATCATGTACTTATTTTTACTGAATTATTGCACCTGAAGAAAAACGACAACGAGTAGTAACCATATTGATACATTAAAGAATTATAATAATATAAAAAGAATTTAGAATGTTAATAATAAAAAAAAAAAAAAATAGATTTAAGAAATTAAAGATATACAAATTGAATATATGAATGATATAGAAATAAAGGTGCATTTATTAGCTTTTTAGCTTTAATAATATTAATTTCAATGTACTGTCGTTTCATTATAACTTTTGTTTCAATTTTAATTATTTTTCATCTGGTTCGGGTCTAAGAGCTTAATATAATATAAAATACAGTCATACAAAGTAAAAGTTAATTTGGTTTTGGACTATAAAATACATTTCATTATACAAATCTCTCTGAATTTTTTTATATATTCATAAACAGCCTTAACTATCTGCACATTGTCTTCAATACTCATAGATTGATCACCAAATAGTATCAAGTTTAAATCAATATCAACTCCATAAGCAGACAGTTTATCAAGGAGTGTGATCCTGTTAATAATGTGTGATGGACAATCAAAAAAATAATGTTGGTTGTCTTCACATTTATATAAACATTTAGGACAGGAAGGTTCTTCTGTCAAAAAATCATGAAACAAGTGAGAATTTAAATTACTTGCTTCGTTTCGTAATTGACAATGAATAATATTAAATTTTCTTATACCTGAACAAAAATATTTAGGAGGAATTTCTGGTTTATATATTTTATCAAGTACAGATTTGAACTGGTTAATCGACAAAGCATTTTTAGCATTAGTATCTAATTCATTCCAGAGTTTAACAACAGATGGTATGAAACTTTTATAATATGAAACTGTTCTGCACCTTGGGATGGTATAATTCTGAGAGTCTCTCTCTCCTAAGATTGTAATCATTCGGTGTGAGAAAACAAGGTTCTAATAAATCTATCATATAACTTGGAGAAAATCCATTTTTTATTTTATAAAATGTAGTAAGTTTATGCTTCTTCCTTCTGTCTGATAATTTTTCAAGACCTATTTCAGTGTATAATTTTTTAAGAGAATTTGTACGTCGGAGACCAGTAATAATACGAGCAGCTTCAATTTGAACACTTTCTAATAAGTTAGCTTCTTGTAAAGTACAATTATCCCATATAATGTTTGCATATTCTAGAATAGGGCGAATAAATGCTGTATAAATTGTAATAAGTACATTTCGATCCAAACTATATTTTACTTGTCTTAATAAATGTAATCTAGAACATGCTTTTTTATAAATTGCATTTATATGTAATTTCCAATTAGCCTTACTCTCAAAGTTGAGACCTAGGTGACAGTGACTTTTAACTTCTTTTATTTGGTCCCCTCCAATGCCAAAGTATAAAGGGGGAGGATTGATATCTTTTCTAGAAAATAAAAGGGTTTCTGTTTTGGAGGGATTAAAGGTTACAGCCCAGTTTTCAGCCCATGTTTTAATTCTCCCAAGATCATCAGTCAAAGACATAGAAACAGTATCATAGTCATCATCAATAATGGCATATAAAGAGGTGTCATCTGCAAATAATCTAATATGATTACTCATATTTTCCACTATATCATTAATATAAGTTAAAAAAAGGAATGGACCCAGTACCGAGCCTTGGGGTACCCCAGCACTGGTACCTTTTTGAGATGAATAAAACCCATCCAAAACAACTTTCTGGCATCTGTCACATAGGTAATCTCCAATCCAATCAATTAAGTTACTATGGATACCAAAAACTTTCAATTTATATAGTAAACCATCATGCCAAACTTTGTCAAAAGCTTTGGAAATATCGCAAAAAATAAAGCGAATATCTTTTCCTTGATCAAGATTGGAAATAATAGTATTATATATTTCTGCTAGTTGATTTACTGTACTATCACCTGGTTGAAAACCAGATTGAAATTTACATAATAAATTGTGATCTTTCATGTAATTAAACAAATGCTTGAATAAAATTTTCTCCATAATTTTGGATATGATACTTGTAAGCGAAATAGGTCGGTAATTAACTGGATCATGACAACTTCCCTTTCCCTTAAAAATAGGAGTGACATGGGAAAGTTTCCATGCACATGGAACCCTTTTGAGTTTCAGTGAAAAATTGAATAACAAAGTAAGTGGTTTTACAATACCAGATTTAATTTCTTTCAAAATTCTAGGTGAAACACCATCAGGACCAGAAGGTTTATTACAATTTAAGTTTTTTAATTGATCAAGAACTTCTTCTTCTGTAATAATTATTTCCTCCATTTTAAATGGTGGGTCTGGTACATTATTTGGAAGTTCAGGCTCAACATCAATTCTAGAAATATTTGAAAAATGAGAGTTTAAGAGTTCAGCTTTATTTACTGGATGTAAAAATGTTTGACCTTCAGATTTCAGAAAAGGTGTAGGTTCACGAGACTTTGATAATTTAGAAATAGATTTTACAATCCTCCACCACTTTCCTGGTGGTATATTTTTGTCAGTAATTTCTTTTGTAAGTTTTTGTTTATATTGCTCTTTTGATTGTCTAACCAAATCAATCACCTCATTACGTAATTCTCTAAATTTTTGCCAATGAATACAATTATTAGACGTATTTTTAGCTTTGTAATGAATTCTATTTCTTTGTCTCATTTTCCTACGGATAGTGGAATTCATGAACGGTTTATCAGCTGGACGTATAGTAACAACTTTAGTTGGTATATATTTATTCACATTTGTTGAATAAATATTTAAAAATTGAGAATACATGTCATTTATATTATCACATGAATGAAAATGTTCATTCCAATCAATATTGTTTAAGTCACTCACAAAATCTTTATAATTAGCATTTTCATATTTTCTAATTGTACGTTTGTATGTATATTCTTTATTCACTTTAAAATTAACCTCGGCACACACAGGTGCATGAGTACTACAAAAAGGTGACAATATATCAACTGACTTTACACAACTTTTGTTGTTTGTCAAGAATAATCAATACATGTGCCTGTATCAGTAGTAAAGTTTGTCTTTTCAAAGACAAGATTATACATATTCAAGCGTTGCAAAATGTTTCTCAAATTGTTACTACCGGTACTTCTACATGGCATATTATTGCTTGATAGCATATCTACATTGAAATCACCAGTCAGAAAAACAGGCAAGTTTTTATCTAAAGCTTTCGACACAGAGTCATAAAAATAATCCCATAGTTTCACCCGAGAATTTGGGGGTCTGTAAAAAACACCAAGTAAAAAATGACAATGTTGGGTTGAGATTTTCAACCACAATAATTCCAAACCTGGCTTTGCCAATTCAGGTAGTTCTTCATAGTATAAATAATTTTTAACATAAATAATGACACCCCCGCCTGCTCGCGTTCTATCTAATCTAATAGGCTTTTGAAAACCAGCTAAGGCTATTGATTCATTAGATATGCTATCATCAAGATGGGATTCAGAAAGAGCAATAATATCATATGTGCCTAGTTCACATTCAATCAAATCTACCTTAGGTGGTAAGCTACATACATTATTGTGAACTATTTTAATATTACGTAAATCTGTTGAGCGATGTGGACCTGGGTTCCGCTCAATACCATACCGTACAAGGAGTATTGACAAAAGATGTGAAAAATGTAAGTTGATAATAACTTTGAATTCACTGGTGACAAAAAACAGGAAAATAAGTTTATACATTATATAGCACTTAAGGTGATTGATACAGTTAAATGATGAGCCAGAGTGACACTTACCAATAACGTGCATACACTTAATAGTGATCATTATTTAATCGTATGTGTCAAAAATCAAAAGTATATTTGGTAGTGTCCTCATTTTCAGGAAGTAAACAAATATATAAGCATAAGACCCAACAGCTAAAGTACCAAAACATAGGTTGTAATGCACCAAAATTATACAAAATAATATCATTCTTGTCAAATGTAACATATATACAAGTATTAATACACAAGATAAAGAAATATAAAAAAGGTGTGTTACTGTTGAAGTAAGACACAGCTGTAGGCAATAGTAGTAACTTATAATTATAGCTATATTGCTAGATATGGAAGTCAGATAGACCAGTGTGACCTTGTCAATATTTAGTTCGACTATAAATAGAGCCATGTGCTTTTAAACACGTGTTAATGTTTACAAATAAGATATCAACCAGCACATGTTTATTAATTAATCAAATTTTAAATTACGAACTGTTAAGTATCCCCTGATTCTAAGGTTGGTTCATTAGAGGCAGATGATGATTTGACAGATGTTTCCTCTAGGATAGTCGACTGGTACGTTTGTGATGGTATTGGTACTGATGGTGACTCTGATGACTGTTTATTGGTTTTAACCGCTTTAGCATAACTGGATGGTCGTTTGTCTGTTTTGTTATCATCTGGTTTTGAGAGTTTATTGTTGATAGGAAGATGTTGATGAAATGCAGTCGGAAAATCTGATGGTCTAGTGCATAAAAAAATGCGGTCGTCTGGCATTTTACTAAAAACTTTCCCATCAAAGGTCCAGGTTTCTTTTATGAAGTTGTTATTTTTGAGCCAACGTGCATTATAGGCTAGTTCAGATCGCTTGCGTGTAAGGTCTTCATACATTAGGTAGTTTGTACCAATACTCTTGTTGAATTCGTGCATTGTTTTTTTGCATTTTAAGAGTTTTTGTCTGCTTTTGTACGACACAAACCTAACAATAATTTCCCGAGGCTTTTGCTTACTATCATTAGATCGCGGTGGACCTACTCTGTGTGATCTGTCTATTTCACCAGGTTCTAACTGAGAATTAAGCACATCATTAGAAAATTTAAGAACTTCATCATCAGTACTTTCGAAATTTTTTTCGGGGATACCTGCTATACGAATTGACTGTCTGCGAGTGTATTGTTCGAGGTCATCGTTTTTCCACTCCAATTCCTCACATTTTGCTTCGGATTTTGTTAGTTTATCACTCATTATTTCTACATTTTTACGTAAAGGAGTTAAGATGTCTGCTATTTGAGCATCAAGGGATGGTAGTAGATGTTCAACAAGCTTTGATTTCAAATGGGGTATGTCACACAATGAGGCAACAAACTTGTCCATGATCTTTTGGTCATTGAGGATGCCTACGAATACATCCAACAGAACTTCAGGGTCATCGTTTTCAATGTCACTACTACCAGTCCGAAATCGGTTTGCGGAATGGTAGCCACCACGGCCCTGAGCCTGATCTTGACCCTGGGAACTTTGAAACCCCCGTTGATAGCTCCCCCTTCCTCTAGTACGTCCCATAGAGAATGTTAGATGTAGATATGATGATCAAAGAATATTTTAACTGTCCAATATTAATATTAAATTATCGGGATTGTATGATCATATTTTCCAGTGAGAGTCTATTTACAACGATTTACAACGATTTCAACAGGATTGTCGAGAACAAAGAAATTCTTCCGAAATTTGACCAATTGACCTGTTACTCACTTTTGCGCTGACAAAATCCAAATTTCAGTTTTCAGCATAATAATTGCATAATTAAATCTCCATTTCAATGAAAAATGTAAGTTTTGAATCATATTTTGTCACATACTATCCCATTTTTCAGCTGGAGAAATTTTAAAGGTCTGCCATTTTGTTCTGATTACAACTCATCTGCCACAGTACTAGTGATGAATTGATTACCGTTAAAGTCATATGATGTTTCAAATTCAAATAAAAAGTTTAAAATGTTTTCTTTTTTCTTTATTTACTAAAAGAGGGACGAAAGATACCAGAGAAACAGTCAAGGTTCACTTTTAAAAAAAAAATCGATTTCATTATAAAAGTGACACACAAATATAAGCTGATTTTTTCAAAACTAGTTTATTAATGTACTGCTATAAGTGTATTCCCGTACTTCAATTCTTTTACCTATTCAATGACTTTAACCAGGGACTTATACCGACCTTAGACAATCCTAGTCAATTAAGATTTGAATCAAGTACACCCGCACGAGCGGGGTTCGAACTCACAACCTCGGTGTTGACTGGCTAGTGATTTCAGTAGTAATTAATAAGATCACTTGGCCACCAAGGCCCCAATAATGTGTGATGTACATTACGTAAATTTTAAAGTCATTCGACCATGAGTGAGCGGGCTGGCCACAAAAGTCTCCATTGATATGAGATGCGTAGATACTTTGTTAGATGTACATGATGTAATCACTTCGTTTTTTTTTTTAAGTGCCTTACATTTAATTACCGTCGATAAAAGACAAAAGCAGCGTGGTATATTGAACTTCTTCTTCTGTTCCTTTTGATTATTTTGCTTTTTCTAACAAGATTTTTCTGTCATTTAAATTTTTCAAAAAAAATATTAACTGAACCAAGAATCGTTGACTTGGTCGTGATGCTAACAAAAATTTCTGAATAAAGTATCTGTGAATTCTTTTAAAATAAATTTTCTCACAAAAAAAACAGAACAAACAGGGAGCATTTTCTAGACTTTCCCTTCATTGTGGTTTGGTTAATCAGGGAAACAGCGTTTTATTATTTTCTGGATACTATCGTAAAATTGAAAACAACAACATTAATCAGAGTAAGAAGTGTAGATGAAAGTGCATCTCAATCTTGGCAATATAAAGAAAAGGAACAGTTCCTATTCAAATTTTATTAATAGTATTGCACAGGGGGTATAAAATGAGCACTTTACGTACGCTCTTCAGACTAGAATGGACTTGTAACGTTTGAGTTTTAATCCTTTAGATTTTTAGTGTTGAAATTTACTATTTATTATACCTGTAGCTGAAATGGGGATTGATCATTTAACTTTAAGCAAAAATAGGTTAACAATGTGTAAGGGTTCCGCCTTATTTTGCTGTTAGTGGCATGCTCAACAAAAAATTTCCTCTAGATAAATTCTTCTAATTGTAAGAAGATTCTGTTAAAGTTTGCTAAAAATCCAAGATGGTTTATGATTCTAATAAATGTTTAAAGCACTTTAACTTCAGACCGTATGTTATGTTAACTGGAAGAGAAACTATGTCCACTTATAATTAATATATCTCCAATGGACATGATCAAATTGAGGCGCAAATTGAAGTATATGATCAAACAAAGAGTAAAGAAATGAAAACCACTTACAAGGTGTTTATTATTGCAATTGATCACTTTTGAAAGACATGTCATACCTTCAATGTAAATGCATTTGTGACCCTACGTCTTTTCTATGTGAAAACTTTTCCTGACCTTGTACAAATGTTGAAATAGATCTAAATTTAAGGATCGCAAAAATATTATAACAAAATGTACGACTAGCGTCTCAAAAGAATGGAAAACAGAAAAAATGGATCTATGGTGTTGCTTCACCGATTAAAAGGTTATTTTACCATCCATCTTGATTAAGTTGCAGATGGTACAGTGTAAACAATAGTATCTCATTGTTTCTTTAAAAGATCAAGTTTGCAGGGTATACACATGTCTGACACTACATTTCCTACAGCTATGAGCGAACCTTAACTATAAAGGAATGTCTTACATTCGACAAATGAATGTGTTTATGATCAACTTTGAAGAAGTTAATCAAGTAATTCAAAGAGTTCAAACGTATATCTTTAGGCAGAAATTAGACCATGCATATTTCTTACAAACTCCATACATGTAGCTCCAATAGTCGGAAAGGCTTGAGTTTTGAGATATTCAAACATACAACTTATGTTTTCTAATTGGTCATCTGTGAAAGTCACCGAAATATCAAAAGCAAAACAATTCAAACGAGAAAACAAACGGCCTTATTTCAGTACAATGTAATTGTCGAGATTATCGCGGGTTAACAACGTTCCTTAGTTTGTACATTACCATTGACGACATCGGCGACTACAGTGACGTCGCCGTGGGCTCTAACGAGTTGTTGTTAAAAGTTATTGCTGAACAGAGGAGTTTGCTTATATTAACGAAAATATCATTCTTCAAAAAGTATTAACCTCCACAGTAATGAAAGAAAAAACAAATGTGAAACGAATAAAGGATAAATTTCTTTAGTATACATACTGAAATACGTATGCACATATTTTCTACTACTTCTTGAAATGGTTGTGTTACTAAATCAATAATATATATCATTTTGATTACAGCGATGTTCATAGATATATTGTTTAGAGTAAAGGGAGAATAAAAACTGAACGAGGTTATTTTTTCGTTACCCGAAGTGCAGCTCGACCACTGCCAATGTGTTAGGTCCGTTTAATTTTGGGGATTTTAAATACGCAGCCAACTCTAGTTAGACTTTGGAAGTTTAATTCGATTACACTTATAATAGAGATAACGCATTGCTCTCTTTACGTTTATAACCATTTTAACAACGTTTTTGTTCAGTCCTTTTCCAATATACCCTAATGTTACAATGGTAGTCTAAAATGTGTCGTCCTCATCACGTATTATCAGTAATACTTGTGTACTAGTTGTGCTCTAACGAGTTGTTATTAAAAGTTATGGCTGAACAGAGGACTTTGCTTATATTAGTTGTTTGAGCCAATCGTCTCTTTTTATGTGTTTGTCGATGTGTTTTATATATTATTTGTGCCTTTCTCTGTTCATGAACATGGGAATAGCACACGCATGATCAAACCCGTCGAAGCAAGAGAATTTGATTCATTGGTTTCGGTTTGTTTGCATTTGCCTTTTGTTTCTTGTTTAAGAATAAAAGATGTACTGTGTATAAAGAATATAAAGTACTTTTCATTTTCAGATCTGACTTTAAAAACTTATTCTCTTCATCATGTATTTTGTAGAATTTGATAGAATGTGAATACATGGAATACGAAAATTAATTTGTGTCTTGCAGATTTTACACTTGTTTGTGCGTAAAAACATTGAAAATTTTTAGAATTAAAAACAATAATTGATATGCAAAATATAGTACTTTAATTTGTGTTTCACATCATTCTGAATCAGTTATTTTTAACTTCATTAAAGATCACTTCATATAAACAGAATTATACGTCGATGACTCTCATACTTCCTGGTGGCATACAAAAACAAGCAAACACACCACATTTCTTAATGAAGGCATGTACGCAATGTTAATTTTATAATAGTAATTAAACTAGTTTTGTTCTTATGTCATAATTCTATGAAATTCATATCATAATACGTGATAAGCCGTGCTTAACAGAATTTCACAAGGAGTTATTGAACATGTCACCTTTGTTATACAATTTTAATAGTTGTTAGTTTTCGAACTATGTAAACGTGATTTATAGTAAAAGTAAAAACCACAAGTAAACAACCATAACAGAATGGTGCAGTTTTAAGATGTGTTATACTCTACTTTATTTCATTGATGGAACTTTAGAAAAATTTACATAATTTAAGAAATCAAAATGTGTTTTGATTATAATATTTCAGAAATAACAATGACTTAGCACATACAAATCATCAATTGATATGTTTGATTTATTATAAGCATTTGATAGAAGACGACAATTCAGTAAAATAGCATTAACATCAATCATGCGTTGTGCCATCGTTGACAGACCAAAATCCGTTCTGAAACATATTTTCCTAGGATACCTTTCTACTTGGTGCATCTATCTAAAAAAATAACTGAAGATGTTTTTTGGATTGGTTGATATATTTCAAGAGTTATTTTTCACTTAATTAATTTTTAATGCTTAAGTCAATCTACAAGTGTTGTCTGGAAATGATTTAATGCTTAATGTGATCAATATATCTGGACCAAAGTAAAGGCTTGTGTCTGTGGAATAAGTGTAAGTAAAATTAACAAAATCCTTCGTGTTTATCAATTTCAATCTGACACAGTGTACTATTACAACATACTATTATCATGTGAACAGAGTGTTTGAATCATCTGAATGACACATAAAATCAAACACAAAAACAACCAGAGTAATAATAAAAAGAAACAAGCACTCATATACTAGGCTTGTTGTAGTGTGTAGGCTATAATCCTGAACGTGGCAGGTCAGCGGGACCTGAATCATTATTGACAAGGATTGACATTGTTCTTTCCATAGGTCGATGGTTCTGTCATGGCACTTTGACTCGCTTCACTAATAACATATGGCCACCACGAAACACTGAATAGTACTAGAAGTGAAATTAAAACACCTTAATTAATTAATGATTTGATAGTAAATGTTCAAATGCTCAATAGGACTTAGATTTCAATCAGGTTTATCAGCCTTAAATCTCAATCCGTTAATTTTTTCTTAATTCTCCCTCCCTTATAAAATATCGAAGTGAAGTAGTACTGTAGATGCATTACATCACTTTTAAACCAAATGTTATTATGTTTTACATCTTTTAAGCTTGAGTGTCCTGATTTGATTGTCATCATATGCTTGTTCTACGTTTAATATCTTATATTTATCTATTTTCATCTGATAACTAGTTTTACAGCAACACGTTCTACCTGTTTTATATCTAAAAAACCATTTAGGCACTATATCCATAACAGTAAAAATACAAAATGACGATGGTCCTTTTCTTGTGATAAACTTTTGGCAATGGTTGATTGTTACGTATCGCACTTTAATTTGTAAACGAATGTCCCTTTTTTTGTTTCATGTACCATAAAAATAAATCCATGTCATAACCTAAAAAGGAAATGTATTTCCATTTGTATTTATAGTGTTAATACTATGGGGAAACCTACAAATATTTATATAACAGAACTGTAATTCAATTTATATTTAAAGTTATTAAAATATACGGTAATACAATGTAATAGGTTTACTAAGTTTTGTATTTAAAAACATCATGAACTTGAAGACACTATATTAATCATAATCCCGAATATTAAATGTCAATAGTCGTTTGCTTATGACATGATTTTGGTAATAATTGATTGTTATGAATCTCACTTTGATTGCAAGGCGAATAGTTTTATTTGGTGCTGCATCTATCACATAAAAAAAATCCATGTCATAACCTAAAAAAAAGGAAATATATTTCCATTCCTATTTATAGGAATAATACCTATATATAGTGAAACTTTAATTAAATGTATATTTGATTACCCAAATGAATCGAATATGAATTTAAAAGTTATAAATATAAACATTGAGACCCAATATCAATCATTATTGCAATACAAAATGGCCTTGGTCGTTTGCTTTTGACTTGATTTCGGTAATAGTTGACTGTTATGTACCGCATTTTAATTTCAAAACCAATAGTTGTATTTTGATGTTGCATGTATCATGTAAAAAAAATTCATGTCATAACATAAATGATTTTTATTTCTATTTATAGTGTAAAAAGCGAATATATGACGAAACACGCATTCAGTTATACTGTTATATGTGAGTTATTTTTTTTAGAAAATATACATATTCCTTAAGGAATTACATCAACAATAACATAAACAGTCATGATAACACGAGGTCCCACAATAAAGTGCACAGGTGAATTAAATACTTAAATAAAAAAAATATATATAAAAATTCGTGTGTTCATGATCCTAGCTAAAAATGTAAATATAAGTATTGAATGCTTCTTTCTGTAACTTTATGGGGTTGTAAAAGCGTTGGCCGTGCGCACATTTTTATAATGTACTTCGGTCAACGCTTTTACACCCCAATGAAGTTACAAAAAGAAGCATTCAATTCTTAAATATATTAACATTGAGGCACAATAAAAATCATAATTAATATATACAAAGAAGCGATGGTCGATTGTTTATGACAGACTTTCGGTTATAGTTAACTTACCGTAACGCACTTTAATTTCAAAACGAGTGGTCGTACTTTGATGTTTCATGTTCTATACATACAAATTCATGGGATTCAAATACATTTGTATATTTTGTGTTGTATGTATATATATATTTATCGAAACGTACATAGCAACGCTAGTAATCTTTTTATTCAGTGTATAATTGGTTGTCCAAATGAATCGATTTTTATTTTTAATTATAAATATAACTGGTACTTCTGAGCTAGCTTTTATCATTTATTTAATACCCAACTATAGAAATTAAATTATCATAGGTTATACTAAAGTGAGACGTACTAGACAGCCAGTTAATCAATGACAGGGTGTATGAGCCATATATCTTTTCAACACAATGATCAAAATTGTAATAAATGTGGAAATTCAGGACACGCAAGATTAATCTAGCTTTTTAAAGCTTTACATGTGGATATGTGTCCCGTGCAAGTGCTTGACAGCTCAGTGGATATACAACTTCGACAGAGAATATAAGGTCTCAGGATCCTTTTTGCATTTGAACATTTTTAGATATTACTTTATAAGTGCATTCATGAGTGTCCTTTTTACATGTATCTGAACATGCTGAGGTGAAACCAATAGAATAACTATAATCTTTATTGTCATTTAAACTTTCTACTTTTGTAGTCATACATTCATGCTGAGTTATTCTATCTAAATAAGCGATCTGTTTTGTTATATAGTTGTGAAAAATATTTGCCGATCTAAACTTGGATTTATTTGCAGTATAGATGGTGATTGCTATATAGCTTGCATAAGCTAGTTTACACCTCCTTTGTATAAATTCAATTAAAGATAATAAAATAAAAAATGACGTTCGGTTTTTTTTTACCTGCCAAAAACCACACCACAGTTGCTGTTATGTACATGTAATAATATATATAGTTTTCGATATTTTTGGTTTATATTTAAAATAAACCTATAAATAGAAATACAAAATTTTTTTGGTTTATATTTGGAATAAACATATTACATGTATTAATATAAATAAAAATAATTCACACATTCGTTAATTTTACACATTTATTATGATAAATGATGTGTAATATGGTGTATGATGTGTATGATGTGTAATATATTGTATGCTGTGTACTATGGTGTATGATGTGTAGTATGGTGTGTGACGTGTAATATGGTGTATAATGTATGTGTATGATGTGTTATATGGTGTATGATGTGTTATATGGTGTATGATATGTAATATTGTATGATGATCAGTCTAGTAGTGTATTGAGTACGAAGTAAAATTACATCACTCATGGACTGAATTGAAATAATAGAAATATTAATACCTATCGCAGTCTTTATGACGTATGCTTAGTTAAATACTATATTTAAGTGCATGCAATAATGATTTGTTAATTTACATCAAACCAACAGTGTAAACCGTAATCCCGTATATACATGACGCGATAATTAAAGCTGGAAAATATATTTGGAAAAATGAAAACTTTTGTTTATGTAGTAAGTAAAATCGATATTTCAGTTTTTAAATGTCAGACCAAAAAAATGACTGGTATGACAATTGTACAGTAGATTATATATTGTATTTTGTTTTCTAAGCACTAACAATCAACTTAATAAATATGTCATTATTTCGTTAAAGGAATTATTAGTGTTTATGTTCAAAGACTTTCAGTGACGTAACATTCTGCAAAGAGATTTTGTCCTGATCGGCGCAGCTGGTAGTCGTTATACACAGGCAAATTTCACTCACATCAATTTCACCTGAATTTAAATTCATGTGAAATTCACGCGAGTTTCACCTCAAACGAGCTTATACGTGAACTCACGTTAAATCAGTTTTTGTGAGTTTCAGGTGAATCTAATGTAAAACTCATGTGAATTTAACATGCAAATCACGTAAAAAATTTCATGTGAAATTCACATGAATTTTTAAAATAGAGTATTTCAAATAACATCTAAATTTTCAAATTTATTCAAAATCATGAAAAATATCATTTTTTTTTTTGGTAGTAAATTTCACATGAAATTCATGTGAAAAATTTCACATCAGATACACTTCAAACTCAATTCACGTGAAATTCACATGAAAATTTTCACGTGAGTTTCATGTATAAGCTCGTTTGAGGTGAATCTCACGTAAAAATTTTCATGTGAATTTTATGTGAGATTCATGTGAAATTGATGTGAGCAATTTTTGCCTGTGTAATGTGTGAAAAAGCTGAAAATAATAGTATTTTGTGTTTGTATTATTAGGTCTATCAAATCCAAACAATTTGTACTTAAAGCTTTGTTAATACTACATCACAGTAATTGTGATTAGATGACTTATTAATGAAAAAGGAACGACTTATTTAGTTTCCTAACTACCAATGAATTTAACAGTCATTCTCAATGTTCAATATATACACAAACCTGGTACCTTGATTCGTGCAGGTAAGGGCGAAACGCAAAATAAATTATATTACAGTTGACTAATTTTAATTTTTACTATATGTTAAAGATAACTGTTTTTTGTGGGGTTTTTTTACCCTTTTTTACAAAAATCCCTAAATTTGTTATTTATGCTACTAAACGGGTTAAGCTTAGGATAATATGATTTATTTATTATATGCGATGGCTTTTAGCTTTCATAAACTGTGAGCAATCGTATAACTGTAGACGTAAATAGAATATAATAAAATATTAATTGAATTGGCGGACAAACCCTTATATTCGTTTTTTGTTAATAGACATATCACTGTTTTGGAACAAATGTACTACATATTTGAAATAGCTAGTCATCTTGGTGTTTATCATTAGTTAGTTTATAAATTAATACGTGTATTTAGTGTTGTCAATCATTGATCAGTTGTAAACACCAGTTGCTGTTGTCTGTTCTATAGTTGGGTTGTTATCTCTCTGACACATTCCCCATTTCCATTCTCAATTTTATGTTAAAATTAAAACTTGCGACTGTGACTTCAAAAATGTAATGTTTGGAAAGCATTTCTTAAATTACAAAAACATTTTGTTTTCTATTGGTAACCTGATACATTCCCAATGTTTGAAAATGTAAAAACATCGAAATAATTACTGAAGTTACAGTATATTAGTTGGTATACAGTGATTTTCAATTAAAAAAACTATCTTAATATTTTGATTTTTAAAATATAATTATTGGTTTGTTTGTTAATAGCTTACTTTGAAGCGCATGCAAAAACCATTGGCCACCGAATAATATACTTATTTTTGAAATAAATGTCTCATTATAGGTGTTATGCTTACTGTTCTGAAAGTGTTGCAGTTTTGACAATGTGTGTCCCCACGTGTCTCAGGCGAATTTTAGGGCGAAAATTTGTGAAGACTCTTTAAAGTATATGCGCTTCTTTGATATGAATACACAAACAAATACTGAATTCTGCAACAAAACTGACGAAATTCAACAAGAAGGTAACGTTAATAAGTACATCCAATACAATTACTAGAAATAACTGTAAATTAATTAAAATTAACACTATTTGTTTAGTAGCCTTTCAATGTAGCGAGCTGGTATACTCCTTTTCACGTGTTTTTGAGACTTAGCAACAACGTGAAGCATACCTTAATATTAAAGTTATATCGTATTGTATTTTGTTCATCTTTTTGTTCGCACCATTTTTCGATACAGAGATAAAAAATATATGCTTTCACGTGTTATTGATCATGAATAGCTTTACGCAAAATGCGTATTCATTTTAATTGCAAGTTTGCTTCCTCACTGGAAACCATATACTCATAGTAAAGTAATTGTTTGCGGTTAATTGTTGTGTACATCAAGAAACTATTGAAGATTATATTAAAAAGCATATTTTAGATTGTAATATCCATTCAAAAAAAGTCTTAGATATTTTCAAAGTTTAATATTATAAAAATAAGTACCTTGCTATATCAGATAATACAGAAGATAACGGTCCCAAAATATTAATCATTTTAATAAATCGTTATATATATAGTTACTTGTCATTTGTTTATATGAAACAAGAGTTGTAACATGACTGTCAAACAATAAATATATGCTGATTTAATGTATGACCGTATATTCTCTGTACGTAACTACATAACACTTTTTTATGCCCTGATTATATATGAAAAATGATAAATTAATTTAAAATATTCTAAGGTTTTAAGACTGTTGTAAGAGGAAGTTTTGATGGTGTGCAGTGCGACGAGAACTTCTACCAGCCGTTCAAATACAGTTCTTCATATGGAAACACGTGTGTTTTTCTAAAATCTGTTTGCAACGATGTAGGACAAATCGAAAGCACTGATAGAAGGACAACATCGGATATAACTTGTCGCTGTGATTACAGATTTGGATATAGCTTTGTAGTAAAGCCAAAAACATTGTGTTTCTGTGCGCCTTCAGAAGAGGACTGTTCTTGTTATTATATTCTGTTTTCCTGATGAAAATATGTTGGGTGGTTGTTAAACGGTATAGCCAGAGTTTATTTAGGAAATTGCTTTAAGATTTGAAGCAATTTTATAAAGTCCTGATACTTTTCATTTGTGGTGTTCTGGCTGAAAAGAAATGCCGATGGTCATATGCTTTATTGACTAGTCTGGAATGTCATAGAAACTTTATATAGATATATGTTTCGGTAATTTTTTAGAAAAACAAGATTAAGTAAAAACGGTTTAAGTTAGCATACATTTTTTATTATGACACAAATGATAAGATAAAAATGAATGAAACATACAATTTGGAATATCTTCTAAATGTTGTGTCAAATACATCTGTTTGAGTTGCGGAAGGAACAGTAATTTTTAACGGAAAAATCGACGCATTGGAGGTCACTTGCAACCCATATAACAAGCAGGTTATTGCCGAGCGTACAATTTATTTAATTGTTCAACGAATTTTATCATTAGTAGTGATATCAATGCTATTATTGATTTTTTTAAGACTATGTTTGCGTGAATCCAGCAAATATTACTGGACACTTCAAGTGTCCATTCATGAATGAATCGAAGGCAATTAAAACCGAAGAGAAAAAAAATATCAACCAATATAACGAAGGTAAGATTTCAATATTTCTAATAAACAAAATATAAAAGTTTGAGACCGACATTTATAACGTTTTAACATGCCAACATTAATAAACGCAGCTGTGATCAAAATACTTCAGAGACTTTCCACCAAATGGATAGTGCATTTTGTATAATATACTGACAAATGTTTCTTGAGGAAAATATTGACTTTTAACATTTGTTTAACACAGGTGGTAACTACAAACTGTAAACAGTTTTGTTACAAATAAAAGATATTACCAACATATTGCATCCAAAACAACATTTTATGAAAGAACAAATGAATAAACCGTAGGTTGTAAAAAGTAATATTATTGAAAATTGGTTTCTTACCTGCCAATCCTATATGAAACATTTGAAAACAAATCTGTTCCTGTTTTGGGGAAATACCTGATGTTGTTAGATTTTGTATTATTACTTTATGATGTATTTGCATGTAACATACTTTAAAGTACCATGTTCAACACAGAGAGAACAAAAAGCAATGATCAGACTGTTAATGTTTGTAGTTGGGATCCAATTTGGTAATTTCTTTGTTGAAATAACGCATGCAATATGATGACTACATAGGTAGGGTATACATCAAAGACTTAGCAAAATGATAAACCTTTAATCTGCTGCGAATCAACTAATAGGCACCAATATATTTGTAATAATAGGTACGCGGTTATGAAATGAGGCATTCAAAAAAATAAAGAGTTTTCGAATTATGTGAATGCATTTTATGGAGACTATTATAGATCTATCACTAACATGACTACTGTGGATTCCTTATTTTTCGTCGGATACAAATTGCCGTGGATTTCGTGGGTACAGGTTAACCACGAATTTAAATGTTCAACGAATTCAAATAAAAAAAAACTTCGGCTTGTACGTCGACTTTCTGGAAACCACGAAATTAAATATCCACGAAAATATCAAATCTATACAATCACAAAAACATTGAGCTATCGTTAACGAGATATCTGGATAAGAACAAAAAATCACAATTTGTCGGTGATAATGATGGATTATCGGTCGACCATTATAGATGTACGGCGTAAAGTATACTTTACGGTGGACCATCATAGATGGTCTAATTAATGTGACTCGCGCGCAGACAATGATAGTTACTTCTTTAAATAAAACATTAACAGTCGATAAGGTGAATTGTTTCGAAAATGATAGTTAACCTCGACCAAGTGAATTTAAACACAAGTCGTAAATTCGACAATTTTTGATAAAACCGGAAATGCTAGCCAATTGTAAAATCGGTTTTGATTGGCGGTCAACTTTTTTCTTTGGAAGTTAATTCCTTGAAGATAATTCCTTAAAGCAAAAATTACCCTTTCTAAAACATGTTCAACGGGTGTTTTAAAAAATAAATTTCGGACTTCACAAATTGAGACATCTTTGTATTAACTATGATGGTAAAGTGCATCGGACTTTTTCAAACTTTATACAGAACATGAAAACTAGTTATAAATCAATATGACTGTCAATGAACTATGGAAGTTATACTATAATACTGGCAAACAACCTTAAATAGGTCATCACTATATCATCGTCCTAAACATACACGAAATATGTTCCACTGAACGTTAAGCAACCAACAATCAATATTTCATCACTATTTCAAACCATTGAAGGTAACATGGAAACTAATATGATTGTCAGTGAACTATAGAAGCTATACTACTATAACAATGTATAATAGCAAACAACCTTATATCATCACTATATCATCATCCTACACATACATGAAATACTTACCACTGGGCTTTAAGCAACCAACAATATATAATTCTTCGCCAATCGTATCAAACCTTAGAAGGTAACATGCAACCTGATTACAGATAATATGATTGTCAATGAGCTACCTATGGAAGTAATGCTATTATAATACAACAGACCGTTGGCGTTTTAATGGGCGGAGTTGCCTTCCAGGAAATATCTGATATTGCTATATTTGACAATGACCATAATAATAAACAATAAAACAAAGCAATATCTTACAAAAATAATATCAAATTGCACAAAAGAACGAGAAATGATGGATTTAATATATTCCAAGAAGACGTTGAACAAAAACTATTTAAATTTAATTCCTTTACAAATTGCGAGAATTATTAGAAACAATAGCAACATGTACAAAATTTGTTTCTGAATATGTATTTATTGGTTATAGTTCTGCCAAATTAAAATATTTTGATTCTTTCGAGTTTAAGCTGTCTGCCTGTGAGGCTTACTTTCTTTAAAAGTGTTTCACCGTCTTTATGACTTGCCATGTATATGAAATTAGTGCCAGTTATAACTTATTAACTTTGTAAAATTATTATAAGTATAATAATTTTTAATATTCCCAGGATTCGTGTCTGTTGATCTCTGTTGCAAACGTAAAAATAATTAATAACTGTAAACTTGCATGTAATTAATTTCGTCTCAATTTTTACAAATAAACAGTATTGTAAAATACTATTAATTGCCGGTTGTTAAGATCTAGCTAGACGATCAATTAGACTTAAACGTGTTGTCATTTGAATCGATGGATATGATTGGACAAAATTAATTAGCATTGTCGATAACCTATTGTGATTGGGTACATATGAATTGCTATCGAAAACAGGGCGTATATGCATTTACGACTCGCCCGTTAAACTGTTATTATCCAATAATGTGGTTCCCGCATTCCTTTATTATAGATTGTCGACTGTTAATGCATTTATGATCGATAATGATAGATTGTCGACGATAATTTCGTAAATGCATTTACAACCGTAAAGTATACTTTACGCCGTACATCTATAATGGTCGACCGATAATCTATCATTATCCCCGATAAATTGTGATTATCTCATTTATGTGGTTTCCGCGTGCCATAAAAAAACAGTCACGTGTAGCTAGGTTATGCGAGTGTTTCAATCTCTAACCTTTACCATTGTTAGATTAACTGAAACGCTTTTAGCGGGGTTAGAATTTTGGTGTAGATATTGGAATTTTTCAGTTGGTTTTCTGAAACATTTAATATCTAAGATATTTTCTTTTTGAAATCTCTGTCCTTTATACATTTCTTAGTCTAGACATTTTAAACTTTGTCTGTCAATTTCATCAGTAAACTGCAGTAGGTTGTGGTTTGTGTTTGCTATTTCAAAAAGAAGTTTAACTTCTTCCGTAGTACCTTGAAATAAAATATATCCATCATCTTTCATACGTTTATGAAATAATATTTTGTTTTTGTGTGGAAAGATATTTAGAATTTTATTTATATGTTGGTATATAGCTATACCTGAGATTTGAGGACTTGCTACATGTCCTTGGCTAGCTCTTATAATTTGCCTATAACATTTTTTGTTGAAGGTAAATTCATTATTAAGGAGAATTAAGTTTGTTATTTGTAGTAAATAGTCAAAACTGGGTTTTATTATAGATTTTCATATATCACCGTAACACTGTTTAAAACGTCAATAATTTCGCTAAATCTTAGGTTTGTGTAAAGGGATGTAATATCATAAGTAACCAGTAAAGTATCAGTTTCTATCTTTAATTTTTCGAGTAGACGTATGAAGCTACCTGTATCAGATATGTACGTAGTTTGTGTTTTAACTATAGGTAATAGGAAAAAATCCAAATACCGCCCGATTCTTTCTAAAGGACCGTTGCATTGTGAAATGATTGGCCTTGCTGGTACTTGTATTTTAATTTCAGTTTGTTGTTTATAAATATCTTTAAGTATTTCGTTATCCAGTTTATGGATTTTAGGCAGAAAGTATGCAAAGGGTGTTGTTATTTATTGGTTTTCGTATTTGATGTATTTAAATGTTATTTCGTCTATGTAATTGTCTTTGTTCATGTTGTATACAATTTCATTAATTTTATTCATGGTACTTTTTATGTTGATTTCAGGTATTTCAACATAGTGTATTACGTCGTTTAATTGACGTTCATCCTCGTCGGCGTAGTCGGTTTTATTTTGAACTACTGTTATGTTGTTTTTATCAGCTTCATGGATAGTAATTGTTTCAATGTGTCGTAAAGTACGTAGGCATTGCGTTTCTTCTTTCGTCATGTTTTTGGTTTTATTTGGTTTATAATTTGAAAGTTCCATTTTTGTGTGGAATATGTACTGTTCTATAGGATTGTCGCCTATAATAGGAACGCTTATTTTAGACTTTTCTTTAAATGGATGATTTGCTTTCGGAATAGTTTTGTGTTTATGAAAGAAATGCTTTAATCTTAGTTTTCTTTCGAATTTTTTGAAATCTTTGAGGATATTTGTCCTAGAGTTTTTGTCCGTAGGTATGAAGTTTAAGCCTTTTCCCAACGTCAAAATTTCATGTATTTGTTAATTTTCAACTTGAGAGGTTCAAAACAATTTGTTTCGTAGTTTTTAGGTTGCTATTTTGTTTAGCAATATTTAATTGCTGTTTTTTGTTAATGAATTGATAAGCATTTTTTGCTTTTTTGCTTTTTCGGCTGAATCGTCTGTGACATGTTTAACAGTTAGACTGTGTGGTATCATAGATGCTTCGTGATATTGATTTACATCTGTAGAGATAAAATGAGTTTAATTAGATAATTGTATAGCGATTATCTGATTGGTCAGACTATTCCCCACAAATGAGAAGGCGTGATAATGTTTGAGTGACATACAATGTATCATGTAACACTATCTCTAGGTGTCCTGATTAGTCAGTGATCATTGGTTTTAGATTATCTTGTTTTCCTCTTTCAATTTTGAATTTAATACTATCAATAGTTTTATTAGCTAAGTGTGTTGCGTTTTTTCTATAGTACATCTGTTAGGAAGATTGTGTAAAGATAATTGTTTAGTTTGATTCGTTGACGTCCAATGGAAAATCAATAAAATTACCAATTCAGGATTTGCAATTTTATTGATTTGCCTTGTAAAATCATCAAAAATCCAAACATCATAATGTCAAGATTTGAATCTGTATATTGAGCATTTTTTTTTTTTTTTTTTTTTTGTATAAATATATTCTGACTTAGATTGTATGCTAACTTGAGGTTACAGTTTTTAAATATAGTCAGAAGATTTTTTTTTAAATACAACTTAAATATAAATTACATATATATATATATATATATTTATTTTTATTCAAGTCTACCAAGACTATACATGACAGTAAAAAGTATGAAACTTACAAATGAATATGTTTTTAGTATCCAAGTGATTGAATTGTTTGTAAATCCTTAATTCACTGGCGTATTTACTGGATATTGGATGAATATACCTATAATTTATGCAGAATACCACCAAGCATCTATGATACCACACAGTCTAACTGTGAAACATGTCTAAACACAGACGATTCAGTCGAAAAAGCAAAAAAGCAAAAAAAGTTTATAAATTCATTAACAAAAAACAGCAATTAAATATTGCCAAACAAAATAGCAACCTAAAAACTGCAAAACAATTTGTTTCAAATAGAAAATTAACAAATACAGAAATTTTGACGTTGGGAAAAGGCTTAAACTTCATACCTACGGACAAAATATCTAGGACAAATATCCTCAATTCTTTCAAAATATTCGAAAGAAAACTATGATTAAAGCATTTCTTTCATGAACACAAAACTATTCCGAAAACAAATCATCCATTTAAAGAAAAGTATAAATTTAGTGTTCCTATTATGGGCGACAATCCTATAGAACAGTAGATATTCCACACAAAAATGGAACTTTCAAATTATAAACCAAATAAAACCAAAAACATGACGAAAGAAAAAACGCAATGTCTATGTACTTTACGACACATTGAAACAATTACTATCCATGAAGCGGATAAAAACAACATAACAGTAGTTCAAAATAAAACCGACTACGCCGATGAGGGTGAACGTCAATTAAACGACGGAATACACAATGTTGAAATACCAGAAATCAACATAAAGAATAACATGAATAAACTTTATGAAATTGTGTACAACATGAACAAAGACCATTACTTAGACGAACTAACATTTAAATACATCAAATACGACAACCAATATATAAGAACACCCTTTGCATACTTTCTGCATAAAAATAATAAACTGGATAACGAAATACTTAAAGATATTGATAAACAACAAACTGAAATTAAAATACAAGTACCAGAAAGGGCAATCATTTCACAATGCAACGGTCCTTTAGAAAGAATCGGGCGGTATTTGGATTTCTTCCTATTACCAATAGTTAAAACACAAACTACGTACATATCTGATACAGGTAGCTTCATACGTCTACTTGAAAAATCAAAGATAGAAACTGATACTTTACTGGTTACTTATGATATCACATCCCTTTACTCAAACCTAAGATTAAGCAAAATTATTGACGCTTTAAACAGTGTTACGGGGATATATGAAAACCTAGAATATAACATAATAAAACCCAGTTTTGACTATTTACTACAAATAACAAACTTAATTCTCCTTAATAATGAATTTACCTTCAACAAAAAATGTTATAGGCAAATTATGAGAGCTAGCCAAGGACATGTAGCAAGTCCTGAAATCTCAGATATAGCTATATACCAACATATAAATAAAATTCTAAATATCTTTCCACACAAAAACAAAATATTATTTCATAAACGTATGAAAGATGATGGATATATTTTATTTCATGGTACTACGGAAGAAGTTAAACTTCTTTTTGAAATAGCAAACACAAACCACAACCTACTGCAACTTACTTATGAAATTGACAGACAAAGTTTAAAATTTCTAGACTTAGAAATGTATAAAGGACAGAGATTTCAAAAAGAAAATATCTTAGATATTAAATGTTTCACACAACCAACTGAAAAATTCCAATATCTACCCCAAAATTCTAACCACGCTAAAAGCTGTTTTAAATCCTTTATTAAAGGTGAAGGAATAAGAATTCTTAGACATATCTCTGATTCTGACAATTTTAATGAAAGAATAAACTTATTTACAGAAAAATTAATAAAAAGAGGTTATAAAATCGCTTTTGTAAATAAAATATTAAGAAATATTTCCCATACAGAAAGATTAAACAAATTAACAAACAAAGAAACAAGCATAAACAAAAACACAGATAAGTTTTATATTTCTTTCATAACACAATACCACGCTAATGCGGAAAATGTACAAACCATTATAAGAAAACATTGGCATTTAATTCAAGACAACCCTCAGTTCAAAAATCTCTTTGATAAAAAAAACCTACTATAGCATTCAAAAGAAACAGGAACATTGGGGAAATCGTTAAGAAACACTTGAAATAAATCAATGTTTCCCAATAGAAATTAATTAGACAGTTTCACTAAAACCAAAGGAAGGTGCACTGACAATGACAAATGAATACTGAAACATATCTTAAACTAAATCTAATAACCAAAACCAGTGATCCATACGTTGTTAAAACGAACAATAAAAAATAAAAGGTACAATACTAAATAAAATGTACAAAATAATAAACAAAAAAACATTTAGAGAATAAAAATAAAAACGGACGACCTCTGAAGAGAGTTACCTGGAATATAATTCCGAAAGAACTCGAAACATTGTACACGTAACACGTTATCAATGTAAGGTCGGAAATGTGATCCATACTGTAAACGGGTGGATATTGGATCAGTATACCTATAACTTTGGGGGTTATGGTCCATACCGTTCCGGAATTATGGCAAACAAGGAGGGGGGACAATGTTTTTTCTGGTTAATGGACAATTACTTAAGTATAAGTCTATGGATATCTATCAAATTAAACCACAAGGTTCCACACCACAAAGGGAATGTTGTTTTTGTTTTTGGGGGTTATGCCATGGCTTTAACCGTTTAGAAACTAGAGGCCAAATATTGGCCAAAAACAAGACTTTTCTCATAGTGTCTAAGCTGGTTCTAACACAAATTATTCAACCTCTGCGGTCATATCCATCTGTGATCTGTGAAGCGTATTTGTAAACGCTTACATGAATAAATACTCTGTTTTCAGTATATGAATAAGTGATTGTATAACTAATAGCTTTTTTTTTCGATAAACATGATAAACATTAGTATTATATATAATTGGATTTGAATGTGTTGTATTTTTATATGATGTCTGTTAATAAAGTATATAATTTTATTCCTTAATCATTTTAAAAAAGGGTTATAAAGAGGGGTATATGACAGAGGAATGGAAAAAAAATTACTATTTCATGATGAACAAGAAAAAAAATGCTTGCACACGGTGAATAATGAGCTTCATGAACAAAAACATGTAAAAAAAATGGCAAAACATGTTGCACGAAAACAACCCTTTACCACCCTCTTCATGCTTTTAAATGAATATGACTGTTTATTTCTGACACAGGTTTAAAATGTCTGCAAGCTATAAATAGATTTATATATGGATCAGTCAAGAAGATCCAGAGAGAAATACATTTTTCAAGACGACAAAACAAAATATTTTGATATTTACACAATGGCTGTTAATTTCAATGAGGGTTCAATAAGGTGGTAAGAAATTGACCATAAGAAAAGAATTCCACTTAAACAATGGTTTTATAGCAATTTTAAATTGCAGCAAAGTAATGTTTTTGCTTTTATAGTTGCAGCTTGATTAATTCATAAGATGAAAAAACAGTAATAAAAACAGCCGCATATTCCTTCACATTTGGTGCTTTTATCTATGGGCAGTGATTTCATTATTTCAATAATGGCATACATGCATGTGATGACAACATATCTCACGAATAACGTAAAGACACATGCATATAGATGCATGAGAAACAACACACAACCTGCATGGGAATTTAGGAACTTGTACAGATGCAATGGGTATGCAGTTCTTGCATCTTTTTGTTGCTGGCCATGGTTACTTTGTAGTTCTTGCATTGTTGAACAGAAGTATACAATACGAAGTAGACAATCAACACAAATGCGATTTTTAGATTTAAATATTTATAACCGAGTTATACTGTTATATAAAGTTAAATCCTGTATACATGTACATGTATACTTCAGGAGTAAGACAGAGCGAGCTAGATACCAAACACCAAATTTATTAATTGATATCAATCAAATTGAAATCTTATCAAGACGCAATATTTATTTCAGAAGTAAATATAAAGAGTAAAATTATATAGTAATCATTTTAAGTAATTTATCTAATCCTACTTAGTAATGAGAAGTATTTTTTTTCAAGTAATCAGAAGTAATTTTAGTAAATCATTTACTGCATTTAAGTAAAAATGAATTACTAAGTAATTTTTTAAATAGTTTTACCAAATTCAAGTAATCATTGTTTACTTAAAACTATTTGGATTACTTAAATCAAGTAAAAAAATTAATTAAGTAATTTCAAGTAATTCCTTCAGAATATTTAGTAAAGCTAAGTAAAAGTAAGTAATTGTTAGTAATGGTAAGTAATGGTAAGTAAATATGTAAGTAATATAATTACTCAAAATGAGTAAAGAAAAATTACTAAGTAATGTTTTTTCTTTAGTGTGTATGTTGGCTTATCTTTTTTTTCAAAATTGATATTGTCTTTCGGGTAAATATGTTATCCGGTTGTAGATTAACGTTACATGTTATTATAATCTAATCTAAGAGAGAGACAGTCAAACTCATAGATCGAAACTGATAATGTCAAGGATAAAAAGAAAAAGACAAACAGACACATACATGTATTAGAATACAAGACTCACCATAGCAAATTAAAGACTAAGCAACACGAACCCCACCAAAAACTTTGAAATAATTTATGTGTTAACTAGATAACTTTTAAAAGCGTATATGTTAAGGAGAATAAAACAACAAATAAGGAGCATGATGTGTCAATTTATATTATAGCTCTACATCTTTTATATACAAAGCTTTGGATTTTACATATTTTGGCCATGAACATCACTGAAGAGACATTATTTGTCGAAATGTGCATCTGGTGAAGAAAAATTGGTAACTTTAATGTTATTACTACCATTGGGTCGATGCCTCTGCTGGTTGACTGTAAGTCCCCAAGGGTATCACCAGCCCAGTAGCCAGTACTCCGGTACTGGCATGAAAATACGGATTTTTCGTGATATTAAATTTGCTGTTACAAAATGTTAAAAATTATTTTCAATTAAGGAACGTATCTCCCTCATGCAAAGCTCTGATTCCTTTCAAGGATTAGGCTATACTTTTTGGAACTTTTGGATTATAGTTCTACATATTTTATATAAGCTTTGGATTTTACATATTTTGGCCACAAGCATCACTGAAGAGACATTATTTGTCAAAATGCGCATCTGGTGCAGAAAAATTGGTACCGTTAATGCTATCACAGAAATAAACTGTTTATGTAACCTTTGTGAATGTTTGTGTTAAGAAAACAGATTGTCATAAGATTGTCATCGATGATCTTTCTTTAATGTTCATGCCCTGTGTGTCCTTTTGTGAGTTATTGCTTTTGCGTTTTTCTCTCCTATACCATGTCAATATCAGAGAGACCAAAACCATAACAAATGCCATTGATCCAGTACAGATAGTATACAGAAAAACATTGGTCACTATATCTGAAAAACAGAAAAAGGACAGACATGAATTTAACAAGTAAATAACAAGAAATATTTGCGTCTCTGTATCTTTCCAAAATCAACATTTTCCCAGAATATTACTTCTAACAAAAACGTTGTATGAAGTCGTACAGGATTTGTTAATCGAGTGTGCGAGGACCTCATTGGCACTTGTGTTTATTAATGGTATCGAAATAGCACCATTATTATTTCCAGCTTGTCGGTTAATCTAGTGTCTCGCCAATATCATCATAATATGACACCATCATAAAAGCAGAAGGATGATCAAACTGATGAAAGTTTTAGATTGTGTTTAGAGGTTATTGTTACATGAAGAGTTATACTTAAAGAAAAACACGGTCAGAAAAATGCGACATACAGTTAGTCCTATCGAAAAAATTTGTTTTCCAAACCTATCGATGAAATCATTGCTTCAACAACACAAGAACAAATAACAATGCTGACATATTAATGAAAATGGCAATCAAACAATTATATTAAGAGGTACACAGAGGGCATGCATTTGATAGCATTTGTTTTACACAGGGTATACTTACAAACTATAAAAAGGTTCGTTTACAATTACAGAAGTTGCCAAATAGATTTCATTCGAATAAACGTTGTATAAACGGAAGTTATTACTATTTCATAGAGGGGAAATCTAATACATTTAGAATTGCCATATCTTTCAAATAATATGCAGAACATTACAAAAATTTGGAAAATCTTAAGTGTTAAAAAAAGGTGTTCTGAAACAAATCTATTTAAAAAAGAGGATTTGCTGAATCATATCTATTTAAAGGTTGTGTTTATTTTCATTTATTGAACAAATATCCCGTGTTGGAGTTTATACTCCTACAATATTGTGTATATGTCTGTAATATATATTTGAAAGGTCCATACTCAACAGAGAAGGAAAAATTGCAATGATAAGACTGTTGATCTTTGTAGTTGGAGTCCAGTTCGTAATTTGTTAAATAACGTATTAAATACAAATACTTCATGTATAGTATTTAAGTCAAAGAATCAAGAAACAAGAAAACCTTAAAACTGCTACAGGTCAACTTATAATCATCAATACATCTGCCATACTAGAAAAAAGTAAAAAAAAACATCTCTGAGAAAGGTTTAAAACGAAGATCCCAAATTAAATGGCAAATACAGAAGCCCAAAGCTCATCGGCGAATGTACAACAACTGTCATATTTCTGCCTTTGTACATGCATTTTCGTGTGTAGGGAATGATGAATTTAATCTCAGACTGGTACATGGCTAGCCTCTCACTTGACAGTAACTTTTCATAAAATTCATATTTTACAAATGTATACCTTTTCATATACTATAGCGTAGGTAAAAAGTAACCTTTTTCCATATTGGTTGGTTTTCATGTGGACTGTAATGTACGAATGGAATACCAAAGTGTCCAATGAGAAAAATTGATTGATAAAAATACAACTGAAAACAACAAGAAATATGACAGTTAAGAAGTTATAGGCCTTATCATATATTTCTGTTTTCCCGACGTATTTACGTATTTTAAAACCTGAAAAGGTAACCTTTTGCAGTGGCACGTCCTATCACCTTGTATTTAGGAATACCTACCCCCCTCCCTCCAAACCGAGATAGGGATACATCATTATTTTTTATAAAAATATGCAAACTTTTAATGTTTGGTATCATCAGGAATCTAATGTTCATGATCAGTAGTTGTCGTTTGATTGTGTGGTTCAAACCTGTTTATTGTTTCTCCTTGCTGTTCGGTGTGAGCCAAGGCTCCGTGTTGAAGATTGTTTCTTAACCTATAGGTTGCATTTCTGTATACATTGACTATGCAATTTCCCATAGGAACTCCTTTTACTGCTCAAACTGTACCACCTTTACTATAAAGTTTTGAAAAAAATCTTATCCTAGAATTGAAAGTTTATTTGCACCACAACTTTTTCAAAGGTCAAAATATAGGGCTGTGCGGCATATTTTCAACGTTTATATGCCCTGAACTTCCCAGAGTTTAAATAAACACTAATTTTCTTAACTACCCCTACCTCGAATGAAAGGTTACCACATATCTCAATGGAAACAATGTGCACATGTAAATGTACTGGTAACATTCCCATGTTATGTCTCTGTGAGATGGAATAGAGAGAACATAACTGGGAACCAGTATGTAAACAAAATTAATTTTCTATGAATATTCAAGATCTCCCCAATAGAGGCGTGTTGTGTGAAACAAAAATGCAACCTACAATGGGTTACTTTTATATTTTGTGACTTTGATGGAGAGTTGTCTACTGGCATTCATACCACATCTTCCTATATCTAAATATGTCTACAAAGAAAACCAAAAGAGGCATATAAACAAAGCACAATAGCAAAAACCAAAATAAATGGAAACTCAAATCTACGTCAAATGATATAACCAAAAATATACTAAACAGTAAAAGTAATATTTTATAAAGGCAATAAAAAAGAACACTTATCACGTAATCAAGATGATAAAAAAGTTTTTATGTGATGTGGTTTTAAATTTATTATTAAAATTGTAAAGATCATATCATTGATCTCACTAAAACATGATTAAGTTAAACGTCAAATCTTTTTTAATTACAAAAACATTCAGCCATCTGAATAGACACCCTTTAACGATATGTCTGGCTTTGGATCAGCACCGTCGAAAGAAGGTTGGTTATGAATGTGTTTAACTTGAACCCTTTATCATTATTAGATAAACTACCATCCCAAGGAATGAAATATTTTATAATAGCAAAGCTGTCGAGATTTTTTTTCGATTCCTTACAAGTTCAAATAGTTTTTTATCTTCTACTGCAATGTATAGATTTTAGCATTGACAATATCATGCTTAGTCGTTTATGGTGTAAAACTTTATTATACCAATATTTACACAAACATTACATTACGACAGTTTCATTAAAATTAGAAGACAGGTGAATTTTCGCTTTTACCAATTCCTTTCCTAATGCTAACTTTATAGGTGCCCAATCGTTGCCTTGATTTGTTTTTTTTAATCAAGATAAAAATCAACCAAACCAAAATCCAGAACACGAAGATGACCCGACATATAACTTGGTTTTAATCGTCAAATTTAACTAATATTAACTTCGCAAAGTAATAACAACTTTTATTTAAATTCTGAGGCATCTTACCTAAACTTACTTCATTTATCAGGGGGGGGGGGATGTTAGCTGTTATATCTGACAAGGCCATATAAGCAGTGGACTAGACAATACAGTTTACGAAATTATAAATTGATATTCGAAACTGTTATTTTCTGGGACGTGAGAACATTGATATAATAATAACCTTTAACCCCACCTTTGTATGTGGTCTCCTCTTTATCTGTATGACCTGTTATTTCTGTCACGGTTTTCTCTGTTGTTATGGTAATGCATCCCAATACGTTATTGCAGCTGAAATATATTATTTATTATCAGCTGTAGACTGTAGATTTACAAGTGGTGATATACCAATTTGAAGGTTAAATTTTATTAAGAGTTTTTTGACGCAGCACTCATTTCAATGATAAATCTAAATCCATGGGGACGATGAAGTTGATATTTAAGTTGACGATGAAACTGAAAAGAAAGTTCCCGATTCAGTACAGTTTTGAGTTCAATCTATTCAAAATCGAAAAGGTCATCTTTATATTTTTTGTTTTAAGATATGAAACGGATTTTTAATTCAGTTTGATAGAAGACTTTCTTCTTGGTTGCTTTTGTATAGAAGAGATAAGTATATACATACTTATGAGCCAATTAAATATCTTTTTGAAACGGTGTCAACAAAAACAAAGAATGTTCAATTACACTTACAATTCATCGTAGTGGCAAAGTCTTGATAGGAAACACATTTTTCAATTTTTTTGCAAATCATCCTTTTTTCGTTAAACTCCATACAGGACAAACAAAGAGTTTTTGTGATTCTAATTTAATCAAATCAAACAAATACACTTTCGTAAATGTTATTGACCATGCAAATCCATCAATGTAAAAAAATATATATGATGTCTTTCTCCAAAGGATATACGTTAATCAATTAACCAAATTATATATTCACAGAAAAAAAACTCAGCTCATTACTTGGTCGCATGTCCTTATTTAGTTTATTTCAGATTTTGTTCAGAGAAGATTTCAAACAGCATTTCTGTCGAGTTTGTAGGACATGTGATTGACTAATTATGTCCGAAATGTTAGAAAAACAAAAAAGATAGGATAAACCGTGTTTTGAATAGTGTTTCCTTTAAATTAACAATTACAACTTCATGATCCGATTTGAATTTAACAACCAAAATAAATACACATTACACTACCTTCTTACTGGTTTTTCTGGATGAATTCGGTCAAAATAAAGTAGTTATACTAATTGGGCTAATGAAACTTGAGTACAATTCAACATCATTGCACAATGACATAAACATGAATTAATAAAATAATTAGATACAAACCTTTCGTACATTTTACATTTGCAAGCCCTAGAACACTTTCTTCCAAAACTATCAGTAGGACAAGATTTACATGGTTCTCCGTGTACTGATAAAAATCCTGTTTTACACTCTAAAATAATATAAGATATGATATCGGTAAACTGAACTAACTTTTAATACGTTTGAAAATGCATAACGATACAATTTGTTACCTATAGCATATGCTTTTGGAATTAAAGTTTAGTATTTCATATAACTATTCCTTCATTTGTGATACGGATATCTTTCAGTGTAAAAATTTACCGCTTTACACAAAACTTTTGTTAAACAACTGTTTATCAAACTTTTCAACAATTAAAAAACAGTTCAACTTTAAAGCTTTACAAGAAAATGGAATTGATGAAAAAATCGTTTTTCATCAAATATATATGTAAAACTCCGTTTGTCGTATTTTTTTAGTCCATTTCAATAATGTAGGCTCTTTTCGTAGGGTCTTCTCATCCAAAGAAAAACCCATATAACTCAAGTAGTGAGGTATGACAAATTATTTTCAAAAACATGTAAAGTAAAATGCCAGTTATACATGTTATAAGCAGACAATTAAAGAAGATTCATATAGGAGAGCAAGCCTATATTATGTTTGTGGCATTCTTATAGTCAATGGAAGTCAATGGATGTTGAGTTCACTTCCTTTTATACATGTTATTTATCAATACTATCACAGGAGTAAACTACAGTATATCTCACCTATGCATTTATTATCTTTATGTTCATAATTGTCACAGCAAAAAAACTTTTTATTGTATATAGAACTGTGGCCGTCAGTGATGCTGTAAAAGAAATTTCTGTTTTATATTCCATCTATTTCAGATAGATAAAACATTATATTTGTTATTATGTGATATGCAATTATTTCCAACATTGTCGAGATTACCGCGGGATTACGACGTTCCTAAGTTTGTACATTACCATTGGCGACGTTGGCGACTTCAGTGACGTCGCCGTGGGCTCTTTGAGTTGTTATTAAAAGTTATGGCTGAACAGACGTATTTGTTTATATTAGCGAAAATATCATACTTTTAACCTCCACATTTATGGTACCGTGACCAATGGATTTAAGCAAGCTCAAGTCAATAAGATCAGGGAACAGAAGTGCTGTTACAAAACTTATTCGGAAGATAGATGCAGCGAAGCAAGATACAGATTTCGATCCAGAAGAATTGAACGCAACATTTGAAAACCTTCTTCAGAAGCAAAAGATACTGAACAATTTGAATGAGCAGATACTCAACCTAGCAGAAGATATTGAAAGTGAAATTCTAGACTCAGATGAGTATTGTATTACGTTAGAAACAAAAATAAGACACATAAGAAATTTTATTCAAGATACTCATACCACATCAAAGACACGTCAGAGTGATACTTCATCGCAAATATTAAATGTTGACTCTCATCCGTTCGTCTCAGCAAACCTCACAGAAAACTCATGCACGCAGTCGTCACAAAATCCGTTCTCTCAAGCTAGTAACACAGTGAGTACTAATATAAATTCGTATACATCCGCAAGCAGTCAGAATCACTACTTACCCAAACTCTCACTTCCGATATTCACAGGGAATATATTAGAGTGGCAAACTTTCTGGTATTCGTATGAATGCGCCATACATTTAAACCCTTCATTGACCGATGTCCAGAAATTTAATTACCTCAAAGCGCAGTTACAGAATGAAGCTTTACGCACCATAGCTGGTTTTGCACTTACTAATGCAAACTACGCAGACGCCCTTATTTTATTGAAGGAGAGATTCGGACAAACACACAAAATCACGCAAGCATACATACAAGCATTATTAGAAATTCCATCACCACGAAACCATCTTGTCAGTTTGAGACAATTCTATGATCAAATGGAAACTTATGTAAGAGGGCTAGAATCTTTAGGCCAATCACAAGATTCGTACGGAACACTACTTGTACCAATTATTTTGAATAAATTACCGGGAGAAATTAAAAAAAACCTTGCCCGTGAACATGGAACAGAAAACTGGTTATTACGAGACCTCCGGAAAAGTATTTGCAATGAAATAAACATAATTGATGCGGGACAAGACACTGAAACTTCTAACAATTTACCAAGTACATCATCTTTCTTTACCGGAACTAAATCAACAAAACCCCGCTAAAATCAAGCTCTAACTACAAGAAATATACGCCAGAATTTAGACACTAAACCTTGTGTATTCTGCCGCGATATACACGCACCAGCGCATTGCGCGAACGTACCGGATCCAGCATCACGCATGAACATTGTAAAACGGGAGAAATTGTGTTTCAACTGCCTTGGAACACATCGTATAAATGAATGTAAGTCAAAACATTTATGCCGAAATTGCAACAAAAGACACCACACAAGTCTGTGTACTGTACGCCAATTTAACAGCAAGATCCACGATAATGACAGGAGTAGACAAAGCGTGCAAAATACAAATTACAGCCAACAACATATGAATTTTCATGGTAACAATGGACAAGCTAATCAGACATCTGTACATTTGGTAAATGACACTAATCAGAAGGAAGAGGACACGTCAATTTTATACTCATCGTCAGTCGAGGTACGTATAAATGTTCTTTTAAAAACCTCAGTAGCACCCGTATGGTCAGACCACTCATGTAGAGACACCCATATACTTTTGGACGAGGGAGCACAGAGATCATTTGTGACTGAAGATTTAGCTAGAAAACTTAATTTACATTCAGAGGGAACTGAAATACTACAGTTATCATCATTTGGAGATAGAAACAAAAACGTAAGACATTTAGATAAATCGACAGTGTTCGTAGAAACAGATGCAGGACAGAAAATACCGATACACGTTCTAATTGTACCAATGATTGACGTACCTTTGCAGAACAATATTCGCCACATCAACAGAGGACTGAATTATTTACGGGGACTTAAGTTAGCACATCCGGTAACACAGGAAGAGTCTTTCGAAATATCGTTGTTGATCGGTGCTGACTACTACTGGGACTTAGTCGAGGATGAAGTCATACGGGGAAATGGTCCAACCGCCGTGAGGTCAAAGTTAGGTTTCTTACTTTCCGGTCCAGTAAGAGACAAGAGGGATAACTCGTTGATGGGTACTAGCATTTTTAATATTCTTGTTTCTCATAAAACGGAGGAGCATGATATAGAAACATTTTGGAGATTGGAATCGATTGGTATTAACTCGAAGGAAACAGACGACGACGATACGGATTTTTTGGAAACATATCAAGACACTTCGATTGAACTCAGAGGTAATAAATACTTTGCAAAATTGCCATGGAAACATGAACATGACGAACTACCATCAAACTATACAGTCACAAGAAGAAGAACAGAGAACGTTATTAAGAAACTTAGTCAAGATCCTAAACTACTAAAGAAGTATGGAGATATAATCGCCGAACAGGAACGCAGAGGATTTGTTGAGACAGTAGATGAAAAAGAACAAAAAGGCGGGAAAATTCATTACATTCCACACCACCCTATACACAAGGAATCTAGCACAACTCCTATACGAATAGTATACGACTGCAGTTGTCGTCAATCACCAAGTCATCCAAGTCTAAATGATTGTCTGATGGACACACCACCAAAATTAAATGATTTGACAAAACTCCTAGTACAGTTTAGAGCCAACCAGTTTGCTACATGTACTGATATTGAGAAAGCTTTCTTACATGTTGGATTAAGCAAAGAAGATAGAGACGTTACCCGATTTTTATGGCTTAGTGACCCTACAAACCCAGGAAGTCAGATGAAAACTTATAGGTTCAAAGCAGTGTTATTTGGAGCGACGTCTTCACCCTTTATACTCAACGTCACAATACAGAAACATTTGAAACAATTCGGAAACAGTGAAACAGCTAAAGTTCTAGAAAGAGATATTTACGTTGATAACATATTGTCTAGTATGAACAAAGAGGAAGATTTACTTACGTATTTCAAAGAAGCAAGGAGCTTGATGGCTGGAGCTGGATTCAACTTGAGATCATGGAGCTCAAACAGTGCTAAATTACTAGAATTAGCTAAAGAAGAAAACGTTTTAGATACGGATAAGTATACTAAAATACTTGGAATGTTGTGGAACAGTCGAAGCGACGAGATCTTTTACCCTAAGCGTGATATTCCTACACCGGAACTACTTCAACATGTAACTAAACGAGAAGTTTTGAAATATTCTTCAAAGATTTATGATCCACTCGGCTTACTTAGTCCAGTTAAAATTAGAGGGAAAATCCTGATACAAGAGTTATGGAAATGTGGATTAGATTGGGACGAACTTATACCAGATAATTTAAAGACTACGTGGATAGATTTGACCAAAGATTTGGAAAAGGCAATACAATTCACTATTCCTCGATATTATTTTAGCAAGCCATCAGCATCAACAGAATTAGTACTTCATGTATTTACAGATGCAAGTCCAAAGGCGTACGGCGCAGCAGCTTATTTGAGTAGCGGAAACGAATCAACTTTAGTAATAGCGAAAACCAGAGTAGCACCAGTCAAATGTTTAACCCTCCCACAACTTGAACTTATGGCAGCAATCATCGGCGCACGACTAGCTGCACATCTTCATTCAACACTTAATTATCCAAAAATTGTATTTTGGTCAGATAGCAGCATTGTTCTTCATTGGCTAACATCTACGAAGACTTTGAAACGTTTTATAGCTAATCGAGTGAAGGAAATAACAGAATTGACGCATCCATACAAATGGCGGTATTGCCCTACTGATAACAACCCGGCAGATCTTCTTACAAGAGGACTTACAATTGAACAATTTGACCAGAGTATACTTTAGTGGAAAGGACCAAATTGGTTAACAGATAGTACAAAATGGCCAGAACTAAACAGCGCAAAAAACACCGTTTTGACCTCACTGGTAGATGACAGCGAAAGTGAAGAGGAAATAGACAACTTGGATATGACGCACCAAAATAGTCTAGGCAGTATAACAAATATATTGGATATTTCGAACCATGGATCTTACATGAAATTACTACGTATTACCGCCTATGTCATCCGTTTAATCCGCAACTGTAGACGGGATAGGATTTCCAGAAAAAGCGGACCACTGGAGGTCAATGAAATTCAAACAGCAGTAAATACTTGGATTCTAGATTGTCAAGAGTCGACGTATACAGATGAAATGTCATATTTGAGAGGAGCACAACACAGACACACAAAAGTACCCAGAGTCCGACAATTGGGACTTTTCTTATACGAATCCGGTCTTATCAGATATAACGGGAGAATACACAACGTACCAATACCAGAATCAGCAAAATTTCCGTACCTTATACCGGCAAATCATCCGTTAACTAGACTAATTGTATTGGACGTACACGAAAAATTACTTCATAGTGGAATGAATGTTACAGTCACCTATATTAGACAAACGTTTTGGATACCAACTATTCGACAGTATGCAAAGAAATTACTCCGCAAATGCGTTATTTGCCGCAAAGTGAATGGAAAATCGTACGTTGCACCAGACCCACCACCTTTTCCAAAAATCAGATTACATGAAGCACCCCCCTTTACAGTCACTGGAGTGGACTTTACAGGAGCATTACTTGTAAGAGACGAAAATAGAATTTTAACAAAAGCATATGCCTGTTTACCTGCGCTTCTACCAGAGCCGTTCATCTAGAGGTGGTACCGAACCTAACCGAACATTCGTTTGTTCAAGCTTTTAGGCGTTTCGTAAGCCGCAAATCAATACCTAAGACACTTATATCAGATAATGCAACTACTTTCATTGCAGGAGCAGAGGAACTAAAACGATTATGTGAATCGGCAACACTAAAAGAAACGCTGTCTATACGAGGAATAGAATGGAAGTTCATACCAAAACGCGCACCTTGGTATGGTGGATTCTGGGAGAGACTTATTGCGCTAACCAAAACAAGCTTAAAAAAGACACTTGGACGAACTCAAGTTAGTATGGAAACTCTACAGACTGTCGTGACAGAAATAGAAAGAATTTTAAATGACAGGCCACTTACATATTTTTCATCAGATATCAGAGATTGCGAGACGTTAACCCCCGCTCATCTTTTGTATGGTAGAAGAATATCAGGGCTGCCATATCCGCAAATAGACATAGAGGAATTCAACGATCCAACCTATATGAATCATAAAGAACTCAACAAATGTGCACACAGACAAACTTTATTAATACAACACTTCTGGACCAGATGGAAGTCCGAATACTTAATTTCATAGCGCGAATTTCACAAAACTTTAGGAAAAAACGAACAATCTATTCAAATTGGGGACATAGTTCAAATATACAATGAATCGCCTAGAGTTAATTGGAAACTAGGTATAGTAAATGAACTTATTAGAGGCAATGATGGACATGTACGAGCAGCACGGATACACACTAACGAGCAACATGAAGACACAACGCAAAGAAGTACTAGACCGAAACGAAATGCGAGCATCAAGGCCCGGGAGAAAATGCGAAAGTGGATAACCAATGTAGACGAAAATGATGAAGAAGACTAGAACTTTAACAATTTTAAAAAGGACTTCCGAAGTTAATTCAATTTTTCATTTATGTGAACAAGAACTTAGTTAATTCAATTTAGTTCATTCATAGAGAAAGAGACTTTTTTAATTTGATTTATTTACAAATATGGACAGTTAATGTGAAATTTAAGATAATTTGCACTTTTTGCGGCCCCCAGTATGTCGAGATTACCGTGGGATTACGACGTTCCTAAGTTTGTACATTACCATTGGCGACGTTGGCGACTTCAGTGACGTCGCCGTGGGCTCTTTGAGTTGTTATTAAAAGTTATGGCTGAACAGACGTATTTGTTTATATTAGCGAAAATATCATACTTTTAACCTCCACAAACATATTGATCACGGATAAAAATATATAATCGATTTTTCCATTATCACTATCTTAATAACATCACTTGTTTTAGTAAATAAATGCAGTTTGCAACAATGGTGACAACATGAAAGTTATTATGTACGAAAACTAATGAAGCTATTATCCATAACCGAATGCTTTATTTTTGTATTTGATTAAAATTTCTGATTGCTTGTTTTAGTTTCCAATTTACTCTTTGCAGAATTTGTGAGGTATAAAGCCATACTGGTCTATTAGTCCCACCTAGATTTCCTATTAATGGCATTTTAATAATTTACCTTTTTCCAATTGTTGTGTAACATAATTTCCCATTAACAATATCAAACACATTTAAACAAAATCCAAAAATCCAAATCAGCAAAATGTTGTATGAAGAGGCATCCATGATCAAGTATTTTACAAGGAAATATTTCACTATGCAGTTGTAATTCTACGAATTTTCAATAATTTCCTGATGTAAAGTGAGTGCAATTTACTGAAATGAATGCATTTTCGTTTTATAAATTTTAATATTTAAAAGTTCAATAATTTGTTTGTTTGTTCAAAGCTAGGTTATTTTTAAAACCTAGCGACAAACATTAACTATTAATTCTACGTTTAATTTACCTATTTGTTTGATATTAACCTATACCTCAGGAATTTATAACTTATGGTTCAGTGGCGAAATTGTTCACGAGGTAATTTCCTAATTAAATATATTATCATGATTATATTATAGGAAGTGTTTTTTCTACGCTACATATCGGTAATACAAACGCAGAGAACAGTATAACATAAACTAGTTCAATGCTAAAGTGCTCTATATACATGTACAGATATTGAAGTTATAAGTTTTTTGTCACAAGATAGACACTGTATCAGTCCTAAAGACACAAGAAAATGCCAATTAAAGCACATCTCTCTGGATTAGCTTAATAACCTACGTTTAAACCTGTCATTCACCTTTGTTATTATAATATTTGTAAGAAATAATTTAAGGAGGATCGAGGGTATAAAAATTCAGCAAAAAAAGTGAAACCTATGATATGGTACAACAAATCAACTAAAATAATCAATTCGTTTTGGCGCTAGATGACTTTACAAATGTTTATATCATTAAAAAAGCTCCAAATTATATCCCTTTGGTGACAAATGCCATTTTTTTACATTAGAATTGAAATGTCTTTTTAACTCATCGGTGATCTATATTTATTATTATTTTATTTCTTTTAAATAAGCTGTACTTGAACTAAACTTTTCTTTAATTTAACATGTTTAAGCGATTTTTGTAATTTAGTACTTTTTTTATAACGATATTACCATTTTTTCTCCTATTAATTCAACAGAAAAAAAGTACTTTAAAAAAAATGCATGCCTCTTGCTTCTTTCGAAGCCAAATTGTGAGCTTGACTTAACGGTGACCCTTTATATTTTTTTTAATAAGTATAGGATAGAGTCTATTTATAGAAAAAAAATAGCGAAATCCTATATTAAAAAAAAATTGATTTATATCCGCGAGCCCATTAAGGCTATACAAAATTTACAGACATATTCGCTGGCAACAATCAATTGCATAAACTATAAGGTAAATATCTACTAGTGACATATCACCTAGCGGCTGTTTTATGATTCGCAAAACTTATGTATCCCGGTAACCTATGAGAATTAGTGATTACTTCGATAACGAGTATTCCGTTAAACTTGACAATTAGACACATGCATACTTAATTACATTAAGGCGCCTTTTCCTCGCTATTATTAATAAACAATGGAAGCGGAATCAGTCAAACTGCAAGTACTCCTCTGAAAAGTTAAATATTCAACAAATGATCGTAATGTGCTTTAAGAAAGCTTAATTTTCGAAACATTCCTCCCATATATGTATACTCAATTTAATATTGTGAATATCATAACACGAAATCACTTCCTCACACACACTTAAAAACAATGAAATGGCCATCTAAAGTCTAAGTATGGCTTTGCATCAGAAAAAGTCCCCGTCCTGCAAGTTCATAGAACCGGTTTGGGTGTAATAAATTGTTAAATGCTGATCACGCTACATAAATACATTTAAAAATGCAGCTGCTCATAACCAATTTCAGATTATTAATCATAAATATATCAACAGATTATGAATAACAGTTTGCAAAGAAAATTTACACATATTGTTATAAATTACCCCTCAATGTCACTGTAAAATGAACAATTATCAAACATCGGCGGCACTCATCTTATTTTACGTGGAATATGCCATATGACCTGGATGGAAAATATATATGAATAAGGCAAATAGTTCGGATGAACACTTTTTAATAAATAAAATTGTCGAATTCTAAAACAATGAAATAACACAAATAAAAGAAATTATTTTCAGAACAATATTCCTGAATTGTCGATATGTACATGATGTCAGAAAAAAAAAACTCCAGCATAAATGGACAGTGTAATCAACTCAATATAGTAAATTTATATGTATATAATGGAAATAAGACAGTATGTCATGTCAATGCATACTACACATTCATTACACCCAAATGATAAAAAGTAAAAGCAAATGAATATTGATTGTATTGCTGTTCTTCATCTCAGTGTTTCATTTAGACCTTCAAAATTGAATAGAAACTAGAATTGCCATTGCAAGCAATAGCGGATGTCACTCTTTCCTCTATTGCTACTAAGCGGCAGCCACTTCAAAATTGGTTAACAGGGACTGCACATTTATGCATGGCTATACATATTTCTATAAATTTTCAGAACATTCAGAGCATTTAAAATGTTTTCACATTGTTGCTGTTTCCATGGCAACGGCAGCCATTTGAAAAGTTTCAAAGTCGAAAGTCTCATCTATACCTGCCAGGTAACAATAATATTAAGTTTCATTAAGTTTGGAGCATTTTGGAAATATTTGACATTTTTGAAGTTTCTATGGCAACAGTGGCCATTTTGGAAATTCCAACTTCAAAAGTATCATGCAGACTTTACAGTCAACAATCATATTAAGTTTCATCAATTTTCAAGAGTTTTGAAATTTTTGAAATTTTTGCCACTTTAGCTGGTTTCTATGGTAACAGAGGCCATTCCAAAAATTTAATGACAGATACTACATTGGTACATGAGAAAGAACATACCATCAAGTTTCAATGGATTGAACCTACTATTTCAAGAAAGTAAATGCTACTTGAAGGTTTTTGAAACTATTTGACCATGTTGACCATCTTTGCATTGTTTTCATGGTAACGGCAGACATTTTCGAAATTCCAAAGTCAAATTTCACATCTACCAATGTTGCTCATCGTTACTGTGAAGTTTCATTAAATTTGAAACATTTTGATATTTTTTTTAATTTTTGTTGTAGTTTCCATGGCAACATAGTAGTTCCGATGTTTATCAAAACCATTCAACACCTGTATATAGTGGACACCTACCTTGTATTAAAATTCAATGATTTTAAGTTCTGGCATATTTAACTAATTCATTAAACATGTTAAAACCCCATTTTTTTTTTTATTTTTTTTTTACTATTTTTCTGTTTCCATGATTACGGCCGCCATTTTTCAGTTCCAAAATCCATTGCAACACAAAAGTTGGATTTCCTCATTATAGTGAACAATCATTGAGATGATTTCCAATGTCGATCGGGTGACTTAATAAACTGTATACGCAACTGTCGTGTATTCAGGTGTCGATACATATGAATTAAAATATGTGATTTGTATGTTAAAGACTGACTGATTTTTAACAATTGCTGGTTATGCTAAAGGCACAGGCGGTTGACTTGTGATGGGTTAATCATGATAATGTGCTAAATAGTATAAACAAAAATCATGTTGTCGATTAATCAGATAAAAGATCTTATGAATGCATCAGGGATTTTGGAATAAACAACAGTCATGAAAATACATGTTTTGGTTCCGATCTACTTCAATTTTAAAAGCCTCCAATGTGAAGATAGAAGACGAATCATAATAAATGTAGCAAAACTCTTTTACTAAACGTTTTTAACTGTTGAGAATTTGTGAGAATTATTTTTATTCTTAAAAAAGATATACTGCGACTTGCGTTGCAAAAACATGTTAAAAAAATTAATCTTTAAACTATTTAATTGACATTAAACCATCGAAAAGTCAATATTAAACATTTTACAAATTTTCAGAAATTTAGATTTTTGCGAAAGCAAATTAATTCAATGAGGCGATACGAAAATGTTTCTGAAAATATTTTTGTAGTAGGAAACTAAAAGACTAGAAAATTAGCAATTTGTATCAGTCTTTAACATATCTAAATAATAATAAAAAAAGGCACAAAGAACATCAGCATTATACATATAATCAACTGGCGCGCCTATACTGTTTGCACTATTTCAGCATATTGTGTTTTATGTATTGGTTGACTTTTAGTTGGCAAACTCGAAACGATACGGGCATTTTCATATTTGTCTGTAGTACTCAATTCAAGTTCAGCATAGTTGATACGCTGCAAAATACAAGAACTGGAGTCGTTCTTGTCAGTACAATTGTTTTGTTCGTCAACACTACTTGGTAATGAATCTACTGCAGCAATATCCTGATCAGTAGTATTAATATCTGCACTAGTTCTCATCGTCTTGTAAAGATGATTGTCAGTTATTGGTATAATTGGTTGGTATGGGTTCAGATAATCAGCATTATTATCGTTTTGGCTTCTATATTCTATATCAATGGAAGATCTTGACGTGTCACTATTTTCTTCGTTTTGATTAATGTAAGTGTCATGAGATATCAGTATGATATCATCAATTTCTTCATAGTTATTTAATGTTTCCATTTGAATCTCTAAAGATATGTTTGTTTCCGAAACTGCCGAATCTCTTCTTTTCTGTATAATCTGTTTGAGAACCATAAATATAATGCTGACTCCAACGCCCATAAATAAACCTATGGAACCAGAAATAACAATTTTGAACTCTGCCCGACAAATGCCTGCAACATAAATTTTATAAAGACAATCAAAATGTATACGGATATCACAAACAGAACCGACGTAGAATCGTGAATCTATGAGATCATATATATATATATATATAAGATATGAGCAAATGTTTATAAAACAGAGAACCATTCATATATTATATTGCTGATATGATTAAAATTTAGAACAAAAAAGGCTGATTAATAATTAAATACATAAACATAACACTGTCTAATCAATTTGACAATTATATATTTTTGATTCATAAAGTGTGTCTCAAAATAGCAAGTTTAAATTTCATTTTTTGAACATGTGAACTTTTTATGCAAACAACAACTAGGAGAAACATTCTGCACATAACACACGTTCTCTTTGTGATCATTTCCATTTTAGTATTATAGAAACTGAATCAAATTATTTATGTAAACGGGAAGATAGTTACGTTGATGTACTAATGGATTTTAGGCTTATATATTAATGTATTGACGTTTACAAGATAATTATGAATGAACCATTGGAAAGGCCTTTAAAGAATATTATGCACTACCTCCAGCATTATCTTCATGTAATGTCTTTGTACTTTTAGATGACACAGATACATTATTGGTGGTGGTTTCCTTTGCTGAAAAGTAAACTAAAGAAAGTTTAAAAAAAAATCTCAAATAGCAAAAAATAAAGAGCAGCCTCAGATTAACAGATTCTAATATGAAGGATATTTCTATGTAAATCTCGTGTCTTTTTCAATCTTAAATTGTAATTATCAGACTGATATCGTGTTTTGTTTGTTCTTTAGATGTTGGAAGAAGAATGCATTTCATTTGTAAGACTTGCTATCAAAATCAATATTATTGTATGTCATTTGTTTATTTTTGCCTTTGTTTTATGGAACGCCACAGCTGTCTTATGTAGAACTCTGATACTACATTATGTTGTTTTTTTATTACTTTATGTTGTTTTATTATTACTTGATGATAACTTGTCTTTACTTTTGGTTTTGACATTACGTACTATGCAATAGTCATTACTTAATGATATATCTATATATTACTATATATGGTATCGTATAGACATGATATAGTTTTGTCATTACTCAATATGGTTTTGTAATTAACCGATGTGGTTTCAACATTATTTAATGTGGTTGTGTTATTGGTCAGTGTGGTTTTAATATTACTTGATGTGAAGTAGACTTAACATTATGTAGTTGTTTCATTGCATGCTGTGGTTTTGTTATTTCTTAATGATGATTAATTTTGCCTTTTCTTTATATGGTTTTAACATTACGTAATGATGTTTCAAAATTTGACGATTTTACACTACATGATGTGTTTGTTTCATTATTTGATGTGGTCCTGTCATTCTTTGATATGGTTATTCCATTACTTGATGAGGTTAAACCACGTGACCAATTTGTGAAACTTATGTTCTGTTTTAACAGATTTCAATATGTGAGCCGCGTCGGATAGAAATTGACCTTATGCAAACAAAATCTCAATTTGAGTTTGACATTAATTTTGCTGATAGTCATATGATTTGAATACAACAAACCGTTTTACTCTTACTTTCTTTTTTAAAAAGTTTCGCCATTTCAAAATTTTGACGGATACATATATTTAACATCAGATCTCACGCCAACGTTGTGAAATTAACGTTGTCGTGCATTAATTGTATTCTGTATCGGTCCTTTTCTCGTAATAAAGAGATACATGAAAACATACATTTGTATAATATATTTAATTTAATTTAATTTATAAAATTGTTACAATGAAGCAATACATGATTCTCAAGTTTTCAATCCAACTTTAACCAGTATATGTAAAATGTTACTCCTCTGAAGCACGAGGACAAAATTCGTCACGGAAATTAAACTGAACAAAAGGACGGACTTCATTGTACAGATAACGCCTTCTCTCCTCTGTCAGATCTGCTGGCTAAATAACTTCTGGAAGTGTCGTGGGCAACTCCGGTAGGTTTGCGCTTTCCTTTAAGAGGACTAGTCTTTTCTCCGGTTGATCAAGAGTTTCTCTCGCAAATACGACTCCTACTGTGTGTGATGAAATTGTTCTATACCTCTGAGTGGTTCAAAATATTTAGTGAATAAATTATCCCATCTGTACCACTTTAAGCTGTTTTCGTCATCGTCATTTTCATTGTAAACTTCTGACATTTGGCATAATTGTCAACTATTTTAACCCGTTGCAATACAGTGTTTACGTCCGACTTTCTAATTTTTTTTTTCAACATGCCAAAACATGCGTCACATAAACATTTTGTGTGCCCAGCAATCATAAAGTGCAAATTAATAGTTTTGTGTAAACCCTTTGCGCACCTCCACAACAGATAATGTAAAGTAGTATTTTTGTTATGTCCCACGGAATTATCAGCATGAAAATGACACGCTTTTTCACCGTAAGTATTACCATGCAGATTATGGTGGAGCATACTTAAAACAGCATTGGCTCCATGTGTCCGTCTTCCATTTTCTCCGATTGTTTGTTGCTCATCAATCAAATAGTTAGTTTGCATTGGAAAGTTTTCATCGCAAACTCCAAATATTTGAACCTTTCGAGGTGTTGAAAACTAAAGAGCTCCAACTTGTTGAGACGAATGTGGCAAGTTTATATATTGCATGTATTGAGAAAAGTCAAAAGTATAATGAACATTTTCAAAATTTTTTGAACATGGAGTGTTATACTTTCCTATTGCAGACTCAGCTAACTTTAATTCATCACGTGATCTTTGTGTACATAATTTATAATACTTACGCTCCGTCCGCGCAGACTGTATATGGCCAATTATTTTTTTAGTTGTTACTCATTTCGCGTCTTCAGAAATAGATCCGGAAATATTGTCCCTCAACTGAAAGCACATTTTACACAGATCCGTCTTTGGTTTCATAAAATGAATATGAGGGACACATGCATTCCAAACTTCTTTAAATACGGTTAGCTGAACATATTGTTGTTCTGAGTTAACGCATGAACTAACATATTTGGAGTGTACATATTTCTTGCTCTCGCTACAAGATAGACGAATAGGAGGGGTATTGTCGGTTGCCCGAGGAGCAGCCGGGAGAGGAAGACCAAATTCATCAGCATACCGCTTGATAAAATTTATCGTATTTTCAATCACTTCAAATGAATGTCCGTGATTCGATTTTCTTCCACTAAGACCATGTGATCGAGGGGTTATGCCATTTTGCATTTAAGTGTTGTTTTACACTTTTAAAGTCGTCCCTCCCAATGATATAAATGTTTCTCCATGTGAACTCGCATATCTCAACTCCTTGAAAAGAATATCGGTATCGTTTTGGTTCTCTTTCCTCCTCCTCTAAAAACCGAGTCTGTGATTTCTAAGTTTTCTAATTTTGAAAGCAAGTATATGTCACGCTCTGCTTTTGTAAATTCACAAACAGATAACGATACATCATAGGCCTGTTCTGTACAATTACAGTGGTTATCAAATAGAGCATTTATTCGAAGTCGGGAAGGATCCTCTAATTCATCATTTTCTAGTTCTTCACATCCTATGTTATTGAACCAGTCCATTTCAGAAATTTACTACAACATTAAAAAGGAATGAAATTAGAGCAAATTGAACCAAGAGAAGTTTTCTATATGACTGCTTGTCGTGCTTTGCGCTATTATAGTTCACCAGTGATTTGTGACAGGTAGATCAAAATCTCAAATACTATCTATTTAAATTATAGTAGTTCAAATTTCAAAATAAACGGGTTTTTTAGATGAAAGTTTAGCTAATTATTTATTAATCCGACATCACAGTTTACATCTTTCAAAATTGTTACCTTAATCAGGCAGACGGACGGACGGACGCAAAATTGTAAGTTGTAGATCTGAATTTTTATTGACCGAATACTAATTTTAAAATTGTCGGGATATGAAAAAGAAAGTTTAAAAGGTTTTCTTTTGAAAGTTATTAGTTTTCGAAATACATGTACACATGTATTATGCAAATGTTTCCACCTTTCTTTCAGTTTCTAAATAGAAATGTCATGTAACATAAATTACACGCAAAACATTTCTAAATTTCTGAATAGATAAAAACAGATAAATTGCACGCAAATAGTACAAAAAATCCACCTAGAGCACGTCTTGGTCTTTGTTTAAAATTGTATATTTGTGTTGTTTCTTTTTAGATTTTCCAAAATGCAACGGTACAATGATATGACTAACTTTTGACTTAAGTTTGTTTTTGCGTGTGTCACTGTATGTAGCAAAGTTTTGCAATACAGCACAAATTTCGTTTTAAACTACCAGAAATAGTTTTTCAAGATATTACTTTAGTTTAATTTAGCTTAAAAATTGTATTCAATTATTTTTTAAGACAGGTGTTATGCCACTGAACGAAATTTTACTAAAATAGATAGTACTTTCACTATGCATAAAATGAAAAAATAGATCGTGAACGTAAAAATAGTTCAATATATAGAACGTATTAGGAAAATCATACCTTAGCAAAACAATGTATTCCTGTTAGCCAAAACTGATACTAAGGTTGAGAAATATGTTATCTAGAAAAAGACAGGATTCAGGAACAATTTTGTTTATTAAAGCAGACGACACGCAACACGCCGGTGACGGTTCCCAGATAATTTGGAAACGTTCATGTCGGACCGGATAAAGCGGTTTCTGTGAAGAATTATCGGCATTTTGTACTAAACTTATCAGAAATAATATACTAGTTTTGTCCTATATGTATGGAATACGTTAGCTAAACGCCTGATTTAATCAGATTAACATTGTATAGTTTCGACGTATAATTTGTTTTACAAATTTCATATAAAACCCCACAAAAAAAAATTGTGAAGGTATATTATGTTGGATTTTCACAAATACGGAGTTAAAAGACGCAAAATTGTCTAAAGTCTAAATGTCCCCACTATATTTTTTGGAAAAAAACGTAGTTTTGTAAGATACCGACATGTTTTTCTTTTTCTTATAACGTCAGAAACTACCTGTATGAAAATTTGTAAAACTTTATCGTAACGTTACTCGGTTTTACGTCGAATTGCATAAGGTCGATTTCTATCCGACGCGGCTCATGTCATTTTATTAATGTGCTTTGGATGGGTATTCCCAAAGTTTAAGTTCAAATTAAAGTTCGAGTGGATTCTATTTGATGTTAACCTGTCGATTATACTGATCATACCGTTGTAAAAAAACTCATATTTAATGCTGCCTCAACAAATGTACATATATGCAATGTAATGTAAACTAATGTGTTTTTCTGTATACCTTTGTCCAATGTAGGTAATATCAGAATAAAAAAAAATGATACAGTGGTTGTTAAGAGTTTTTTGGTATGAAAAAGGGGAACGGCAGATAATAATAATAAAACAAATCTAAAAATTTTAGAGTATTTCGGACATAATTGGGATATCCCCAAACCACTTGGATCTGTTATTTTGTATCATAAGTTCTAAATAGAAGCAGCATTATACTAAATTTGTAAAATATTCCACGTAACGCTGTATCTCGCCTGATATTGCATTGCTGCTTTCAATGTAAAAGCGTAATGTTGATCGGCTGTACATTCATCGATAAAAAAATAAAAAAACAGTGTTTTTCTGTAGATGCCTTTTTCTAGATATTGAGGAACAACTCCTATACAAGTTTTAAAACACTTCGTGGAGGTAATACATTTGTCATGTCAAAACAGTTTAATTCGGTTTTATTTAACAAAAACAAAACTGTATTGTTTTCAACAATGAACAAAAGCCATATCCCATAGTCAGCTATAAAAGTTCCCGAAATGACACCACTTCCGACCACGTTGTTGTGTCTCACTGCCAATACATTGATATCGCAGGCTCAACACAAGTTAAAAGACTAACATTTTATTGTTAAGAAATGAAACACTTCAAATCAACTCACACTTAAGTTACAGGAAAATCGGGGGAGGGAGCTTGGACTAAGCGACAAAGCATCAATACTATAAAATAAGAATTCTCTGATTTTTTTTAGCGTGAATGATCATTTTGAACATATATACTAATATCAATCTTTTATTTTTAATCAATTGAATTCTCTGATCTACCTCGCACTAATTGAGAAATTAACTTTTTGGAATATCTTTCACAGGTGACAACGAACATGTTCCAGTTGTCCTAATCATTACACCGTCATCTTTTACTCGAATCTGAACTACTAAATAAAACCAAATCACTCAGTTTGTACTTTCGCGAATAACACAATGGATGCAACACGTTGAACAGAATCTCTTTATTTTTCCGGAGAACCTGAGATCACCCGATAGATTTAAATTACCCAGTAATACCGATCAGTCCATTTAAACTGTTTTTAAGCTACCGCAACTTAAATTTGGGGGCATAGTTTTAATATTTTTTAATGTTTAATGTTTAATGTTTGGTACCATCAGGAATCTAATGTTCATGATCAGTAGTTGTCGTTTGATGATGTGGTTTAAACCTGTTTCTCGTTTCTCGTTTTTATGTAGATTAGACCGTTGCATGGTTTCCCTATTTAAATGGTTTTCAACTAGTTATTGTTGTGGGCCCGTTATAGCTTGCTGTTCGGTGTGAGCCAAGGCTCTGTATCGAAGACTGTTTCTTAACCTATAGGTTGCATTTCTGTAAATATTGACTATGCAATTTCCCATAGGAACTCTTTTAACTGCTCAAAATGTACTAGCTTTACTATGAAATTTTGAAAACAAATCTTATCCTAGAATTGAAAGTTCATTTGCACCACAATTTTTTCAAAGGTCAAAATATAGGGCTGTGCGACATATGACTTCTCGGAGTTTATAATAATACTAATTTTCTTAACTACCCCTACCTCGAATGAAAGGTTACCACATATCTCAATGGAAACAATATGCACATGTAAATGTACTGGTAACATTCCCATGTTATGTCTCTATGAGATGGAACAGAGAAAGCATAACTGGGAACCAGTTTGTAAACAAAATTAATTTGCTATGAATATTCAAGATCTCCCAATAGAGGCGTGTTGTGTGAAACAACTGTATTTACAAATTGCAACCTATAATGGATTACTTTTATATATTGTGACTTTGATGGAGAGTTGTCTACTGGCATTCATACCACATCTTCCTATATCTACATATGTGTACAAAGAAAACCAAAGAGGCATATAAACAAAGCACATAAGCAAAAACAAAAAAAAAGGAAACACAAATCTACGTCAAATGGATAATACCAAAAATATACAAACAGTATATGCAGTTAAAGTAATAATTTTAAAAGGCAATAAAAAAAACCACTTTAACACGTAATCAAGCTGATAAAAAAGTTTTTATGTGATGTGGTTTTAAATGTATTAATAAAATTGTAAAGATCATATCATTGATCTGACTAAAACATAATTAAGCTAAACGTCAAAACATTTTAATTACAAAAACATTCAGCCATCTGAACAAACACCCTTTAACGATATGTCTGGCTTTGGATCAGCACCCTCGAACGAAGGTGGGTTATAATTGTCTATAAATTCAACCCTTTATCATTGTTAGATAAACTACAATCCCAAAGAATGGAATATTTTATAATAGCAAAGCTGCCGAGATTTTGTTCGATTCATTAAAAGTTCAAATAGTTTTGTATCTTATACTGCAATGTATAGATTTTAGCATTGACAATATCATGCTTAGTCGTTTATGGTGCAAAACTTTATTATAAAAATATTTACACAAACACTACATAACGACAGTTGCATTAAAATTAGAAGACAAGTGGATTTTTGCTTTTACCAATTCCTCTCCTAATGCTAACTTTATAAGTGCCCAATCGTTGCCTTGATTTGTTTTTTTAATTAAGATAACAATCTACCCGAACAAAAACTAGACCACGAAGATGACCAGACATATAACTTGGTTTTAAACGTCAAAGTTAACTAAATATTAACTAAGCAAAGTAGTAGCAACTTTTATTTAAAATCTGAGGCATCTTATCTTAAATTACTGCATTTATCAGGGGAGGGAGGGTGTTAGCTGTTATATCTGACAAGGCCAGATAAGCAGTAGACTAGACAATACAGTTTACGAAATTATTAATTGATATTTGAAACTGTTATTTTCTAGGTCGTGAGAACAGTGATACAATGCTCTAGATGATAAATTAACCTTTAACCCCATCTTTGTATGTGTTCTCCTCTTTATCTGTATGACCTGTTATTTCTGTCACGGTTTTCTCTGTTCTCTGTTCTTTTTTGTTGATTCATTACAAGTACAAATAGTTTTGTATCTTCTACTGCAATGTATCAATTTTAGCATTGACGATATCATGATTAGTCGACTAGTGTGCAAAACTTTATTATAAAAATATTTACACAAACATTACATTACGACAGTGTTATTAAAATTAGAAGACAAGTGAATTTTCGCTTTTACAAATTCCTCTCCAAATGCTAACTTTATAAGTGACCCATCGTTTCCTTGTTTTTTTTTTTTTTAATTAAGATAACAATCTGCCAAAAAAAAAACAGACCACGAAGATGACCCGACATATAAGTTGGTTTTAATCGTCAAATTTAACTATATATTAACTTAGCAAAGCAACAACAACTTTTATTTAAATTCTGAGGCATCTTATCTTAAATTACTGCATTTATCAGTGAAAAAAATGTTAGTTGTTATATCTGACAAGGCCAGATAAGCAGTGGACTAGACAAAACAGTTTACGAAATTATTAATTGAAACTGTTATTTTCTGGGGACGTGAGAACAGTGATATAATGGTCTAGATATTAAAATTAACCTTTAACCCCATCTTTGTATGTGGTCTCCTCTTTATCTGTATGACCTGTTATTTCTGTCACGGTTTTCTCTGTTCTTATGGTAATGCATCCCAATACGTTATTGCAGCTGAAATATATTATATATTATCAGCTGTAGACTGTAGATTTACAAGTGGTGATATACATTTACCTATTTTAAGGTAAACAGTTTAATTTATTGAGAGTTTCTTGACGCAGCACTCATTTCAATGATAAATCTACACTCATAGGGACGATGAAGTTGATATTTAAGTTGACGATGAAACTGAAAAGAAAGTTCCCGATTCGGTACAGTTTTTAGTTTAATCTATTCAATCTCGAAAAGGTCATCTTTATATTTTGTTTTAAGATATTAAACGGATTTTAAATTCAATTTGATAGAATAATTTCTTCTTGGCTGCTTTTGTATAGAAGAGACAAGTATAGACATACATAGACCAATTAAATATCTTTTTGAAATGATGTCAACAAAAACAAAGCATTTTCAATTACATTTACAATTCATCGTAGTGGCAAAGTCTTGATAGGACACACATTTTTTCAAATTTTATGAAAATCATCCTTTTTTTCTTACAAGACAAACAAAGAGTTTTTGTGATTCAGATTTAATCAAATCAAACAAATACACTTTCGTAATTTTGCATTTCAAACTTTTTTCTGTTTTTTTTTTCTTTTTGTGTATTTTTTGGAGAGAATTAACATGTTGTATCTAAAAAAAAATCAGAAAAGACGTCAGTCTTTATAAGACTGCAACTAGACATAACGAAACAATAACAGAAATCTTGACAGCAAGATTGTTATTGACCAATCAAATCAGTCAAATGAATTTAAAATAAAAAATATGTGATATCTTCTCCAAAGGATATACGTTAATCAATTAACCAAAAAATATGTTCACAGAAAAATGAACTCAGCTTATAACTTGGTCACATGTAATTATTTAGTTTATATCAGACTTTGTTTGGAGAAGATTTCAAACAGCAAATTTCCGAGTTTGGAGGGACCTTGACTTATTATGTCCGGAATGTTAGAAAGACAAAAACAATAACATAACCCGTGTTTTGAATATCGTTCCGTCTAAAATAAAAATTACAACTTCCTGATTTGATTTGAACAAACAAAAAATTCAATTTGCACGCTTAATTTAAAAAAAAATAATACAAGAAGTAGCAAACATAATATGCACCAAATACACATTATACTACCTAATTAGTAGTTTTACTGGTTGAATTCATTCGAAATAAAGTAGGTATGCTCTGTGGGCCATTGAAACTTAAGTATCTTTCAACATCATTGCACAATGACACAAAATGAATTATTAAAATTAAATACAAACCTTTCGTACATGTTGCATTTGCAAGCCCCATGACACTTTCGTCCAAAACTATTAGTAGGACAGGGTTTACATGGTTCTCCGTGTACTGATAAAAACCCTATTTTACACTCTACAAAACAAGATAAGATATGATATCGATTAATTGAGTTTTTGATAAATTGTTAACAGTCTACTACTGATACGTTTGCAAGTATGAGTAAAACATTTGTTACCTATATTAGATTTGTTTGGAATGTAAGTTAAGTATTTTATATAAATATATAATTAATTCATCTGTGATACATGTGTACGGATGTCTTTCAGTGCAAAATTTTACCAAATTTCACAATACTTTTGTTACACAACTTAAAAGCTTTCCAAAAAAAAATAGAATTGAAAAATATCCAGTAAAAAAATAGTACATTTCAATAATATAAGCCCAGTTTATCATAGAATGTTGTTCTTCTCGTCCGGAATAAACATATATCATTGAAGTAGTGTGGTTCGACAAATGTTTGCCAAAACATAAACAGTAACATTTTAGAACATTGCCATTTTTACATGTTATACGCATACAATTATCGAAGATACATGAAAAAGAACAAGCCTGTATTATGTTTATGGCATTCCTGTAGTCAACAGAAGCAATTCCATGGATGTAAATCTCACTTCTTCTTAAGCATGTTATTTATCTATACAATCACAGTAATAAACTAAATTATGTCTCACCTATGCATTCATTATCTTTATGTTCAGAATTGTCACAGCAAAAAAACTTTTTATTGTATACAGAATTGTGGCCGCCAGTGATGCTGAAAAATAAATTTCTGTTTTATGTTCTATCTATTTCAGATAGATAACACATCATATTTTTTTATCGTGTGATATGAAATTATTTCCAACACATTGATCACGGAGGGACAATTATTCCATAAAAAAATATATCATCTATTTTTCCATTATCACTATCTTGATACATGTAACATCGCTTGTTGTAGTAAATACAGTTTGCAACAATGGTGACAACATGGATGTTATTATGTACGAAAACTAATAAAGCTATTATCCATAACCGAATGCCTTATTTTTGTATTTGATTAAAATTTCTGATTACTGGTTTTAGCTTCCAATTTTACTCTGTGCAGAATTTGTGAGGTATAAAGCCATACTGGTCCATTATTCCCTCCAAGATTTACTATTAATGGCATTTGAATAATTTACCTTTTTACAATTGTTGTGTAACATAATTTTCCATTAACAATATCAAACACATTTAAACAAAATCCAAAAATCCAAAACAGCAAAATGCTGTGTGAAGAGGCTTTCATGATCAAGTATTTTAAAAGGAAATATTTCACTATGCAGTTGTAATTCTACGAATTTTTAAATAACTTCCTGAATGAACATATTGGGGAGACCAGTTATACATTACAATTAAAAAAAAAACAGGTTATTTTTAAAACCTTGCGACAAACATTAACTATTAATTCTACTTTAATTTACCTATTTGTTTGATATTACCATATACCAATCATGAATTTATAACTTATGGTTCAGTGGCGAAATTGTTCACGAGGTAATTTCTTTATTAAATATATTATCATGATTATATTATAGGAAGTGTTTTTTTACGCTACATATCGGTAATACAAATGTAGAGAACAGTATAACATAAACTAGTTTAATGCTAAGTGCTCTATATACATTTACAGGTATTGAAGTTATAAGTTTTTTGTCACAAGATAGACACTGTATCAGTCCTAAAAACACAAGAAAATACCAATTAAGGTAGATGGGGTGTCTAAATTATAATCCATAGAATCTTTTAATAATTTGCCAAAATGTAGTTCATATCCTGCTTGTATAAAAACATTAATAAAAAGAATGGGTCACCGGACTTATTTTCACGCTACAGGTTGTTCAAAATTGTCAAGATTTTGTATAGATTATGCATGGAAAACCCATTTTTCCGCCATAAAATGCAAACCACACCATAGAATTTTGAGATAAAATATGAGAAGATAGCTTCAATATTATGATTTCAGATAAGAAAAAGAAAAAATAGGGTCACCGGACTCGTTTTCTTGTTACATGTAAAAATGGGTACATTCCTAACACATTCTATTGTAAAAGTAACACTATCTGAATTATCTGCCCTTGCATTTGAGTTGCCTCCCCTTATTTGACAAAGTTGGAAAAAAATGAATCAAACAAAAGAATTCTTATTTTTGTAAAATACAATCATAAATATGATCAAACATGGCATTTTCTATATCATAATGAAAATTCTTACACATGAATTACCTACTACTATAAAAATTTGAACATTTCATCAAAGATCTAGACCTTTTTTTCTAGTATTTCAAAATCCAAGATGGATGAAGACACCCTATCTACCTTAAAGCTTATCTCTCTGGATTAGCTTGATAACCTACGTTTAAACCTGTCATTCACCTTTGTTTTTATAATATTTGTAGGAAATAAGTTAAGGAGGATCGAGGGTATAAAAATTCAGCAAAATAAGTGAAACCTATGATATTGTACAAAACAATCAACTAAAATAATCAATTCGTTTTGGCGCTATATGCCTTTTCAAATATTTATATCATTAAAAAAGCTACAAATTATCGCCCTTTGGTGACAAATGCCATTTTTTCACATTAAAATTGAAATGTCTTTTTTAGCTCATCGGTGATTTATATTTATTATTATTATTTTTTTTGAAATAATCTGTACGTGAACTAAACTGTTCTTTAATTTTAGCGATTTTTGTAATTTAGTACTTTTTTTATTACGATATTACCATATTTTCTCCTATTAGTTCAACAGAAAAAAAAAGGACCTTAACAAAAATGCATGGTGCTTGCTTCTTTCGAAGCCAAATTGTGAGCTTGACTTAACAGTGACCCTATATTTTTTTTTTTATTATTTTAAAAGTATAGGATAGAGTCTATGTATAGAAAAAAATAGCGAAATCCTATATTTAAAAAAAAATATATTCGCGAGCCCATTAAGGCTATACAAAATGTACGGACATAATCGATGGCAACAACAAATGGCATAAACTATAAGGTAAATATCTACTAGTGACATATCACCTTGCGGCTGTTTTATGATTTGCAAAACTTATGTATCCCGGTAACCTATGAGAATTGGTGCCTACTTCGATAACGAGTATTCCGATGAACTTGACAATAAGGCACATGCATACTTAATTACATTAAGGCGCCTTTTCCTCGCTATTCTTAATATAATAAACAATGGATGCGGAATCAGTAAAACTGAAAGTACTCCTCTGAAAAGTTATATATTCAACAAATGATCAAGAAATCGTAATGTGCTGTTGGTTTAAGGAAGCTTAATTTTCGAAACATTCCTCCCATGTATGTATACTCAACTAAATATTTTGAATATCATAACACGAAATCACTTCCTAACACAATTAAAAGCAATGAAATGGCCATCTAAAGTCTAAGTATGGCTTTGTATCAGAAAAAGTCACCGTCCTACAAGTTCATAGAACCGGTGTTGGTGTAATAAATTGTTAAATGCTGATCACGCTACATAAATACATTAAAAAATGGAGCAGCTCATAACCAATTTCAAATTCATAATCATGGATATATCAACAGATTATGAATAACAGTTTGCAAAGAAAATTTACACATATTGTTATAAATTACCCCTCAATGTCACTGTAAAATATACAATTATCAAACATCGGTGGCACTCATCTTATTTTACGTGGCCTATGCCATATGACCTGGATGGAAAATATATATGAATAAGGCAAATAGTTCGGATGAACAGCAAACACTTTTTAATAAATAAAATTGTCGAATTCGGAAACAATGAAATAACACAAATAAAAGAAATTATTTTCAGAACAATATTCCTTAATTGTCGATATGTACATGATGTCAGAAAAAAAACTCCAGCATAAATAAACAGTGTAACCCACTCAATATAGTAAGTTTATGTGTATATAATGGAAATAAGACAGTATGGCATGTCAATGCATACTTCACATTCATTACACCCAAATGATGAAAAACTAAAAGCAAATGAATATTGATTGTATTGCTGTTCTTCGTCTCAGTGTTACATTTAGACCTTCAAAATTGAATAGAAACTAGAATTGCCATTGCTAGCAATAGCGGATGTCATCCTTTCCCCTATTGCCACTAAGCGGCAACAGTGGCCATTTTGGAAATTACAACTTCAAAAGTATCATGCAGACTTTACAGTCAACAATCATATTAAGTTTCCCCAATTTTGAAGAATTTTAAATTTTTGAAATTTTTGCCACTTTAGCTGGTTTCTATGGTAACAGAGGCCATTCCCAAAATTTAATGACAGATACCACATTGGTACATGCGAAAGAACATACCATCAAAGTTTCAATGGATTGTACCTACCATTTCAAGAAAGTAAATGCTAAATGTACTTGAAGGTTTTTGAAGCTATTTGACCATATTTGCATTGTTTCCATGGTAACGGCAGACATTTTCGAAATTCGAAAGCCAAATTTCACATCTACCAATGTTGCTCATCGTTACTGTGAAGTTTCATTAAATTTGGAGCATTTTGATATTTTTTTAACTTTTGGTGTAGTTTCCATAGCAACATAGTAGTTCCGATGTTTGTCAAAATCATTCAACACCTGTTTATTGTGGACACCTACCTTGTATTAAAATTCAATGATTTTTTTAAGTTCTGGCATATTTAAATAATTCATTCAAACCCAAAATTTTAATTTTTTATTTTTCTGTTTCAATGGTAACGGCAGCAATGTTTTAGTTCCAAATTCCACTGCAACGCAAAAGTTGGATTTCCTATTTATAGTGAACAATCATTGAGATTGGTTCCATTGTAGATCGGGTGACATAATAAACTGTATATGCAATTGTCAGCTTACAATCGTGTATTCAGGTGTCGATACATATGAATTAAAATATGTGATTTGTATGTTAAAGACTGACTGATTTTTAACAATTGCTGGTTATGCTATAGGCACAGGCGGTTGACTTGTGATGGTTAACCATGATAAAAGTGCTAAATAGTATTAACAAAAATCATGTTGTCAATTAATCAGATAATAGTTATCAAAAGTACCAGGATTTTTATTTTATACGCCGACGCGCGTTTATAAAAGATCTTATGAATGCATCAGGAATTTTGGAATAAACAACAGTCATGAAAATGCATGTTTTGGATGCGATCTACTTCAATTTCAAAAGCCTCTAATGTGAAGATAGAAGACGAATCATAATAAATGGAGCAATACTCTTTTACTGACCGTTTTGAACTGTTGAGAATTTGTGAGAATTATCTTTATTCTTAAAAATATATATTGCGACTTGCGTTGCAAAAAAATGTAAAAAAAAATGCTTCTTTAAACTTTTTAATTGACATTAAACCTTTGAAAAGTAGATATTAAACATTTTACAAATTTTACGAAATTTAGATTTTTGCAAAAGCAACTTAACTCAATAAGGCGATAAGAAAATGTTTCTGAAAATATTTTTGTTGTAGAAAACCAAAAGACTTGAAAAATAGCAATTTGCATTAGTCTTTAACATATCTTAATAATAATAAAAAAAGGCATAAAGAACATCAGCTTTATACATATAATCAACTGGCGCGCCTATACTGTTTGCACTATTTCAGCATATTGTGTTTTATGTATTGGTTGATCTTTAGTTGGCAAAATCGAAACGATACGGGGATTTTCATATTTGTCTGTAGTACATAATTTCAGTTCAGCATAGTTGATACGCTGCAAAATACAAGAACTGGAGTCCTTCTTGTCAGTACAATTGTTTTGTTCGTCATCGTCAACACTACTTAGTGATGAATCTACTGCAGCAATATCCTGATCAGTAGTATCAATATCTGCACTTGTTCTCATCGTCTTGTACAGATGATTGTCAGTTATTGGTATAATTGGTTGGTATGGGTTCAGATAATCAGCATTATTATCGTTTTGGTTTCTATAATCTATATCAATGGAAGATCTTGACGTGTCACTATTTTCTTCGTTTTGATTAATGTAAGTGTCATGAGATATCAGTATGATATCATCAATTTCTTCATAGTTATTTAATGTTTCCATTTGAATCTCTAAAGATATGTTTGTTTCCACAACTGCCGAATCTCTTCTTTTCTGTATAATCTGTTTGAGAACCATAAAAATAATGCTGACTCCAACGCCCATAAATAAACCTATTGCACCAGAAATAACAATTTTGAACTCTGCCCGACAATTTCCTGCAACATAAATTTTATAAAGACAATCAAAATGTATACCGATATCACAAACAAAACCGACGTAGAATCGTGAATCTATGAGGTCATATAAATGAGATATGAGCAAATGTTTTTAAAACAGAGAACCATTAATTATTATATTGCTGATATGATTAAAATTTAAAACAAAACGGCTGATTGAGATCTCATAATCATGTTTAACCCCGCAGCAATTTTGCGCCTGTCCCAAGTCAGGAGCCTCTGGCCTTTTTTAGTCTTGTATAATTTTTAATTTTAGTTTCTTGTGTATAATTCGGAGTTTAGTATGACGTCCATTATCACTGTACTAGTATACATATTTTAGGGGCCAGCTGAAGGACACCTACGGGTGCGGGAATTCTCGCTACATTGAAGACCCATCGGTGGCCTTCGGCTGTTGTCTGCTCTATGGTCGGGTTGTTGTCGCTTTGACACATTCCCCATTTCCTTTCTCAATTTTATGATCAATAATTAAATACATAAACTTAACACTGTCGAATCAATTTGACAAATATATGTTTTGATACATAAAGTGTGTCTCAAGATAGCAAGTTTAAATTTCATTTTTATACATGTGAACTTTTTATGCAAACAACAACTAGGAGAAACATTTTGTTTTTCCACGTAACACACGTTCTATTCGTGAACATTTTCATTTTGGCATTATAGAAACTGAATCAAATAATCTATGTGAACGGGAAGATAATGATGTTGATGTATTAATGGATTTTAGGCTTATATATGTGTGTATTGACTGGACGAATCGACGTTTACAAGATAACTATGAATGAACCTTTGAAAGGGCCTTTAAAGAATATTATGCATTACCTGCAAAATTATCTTCATGTAATGTCTTTGTACTTTTAGATGACACAGATACATTATTGGTGGTAGTTTCCTTTGCTGAAAGGTAAATTTAAGAAAGTTAAAAGATCTGCAATAGCAAAAAATGGAGAGCAGTCTCAGATTGACAGATTCTAATATAAAGAATATTTCTATGTAATTCTTATGTCTTTTTGAATATAGAATTGTAATTATCAGACTGATATCGTGTTTTTAATTGATCTTTAAATGTTGGAAAAAGAATGCATTGCATTTGTATGCCTTGCTATCAAAATGAATGTTATTGTGTGTGATTTTTTTTTTTTTTTTAAACATACTACAATGTAATAGTTTATGTTCGATTCATTTTTGTAAAGTAAGCAGTAGACCTATTTACAATTGTATATAGATATAGGAAGATATGGTGTGACTGCCGATCAGACAACTCTCCATCCAAATAACAATTTTTAAAGTAAACCATAAAGGTCAATGTACGGCCTTCAGCATTGAGCCTTGGCTCACACCGAACAAAAAACTATTAAGGGTCCGAAATAACTAGTGTAAAACCATTCAAACGGGAAAACCAACGGTCTAATCTATATAAAAACCGAGAAACGAGAAACACGTATAAATTGCATAAACAAACGACAACTACTGTACATCAGATTCCTGACTTAGGACAGGTGCAAACATTTGCAGCGCGATTAAACGTCCAAAATGGTACCAAACTTTCTCCCTTTTTCTGAAACAATAGCATAACATGACAACATAGAAAAACACACTATAAATCTCAATTGGAAGACTTAACTCAATCAACAACCGTAAATTAACACACTACGCATGAATAAATTTGATCTGCGATACCTGATGCACATTTATCATCCATTAAGTGAAATTACACAAGTGTGCGAGGACCTCGTTGGCCCTTGTGGTCAATACTGGTAGCGAAATAGCACCGTTATTATTTCCAGCATGTCGGTTAATCAAATGTCTCGGCAATATCTTCATAATATGACACCATCATTAAAGCAGAAGGATGATATTCAAACTGGTTAAAGTTTTAAATTGTGTTTAGAAGTTATTGTTACATGAAGAGTAGTACCTAAAGAGAAATACGGTCAGAAAAATGAGACCTAGATATGATAGAATTAGTCCTATCGAGGAAACTTCTTTTCCAAAACTATCGATGAAATCATTGCTTCAACAACACAAGAACAAATAACAATGCTAAAATATTGATGAAAATGGCAATCAAACAATAATATTAAGAGGTAAACAGAGGGCATGCATCTGATAACATTTGTTCTACACAGGGGATACTTACAAACTTAACTCGTTTACAATTACAGAAATTGCCAAATTGATTCCATTCGAATAAACTCTGTATAAACGGAAGTTATTACTATTTCATAGAGGGGGAAACCAATGCATTTAGAATTGCCATTTCTTTCAAATAATATATAGAACATTACAAAAATTTGAAAAATCTGAAGTGTTAAAAAAAGGTTTTCTTAAACAAATCTATTTAAAGGTTATGTTTATTTTCGTGTGTTGAACAAATGTCCCGTGTTGGAGTTTGTACTCCTACAATTCTGTGTATGTGTCTTTAATATATTTTTGTAAGGTCCATACCCAAAAGAGAAGGACAAAAATGCAATGATACGACTGTTGATCTTTGTAGTTGGAATCCAATTTGTAATTTGTTAAATAACGTATTAAATACGATTACTTCATGTATAGTGTTTAAGTCAAAGAGTCAGCAAACAAGAAAACCTTAAAACTGCTACAGGTCAACTTATAATCATCAATACATTTGCCATACTAGAAAAATAAAAAAAAATAGAACTCTGAGAAAGGTTCAAAACGAGCATCCCAAATTAAATGGCAAAATTAGAAGCTCTAAACACATCGGTGAATGTATAACAACTGTCATATTCCTGCCATGGTACATGTACATGCATTTTCGTGTGTAGGAAATGATTAATTTTATCTCAGACTGGTGAATGGCTAGCCTCTCACTTGCATGACATTTACTTTTCATATAATTCATATTTTACAAATGTATACCTCTTCATATATAACTTAGGTAAAAAGGTAACCTTTTTCCATATTGTTTGGTTTTCATATGGAGTGTAATGTACGAATGGAATACCAAAGTGTCAAAAGAGAAAAATTGATTGATAAAAACACAACTGAGATCACCAAGAAAATTTACAGTTAAGAAGTTATAGGCCTTCGTATTATCATATATTTCTGTTTTCCCGACCTATTTACATATTTTAAAGCCTGAAAAGGTAACCTTTTGCAGCGGCAGGTCCTATCACCTTGGATGTAGGAAAACCTACCCCCCCCCCACCCACAAATCGAGATAGGAATACATCATATTTTTTTATAAAAACAAAGGTTTGGTACCATTAAAACGCAATTGTTTGCACCTGTCCTATGTCAGGAATCTAATGTTCAGTAGTTGTCGTTTGTTGATGTGGTTCAAGAATGTTTCTCGTTTCTCGTTTTTATACAGATTAGACCGTTGGTTTTCCTATTTTAATGGTTTTCCACTAGTAATTGTTTTGGGCCCTTTATAGCTTGCTGTTCGGTGTGAGCCAAGGCTCCGTGTTGAAGATGGTTTCCTGACCTATAATGGGTTACTTTTATATAGTGTGACTTTGATGGAGAGTTGTCTACTGGCATCCATACCACATCTTCTTATATCTAAATATGTCTACAAAAAAAACCAAAGAGGCATATAGACAAAGCACATTACCAAAAACAAAAACAAAGGAAACACAAATCTACGATAACACAATAAAGCAAGGATGGGATGTACCGAGCTACGTCAAATGGAAATTACCAAAAATAAACTAAACAGTAAAAGTGATAATTTACAAAGACAACAAAAAAAGAACACTTTAACACATAGTCAATATGATAATAAAAGTGTTTATGCGATGTGGTTTTAAATCTATTAATAACATTGTAAAGATCATATCATGGATCTGACTAAAACATGATTAAGTTAAACGTCAAATCTTTTTAATTACAAAAACATTCAGCCATCTGAACAGACACCATTAACGATATATCTGGCTTTAGATCAGCACCGTCTCACAAAGGTGGGCTACGACTGTGTATAAATCTCAACCCTTTCTCATTGTTAGATAAACTACAATCCCAAGGAATGGAATATGTTATAAAAGCAAAGCTGCCGAAATTTTTTGTTGATTCATTACAAGTACAAATAGTTTTGTATCTTCTACTGCAATGTATCAATTTTAGCATTGACGATATCATGATTAGTCGACTAGTGTGCAAAACTTTATTATAAAAATATTTACACAAACATTACATTACGACAGTGTTATTAAAATTAGAAGACAAGTGAATTTTCGCTTTTACAAATTCCTCTCCAAATGCTAACTTTATAAGTGACCCATCGTTTCCTTGTTTTTTTTTTTTTTAATTAAGATAACAATCTGCCAAAAAAAAAACAGACCACGAAGATGACCCGACATATAAGTTGGTTTTAATCGTCAAATTTAACTATATATTAACTTAGCAAAGCAACAACAACTTTTATTTAAATTCTGAGGCATCTTATCTTAAATTACTGCATTTATCAGTGAAAAAAATGTTAGTTGTTATATCTGACAAGGCCAGATAAGCAGTGGACTAGACAAAACAGTTTACGAAATTATTAATTGAAACTGTTATTTTCTGGGGACGTGAGAACAGTGATATAATGGTCTAGATATTAAAATTAACCTTTAACCCCATCTTTGTATGTGGTCTCCTCTTTATCTGTATGACCTGTTATTTCTGTCACGGTTTTCTCTGTTCTTATGGTAATGCATCCCAATACGTTATTGCAGCTGAAATATATTATATATTATCAGCTGTAGACTGTAGATTTACAAGTGGTGATATACATTTACCTATTTTAAGGTAAACAGTTTAATTTATTGAGAGTTTCTTGACGCAGCACTCATTTCAATGATAAATCTACACTCATAGGGACGATGAAGTTGATATTTAAGTTGACGATGAAACTGAAAAGAAAGTTCCCGATTCGGTACAGTTTTTAGTTTAATATATTCAAACTCGAAAAGGTCATCTTTATATTTTGTTTTCAGATATGAAACGGATTTTTAATTCAGCATGTTAGAAGAGTTTCGTCTTGGTTGCTTTTGTATAGAAGAGATAAGTATATAACTTATATATAACTTATATATAAACAAATACACTTTCGTAATTTTGCATTTCAAACTTTTTCTGTATTTTTTTTTTGTTTTGTATATTTTGTTGAGAAAAATTAACATGATACACTGTATTTTAAAAAAATCAGAATAGAATTCAGTCTTTATAAGACTGCAACTAGACCATGTAGACATAACGAAACAATTACAGAAATCTTGACAACAACATTGTTATTGACCAAGCAAATCCGTCAATGTAAAAAAATATCTATGATGTCTTTCTCCAATTGATATACTTCAATCAATTAACAAAATAATATGTTCACAGAAAACTGAACTCAGCTCAAAACTTGGTCGCATGTCGTTATTTAGTTTATATCAGATTTTGTTTGGAGAAGATTTCTAACAGCAAATGTTTCGAGTTTGTAGGAAATTTGATTGACTTATTATGTCCGGAATGTTAGAAAAAAAAAACGATAGCATAAACCGTGTTTTAAATAGCGTTCCGTTTCAAATAAATATTACAACACTCCGATCTGATTTGAACAAACAAATAATTCAATTTGCACGCATACTTTTAAAAACAAAATAATACAAGAATGAGCAAACATAATATGCACAAAATACACATTATACTACCTAATTACTAGTTTTACTGGTTGAATTCGCCGAAATTAGGTAGGTATGCGCATTGGACCAATGAAACTAAGTATCTTTCAACATCATTGCACAATGACACATAATGAATTATTAAAATTATTGAATACAAACCTTTCGTACATGTTGCATTTGCAAGCCCCATGACACTTTCTTCCAAAACTATAAGTAGGGCAGGGTTTACATGGTTCTCCGTGTAGTGATAAAAAACCTGTTTTACACTCTCCAAAAAAAGATAAGATATGATATCGATAAATTGTTAACAATCTACTGCTGATACGTTTGAAAAAGTATGAGTAAAACATTTGTTACCTATATTAGATGTTTTTGGAATGTTTAGTATTTTATATAACTATTAATTCATGTGTGATACGGATATCTTTCAGTGCAAAAATTAACCAAATTTCACAATACTTTTGTTAAACAACAGTGTACCAAACCTTTCAATAACTGATAAGGAATTAAACTTAAAAGCTTTCCAAAAAAAAATGAAATTGAAAAATATCCAGTAAAAAAAATAGTCAATTTCAATAATATAAGCCCAGTTTATCATAGAATGTTGTTCTTCTAGTCCGCATAAAAAAACACTTATTATTGAAGTAGTGTGGTTTGACAAATTTTTGCCAAAACAGAAAAAGTAACATTTCAGAACATTGCCATTTTTACATGTTCTACGCATACATTTATCGAACATACACGAAAGAGAACAAGCATGTATTATGTTTGTGGCATTCTTGTAGTCAACAGAAGCAATTACTTGGATGTTAATCTCACTTCCTCGTAAGCATGTTATTTATCTATAATATCACAGTGATAAACTAAAGTATGTCTCACCTATACATTCATTATCTTTATGTTCAGAATTGTCACAGCAAAAAAACTTTTTATTGTATACAGGATTGTGGCCGTCGGTGATGCTGAAAAAGAAATTTCTGTTTCATCATATTAATGTTCTATCTGTTTAAGATAGATAAAACATCCTATTTTTTATCATGTGATATGAAATTAATTTTTAACTCATTGATCACGGAGGGACAATTATTAAAAAAATATATCATCGTTTTTTCCATTATCACCATCTTGATAACATCACTTGTTGTAGTAAATACATGCAGTTTTGAACAATGATGGCAGCATTAATGTTGTTATGTACGAAAACTAATGAAGCTATTGTTCATAACCGAATGCCTTTTTTTTTGTATTTGATTAAAATTTTTGATTACTGGTTTTAGCTTCCAATTTTACTCTGTGCAGAATTTGTGAGGTATAAAGCCATACTGGTCCATTATTCCATTCTAGATTAACTATTAATGGCATTTTAATAATTTACCTTTTTCCAATTGTTTTGTAACATAATTTTCCATTAACAATATCAAACATATTTAAACAAAATTGAAAAATCAAAAACAGCAAAATGTTGTATGAGGATGCATCCATGATCAAGTATTTTAAAAGTAAATATTTCACTATGCAGTTGTAATTCTACGAATTTTTCAATAACTTCCTGATGTAAAGTGAGTGCAGTTAACTGAAATGAATGCCAAAATATGATGCATTTTCTATTAATAAATTTTATCATTTAAAAGTTCAATAATTCGTTTGTTCAAAGCTCATTTCATCGAACATACTGGGGAGAGCAGTTTTTTATTACAATTAAAAAAAGGCTATTTAAAAAACCTTGCGACAAACATTAACTATGAATTCTTGTTTAATTTGCCTATTTGTTTGATATTACCCTATACTTATCATGAATTTATAACTTATGGTTCAGTGGCGAAATTCTATATGAGGTAATTTCCTCATTAAATATATCATATTATATGAAGTGTTTTTTCTCCGTTACCTATCAACGATACGTAACACAAACGTAGGGAACAGTATAGCCTACATTAGCTCAATGCTAAAGTGCTCTATATACTTATATTGAAGTTACAAATTTTTGTCACAAGATAGACACTGTATCAGTCATAAAGACACAAGGACATGGCAAGTAAAGCTCATCTCTCTTGATGAGCTTAACAATCTTTGTTTAAACCTGTCTTTCACCTTTGTTATTGCAATATTTGTAAGAAATGGGTTAAGGAGGATCGAGGGTATAAAAAATTTAGGCAAATGTAAGAACAAACATCTCCAGCCCAAATGAATAGTGTAACCCACTCAACATGCTCAATATAGTAAGTTTATGTTTATATAATGGAAATAAAACATTATCGCATGTCAATGCATATTACACATTCATTACACCCAAATGATAAAAAGCAAAAGCAAATGATTATTGATTGTATTGCTGTTTTTCGTCTCAGTGTCACATTTGGACCTTCAAAATTCAATATAAATAAACTGTATATACAATTGTCAGCTAACAATCGTGTATTCAGGTGTCGATATATGAATTAAAATATTTGATTTGTGATGGGTTAACCATGAAAAAGTGCTTAATAGTATTTACAAAAAATATTTTGTCGATTAATCAGAATCAATGATCTTATGAATGCATCAGGAATTTTGGAATAAACAACAGTCATGAAAATACATGTTTTGGTTGCGATTTTCTTCATTTTTAAAAGCCTCTAATGTGAAGATAAAAGACCAATCAAAATTAATGGAACAATGCTCTTTTACTGAACGTTTTCAACTGTTAAGTATTTGTGAGAATTTTTTTTATTTTTAAAAAGATATGTTACGACTTGTGTTGCTAAATCATGAAAAAAAAATATTCCCTAAATTTTCTAATTGACATAAACCATTGAAAAGTCAATATAAACCATTTACAAATTTTACGAAATTAAGATTTTTGCGAAAGCAACTTAACTCCAAATAAGGCAAATTTAATTAGGCAATAAGAAAATGTTTCTGAAAATAGTTTTGTTGTAGGAAACTAAAAGACTTGAAATTAGTGATTTGCATCAGTCTTTAACATGTTGTATTGATAATTAAAAAAAAATGGCACAAAGAACATCACCATCATGCATAGAATCAATTGACGCGTCTATACTGTTTGCACTATTTCTGCATATTGTGTTTTCTGTGTTGATGGTTGATCTTTAGTTGGCAAAATCGAAACGATACAGACATTTTCATATTTGTCTGTAGTACTCAATTCCAGTTCTGCCTGGTTGATACGCTGCAAAATACAAGAACTGGAGTCGTTCTTCTCAGTACCGACGTTCTGTTTGTTAACACTTATTGGTGATGAACCTACTGCATCAATATACTGATCAGTAGTATTAATATCTGCACTAGTTCACATCGTCTTGTACAGATGATTGTCAGTAATTGGTATAATTGGTTGGTATGGGTTCAGATAATCAGCATTATTATCGTTTTGGCTTCTTTATTCTATATCAATGGAAGATCTTGTCGTGTCACTGTTTTCTTCGTTTTGATTAATGTAGGTATCATGAGATATCAGAATATCATTTATTTCTTCATAGTTATTTAATGTTTCCATTTGAATCTCTGAAGACAGGTGTGTTTCCGCAACTGCCGAATCTCCCCTTTTCTGTATAACCTTTTTGAAAACCATAAATATAACGCTGACTCCAACTCCAATAAATAAACCTATTGAACAATTTTTAACTCTGCACGACAATTGCCTGCAAAAGAAATTTTAAAGTCTATCAAAATTTATGCATTTACTGATATCACAAAAGAACCAACCTAGGAGTGTGAATCTCTGCGGACATATATATTAGATAAAAACCATTTTTTTTATATAAAAATGAGAACCACTTATTATTTTATTGTATATGATTAGAATTTTAAAAAAAATCATCAATAATTAAATACATACACTAAATACTGTCGGATCAATTTGACAATTATATGTTTTTGATACCTAAAGTGTGTCCAAAGATAGCAAGATTAATTTCTGTTTATGTACATGTGACCTTTTTTATTCCAACAACGATACATTTTGTTTTTGCACGTAAAACACGTTCTATTCGTGAACATTTTCATTTTGGTATTATAAAAACTGATTTCAAATAATCTATGCAAACGGGAAGATAATGATGTTGATGTAGTAATGAAGCTTTAGCTTATCTAAGTGTATTGACTGGACGAATCAACGTTTACAAGATAATTATGAATGAACCTTTGGAAAGGCCTTTAAAGAATATTATACATTACCTGCAAATTTATCTTCATTTAATGTCTTTGTTCTTATTAGATGACACAGATACATTTTTATGGTGGTTTCCTTTGCTGGGAAATAAACTTAAGAAAGTTATAAGATCTGCAAAAGCAAAAAATGAAGAGCAGTCTTAGATTGACAGATCTAAAATAAAGGATGTTTCTATGTAAATCTTGTGTCTTCTTCAATCTAAAATTGTAATTATCAGAGACTGTTATCGTGTTTTTAATTGTTCTTTAAATGTTGGAAGAAGAATGCATTTCATTTGTAAGACTTGCTATTTAAACGAATGTTATTGTGTGTCATTTCGTTTATTTTAGACTTTTTTGAAAATACATACTACAATGTAATAGTTTATGTTCGAATCATTTGTGTAAAGTAAGCAATAGACGTATTGCACTCCTGTAAAATGTTACCTGTATTTTTCAGGCCATAAAAAAACAAAAAATTTAAATCCTGTTTCAATCAGGTGAAGTGAAATGCCTGAAAACCTAGTGTAAACATCTACAGACAACTTTTTTTGTATAATGCAAGTGAGACTATGAAAAACCATATTAAAATGCTGGATATTTTTTTGTAATAATTGTGACAAAGAATAAAAATATGTTTTTTAATAGAACGGTAGTAATTATGTAAAGAAAACATAAAAGCACACAAATGTCAATGTGATTAAGAAACTAAAGTCAGCTGTAACATGTATTGTAGAAGTTCTATACATATTTTGGGTATGATTTTACCACTTCAGCAATATTTGTCTAATGTAATCCTTCACTTCACTGCCCTTTTGAATAACTATTCAAGAAAACAAACTTTTATAGAAGTTCCTTTTAATTTCAAGGAAATAATTTTAGCTGAAAAGCTCTTCTTTCCAACTTGATTCCTGAACTATTTTTATATAAAGACTGCTATATCCTTTTGTTTTTCATTCCTAGAATAAATAAAGAAACATTATACAGTTATATATTGTATTATACATGTTATATATTGTATTATACATGTTATACATGTATATAAAAAAAACTATTTTTATATTCAAATTAATTTCGGCATTCATGAACATACATGTACTAAAAACAGCTACAATATTATTCCATGCTATACAGGACTTCACGGTTAATGGCCCAATATTGAATAGGGTACAGATTTTCATACTGGAGGTGAATATGGTATGACAAATACTAAAAAAGTATCATTGAAACAGAACAGCCAATTGGAAACATGCATAGGTTTTCCCATATTTTTATAACATTTTCCAGAAAATCTGCCCCTTATCCAATATGACATCATTAGTTAACGAAGTTCTTTATTGTCAACTTATATTATTTATTTTTTTAGATTTTTTAAAAGACAAAAGACACTTTTAACACAGACTATTAAATTTAAATGTTTCTTTGAAGTAATAATATGTATGGCTAAAGCCAAACTTGTCTAGACTAAGTGGCCGTAATGAGTCACAGCTGTTTATTTTACAGGGGACCAGAGACGTAGCAAGTTTTACAGCAGGCACATTCGCCATACCAATTATATTTTAAATTCTTCATTGCCATACCAATTATTCTAATGATATGGCACAAACTCTTCTATAAAGGAAATTTTGCCGTACGAATATTAAATACTTCCCCTGCTACGCCTGCTGCTTTTGAACTCTGTGTCCCGACGGCCAAGTCAGAAAATACTTAAATAAATCCCGACACATTCAAAGGGGCTTACGCCTCTGATTATCAGAGTGAACTCTATTTCAGAGATACTTATTGCTATTATAATCATTTCCAATTATCTATGTCTATGTCTACGTAGTGTACTGTACATAAATGTCATTTATTTTATGTGGCCAGTGTGGGGGAAAACGACCCCCCTTTTTCCCAAATACATAAACAAAATAAAACCGTAATCGTATTTAAAGGATCCGGTAAGTCTTATACAACATTAACCGAAATGATTAAAGGAATCAAGTGCAACAGACTCAAATATAAGTGAATATATCACATGCATGTTTGCGCGGTTTCTGCAAATTCAGTGAAAATCAGTTCAATGGAAATGTGCACAAACGTCATCAACATTTTGGTGATATGATGCATAAAACATGTAAAAGACTAAAATATTAATAACTTAACTTACCTCAAACTTGCTGTTACTCGTTTTGCATCTATAAAGTAAATATTAATCGACTTTTGGAGTTTGGGGACTTTGAAAAGTTCGACATAGCGAAAATGATACAATTGCTCTAAAAGAAACACGAATCCGGATACGGTCTGATATTCCAGCAAGTTCTCGTTTTTACATGTTTCTGTTGCAATTAGAATTAATGTGTACATTGTTTATAATAATATACAGACGAGAAGCAAAATATTTTTTTTAAATACAAAATATTTATCGGCACAAAGTTATTAATTATAACAATGAATGGTTCAATTTAAAAGTCACGATCAGTCCTGTACAGTAGTACTGCATATAATATTTAAACAGACATATGTTTATAATGAAAAGTGTATAGGATATTAAAAAAAATGTGAGTGAAAATAATAAGACTAATTACAATAATCACATGGAATTTTTCAAATCTGAATTAGGCCTTTTCACTGGTCTCAACAACCAGTCAGAAGGCCGTGATATTTTTTATTAAGCATGAAAGGAAAAATAATTACGACCTTTTCACGGGATATCGAAATTTCACGGCCTTTTTCTAACATCAAATACTTTTCACGGCCTATAGAAATATTTCTTTCACAAAAGTCACGGGGTATTTTCACTGGGTTTTCTCGACCCTGTGATATTTCACAGACATTTCACGGCCTTTTCATGGGCATTTGTTACAGTAGTGATTATTTCTAACTGGTAATTATGATCAATTCCTTGATAAAAGGATTATGTTTACACGCCATGGAAAACTGGCGTAATGGCTACAATAATAGTACTTTGTTAACTATATTGTGCAAGCTTTAATTGTTTTTCTTGTAAAAAATGCTATAAGAAAATAATCATTGATGGTTGTTGGAATTTAAACCATTCGAAGACGTGTTCAATTTTATAAACTAAGAACAAACAGTTTAATACATTATGCAAATGCTAACTTGTTTTATTGGAATATTATAAAAAATTAGATATGACTGACAGCGAATGAATTACCTATGCATTGATGGAACAACAACTCAACGGTATAAAAAGGAATTCTCCTGAAGGTAAACAGTATGTTTTATCAATGCAATAAGTTCAAAATTTTGTTGATGGATCGAAAAATCTTTAAGTACCGCCTTTTTATAATTGAACAAATTAAAACAAGAAGATCAAACTATGAAGAGTTTCTTTCCTAAACGGACACATTAATATGTACACATATCAGTATGATTTATACATTCGTATGTCTACTATCAGAGCAATAAAACTATACATATTGTTTAAACAATAGTGTAAAAAATCGTTTCTTAATCGATTGAATGTCTTAGTTTATCGGTAACTATCATTTGTATGATAACAGTTTTTCTCTATCTACTGTAATGTTTTTTTCAAAATGCTGTCATTTATTTATGTGCTACTTTTTTTATAAAAAGTCCATTGGAAATTTCTACCATTATGATTTATTTACAAATCTTTGTTGCTAATCATATATTATGAATATTCTGTGAACAGTTTAACTAATTGTTGTTCGAGAAAAAAACATCCATTTATAAAGAGAAATAGTTTGAACTGGGGTTGACTGGTAAATTCGTGTCTGCTCCATATTTGTAGATTGTGTCTTCCTTATCATTTTTTTCCCTATTTTTAGTCACTTTTTATCCAAAATTGGTATCCAATATTGGTTTGCAAGCTAATAGACAAAAACAAGAATAATTGTAAAGATCAACTTTAAAGAAAGATGACTCCTTTGAAGAGTGTTCTGATAATATTTATTCAGGTACGAAGTGGGAAAACCTAGAAATGTTGAATATATTTTACTCTGCAACAGTGTAAGACAATAGACAAAGCAAGCAAGTGTTCTATTTTTGGAATGCAGACTGGATCATCGAAAAAATAAAGATACATGCACCTTTAATTTCGAAAAGTGTGTACAGAACATGTTTTCTTTTTCAGAAATATGCAAATTTTACATTTCAATTTCAATGTTTTTCATGTTTCTTTATTTATTCATTGAACGTCAACGTTAAACAAGGGTAAACTAGTGATCACATATCATAAAGCCTTCATTTCATAACCAAACTATTCAAATAGTAATAAGAATTTGAAAGCCAGAATACTTTATAATGACAGCACACAAAAACACATAGAACAAGCACAAGAAGACATAAATACAGACGGTTAGCATTGTAAGTGTGGGTGTGTTTTATTTGTTTATTTAGGATTTAATGAATATTCTCAAATAATCATTTTCAATATCGTCACACCTGTGCCTTACAAAATATAACTGAATACTGTAGTCAGTAAGTGACTAAAAAAAATATTTTGTCATTAAAATCGACCTTACTTTATTTAATCATTTAAGTGTAGATACATTTTTGTTTTAGATTCAATGCATTCAACTCTTCCTCAATTGAAAATATACGGATATAAAACCATTTCCTTTATTTCAAATATAATAGATTTGTTTTGGAAAATCGATAAATAATTTTTAATAGTCCAGATCAATAGGACATCCGCTTCCAGTTCATTTTATTGTGTTATAAATTTGAAAAATAATTTGACTTTAGAAATGCATTAATTGTTACATTGCAAATATAGTATTTTAGTTTGTAAACCCGATTTGTTTTATCTCAATCGATTTATGACTTTTTAATCGCGGAATACCAATATTGACTTTATTCAATATAACCTTAAAACTACCTCTGATGTACCACTTACATTATTTTGGTATCTTTGAAAAATTAAATAAAATGTATATTGTTCATGCTGTTAGAAATATACCTAACAACAGAATAACTAAAATGTAAAGTATAAAAACAGGTAACATTTATCTACAATGTACAAGTCAAATATGGCCTGTACATTAGGTTAATATTCAAAGCTGTAATGACTAACAGTTTATTTTACTGAGGGCGCAGCTCGAAGTGAAATTCTTGTTTAGGGTTGAATCGTTGAAGTAAATTGAACCTTACTGCAGTCACAAACACAAGTTAATGTTTGAAAATAAAGGTATGTCTTAGACTATCTCGCATGTACAACAAAGGTAAAACACAATTGTTAAACATTGATGGTAAATAAAAGGTATGCTCAACTGGTTTTAGAATAATGCTTTTATTCCCGATGCAAAGACCCAATGAGTGAATCAATATTACAACTTCAACTAAATGAGTATGTTTGAATGTTTGTTTAGCTGTTGAGATGAATGACGTCATTTTTGTTATTAGTAGAGAATATTTCAATAAAAGATTGGATGTGAATACCTGAACAAATAACATGTATAAGATGTCTGCATTTTGATTTATATTTTCGAATAATGTCTTTGTACTGATAACAAACATTCTAAAATGTTTTGTCTAGTTTGTGATATCGAAAACCATGGTGTACATGTAATAATGTTTTATATTAACTATGTTAGGGCGATAATTTTATCGCAAAGACAGGCAAGGATTATAGTTGTATGTTGTAAACAATTGACGAATGTGCATAACCAAATAAATAAAGTAGATTATATTAACAAATAACAATTAAAAGTTAGCCACTATTATAAAGAAAAAAATTCTGTTTCACTTTTAAGTCTCATAGTTTAGTTTCCAAATTATTTATTCTTGCTGGGGAACATACCATGTAAGTGGTTGAAAAAATAAACCACTATCGGATTAATGTCTGTTAGGGCAAAATGATCTCTCCGAGACTGCGTTGAAGATATTTTGTTTTATATATTGGAATTAAAGAATTAAGAAAAATACAATAAGGATTAATATAAAAACAATTGAAACCTTTAAACTGTGATTATATAGAAACAGGACAAAGTTTTGAATTTAAATTAATAACATACTTTCAAAATGATAAACAAACAATTGAGATTTATAACATTACACACTGCAATATTTGCACACATACTTAAAGGTAAGACGAATGCTTATGATGCGTGTTGATATAGTCAATGTTCACTAAGGTTACCGATTTCAACAACTAAAGTAACAACCAAAGTACAGAAAATAAATTCAAAAAGGAAAATCCATTGAATAAACGAGCACATGGAAAACAAATGTCATATCCCTGACTTGGTACAGGCATGTTCTGAGAAAATTGTGGATAAAACTGATTGAACATCTCACTTGCAGAACACTTTTTTATAGTTCCAAAAAGGGAAGCAACCACACAGACATAACTTTATATATTATTGGGATTCAACAGCAAAAGCAGGTGGATTAAGTCTGATTTATATATGGCTAACTCCAAACGAATTTATTTGATAGAAGTGCAAATATTAATATTCATTTAAGGATTTTATGTGTAAGCATAAATGCATTTGTCATTGTTAGGTGAAGACGGCATTTCAACACAATTTTAAATTGCAAAAATAAATGTGAAGATTAAAAAGTAATTTACCAACAATCCTATATTTTTCTACACGATAACTAGTTGTGGTCTTGTTTATCACCTGTTCCTTTTAATCCGGTTTTCACGGTTTTCACTGTTTGATCTCTTGTAGTGTTAAGAGTAATGCATCCGAATACGTTATGACAGCTGAAATAGTTTATACATTTACAGCTGTGAATTGTCTATTTGCATTTATATGTCCAATAGTATATGTATTAAAGCGGTTAACTGTATTATTGGTCGGGAAACACGGCTGTTTATTTTAACATATGTTTTCTAAAGAAAAAATACTGTGACGCCGCACTCATTCGAATTATGAATTTGATTTTGGTGCAGACCCTGACGTAGATATTGAAAATAAAGTTCTTGATTCGGGTAGAATTTTAGACGAATCTAAACAACATTTAAACAAGTTCTCAAACAATGAAACAGACTATTTAATTTCGTGCTTTGAATACTTGTTAGTAAGTGGCCAATTGTATAGTAGAGACAGTACTAATAATAAAATAAGCAAATAAATTTTCCGTTGAAATGTTGTCAACAAAAACTTTTCAGTTTTATATAAGCTTTTAAATTGTCAAAGGACCTGAATCGTAACGCGCGTCTGATGTATACACAAAATTTAGTCATGGTATCTATAATGAGTTATTTAGACATTTACCATTCAACGGATTAGAAGAAAAAGTAAAATCACAAAAATAATGAACTCCGAGGAAAATTCAAAAGGCAAAGTCCCCAATCAAATGACAAAAGAAAAATCTCAACTACATTCAGGAGAAAGGTTTGATATAAAAATTCTGCAATCATCTTTATTTTGCATTTATTATAATCCCGAACCAAAATACTATTTACAACAATTAAATAATTATAATTAAGCATTTTGACATAAATCTGTGTTGTGATTTTTTTATTTTTTTTATATTTTCACCAAAAAAATCCTATTCATTGGTAAGTAAGCAATGCACGTGGTTGTTAAATTTGACGGATGCTTTTTCATTATTTTTAGGGCTTCTTTATTAGAAATTGTTTGTTTTTGTTCTGTTTGAGATTGTGACTCGTTGATGACTGCTGTACCCCTATTTTGACAATTTTACCTAGTATGTCTGTTGTGTTCCCGCATCATTGTAAATATAATTGATGTGATGCGACTGTCATACAAGTGAGGGGTTAAGCGCTATAAAAACCATGTTCAATCCACCGTGTTCAACATTTGAAAATGCCTGTACCAAGTAGTTATCAAATGTACCAGGATTATAATTTAGTACGCCAGACGCGCATTTCGTCTACATAAGACTCATCAGTGTCGCTCATATACCAAGTCAGGAATATAACGGTTGCCCATTCGTTTGATGTGTTTTATCATTTGATTTTGCTCTTAGATTAGGGAATTTACGTTTTGAAGTTTCCTCAGAGTTCAGTCTTTTTTGTGATTTTACTGTTTGGTAGCATGTCTTCATACGATATAATATCGTACCAATTTCATACCATGAGTTTAGGGTTTGCCAAAGTCCGAAATGAGTTTTACAAAGACAAAAACTATAGAATAAAACGTGTTTTAAACAACATTACATTTAGATAAACAATAGGATATTATGTCTACACACTGAAAAATATCATTTCCTAGGCACTTAAAAGTTGGTAAATGCTCATTTGTGAACAGCCAGACATATGTTTTATCCTTAGGTTATTCTTTAAAATAAGTACAAAAAACTGTTTTATAATACTATATCTAATAATAATTTTCTCTGTTCGCTATATATAAGGGTCAACTTACTGTAAAACGTGTCATCTTCAAAAGATTTTAATTGTTGATAAGTAGATAGCATATAAAATCGAAGATCAACTGTCTTGTTTGTAATAAATAATCAGAAGTACTTCTTTGCATTCTATGATAGAATTTAGTATTGTAGGTTTATTTTAGTTGTTCGAATTCATTATTTATAATCCAATTCTTATATTTTTCTGAAATTCGTCAAAAATCGTCATTCACACGTATGAGAAATTTTACTAACGTTGAAGGTACAAAGAAGGGATTAAATATAATAGATACACTAATCAGTCCCAAGACAGAAGCCTTTGTTAGTCTTGTATATATATTTTTTTTTTATTTTAGTTCATTTATATGTATATACATGATATACCGTATGACTTCCATTTTCATTGAACTAGTACACATTTTTTTCGGGGGCCAGCTGATGTCCACCTCCGAATGCGGGATTGTCTTACTGCATTGAAGACCTTTTTGGTGACCTTCGGATGCTATCTGCTCTTTGGTCGGGTTGTTGTCCCTTTGACATATTCCCAATTTCCATTTTAACTTTTTTCAATAAAATGTTCATTATAGTCGGGTTGTTGTCTCTTTGATACATTCCCCATTTCCATTCTCAATTTTATTGGACACAAATGTCAGTTCAATTATATTGTAGTAATTCGTTAGTTTAATCATATGCAAACTATTCTAGTCAATTACATTCATTGATTCAAGGAATTAGTTTTTTTCATTGGCAACCGAATAGTAAATACTGATTAATCATTTGTTTCTCAATTTTACTTTCTAGAATGCATTTCTAGAAAGAAAAAAAATTTTAAATTCCAATTTATTACTCAAAATGAAATATCAGCTCCCTTATTCTATCATAAAAAAAACTTTCTGCTGCAATGATCGAAATAGATTAATTGAATAATAAACTAATTTCAAAATCATGCAAGAACAAATTATAGTATGAACACTACGCAAATTTTAAACGTTATAAACAAATATAACCAACACCAGTGTCGTGTGTGTTAAAAAGAAGTCTATAGTTGTTATGTTCATTATTTCAAAGTCTCACTCTGTAAGATAACAATCTTTAAGAGAAACGCAAATCTATATTTAGAATCTGTAAGTCCGTGTTAACCCAGTTCGTTAAAAGATCTGTTTGATGCATGCACTTGTGCATAACTAAGTCATCCCATAAATAATCATAAAAAACAGTTCTTGAAACGTTGAAATCGTTATCAAATAAATAGTTAAGCTAGTTTTTTGGTGATAAGCATTTCAATTTTTTTAATCTTATCATGATGAATAAAATAATTTCATGCTTAAAATGATACCTCCAAAACAGCACTAACGGTTGCTTTACGTACCCACCGTACCTGATACGTAGCAAATCGGGAAACCTCTAATGATACGATATTACCGTGCTTGCATTTCCAGATTTTCTTGATAGAGGGTTGCTGCTTCCAAGGAAGCTACATTTTATTAAAGCAAGAGTTCCAAATAATGAAGTTGAAATCATCCCTTTGTAAATTTTACGGACGCCATCACGAGTTGGTTGACCGTTAACCGTTTCACAAATGATATCGGATAAGTTCCTTACGTCGTAACTAATGTACAATTTCTTCCCTTCCATGACTATGACCTCCCGAATTAGACTATTTACCGGATGTGTTAAAACAAAATAGCAACACGACGGGTGCCACATGTGGAGCAGGATCTGTTGATCCTTCTGGAGAACCTGAGATCACCCCAAGTTTTTGGTTGGGTTCGTGTTGCTAATTTATTTAGTTTTCTTTGTTGTGTCATGTGTACATGTTTTATTCTTTGTCTGTTTGTCTTTTTCATTTTTAGCCATGACATTGTCAGTTTCTTTTTTATTTATGAGTTTGACTGTCCCTCTGGTATCATTAGTCCCTCTTTTATGAATCACATTTCATCAAAAATATCGTGGACACCAGTTATATATTGTGACAAACATTAACTACGAAACTACGTTTAAATTTACCTATTTGTTTGATATTACCCTATACTTATCATGAATATATAACTTATGGTTCAGTGGCGAAATTGTACATAAGGTGATTAACTCATTAGATATGTTATATTATAGCAAGTGTTTTTCTCCGTTACCTATCAATGATACGTAACACAAACGTAGATAACAGCATAGCCTAAATTTGCATAATGCTAAAGTGCTCTCTTTACTGATATTTATAGGCTGTAAGAAATCTAATTGAAAAACAACGCATACTGAATGTCATTTAATGACACGACATCACTCCCTCACAAAATGTAAAGCAATGAAATGGCCATCTAAAGTCAAAGTATCGCTTTGAATTAGACAAAATCGCATCTCTACAAACTCCTGGTACCGGTTTGAGGTAATGCTTTTTCTAAGATGCCGATCACGCTATATCAATACATTAAAAAATGCAGCTACTCATGAAAAATTTCAGATTTATAATCATGGATATATCAAAATATTAGGAATTATATTTTGCAACGAGAGCTAACACAAATTGTTATGAAATATCCCGGTACTACTCAATATCACAGCGGAACACGTCTTAGTTTACATGGCATATGCCAGATGACTTGGTTGATAAATATTTAAAGAATGACTGTAAACAAAATTCTGTCTATGAAGTTATAACATAAAAAAATGTGGTGCACATCAAATAATCCGCGTAGCTGTTTATTTTTAAGTGTGCACCACATTTTTTATGTCATTTCGAATAAACAGAAAAAAATATTAGTCGTTTCTTACAATTTAATTCTAGATTCCATTTTAAACCGGAATTAACTATGACAAAACGACGATGACGACACGGTCACATGACAAAATTGTGTCTATGAGCTGATACACAAAACAATGTCAACCAATCAAAAGACGCGTAACATCCAAAATTAAATTATACATGAATAAGGCAAATAATTTGAATGAATGGTAAACCTGCAGAAGTCAAGAACAATGAAGTATGTTAATGTAAGAACAAACATCTCCCTCAGCATAACAAAAAACCGTGCAAACTACTCAGTACAGTTAGTTTGTGTTTATATAATGGAAATACCAATGCATTCTACAAAATTACTACATCCAAATGAAAAATCAATAGCAAATGTTTGTATTGCTGTGCTACGTCTCGGTGTCACATGTAGACCTTCAACATTGGTTAGAACTAAACTGTATATGCAATTGTCAGCTAGCATTTGTGTATTCAGGTGTCGATATTTATTATGAATTAAAATATGTGTAGAAGATGACATTTATACTGTTTTTCAATAACTGCTGGTTATGCGGGAGGGACAGGAGTTTGACTTACGATGGGTTAACCATGATAACACTACTGAATTGTATTGATAAAATAGTTTATCGATTGATCAGCTTAAAGATCTTACAAATGTATGAGATGCGACGGCTCAGTGGAAATCTTAAATAAAGAACAATCATGACAAGACATGTTTATGTTGTGACTCGTTCCATTTTTAAACGCCCCTAAAGTGAAGATAGAAGACTATTTATAATAAATGAAGCAATACTGTATTACTGAATGTTTGAAACTGTTAAGTATTCAAGAGATATCTTATTTTTATAAAGATATATTGCTACTTGTGTCGCAAAAAACTGAAAACTGATGATTCCTTAATCTTTCTAAATTACATTTAACCATTGAAAAGTCAATAACATTATACAAATTTTACGATAACAAGATTTTGTGAAAGCAACTCAACTCCAAATCAGGCAAACTAAATTGGGCGATAAAAATTGATTCTGACAATAGTTTTGTTGAAGGAAACAAAAAGAACATGAAACTTAGCGATTTGCATCAGTTTTTAACATGTTTAATTATAAAATAAAAAAATTGGCACAAAGCTGCAATTGGTGCGCCTATACTGTTTGCACTATTTCAGCATATTGTGTTTTATGTGTTGATGGTTGATCTTTAGTTGGCAAAATTGAAATTATAGGGACATTTTCATACTTGTCTGTAGTACTCAATTCGAGTTCAGCATAGTTGATACGCTGCGAAATACAAGAACTGGATTCGTTCTTGTCAGTACCATCGTTCTGTTCGTCAACACTTATTAGTGATGGATCTACTGCAGCAATAACCTGATCAACAGTATTATTATCTGCACTAGTTTCCATCGTCTTGTACAGATGACTGTCAGTAATTGGTACAATTGGTTGGTATGGGTTCAGATAATCAGCATTATTCTCGTTTTGGCTTCTATATTCTATATCAATGGAAGATCTTGACGTGTCACTGTTTTCTTCGTTTTGATTAATGTAGGTATCATGAGATATCAGTATGATATCATTTATTTCTTCATAGTTATTTAATGTTTCCATTTGAATCTCTGAAGACGGGTGTGTTTCCCCAACTGCCGAATCTTTTCTTTTCTGTATAATCTTTATGCAAACCATAAATATAACGCTGACTCCAACGCCTATGAATAATCCTATTGAACCAGAAATAACAATGTTGAACTCTGAGCTACAATTGCCTGCAACATACATTTTAAAGACAATCAAGATTTATAAACATGTAACAAAAAGAACCGAACTAGGAGTGTGAATCTATGAAGATATATATAAAAGATATGAGCATTTTTTTGATACAACAGAGAACCATTCATTTTTGCTGATACTATTAAAATAAAATCGTAAAGATTGTATCAATAATTAAATACATACACTAAAATACTGTCGAATCAATTTGGCACTAATCTGTTTCTGATACCTAAAATGTGTCCCAAGATAGCAAAATTAAAGTCCATTTTTGTGCATGTGACCTCGTAGGCAAACAAAAACTTGGAGAACTATAAACATTTCCACGTTAAACATTTTGTTGTCGTAAAATAAATTTCATCATGGTATTATAGAAACTGAATCAAATACTTTATGCAAATGAAACCATATTCTGTTGATGTATTAACGAAGCTTTAGCTTATATTTTTGTGTATTGACTATACAAATCAACGTTTACAGTATAATTAGGGATGAACCTTTTGGATGCTCTTTCAAGAATACTGAACATTACCAGTGAATTTCTCTTCAATGAAAATCGTTGTACTTTTAGATGACAAAGATGCATTATTGGTGGTGGTTTCCTCTGCTGAAAAAAGATTTTAGGATGTTAAAGGATCGAAATGAATATAAGAATGTGTAATGTTTTATATTTTTTACGTTTTCAAAATACATAATATTTTGTGCTCGATTCGTTTTACTAAACTAATCAATCGATTTATTTACAATAGTATGCATTTTTTCTACAATAACGTAAAATCACACATGTCCCTGTAAAGTTATTTGGAGCTTACCTCAGGTTATGTTGAGACAAAATTCTGTTGAATACCAGAATACTTTGTCTTGGCAAATTGTTGTGATTTTCTGCTGTGTTCGGTATACATTCCATCTACCATAACGGATAAACACACATAAATATTTAGATATGTATACTCTTTAAATGAAATGACCTAAAATTGTATAACAGTACTGACAAATTCTGACATGCATTACATGTCAAATAAAGACAACAGTAGTATACCGCTGTTCAAAATTGATAAAGCGATTGGGAAAAACAAAACAAATCCGGTTTAATAACTAAAACTGAGGGAAACGCATCAAATATAAGAGAACTTCGACACATCAGAAACACAATATTAAAATGTAACACACACAGACACGAACTATAATATAACACTAGCCATTTTCCTTACTTGGTACAAGACATTTTAAGAAAAAACAATGGTGGGTTGAACCTGGTTTTGTAGCATGCCAAACCTCCCGCTTCAATGGCAATGTTAAATATAACATTAAAATGACAAAATTACATGACAGGACTACAGGGCAAATAAATGGGAGAAAATTATGGGACAGAGAAACACATGAATAATAACTTACAAAAGGTACCAGGTTTAAAATTTAATACGCCAAACATGTGTTTTGTCCACACAAGACTAACCTGTACAAAAACACATCATAAAGGAAGATAGCGTCAGTACTGTCAACTCTCTAATTACAAGGATTTTGAGTAACCCTTAGATGCTGAGCTTTTGCAAATATAATTAATTAAGTTAAATTTAAAAGAAAAATAACTGATCTCTGTTTGTTCTCCCTGTGTTATAACTTTACTCGGCTGACTGAAAGAAAATGTGGAATACATATCAATCGTGTTTATGGACACTTTAGATAACGATTATTTCACAAGTACTAATCGGGGGCACTAGCATGTGTTTGATCAGAGCGTCACTGATGCATCTCATGTAGAGGAATCGTGCGTCAGGCGTATAAAATTCAAATTTCATGCCATGGCGTTGTCAGTTTATTTTCAATCTATGAGTTTGAGCTAAATATTTGCAAAAAGTTTTATCTGAATATGATAGCAGATAATCTTTTATATGTAGTCGGAATACAAATGTCCATATGCTATCATGTTTCCCTAAAAGAATAGGCTAAGAAAACAATTGAATGATTGCGTTGGACTTATTTATGGTCTAAACATTTGAGTAATTTTTAAAGTTACAACAATATGTATTAAACATTATTCAATTGTGTTATAGGATTACAAAAAAGAGTCACATAACAGTAAAGATGAATTAAGTTCATGAGAAAATATTTGTTTGAAAGCCAATGAACTACGTCGACGACACATAATTATGAAGTAACTTCATGTGGCTCTTAGTCTAGATGAGCTTTAAAAAATTAAAACAATAAATGAAATAAAAAAGGTTTGATATTTCTATTTAGAACGTAATTCTGATAATATAATATCGATTGATGATTCACGGTCTCATGATAAGTTAGCAATCATTGCATTGTCATTTTAGAAGCTAAGCTTGTATGATCATTTAAATAAATCATTCTTTCCACTTCTCGCAATATTCGGATTAATATAAAAGGCATCATGAAGTTTGTAAGTACAACATAATTTACATAGTATTAAACGTTTAAGGATGTTCGTTTGTCATTTTTAGAAATGTTGTCAGATTTTCGGAATCTTCAGGTTTTATCCATTTGAATGCCTTAATGTTTTTTGTTCAGTGACCCCATTTTTCTTTTTATAAATCGTTTACACGCCATCTGTAAAAGTCTTATAAAATCTTTGTTATTTTTGATAGATTTTGAGAGCTTTAACTTGTCAATGATAAAGCTAGGAAAAGTCCAAAGAAAACATTTTCCCGCTTAAATGTCAATGGCTAATACAATGTAACTCGAAATCAAGCACTTTTACCTTTATAATTGCTTTTCTCTTTTGGTCATCTTTATTAAGCCCCTATCAATATAAACTAGTTGTCAGTGTCTCAAGTCAGGAGCCTCTGGTCTTTGTTAGTCTTGTATTATTTTAATTTTAGTTTCTTGTGTACAATTTGGAAATCAGTATGGCGTTCATTATCACTGAACTAGTATATATTTGTTTAGGGGCCAGCTGAAGGACGCCTCCCGGTGCGAGAGTTTTCGCTACATTGAAGACCTGTTGGTGACCTGCTGCTGTTGTTTTTTTCTATGGTCGGGTTGTTGTCTCTTTGACACATTCCCCATTTCCATTCTCAATTTTAGTGTTATGAAAGCTTGTTATTTTGAAATTGAGTAGCGAACTGCCTTTATTCAATTGAGCAAAAATTATTTGTATGTTCGCTTTAAAAGAGCATGAAATACTTGAAAATAGACATGACCAAATTCCGTTATAAGTTAATTCATATGTTTAAGATTAAATTTTCATTGATGATAATCATTTACAACCGGCACCGAACAAACAATTGTGAATACATTACCACTTCATCAACTGTGTCCACCAACATCGAATAGCCGTAAACGTTATTGATTTAGGGCATACATGTAGTAGAGCTACAAGACGCGCGCGAGACGTTCTGGCGTTTAACAGTGGACACGTTTTGAGTAATAAAAATTATCTGACACGTTTTGTGGTTATGAAATCGGACACGTTTTCGAAGTGTTGCATATTACGGACACGTGTGGCAACATATACAAGTTTGGGAGAATCGGACACGTTAATGAGTTTAACATATGTACTGAAATCAGTACCATACGTTTGAATATTAAATAAGTATTCATGTAAGTCGATAGCACAGTTTCATAGTGACATCTTTTTCATGAAAGTTGAGTTTATGATATACACTAGAGGTTCTAAAGATCATCTTTTGTTTACTTGCATTAATATACATCCTCACAAATAGCTATTTCCAAACATTGAGGACTATAATTTGATTCATGACAACATCTCTCATTTGTTGATATTGTAAAACAGCGGTATACTACTGTTGCCTCTATTGTCATTTATGGACAATAATTCTTTAAAATAGATCCATTGACGATTTCGGGCATGATCACTGATGATGAACTATTTTCAGATCTTTTCTTGCTGATCTCATGATATGTATATTTTGTGCACAGTTTCTTTGCTGAAAAATGCTTCAATTGGCAAACATCATTGATAAAGGGCAATTGTTCAAACAGGAGATGTCAAGCAATGTCGTATATGTACCATATGTGTAGTCGTATCTTCTTTCACATTTTTGATATATACAGTAATTCTCTATCTAGTATAGTTAGCTTAACAGGTTAAGAACGAAAATAATTGTTAATATCACCATTAAAGGGGAATGACTCATATAATGATTGGTCTGACAATTTTTAACCAACTAGGCAGTTTTAACAGGTCCAACCTCGCACATGTTACTACAACAGACAGAACACGAATGTTGCCCGAGTGTATTTATTTTAACAACGCCGAAAAGTTTTGACTGCAGACTGGACCATAGATCAATATACATGTACATGTAGTTTTATTCCAAGAAATTAGAAAACATGATGTCTTTATTACAAATACTCATGTAGGCAAATTTTACCCTTATATCATTGCTGTTTTTATAATTTTTAATATCAACATAAAATAAGGGTGCATTAATTATCTTATACCAACATAATCAAAACATGTTTTCGCAGCTTTACGAAGGAAATGTTTGAAAGGAAATACTCATTACTTTTTATTAGCTCCATAGATTGCTATGGCTATACCCGTTCTTTTCAAAAAGATCGAATACTGCAGTAAACTAGTGATTCAAACATACAGTTCATACTCTTGAAAATGACCTTACAGTACTTGTTAATGTAAAATTTTAATTCAGTTGTTTCCCAAACATATATAATATTCATATGTATCTTGTTTTGTTTACTAACTCGTTCCCATATATAATCTCTTAGTTGCATCTCAAAGACATAACTTTGGAATGTTACCAGTTTAAATAAACATGAATCGCGGCTAAATTGAATTCCGAGGAAGAACCAATTACATGTGACAGTAGGGATAGAAGATAATTTTAGTATCAGTTTAACCTGTTAGAAGTTGCGGGCATATAAATGTTGTAAAGAGAGTTCAATTGCATTGTCTGTATTAATTTCAATGCATTTAGCACTTCCTCAATTGAAATTGTACGAACTTTTAAACTTTTGATTTATAAATATATGTCAATAATAATCTAAAAACGATTGTAATTGTTGTGAGTCAAGATCCAAAGGACATCCGCTACCCATTTATTGTATTGTAATACAAATGCTATAGATTTGAAGAAAAAAAATGAATCGATTTTAGAAAATTTATTTTGTAATATTTAAAACATGATATATATTCTTTGAAAACAAACTACGCGGCAAATACAACCATCTTAACATGTTTGTAGCATCTTTATTAAAGAAGTTGCACATTATTTAAAAGATATCCAACACAAGAATAAAAAAATGTCAAGAGTAAATTAGAATACCTGCCATTTTGAGAATATTTAAAAAAAAATCCATGGCAATGCACGCGTCCATTATGTTTGTTTTCGATATCACAAACTAGTCAAAACATTTATTAAATATAACTTTCGGTAGGAGGACCTCATTCGTAAATATAAATCAACACGAAAACGTCTTATTCATCCTTTAAGGTATGGTTATATTCTTGAAAATGTAGACATTCACCTCAAAAGCTTACCAAACCTGTAAACAGACCTACTCAGAAGGGATAAAGTTGAGATACTGTGTCAGGTCATTAAGTATGGCATATGTTGGTTATCACATTGATTCACTTAAAGGGTCTTTGCATCGGAAATAAACACATTTATTCTAAAACCAGTTGTTGGTACTATACGGGCTATGTTATTTTCATATATTGTATGGTGCACATGGTATGACACTTAACCTCTAAAAGTGGGTAGTGTACTTTTCATATGACGAATAAGTAATCTTTCGATCAGTAAGATATATTAAGGTCTGGAGCTGGCATGTCAGTAACTGCTTGTAGTGTTTTTTGTTAATGTTTGTATCATTGTCATATTGCTGAGTTTCTTTTGTTACCTTGTGACATCGGACTCGGACCTATTTCAAACTGAGTTTTAGTGTGTGCGTATTGCGATGTATTTCTTTATTCTACAATAGCTAGACGTATAGGGAAGAGTTGAGATCTCAAAAACATGTTTAACCCAAAAACAAAAGACAGAAGAGATTCAGAAATTTATTACTTGGTTAACACGCCTTACCTTCAATATATGTTTCTGTCGTAACAATAACTTTTCTTGAATCATTGACACATCCTTTTATATTGTCGCATCTTAAATACATAATTATTCCATAGAAATAAACCTTTTTATTTTTGACATTTTCCTAACATATTTCCTTTCTATTGAAAGATTAATCACACAATCATATTAAATAACTATGGTATCCTTTGTTTTGTATTGTACTCTATGAAAAGAAAGGAAATGTCGAAATACTAGTGATGCATTAATATACATTTTGTAAGAATGCTTAATTTGAAGAAAGACTGATGTGTGTGTGTGTTTTTCAATATGTATGACGTCAGATGCTGTTATTGCATTATGTTTATTTTTACTTTGTTAAATATGATAATGCTTCCATTAAACATACATCTGGACGCCTCCGGGTGCGGGAATTTCTCGCTACATTGAAGACCTGTTGGTGACCCTCTGCTGTTGTTTTTTATTTGGGCGGGTTGTTGTCTCTTTGACACATTCCACATTTCCATTCTCAATTTTATCTGTAAGTGACTGTATGCTTTTTCACGAAAAATATTCTAGAATGTACTATAACAAGAGCCTATATTATCTAACATGTACAGTTATCTATTCCAGTTAATAAGAACAAATGGGGTTATATTTTGAATGTTTACTGGAACAACGGCTAGGCAAATGTTCTTTTTATGATTTTCTAAACAGATTGTTTTACTGGATCATGTCCCTAGAAAAAATACCCGACCTTTTTATACTTTATTTGAGAACTGATGAGTAACTTACATTTCGTACGCACCTCTTTCAAATTTTAACCCATTATTATTCTAACTTATTTTGCTTCAATGTCTTTCTTATTCATAATTGTCAGGGTGCAGATATGTGTTATTTACAAAGAAATATAGTGCCTCCAATTCACTGTAGGTGAATAAAGTTCCCGGTACATTACAGCGTCTCCGAACTTAAGTAAATTGAACTAGATTACATATTGTTTTTCAATGTTTCTCAAGCATACATTGTTTCTATCAAATATGACGACACACCTTATGGGTCGTTTTGCATTATTTCATAACCAAATTATGTTATGTTGTAGTCCATTAAAAAACATATATGATAATAGTAATAAAAAAGAGCTATTGCTTGACCAAAACAAGATTAACGGATGCATTGATAATCTGATTTATGACTATTTAATGTTAAAGTTGAGATGTTATTCAATTTGTGAACTACTTCAACCTATTATATTTTGTTTTAGTCTTATATCGTTTGATAATTATCAATTACCTCTCTGTCGCTAAACATGAACATATCCCCGCACATCGTTTCCCGTATGTATTGTTAAGGCATGGTATACATATCTGTTTGCTGAAAGACTTGTATCCAAGTCGACATTCTAAAAAGAGCAGAACAAACATGTTTATAGGATTTAAAAATCTAAATTTCAAATCAGTTTTCGGTTGTCATAATGCCACCATTTCCATTATTCTACTTCGGGTTTTTTTTTTTTTTGGTTAGATTATCGGTCTTCGCAATTGATTGATTTACCCATAATCCTCTTTTTGACATTAGGAAAAGTAGAACCTTTTTTATCTGTAGAAAATATCATCAAACCTACACATCCTCCATTTTTTGATAGATTGCAACTTTCATGAAAGATACTGCTGTTTGGTTTTGGTTTTTTATTTCAAATTTGTATTGGCTACATAGGTTAAATCATTACTCAATTTTGAAAGCTGTAAAAAAAGTTCTAATTTCGAGACTGTCATTTAAGAAATAATAGATGAATCCTGGACAAAGAGTGGACATACATGTACCTGTGATAGAAATTGAATGGATAACTTGGAAGTGATTTATAAGGAATTTCATTACATTCAAACATGTATAATAAGTTGCTGTTTTGTTTTAACTGTTGGTAACCGTAACATCTGATATCTAGGTTTAGAAGCTTGATTTATAGCAGATTTCGATATGCTTAGATCACATATTTGCAGTTTTCAGACTTGATTAAATCGTTTGATAGCGTTATCCTCTGATGTCCAGGGTATATAGCTCACCACGAACTTCCCCTTTTCATATGTGGTCTGCCATCTCAAACATATTCGGCGACAAAAAATTCACACACAAATTACAGACTTATTAAGAATAAAAGCAAAACGCTTGAATTACCTTCAATTGGTGTAGCTAATTACAATCAAATGCATCCCTCGCTCGATCTCATAACGACGATCAACGAAAAACAATGGGCGGGTATCTATATACAACTTACCCACGCACATATTTTCTCTCATTTCGAAATGATCACAACAAAACCAGTCGTTGCTGGAAAGTAAGAAAAAAATTGTATTTGTCGAACCGAAAATTAAAATGTGAAACAGCGATGCTTGAGCTACGAAATCCTAATGTTTATACAAATTAACCAACAAGTGGCATCGAAGTGATATCAATATTTGTTAACTCGTTTTGCATAACACGTATAAAGTTGTATCACATCTAGATGACATTTTTTATGATATATATTTTTCAAAAAACAAAAATCCTGATTTATTCTGTGATTAACGTTTCATTACCATAAAATCAACAACGCATAACTAATTTCCACGCATTGTGTTCTTTAAATCATTTAAGTTATGTCTAATATATCAAATACGGAAAGGGTAAATGAAATGCAGTATAGTTTAACTCTAGCAGAGAAAGAACACTGATTCCAACATTTGAATGAGTGCTTGGTATATTGTTATTTAAGAGAGAGCCTCTTGCTTCTTCTAATGTTTTATCACACCCGGGGTATAAATATCAACATTCAAGGGGAGATCCGTAATTTAATCAAAGATTATCTGGTTTTATACGTAAAAACAAGAGTTGCAAAAGACAAAAGACTTAAAAAAAAGTCTATATCAGGGCACAAATAACTTTAAAATTGGAAGATTAGGTGGGTGTTTTTTCGGTCGAGTATCGAATATTTCGCTTTGGTAATGGCATGTACTCATATGTTTTAACATTAATTGGCAAATAAGTCTATTCGAAGTAATATACATGTAGTTAGCTTGTGCTGAATGTGCCAAATCAATTTATCAAATTCCCTAAAACAAACACCAGTTCTTATATATCTTCACAATCAAACATGATTTAAGGTTTTTTTTAAAGTGAATATATACATGTAGCTCTTACCTGTCGTAGTAATGGCGACATTTGCCAATGTTGCATAAGGTGTGACTAAATGTGTCAATCAATAATAGCATCAACAAATGATTAAAAAACACCATAACTTAGACTTTCTCCGTCTTCTTCAAGGGATAATTTATCACATAGGTTACACTACAATCGAATTCTTTTATTTGTTGTGTTAATATGCAAGTAAATGAAATAATAATTATGAATTTGACTATTTACTTTGTCGGAAATCCAACCAGTCTCCACAATGAAATCTACTTCCGCCTTCTATAACGTTTATTGAAAAGCCGGAACTATTTTTTTTGTTTGTCTTTTTCTAGATAGGTAGTACATGTGATTTTATATGTAGTACAATACATGAATAACATCAACATATGTTTTAAGTTTTATCTTACAATCATTTGTACAAGATATAAAAGGGACATTGAAAATTTCAGAATTTCCAAACGTAAAGGAAATCTAACAATCAGCCTACGACATATGGATAGTTGTCTATCTTACTAAATAAGTTAATAAGAGTCTAATTGTTATCTTTACCGGAATTTCAGTCAATCAAAAATACTCTGTTATTTTGCTGTCTTTGTACGGTGATCCATTTGAGCATACTTTATTTAATATGTGTGTGTTGTAGCGGTCAAACATATCTGCTGCTATGTGTGCTAACTTTTAGCATTGAAACATATTTTAACAATAGTCAGGTCCAATGTCACATAATGCTTTTTACAATAAAAGGTTTAGAACGTGCAGAACGGACCTGGATTTGAATTGCGTCAATAAAATCAGACATGCATGGTTTCTTTATGGTACCTCATCGTGAAAAAGAAAAACTGGAATAAGACTGACAGGTAAATTTATATTGGAGCACCATCTGTGCGTTTTGCCAAAACCAATGAACGTTTTAATACAAGTTATGGAATTTTGTAATCTTAGATTATTTCCCCCGAGTACCATTTTAATAAGGATTCTGAGGTCATATTTTCAAACGTGTCTACTTTTGGTATCAATATTGGACTATAACAAATCCTTGATTGACCTTCATGAAGAGTACTATAAATATTTAGACTATTACCAGCATTTATTGCAGTTGTGTCTTTATCTTAGTTGAGTTTTTTTATCTTTATATGTTATATTTTTCATACATTGAAGGGTTTATTCATGTAAAATAATAGTTTCCATTGTTTTAGAAACATTTGCACAATCCAGCCATTTAAGTACTTGACCCATGCTTTCATATTGCATACATTAAAAAACTTCCTTAATTAAAAATTAACAATAATATAACCATTTGTTATTTTTGTCAAAAACTATCAATTTGTGTCGATAAAAAATCGTTAATGTTGTTTGTCAAGGTTCATAGGAAATCCGCATCCCATTTGTTTCATTGTTGTAGAAACTTGTGAAATTATTTGAAATCAAAATAATTATTTAGCAGTATTTTAAATATGATATATTTATGAGGCAAATATAACCAGATTTACCCACTGTAAACATGTAGTAATGCCTATGAAAAATAAGATGCACAATGTAATACAAAAATTCAATACAACAATAACCAAAATGTAAAAAAAGAATCTTTAACGAGGCAGGGTTTGCGATACACAGTTAGTCTAGCTCCACACCGTACATGCCGTAATGACTCCAAAAACATTGTGAGTGAATTAAAAAAAATAAGTATCGAATATGTGATTTATACTAAGAATTTCCGCTTATATTTTAAGATAACGATATTAGAATGGACAAGTGCTGATGAGATTTTTAATTTTGACCATTAATATGCATATTTTCGGGGTTACAACTCCTCTTTTTAAAAACTTAACTCTCTATATCAATTGACTAGCACAAACCAGTGCATAAATTCATTTGATTTTGAAATAAAGTGCGTTTTAAATACAAGTGGTATCAAATTTCACATTTACAAAACAAACTAATATTAACCAGTGTTTAAAAAAAGTTCACTTGATTCCCATTGAAATACCACCCTACATGTTGTTTTGTTGGCAACTGAACTTCATAAAAGATTTCCTAAAACAAAAAGGAAAATGTAAGTAATGTTTAAAACTATAAGTTATGCCAAAAGTACAGTGATTGTACAACAATAAATATACAAATATCTTGTATCCATCAGTCTATTAACACGTGATATTTGCAAGTAGAAAGATCTGAAGAACAGTATCTTAATTCAATAGCTTCATTTATATTAAAATAACCGTAAAAGGTGGAGGCTAATTACAACTTTTCGTCTTTGTGCAGGTAAATTTATAGCAAGATTCGGTATACTATGCTACTATAGGTTACGTCTAGTAAACGTTACATTTCAGTTCAGACAGAATTAGAATTATTGTAAAATTCTACGCATTTACGAATTGTGTTTACTGGGACTACATTTTATATCTGTCATAAGTCTTTCAATACTTCACTCTGAATATAAAAAAAACCCAGTACTTTTGATGCATTACTTTCGAGAATTCGGCGGGTTTTTTTTAATTCCGTTTGTTGTTTTATTCACAGGAATGACAGGCTTTATATTTCAACCAATAGTATTACTCTAGGAATTGAATCAGTCGAATTTATGTGTTCACACAATCCACCCACCCTTCGCCCTAAAAAAGACAGAAAGAAAAGTAAAGATAATGGCGGAAGGTATCAATAGGACATTTGAAAAAAGTGGTCAACACTTGCATACTTTCTGTCGTAACACGTGAAATAAATAACATTGTAAATAGCGCTTCATATATATTCGCAAAGTGACAAGTTCAATGCATATTCAGGACAAGAACGTTAACATGATAACGAAGATTGCTATATGAATGTTGACTCTGCCGACATGCTCAGTCGAATAAACAACAATAAGGAATAAAACTTCTAATGAAATATTTATATAGGTCCATCATATACATCTTAGACAAGCAAAACAACATCGATGTATCTTTCGTTTATTTGTTTCAAACTTTATCGACTTATATATATATAAATGCGTGTATTCTTATTAAAGGCATATACTTATCACAATTTAAACAAATGAATGATCAATACACGTAACATATAAAGAAATTAAATAAAAAAATAAAATGTTGATGCACGGTTTTAAAAATTTATAACTTGTGAATCTGTTAAAAATGAAATAGTGAGATGTTTAACATATTTTTAATTTGCCCAAAGGCAGTAGATCTTTATCTCACATATTCGTTTCAAAACTTGCTGAGTGCTATGAAAACTTGTGACATGTCAGTAATGTATGGTCCATTACAATGACTTACGAAACTTTAGGTATTCCTGTATATTTCCGTTTCTCTTTTTCTGTCTTGCTATAGTGTACTCGTAAATTAAATATAGACACGGAAATTAAAGTTACTTACAAAAATTATTTATTTTTCACATAGTTTAAATCGATGTATCTTATATTTTCGGTCAACAACAAATATTCCCTAGCTGTAAATTGATATATGAAATAGCTTGTAATAAAAGCAATGTTGTGTTGAATAATAAAATTAATCAAGATAATGTTGACATTTGTTGAATTTAATAAACAGTTAAGTTTTGCACAACTTTGTAAATGAAGGAACAGCTCAATAAACTTTTAAAACTGTGTTTCAAATTGTAATATCGGTCACTGACGCAAAACAGGCGTTCATTGTGGAAAAGCAGCACAATACGAAAATTGTGAATTGTGGTTCCGATTCTGTAAAGGGATTATTGTGCTGTCATGCACCGTGACGTACAAAAAGTCTTGCTATAAATGAACATATATTCTGTTTATATGAGATACATTTAAGTCTGCGATAACGATGGGTTGGTTGATTTAAGTTTTACGACCTTGACTTGCTCTAAGTCGACACTATCTTACGTCTAATGCATTTAAAAAAAATCTTATATTTACGTTTAGGGCATTTAATATAACATGATAAGTCTACCTACCAAATTAAAATCAACATAAACATTATTAAAATAAACAAGAATGGAAAAGAAACAATTATGCATTGTTGCTCTGATATAATTTTTATTAACTATATTTGAGCGGGAATGTCTTAATAAAAACTGATTGTCGTATACATAAAATATTTCATCTAGGTGCTTTGAAGTTCGCGTTACATATCAAAATGAATTTCATTGGTTGAAACGTTTGCAAACTTTCAATCCAGGTGTTCTCATCGAGGTCCGCGTTCATGTTTCAATTCAATACACAATATTTCATCTAGGTGCTTTCGTTGAAGTTCGCGTTACATAGTAAAATGAATTTCATTGGTCGGAATATTTGCAAACTTTCAATCCAGGTGTTCTCATCGAGGTCCGCGTTCGTATTTCAATTCAATACCAATATGCAGTCCAATATGGTAAAAAAAAAAAGAATTTTAAACTGTACGATGTCCGAGTAAATAAATAGAATTTAGAAAATAAAACACTTTTACGATTCTTCCAACACAATAAACTTCCAACACAACAAATATACAGTTGGACGGCAAACGTTTTAAGCAGATGGCAGTTAGGTCCGCTGCTGTATGCCCTGAGGTAATCGGTGCCCTCAGGTAATCGTGGCAATAGTGCCCATTTGCGTAGTAATAACATGATCTAAAAATAGAACAAACTAAAAATACATCATTGTACTTTCTATTTCGACTGACAGTATATGTGTGAAAAATAGGAGAAAACAGGAACACAGTCATACAATTTTTTACAATAAGTTACGACAAATAATTCACGAAAAAAAATTCAAATATTTGGTTTATTTGTGATCATTGCAACGTGAACAGATATTTATTTAGTGAAACGTAAATGACTTAAAATAATTAAAAAGAAAACACTTTTTGAATGGCGATTTAAACTTTTATAATAATAGTTGTCAAAAACTGGTTTCATAGAGATTTATGTAAATAAATGTATATACAATTATTTAAACTAACTATTAAAGAATAAAAGTTATCCACACATGCCTAAGGCAGCAAACATTTGATTTTCGGGGGGGGGGGGGGGGGGCTATGGATATTTTTCCTTCGGCGACAGACAATATTTTTTGGAGACAGGTCGAAAACATTTTTTTCTTTCATTTCAATTTTAGCATTACATATAGTGGCAGAACAATTAGAAGCAAACTTTAAAAAAAAAACCATAGCCCCCCCCCCCCCCCCCCCTTGAAAATGAAATGATTGCTGCCTAAGTTTCGTGAATGTCCTGTTGAAATTTGACTATCATTGTGTTTGGTAATATATGACACTTACATATGGACAGATTACGCATATATTGATTTTGGTTACTTCTTTTAAAGTAACATAAGTAGAAAATGATAACATTTAATAGATAGGTTATTAAAATCAGTCCATCTTGTTCGACTACATGAGGGGCAGTGGCGGATTCATTCCTTTTTTTTTAAAGGGGGAGTCCCCAATCCAGGACACAAGGAGGGGGTTCCAACTATATGTTCCCATTCAAATGCATTGATCTCCAAAAAAAAGGGTTCCTATCCCCAGAACACCCCTGGACCCGCCACTGAGCTGTTACAAAAAATATCGCTATAAACTGTCACGGCATTATTTGAATTTAAGTGTATGCATCTTGCACTGTAAGATTAGCATTAACACTAATGCAAAATTGTTAAATAATTAACACTTTCGTTGGTTTTTTCTTATCTTTGTTTGAAATGTATTTATTTAAAGCTTCTTTGTGTACCATTCTTTGTTTATTCGAAAGGGGTAGTAGATATAAATATATATATATACAATTAAAATAGAAGAACCTAGATGACGATATGTATGCGTTCAATAATGATACATATAAAAAAGAAGCTGTGGTATAAATCCCAATGAGACAACTGTCCACAAAAGGACACAGAAATTAACAACTGTAGGTCACCGTATGGCCTTCAACAATGAGCAAAGTCCATATCGCATTGTCATCTATAAAAGGTTCAGAAATAACAATGAAATCCAATTGAAACGAGAAAACTAACGGCCTTAATTATATAAAACAAATGAACAAAAACAAATAGTAAAGAAACGACAACCACTGAATTACAGGCTCCAGACTTGGGGCAGGCACATACGTTTTTTTCTCTCATAAAAATCGATATGTGAAAAGTATTCTATCAATTATATCAAAGTATATTAAGCAAAGCATACATTTATAGATCCGTATTTTACTCGATTGGCTTTAAAATACTAGTAGTTAATAATATATGACACTAACATATGGACAGATTACGCATATATTGATTTTGGTTACTTCTTTTAAAGTAACATATATAAGTAGAAAATGATAACATTTAATAGATAAGTTATTGAAAATCAGTCCATCTTGTCCGACTGCATGAGGGGCAGTGGCGAATCCATCCATTTAAAAAAGGGGGGTTCCCAATTCAGGACACAAGGAGGAGGTTCCAACTATATGTTTCCATTCAAATGCATTGATCTAAAAAAAAAAGGTGCCTATACTCAGAACACCCCTGGACCCGCCACTGTCCATTGTTCAACTACTAAATTGTCTGTTTTACTTACTAGTACACTTGGTACAATAAAAAACCTGATAATAAATTGTTCAAATAAGGCCCTTGAAAATAGTGGAATTAATTACTTTTGGAGTGTCAAAAAATTGCATGCATATAATGGTGATTTTAAATCTGTTCAAAGTTTAGATTTTTCTACTCTATATACCACTTTGCCTCATATTCTTATTAAGAAAAAAATCACATCCCTAATTAACTGGGCATTTAAAAAGTCGGAATGCGAGTACATATGTTCAAACTCTTTGCGATCATTTTTTAGTAGCAATAAACAAAAGAACTATGTCAATTGGACATGCTTTGATACTATTTATGCGCTTGAATTTTTATTTGATAACATTTTTGTTCGCTTTAGAGATTCCGTATATCGTCAAGTTATTGGAATTCCAATGGGGACTAACTGTGAACCAATTATTGCGGACCTGTTTTTGTATTGTTATGAGTTACAATTTATGACTTAAATTAGCAAAGACCCATCAAAACAATATTTGATACAAAAATTTAACAATACTTTTAGATATTTGGATGATATATTGGCTCTCAATAATAACGACTTCCGTATGTATAATAAAGAAATTTATCCTGTAGAACTTACTTTAATTAAAGCTAATGATAACAATGACCACTGCCCTTTCCTCGATCTTGATATCTATATCATAAACGGTAGGATTAATACAAAAATTGTTGATAAGAGAGATGTTTTTTCATTTCCTATTGTTAATTATTCATTTGAAGATGGTGACGTTCCCTTGTCATCATCTTATGGTGTTTATATATCTCAACTTGTAAGATTCTCTCGTGTATGTAACAACGTATTAGATTTTAGCGAGAGAAATTTATGTATTACTAAAAAATTATTACACCAGGGTTTTCGATATCACAAACTGGTCAAAACATTTACTAAATTTTATCATCGGTATAAGGAAATAATTCGTAAATTTAACTCAACATGCAGACATCTTATACGTTCAGGTATTTCACATCTAATTTTTTATGGAAATATTCTATATAAAGAACAAAAATGTCAGTATTCTCCTCAGAAACTAACAAAACCTTTAAATAGACTTATTAAAAAGGGATATAGTTACGATACTGTTGTCAGGTCATTAAAGATTGCATATTTTGGCTTTAATATTGATTCACTGATAGAGTCTTTGAATCGGAACTAAACACATCTATTTCTAAAAAAACAGTTGTTGGCATGACACGGGTTATGTTCTTCTCATATATTTTATGATAGTATGATACTAAACCCCTAACGGGAGGGATTGTGCCTGATATTCATATGATGAACACATAATCTTTCAATCAGTTTAATTGAGGTCTGGAGCTGGCATGTAAGTTAACTGCTAGTAGTCTGTTGTTATTTATGTACTATTGTCATTTTATTTATTTTCTTTTGTTACATCTTTTGACATCAGACTCGGACTTCTCTTGAACTGAATTATAATGTGCGTATTGTTATGCTTTTACTTTTCTACACTGGCTAGATGTATAAGGGGAGGGTTGTGATCTCATAAACATGTTTAACCCCGCCGCAATTTTGCGCATGTCCCAAGTCAGGAGCCTCTGGCCTTTGTTAGGCTTGTATGATTTTAAATTTTAGTTTCTTGTGTCTAATTCGGAGTTTAGTATGACGTCCATTATCTCTGAACTATTATGCATATTTTAAGGGGCTAGCTGAAGGACACCTACAGCTGCGGGAATTCTCGCTACATTGGAGACCCATTGGTTGCCTTCGACTGTTGTCTGCTCTATGGTCGGGTGGTTGTCGCTTTGACATATTCACCATTTCCTTTCTCTATTTTAATAACTATGTTTCTGATCTAATTTTGTATTCTATAAACGGCATCTATATATTTACACTACAAATCTACAACTCTCAGTCTATGGCTACACGTGCTGATCTTATCTATATTCATGCATAATATTCATTAGCTGTGTATGAGTATCAAAATCGTATCATACGCGATGATGACCAGCCAGTACATACTAAAATGATTTTATTCACCATTATTAAAAAAGAGAAACATTGCAGTACGAACAGTAATCTATTTGGTTCTTCATTTGACATTACTTTGAAAGTAACGTAGTTACAAGCACAGGTTATACAGTATATAACTGCTTTTTTAGAATGTTAATTGTCTTAATCAATCTTATTTGAGAGATGTTGGATATTTTCAAGGAAAAACCTCACATCTCCAGTGGACTTTTGTACATGGTCAGATAACCTTAGGTCATCTCTAAATTACTGTGTATTTCCTGTATCTCAGATCATATCTATGATTGCTCACATGGTGAGGCTACCTCAGGTCACCTCTGTATGATTGAACATTGTGAGGTTACCTAATATTACATCTGTATTGCTGTACATGGTGAGGTTACTCTGTATTACTACACATACTCGTATTACCGTATAGCGGGTTATTTTCGCGGGTGTAAAATTTCGCGATTTTCATTGAAGAGGGTATACAAAAAATTTTGGCGGTTATTATTTTGGCGGATTCAACATTTTTAGCATTACCTTTGCATGTACATTTTTAAATTGACGGAATTTATTTTGGCGATTTTGTTCTATCCGCGAAAATTTACACCCCGCGAAAATAACCCGCTATACGGTACCACATTTTGTATAAACTTTACAAAACACTATTTTTTTAGTTTTCCTCAGCGCACTTCTGCATTTCTATACATGGTCAAGTGAACATGTTAACTAATGTCATTTCTTAACTACTGTATATAAATATGTAACCTCAGAATACCCCTGTATGTTACAATATGGTGAGGTTAATTACCTAAGGTCACAACTTCATGGTCATTGTACCAGCTGCATGTTACCACAGATAAACTTTGCAAAACGCTAATTTTCTACAAACCTCAGGTGACCACAATTGAATGTTCATAACTCCCTTCGTCAGCTTAGTCCGTCCAGATAACATCTATGTTCTTTTTTTCACGGACAGGCTACCTCAGGTCATCTGTAAATTACTGTACATGACCAGGTTACCTCAGGTCATCTGTAAATTACTGTACATGACAAGGTTACCTCAGGTCATATGTAAATTGCTATACATGACCACGTTAACTCAGGGAACCACTGTACTACTGTGCATGGTAAGGTTACCTCAGGGAACCATGGTACTATATAGCTACTGTGTATGATGATCGGGTTACTTCAAGGAACCATTGTTCTACTGGGCATGGTCTGGTTACCTCAGGGATCCATTGTACTACTGTGCATTGTCATGTTACCGAGGGAACCATTGCACCCTGCATGGTCAGGCTACCTCAGGGAACCACTGTACTACTGTGTATGGTCAGGTTCCCTCAGGGAACCATTGTACTACTGTGCATTGTCATGTTACCTCAGGGAACCTTTGTACTACTGTGCATGGTCAGGTTTCCCCAGGGAACCATTGTACTATTGACATGGTCAGGTTACTTAAGGGAACCATTGTACTACTGTGCATGGTCAGGTTACCTCAGGGAACCATTGTACAACTGTGCCTGGTCAGGTTACCTCAGGGAACCATTGTACTACTGTGCATGGTAAGTTGCCTCAGGGAATCATTGTACTACTGTGTATGGTCAGGTTACCTCAGGAAACCATTGTACTACTGTGTATGTTCAGGTTACTCAGGGAACCACTGTGCAACTGTTCATGGTCAGGTTACCTCAGGGAACCATTGTTCTTCTGTGTATGGCTATGTTACCTTAGGGAATCATTGTTCTACTGTACATGGTCATGGTACCTCAGGGAACCATTGTACTGTTGTGTATTGTGAGTTTACCTCAGGGAACCATAGTACTACTGTGCATAGTCAGGTTACCTCAGGGAAAAATTGTACTACTGTGCATAGTCAGGTTACCTCAGGGAACAATTGTACTACTGTACATGTTTAAGTTACCCCAGGAAACCATTGTAATACTGTGCATTGTTAGGTTACTCAGGGAACCATTGTACAACTATGCATGGTCAGGTAACCTCAGAAAAACATTGTACTACTGTGCATTGCCAGGTTACTTCAGGGAACCATTGTACTTCTGTGCATTGTCATGTCTCCTCAGGGAACCACTCTACTACTGTGCATGGTCAGGTTACCTCAGGGAACCATTCTACTACTGTGATGGTAAGGTACCTCAGGGGATCATTGTACTACTCTGCATTGTCAGGTTTCCTCAGGAAATCATTGTTCTACTGTGCATGGTTATTTAACCTCAGGAAACCATTGTAATACTATGCATTGTCAGGTTACTCAGGGAACCACTGTTCAACTATGCATTGTCAGGTTACTCAGGGAACCACTGTTCAACTATGCATGGTCAGGTAACCTCAGGAAAGCATTGTACTACTGTGCATTGCCAGGTTACCTCAGGGAACCATTGTACTACTGTGCATGGTAAGTTTATCTCAGGGAACCATTGTACTACTGTGCATGGTCAGGTTACCTCAGGGAACCATTGTACTACTGTGCATTGTCAGGTTTCCTCAGGGAACCACTGTACAACTGGGCATGGTCAAGTAACCCCAGGGAACCATTATACTAATCTGCAGGGAACCATTGTACTGTGTATATTCATGTTACTTAAGTGAACCATTGTACTACTGTGCATGGTAGGTAACCTCAGAGAATCATTATACTACTGTGCATGGTCATGTTACACCAGGTTACCACAATACAACTGGGCATTGTCAGGTAACCTCAGGGAACCATTGTACTACTGTCCAGGGAACCATTGTACTATTGTGCATGTTCAAGTCTCCTCAGGGAAACGTTGTTCTACTGTGCATGGTCATGTACCTCAGGGAACCATTGTACTGTTGTGTATTGTGAGTTCACCTCAAGGAATCATTGTACTACTGTGCATGGTCAGGTTACCTCAGGGAACCAATGCACTACTGTGCATGGTCAGGTTTCTTCAGAAAACCATTGTACTACTCTGCATGGTAGGTAACCTCAGGGAATCATTGTACTACCCTGCATGGTCAGATAACTTCAGGGAACAATTGTACTACTGTGCATGGTAAGTAATTAGGGAATCATTGCACTACCATGCGTGGTCAGGTTACTTCAGAGAATCATTGCACTACTGTGCATGATCAGATTACTTCAGGGAACCATTGAACTACTGTACATGGCCATGTTACCTCAGGGAACCATTGTACTGCTGTGCATGGTCAGTTTATTATCTCAGGGAACCATTGTACTACTGTGCATGGTCAGGTTACCTCAGGAAAAATTGTGCTTCTGTGCATGGTCAGGTTTCCTCAGGGAACCATTGTGCTTCTGTGCATTGTCAGGTTTCCTCAGGGAACCATTCTGTTATCCATTTGTTTTATGTGTTTGGACTTTTGATTTTGCCTTTTGATTTTTGATTTTCCTTTTTGAATTTTCCTTGGAGTTTAGTATTTTTGTGTTTTTACTTCTACTACTGTACATGGTCATGTTACCTCAGGGAACCACATTACTACTGTGTATGGTCAGGTTACCTCAGGGAACCATTGTACTATTGTGCATTGTCATGCTACCTCAGGTGACCATTGTACTACTGTGCATGGTCAGGTTTCCCAAAGGAATCATTGTACTACTGTACATGGTCAGGTTACTGCAGGGAACCATTGTACTTCTGTGCATTGCCAGGTTACCCCAGGGAACCATTGTACTACTGTGCATGGTAAGTTTATCTCAGGGAACCATTGTACTACTGTGCATGGTCAGGTTACCTCAGGGAACTATTGTACTACTGTGCATTGTCAGGTTTCCTCAGGGAACCATTGCACTACTGTACATGGTCATGTTACCTCAGGGAACCACTGTACTACTGTGCATGGCCAGGTTACCTCAGGAAACCATTGTACTACTGTGCATTGTCATGTTACCTCAGGGAACCATTGTACTACTGTGCATGGTCAGGTTTACCCAGGGAACCATTGTTCTACTGTACATGGTCAGATTACTTCACGGAACCATTGTACTTCTGTGCATGGTCAGGTTACCTCAGGGAACAATTGCACTACTGTGCCTGGTCAGAATACTTCAGGAACCATTGTACTACTGTGCATGGTAGGTTTCCTCAGGGAACCATTGTACTAATGTGCATGGTCATGTTACCTCAGGGAACCACAGTACAACTGTGCATGGTCAGGTTACCTCAGGGAACCATTGTACTCTTGTGCATGGTCAGGTTACCTCAGTGAACCGCTGTACAATTGTGCATGGTCAGGTTATTCATAAAGATAGACAAGAATGAGATTTACAGATAATTTAGTAGACTGAATTTTTTTCTGAACTCATTTTTTTCTGTTTGTTTATAGGTTTATGGTGAATGGAAACATAAAATATAGACTTTTTAAAAAATCTTGCATCTTTTTGGGATATCATTCCAGGAAAATGGAAGGATATCATGTTTACTTGAAGTGGTGAGGTCTAGTAAAAATAGCAAACAGACAGTAGAAAAAAAATGAGTTGACTTCACGATTGCGTAACGTTTTATTCTTCGTGGCAAGACCCCCTTTTTTCAATTAAATCACAATTTCACTTTGGTACATACATGATATGAACATGATTTTTTTCTAAGATCAGCTGATTTGCATGTAAGCCTATGGAGCAGTCAATAACAAGACTGCAACCTTATGTTAATTTGATTTGAATCGATTATATTTGTTGTTATTTTTTGGGTTACCTGAGGTAATCCTGTTATGAAAGAATACTTCGTAGTACTTTGCTGGTATATGCATTTATGCTGTAATTACACAATTTCTTAATTTAAAATGTAGGACTTCATAGATTTGTATTGTTTATGCGATTATATGTAAATGTTACATGAGTTCACTTGAGTTAAATAAATTGTATTTGTCGTTATAATTGGGGTTACCTGAGGTAACCCTGTCATGAATGAATACTTCGAAGATACTTTGCTAGTCTTTACACTAATTGTAATAAACTAACTTATTCATTTTGAATGTAGAAATTCATTGAAGTTATATTGTTTATGAGATATATATGTAAAGGTGATCTCAAATAACTTCAGTTAAGTGGGTTATATTTGCAATTATATTTGTGATGAAAGAATGCTTATTAGATAGTTTGCTAGTGTAAACATTTATGTTGCAATCAAACAATTTCTTTATTTTACATGTAGGACTTCACAGATGGAAATTTTCTTATCTAAAACCACTTATACATTGATCATAAATTATTGATAAATCTGTCAGCATCTAACTAAGTAGCCACACATTGCATGGATTATATTTCATATTATGACCCAAATCTAGGTTTCCCCTCTATGTATTTTTATCTCCAGTAGTTAGATGATATATTTATAGTCACAAAACAAAAGATTTAGAGAGAATGGTTTCCTGAAAATGAACTTAATTAAGGTAAGAATTTATAATTTTATTCAATTAGAAGTACTTTAAACCTTCAGTTTTTACAAAAATATATATTAATGGGTCTTTATAATGTAAAGATATCTGAAAATACATATACAATGTACATACATTTTGTATGTAATATTAGACATATCTATAAAAAAAAAACTAGAATACATGTATAATTTCAACTAGAATAAATTCATATCTTTCTTAACTTATTAAAGATAGATTTTTACATCTTAAACAATACTTTCACTTTTTAATAGACTAGGAACTTCACAAAAGTGATTTTAAATTCATTTAATTCCTCTAACAAATTATTTAAGAATACTTTTTGGTTATGTTTTGTAGAAATATGTCCAAATTTAAAGATTTGTATACCTTTAAAGAAGAAGGAATTGCAGATAATCTACTATATATTGACCAGTTATATAGCTTCATAAAAGAAAGAGTAACCGAAGATGATAAATACAAAATAAATCGACCAAATTTTGTAAGGGAGTTTAAGGGACACAAAGAAGGAAGAAGGCATTAAATCCCTGAGTCATGGTAATGCTATTACCATTTCTTCAGCGGTCAGATACATCTTCAACCACTTCGATGACTACCGGATTTGTCAAGAAATTGGACTGCAAATATCAAGTACAGCATTTAATAGCCAGTCAACGGAGCAAACTAAAACACTGTTTTCTTTGTATAAAGCCATATCTGAATTTGACACGAAGCAAATAACTTTAAAACTGAACGAGAGGTTGGAAATAGATGATACAAATTTCTGTATATCATCTATTGAAAATACTTACAGAACCGATTTTTCAGATTTTGAATGGAAAAAAATATGTATTTTCGAAAATTACTACAGTAAATATGTTGCATCTTCTGAAGACCATTATGAAACTGCATTAAACCAGAAATGGGAGACATTTGAATATTTAAAGAAAATTACTTCAATGTCAAGGAACTTTGAAAAACTAAATAAAAGTACCATTAAAGCAAGAACTATAAGACAAAAGGTATACGAACATTCCCAAAACATCTTGATATGGACAAGAAAGAAACATTTTCCTGCTGTCATTGAATCTCAACTGATGAAAAAGTTTGATATCATTAATCCAGATATAACATTTCCACCTGTATGTGTTGACACACCTCAATCTATTGACACAAACTCAGTTATGCTTATTTTTTCGTGTATAAAATCTGAAAAATATGAAGAATACACAAAGATTGCCACAAATTTTCTACAGAATAAGCATCACCTTAATGCTAGTCAAATCATCTTTGTATCACCAGAGACAATTGAAAATTACAGACGTCCAAACAACGGAATTGCATGATTTCATTTAAGGGACGATTTGCTACAGGGGAAACTTGAAAATGACATCATTTAAGTAATTCAGCCGGCCAGACAGTCCTTTGATGGAAATGAGTCCAATGAATGTGATGCCTGCTTTAATCATTGTGATTTGGTTAAACCACTATCTTTACATAACTTTGAATTGTTGCAAGAATGGTTTCTAGATATACCACTTGATATACAGATTATCCTGGACAAGTTTATAAATAGAGACTCCTTTTACAGCAGTGGTAACAAAAAAGCATTCTTGCTTTCTAAAATGGAAAGATTGTATGGAGCCTACGACATACTTCTCAACACTTTCAACAAGAACTATATTGGTATACTCCAACAGGCCAACACTGATGAATTAGCAATGCATTTTCAAAGTATAACAACAGTATTTTCTATCGCTAGTAATACAGGTATTTCTACGAGTTTGGTGACAGCAGAAAAGAAGATAAAGTAAAAAGCAACAGACGACCTGTGTTACTACAATACTTACTTAAAGAAATTTCCCTTTCATTATCAAACAACTACAGGTATAGCAGATCAATTAGTAAACCTAAGAGACTGCCACCTAATACTGATGATGGATAACCTAGTTAGGATGACTTTCCGTTCTGATCCTAATCCTGGAGAAAACAGATCAGGACAACTATGCACACTGCCTTTAACATTGCAAGGTTTACCAAAAGACAGTTCAGTTACAGATTCATGGCATACTGCAGACTGTTTAAAAGATCAGAATTGTCAGTGCAAGAAAGACATCAAGCTGCGAAAGGAAGATTTTGATAATGCACTAGTATCCTTAACCAATGAAGAGACAGTTTGTTGGGAAAGATTTCAGAAGCTGTTGACATGGGGAAGTGTACCCTTATGGAAAGTTTGTTAAATAAAAGTACACATATTTTGTAGTTAGTTTTCCAATAGTTGACCAAAAAACACACTGAAGTGCACACTCTATTACAGAGCCGCCACAAGACATCCTAGTGGACAGAAATTAAAGAATAAGAATAAATGTTAGCGTCTTGGTGTTATTTTCAATTACTTTTTAGAGATGCAGTTAATGCAAAAAAGAAGATGTTGTATGATTGCCAATGAGACAACTATCCACAAAATACCAAAATGACACAAACATTAACAACTATAGGTCACCGTACAGCCTTCAACAATGAGCAAAGCCCAAACCGCATAGTCAGCTATAAAACACGGTGGGTATGGTTGTCCTGCGAGAGAACGTTCTGTGCTGGTGATTCGGTCCTGACGGGTGCTGGTGATCAATGAAAAAATGTAAACAAAGACGAAAATGATGATTTTTGACGTTTTCACTCATAAAAAATCGAAGAAAACAGTTGAGATTTTTCAATTTTGTTTCTTATGGGTTCCTATGTAAACCATTAAAAAGTTGACCCTCTAAACTGTTTCAGAAAGCGTAACACAAAAAGACTCATTTTCAGAAAATCTCGAACTGAAAAAATTAAACAAAAATGCTCATAGAGTCCGCTTTCTATACCGCAATCCACACGACAAAACTATTTTGTGAAAAAAACATTGCAATTTATTTAAATTTAGCATTTTCTCAATTTATTCATGTCCTGATACTGTGCTGGTGGGTCCTGTCATTGTGCTGGTGGGTCCTGATACGGTGCTGGTGATTTTGGATAAGAAGTTGGTCATATTTGAAACAAATGTTACAAAATCAATAAAATTGGGCAGATAATTGTTGTCAATAGGATCTATGACTCCTATTTTAGCTCTTGTGCATCCATGTGGCTGTTTAATATGTGTTTTCAAATGATTGTAACTTGTATTACATAATTACATAAAAGGGCAACATGTTTCGTCCAATATCATGAGATAACAATATATAGTATCTAAAATAAGAATAGTTTTATTAAGATATTAAATGCCCCTTACATTGATGCTTCAACAATGATCAAAGCCCATGCCGCATAGACATGTTTGTTAGCGCTCCGCATACCCCTCCCCACTTCTACCCAACCAACCCTTCTCATTTCCTCCTTCATTGTTACAGTGGTGTACTAACACAACAATTTATCACATAAAATAAAAACACAAAGACACACATTATTGAACAACGAATGCTCGCAGGTACTGAAAGCTAGTTCAAAGCCGCATTTTCAACACAATGAATTGAACACAAGTTAAAAATTCCACAATACTATATAATTCATTTTATGTGTCAATTTGTTCGAAAAAAGTCGAAAAGAAGAGAGTTTTTTTAATGTCATGATTATCTGTCGCTTTCTAGATCTATGCTTAGCATTTATTTCAGATGACATGGACTCCTCACCCTGGTGACCCTGCTGCCTTTCATAACTTTATCCGTATACATATATTAATAGATAAACAAAAGGCTGCAACTGGTATTTTTGTATTTTAAAAAAATGATTCGTTGTCACGAGAATATTTGTGGTGAATGGAAACTGTGAGGGTCAAAATCTTAAATTGCTTATAAATGTTGCTGGACCCAGTTTCGTTATCTGATCGGAATTTTCTGAAATGTGCAAGGTAGATAGACATTTTGATTTTTTTTACTCGGTAAGGTTTGCCCTAATTGCTTGAACTTTTGCAATATTAAAGCCGATTTCAATGAGTGTGAAGACAAAGGGAATATCTTTGGTTATCTTGCTTGCTGAACAGAAAAGTCATTGTTAGGTTATGTAAACTACCCTACTTTAAGAGAAGACTAGTCCGACAAATGACACATCTTTCTGTCTGTAGGACCAGGCTACTTCGAAAGGAGGGTAGTATACCTTACCTAACAATGACTTCACGGTTTAGCTAACAAACAAGCTAACCAAAGATATTACCTTTGCCTACATACTCAATGGAATCGGCTGTAACTAAAAACTCGAATACATTTTAACAGACAGTGGTCATGTTTGTTGATGAATATTGTATTTCCTAGATTCACTCTTGATAAATCATTTAGTAACATTTGGTCAAGTAATTTCAGAAAAGATCTTTTTGTAATTGCGGACGCCAAGACAATAAATGAACCTCACACGACCCCTCGACACAGGTGAGCTTATATATGATCTTATAGTGATTCGGGTTGATAACCAGTTGAAATTAAGCCATTTTTTTTTGTGTGTGTAGATTTGTATTGCTTTAAACTGTTCAGTCCACAGAAGGGGTCATAAACCATACACGAAAAGATAAAATATTAGTTTAAACATATTTATCTTTAGTGGATTGGGAAACAAGTTTTGCAACTTATATTAATCCCTTTCCACTTGGCGGGTGCGAGTGCTGCCTTGTAGCGGCATTAGCCTACTCTTTTTCGAAATCGACAAGGGTGTCTTTAATGTGGCTCTCTCTTAACACGGGTCAGCCATTTATCGTCCCCTTCCGACGGACTATCATCGTTTCCTCAATTACTCGCCAATGGTGCCAAGGGATAAAATATTGATCTAAGTACTTAATTTGCATCTCTGAACCCCCCACCCCCGGCTTGTTTTTTTAGGAGGGTGTCTAAAAATGGTCGATTACAGACAGCCGAGTACGCATTTTACTTTCCAGGCGTGTTTACGTTGATTGTTAAAGTACTGAAAACGGATAGATGGAAACAAAAATGTTTGATATATCTGGCTTTAGATTCAGTTCTTTTAAATATAAATTAAGGCTACATTTTAATATAATAATACTTAGAATTCACAATATAAAAAAATGCAGAAAAAAAATGGATGAAGTGAAATATCTTAGTAAGGAGTCATTACTACAGAGATGGTGTGTTTGACACACAAAACTTAAAAGCTTAGTGATATTATCAATATTAAAATAAAAGTGTATTTTAGTTGGGTAATTTTTCCATTTACTCATTTTCAATTATAATTAAGGCACATTTGATTTTTATTCATAAAAATATATAAATATAGAAAAGTAGGACACTTTGTTCACTTCCTCCCCGTAATTCTTTATCAAAAATATTTATTTATTTTGGAATTTTGAAATGAAAAAGCGAAGACATCTTAGTTTTGTTAGTGTTCTCTAGGTTATCTCGTCTTCATTCTCTGACATATTCTAGTCTGCCCTTTCGTAAAATAGTGATTTTTTTTTTAGTGTTCTATCGAACTTTCGAAAAAAAATACCTCAAAACCGTTCAGACAAAAAAATTATGTTGAAAAATCTTACAGATACAGCAAGTGATTCTTAATAGCTATAAGATACATTTTTCTTTTAAAATACAACTTTAAAATCTTACGGGAAACTATTCCAAGCTTAAAACTTTCACTGTAACCTCGCTCTAACTTATCCCCCATCCCCCCCCCCCCCCCAAAAAAAACCCAAACAAACAAACCCGTAATACTATTGTCATTCTTATAGTCAGCACTCAAATTCACAAACAAGTGTGTTTTAAGCTGCTAAAGACATATGATTCAAACGCTCAGAAAGTCCTTTGTTCTATATTTTTGCTCTCCATTTTTATGCAAAACCTTTTACATTTTCATTTTATGGGTTATTGTTGAAAGTCGTACGATGACGACGTATGGTTGTTAACACATACTTCCTTTGGTTTCTTATGGAAAATTGTTCATTGACAACAAACATACCACATCATCTACTTTATATAAGTATTGTATAAATTACAACGTATGTTGGTGATCTTTCAAAATGATCGTAATTCCGAAAATCGTAAACATATTTTCTTATCTTAAAAGGGGGAAGAAGGGTTCCATTAACAGGCCAATAAATAAAAATTACAGTTAATTTTTAAAAAAGTAAAAAAATAGGGGTATTTTTTCTCTCATAATAACAGTAAACAGATTCACAACAATGTCAATTTCAAGAAAGCAGACAACAGTTAATTAGTCAATAACAGTACAGCATCAATGATCTTGAATATATGCCACTTTCAACTAAAATATAAAGGCACAGAACCAGGACATAGGAGCACAGAACCAGGACCGTTTTTCTTATCACCAGCACAGCGTCAGGACAATTCCGTTTAACGAACTTGCACGACTTTTGCAATATAATATTGTTGTAATATACTTTGCATGGTACTTATGACGCATCAGAGAAAAATTAAGCAACAAAACAGTCGTTTTATTGCCGTTCTGATACAATGTAAACAAACCCACCAGCACAGAATCAGGACCCTCCAGCACCTGACAGGACCAAATCACCAGCACAGAACGTTCTCTCGCAGGACAACCATTCCCACCGTGTAAAAGGACCCGATAAGACAATGTAAAACAATTCAAACGATAAAACTAACGGCCTTATTTATGTAAAAAAATGAACACTTATTTGCTTTCTAATTTAGGAAAATTGACTATTTTGAAATAGGTATTCTGTGAAGTTCACTCAAATACTGTTCTCTCACTAAATTCTTATCATCATTATAGCACTTTTTTTACATTTTTCAGCAAATCTTGTATCTCTTCAACAAAGTATAGATCTTAATTGGACAGAAGAGGACAGTTTATCAGATTTGGGAAGTTTCTATTTAACACTTCTAATAATTATATTAACAAGGTGATAATGTAGGTAGTTATTAAGATATATTTGAAGATAGAAAGACCAATATACAAGAACATTTTTAATTGACAATTATGAAATAAAGTTTAATAGTAATGATGGCAATTACTATGAGACATATAGTTTGCACTAAAATTGGTATCGTGCATTATTTCCCCTTTCAACAGGACAAGTTTCAAACATATCAGATTAAACCTAAAAAAAATAGTTATATTATATATGATATATCAAGTAAGTTTAACCTTTTTAAGCATATTTCTTCTTTTTCAGTCTGACCTTCTATTGAATGTAGATGAATTTGAACAAGAATACATTAATGATGACCTTTTAGAAATTGAGGAAGTACATCAGTTTGAAAAGGAAGAGTATGAGGATAACCTGGATTCTTTGGTCCAAACAGCAAATCTTTTGTATCAAACTTCAAAATTACTGTCTAATGACATTAATATGTCTGGAATTTTTGAATTGGATTTGCAGCAGAATGATTTGGAAGACTCATTCAGTCATCTGCATATTGAGTCAGATGACACAGAAACATCCATTCCTAAGTATACATTGGACAGTACAAGTTGTATATCATCACCAAGTCATTCACAAGCTTCAACTATTTTAAAAACCTTTGGATTTGAGAAGTACAATGTCCCGCCTCTTCTTTGCAGACATCCACCACCAGCAACTGGAAGAGATGATGACATTCTCAAGCTCAGAGAAATTTTGGATGATGTGTTAATAAAGACTGGACGTATTAACATGTCATATGAAGGAAAGGATAGGATTTTGTTTGGACCAGACAACAAAATTGGGGCAAACCTATTACAGCTTCTCTCTCAAGACAACAAATATCGTCACTTTTTACCTGAATTTCCCCTTCTTCATTTACGCAAGTCAAAAATAAATACACTTTTCAGTGCCTATAAAGATGCTGGTTTATTGCAGCTTCTCATGTACATGTGTGATGATGAAAAGAAGGAATGGCGAAACTTATATCAATGGAACATATTGATGTTGCTACCAGATTTGTTAGACGTTTGTCACTTTCCTTTCATGTAGCATTTTTGTGTCGCTTCCTTCAATGCATTGATGATAAAGATGCTGAGTCTGTCTTAGATATGCTGGAAAGTGGTCAAATATCATCAGAGACTTGGCACAAACAACATAGTGAATTTATGGACGCTGGGAGTTCAAAAAATTCAACATTTAGATTGCACATGGAAATGATGCAGCATTGTGATGAAGTGGTTGCAGTTTATTTGGCAGAACGTTTAGGAGGAGTTGATGGATACAATCTACTTTTAGGTGCCGTAAAGTCATCATTGTTATTTTCGTTTTTAAATGGTGCATCTTCATATGGTCCATTTTGTGTACGACTGCTACTTGAGCATTTTAGTGCAGGTCATTTTCACCAGTGTATGAAGAAAACACTTTATTCAACACCAATTGGAAATACTTCAACCAATTTTGCCAGTGATTCAAAGAGGGAAATGGATCATCAAGATGTTATACGCGGATTTAGATCTGGTTCTACACTTCCCGCTGTAACTAGTAGAATGTCTCTGATAGATTCATTAAATGAAACACACCAAAAAAGAACAATTGACAGAGAGAAAAGTTCTGATAATGGACCCAATAAAACCAATCAATCTGATGTTGAATGGAAATTAACAGAAGTTGATCTAAACCACATCATACCAATAGCCTCATTGATATTACGTAGAGGAGGATTAAACTTAGAAGAAAACACAATGCCTGAAAATGTCTACAATACTAAAAAGTTGTTTCTGCCCCTGCAATTTTAGATGAAATCACATTTGATGTTGGAAAGTATCTTATAAAAAGATTTCTCGTAAATAATCAGCTATTGGGGATGAAAACAGATGACATGCCTGACATAAGAAATTTCAAGGGGCCACCAACTCTTTTATCAAAAGCCAAAAGGAGCAAAGGCATTACCTTAAAAAGGACATCAGAAAAAACAACAACAATAACAAAATCTGAAAGAGAACTTAAAGAAGAGAAAAGAAGTAAGACTCTTAAGAAGGAAAACCAAATGGCTGACTTGCTGAGTTCAGAGAGGAATATGTGTCAGTCACTAGTAAAACCTGACTGCTCAAAGCCAAAAGTGATGAAGTCTAAAGGTATTCAAGAGGCATTAATTTTAATGCTTGCTGATCTAAAGAGCGAAAAGAAAGATTTGATAACACTTGGTACTAATACAATACCAAATACCATATCAACTTCAATTCAAATGGCAACAGTAGAATTTGCAGGTGTAAAGTTTAAGGCTAAAGTGTCTACAGAAATCCAGTACATCAGATAGGTCCAAAATGCTGTTTTAAAGAATATAGTACAAAGCTTGCCAAATCTAGAAAGAGTTGTTTTATGCGAAGAAAAATATTCATTCACACCTGACCATTTTAAAGCCCTACTCATCAACAAAGAAAAGCTAAGGAGAAACTAACAATATCACATCTTAGAGATCCAGATGCTGCCATAAATGCTGCAACTTTCAGAAAAGATGACATTATAACCACAAGAGAAGGGAAAAGTCTGATAAGAAAGTTTTTGGCGGCAAATGCTGTAGACCTGCGAATAGATGCTAATGTTATACTCGACATAGACAGCGAATTGAATATACAGAGAATACAATGCCATCATGGGGAACATTATACCTGTGAGTATTACACAACACCAATAAGGTGTATCTTTAAAAAATCACAGCAACAACCAACTGTTCAGGATTTAATCACTGTCTCCCAAAGAAAGGGAGATGCAGAAATGGCCCAGATAGATTGGCTTCTTGGTGAACAATCGAAACTATCTCCCTCCATGTCAGCTTGTAGCATACTAACATCAGGTGATATTGATGCAATTCCGATACATCTTTATTCATTATCCAAGAAGTGGCCACAAGTAAATGGAAGATACAGTCACACTGTTTCTGTGATTTTACAAAAGCCACACAAAAAAAATGGACATATATAATCTTACAGACATGATGGAAATCTTAGAAAGTAGTTTTAAAAATGAGGATGATATTGTGAAAAAAGCATCCATCGTCCTTTGTATGGGAGGCAATGATTTTATCCCAAAATTCCATAATATTTCACATAAGAAGATGCTAAGTTTATTTATGTCAAATGAACATTTTCGCCTGAACTTGTTTGAGAAATCTGAGAAAAATATCCACCAACTTAATACAACAGTGTACAAAGATTTTGTCAAAACCTTATTTTCTTCTATGTCTAAAATTCAAGATTCTTTTGAAGAAGTAAGACACAACTCAATGTTTTGCAAACAGCGGAAAACCAAAAACCAGATGGACACAAACTTACTTCGGAATGCAAAACTGTGGCTGCCCCCTGAATCTTGTTTAGATAGAATGGCAGAGCTGGTTAATTTGCAAATTGAATATTTGGAAACTACTGGAGATTCAATGGCAAAATTGCCAAACTTTTTAGAAAAGGACTGTTTGAAAATGACAGTAACAGGTGAAGTTGAGTACCATTTTGGACCTCTAGCCCGGGAAAACATTGAACATTTGTTAGGAAACCATAAAAGACAAATGAAGGAAACACCACAGAAAGGGAAGATAAAGAAAAAAATGCTTACATCAACGCCATCTAAGGCTAATACTTCATCTAAATAAATGCATATGATGATGACAATTGTTGACTCTATGAAACTGACATTATTAAAATACTATGCTTATTTGTAATGAAGATTTTTTTTTCCAATTTTAAGGACGTGCAAAAATCTAGTGTACATTTTGGACAAAATCATATTTCACAAAAGTAAATGCAACATTCTTGTGTATATTTTAGACAAAACCATTTTTTATCGAAGTTAATGTTTAATTCGTGTGCAAGTTTTATACAAAATATCAGCAGCAAATTCGAACAGATATTAGAAAATATTTGTTTTCTGTGTTTCAGTTTTCACTGAAGTTATTATGTATGTTTGTGTTTTTTATACCTGCACTTAAAGATTCATGTCTTTAGTGTAAAGATTTTCAGCAACTTTTTATCACAAATAAATGGTATGTTTGTCAGTAAATATATTTTTGTAAAGCCTTGATGATATTTTCTTGAAAGATATATTTCTATATAATCTTTTTAAAAATGCATATATATAGTTTTCTGTTAAACTGTCTGAAATATACATATTTAATATAGGTTTATATTTCACATTCACTTTTTAAATCTGATTACAACAGTGTATTTAGAATTAGAGATCTTTTACCCCCCCCCCCTTTTTTTTCTTTTCTTTTCTACGCTAACCTTTGTATTGTAAAGAAAATATCTGATTCAGAGTTAAAATCTATTTTTATCTCTGATCATGTTTCATCGAATGAAGCTGTGTACCTAGCAGCATGGGTTAATATAAATGACATGTTAATTTGAAGTTATGCAGTTAACTGATAAAAATACTGATAAGGTGCCTAGTCAAAACGACAAGGTTTCACTGGCTTATTTTAGAGAGTGTTTAGAAAATGCGATCTGTCTTAACTCGATTTAAATGGATTATACTTGTAGCTATTTTATGGGTTACCTGAGGTAACCCTGTCATGACAGAATACTTAGTAGATACTTTGTTAGATTATGTATTTATGGTGTAATAAACCAACTTCTTCACTTTCAATGTAGGAATTCATTGAAATTATATTGTTTATGTGATGTAAATGTAAAGGTGATCTGAATTAACTTGAGTTAAATTTGTTGTAATTGCTGTTATTGCTTGGGTTACCTCAGGTAACCCTGTTATGAAAATAATATTAGTAGATACTATGCTAGTGTATACATTTGTATTTTAATCACACAATTTCTTAATTTAAAAATGTAGGACTTCATAGATTTGTATTTTTTATTTGATGTTATTGGTATGGTTACCCGAGGTTATCCTGTCATGTAAGAATACTTTGTAGATAGTTTTCCAGAATATACATTTAAGTTGTAATAAACGATTTACTTTTTTATAAATTTGAACTTCATAGATGTGTATTGTTTATATGATATTGAGGAAAGGCAACTTAAGTTAACTTTATTTGAATTGATTATATTTACTGTTATTTTTGGCGTTACCTGAGGTAACCCTGTTATGAAAGAATACTTCGTACATACTTTTCTGGTATATGCATTGATGTTGTAATTACACAATTTCTTAATTTAAAATGTAGGACTTCATAGATTTGTATTGTTTATTCGATGTATGGATATATGTTACCTGAGTAAACTTGAGTTAAAAGGGTTGTATTTGTTGTTATTATTAGGTTACCTGAGGTAACCCTGTCTCAGGTAACCCTGTAATGAATGAATTCTTCGTAGATACTTTGCTAGTGTTTGCATTAATTGTAATAAACAAACTTCTTTATTTCAAATGTAGTACTTCATGAAAGTTGTATTGCTTATGTGATGTACATGTAAAGGTGAACTCAGTTAACTTCAGTTAAGTGGGTTATATTTGTAATTATGTCTGGGGTTACCTCAGGTACCCATGACATGAAGAATGCTTTTCAGAAAGTTTGCTATTGTAAACATTTATATTTCTTTGTTTTAAATGAAGGACTTCATAGATGTGTATTGTTTATGTGATATACCGGAAAGGCGACTTAAGTTAACTTGATATGAATGGATAATACTTGTTGCTATTTTATGGGTTACCTTAGGTAACCCTGTCATGACAGAATACTTAGTAGATACTTTGCTAGTATATGCATTTATGGTGTAATAAACCAACTTCTTCGTTTTTAATGTAGAAATTCATTGAAGTTATAATGTTTATGTGATGTATATGTAAAGGTGATCTGAATTCACTTGAGTTAAATAGGTTGTATTTGTTGTTATTGTATTGGTTACCTCAGGTAACCCTGCTATGAAAGAATTCTTAGTCGATACTTTGCTAGTGTATACATTTGTATTGTAATTCCACAATTTTTTTATTTGAAATGTAGGACTTCATAGATTTGTATTGTTTATGTGATGCATATATATTTAAAGGTGACATCAGTGAACTTGAGTTAGATGGGTTATCTTTGTTGTTATTGTTATGGTTACCTAAGGTAACCCTGTAATGAATGAATCCTTCGTAGACACTTTGCTAGTGTTTACATTAATTGTAATAAACAAACTTCTTTATTTTAAATGTAGGACTTCATGAAAGTTGTATTGTTTATGTGATGCACATGTAAAGGTGACCTCAGTTAACTTCAGTTAAGTGGGTTATATTTGTAATTATGTCTGGGGTTACCTCAGGTACCCATGATATGAAGAATGCTTTTGAGATAGTTTGCTAGTGTAAACATTTATGTTGTTATCGGACAATTTCTTTATTTTAAATGTAGGACTTCATAGATGTGTATTGTTTACGTGATTTTTCTGAAAGGCGACTTAAGTTAACTTGATATGAATGGATAATACTTGTTTCTATTTCAAGAGTTACCTGAGTTAGCCCTGTCATGACAGAATTTTTAGTAGATACTTTGCTAGTATATCCATTTATGGTGTAATAAACCAACTTCTTCTTTTTAAATGTAGGAATTCATTAAAGTTATATTGTTTATATGATCTATATGTAAAGATGATTTGAATTAACTTGAGTTAAATAGGTTGTATTGTTGTTATTGTATTGGTTACCTCAGGTAACACTGCTATGAAAGAATTCTTAGTAGATACTTTGCTAGTGTATACCTTTGTATTGTAACTACACAATTTTTGAATTTGAAATGTAGGACTTCATAGATTTGTATTGTTTATGTGATGTATATATATTAAAAGGTGACCTCAGTGAACTTGAGTTAGATGGGTTAACTTTGTTGTTATTGTTATGGTTACCTGGGGTAACCCTGTAATGAATGAATCCTTCGTAGACACTTTGCTAGTGTTTACATTAATTGTAATAAACAAACTTCTTTATTTTAAATGTAGAACGTCATGAAAGTTGTATTGTTTATGTGATGCGCATGTAAAGGTGACCTCAGTTTACTTCAGTTATGTGGGTTATATTTGTAATTATGTCTGGGGTTACCTCAGGTACCCATGTTATGAAGAATGCTTTTGAGATAGTTTGCTAGTGTAAACATTTATGTTGTAATCGGACAATTTCTTTATTTTAAATGTTGGACTTCATAGATGGGTATTGTTTATGTGATATTTCTGAAAGGCGACTTAAGTTAACTTGATATGATTGGATAATACTTGTTTCTATTTCATGGGTTACCTGAGGTAACCTGTCATGACAGAATATTTAGTAGATACTTTGCTAGTATATCCATTTATGGTGTAATATATCAATTTCTTCATTTTTAATGTAGGAATTCATTAAAGTTATATTGTTTATGTGATGTATATGTAAAGGTGATCTGAATTAACTTGAGTTAAATAGGTTGTTTTTGTTGTTTTGTATTAGTTACCTCAGGTAAACCTGCTATGAAAGAATTCTTAGTATATACTTTGGAAGTGTATACATTTATATTTTAAATACACTATTTCTAAATTTAAAAATGTAGGACTTCATAGATTTGTATGGTTTATGTGATGCATATATATTTAAAGGTGATACCTGAGTTTACTTGAGTTATATTGGTTGTATTTGTTGTTATTATTGGGTTACCTGATGTAACCCTGTAATGAATGAATTCTTTGTAGATACTTTGCTATTGTTTACATTAATTGTAATAAACAAACTTCTTTATTTCAAATGTCGGACTTCATGAAAGTTGTATTGTTTATGTGATGTATATATATAAAGGTGACCTCAGTTAACTTGAGTTAGATGGGTTATCTTTGTTATTATTGTTATGGTTACCTGAGGTAACCCTGTAATGAATGAATCCTTCGTAGACACTTTGCTAGTGTTTATATTAATTGTAATAAACAAACTTCTTTATTTTAAATGTAGGACTTCATGAAAGTTGTATTTTTTATGTGATGCACATGTAAAGGTGACCTCAGTTAACTTCAGTTATGTGGGTTATATGTGTAATTATGTCTGGGGTTACCTCAGGTACCCATGTTATGAAGAATGCTTTTTAGATAGTTTGCTAGTGTAAACATTTATGTTGTAATCAAAAAAATTCTTTATTTGAAATGTAGGACTTCATAGATGGGTATTGTTTATGTGATATATTGGAAAGGCGACTTAAGTTAACTTGATATGAATGGATAATACTTGTTTCTATTTTATGAGTTACCTGAGGTAACCGTGCATGACAGAATATTTAGTAGATACTTTGCTAGTATATGCATTAATGGTGTAATAAACCAACCTCTTGATTTTTAATGTAGGAATTCTTTGAAGTTATATTTTTTATGTGATGTATATGTAAAGGTGATCTGAATTAACTTGAGTTAAATAGATTGTATTTGCTGTTATTGTTTAAGTTACCTCAGGTAACCCTGCTATGAAAGAATTCTTAGTTGATACTTTGCTAGTGTATACATTCATATTGTAATTCCACAATTTTTGAATTTGAAATGTAGGACTTCATAGATTTGTATTGTTTATGTGATGTATATATATTTAAAGGTAACCTGAGTGAACTTGAGTTAGATGGGTTATCTTTGTTGTGATTGTTTTGGTTATCTGAGGTAACCCTGTCACGTAAGAATACGTCGTAGATAGTTTTTCAGAGTATACATTTAACTTCTAATAAACCATTTACTATTTCATTTTGGACTTCATAGATAAGTATTGTTTATATGATATTCAGGAAAGGCGACTTTAGTTATCTTAATTTGAATGGATTATATTTGTTATTATTTTTGAAATAACATGAGGTATCTCTGTTATGAAAGAATACTTCGTAGATAATTTCTTGGTATATGCATTTATTCTGTAATGACACAATTTCTTAATCTAAAATGTAGGACTTCATAGATTTGTATTGTGTATGCGAGGTATATATAAATGAAACCTGAGTTAACTTGAGTTGAATGGGTTGTATTTATTGTAATTATTGGGGTTACCTCATGTAACCCTGTCATGAATTAATACTTCGTAGATACTTTGGTAGTGTTTACATTTATTGTAATAAACAAACTTCTTTATTTTAAATGTAGGACTTCATGAAAGTTGTATTGTTTATTTGATGTACATGTAAAGGTGATCTCAGTTTACTTCAGTTAAGTTAAGTGGGTTATATTTGTAATTATGTCTTGGGTTACCTCAGGTACCCATGTTATAAAGAATGCTTATTAGATGGTTTGCTAGTGAAAACATTTATGTTGTAATCAAACAATTTCTTTATTTTACATGTAGGCCTCATAGATGTGTATTGTTTATGTGATATATCGGAAAAGCGACTTTAGTTAACTTGATATCAATGGATAATACTTGTTGCTATTTTATGGGTTACCTGAGGTAACCCTGTCATAACAAAGTACTTAGTAGATACTTTGCTAGTATATGCATTTATGCTGTAACAAACCATTTTCTTCTTTTGTTATGTAGGAATTCATTGAAATTATATTGTTTATGTGATGTACATGTAAAGGTGATCTGAATTAACTTGAGTTAAATAGGTTGTATTTGCTGTTATTGTTTGGGTTACCGCAGGTTACCCTGTTATGAAAGAATTTTTAGTACATACTTTGCTAGTGTATACATTTATATTTTAATAACACAATTTCTTAATTTAGAATGTAGGACTTCATAGATTTGTATTGTTTATGTGATGTATACATAAAGTTATCTCAGTTGACTTGAGTTTAATGGTTGTATTTGTTGTTATAATTGGGGTTACCTCAGGTAACCCTGTCATGAATGAATACTTCAGATCATTAATTGAACTTTTATAAAAAAAAAAAAAAAGTTTATAATTTTACCAGCCATCCCCACCCTACACGTACATACGAAATAAATGATCGGTGAATACAATAATAAAATCATTTGGGAAGTTTGTTGACATCTTTGGTATTTGGTCACATTAAAATTTGGTATTAAGATCTATCTAAATAAGAACTATATTTTCGTGCGTATTTAATCAATGGCGCATTACCACGATTACCTTAAGGGCACCGATTACCTCAGGGCATACAGCAGCGGACCTAACTGCCACCTGCACGTTTTAATGGCTTCTAAGGTCAAGACATTGGTCACGTGATAAAAGGTCGGAGTTTACGATTTTTTTGTAAACGTGCATGCCTCGTGGTTTTTGGACTCGTATTGACTTATTTGTACACGTACATTAATAAAAACCAAAGTGGTCAATTCTAGATTGAATTAGCTTCCTTATTTTATATAATTATTATTAAAAAGTGTTGTTAAAATGTTATAAATTCACGAGTGAAGTGAAACTTTTTTTCTGAAAATTTGCGTAGGTCCAAGGAAAATCCTTAATAATTCCTTAAATAGGTTTGGTAACGTGTTGAGGGTATAAAATATGAAGTAAAACCATTTTTTGGTTCTCTATCTACTCTATCAGATCACTAAAGCCCCGGATACGCAATTGTGTCAGCTTATTCGTGGCGAAGCGGAGATCAAAGGGAGATAACTCGGTACGCGCATCGTTGGATATTGCAAGTTCACAGCAGTAAATTGGGTTAAAATTAATGATTGCAGATATATTTCGACGACTTCTTGAATAACTTTTCAATATTCCATGTTCCTCTACTGTTGTAACATTAAAATAGTCATGGAAAGGTTGAATATGACATTTTGTTCAAGTACTTACAGGTTATTGAACACTTCCAAAGAAGAAAATTATACATTTAACTGACTTTTCTCTGAAACTTGGACTTATTGTATATTCTCAAACACCTTTTGGTAGATAGAAGGATACAAGAAGGGTTTATCAGTCATTTGTCAGCAGAACCTGTGTTACAATAGAATTGAACTTTTCATTACATTAAAACAAAAATATGGAAAAAAGGAAATATGGTCTTCAAAATTGTGAACATTACCATTGAATGAAAATAAAATCAATTTGCAGTGGACAGAAGTACATGTACAATTTTTGTTTTATCATACCTGCTTTAAGATACAGTGGTGGATCCCAGGGGGTCTGGAGATTGGAACCTCCTCTTTTTATGGAATATTAATGCATTTGAAGGGGATCATATAGTTGGAACCCTCCTTTTTATCCTTGGTTGAGAATACCACCACCCATGTTTAAAATTGTCTGGATTCACCCTGAGATAAGAAACTATATAAGATGTACAAGTTCTATAGCTTGCATTAATCAAGAGAAAAAAATCTGAACACCCAAAGAACCAGAAAGGGATTTAAAACATAATAATCAACACAAAGATAACTAAAAAAAGCTGTATTGCAATCTGAGATCATGCAGATCTCATAATTCCTATTATTTGTATTATTTCAAGTTTTGCTTTATTTTTTTTTTCCTTCTTACATTTGAATTCAAAAGTCTTGCAATCAACCAACTGTTGAGTCCTTTCAATTAAATTATTGATTGAATAATAAGCTAAGCTGACCAGTAAATAAAGTTTGAAAATGCTTTGTTAAAATAAAATAGTGGTATTATGTCATAAAATATACTGAATCAACTTCAAATTTAATCCAAATTCACATTTTCCTGCCCTAAAATGCATGGTCAATTGAACTACAAAAACAAAAACCTGAGACTACTACAATGTATAACATAGAGATTGGTCACTTCCCATGTTATAGTAGTCTCAGACAAAAACAAAACTGACTTAAATGCAGTATGTTCAGAATTACTTTTTAAAAAGGACAACAATGAGATATTTATTATTCTGATATCAGAAATAATCTCATAGTATCAAATCAGAATTACAGTTCTTAGAATTGAGATAATCAATTTAATCATATTATTTACTTTTATAAAAAAAATCTCATGATATTATCTGGATTTACAATCATCATGATCATTGACTAAGCTTGTCAACATCTCACTTACTTTAAATGCTTTTAAAAGTTAACCTGACAGTACTAAAATAAAGAGATGTGGTATAAGATAAGATATGTTATTCCCATGAAGACCAAAGTAATGTATTGCAATGATTTTTATAATTGACACAATAATGTTGATATAAATCAGATAATTATGAATTTAACCAAATTCATTCTTAGATATTAAACCACAGCCAGATCAGAGCCACACTTATATTAGAAAAAGGCATAACAATTGTATATTCTACATGTATTAACAGGCAAATATTCTCAAAGTCTTAATTAAAACAATATCTGCACTTTATCAATGTTTATTGATAGTTTTCCGAGCTCAAAAAATTTATTTAAATTGCAACACTTTTCAATACCTCTAGGTTTTCTTGAATAAACAGCCGATTAAATATGGCACTTGTGCTTAACTTTTCAAAATTTTTAAAACTTATTATTGGATTGTCATTAAATTCTTTTCTTAAAAAGTTATAAAGGGGAAACTGACATTTAAATATATGGTATAATTGCCAATGAGATAACAGTCTAGAAACTTATCACCAGAGTCCAAGTCTCTGTTAGCAGTGACAGTTAAATTACAAGTCACTTTACATACATCAACAATGAATAAATTCCATTGTTTTCAGGCAAATGAGGAATATAAGAGTAACAATAGCTTTTGTCTTACTACATGAATAATAGAAATGATAATATAAATAAGGAAATATCAGAGACAAAAAAGACAGGACTAAGCCACTGGACTATATGTAAAGTATTCCCTTACTAATCCTTATAGGAGCTGCTGTATACTTAGAAAAAATGATGTTGAGGACTTGGCCCCATCAATCAGCATTTTAGACATTACATTATTGTCAATTGCAATCTGCTCTATTTGTTCCAACCTATAATGAGTATCAAAATTTATACCTAGGGTTGAAATTAAACCCATGTATGTTCATTTACTCTATTGTTCTTTGTGTACATAAAATGTACATGTATATGAAATATATCAAATGCAAAAAAAAAATTTTTGCTGTAATGTAAATATGGTAATTTGTAAACATCATTACACCCTCATTATTTAAAGTCCTAGTAAAGGAAGTCCTTGCACCTAGCTAGACGTGTTTCTTAGGCAAGATGTATTATATAACAATTGAAAGTATAACACGATAAAGGTTGTAAGTATATAGTAACATCGGTTACACGCCATTGATGTTACTATATACTTACGAACCCTATCCGGTGACATCCCATTAGTCCGACAGCCATTATTCCGACAGCCCATTACTCCGACAGCCCACTATTCCGACAGCCCATTACTCTGACAGCCCATTATTCCGACAACCCTTTACTCCGACAGCCCATTATTCCGACAATGCGTTTTTCTTATGTGTATGGGTAAATTTCTCTAAAAAGACCAATTCCGTTCTCTATGATATGTGTGGTTGTTCGTCTTGATTACAATTATTCTTTCCATGCGGGATATTTGTCTCGGTATATTGGAGTTGATACACATGCTTATAGCAACTGCTCATTCCTTACCCTTGTCCCACTTTCGTTTTACGTGTCTAGGTACTTTATTTATCTTTATATTTCGTTGTTTGTGTGTCCACTATCCGTGCTGTTCTAGTTCGCTATTTTTTGCATGTGTGTCTTGATCTACCTTCTTTAACTAGATCTTCGGTTCCCCCTTTTCGCCTACTAGGGGAGTGAGGTTTCCCCCAATATTACCTACATAAATAAATATATCGGAGTTGGATAACACTATCCGCCCTCTTTGGTCGCAACACTTTCTCTCCTTGTATCACTCATCTGAGTTTTATTTAAATTAATTTTGTCGCAGAAATAATGGACTAATGTAAAGATAAGAAAAACAAAGAGACAAATATATACCCAGATCCTTAGATATAAGAAGACAAATAGGACAAAATATGTGCTCAGAAAAGATGAGCAATTCCAATTATGAATACGGTAACATGTTTGGGAATGTGAATCAACGAAATACGGAGACAGTACACAGCATTTCCAATAGCGATCGATCAGACATAGTCTGAGAGATGAAACTCAATATATTTGTAGGGATACCGATTTTATACCCTGAGCTTATTTTAAAATCTAGAAAAATATCTCTTTTATTATGGTTGGTGGAGATGCAGGAATGATGATTTACAACAAAACTTATTACGAAAAACAAATATGACGGACATGAATATTTCGGCAACTTCTATCTAAATATATTCATAAGAAAAAGAGATATCGGGTCAGTAAATATACATGTATATGTCATAGAAATATACAGTGAACGCATTTTGACTGCTCAAATTGAATGAGTTCAGTATAAAAGCCAGTAACAAACTAGTAAAAACTCTAAGATAATGTGTGACATTCTTGTCCCGCTTGTGTCTTTGTCAAATTGTCTAATTTTAAAAACTTAGTACATTATGTGTTTTGTTGGAAACTTGACACTTATTTTTCATTTAAAGATTGTTTTCAAGATTAACAAAATATTTAGATATTATTGATTTTAAGAAAGATAGTTCATATGTTAATTCAGAATCGGTGCTCTTCCATTACATTAAGAATTGAAAATGCTAGATACTAAAAAAACTGTATTGTACAGCTGATAAAGTTGAGGATGAGCGTCATTTTTCAATCCAATGCTCACTTCATAATAATTTGAGGGAGGAACTCTTTCACCATATTTCTAGCACATGTAAGAACTTAAAAAAGTTAAATAAATATGATAAATTTTCGATGTTATCACAAGAAAACTTTACTATTACGGGGGGAAATGATGATTACATTGTTAGTTCTTTTGAATTATGGAGTATATGTCTTGATACTGACTGTTATTTGATATCAATGTGTTAGTTGTTTTTTTTTCTATTTTGTTTTGGCTCCGATTGTGACTGAGGCTTATAGTGCTATAAAGATAATTATATCATATTAGTATTGTAAAGTCTTAATCTTGACCCAATCATTAGACTGCCGCTCCGAAAAAGTGGAGGTATACTGTTTTACCTCTGTCTGTCCGTCCGTCCAACCGTCCAACCGTCAGTTCGTCCGTCCGTCCCATAAATATTTTCGTTGCATGTTTTTCATGAACTACATTACAAGGATTTCTGAAAGGTTTATTGAAGTCGGCTATATCATGTGATGCGTTTTCAAATTCATTACTCATTACATGACAGCCAAGCCACATTTTTCTCAGGAACGACAATAAAATGATTTCTGAAATTTGGTTTCAAGGTTTATAAAAGTCAGTTATACTGTGTGATGCTTTTTCAGATTCACAACTCAAAAACTTCCTGTCTACCGAAATGTTTGGGCGGGGGTATCATCAGTAGATCGTACCATCAATGGTTGTTCTTGATTTATATGCTCTTTAAAGATTCTTGAATTTGGAAAATGAAATATTCTTTTCTGTTATATTCTATATACAGATTTCGAATTGAGTATATAGAAAGTATTCAAACTACCTTAGCCTTATGTTATATATACGGAGTTGTTTCTTAAAATATGTTATTACATATCTAAACGTAATAATACAGACAGACAAATTTTATTTTACCCTGATACCCTGGTACTTAACTTGATAAGTGCCGGACTTATTGGTTGTCGGAGTATTAGTGTCGGAGCAATGCGTTGTCGGACTATTGGGTTGTCGGACTAATGGGTTGTCGGACCAATGGGCTGTCGGACTAATGGGCCGTCGGAATAATGGCGTGTAACTTACTGTTTGTTCAACGTTCAGTGACAAGTATCGCATGTGCATATTGCAATACCAAATTAAACTAACTTTGAGCAGACGACAAAAGCGAAATTGTGACAAATTTTATTTCCTAGTGTTATTTGGGAAGTCAAACATGTATATGGAAAGTAAATTTTACTATTATTTATTGAACAAGGTAAGAGGATCAGTCACTATTATTTATTGAACAAAACAAGACTGAGTTCAAAACCGCTAAAAGAAGTTAAACCCGGTGAATGACACTCCTTATTGCTGAATTTGGGTTTGGCTGACCTTAATTTCTATTACGTTTTAAAAGAATTATTCAAATTAAATATACTTTAAATACAAATTTTACTGTTTTTTTAGGTGGGCGGAGGAATGGGGGGGGGGGGGGGGGGTGAGTCATTTACCCTAAATAAAAACCAATACAGGCCTATAGTATTTTTAAGCATTTTTGAAGTATTCAAATATTATGAAACGTCTTATATTTTTTACAAATACAAGGAACAAGCAAGTCTGTCCAAAAATGATTGATATTTCAGAAAATTGTATAGTGTGTTCATTGTAAACGTAAACCAGAATGCATATAGTTGTCTCTACTTATAACAGTCACAAATCATTTCTAGAAATAAAAATCAGTGATTTACTATTCATGCAATAATATTTTGTCGAAAGTGATCGAGATAACCTTATCAGGTTATTCAAGTTATCGGACACTTAATTTTTTCCAGAACATGTTATGATAGTTAATATCCGAGCCATAAAATACATGTATTATATCTGGCATATTTCCAGATTACATTCTTTGTTAATATGCATCCTTCATTTAAAGTCTTGTTTTTCTTATAACACTTTATATATATAGATACTATATAGATATATATATATATAGAACTTGTATGTCTGATAATTTGCACACATGACAAGAAATTTTACAATAAACATTGGTCACGCACGATAGATTCTGATTTATACTGCACTCGTTCTATTTGAGCAGTCAAAATGCGTTGACTGTATATTTCTATGTCATATACAGTCACTGACCCGATATCACTTTTACTCATGAATATTTAAATAGAAGTTGTCGAAATAATATTTAATTATTCATACGACCTCTTTAACCTGTTCTTGTTTCCAATGCATACAACGATGCGTGGAACGACTCAACCTTGTTTCTTTTGCAATTATTGGAAAAACATATATCAGTTGTTAATATTTTTTGTTTGCAACCTAATTAATCATTATGTTTTATGCTTATGGTTGATATTTTAGTCCATACTTAGACGATTTCGTTCAACATCGAGTGTGGATTTCAACAGGTAAAAATGTACATTTCATTGTGTTGTATATTTCTCCGCAAGCATGATATGAGGCCTTTTTAAAGGGGATTTTCCCCAATATTTAAATCAAATAAATAACCTAAACGCATTAAACAACAATTGAAATGTTGTTTTTTGTAGATTGCAGTATAAAGACAATAATAGTGCATTGATTTGACATATCAACGATATAAGGATTCGGCCCGAAACGGGGAAATAGCTCGGCACAGCCTCGCATTTCCCCGTTTCTAAGCCTCATCCTTATATCGTTGATATGTCAAGTCAATGCACTATTATTGTCTATGTATGACACGTGCCGTTACAATAGCCAGTTTACACGCATCAGCGCACACATGTTTGTCGAATAGGCCAGTTGATTGGAGGAAAGTTACAGAAAACCACGCCTACCTTTAACTAATACCCAATCAAACGCCTTTGACATTAAACATAAATAATACATGGGTAAGATTATAGAGATTTTGTTGCGTATTCAATATTTGAAAAAGTTTAAGACTCTTGATTCAAACTTAAAATTATAGAATATGCTCGTAATGCATTTTCGCAATTTCGTTAAATTTAATTTTATACATAATTTCACCTACCTGGTGAGGATAAAATACAAAGGAGTAGGTTCAGTAAGAATTCTTTTTTGCCTCAAAATATAGCAGTTTAACAAAGTTGTGATAATGTAATCGTTAAGCTATTTATTGGAAAGTAGAATGATTCTGCTACATAAATATGGGCTGTTTTTTGACAATACAATGCACATAAATCGGGTACTAGCATCATAAAGTCATGCTAAATTACTGAAATCTTCACAATTTTAGCATTTTAGTTCAATTTTAGATGGTTTCTGTCTAAAATGAAAGTGGCCGCATTCGTGTTCATTCATAATATTGAAACGTAAGTTGTATTTGATGATAATACATAATATATATAAAGGTTGAGGATGAACACGGATGCGGCCACTTTCATTTTTGACAAAAACCATCTGAAAAGTGACGATTTTTGGCAAATTTGATAGATTTTTCATATTCAAGCTTGAATCGGAGCGTTTTTAATGACTAAATCAGTTAAAATCTTTCACAAAAACTAATTGAATCAATTGAAATAGACACTTAAGTGTTTTACAAGTGTCTAAAATATTTCGTCAGATGAACTTGAAAATTGAGGCCAAAATCGGCCCTTACTGGACCTACTCCTTTGCAAATTACAACTATTTCGAATTAAATGGTTGTGATAAATGGGTATCAAAATGTATTAAACAAAAAAAACAAAGACCAGTTTCAACAAGAATGCTTTGTTTTTATTGCAGAATCGCATAAAAAATTAATGTTATCGTATTTTCAAAAACAATTAACAATTTGAAAACTGCTTTTCATTTTTACCTTACTAAATTCATATATTACGCAAAAACGCATATGTGGTAGTCACCACTTGCCGCTCAGTGAGTCTAGAAGGTGGTAGGATTTACAGAGAAGACAGAATATGTCGTCTCTGTGACACAAACAACATTGATGACGAGTTCCGTTTCATTATGAATTGTAGAACATTTAAACTATAGAAAGAAGGAAATGTTTACGGAACTACTGTTAGACAAACAATATATCTTTAAAGTTGATCAACATTTTAACTCTTCAAATATTGTAATATAAGAATTACTATGTAAAAAATATAAATGTGAAAGTCAGCTCTCCATGTTAATTTAATTGTATCGTTTACACATGCATGTAATAATTTTACCTTATAGTTTATGTATGTTCTTGATAACTAGTAATTGAAGTTTTATGAGAAATAAAGTATTCGTATTCCTTTAAACCATACATTACAGTACACGAAGACAGCCTAAGGGTAAAGTACAAGTGAATATATCATAAAGATTATATTTAATCCTCATCCGTACGCGTCCTTGTAAATGCAAAACTCTGGATTTTACTTGGTTCAATGTTCAGTGGTAAGTATTTCATATATGCGCAGGTCCTGAGACAGAAAATCGAATTATTCATTCACTTATGGTCTTCAAAAATAACGATTGCGAGATGATTGACAGGAAGACTTCAAGCGTAAGAGTGTGAACTAGCTGTCAGTAACTTAAGTACTCTCAGATCTTTTCTTGCTAGTGTCTTTTTTTTTTTTTGTTCTGGTACACAAGTGAATCTTTCATTGTTGAAGACCCTTTAGCGACTATAAAAGATGAACAGGAATAAAAACGCTGACCATTGATAATTTGTATTTTTGTTAAGCATTGACTTTGTGTGCGATTACTGTCCCGTGTATGTTTACTCCATATTCCTTTATTTTCTATAAAAGCGTTTGTCTTGACGTTTGTCTTGACAGTAAGTTGACACGACTTATGACGTTACGCCACGAGTTATCGTTCTTTTATGGTAACTTTTTCTAGATGAAGAGTGTCGAAAGTTTGTATGCAATACGTAACGGTAAACGTTTTGACATAAGTTGCTTTATCGTGTTCCAGCAATTCTTCTGCTCGTTTTTAACCTTTAAAAATGAATTACTATATACTTTTAATTTATATTCTCCTTTTTTTAATATTTAAGCATCTGCACGATTTATCTATATGTTCTTATGAAAAATAGACTGAGTTTTATCACTTTATTTCATTCTTAGTTTATTTTGCAATAAATACTTTTCAAGATGCACGCTGTATCCTCATGAAATTTTGTTTTGAAAATAAAAATCTTACATGTATCTTTAGAAACTTAGGATGATGTGTAAAAAACGGGAATTCGTGTTAAAATGGTCGTCAAAATCACCGCTCGGACAAAATGGAAAAAGGAAATTGATTTGGATGAGAATACGGATAGAATAAGTCGAAAAAGTACAATACAAGCAGACTTTGAAACTCAAACAAAAAATAGTTTGTTAGTATGGAAATTCAATGTAAAAAAAAAGTGGTTTAACTTGGTTATTTTGCCGAATAACATTCTATGTGTTCCAAATGTAAACAGTCTCATAAAACCGTTATAGTTTTGGAAACATTTAAAAAATAAAGTGCTAGCTAGACCAAGTTTACACAGGACATACAGTAACATCGGAATCAGGCCTGAGAAGGTTACCGTAGGCTGAGAAATACATAGAAACTTGATTCGGAAAAAAAACAAAATAAAAAAAATCAGGTCCCGTTAGAGTCTGATTAAAGCCAGTCCCAAGTATCCACTTGCGTCTATAAACGCAAGCTAATAGTTGGGACTGGCTTTAGTCACTAAGTAAGACTGGTTTCGTTATAAAAAAAATTCTGGAAATTTACAAGCAAACGACTTACTTATTAGTATTCAAATAGCAGAAAGAGACTGAAATAGCTAGATCTTGAAATCTTTTAGATTTTCTATTCGTGTTAATTTCCGCTTGCATGGGTACTCGCTGGTAGTGTAGTTTTTTTTGTGTGATTTGAGTTGGAAAAGATGTACATGTATAAGTTCGGAGACAAAACGACTAAAAGAGAATTAACATAGTTGCCTTGTTAGGCCATGGGGGGGGGGGGGGGCAAATTGCTCATAATATACCCTCATTGTCCAGTGTCAGTCCAAATTTTTCTCAAACATTTTCCCGGATCGGCTCTATTACAAAACCTACCTAGTATTGTATTCAAGTTAGTGTTAACTTGTTCTCGTCCTGAACATGCATGAAATATTTGCCACTGGACGTTAAGCAACCAACAATCAATCCTACAATTTACACCCGTTACTTGAAACTTTAGTTGTTAAAATTTAAATCATTGCCTATAATTTTTTCAAAGAAATCGACAAAATTTACGAACATTTAGGCAAAAAGAAATATATACGTTACCGCTGGATAATTATGGAATTGGGGTAACATGAGACTTTATTTATAAAAAGAACAAGTACAAATAGAATAAAAAAATATATATGTAACATATTATTTGTACACCGGTTTGCTGTTAGAACGATTAATAGAGATATGGGATATGCAATTTATAAGATAGCTACAGTTGGACATTTAACTACATCAAAACCAAATACACCAAGCAAATTAATTGTGACTAATGCTAATTGGACGAGTATCTTTTTATTTCTAATTTGTAGTCAGTTTACTAAACGACGGTTCCCTAACTAGGAAAGTTTTGATAAGTATAATTATCACAGTAACATTTCAGTCTCTTAGTACATATTTGTTTAAGTCCTAAAACTTTTGTTCTTTTGGAGAAAATTCCAACCATAATGAAATAAGGAGGTGCGGTAAAATTGCCAATTAATCAACTTTCTACCAAATACAAAATGACGGAAATGTTAGCTTGCTTACATTGCTACTTCATTTTATATCTCAAAATTACCATTCCATTATATGAACTGCATATTCAAAAATATGTTTTGTCACCAATATCCTAATAGAGCACGTATCATCATACTGTTTCACCCGTGTCCGTTCTACCGTCAATCGCGCACTTGGTGTATACATATAGGATTTATACGGCTTATTATTAAGGACTGAGTGCTGTCTTTTTGCTTCAGGTTTAAATTATGTACCTCAGTGGTGTTACCAAAAATGTACTCATATTAAAGGTGCGCATTTCGTCTTGGTTTCCTTTATTTTTTGTTCATGACAGGTTGCTGGATTAGACGTTTTGATAAAATATAAAAGGCACGCAGACTCCGGCTTACATCTCCTACATGTGGAACTTCAAGCTGAACCTTTTATATTTCGCATTTGCAGTTTGTTTTACTTGAAGAATGCATGTATGATCTCAAGATTTGTTTCGTAAATAATTTTCCACAAATGACACTGTTGAACTTTGTGAAATTTTGCATACAATTTGCACTGTTTGTCCGACTTACTGAGCTTATATTGTATTGTCCTGACCATGCATGAACTATTTGCCACTGAACGTAAAACAACCATAAAAAAACGAGCAATTATAAAAATGTCTACTGAATCATATTTTTAAAGTACTATATTTCTGCATGGATGAAACAACGACACCACCATTGCCTTAAATGATGGAGTAAAAAACTCAGTAATTCAAATGAATCACACGTGAAATTTTTCATGTTATTTTCACGTGAACTTTGCAAAAATATGAAGGTATTTTTCATGATTTTAATTAAATTTTAGAAAAAAGATATTATTTTAATAATGTTATTTTTAAAAATAAAGTGCATTTAACGTGTACCAATTTCCGGTGATTTATGCATGAACCATTATCATATGTTTCACGTGTAACCAACCAGTATAAGCAAGTTTCAAGTATTTCAAATGACAATTTACACTTAGACTATAGCCACACAGTAGGACAGTAAATGAACAAAAGACAAGTAAATCAGAAACATGCATGGATCACGCAAAAACATGCAGGGGCGACACCGGAGTAATGGGAGTTTGCTTCTTGCAAGCGTTCGCCGTGAAAACAATTTGATATGAAGACAAGCCTTTGTTTCAACTTTGTTTTAAAATTTCCAACATAAGGCTGTTACGGCCCAGGTCAATGTTCTTAAGCATCACATATTTTTGTTTCATTTTATTGTTAGCTTTCTTAAATAGATATTCACATATTATAGACTATATTTTTTATAATTTCTTTTTTGTTCAATTTTAGTTAAACACTATTTCTGATTTCTTTTTTATAAATTTTAAATGTCTTTTTCTTTTTCTCCATCTTTTTGAAACCCTGGTTTTGTATTACCACTGACCAGTTCAGTAAAGAAACAGCTTCTTCATGTTTGCATAAATGTGTTTGTAACCAATCTATAGCTAACATGCTATTATTTCCATATTTTTTACTCCGTGTCTATAGATAGTCTCGATCGGGGAGACAAGATTTATTTTGTCTGTTGGTTGCTTGGCTAGCGTTAACTAATCGATTTACCTCATACTTTGAAGTTAGATGGGGATTGTTTTTAAATAAATGCTTTAATTTTAGTACTCTCTGATGTATTTATGATGGCTTGGTTTGAAGCGAGAACAGACGAAATATGCGGACTAGTCCTTAAATAAAAGGATGCGAAAAGATATATTAATGTAACTTTTTCAAAGTTCAAGTTTATCAATTATTGATTTAAGTGAATAAATCAAATTTATTTTCTCGAGGAATAAATCAAATCAGGAACATATATATTGTTAGGTATACTGTTCCCAAATTGAATAGTATACAAGTCCTAGTTCTTATATTATAGTAATAATTATTCATCGGTGAAAAGGATAGTATCTTTATTGTGTTGGAAGAATCGTAAAAGTGTTTTTTTTTTTTATTATATTGATATTTTGGGAGGCGACTTTCCGGATATGGAACTTGCGCCCTATTTACACTTATCGTGATTGTTTTTTGGAAGAACAAACAAAAAAATCAAAAAAATCTTAGTGTTTCGTGTTTTGTTTACTACACGTGAGTTCTTAAGTTGTGAGGTTTTTTTTTCTCCAAAATCTGTAATGTGTTGTGGTTTTACTTTTGTAAAAAGAAAAGTGTTTATTTTGTCGTTCTTGCTTTTGTTTCGTTGCATTGCTAAGTACATAGATGATTGCTTTGATGTGTAAGGTAGTAGTAGCTAATAAATATACACAAGTGTATAAATGAATCTTAATGTCCATCGCTGAAGATAGAGATTAGATACTGCTTCCCGATAGCCCGGTGTCAATTATTTAATGAAAAATTGCCAAAAATTATGTATGCGCCAGAGAAAAAGACTGTCGCATACTTTTGTAACCTACATTGGGATTATTAAAAGAAACAAAAATATTATATATGAAATTCCCACAGATACCAAGAGACCAGTTTGAGTCATGGTCCCTTTGTTCAGTGAGGATTGTCGTGGTCTGTGTATTGACCCCGTAAAAGTGTTTTATTTTCTAAATTCTATTTATTTACTCGGACATCGTAGAGTTTAAAATTCTTTTTTTTACCATATTGAACTTCATATTGTGTATTGAATTGAAACACGAACGCGGACCTCGATGAGAACACCTGGATTGAAAGTTTGCAAATATTCCGACCAATGAAATTCATTTTACTATGTAACGCGAACTTCAACGAAAGCACCTAGATGAAATATTGTGTATTGAATTGAAACATGAACGCGGACCTCGATGAGAACACCTGGATTGAAAGTTTGCAAACGTTCCAACCAATGAAATTCATTTTGATATGTAACGCGAACTTCAACGAAAGCATCTAGATGAAATATTTTATGTATACGACAATTAGTTTTTATTAAGACATTACCGCTCAAATATAGTTAATAAAAATTATACCAGAGCAACAATGCATAATTGTTTCTTTTCCATTCTTGTTTATTTTAATAATGTTTATGTTGATTTTAATTTGGTAGGTAGACTTATCATGTTATATTAAATGCCCTAAACGTAAATATACGGGTTTTTTTTAAATGCATTAGACGTAAGATAATGTCGACTTAGAGCAAGTCAAGGTTGTAAAACGTAAATCAACCAACCCATCGTTATCGCAGACTAAAATTTATCTCATATAAACAGAATATATGTTCATAGCAAGACTATGGGTACGTCACGGTGCATGACAGCACACTAATCCCTGTACAAAATCGGAACCACAATTCACGATTTCGTATTGTGCTGCTTTTCCACAATTTACGCCCGTTTCGCGTCAGTGACCGATATTACAATTTGACACAAAAGTTTATTGAGCTGTTCCTTCATTTAGGATGTTGTGCAAGACTTAACTGTTTATTAAATTCAACAAATGTCAGCAGTATCTTCATTAATTTTATTATTTAACACAACATTGTTTTCATTGCAATGGACCATACATTACTTACATGTCACAAGTTTTCATAGCACTCAGCAAGTTTTGAAACGAATATGTGAGATAAAGATATTCTGCATTTGGGCAAATTAAAAATATGTTAAACATCTCACTATTTTATTTTGAACAGATTCACAAGTTTTGAATTTTTAAAACCGTGCATCAATATTTTATTGTTTTTATTTAAATTCCTTATATGTTACGTGTATTGATCATTTATTTGTTTAAATTGTGAAGTATATGACTTTAATAAGAATACACGCATTTATATATATAAGTCGATAAAGTTTGAAACAAATAAACGAAAGATACATCGATGTTGTTTTGCTTGAGTGATTTACCTGTTAAAAGCTCGGGTCTCAACACGGTTTAAAACGAATTAATACCAGTTTGAAATAGTTTAACGGGGGCGTGGCCTATTTGTTTGACGTAACTTACCGCCAACTTGAATTAAATTGAACGACTGCAAGCGAATCTATTTGACTGGCATTGAAATGATTTGATATGCATTGAAATAAATTAAAAATGATTTTTAATTTTTGTCAATCTTTATCAAATGACGATTAATCTCATTTAAACAGCGTTAATGCGTTTTTGTCCGATCAAGTTAAATTCGGGTTACTAGTGCCTATAACCATTGGACTCAATTTCATTTGAATGAATCAAGGACCTCAGATCAAATCACCTCAGTTCTTTAACACTTACCATTCATGATATACTTTATCTCATATGGAGTGTACGTTTTTATATTTATTCAAATTTGAAGATATCTTATTTATTTAGCAAGATATCTTATTAAGTATTAAGATATCTTTAATTTTTATAAGATATCTTATTCAATTTGAAAGTAAATAAGATATCTCTATTAGTTTATAAGATATCTCTATTAGTTTATAAGATATCTCTATAAGTTAATAAGATATCTCTATTAATTAATAAGATATCTTATAAAGTATATAAGATATCTTACTTCTTTATAAAGATATCTTTTAAATACATACTTTATAAGATATCTTATTAATTAATAGAGATATCTTATAAACTAATAGAGATATCTTATTAATCAATAGAGATATCTTATAAACTAATAGATATATCTTTATAACCAATTAAATAAGATATCTCTATAAGTTAATAAGATATCTCTAAAAGTTTATAAGATATCTCTATTAGTTTATAAGATATCTCTATAAGTTAATAATATATCTCTATAAGTTAATAAGATATCTCTAAAAGTTTATAAGATATCTCTATTAGTTTATAAGATATCTCTATTAGTTTATAAGATATCTCTATAAGTTAATAAGATATCTCTACTAATTAAATGGATGTCTACGAGAAAACCATGCAAAATCAAAAAAAAATTATGAAAGGGGTTGTGGAATTTTCAGCTGATTTTGGGTTCCTGGTAAAGTATTAAGTACATCTAATAGTTCTATGGTTAAAAAATGACAATTTATCTCAAATTATGTGAATACAGGGCAATTCTAGTTTAGTACCAAATTTGCTGGAAAATTTTGTTGAAAATTGACATTTTTGGTTTTTTTTTTATTGAATAGTTCAAAGTATTATATGGCAAAAAAATTTGTTTGGCCTAAAAATTCAGACTTTCTACTAAAATAAACTGTAATTTGGATCTTATTTCGACCTTTATTTTTGTTTTTATTTTTATTGACATAATTGTGTTTTTTTTAAATTTGAATTCAGCCTGTACTGAAAATGTCCATAAAACCTCAAAAGTCACTCAAAATGAAAAAAATATTTTGTTAAACGTTATGGTTCACTACAAACTAGTATTCCTTAACGGGATTTTGGTTGCAAATTGATATAAGGTTATTTGAATAAAAGATGAAAAACTGAAAAATATAGCTAAAATTATCTCCCTTTGTAAAACTCTTCACAATAAAAGGTCGATTTAGTGTCAATATCAGAAGGAGGGAAATCAACAAATGTGCAGAAGGATAGGAAATAATGGTATTTTTGATGAATATGGTGTAACCAAGAACTTATTTTTATTGAAAGAGTGTAACAAAGACATAGCAAACCATGTGGCAAAGACATTCCCACTGCCACTGGGATAAGTCTGATCCTGATCAGATAGTCTAGACATGAGTCATGAGGCTAGACTATCACTATGATGTCTAGGTTTCAGACTCACATTTTAAAAATAGGCATATGCTGCAAACATGGACAGGAGTTGGATTGCAGTAGACAAGAAGACAAAATGAGTTGCTGCCATCCTTTCGTGACCCTTCCAAAATCTAGCAACGGAAATTCCAAAGCAAAACTTTCAGTTTCAGTTGGTTCTGGTAAGTTTGTTAAAAAAAATGTGTGGTTAGAAAAAAACAATTTGACACCATAAAAAGACCTACTATACAAACATCACATTAAATCATAAATATAGGAAGAAGAGCATAGACCATTTCTCTTTGGGGAAAAAAAAGGGGGGTATTTTATTTTACATAATTTTCTTGAAGTAAACACTGATTTAATTTTTATTGACATACATTTATAATGATTTAAAATTCTTCTGAAACTAAAAGATTTATGTGTTTGCCTTCTAAATTTTAATAGAAACACTTTTTTCTCTCTCCGTCTCTCAAGAGATCTATAATAATCATGATAAAATATATAATCTATTACAAAGCCCTCCGGTATCAGGTCTGTTCGCCCTGAGTTTGTTTGCCAAATTGTCAATAGAGTCAACTGTCTGACTCTGTTTTTTTTCTCCTAATTTAAAAATAATGGTTGCTTCAACATGTTCAAATCTATATAAAAAAAGGAGAAACGAGAAACATGCATAAATTACATAAACATACGAAAACTACTGTACATTTATGTCAACTAAAAAGTATGTGTGTTAACCGCACTACCCTTCCCTACCTTTATTTTTATCCCTACCCTAAGGATTTTTGTGACAGGTTTTGATTAAGCACTGTTAAAGTCACAATATAGCTCCCAAAGAATTGTGAATTTCCTGTCTTTACTCATTCCTTTACCAGTAATACATGTACATTGTACAATGCAGCTAGATTGATACAATATATGGTTCTCAAACTCTGACAAAAAATTGTTTTACAGACTATTAGCTGTTTTTTTTTCTCTCTAAAAATTGGTTACTATGAGACTTTTTCTTGACATTTCCTTAGTGCAGGTCATGTATCACAGTTATAAACATGGAAAGAGAACTTGTAAATGTCTTTACTTCTATCGTTAATAAAATAGAATCTGAATAGAATATGCTTACAAATGTATTCCAAATTAAAGGGCCCAGAAGGGGCAACATGAGATTATAACATTACAGATTACTCAGATAAAAAAAATTCAAAATACATTTTTTGTAACAATACCGAAGAAATGAATTACTTGATGATGTGATTGATATCATAGCATTTATGACATTTACACAAATTAATTATCATATCTACAAAACTTTTTTTTTTCAATGACAATGAACCAATGCATTATGTTAAGCCAACTTAATGTACAATGTACATGTAGATGTAACTCACTGTACTGATCATGCAAATGTACAAATATACAATATTTTATTTCTTATCAACAGGTTAATGTTGAAGATGGAAAAGCACGAAAATAATGTTAAAATGAAAGCAGATATGATAGGAGATCATATAGGTAAATATATGATATAATTGATAAAAAAATTGAATCAAACAAGTCATAACAAGAGACTACTAAATAGACAGCAAATAAGACCCGAGTTGTGGCATCATTTGTGAAATATAATCATATATAGAAATTGGAAATTGACCAGTTACATTTATTATTGTACTGTGATTGACCCTTCAATTTTAAAAGTTCAATCTGGTAAACAAAAAGTAAAATTAACACACAGAACACTCAAATTATTATTTTATGATCAATTAAGGGCCATATCAGTACAATTTACACAACAAAATTACTCATCATTGGAATTGTTCTCTTTATAAGAATTAAACCTAGAAAAAAATATGCGTTCTTGTCAGCTTGACAGATCCTCATTTATAGTAAACATGCATTTATGGTAAACCTGAAGACTACATTTGTATTTTTCATTTTTGAAAAAACACTTTTACCATTCTTACAGCTATTTTCCTAATGCGTGTAGAGTAAAACTTTGGTAGGTTTGCTTGCTCTGTTTGTATAAATATTGATTCAAGCTTTGTAATTAAGGTTGATATCTTCAAACAATAAATATAGGCATATTTGAACCTTTATGGAGTACTTTTAAATTTGATTAGACGTTATGTCAATTGCAATTGTACAATATACAAACAAACCATGCAAGCTAACAGAAGTCTTAGATTTACATGCCGTAGGAAATCAGCTGTAAAATTAATTATATATTTGTTTCAAATGCTTATTGTTTTACCAATTTCAAATGTTTTGGCTTGTTTTTAAATTGGTCTATATCAGCTATAGGGTCAAAAGGGTCCAAAGTTAAACTTGATTTCATAAAACAATTGAATAATTGGTGTTCTTTGATATTATGCAAAATTAAATGGTGTATTGTACTTTTTTGGGTTAAATACTTCTTTTATGTTTAGATTTTTAATATTCGTTTTCAAATTGCAAAAAAGATCACGGGGGCAAAAAAACCTTTGTTAGTTTATTAAAATATTATTGAATTTTTTTGTCTGTGCTAAATGTTATCATGCATTTAGCATGTTTAGATTTATGATTTGGGCTCAGTTTTCAAGTTGATTCAAATTGGGGTCTAATCATGTCTTTTAGACTTTTAGATTTTGGATATTGGTACAAGTCCAATTTCAAAGTCATCAGTTCGTTTACCACATTTATTCTGTGTCAGAAACCTACATGTATGATATGTCTAATAATTTATCACAATCCAAATTCTGAACTGTATCATGTGAATCAAGTTTGAATGTAGTGTCTATATAGTGTCCACCCCCAACCTGATGATCATGAAGGTGCAATCTATGCATTTGTAATAGAATGTACCCTTGAGCTGTTTTATTCTCATTATTGAAGGTTGTACAGAGGCATTACATTCATTTCATTTGAACTTTTGTGGATATTTGTCTCATTTGCAATCAATACTCATCTCCCTATTTTTGTATTGTCATAACGTCATAAATACAAGATGAAATCTGCAAAATTAACTTCATTAAAATTAAGTTTGCTGCAGCTTGGAATAAGAAAAAAATCTAATTTAGGTCCATTTTTAGCTAGTATACTATTTCTTATTCTATGTACTGGAATGTCAGAGTTGTGATAATCGAAACACATTTTACACTAAGACCAAGTTAATAAGTAATTTCTTTTTTAGGAAATTTCAATCATTTAATGGATAACAATTGTTTTCTTATTATTTTTACAGACATTTGGTGATCCAAAAATAACTGGAGTTCATGAAAGGAGACTGATTGCCGAGACACATTTTTGTTGATAAACATGTTTATGATGAAGAAAAACTTAGATAATATTACTGATACTTGAATAAGGCTCTGATCTGTGACTTCTTGGATTTTTCCTGTTGATGTTAAAAAATTGCAAGCTCAAATAAAAATAAAGTGCTTTGAAAAAAAGGAAAAAAAAACGGCAATGTGAATCTCGCTGAAGTCTTGAAAACCACCAAGTCAACACAATTGAGAAGAGAGAGATATTTGCTAGGAAATAGAATGTTCTCACTGTCTCACCATCAACAAAGCTTTCTTATCAGCGAATAAGAAGTCTAAAATTACTTCTGTATTAAAAGGTCATCAGTATTGAAGACAATCACAAAGATTACGAATGTACTTGGCCATTTGATAAACATAATAATATTTTCATTTGTCAGAAATTGTTTCTTAGATTGACTAACTAGTTTTATGGATTGAATTATTAGTTAAATTACCTTTCATAGTTCATGTAGTTACATGTATGCAAATTCTTATAAGATAGTATGGAAACAATTTAATACTTCCCTAAATTCCATATACCTATAAATGCAACAATTGTCTTATGCTGCTAGAGTCAATTCGAATTAACTTTTATGTATGTTTATAATAATCTTATTCTTGCATGTAAGCACCATATAGTGTTATTGTGTCATCTTCATTGATTGTTAAATATAATACTAATGCTATAAAAAATAATAACATTTATGATCATTTATACAGATTGAGATATTTAAAAATTTATTAATGCTAAAAGAGAATTTATAAATTTAGACATTTTTTAGGAGAATTTTAGAAAGTACTACAACAAAAGCAAACCAATAGTATATGCTCAAATGCACTATTAACTCTCTCTCCAGATAACCAAATAGAGATATGTTTATATTTTATTAAATTGATGAAGTGTATGTTAGTTTAAATTAATATGTACATGCAATTTTAAGGTTTTAAAAATCTGCATTTTTATTGGATTATCTCCCTTTGTACAATAGAAATTCAGATTTTATCCACACTGTCTCAGGTACTCATGATCAAAATGACTTATATGGTAACCAGCATTCCAGTGAAAGGTTGCAACGTGTCTTAATTTTGTTTACCTGTCAGACACAACTTCTGAATGTCAATACTTAAGATTTTTCAATAATTTTATGATGAACTTGACATTGAATTATATATCATTTTTCAGTAACCAGAATACAACTTTAGTAATTAGCAAGCTGCAATAACCAAAAATGGGATTACTAGGAAGAAATGAATGGATTTTACTCTTTAAAGTAACAGGGACAAGTGTACTATAGGAATTTGGAATAAAAAAAATTACAAAAAAAAAAAATTGTCTTTGGCAGCTCCCCCCCCCCCCCTTTTTAAAGCCTAATGCTTACTATTGTATGGGCGTCAAGTTGGTTACCTATTCCCTATTCCCTATTCGTTACCTATTCCCTATTCCCTATTCGTTGCCTATTCGTTACCTATTCCCTATTCCCTATTCGTTACCTATTCCCTATTCCCTATTCGTTACCTATTCGTTACCTATTCCCTATTCCCTATTCGTTGCCTATTCGTTACCTATTCCCTATTCCCTATTCGTTGCCTATTCGTTACCTATTCCCTATTCCCTATTCGTTACCTATTCCCTATTCCCTATTCGTTACCTATTTGATTTTTAATATCCTTCCCCCTTTTTAATTATGGCATGGAATAGTTTAATATGGCTGCCGTTACCATGGAAACGGCACAATTGTGAAAAAAATGAGTTTTTGGTTTTAGGTGAACTGTTTGGATATGCTTCAACTTAGAATCATCATATTTTAAAACAATGTAGGTGCCCACTATATACAGGTGTTGGATGATTTTGACGATCATTGGAACTACTATGTTGCCATGGAAACTACACCAAAATTTTCAAAATTCTAAAAATGCTCAAAACTTCATGAAACTTCACAGTAATGATGAGCAACATTGGAGTTGGAATTTCCAAAATAGGTCTTGTTACCATGGAAACAATGCAAAAAGGTCAAAAATTTCAAAAATAAGAATTTTCCGCAAACTGGATGAAACTTTACAGGAATGGTAACTGGCATAGGCAGAGTTGGATTTTGAAGTTAGAATTTTCAAAATGGCCGCCGTAACCATGGAAACAGCAAAAATATCAAAAATTCAAAATGTTCAAACTTAATAAAACTTTGCAAAAATGTTACTAGACATCTGTAGATGCTCTCTTTGACTTTGGAATTGTCAAAATGGCTGCCGCTCACCAGGTAATAGGGGGAAGGGGTGCCTTCCGTTATTGCTAGCAATTACAAATCTAGTTGTTAATAGTCTTACATATGGTAATAGTTCTGAATTGGTTGAGGTAAAACGATCTTTTTATGACCTATTTATATGTGTTTGTGCTCAACCGATCCTTTTACTTCATGTTCGATACGCATTTGTTCCTTACTTGTTTTTTATACGTTCTACCTTTTAACTGCTTTATGTCCGTATGTTTGAAGATGGATCTTGGTTCGACGGGATGAAATCACCGTGTTAGCGCTTGCGTAAAAACGAAGATGTGGTATGATTGCCAATGAGACAACACTCCACATTAGACCAAAATGACACAGAAATTATCAACTATAGTTCACTGTACGGCCTTCAACAATGAGCATAGCCCAAACCGTGTAGTCACGTATAAAAGGCCCAGACATGACAACCTCATACAATTCAAACAACAAAACTGACGGCCATATTTCATATACCAAAAAATAAACGGAAATATGTAACACAAAAACAAACGATAACTACTTAATTTCAGGCTCTTGTCTAGGGACAGGCACATACTTACATAATGTGGTAGAGTTAAACATGTAAGCAGGGTGTACATCGTTTCGGAGCATGCTATTGTTTAATTCGTTCCATCACTCGCTTATAATTCGCTTATAATACGTGTATCTTACGTTGCACCTTTTAAAACATGATTTTCAATTGTTTTGTTGTCTCTGGTGGAAGATTTGGGCTCTTAGAGGTGATATAACTCTATAAGTGCATTTGTATCCGTTCCAGCGGTCGGATAATACCCTGTTAAATATTCGTTACTAATTCGCTTTTAAAAAGTTTGTTGTACGTTGCACCTTTTAGAAAAGGATTTCCAATTGTGTTCATATCTCTGGTGGTAATAATGTGTTCTTATAGATGAAATACCCCTATAAGCGCATATGTACTCGTTCCAGCGATCGGTTAATACCCTGTTACCTATTCGTTACCTTTTCGTTACCTATTCACTTATAGTACGTTTGTTGTACGTTGCACCTTTTAGAAAAGGATTTTCAATTAAATTCATATCTCTGGTGGTAACAATGTGTTCTTCGAGATGAAATGACCCCATTAGAGCGCATGTACCCGTTCCAGCGCTCGGTAAATAACCTGTTACCTATTCGTTACTTATTCGCTTTTAATGCGCGGGGTATACGGTGCACCTTGAAATAAATCGTTTTTTAATTGTGTTCAGGTCTCTGGTGGTAAGAATGTGTTCTTAGAGATGAAATTACCCTATTAGCGCGCATGTACCCGTTCCAGCGCTCGGTTAATACCCTGTTACCTATTCGTTACCTATTCGTTACCTATTCGCTTATAATACATTTTTTTATACGTTTCACCTGTTAGAAAAGGATTTTCAATTATGTCCAGGTCTCAGACGGTAACAATGTGTTCTTAGAGATGAAATGACCCCATTAGAGCGCATGTACCCGTTCCAGCGCTCGGTAAATAACCTGTTACCTATTCGTTACCTATTCGCTTTTAATGCGCGGGGTATACGGTGCACCTTTAAATAAATCGTTTTTTAATTGTGTTCAGGTCTCTGGTGGTAAGAATGTGTTCTTAGAGATGAAATGACCCCATTAGAGCGCATGTACCCGTTCCAGCGCTCGGTAAATAACCTGTTACCTATTCGTTACCTATTCGCTTTTAATGCGCGGGGTATACGGTGCACCTTGAAATAAATCGTTTTTTAATTGTGTTCAGGTCTCTGGTGGTAAGAATGTGTTCTTAGAGATGAAATGACCCTATTAGCGCGCATGTACCCGTTCCAGCGCTCGGTTAATACCCTGTTACCTATTCGTTACCTATTCGTTACCTATTCGTTACCTATTCGCTTATAATACATTTTTTTATACGTTTCACCTGTTAGAAAAGGATTTTCAATTATGTCCATGTCTCAGGTGGTAACAATGTGTTCTTAGAGATGAAATTACCCTATTAGCGCTCATGTACCGGTTCCAGTGCTCGGTAAATAATCTTGTTACCTATTCGTTACCTATTCGCTTTTAATGCGCGGGGTATACGCTGCAACTTGAAATAAATCGTGTTTTAATTGTGTTCATGTCTGGTGGTAACAATGTGTTCTTAGAGATGAAATGACCCCATTAGAGCGCATGTACCCGTTCCAGCGCTCGGTAAATAACCTGTTACCTATTCGTTACTTATTCGCTTTTAATGCGCGGGGTATACGGTGCACCTTGAAATAAATCGTTTTTTAATTGTGTTCAGGTCTCTGGTGGTAAGAATGTGTTCTTAGAGATGAAATGACCCTATTAGCGCTCATGTACCGGTTCCAGTGCTCGGTAAATAATCTTGTTACCTATTCGTTACCTATTCGCTTTTAATGCGCGGGGTATACGCTGCAACTTGAAATAAATCGTGTTTTAATTGTGTTCATGTCTGGTGGTAACAATGTGTTCTTAGAGATGAAATGACCCCATTAGAGCGCATGTACCCGTTCCAGCGCTCGGTAAATAACCTGTTACCTATTCGTTACTTATTCGCTTTTAATGCGCGGGGTATACGGTGCACCTTGAAATAAATCGTTGTTTAATTGTGTTCAGGTCTCTGGTGGTAAGAATGTGTTCTTAGAGATGAAATGACCCTATTAGCGCGCATGTACCCGTTCCAGCGCTCGGTTAATACCCTGTTACCTAATCGTTACCTATTCGTTACCTATTCGCTTATAATACATTTTTTTATACGTTTCACCTGTTAGAAAAGGATTTTCAATTATGTCCAGGTCTCAGGTAGTAACAATGTGTTCTTAAAGATGAAATTACCCTATTAGCGCGCATGTACCTGTTCCAGCGCTCGGATAATACCCTGTTACCTATTCGTTACTTATTCGCTTATAATACGTTTGTAATACGTTTCACCTGTTAGAAAAGGATTTTCAATTATGTCCATGTCTCAGGTGGTAACAATGTGTTCTTAGAGATGAAATTACCCTATTAGCGCTCATGTACCCGTTCCAGCGCTCGGTTAATACCCTGTTACCTATTCGCTACCTATTCGCTTATAATACATTTTTTTATACGTTTCACATGTTAGAAAAGGATTTTCAATTATGTCCATGTCTCAGGTGGTAACAATGTGTTCTTAGAGATGAAATTACCCTATTAGCGCTCATGTACCCGTTCCAGTGCTCGGTAAATAATCTTGTTACCTATTCGTTACCTATTCGCTTTTAATGCGCGGGGTATACGCTGCAACTTGAAATAAATCGTGTTTTAATTGTGTTCATGTCTGGTGGTAACAATGTGTTCTTAGAGATGAATGACCCCATTAGAGCGCATTTACCCGTTCCAGCGCTCGGTAAATAACCTGTTACCTATTCGTTACTTATTCGCTTTTAATGCGCGGGGTATACGGTGCACCTTGAAATAAATCGTTTTTTAATTGTGTTCAGGTCTCTGGTGGTAAGAATGTGTTCTTAGAGATGAAATTACCCTATTAGCGCGCATGTACTCGTTCCAGCGCTCGGTTAATACCCTGTTACTTATTCGTTACCTATTCGTTACCTATTCGCTTATAATACATTTTTTTATACGTTGCACCTGTTAGAAAAGGATTTTCAATTATGTCCAGGTCTCAGACGGTAACAATGTGTTCTTAGAGATGAAATGACCCCATTAGAGTGCATGTACCCGTTCCAGTGCTCGGTAAATAATCTTGTTACCTTTTCGTTACCTATTCGCTTTTAATGCGCGGGGTATACGGTGCACCTTGAAATAAATCGTTTTTTAATTGTGTTCATGTCTGGTGGTAACAATGTGTTCTTAGAGATGAAATTACCCTATTAGCGCGCATGTACCCGTTCCAGCGCTCGGTTAATACCCTGTTACCTATTCGTTACCTATTCGCTTATAATACATTTTTTTATACGTTTCACCTGTTAGAAAAGGATTTTCAATTATGTCCATGTCTCAGGTGGTAACAATGTGTTCTTAGAGATGAAATTACCCTATTAGCGCTCATGTACCCGTTCTAGTGCTCGTTAAATAATCTTGTTACCTATTCGTTACCTATTCGCTTTTAATGCGCGGGGTATACGCTGCAACTTGAAATAAATCGTGTTTTAATTGTGTTCATGTCTGGTGGTAACAATGTGTTCTTAGAGATGAAATGACCCCATTAGAGCGCATGTACCCGTTCCAGCGCTCGGTAAATAACCTGTTACCTATTCGCTACCTATTCGCTTATAATACATTTTTTTATACGTTTCACATGTTAGAAAAGGATTTTCAATTATGTCCATGTCTCAGGTGGTAACAATGTGTTCTTAGAGATGAAATTACCCTATTAGCGCTCATGTACCCGTTCCAGTGCTCGGTAAATAATCTTGTTACCTTTTCGTTACCTATTCGCTTTTAATGCGCGGGGTATACGGTGCACCTTGAAATAAATCGTTTTTTAATTGTGTTCATGTCTGGTGGTAACAATGTGTTCTTAGAGATGAAATTACCCTATTAGCGCTCATGTACCCGTTCCAGCGCTCGGTTAATACCCTGTTACCTATTCGATACCTATTCGCTTATAATACATTTTTTTATACGTTGCACCTGTTAGAAAAGGATTTTCAATTATGTCCAGGTCTCAGACGGTAACAATGTGTTCTTAGAGATGAAATGACCCCATTAGAGCGCATGTACCCGTTCCAGCGCTCGGTAAATAACCTGTTACCTATTCGTTACCTATTCGCTTTTAATGCGCGGGGTATACGGTGCACCTTGAAATAAATCGTTTTTTAATTGTGTTCATGTCTGGTGGTAACAATGTGTTCTTAGAGATGAAATTACCCTATTAGCGCGCATGTTCCCGTTCCAGCGCTCGGTTAATACCCTGTTACCTATTCGTTACCTATTCGTTACCTATTCGCTTATAATACATTTTTTTATACGTTGCACCTGTTAGAAAAGGATTTTCAATTATGTCCAGGTCTCAGACGGTAACAATGTGTTCTTAGAGATGAAATGACCCCATTAGAGCGCATGTTCCCGTTCCACACATTGTAAGAACACATTGTTACCACCAGAGACATGAACACAATTAAAAAACGATTTATTTCAAGGTGCAACGTATACCTCGTGCATTAAAAGCAAATAAGGAACGAATAAGAAGCAGGGTATTAACTGAGCGCTGGAACAAGTACATACGCGCTAATAGGGGTATTTCATCTAAAAGAACACATTATTACCACCAGAGATATGAACTGAATTAAAAATCCTTTTCTAAAAGGTGCAACGTAAAACAAACGTATTATAAGTGAATAGGTAACGAATAGGTAACAGGGTATTTATCGAGCGCTGGAACGGGTACATGCGCGCTAATAGGGTCATTTCATCTCTAAGAACACATTGTTACCACCAGAGACACGGACACCATTGAAAATCCTTTTCTGAAAGGTGCAACGTACAACAAACGTATTATAAGTGAATAGGTAACGAATAGGTAACGAATAGGTAACAGGGTATTTACCGAGCGCTGGAACGGGTACATGCGCGCTAATAGGGTAATTTCATCTCTAAGAACACATTGTTACCACAAAAGACATGGAGACAATTAAAAATCCTTTTCTAAAAGGTGCAACATACAACAAACGTATTATAAGTGAATAGGTAACGAATAGGTAACAGGGTATTAAGCGAGCGCTGGAACAAGTTCATGCGCTCTAATAGGGTCATTTCATCTCTTAGAACACATTGTTACCACCAGAGACATGAACACAATTAAAAAAACGATTTATTTCAAGGTGCAACGTATACCTCGTGCATTAAAGGCAAATAAGGAACGATTAAGTAGCAGGGTATTAACTGAGCGTTGGAACGAGTACATACGCGCTAATAGGGGTATTTCATCTAAAAGAACACATTATTACCACCAGAGATATGAACTGAATTAAAAATCCTTTTCTAAAAGGTGCAACGTAAAACAAACGTATTATAAGTGAATAGGTAACGAATAGGTAACGAATAGGTAACAGTGTATTTATCGAGCGCTGGAACGGGTACATGCGCGCTAATAGGGTCATTTCATCTCTAAGAACACATTGTTACCACCAGAGACACGGACACCATTGAAAATCCTTTTCTGAAAGGTGCAACGTACAACAAACGTATTATAAGTGAATAGGTAACGAATAGGTAACGAATAGGTAACAGGGTATTTACCGAGCGCTGGAACGGGTACATGCGCGCTAATAGGGTAATTTCATCTCTAAGAACACATTGTTACCACAAAAGACATGGAGACAATTAAAAATCCTTTTCTAAAAGGTGCAACATACAACAAACGTATTATAAGTGAATAGGTAACGAATAGGTAACAGGGTATTAAGCGAGCGCTGGAACGGGTTCATGCGCTCTAATAGGGTCATTTCATCTCTAAGAACACATTGTTACCACCAGAGACATGAACACAATTAAAAAAACGATTTATTTCAAGGTGCAACGTATACCTCGTGCATTAAAAGCAAATAAGGAACGAATAAGTAGCAGGGTATTAACTGAGCGTTGGAACGAGTACATACGCGCTAATAGGGGTATTTCATCTAAAAGAACACATTATTACCACCAGAGATATGAACTGAATTAAAAATCCTTTTCTAAAAGGTGCAACGTACAACAACCGTATTATAAGTGAATAGGTAACGAATAGGTAACAGGGTATTTATCGAGCGCTGGAACGGGTACATGCGCGCTAATAGGGTCATTTCATCTCTAAGAACACATTGTTACCACCAGAGACACGGACACCATTGAAAATCCTTTTTCTGAAAGGTGCAACGTACAACAAACGTATTATAAGTGAATAGGTAACGAATAGGTAACAGGGTATAAAGCGAGCGCTGGAACGGGTACATGCGTGCTAATAGAGTCATTTCATCTCTAAGAACACATTGTTACCACCAGAGACATGGGCACAATTGAAAAACGATTTATTTCAAGGTGCAGCGTATAACCCGCGCATTAAAAGCGAATAGGGAACGAATCAGTAACAGGGTATTATCCGAGCGCTGGAACGAGTACATACGCGCTAATAGGGGTATTTCATCTAAAAGAACACATTATTACCACCAGAGATATGAACTTAATTAAAAATCCTTTTCTAAAAGGTGCAACGTACAACAAACGTATTATAAGTGAATAGGTAACGAATAGGTAACGAATAGGTAACAGGGTATTAAGCGAGCGCTGGAACGGGTTCATGCGCTCTAATAGGGTCATTTCATCTCTAAGAACACATTGTTACCACCAGAGACATGAACACAATTAAAAAAACGATTTATTTCAAGGTGCAACGTATACCTCGTGCATTAAAAGCAAATAAGGAACGAATAAGTAGCAGGGTATTAACTGAGCGCTGGAACGAGTACATACGCGCTAATAGGGGTATTTCATCTAAAAGAACACATTATTACCACCAGAGATATGAACTGAATTAAAAATCCTTTTCTAAAAGGTGCAACGTACAACAAACGTATTATAAGTGAATAGGTAACGAATAGGTAACAGGGTATTTATCGAGCGCTGGAACGGGTACATACGCGCTAATAGGATCATTTCATCTCTAAGAACACATTGTTACCACCAGAGACACGGACACCATTGAAAATCCTTTTTCTGAAAGGTGCAACATACAACAAACGTATTATAAGTGAATAGGTAACGAATAGGTAACAGGGTATTAAGCGAGCGCTGGAACGGGTTCATGCGCTCTAATAGGGTCATTTCATCTCTAAGAACACATTGTTACCACCAGAGACATGAACACAATTAAAAAAACGATTTATTTCAAGGTGCAACGTATACCTCGTGCATTAAAAGCAAATAAGGAACGAATAAGTAGCAGGGTATTAACTGAGCGTTGGAACGAGTACATACGCGCTAATAGGGGTATTTCATCTAAAAGAACACATTATTACCACCAGAGATATGAACTGAATTAAAAATCCTTTTCTAAAAGGTGCAACGTACAACAACCGTATTATAAGTGAATAGGTAACGAATAGGTAACAGGGTATTTATCGAGCGCTGGAACGGGTACATGCGCGCTAATAGGGTCATTTCATCTCTAAGAACACATTGTTACCACCAGAGACACGGACACCATTGAAAATCCTTTTTCTGAAAGGTGCAACGTACAACAAACGTATTATAAGTGAATAGGTAACGAATAGGTAACAGGGTATAAAGCGAGCGCTGGAACGGGTACATGCGTGCTAATAGAGTCATTTCATCTCTAAGAACACATTGTTACCACCAGAGACATGGGCACAATTGAAAAACGATTTATTTCAAGGTGCAGCGTATAACCCGCGCATTAAAAGCGAATAGGGAACGAATCAGTAACAGGGTATTATCCGAGCGCTGGAACGAGTACATACGCGCTAATAGGGGTATTTCATCTAAAAGAACACATTATTACCACCAGAGATATGAACTTAATTAAAAATCCTTTTCTAAAAGGTGCAACGTACAACAAACGTATTATAAGTGAATAGGTAACGAATAGGTAACGAATAGGTAACAGGGTATTAAGCGAGCGCTGGAACGGGTTCATGCGCTCTAATAGGGTCATTTCATCTCTAAGAACACATTGTTACCACCAGAGACATGAACACAATTAAAAAAACGATTTATTTCAAGGTGCAACGTATACCTCGTGCATTAAAAGCAAATAAGGAACGAATAAGTAGCAGGGTATTAACTGAGCGCTGGAACGAGTACATACGCGCTAATAGGGGTATTTCATCTAAAAGAACACATTATTACCACCAGAGATATGAACTGAATTAAAAATCCTTTTCTAAAAGGTGCAACGTACAACAAACGTATTATAAGTGAATAGGTAACGAATAGGTAACAGGGTATTTATCGAGCGCTGGAACGGGTACATACGCGCTAATAGGATCATTTCATCTCTAAGAACACATTGTTACCACCAGAGACACGGACACCATTGAAAATCCTTTTTCTGAAAGGTGCAACGTACAACAAACGTATTATAAATGAATAGGTAACGAATAGGTAACAGGGTATAAAGCGAGCGCTGGAACGGGTACATGCGTGCTAATAGAGTCATTTCATCTCTAAGAACACATTGTTACCACCAGAGACATGGGCACAATTGAAAAACGATTTATTTCAAGGTGCAGCGTATAACCCGCGCATTAAAAGCGAATAGGGAACGAATCAGTAACAGGGTATTATCCGAGCGCTGGAACGAGTACATACGCGCTAATAGGGTATTTCATCTAAAAGAACACATTATTACCACCAGAGATATGAACTTAATTAAAAAGTCCTTTTCTAAAAGGTGCAACGTACAACAAACGTATTATAAGTGAATAGGTAACGAATAGGTAACGAATAGGTAACAGGGTATTAACCGAGCGCTGGAACGGGTACATGCGTGCTAATAGGGTCATTTCATCTCTAAGAACACATTCTTACCACCAGAGACATAAACACAATTAAAAAACGATTTATTTCAATGTGCAACGTATACCCCGCGCATTAAAAGCGAATCAGGAACGAAAAAGTAACAGGGTATTATCCGAGCGCTGGAACAGGTACAAATGCGCTTATAGAGTTATATCACCTGTAAGAACCCAAATCTACCACCAGAGACAACAAAACAATGAAAAATCATGTTTTAAAAGGTGCAACGTATGATACACGTATTACAAGCGAATTATAAGCGAGTTATGGAACGAATTCAACAAGGTAATAGCATGCTCCGAAACGATGTAGACCCTGCTTACATGTTTAACCCCACCACATTATGTTAGTATGTGCCTGTCCCTAGACAAGAGCCTGAAATTAAGTAGTTATCGTTTGTTTTTGTGTTACATATATCCGTTTATTTTTTGGTATATGAAATACGGCCGTCAGTTTTGTTGTTTGAATTGTGTGAGGTTGTCATGTCTGGGCCTTTTATAGGTGACTACACGGTTTAGGCTATGCTCATTGTGGAAGGCCGTACAGTGACCTATAGTTGATAATTTCTGTGTCATGTTGGTCTATTGTGGAGTGTTGTCTCATTTGCAATCATACCACATCTTCTTTTTTTTGCAAGCGCTAAAACGGTGATTTCATCCCGTCGAACCAAGATCCATCTTCAAACATACGGACATAAAGCAGTTAAAAGGTAGAACGTATAAAAAAACAAGTAAGGAACAAATGCGTATCGAACATGAAGTAAAAGGATCGGTTGAGCACAAACACATATAAATAGGTCATAAAAAGATCATTTTACCTCAACCAATTCAGAACTATTACCATATGTAAGACTATCAACAACTAGATTTGTAATTGCTAGCAATAACGGAAGGCACCCCTTCCCCCTATAACCAGGTGAGCGGCAGCCATTTTGACAATTCCAAAGTCAAAGAGAGCATCTACAGATGTCTAGTAACATTTTTGCAAAGTTTCATTAAGTTTGAACATTTTGAATTTTTGATATTTTTGCTGTTTCCATGGTTACGGCGGCCATTTTGAAAATTCTAACTTCAAAATCCAACTCTGCCTATGCCAGTTACCATTCCTGTAAAGTTTCATCCAGTTTGCGGAAAATTCTTATTTTTGAAATTTTTGACCTTTTTGCATTGTTTCCATGGTAACAAGACCTATTTTGGAAATTCCAACTCCAATGTTGCTCATCATTACTGTGAAGTTTCATGAAGTTTTGAGCATTTTTAGAATTTTGAAAATTTTGGTGTAGTTTCCATGGCAACATAGTAGTTCCAATGATCGCCAAAATCATCCAACACCTGTATATAGTGGGCACCTACATTGTTTTAAAATATGATGATTCTGAGTTGAAGCATATCCAAACAGTTCACCAAAAACCAAAAACTCATTTTTTTCACAATTGTGCCGTTTCCATGGTAACGGCAGCCATATTAAACTATTCCATGCCATAATTAAAAAGGGGGAAGGATATTAAAAATCAAATAAGTAACGAATAGGTAACGAATAGGGAATAGGGAATAGGTAACGAATAGGGAATAGGGAATAGGTAACGAATAGGCAACGAATAGGGAATAGGGAATAGGTAACGAATTATAGGTAACGAATAGGGAATAGGGAATAGGTAACGAATAGGTAACGAATAGGGAATAGGGAATAGGTAACGAATAGGCAACGAATAGGGAATAGGGAATAGGTAACGAATAGGCAACGAATAGGGAATAGGGAATAGGTAACGAATAGGGAATAGGTAACCAACTTGACGCCCATTACTATTGTTTGTGACACAAAAATCCATTTCACTTTGAATTTTCTATTTGATTTACCTATATTGCATGTTACAATCTGTATAATTCAAGTATTTATTTTTGAATGCTTGGTTTCATTAAAATATGAGACTTTCCTCAATTTATTGCGAAAATACAAAAAAAGGGGGGAGGCTATCTAAATGATCAATAAAATCTATAAAATTAATTTGCAACCGAAATCCCTTCAAAATCTTTTGAACCAAAGAAAATGCAAAGCATTTCTGAAATTTAGGGTTAATTAAAGCGACTTTTGGGCTGTATTGTCTGTTTTAGTGTGATTTGATGAAAAGGCCAGATTTTTTATCATTTTATGTGTTTTGCCATACCCTTATTTTCTATATATACCATTATGTTTAATAAATTTATGTGATTTATACTTCATACACATCCTATCTGTGATATTAAAGTATTTAAACACTCAGAAGTATTATAGTATTTATTTCTATTTGAGAAATTTATGAAATCTATGCATTTCAGTAAATGCATCTATAAATAAACTCGAAAATACCCTAAATCCCTATCGTTGCCATGGTTACCAGCAGTGTAAGGGCTTCAAACTTGCATGACTTTCATATGATGTCAACCTGAACATGTCAGCAAAGTTTCATCAAAATCAAACAACTTTGCATGGAGCACCATCTGCATGGTTTTCTCATAGATGTCCATAAAATAAGATATCTTATAAAGTATATAAGATATCTTACTTCTTTATCCCGTAATAAAGATATCTTATTAAATATATAAGATATCTTCGGAAGCGTATAGGGGCCTTATATTAGTTAGTTAACAATGCTTAAGAAAACTTAATTAATACAATACCATGCACTATAATGCATTAAATTGTTTTAATATAGATAATTTACTCACTTATAAGAGATTTAACTCCTTTATTTATGGCAATATTAAGTCTTACTAATTTTAAGGATGTTAAGTTAAATATCTTTATTTTTTAGAATTTATTAAGTTGCATTAAATAAAACACTTTAATGTTAAGGAAACTTAATTAAGGAGTTTTCATCAATTATACTGTTTTAAATTGTTTTAATTAAGTTCATTTACTAACTTATGATAGATAAATCCAACTTAGTTAAGTCATTTTATTTTTTATATTCATCTAAAATGTATAAATTTAAAAACTTTATTTCTAATATGGCATAACTAAAGCTAGTTAACTGAAATGGTGTATATATACAGCGAAACTTTCCCACGCATCCACTGTCGATATCTTATATGATTTCTGAAAATAAGAGATAACAAGCCAAAATCAAAAATTTTAATCATGACCTTGACCTTTGACCTTGACCTCATTTTCATTTTTTTGGACCAAGGACCTCAAATCAAAAGACCCTAGACCTCTATCACTTATGGTTTTCCAGTTAAAAATGCATATCACTTATATCAAATATAAAAGGGGAAATAACTCTCATATGGAGTCTCCGGATAGCTTTGGTCAAAATTAATCAACACATCCTGAGGATATAACGAACAATTTGGTAAAATACATTTGTCGGTTTCTTATACGGTTGCAAAGATTAAGCGATAACAAGAAACACAGTGTTCGGAGAGATATCTTTTACATGGAAACAAATTTTGTTACGCGATCACAGTTTCAAAAGCGTATTAGTTGTTCGATATCATATACCATATGTCTAAGCCACATCTTGCGAAACAAAAAACAGCAAAGGAACAAAAAATTGGCGGAAGAAAAAAAATAATAATCAGAACAAAACCAATAGGTCTTTGAACCGAAAAGGTTGAAAGACCTAATTATATCAATACAACACGTGTGATTACACTATCATATGTTAGACGTTATTTATAGTACTTGCAAAGCAGTTTTTCAAAATCGAATCATATTTGTTTTGTGATAAGTATTATAATGACAAAATTGACATATGTTACTCACAAATAAATGATAACCACCTTTTAAAAAGAACTCATCCTGAAATAATGTGTACGAAAAAATAAACCTAGAAAAGGGGGTCCTGTTCGATTGTTTAGTTTTTGGGTGTTGCTCCACAACGGAAACGGAAAACGGAACGGAAACGGAAAACGGAACGGAAAGAATTTTCTTTTTGGTAACTTTATCTATATAGGAATGTTTTATATAGTATACTTAATAACACAGTCATGTTAACAAGAAAATAAAGTAGAAGAATAAATTTAAAATAAAGGATTTTAAAGCATAAATTATTTAAATCAGTAGGGGATGATGAGACTGTGTGTTTTTGAAATATTTGATAAGGTCATGCGTACGTCTTTCATGCGATTTAGAATAGTCTGTTCGATTTTTCTCTTTTACATAATAATATTGGATAAATGTCAATAAGATAGTAACCCAACGACACAAAAAGAACTTTACATACGGCCTAAAAGATGGACTTTGGCCTCGATTCGATAGAAAGGTTGTTAAGTAATACATTTGTTGGTAAATGTTTTTCATCGTTTTTTCTTTGTTTCTTTTTTACTTGCCTTGAATCAAGATTAGTGATGTGGTGTATTTTGTTGCGTTGTTCTGAATTATTGATATTATTCTTTGATATAATGGAAAGAAAACGTAAAAGAAACTTAATGGGGCAATGCTGTATGGACAACAACCGATAAGGAAACCCGGGAACTAGAATAAAAACTCGAATACACTTTATATTTATGTAAAATTGACAAAATCACTCTCTATACAAAGCCTTTCTCACCCAATTACAATACTGAAGTTTGCAGTTTGGTATTAACGCAAAAAAAAAGCACAACAATTCCTAGAAATTAAAATCAATAAATACGAATTAAAGCGAAAAAAGTGGCGGGAATTTAGTAGCCTACATGGATATTATACGTTTTGCAAAGTTCCCTTACCAAGTTAGTCTTAGTCATGTCTAGGGTTATCAAAATCATATTGTCAAAACTGCTTTGTATATCATGCCGCTTAATTCTTCTCAGAAAATTCTATCCATTTCAAGTAGCCGTGATCACTGAATTCGATTTCATAGTATTACAATTGAAAATAGTGTCACTCATTCAGTTTGTTGTTTTACGATATAGTTGAAAACATTAAAAGATAGGCGAAAGATACCCGTTAAAGGGACATTCAAACTCAAAAGTCGAAAATAAACTGACAACGCCATGACTAAAAAAAAATGACACAAAAAAAACAGATGACAGACAAACGGATAAACAATAGAACAAAAAACTGGGAGTTATCTCAGTTGCTCCGCATTGGTACACATATCCAGCTTCACGTGTGACATCCGTTAACATAGCTCATTATAGACGGCCGTACGGTTAGGAGATAACTGTATTGTATTTTAAGCTCCGACGGCATCAATTGGGGATTTGGTGGTCGCAAATTAAGTTTACTGGCGACGCGTTAGCGGAGACAGTAAACGGGTATTTGCGACCATCAAATCCCAAATTGATGCCGTCGGAGGTTAAAATGCAATATTGTTATCTCCATTCTAATGAAACTGACAGAAAACAACGTTAAAACATGTATTTAAAATCTGTCATATGCCGTCTGCGCTTGCGTGTACGTCCCATAGCATCAATTGTCAATTGATGCCATGTAAGAAAGTGACGTTATCCAATCAAAATGAACGTTACAAACGTTGTTGCATTAGAATAACCTATAGTTGTTAATTGCTGTGTCATTTTTGGTCTCTTGTGGACAGTTGTCTCATTGGCAATCATACCACATCTTCTTTTTTATAATTAATTTATATTCATTCACACTAAAGGAATGTTGAAATTTGAAAGTTACTTTCTATTTGTATTGGTAGTTTTTAAAGATTTTGATGCTATGTCAAGACAACTGAAAACTCGATACTTATTTTTATGACGGAAATTATTTTTATTTTACACTTCGCATCATTTACAGATCGTATGGATGTTTCTACTGGCCAAACACCCGATTATCCAAGATATCATTTACTAAACAATACCTGACCCAGAACAGTTTCTTGATATACCACAGAATCAACGGCCTGCTTGCCCTGTTTGATGTTGTCCAATTTACCACGACTCTTTGCTTGTGGAAGCATAGGAATGAGTAAACCCAACATGCATTGTGTTTTATCTGGTTTCATGTTACTGTTTAATTTCGATTTAAGTAGTATATATGTGGCTTTTTCAAAATATAACATGACGGTAAATATCCTTACCGATGTGTTTGCGCAATCATTGATGACAACACATTGTCATAGTTGCAACTGCAATATTTTTGAAAAGCATTGATAATATTCTAATAATCAAGCCGGTTACGCACTATGTTGGAGCATACTATATATGTTAGAGAATCTTGCAGAGAATGCATGTTTCAGATGCTTATCGAGCTTTTCTCTTCATTTGGCGTCCGTCGTCTGTTTTCGTCTTTATGAACTTTTGCAAATATCTTCTCTGAAACTACTGGGCCAATTTTACCGAACACAGTCATGTCTTTTAGAAAGTCGTCTGACAGTTTTGGTTAAACTTGGCAAAAATTATCATCGGTGTATCTAGTTTGAAAAGTATGTTGGATAACCCTGCCTGCCAGCCAAGATAGCCAGCATGGCTAAAATTAAAACATAGGAATAAAATGCAAGTGCTGTCTATTGAAAACCACTATGAATAGCGATGTTATGTATTTCCAAAACTGTTTGCTTTTTACTTTGATATATAGCTTCTATCCTATTGTCAGCAATAATTGTTGTGTGATTTCGTTACTGGTTTTTGTAGTTCTTTCCATTTCCCCCTTAAATTCCGTCCATATATTTTTTTTCTTTCCGTTTCCGTTCCGTTTTCCGTTTCCGCCGTTTAGCAACACCCTTAGTTTTTAACAAAAAAAATAATTTGTTCTAAATGTGCGCATTTTCGGCATTAAACAATGTCTGTTAGGAATCGAATTCATCCAAATCATATTTATAAATACATATTATAAAATATTCATACTTGTAAAGGTATGCATTTTTCTATCGGGAATTCTTAAAATTGAATCTGTATTTTGATTTATAAATTAACATACCACAGACAGAAAACATAAATCAGGTTAACCGTAAATAGGTAAAATCGAATAGTACCGCGCATTGATATAGTTTCTTTGTTCATTTTCATTTTTGGGAATGACTTTATTTTTACATTAGAAATTACATTTTAATTAGTTAAAATAAACTGTAGCATAGCTATTTTAATAGTTTTTATTGTCTCGCCTTGACGGAGTCAAAAAGCGAGACAAAGGTATGCTGTTTCCGGCGTCGGCGACGACGTCAACGATGTATTAGTTTGTGATTAGGTCTAGTTTATGGTGAACCACAAGTGGTAGGTCAATCATATTTGTTATGCAGTTGTATCAGCATTGGCACATCTCATTTTCATGGAGATTATTTGGCCTTGTCCCCTCAGTCATGGTCTATTGGCTTCGAAACTTTTGCTTATTTAACATGTATTAGTTTGTGATTAGGTCAGTTTATGGGGAACCACAAGTGGTAGGTCAATGATACTTGGTATGCAGTTGTATAAGCATTGGCAAATCTCATTTTCATGGAGATAATTTGGCTCCGCCCCCTTAAGCGTGGTCTATTGACTTTGAAATTTTTTGTAAAGTTATGTATTAGTTTGTTATTAGGTCACTTCAACGGGAACCATTAGTGGTTGGCCAATGTTAATTGAAATTCGGTTGTATAAGCATTGGCACATCTCATTTCCATGGATAATATTTGGCCTGGACCCTCAGTCATAGTCTTATGACTTTGAAACATATCTTAGTTTACATGTATTAGTTTTTGATTAGATCAGTTTAAGATGGACTGTTAATTTAATGTTAAGTCAATGATACTTAGTATGCAAATTGCCAGTATTGTTTCCATGGAGATTATATAGCACCATCCCCTCTTCATGCTTCATTGACTTTGAAACGTTTACATAGTTTACAAGTTAATTTTTGTATTTAGATTTGGGAACGACTTATAACATAAGTCAATGGCATTTACATTGAGATTGTTTAGCCATGTAACTCAGTCATGGTTCATTGACTTTGAATGTTTGCAGAACTTGTGTAAGATGTTAAGGTAAAATTGCTATTTTGATTTCAACATTTGCATAATCAAAATTACAAAAAGGCGAGACATATCTCTGTGATAACAGTTTATCTTTAATATATAGTAATAACGCACGCATGTTGGATTGCTAGTCGTAGTTAATTTGAACTTTGAAACCTCAACGCCCATGTTTTAACAATAATATACTTTATGACACAAAGTAACCAGAAAGTCTCAACATTGTGACAGAAAGACTCAACCAGTACCTTTATATCTCAACCATTTAGAATTTTTCATTTTTATGCTAAGAGCAGGTTTGACAAACGAATGTTTTTGCAATTTACAGACGTGGTTATCGTAAAGCCTAAAAAAATAAAAAAATAATTGACATATTTTTTTGCTTAGTCATTGATATCATAGCAGTTCTATCGGATTCGAAGAAAGTTAACTTGAAAATCCGAAGGAGGAAAGTGATTGTGACTTCAATTTCAGATATTTTGAACCAAGAAGAGACATATCAGTTACAATTATTATTTATCTATGGCATGACATTCTCCTATTTTATAAAAAAAATCATTGATTTTCAGTAAATTGACGAAAAGTCTACCTAGCCTGTGTTTATTTTGGATATTTTGAACCAGAAAATCTCAACAGGAACTGCCAGAATACTTTTTTCCGTCTCAATATTTGGTTTAGATTAGATGACCAACATTTTGTGCAACAGTACTTTCTTAAGTTATATGTTATTGTATCTTTATAAATGGCAAGTTTATATACAACGTAGCAGATGTGGATTGATTTCCAATGACATAACTATATACTACTGACTAAAGAATACAAGAGCGTAAATGCTGAAATGTCTCGTCTACTTCACTTATGACAGTATATTTGTTGAACGTCTGTAATATTAAGGATTTCACTAGAAGTGTCAAATAATCTTTAAGATTGTGAATGGTTCATAAAAAGAGATCGAGGTCAGATGAACCATGCCATACATATCTCTATAAACATCCTGTACCAAATATAGGTGTTCCGATCCTTACAGTACCTTAGAAACTGATAAATATAAAAGTAATGTCTGACCAATTAATTCGGAACATAAGGTCGAAAGTATATGAACCCTGACCAACAGCCAGACATAGACATCTTACTATCATTCAATATATCAAATACAATTGACGTCATAATATGATACATGCAGACAGACATGTACATCATACACCAAATACCGTGGCGCTATAGCATACAGGTACAATGCATCTTAGCAAAAGACCAAAAAACATAAAACGAACATTTCCAAATAATGCGTGATGATGAACTCAATGTTATTTGAAACCTTGCAGAAGCCGAAAATGTACATCATAACAACAGACTGTTATCTATCCAGAGTTGCCGGTCCATACTCCCCCCTATATGGAGAGTATGGATCGATAACTCTGGATAGAGATTGAACCTAGGGTGATGAAGGAGTGTGCAACGGAGGCACTCCTGGTTTTCCGCATCTTCGCTAGCCAAGGGTTATGATCCAATTCCCTAGAGAAGGGAAGTGGATCGTAACCCTTAGCTAGCGAAGATGGGTTTTCCGAGGATGTCAATAAATAGGCTAAAAATCAAAGACGAAATCGTTTTTCAAAGTATATTTTAATAGAAGCTAAGCAAAAATGGTGTGCAACATCAAAGATATGAGATGACGATATAAGGTTTTAGCCTCATCAGGCGTTTGTACTACATCAAAGTCTTCAATGGTCAGTCCTGTAACCAAGGATACCAATTGCCTAAACTCATGTGAAACTCCACGGTGAAGCGTTTGTTCAGTGTATTGATCTGCAATATCATCTAAAACAGTGTCACCACAGGGCAGTGCAAACGATTGGTCCAATTTTCCGTAAATGATAGGCTGGAAATACATGACATTAGGAATCCCATAACATTGTTCCGCGAATCCTTGCTGACGGATTCGATGGGTGTTCCACATTTCTTCGAACTGGTTTAAATGCAACTGAATGATAGGCAAAAAACAAAATCGAACACATTCTAAATGTAAAGGGTCAGTATTATTTAAAATTCCCTCTTCTACAAGACTGTTAAATAAATTTTTCCAGAAAATTGTAAAATTTCGCATTAACAAACTCCATAACATCTCTATCCTCTGGTTTGCAGTTGTCAGACCGACCAACTGATACACTATGAACTCCAGCCGAAGGATCACGGTGGCGATATCGTAAGGCCATTTGGATTCTGTGAATAAGAACATTTTCAGTTCCCGCGTCAGTCCTAACTGATCTTGGCACACGCTTGTACTTCTTTAAGTGTTCTACGAAGTAACGAGCAACGTACCGTGGATTCTTGTTGGTATGACTGGCGGTGAGCCACATGATTTTTCTGGAAAAGCCATCAATACAACCATGTATTGAAATGCCGAAAGGCTTAAGTTTGTCATACCCATCCACGTGAAGACAATCATTAGGTCCTCTGCTGTTATATGATCTTCTAATAAGCCGTCTTCGTCTTCTAGCATTGACACCGTCAGTGTCAATTACACTCAAAGCAATTCTGACTGTCTCTTGGGTTGCACGTACACCGTACAATGTATTTAGCAATCTCCACATTGTGCGATATCCCACTTGGTCGTATCCAAAACGTCGCAGGTCAACAATTTTACGTACAATATCAGGCAAAAGATTTTCAACACCTCTTCTTCTCAAATTTAATCTCCTCAAAATTCTTTTCAGAGTTCTCTTGCTTATCATCACATTGTGCAGAAACAGCAGGAAACCCAGTATTTCATCTTGCGTGTATAACTGGCTGAAATAGTACTCAATAAGTTCGTCTAATGTCGCTCCATCTTGTGGTTGGGGAATAATGGCATTCACTGTTGTTGCACATACACAAAACAAAACAATCTGAAAAATAAACATAGGATATTTAGATACAAAATTATGTCATATCCAGAGAAAATACAATCCCTGTGTATCATTTGTGTACTTTTTTGTTTTTTTTGTGATGTTGGTTTGTCTTTTGTTTGTTTGCTCGAATTAACCGATTCACGTCCATACTTACGGCCTTTGCTCTTTCACTAATACGAGATGTTTCAGAAAGTGTTTGAGACATTTTTATCCTTTCCCGGGGTATTTTCCAGACGTACATGCATTTTTACCGGCATATGTTTTTCCCGGTCTTTGTATGTTTTACCCTTCACCGAGATGCTGTCACTCGTGCGTTTATAATGTAACATCATTCGGTAGATTTATCAATAGATACATCATCGAAAGGAGTGGTATTTGTGAAAATTACAAATCGCGGGGCGGTGAAATTTCACGAGCCTGAAAGGCGAGAAATATTTATAGACCGAAGATTTGTATTTTTTGCAATTGCCACTACTTCCTATGATACATGAGGGGGGCAAGGGGTTTAACTGTTATGCTGTTATGGGGCAATTTAATTCTTTGTTATCTGTTATTCTGAAAATATATTTGCTGTTAGCTGTTATTGTCTTATTCTTTGTTAGCTGTTATTGGGCTTTTAGTTTTTTTGTTATCTGTTATTGTGATAATGTTTTTGCTGTTAACTGTTATTGAAAATTGGAATTTTAGCATTTTTTTACAGCAAATTTTCGGTAGAAATTGATGATCATTGGACATTGGGGTCCACCATACTAATAAGTTGGTCCCGTATTCGGAGAAGGATTCCATTAATATATACCCTTCACAGAAGTGAGGTCCAGGACAATTCCACTGTATATTAAGATTATCCTTTGTAATAAATTTCATTTTTTGGAAAATGTATTTAGAATTATCTTATTTTTTTGTATGAGGATAATGTTCCTTGTTTCCCGTACCAACATATTAAATCAGAACAATTCTTAATATGACAAAAAGGAAAACATATGACCAGGAATATCTGACAAGAATCTCAATTAAGGACTAGGTCCTTACAAACAGTTAACCTTTTATTTAATATGGTAAATTGACTCAGCTCTGTGATTCTTTTCAAGCAGAACCAAACACATTGTACAATGAAAGTTCCAACCATGTACTGGGTTCCGAAGCTGCACATAGCTCATTACAAACAAAGATTTATTTTGTCTTCAAGCCATTGTTCCCCTACTAAACTATATGTATTCTACTTACTAGTACACTTGGTGCAATCAAAAGCCTGATAAAAAATTGTTCAAATTGAGCCTATGAAAATAGTGGAATAAATTACTTTTGAAGTGTCAAAAATTGGTTCGAGGTACTTGATAAATTGCATGCTTATAATTGGTGCTTTTGATTTTGCTACCCTATATACCACTTTGCCTCATAGTCTTATTAAGAAAAATTCTCACACCTCATTAAATGGGCATTTAAAAAAAAGTCAGAATGGGAATATATATTTTCAAACTTTTTTAGGTCTTTTTTTAGTAGCAACAAACACAAGAACTATATGTCAATTTACTTTGATACCATAACTGCCCTTGAATTTTTACTAGATATCATTTTTTCTCTTTGACATATTCCTCATTTCCATTCTCAATTTTATTACACACTATTTAAATTATAAGCATGTGTGAATGTGTGAGTTTCTATAACTGTTTCAAAATAAATGCTGAAAAAAGTATTCTTTAACAAATAAACAGCTACGCCATGAGCGCATGATACGCCCGTCACCCTTTTTGAAATGTCATATCAGATATTTATAAAAATTTAAAGAGACCTTCAGTCAATATATATAAACAATACGCCAAAGTTTCATGAGAACTGCTGAAAACATTTTTGAGTTATTGTCTGAAAACTGGAAAATACCACCTTTTTTAATGAATAGAACCCCTCAACTCAATAACATAAAATCTAAAATTAATGAAAATAGAAAGGGCGCTTACAACAATAGCTATAACGTAAAATCTAAAATTTATAAAAATTGAAAAGGAGCTCATGTCAATAGATAAAATTATATAAAACCCCATTACTCAAAAACTTTAAATCTGAAATTTATAAAAAAAAAAACCGGAGCTCACGTCAATAGATATAAACATTTTTCAAAAGTTTTATGCAAATTGGTTAAAGAGTGTTGGAGTTAATGTTTGACATGTTGACGACAGATTGACAGCAGTATTCCATAATACGTCCCGTAAACGAGCGTATAAAAATATACTGAGTAGTAAACGCATTCTAGATACATAATTTTAAGAACATGTTCATAGAAAATGGAATTCATTACAAAGAAATACTGGATCTGTCAATGACCCGACTTATTTTATTATTTCATTTACTGTTATCTGTTTTTGTCCATTTTAATTCCTTGTTATCTGTTATAAGCCAAATCAATTTGCTGTTTTGCTGTTATTGGGACCCCCCTTGCCCCCCCTCATACATGTATATCGTTTTACACCGAATATCATCAAAACGCACAAAAGACCAAAAGACAAATCCCTTGACTAATTCGTTACAAGCGTCTAAGTGAAGGGTTGTTACATCAGGACATTTAGAAAAGTCGGTTTTGATATGTATTTTGTTCTAACCGAATGAGGATTCCTCGTTATTACCTTAAATGTATTTGGCCAAGGCATTTGTGGGGCATCCGGGGTGATATTGTTCCATTTTATGTATAGTTTTGCACTTTTTTATACTATGAGGCCAGAGCGAATCAGGTGAGCGTGTGATCTAGTAAGTATGTTTTATTTTATATTTTCTATTGCATTGTATATATTGTTTTTGGACAGTTAACTTTCTGGTAATAAAACCCGTCACGGCCTGGCTAGGGAATTGGGTAGGCAAATGCTCACATTAATCTGTACCGGTCCGATACAGGCTCCAAATGTCCTCCTTTCTACGCCATAACTCATGGTGGTGCTCCTGATAAAGGAGGCTCATACGAGACAAGAAGAAAAAGGGTAAACTTAGGTAATTATTAATGACAAATACCTCGGTGATATCAAAATCGCTGCAAATTTCCCTTGCAGCGGAATACATTCATGAACATGTGCAAAAAATACACCATCTATTGACCAATCAAAAGCCTCCATTCTTTGGGGGGGGGGGGGAGGTTCCGGGGGTTCAAACCCCCCTTTTTTTGGCTGCTCAATGCATTTGAAGCGGGACATATAGTTGGACCCCCTTTTTAAAATGGCTGGATCCGCCCCTGAATTAAGCAGATAACATTTTTGGTCAGGGTATTTGTGCAACTGTACTAGTCTTGAGACGCAATTTCTCTCGCACGATGACTCGGTAGAGTTTTTCACAAGTTTACCATACAAATAAAAAATAACACCACATAGGAGGATGTCGATGTCGGACAGTAACCAAAATTTTTCTCTACTTATGTCCCGTGTATGTAAAGTAATATATTGAATAGACCACTTGTTGCAATGGCATTCGGTCGGATGGACCAGGTTATTCCAATATACCAAATCATACCCCCATCGAGTGGAGGCATAATATGTTCAATATGATTGAAAAGCTTGTAAGTTTTTCATATGAAGCCAGAGTTACCTGTTGACTTTCACTTCGTGTGTTTTCTTTAGTTTTACAGTATATTTTTGTAATTTGTTCATTTAATTGATTTTTGAATGTCAAACTAGAAGTGATCAACTTTGATTCTACTTACCATTTTAATCATGTGAATATTCATTATCAGGTCACATAGTTTGGCGTCTTCCGAAATAAAAGCTTCGTCGAATTGAAATGCTGCTTTACTTCCAAGAATGGATGCGTGGTAATGTTTCGCTGTATATATACACCATAACAGGTAACTTGCCTTAGTTATGCAATATTAAAAATAAAGCTTTTAAATTTATACATTTTAGATAAATATAAAAAATAAAATGACTTAACTAAGTTGGATTTATCTATCATAAGTTTATAGTAAATGAACTTAATTAAAACAATTTAAAACAGTATAATTGATGAAAACTCCTTAATTAAGTTTCCTTAACATTAAAGTGTTTTATTTAATGCAACTTAATAAATTCTAAAAAATAAAGATAATTAACTTAACATCCATAAAATTAGTAAGAATTAATATTGCCATAAATAAAGGAGTTAAATCTCTTATAAATGAGTAAATTATCTAAATTAAAACAATTTAATGCATTATAGTACACGATATTGTATTAATTAAGTTTTCTTAAGCATTGCTAACTAACTAATATAAGGCCCCTATACGCTTCCGTACTTTATAAACATTTTAATAAGATATCTTATCTAAAATATAAGATATCTTATTTAATATATAAGATATCTTATTTAATAAATCAGATATCTCAATTAATATATAAGATATCTTTAAAAGTTTATAAGATATCTCAATTAGTTTATAAGATATCTTATTTAACTAAATAAGATATCTCGAAATTGAATAAATATAATAACGGCGTGCCATAAACATATCCTCAGGATGTTACATGTACGAGTGATTTGGTTAAATGAATTTGTCAATTTCTTTTACGGCTACAGAAGAGATTCACTCACAAGGAAAATAACTCCTTAAAGGAACATTATTTGGTTAAACAATGTCAATTCCAAAGGCGCATAAACTGTTCAATATATTTTAACAAAAATCTGAGCGACATATTGCGTAACAAAATTTATACGCAAGAAATGAAATTGGCGTATGGAGAAAATAACTTATCAGAAGAAAATCAAAAGGTCTTTTCACAAAAAAAAGGTGGAAAGACCTAATAATCTAAACAAATACAATAGGTCTTTCCGTAGAAAAGTGGAAAGTCCTCATTATGGAAAGTAAAACTACCAAGACAAAATGTTACTCAGTTTTCCTAAAAAAAAATATAAAAAAATGCACCCACAAGAAAGAAACAAAACATGAAGTCTGAGTTTCCGTTTAAAAATAGAGAAAATTTGTAAGTGAAATATGTAAAGATTGTTTTCTTTATTAGAACATCCATGCCGTCCGTTTGCCTCTCTGGTATGTATAAAGACTGTTAACTACTTTATTTCTTTCATGTTGCAGCAAATTTTTGTTGCGAAACATGTTGCAAAATGCCCAGTTCAAACATTCACGGACCCTTTGCCGGTTTTACTACGGATTAAATCTCACGTATGATCCCCGGAAATGTAGTTTCCATAGTCTGATACGTTCTCGATATATACACATGGAAAACAGTATTGCAACACCTTGATATTTTAAAACTTGAAAAATCAGCCTTTTATTTTGGATGGAATATGATAAAATATTTGTAAAATAATATTGAAATATAGTTTATGATTACATTGGCATTTTAACGAACAAAAAATGTTTGAAAAAAAAAATGATTTATCTATCCATAATTTTAATAACAAAATTAAGTGTTTTTTGTACAAAAAACTGCATTTTACAACTGTTACTGTAGTCGAACTTTACAATGTCAGACATTTCAAAATTGATCTTAAGATGATTGTTCACATCATGGTTGAGCGTTATATGCCAAAGAATTAGCACTTTGTGCGCAGCCTCAATTCAAACGGTTAATATATTAATATAACGTTATGTATTCGGGTTTAGTTTTCTGTAATTAGTTAATACTTCAGTTTCTTTATGTATATCTCTTTCATATTCATTTGATAAAATTTACTGTTTGCAATAGCATGAATTGTTCTATATAATAAGATTGTTCTTATCCCGGGCATAAAAACAATGCCGTATTTGGCAAAACCTTTTCAACTTTTTATCTCCAGTGCTGTACAACTTTGTACTTTTTTCACTTTCGATCTTTTATATCTGGGCGTCACTTGTAAGTCCTGTGTGGACAAGGCGCGTTTTTGGCGTATTGAATTTTAAACCTGATGCTTTTTGTTATCTATTAATCATGTTTTTCTTTGTCTAATATGTTCTCCTATTTATTTGTATTGTAGTCCTGTAATATTATGTTGTCATTTCAATGTTATATTTAACTTTGCCATTAAAGTGCGAGGTTTGGCATGCCACAAAACCAGGTTCAACCCACCACTTTTATTCCCCTTTAAAAGTGTCCTGTACCAAGTCAGGAAGATGGCCATTGTTATATTATTGTTCGTTTCTGTGTGTGTTGCATTTTAACGTTGAGTCGTTTGTGTTTTCTCTTATTTTTGAGATATTGAGATCAGACGTGGCACGGTACTTGTCTAACCCAAATTCATGTATTTGGTTTTCTTGTTATATTTGTTATTCTCGTGGTGTTTTGTCTGATGCTTGGTCCGTTTCTGTGTGTGTTACGTTTCGGTGTTATGTCGTTGTTCTCCTCTTATATTTAATGCGTTTCCCTCGGTTTTAGTTTGTTACCCTGATTTTGTTTTTTGTCCCTGGATTTATGAGTTTTGAACAGAGGTATACTACTGTTGCCTTTATTTAACCTCCACTTTACGTCTTCTGATTCCTGCCATAAATCGAATAATTTGTGGCTAAGGTAGCAGCAACCATTTCTGATGAAGGGCATTGTTTATTTCTTCACGTGTTTGGCCTGAGGTGTCCTTTCGCGCACATAACGCCCAAAAGTGTCCCATATATGCTCGATATGGTTCAAATCCGGGCTACGATCGGGCCAAGGAAGATAAACCGAATTCCATTGGAACAACGGATCTTCCTCCACGATGCTAATTTCCAACTATGGCGAGATATGCACTACATTGGATAAGGGCAACTGTGTGTCTGTTCGTAAGCAAAGATCCCCGAAATGGTATTATCGCACGATAACCAGTAGCGATGGGTCGATCTCGAACAATTTGTGTTAAAAGGCTCCTGTATGCCCACCACTCTCATTTTAGGATCGTGTTGATTGCAATTGGTTTCTTTCTGACCAGGCTTCATTATGCTTGATTTTCCCTAGCAGATGGCATAGGGGTCTTTTTGATCTCGGATAGTCTTTAACATCGTTTATTATCTGATTTTATTCTCAAAACGACTAATATTGAATTGGTGATGACCAACAATACGTGCGGTTGTCACAGCGACATTCCTGCTTCTATCATGCTGATAATCTGCCATCTTCATGCGGTTAAGAGTTGTAGAGGACCCATTACAAGGTGCCAATCACATAACTTTATAAACTTGGTTATTTAAAGTGTTGAAAACAATGAGGATAAAAACACCTGTTTTGCTGTTTACGAGTACAGTAGCTGCATGTGCAGATAAGAACTCATCGAGTTTTGATCAAACTCAGGTGATATTTTAAAAATGTTTAACTAGTTCTATTTTAACAAATTATATATAAAAAGAATAAAGAGTGTTTTTTTAATTTCAATTTCAATTTGGTGTTGCAATATTTTTTTCCATGTGTATAGATGCAAAACGGTATTACTATGGGTAATGCAGGAAAGGGGTCATTTAGCGTCATGAGTTAACCGGGTTTTTAACGATAAGAAACGGTTTAGTACGCAACAACACGTGACGGGTCATATGTACTGTGAATACACAACGTATAAGTCATGTTTAGTACGATTGAAAACGGTCTGATACGGAATAATACTGAATTTTATGCACACAATGCAGTCACGAGGTCTTCATACTGGCCATGAATAAGTCTTCGGAGAAGCCAGTCCCTATTCCACCATCTCCTCTACCTCCGGTTACCTCTAAGTCTGTCATCAAGTAGCTCGACCACTGCCCTAGCATATTGTGCTATATCAATATCCATTTCCAGCCATTTACTTGCAAGCATCAGTTATTGAATACATTTTAGATAATGTTATTTGCATTGTCGTATCTATAAGTTAACTGTTTACAAATTTTTTGAATGTTTGAAATACTAAGGCTTTTTTAACTCAGGAGTAGATTACCTTAGCTGTATTTGGCCAAATTTTTAGGAATTTTGTTCCTCCAATTCCTTCAACTTCGTACTTTATAAAGCCCTTTTACCTGTTTTGGATTCGATCGTCACTGGTGAGTCTTTTGTATACGAAACACGCGTCGGCGTAAATATAAAATGTGTATCCTGGTTTATGTGGTGAGTTTATTTGCAAACACAGTATCTTAGAGTGGTATTATCAGATTTGTTATAGGCACAATAAGAAATACTAGCTGTTTCTACTTGTAATGATTTTAAACTCTATTTGGACATTAATCTCAACGTCATAAGTAGCGTGACGCTACATTACATAAATAGCGGTACCGCGAACGTCTAATGAACATCATGGGGGCCCGCGAATGATAATTTAAGCAATAAATTAAAAAAACATTCTCGAAATGAAATAACTATTGTCTCTCAAATGAAATAAAACTTTCTCCTTGGCATCAGTTTTTGCTTTTCTAGTTGAAGTAATAGTATTGTCACTAGAATCACACGGACTATCTGTTGATAAGAGTTCAAGTGGATATAGCTTACCTATTGGTCTTGATGACGTATCATTTTTAGTGCGTAAAATGGCAGACCTACAAAGTCCATCTCTCCCATAAACTAACTTAACGATAATCGCTATATTCCACACTGTCCTTGGGGTATCATCATGAATCTGTACAATGTCGCCCTCTTTAATGATTTGAGTGTTAAGTCTGGTGTTTCTATGTTGTTCCCTAAATGAAGTGAGATATTCTCGTCGCCATCTGTTCCAGAAGTCGTGAATAAACACTAGATTGTCTATTTGCTGTGTAACGTGTTTAGTTTTGTACGTTCTCCTCACTGTTGAAATTAATTGTTCCTGAATACGGTAAAGTTTTAATCCGTCTTCCATAGACAAGATGAGACGGTGTAAGAGGTTGATCATCGGTAAGGTCCGTTGATACTTGGGTTAACGGACGATCATTAAATATAGCCTCTATCTCGGTCACAATTATCTCTAGCACTCTAAAAGTAACTAGTGCTCGTCTTAACACTTTCTTTATGCAATTCTTGGTCAAGCCGATCAATCGCTCCCACCAACCACCATACCATGGTGCACGCTTCGGAACAAATTTCCAATGAGTTCCATATATGTTGAGTTATTACTGAATAGTAGTAGATTTTGTAAGCATTTCAATTTCCTTCGCTGCTGCGGTATATGTTGTACAATTGTCAGATATCATGATTTTTGGTAACGATTTGCGGCTGGCGAATCTCCTAAACGCTAGCATGAATGTTTGTTCTGTAAGGTCTTCAACGATTTCCAAATGCACAGCTCTAGTGTTAGCGCAGGTGAATAGACAAATATATGCTTTACTAATAGTGTTGCTTTTTGTTCCCACTTTCAATGTTCCTGTGAAGTCGATACTGGTTACGGTAAACGGTGGTGAATCATTAAGTCTGTCGGACGGCAGTGGTGGAGGGTCGGGAATAAGATAGGGTCTTCGTGTAATTTTATGGCAAGTAACGCAATTACGGAGTATTGATTTCCCACATTGTCGAATCGACGGAATCCAGTAAGACTGGCGAATAAATGTCACTGTACTTTCTAATCCAGAGTGAACATTCCTTGCGTGTGCATCCATCACAATTAATTTACAAAGTCTGTCTTTGTTCGGTATTAGTACTGGAAATTTAGCTGATTCATCAATAGGTGCATTGCTAACTCTCCCGCTACAGCGGATAATGTTCATTTCGTCCATGTAGAATCTAAGTTACTTCACTAGTGCATTTTTCTCTGATTTTTTGTTTAAACTCTCAATAACATCCGGGTATTTACGCAGTTGCGAATCTCGGATCCAAGAATTCGAAGCAGTCTGAATTTCATCGACACGAAGATTTCCTGTTAGTTTGTCATTATTTCTACAGTTGTTTATAAATCGGGACATGTATGCTGTTATACGCAAAAGTTTTTGGTATGAGCTGTAGCGTTGTATATCAATAATTTTACTAATTCCTTCATAAGATTCGGTTCACTAGTTGATTGTCCTTGCTCAATTTTAGTGAAAAGAATGTGTGATTCTTTATTCTTCCACTGTGGCCAGTTTGATTTGTCAGTGAGCCATTCGAGTCCTTTCATCCAAAGATCCAATTCTAAGAACTTCGTTGCAGTTACTCCTCTCGACAGCATATCTGCCGAATTTGAATCTGTCGGACAGTACTTCCATTGGTATTCTTGAGTAATTTCGTTAGTTTCCTTCACTCGATTACTAACGAAAACGGGTAATTGTTTCTCAGCAGTAGGCCAACTTAAAGTTATCTGACTGTCACTCCATAATGTGACGCTTGTAACATCCAAGTACGATTTCAAATGCTTTACGAGTCTTGCGCCAATCAAAGCTGCACGGTGTTCTTATTTCGGGATTGTTAACTGTTTCAGAGGTGCCACTCGATTTTTTGACATGATAAGTACGGTTTCTTTTCCACTGACTAAATATGCGCATGCCCAATAGGCTTTCAAGCTTGCATCCGTGAAAACATGTAATTCTACATTGTCTGATTTTTCTTTGAAATACGGTCTATTAATCTCCAAATGTGAACATTCATTAATATCTTGTAGTACGCACTTCCATTCTGTTGTAATTTCAGATGTAAGAGGTTCATCCCAATTTAATCCTTTCTCCCACAAAAAGTACCTTACTACGCACAGTAACTGGACCAATAAATCCGAGTGGATCATAGATTTTCGACGATTGTCTAAAAATCTCTCGTTTTGTCAGATGTGTATCTTCAATATCGGTGTATTCTGGTTTGGCGAAAGAAAGTGTGTCGTTACAAGTGTTCCATCTCAATCCAAGCACTTTTATGAGTTCATCTTTGTTTGATACGTTGTGTGAATTTGCGCGGTCTCGCAAAAGTTGAGAATTTAAAAGCCCATGAGCGCAAGTTAAATCCTGCTGTAGTGAATAAGTCTCTTAATGTATCAAAATATTTTAGTAATGCACTCTCTGTATGAAAACTCGACAGTATATTATCAACATAAGAATCATTCATCAAAGTGTCAGTATATTCACAACGGTTCTCTCTCAAGTGTTTTTGTAGAACGGAATTCAGTATGAATGGCGATGAAGTGACTCCAAATAATACAGACTTAAATCGGTAAGTTGATAGTGGAGTTGATGGGTCTGTTGGTGTATCGAACCAAAAAAACGTGTGACATCTCTATCCTGTGTCTCTAATCCAACGTTCAAGAACGCCGTCTCTATATTAGTAGTTACGGCAAATTGGTGTAAACGAAATCTTAAAATAATGCCGACTAAGTCATTTAAATTGGATGGAGTAGTCATCAAACAACCATTATGACTAGGCAATTCTGGTGTTGCTTTACAACTGCAGTAGAATACGACCCTGATTGGTGTTGTAGTTGAATCTTTTCTCACAGCATGATGCGGAATATAGTGTATTTTGCTCGTTTCATCTGTCTCATTAGCTGTATCCACTTTCTCTATGAAGCCCCTTTTCTCCTGCTCAGCCATTATTTCTCCATATTTTTCCAGTAGTTTGGGTTCTTTGCTAAGTCTTCTTACTACATTTTCTGTCCTTCGTTGTGCACTGGCTTTATTTGTCGGTAACGTAGGGTGATCCTCTTTCCATGGTAACGTTACAAAATATCTGTTGTCATGGTAACGAATATGTTTCTCTTCATAAGTCTTTTGAATATCTATCTGATCTTCTAACTTTGTGGTGTCAATTTTCTCGTTAGCCAGTGACTCTATTTTCCAAAATTTCTCCAAGTCGTACTCATCGGTTTTTGTTGCGATCATCACGTTCATCATTGAAGCTCTCTTGTATCCATCTATGTCAGAGTTGTGTGAATGTAGCGTTCCAGACAACAAGTATCTGATTTTTGATTGAACAGCTGTCAGTCCTTCGCCTCGGATAATATCATTCTGAACAATTGACCAGAAGTAATCAGCTCCAATTAGAATAGAAATTTCAAAGTTTTCATCTGCTGTTACTGGGTGAGCTAATTTGATTCCTGACAAATATGTAAGTTTTGCTGCTTGGCGTACATAGGTTCTCATCGGTGCTGCGATCTCTGGAACGATCAAGACTCGAATCGGCAGTTTACCATCTGTAGTTATGAGATATACCAATCCTGTTCTCAAATGGCGAATTTTAGTACTATTTGCATTGTCTTCAAATCCGGATAGGTTAACGCTTTCAGTTCCAGTAGGCTTGAGTTTCAATTTCTCGACTAATTCCTCTGTGATAAATGACCGCTGTGCGCCTTCGTCAAACAATATTTTTGCATCAAGTATTTCATGTTCTGCACTTACTGGGTTAATTGCTGTCTTCAAAAGTACACGATCTGGCGATCACGAGTGTAAAACAGTGTCTGGTTCCTCCGCGTGGCGTTGAATTGTGCCTACCTTTACATCCCCTGTTGGTTTGTTGTCTTCATTTGTTTTAACATTGTCTTTGAAAATATTAATGCTGGTGTGATGACGTCTGTGACACTTGTTGCAAGTTTTTGTAGATTTACATGCGGATTAGCTATGGTGTCCTAGACAGTTAAAGCATAATCGGTCTTTTTTCACGATTGCCATCCGACCATTGTAATCAGATACTTTAGTGCAATTAACAGACCAGTTTGGCTCCTTACAGAACGCACAGTGTGGCTTGGGTTTAGTGTTAAATTGCGTATGTATTCTTGTTACCTCTATTTCGATTACTGGAATTTGCATTTGTCAGAAAGGCGGCGGTACCTGTAGGGGGTTCTAACTGTTCTGAAGTTTTGCCTGCATCCATAATATAAAGTTCATCGAAAATTCCACGGCGTAATTTATTCAATTGTAAATTAGTGGAAGATATTAGTAAGAAAAATCGAATGAATTGTGCAAATGATGATACAAGCATGAAAATTACCACAAAACATCATTATTATATACTTTTTAAGAAAAAACTGCTGGCCATTAAAAAAAAACTGTTTTTCAAGATGGCCAGTTTGAAAATACTGATTTTTCTAGAAAACTTTTTTTGAACTTCTTTTAGTAAAAACTAATTGTCAGGTTTGGCGGCTACCTTCCTTACATCAAATATTTATTAAAAATGAATATTTGACATATCCAGTATTTGCACATGCGCGAAAATGTTACAAAATTCTTTCAAAAACATTTGAATTATTTACCATGTATTAGTGTTTTTGGATTTCTAATGATATTATGAATTGGATTAATAACATTTTGTAAGGTTATGATACGCAGTCACGTGTTTAACACTGTTGCTCATGTGCAAACCATTTAAAGAGCGAGTTGTATGCACAACAAGGCAATACCCAGGTATTCGATGGATAATGCGAAAAATCCCGGACTAAATTCAACTGTAACTGCAGATCAGCCACTTTTGGAAATGCCTAAGCAAATTCAACGAGTATGGCCTGATTTTTACGGAAAAGATAAGTTCATCGTCATGTTTGATGGATTGCACATTGAAATGACTTGTGATGAAACTCTGGGTGATATATTGCGTGATAAGGGATAGAAATGTTTTACTGAAGCCAATATTGCAACACAAAGAACGACAGATTCTTTTTATGTATGTTCAAATGTGCCTAGGACTAGACAGGGGCATCAGACCACTGCATATATTTTGCTTGAACCTTGAATATGAAAGCTAAACTCAGAATGTATAATTATGTCATGACTCTGTGACGTTCAATGATTTAAAAGACTGGTATATAGAGTCATCACGACCACAGTTTCATTCTTGGCGTTCAACTATAAATTAAGAACTTCTTTTGATTTTGGTTTTATGCTCATTTCATAAAGCATGATAGCGTATTGTTTTAGGTCTTGATCGTGTAAATTATGCTCGATCGTTACCGACAATCTACAAGATATGACTTCCCTTCCCGAACATTACCCACAGGTGGCAATGGAATTTGAAAATGATAATTTCACTGTACCTAAGACCAGCAAATTTCTTTCTAATAAAACAACTGATAAGGCACACAAACAGAATAATGCAATTGTGAAGGGCGATGTTGGTGCCATATGATTAACCGACGATCCAATTGAGAAAAATGGACGGTAGCTGGACCAGGAGTCAGTATACTAGAAGATGAATTTGAAAGATCTTAAGGTTTGGGTCATTCGATAACATATGAACGACCTACATTTTTTTGTAATGAAAACTCTGCGAAAACACAAAACGATGTCTTTAAACAGCAGCTTTAACAGACTTTGTAAAGTGATGAATGATTTTGGAAATTCATTTCTAGAAGAGTCGTCAGGAAAGGGAAGAGGTCAACTTGGCTAACAATGGAAGGTTTTTCAGATGTAAAGGACGTTTTTGTTTTCGTAAGTATGAAGCGAGGCACGATGTGAATTGTTCGCAAGGAATCAGCGGCATTGTTATGCAATTTCGTCTACAAGAGGTTCTTTTCCAGAGTACATCAAAAGAGAAGTAAATCAAGGAGGAGTTATTTGGGCTCAGCCTGATTCGTGTATTCGACAGGTACATGTACCAAGTCATGAACACTGGGGTTGGATGAAAGAAAGAATCAATGACAGCTATAAACCGAAATGGACTTCTGTGACTGCCGTTGCATCATCGTGTCAGGAACTTTTGAAATGCGGAGGCAAAAATCCAGCTGTGTTGGTAACTATAAATGCTACCGTTCTGGCAACTGTCAGATAATTATAAGATAAGCAACCTGTTTTTCTAACCAAACTTGGCATTTAAACATAACAAAGAGTGTTTTCACTTGTTAAGTTGATGGTCTGGCGTACTAAATTATAAGCCTGGTACCTTTGATAACTATTTATGGAATTTATAAAAATATTTTCTACGTATTTCATGTATTTGCCTCCATTTTGGGACCGAAAATCACTGTTTTTCTTCATTTATGTGTTGTTTTGTCGTACTTAGGAACTGTTTTTGACGTTTTATCATAACTTACATTGGATTATACCTATAACACATCTTTAAAGGATTTACATCCCTTGTGAAGTTGCTTGAAAGTATAAAAATGGATTTTTTTTACTTTTTTGCCGGCATTTTGAAACCGGAAGTCACCTTTAGTTTAATTAATGTATTGTCTAGTCGTAATTTAGGAACTGTCATTTACTGTTTATCAAATCTTGCATTGGATTTTACATATAACACACCTTTCAAAGGATTAACGAATTATTGCCAATTTGTAATAACGCCATTTCCAAAATGTGTGGTGGCCATCTTGAAAAATTGGGGTTTTTTTTTCTGGCCAGCAGCGGATTTTTTATGAGTATCATTTAGTCAACCTTTATACCAAATTTCATGCTTGTCTTTGACCTAATGACTCCAAACCTCTAATGTGTATCTCAATTTCATCGTAGTATTTTTTCATGCTAGATATCGTGTATTTAGGGGCTGGTATATCAACTAGTGCTTGCATATACTTTTGTCTTATTACATGCGATTGTCCATATCTTTCTTGCAGTAAGGAAATAGCTTTCTCATAATTTGCATGTGTAAGCGCAAACCCTGTGACGGTTTTCAATACCTCAACATGGAGTAGTGACTTCAAATAATTAAATTTCCAAGAGTAGTGTTTTCGTGAACGGATGTCTCATATGAATCTCAAAATGACTGCGACTGCATAATATTACCATCAAAGGTAGGAAGATTCAATTTGGGCAACTTGTTGTACTCATTTACTCTAGTGTTACTACGTGAAAACTGAGTTTCCGGTTCACGGAAGTTTGAATTACATGTATTCTGTTTTGTGTATCTCTCGGGTTGAGCATAACTTTGTTGATCATGAGTGGGTTGAGCATAACTTGGCTGATCATGAGCGGGCTGCACATGGACGGAATGAGAAGGGCCGCTATAACTGACAAAATCTTTTGCATTTGTACTGAGTGTGGATGTATTGACAAGAATGAGCTTTTGTATTTGCGTTATTTTTTCATTTAATGAGTAAGCATACTCATCCGAATCGACGATCTCGGCTTCTACTTCTCCTTCATCAAGATTTTATAGAATGTCCTTATTTAGTTTTTGTAGTGTCTCTTGTTTCTTCAACAGATTGTTCACAATTTTAGTTAACTCTTCAGTGTTCCCGGGCTCATCTCCGTCGTCTCGGATGTCCTCAAATTTCTTCAAAAGTCGGGAAATAACACTCCTGTGTCCTGCACGTATCGAACGTAGTTTGGAACTCATCTTGGTCCTTCGGCACCAATATCTGGATAAATATTATCAGACTTGTTAGGCACAATAAGAAATACTAGCTGTTGCAACTTGTAATGATTCTAAACCTTATTTGCACATTTATCTCAACGTCATAAGTAGCGTGACGCTACAGTTCATACATAGCGGTACCGCGAACGTCTAATGAACACAGTCCTGAACACACAGGGTCGATATCACTGCTAGTGAAGTTTTAATTCCCCGAGGGAATCACCAGACCACTAGTCAGCACTGCACTTATGTGCTGACATGAATTATCATTGATATGGACATATTCATGAATTAACTGTTACAAAACTTTTGATTTTTTTTAAATACGAAGGCTTTTCTACCTCAGGAATAGATTACCCTAGCTGTATTTGTCAAAACTTAAAGAATTTTGGTCCTCAGTGCTCTTAAACTTCATACTTTATATGTCGTAATTATCTGGCCCTTTTAACTTTTTTGGAGTTTATGTATACCTCTACTGCAAAACACAGAATACGTTGGGCCCTTTGAGTAGGGATCTTTATACAGAAACCTTATGTCCAGATGTCGTGGACCGTACACATTACTAAATTTATTGTGTTTAAGCTTGGTAAACCGTTACAGACTTTGAGAACACTGGCTGATCCTTAGCTATCCGTATTGCAACCTAATGAAATCGTTCCGTTCTGAGAAAAATTCTAAAGAACCAATACGGTCTAATAGATTTGCAATTTGTTTTTACTGACAGGTGTCTGCTGGCATTCGATTGGATATCAGTTTTATGTAGGCGTAACAATTCATCCCATTTATCCAATCAGCTGTCTTGTGTGCGATCTCATACGGTTCACATAGTCTAGTTTTTTATAATGATAGCGATTAAAATTATTCGTGCAGAATATACATACACTATAAAACAAAAATATCCTGTCCAAAAATGACTTACGAGACACCATATTAACCAAATAACTATTTAAAAACTAAGACAGCATACATATAAAATATTATCATTCATAACAATTACTATTTAAAAGGGAAATATTATACTATTACTATCATGGTCCCAGCATTTTAACAAATTTATCAAAAAAGGACGTTGTTGCAATGGTGTGACAGGGACTTTACGGTGCGTCTAAAAATAACCTAGACCGCCTCGGTGCACTATAAGCTCTCGAAACTGCACTAAGACCATGATGGAACACTATAGCGAACTTTCTATACTAATGAAATGTCCATGTGTGGACTATACACTGTACGGACATTTAGACTTATTCACTAGCTGTGATATACAGTAAAAGATTTAGCAAGGATAGCAAGGATACAAAAATTACGATATTAATGACGCTAAAAATTAAAAGGAAAGTGTACGCTATGTCGCCCGGAATCCGACACTGACCTAGCAAAATTACGACATAATTAAACCATTAGCAACTTTGTAAAAAATTATATAGAAAAAATGTCTTTTCTTTTCCTTAAACTGGGAATATTATGATAATCAGATAAAGGTAATTTCTGTCAAAAAACGTAATTATGTTACGAAATAATTGTAATCGGATTTAGATTAGATTTGTGATCGTTGGAATTTAAATAATCTATCTCTTTATAATTACCTTTTTTAATCAAACGGAACACATACTATAGGAGATGTGGGATATATTTCAATTTGACAGCAACCAAACGACAAAAAATCATAAATGAATCAAGAGCGCATGTTTAGTCTTCAACAAGAAACAGGTGTCTACACAAAAGGTCAAGGTCTGAATCGTCATAAGTTTGTATAAAATTTATAAATAAAATAAATAAAAAACAATTATATGAATGAGTCTTAACAACTAAATATTCATTATTTACACAAGTTCGAATGATCTAAATAATCTACATTTTTTTATCGTTAGAGACACGTTTGTAAAGCTCATTTTCTGTTCTCTTAAAAAATTTGACTTCTCTTTTTTTCATTTATTACCTACAAAAATTGCTCAACCTTTCATTCTGACAGCGTGAAAGACCAAAACCAAGGTAACACACTATCATAAGTCATGGTATTCGAAAGCAGGAGATTAGTACTCTATCAGACAAAACTGCAATCACGTTTACCAAATACTTAACCAACGCACCACAAACTAATGCCTGCACCAAGTTAACGTATAATTGTGATATGAAGAGATGGCAGATACCCACAACCAACTTGGAACCACCACCAGACAGACGGACAAGTAAGCATTTAGAGGGATGGAACCAATGTGGAATTTACTGACCCCATATATACCGTATTAGGTCACTAGCACACTATGTAACTAATATTATTCAGTATGGTGATGCAGCATCTAATATCCTCTAACTTGGAAACTAAATGAACATTGAACATTCATATGTGTATATCAGTGCCTTGTACTTGTATGATATTTGTCTTTATTTATTCATTAAAATATGAATCTCTAATAAGACTTTATTTACAAAATATAACACATGAGTAAACAAAAAAACACTTTCAGAAAAAAAAAAGAGTAACTATAAAAAGTGCGACCCCAAAAAAATACCTTTCCTTTAAAAAGTAATGCATGGTAGAATTTGACATCAAAATGGGTCAAAATAACAAATATCAAATAATTGCAATAATAACAAAACTTACTTAATTACATTGTTTACAGAAGCTCCCATTTCGCCTTAGTTAATTCTTGTGTACCTGAAAATTTGTACTAAGGCAAACTGGGATTAATTTTATATATATATTTTGACAGCTAAGGCGAAATGAGAATAAGCCGTTCACACAGTGTTTTCACAAACCGGTAATTTCTTCGCCCAGGGATATGAATTTGACATTAAAAGTCCCTCAATAGCTTTACAATACCCGGCCGTGTCATTTCTGTATATTGTAGATGGAAAGTGTAATATACACAATGAATTTCATACACCAGACATACCAATACAGGTGAATTTTACCTTTTTGGAGGACTCCGAAGAGGTGGTGCATTGCATGTGCGCTAAGTTTGAAAAACAAATCCAATCTGTTATTTGGGGTACGTCTGAATACCGCTAATGACCTCCTGAGTGCACTCAGGACATACAATGTGCACTCAGGATCCTTCATATTCATCGTATTTGCACACAGGATGGATGCATATATTCGTTACACGCTGCTTATCTAAGAGTTAAATTTTGGTAGAATTTGAAATCGAACTTAGATTTGTTAATTCTTATGAAAAAATGACACCAATTACTGAGCCGTTTATTATCCAACCAAGCAGGAAAGTCCCTGAATCGACAAAATTGATCGGATTATCTTATTTTTGTTAATGAATTGTGTTGTTAGTACTGGTCCGGGAACACATTATTTTTTTTTATTTATATGACAATAAAAGTATTTGGTTATAAAAATACAAGGCAAACGTTTTGTTAATAGTTCGTTAGAAATCATTGAAATATATAACAATTTTCAAAGAATATTGTTCATACACACAAAAGTCATTATAATAAAATTGAGAATGGGAATGGGGAATGTGTCAAAGAGACAACAACCCGACCTTAGAGAAGATAACAACAGAAGGTCACCAAAAGGTCTTCAATGCAGCGAGAAATAATGTCTGCATCCGTTGCTGCATATATATTCTTACGACACTAAAAACGACGATTTTCCAGTAAAAATTTCAAATATATTTGTCAAATATGTGAGAAAATACGTAACCCTACGACATAAAAACTTTATTTGGGTATTTTGATTTAATTCAAGACTATGTCGCTTCAAAACTGTTAAAACATAACTACGAAACTCAATTGCATGTCTTTTATGAAACTTTTACTGGATAGGAAGACCATTTCGAATAATTTCCTTTGAAACGAAACAAAAATTTCGTAGTTATGTTTCAACAGTTTTGAAGCGACATAGTACAAAAAACCATTCATGATTGAATCTAATATAGGGACAACATAGATGTGTACCTTTAAGATCAGGACTATAAGTTAAATGTATTTGGCGTAATGAATAATTGTCAGGTCTGTCAGGCTTGCATTATCTACAATGAACTCATTTTTATGGATGATTGATAGATTTAAGTTTGTTGTAACTTTTAGTAAAACTTTATGTTAAGAACAATCGACATAAAATCAATTATTTTTAGTAAAGCAGGCGGTATATTTTGGCATGTGCACTCTTGTTAATCTTTTTTGTCATTTCCTTCCCGTCGTTTCAAAGGAAATTATTCGAAATGGTCTTCCTATCCAGTGAAAGTTCATAAAAGACATGCAATGGAAACACTACTTCAATACCAAATGACATAATAAATTCCAATATACAATTATATCAAGTACTCAAGTTGTCAACAGAGGGCAATGTCTGTCATGCCAATCAATCTCCTGACAATTGCAGTATAGCAATCACCATATTTTATCAATAGTTCCAAGGAAAAAATTAGGATGAAGTTATCAAATAATAATTATAAGTTTGAGAGTCCCTATGTGTAGAACTTTATATGCGACTATGATTTCCTCACATCTGGTCTTATCTACAATGTAGTATATAAATTACCATATCATAACGATTTTGATGGTTTTCAAATGTTCATTACTTCAAAAATAATTGTATTATGAATTAAAAAAAACATTAGTATTTCTTTGGACTGATATTGACAAGTCAGACTCTCTCAATAGTTATGTCATATGTATGTCGTATTACTGTCATAATTTAATAATTGAACATAAACAAAGGGCCAACAAAAAATATCATAAAAGTATGCCTAGGCTTACACAATACAGAATAGAGAATAAAAGGTTGATAAAATATAAAGTATAGAGAATGATCATCTTTCATATATCATTATATTATCCGCATCAAAAACCACGAGAGGTTAATATAATATTGGAAAGAGCGTCCGTGTACCTACATATAGATACTAGTGTTCCAATGCAATGAATGACGTAGATTTATGACGTCTTGTAAGTTCTCTTATTTTCTCTCCTTTTCTATGTTTCCTGTGCATTTTTTCTTTTCTTCTTGATTTTGGTGCGGTTTTTTAAAATAACTTTATTGAATGATTCAAATAATGACAAATAACAACGGCAAAAGCATATTTTAGGTATAAAACAGGCAGCAGTTTTAAAGTATCTTGAGCAAATACTAGAAATTGGAGACGGATAAAAAGTAGTAACGTAAAGTGTTGCTGTCAATGATAAAGATAAATTACAGTTTAAAACATCTCACAAAATAAACTAATTATTTTTGTTTGTGTTGCTCACTCAACTTTGTTATATTACGGAACATTAAACAACTGTCTGTGCCAAGTCGTGCACATGATAATTTCGTAAAACGATAAGAATCTGTGTTTTATACGATATGACACAAATTAAATGGAACACGCTTAAGTTGTCATCCGACATAAAAATGATCAACGGCAAACATATAGACGTATATTGTTATAAGACAACTAATCAGTGTTGTATTATCTAATATCTGACCCAATGGCAGTAAACTAGCATACCTCATACAAAAACAAACGCAAAGCGGATTAAGTCACACAAATCCAATCATTTGCTATAGAGTTAAAAATATATATAAGCGAGCATTATTTATCTATAATATATACATGGTTTGAACCTTTTCATGTGTATACTGAAATGCCAACTCATACTATAAAAAGGCGTCAGCATGATGCGTCTTTTTACACCATGAACTATGTATGCAACATCAGTTACAGAGACAGAATGCTTATACAACTATTTTTGTTGCTCTTTGCTCTCCTATGATTTGTCAATGTAGATGAGACTAATATTAAAACAAGTGCCAGTGATCTAGTACAGATAGTATACAGAAAACAGTGTTCAGTGTGTTTGAAATACCAATGAGTATTAAAAGAATTTTAATTACATTACTTTGATATATTGTCGTCTAAACTTTCTTTTTTTAAATAGCATTTAAGGCAGTTATTGTTTAGAAAAAGTTTCTTTCGGGACTTATTTCTCGAAAGACAGGAGGAGACGGTGATAGTAAGATCTCGTAATGAAAGAGGAGTTTGGCTGTATCTTAACGGAAGTAGGTAAACAAGTGTGTAAATTGAGGTCATTTGTATCTAATGCCGTAAATATACATAGAATAGATAAGAAATATATGGTGGTTTTCAAACTTAAAAAATCTCTGTTAATTTGTTTTTAGATGATACTTTTTTTTCTAAACAAAGGTTGACAAAACTCATGAAAATTTGAATGAAAATCAGAACGATTAATGAAAAAGATATTGATGACAAATCAATTACATAAAACTCTTAGTTCTCAAGAAGTCTATACTTTCAAGTGTCATCTAACGTCATTGAACGTACTTCAAAACGTCAACTAACGATAAGTGTCTACAAAAAGTACTTTAACTTTTTACAGTTATTAATCAATTGAACAAACCACTTTAGTTCTCAAGAGGTTAACAGACAAGTGTTACTAAAATAATAACATCATGTTCTCCTCAGATCAATACAACAACATATACTCAAGAGACCAATTGAAAATAGTGAAATCATTTAAGAGGCGTTATCAACTATCTGTCTGCAGTTATATACACTACAAACAAATGGATGCGTGAACCTATTACTGTTCCCACGTTTTTGTAAGCACGGAATATTAGTATTCGTATTGTCATTTGATAAAGTCGTGCTGATTATAAGTGCATAGTTTCCTCTGCTATCAACATCTTTCTGTTTGAACCCGTCCAGGTTTTCTAACAACAACCAAAATTCATGACCTCGTTATTTAAGTTATATAGATTTAAAGAGTAGTACGTCGACTTAGCACGAGCGAAAGTGGATAGATAACGGTATCTGAATTGGGATTTTCTTTCACAAATTTGACAAATTGGCGTTTTATGTGGAAAAAGATTGTTTAAAAAACGTCAGATCACAGATATTTCCAACTTTGTATGGTTTCAGCAGTTCAATGAAATCGTTTTCTTCCTTTACATATGCTTAAGTAGTAAAGATTGTTGGTCGTATACAAAGTATTAAGATAAAAAAAAAAAAGACTGATACGTATGTGTGTCATACTACATGAGAGGTACATTGACTTCATATGGCACTTCTGCCTCTTAGTGTCTCTTTAGATTGTATTTTTATGTAACGGAAAAACAGAAAATATTGTTAGATAAGGTTGTTTTTTTTTATTATTGTTTTTTTCTTTCTTTATTATAATCACACATCTATATACATATCACATACTACAATAACACATATATCAATCATTTATATCAATTATTGTCATTTTTCCCTGAAAAGAAAAAAAACGAATCGCTCATTTACTCTGAATCATCAAAATGTCATATACTAAACTAATTATATCAAATGAACTTTTTTTTTTAACATTTTCATTTTCATATATACAACAATAAAACCACATCTGAAGTAGTACAAGAAAGAAAAAAAAACACAAATGTTAACATACGCAAATTGCTATCCAATTAATGTTTTAAGTCCTAACAAAAAGGTTAGATAAGGTTAAAACATGTGAAAAGTACTAGTATATCAGAAAAGAAAAGATTGTCTAAAATCGTTGCTTTCTGTTATCTAAGATACAAAATCGGACGCAATGACTGATTTAACAACATGCTTATCCCAACGAAACTGAAAGTTTATTTTTGTATTGGTTTCTGGATAGGTCACTGATGATTCTTATGTAGACAAAACGCGCGTCTGTCGCACTTAATTATAATCCTGGTACCTTTGATAACTATTCTTTCTTTTTTTGTTATTCGGGATGTTAAAGTCTTTCATGCGACAACAGACATGGATGTTGATAACAATAGCAATGTTTTTATTCAGTACACTGGAAACAAACAAACTGGGAAAAAAAAAGTCTTATCCATCAAACCAGGATTATAAGGGTAAATGTTGTTACATTATTCTAAAAGCAAACTAAAAGATAATGCTTCAGTAGTTATATTCTTACTAACTTCTTAACTGATGATTAATCTTAGACTAACAAATAAGAACACTCCATTTTCACACTTTTATATAAAATTGGAAGTTGTTAGATAAAAAATTTCTACAGAAGTCACAAAAGGACACATAAATATTTTGATCAATCAGTGATTTCGGATTCAAAATTTATTATCTCTGATTCCCAATCTTTGCATGTGTTGTCGGATTAATAATCCGTTATCTCTTTTTAAAACCTTCAACTCGAACTAATAATCCGTGAAAGTAGCAATCAGTAATCCCGATTTTCAAACACGAGAAATTAGATTTAAACAGAAAACCTCTTTACTACTGACGGCAGAGTCCTATTTCATTGAGCGCATCTCATCTGAAACCCTACAAAGTTGGAAATATGTGCGATACGACGTATACATGTAGTGACTATTAAGTTTGTCTTTAAAAAAATCCCCTTTCCACAGCAAATGTCAAGTACTGAGAAAATATCAAAATTAGGAGACTGTTATAGATTTTAATTGTATGTACGCTTTCATGTATGCTCAATCAACGTACTGCCCTCAAAATTTGAAAACATTGTTTCAATTTTTGTCCAATAGCACCGCAATGACCTGGGCTTTTTAACATTCAAAATTGCTTAAATACAAATTGAAAGACTTTTGTCTATTTCCTATATATCTAGATGGCAGGGCCTCACAATAGTCGTCAAATTGAGTTAACACGAATTTCCTATCAAACTGACTAAAACAGAAATTGAAACAATTTTTGAATCTCCTTCGCCATCGCTACAGCCAGAAAAAACCAACATATTTGTCTCGCTTTCGGGAATTTCGTCGCAGACTAGACAAAAAAGATGGAAAGAAACTCCAAGACATTTAGACTTTTGTTAAGTTTTCATGATGTACAAACCGTGTAATATTGACTATATTGTCATTTACACTCTTAACCTAGCTCCTTGTCATTTTTTAAAACAATGACAAGGAAATGTCAAAGGGTTAACCATAACTGCACAAACTGAGATATTTCGGCTGCTTTACTAACCATAATTGTTTGTATGTCGATAGTCATCATCACCAACTTTAATAAAAGTATCTAATTGATTCATTTTGTTTCTATGATTCATAGAAATAAGTTTTTTGCAGATGAACCAAGTACAGACCTCGTGATCATTCATAATGCCAGATATAGTTGAATTATGGCTTATAGTATACAAGAAATCGATTCAACCAGAAAGACTAAATATTGACCGATGAACCTTGAAAATGAGGTCAGGTTAAGATTATACCATATACCAAATATAGTTGACTGTCTGCCTACAGTATCAGAGATGCGGACCAATCAAAATAACTTCGACTTTGATCACTGATCCTTGAAATGAGGTCAAGGTGCGATGATTCCTGTCTGATGGATATTAATCCGAGAGAACAGATTTTTAACGCAAGATCTCGGATTTGAAACTGTCAATCCGAAATCATTGATTATTAATCCAAGAATTGTCCTTCCAAGATAACAAACTATCATTTGAACTTATTTTCAATGTCCTTTTATGTCTTCCATAAATTTTACATTTGCATGCTGATTCAGACAAAAACTATATCCGCCACTTGAAGTTAAATGGTTATTCCTCAATGCATTGATACTGTCTTGGGGTTCTACATTACTTTTACGTACACTAAAGTTTAATTTGTTCTTGTCACGAATTGTCTCATTCATCTTTAACTTTTAAATAAGTGAAGTGTTTCCTTTCAAACATGTTCAAGAAATTTGAAACAACAGACACGGCTTTCGTCGGCTCATTTTTAAACGTTTAACTCAATTATGACATTCGCGGTCATCTCATTACCAGAATATTCGACAAATAAAGGCAACAGTAGTATACCGCTGTTCAAACTAATAAATCTATGGACAAAAAAAATCGGGGTAACAAACTAAAACTGAGGGAAACGCATTAAATATAAGAGGAGAACAACGACACAACACTACAATGAAACACACACAGAAACGGACCAAGCATCAGACCAAATCCCACGAGAATAACAAATATAACATCAAAACCAAATACATGAATTTGGGATAGACAAGTACAGTGACACGTCTTATAGCAATGTGAATTTGCACTCAAAAATAAGAGAAAACAAACGACGCAACGTTAAAATGTAACACACACAGAAACGAATTATAATATAACAATGGCCATATTCCTGACTTGGTACAGGACATTTTTAAAGGAAAAAATGGTGGGTTGAACCTGGTTTTGTGGCAAGACGATTTTAATGTTGATATTTTCAATATCACCCACCATGGTAGCATTATACAAAACTAAATCGGTATTTGTCTTTTTCTATAACAAAACCATTGGAAGGTACCAAGACTTTTTTGAAAAATAATCCTTGTCAACTTTTCAAATAATACACGATGGTCTTGCAGTATAGGTTCTGGGTACTGACGTTGTTTATCATCTTGATAGCGTGTTATTGTTTTCTTTTATTTTTTCTTTATAAATATTATTTTCACTGTTTAGTCTGTCTTTTGTCATATCCATTTGACGTTGCTTTGTTCTTATACATCCCTTCATAGTCTCTCATTTTTTGATAACGAGTTTTGCCTTTTTGTAATTGTTTGTTACATTTCACATAGCTCTTTGCCTATATATCCAGTCAGTGTGCTATTGTGTTATAGAAATATTTGTATTCTTGTTTTTTTTCATTTTTGCTGATGTGCTTTCAAAATTGCCTATCTGCCTTTTTGATCTTCTTTGTTTCATATTTGTTTGTTTTAATAGGTATTAAAATGATAACACAATATTGACTATTGTAACCCTCTTTTGATATTTTTCCTATAATATCTGTTTGTTTTGTTCACAGATCGTTGTCAATATAATGGAATTATATGCGACTGTCATACAAGTGAGAGGTTTGGCTAGCTAATAAAACAGGTTTGATCCACCCTTTTCTACATTAGATAATACCAATACAAATCGGGATAAATGACAGTTGTTATCCATTCGTTTAACGTGTTCGAGTTCTATGGTAAAATGTGTGTATTCATGTCTTAAATCTTTCTAATGTGCTTTGTCTATATGCTTATTGTATTTCTTTGTTTTATGTTATGTGGCTCTGTTCTAATACATCCCATCATGTGTTAAAGTTCTATAGTAATTTCTGTATTTTTGTCTTTCATTTTTGGTATTGAGCTTTGTCTATATGCCTTTTTGTGCTTCTTTGTTTTATATCTTTTTTTATAATGATTGAGAGTATAATACTATGTTGGATGCTATTCCCATATTTTTGACATACTACCGTATTATGTCTGTTTACTTTGTTTACACGTTGTCAATATAAGCGTATTGTATGCGACTTTCATACATGTGAGAGGTATTTAGCGAAAACTATAGGCTCTCAAGAGCCTATGTCGCTCAGCTTTATCTTCTATGGTTTTGGAAATCATGTAAAATAATTTTAAAATCAGCATAAATAGTTGTACATATCCAATAATGATAGAGACCACATTTCGTTTAGTTTGGCCAAGTGTTTTTGCTATTAACGAGGCACGATTTGAATCCTTTCAAGGAAGCAACGGCCTTATGGGCTATTCTGCCTTCCAGATGTTCTCTTCCGGAGCACCTTAAAAGAAAAGCATATAAAGGTCGGTTCAACCGGATTTATATTTGAACAATGGGTTTGGATGACAAAATATAAAATTGGAAAACAATAGAGCAGAATCTGTACCGACATAATCCCGATTGAAATCCGATAAGACAATATCGGCTGAATATCCCTGAAAGTTATGACACGCATCTAAATGTCAGTGTACCTGGCCGACTACCCTGGACCATTCCCGGTCCGTAGAAATCGGCAACGAACGTAATAGTATGCGTTTAGACAATGATAGGATATGCATACCATTGAAGAAAGTAATCATTTGTTTTCACTTGCTATGTCTTAGCGCTGTCTGATCTCAAGTGGGATCCATACTCGGCACTGTGTGAACTCCGCATTAGGGATTTATAAATTTTATTGTATTTAGATATTCATAAAGTGTGATATCTTAAGATACAATTACATGTCTCTAGCGTAACCTCTACGTGCATGGCTAAATTCAGCAACCATGTTGTTTGCATTTACATGTGTATGTTGTTTTTCAAGTATCAAGATTGTGTGTAAGTTAATTAACTATCTATTTCATTCAATCTTAAATATTAATTTCGAAATAGAAATGTCTCCTAATGATAAATATATATTTTGTAGTAGGATAATTCATTTTACCAGGTTAAATCCATTATTTGTTTATGGCTTGATAGAATATGTTTAAGGCCTTTCAATAATCGAAGTGATACTGAAATAATATATATATGTACACTTGAATATATAACATAGGCATGTGGCATGGGTAAGAACGTACAACGTCTACAAATGTTGTAATTTACAAAGTTTTTAATTAAATGACCATGTCATGCATATTGCAAAAAGATTTTGACAAAGCAAATTTTGCCAACATCATCATTAGAGTATCCCCTTATAAAAATGTTCCAATTATATTTCTCAACCGGCGAACATAGTATATACTACTAATTAAAGAACCTAAGGAGGGATAACAATAAGCCGTTTTGCATTATTTACGTGAACAAAAATTATTTAAGTTTGATGTTAATGATGTACTTACTAGGTGAAATTAAAAAAAAAACAAAAATTTAAAATTGATACAATTTGTCAGATGAGCATTAGTTAAGAAACAAAATAAGCTTAAAACATTATTAGGTCATGAATCTCATTTTCGAGATATTTTAAAATATGCCGGTAAAAGGCTAACTCAGACTTTTTCTTTAAATTTGCATCGGTATTATTTTGGTCTCAATAAAAAACAAACAAGAACTCAGGGATTTTCTTGTTGTGCTTGAGTGGAGTAATTGTCACCGCTTCAAGCGATGTTTACATTTCTAAATCGCAATTTTCTAGTTCAGCTGATCAAAGTATTGAAAAGCGGAGAAAGCAATGCTGTGGTTAATACTTGGACAAAGAGATAAATGTTTCATTTACTGTAACAGTTGTACATGGAGTTAAACTCCTACAAAATAAGTTGCTCCATGAGAAATTGCCGAAAAAATGTAACTTTTAATTCTGAAATGGTTCAAATAACAGACCTACTAGTTCAAATTTAGTTTTTTGTTCGGTAAATTGGTATGAATGTCGTTTTTGGAGGCGTGTACACTGTCCGAAGTTGATAGACGTCTAAATAAATCTAAAAACTACAAATTTTCTTTATTTCATGCGTGAATGGATCGGTTTTGATTGAGGACATTGTGAATGCGTGAGTGGACATGAAATGATATCTTTATATCCAAGCTATAAGTCGTTGAAAGTTGCATTAGATTGTTCATGTTAAAACACATTTGTGTAGCCGTTATTGACAAAACTTTTTGGAACTTTGGGTCCTCAATGCTCTTCAACTTTATACTTAAAATTGAGAAAGGAAATGGGGAATGTGTCAAAGCGACAACAACCCCACCATAGAGCAGACAACAGCCGATAGCCACCAATGGGTCTTCAATGTAGCAAGAAACTCCCGCCCCCGTAGGCGTCCTTCAGCTGGCCCCTTAAAATATGTATACTAGTACAGTGAAAATAGACGTCATACTAAACTCCGAATTATACACAAGAAAATAAAATTAAAAATCATATAAGACTAACAAAGGCCATATGCTCCTGACTTGGTACAGGAACGAAATTGCGGCGGGGTTAGTAGATATAGGAAGATGTGGTGTGAGTGCCAATGAGACAACTCTCCATCTAAATAACAATTTAAAAAAGTAAACCATTAATGGTCAATGTACGGCCTTTAACATGGAGCCTTGGCTCACACCGAACAACAACCTATAAAGGGCCCCACAATTATTAGTGTTAAACATGTTTAAGATATCTCAACCCTCCCCTATACCTCTAGCCAATGTAGAAAAGTAAACGCATAACAATACGCACATTAAAATTTTGTTCAAGAGTTAGTTTGTTTTATAAATATTTTGTTTTGAGTGTCACTGACGAGTCTTATGTAGACGATACGATGTACCTCTGATAACTATTTACACCACTGGGTGGAAGCCACTGCTGGTGGCCCTTTCGTCCCCGAGGATATCACCATCCCAGTAGTCAGCACTTTGGTGTTGCCATGAATATCAATTAGATGGTCTTTTATTTATAAATTTCCTGTTACAAAAATTTTCTATAAACTAAGGATTTTTTTATTCCCGCAATAGATTACCTTCGCCGTTTTTGGCACAACTTTTTGGAATTTTGGATCCTCAATGCTCTTCAACTTTGTACTTATTTGGTTTAATAACTATTTTGATCTTAGCATCACTGATGAGTCTTATGTAGACAAAACGCGAGTCTGGGTTAATAAATCCTGGTACCTTGTATAACTAGTGTGTGCATAAGATAAAGCTATGAGATAGAATTTTGAAAAGAAATTGTGAGAAGGTAGGTTTTATAATATGTTTTAAGAAAACTTAAAAAGAAAAAAAGTTTCAACGTTTTTATAAGTAAAAAAAAACATTTGTTTCCCTCTTTGTCAAATAACTAGACCAACTATTTGCCCAAATCTACATATTTAGAGACAGATTTGCAATTTGTTGGTTTGAATGGTTTTTGATATAAAGAAAACATGTTGATGTGTTGTATAAATCGAAATATTTCTAAAAAAATATCAAATTTTGTGTTTTTAGTCTAAAATAAGGCACTTGTAGCAAGATAAATAAAATCGTTGACACCCTTTTTTCTTTTTTTCTTTTTCATAAAACATTCCCGCAATTGATATCAGTTTTATATCCATAGTTTTTTTTTCTGCACTCAAATATGTTTTTTTATGATCAATCTTACAAAATGTAGGTAACTTTCAACGACTAATAGCTTGGATGTAAAGATATTATTTCACGTCCCCTCTTGCATTCACAATGTCCCCAATCAAAACCTATCCCCTCAGGCATGAAATAATGAGAATTTGTAGTTTTTAGATTTATTAAGACGCGTATCAATTACGGACAGCGTACACTCCTCGTAAAACGACATTCATACACATTGACCGAAAAAAATTGAACTTGTAAGTCTGTTAATAGAAACATTTCAAATATGAATGTGACTTTTTTCGACAATTTCTCGCGGGGCAACTGATTTTATAGGAGTTAAACTCCATGTACAACAGTAAATTATACATTTATCTCTTCGAAAAAGTATTCACCACAGCATAGCATTCTCCGATTTTTAATAGTTAGATCAGTTGAATTAGAACATTTCGATTTAAAAATGTACATACTTTTTGAAGCGGTGACAATTACTCCGCTCAAGCACAACCGAAAAATCCTCTTACGGTTTTCATTACAGAATCAATTGCTCCGCATGAGTAGATTACCAGCCGTATTGGTCTTATATGAAAAAAAACTGGGTTTTTTTGGGAAAATTATTTTACCTTGCATCGTATGGCGAAAAAAACCCGACGAATCTGAAAATCTGACACAAATTTCAAAACATTACTTACGTACATCCTTAATGTGTATAAAAGAGTGGCGAAAGATATCAGGAGTAGGTTTCACTTCAAACGTGCCTGTATGAAGTCAGTCTCATTTTAATAAATAAACCTGTCTGCAACAAGAGGGGCACACTTAGATCCCATTGGAATGCCGACAGTCTGTTGAAATGCACGTCCTTCAACCATATAGAACATTGTATGTATAGTACATTACGTACATGTACTTGAACACTCGGTAAATGTAACGTGTGACCCCTTGTGCTGTTTCACAGCTTAGAAAAATAAAAGCGTAAGCATTGGATTTTAATTAACAAATTCAAAATTAAAAATTTTCCGCTTCTTTTCATAATGTATCACTTACACGTCTTCTTGACAAGTGCACTCAAATCTGTCACACAGAAATAAAAAAAAATCATAATTTATCACTAACAGATAAACTATTGATAACACGTTATCTAGACTAGTGCACTCATATCTGTCACACAGAAATAAAACAAAAAGAAATACAACATAATTACTACTTTCTCAATCATTCATCAGATATTATATATTTCATCTTTTAAAACCTTAGTATAACACTTCAATGAAGTACACATTTGAATGATTGACTCTTTAAAACTAACAAAACAAACCAAGCACTCCCGTTCTACTAAAATACTTCAGATTAGTCTAGGACACAAATAACACAGAATTATATTCTAAGTTTTAATCAGTCCTAATGTGAGCTGCTCTGTATGTTGCAATCTAGCATGTTTCAACCAGACGTCAATCTTATACCAGCAGATCTAAAACACAACCTACTCACTTTTAAACACATGCATGCATATAAACATTCAAACATTTTTCCTTTTGCAATGACGTTTTCAAACACAAAATTCAATTTAATAATTCAATCTCTCTCAAGATTCATCTTTAGATAGCAGCTTACTAGCTATTATAACTAACCAGTGAAGTTCACTTTGCTTTAATTTATAACATGAGATTAAGTGCAAATATAAAATGCGGTTCAATAATTGTATTTTTAGGATGTGCACGACACAAATCAAAAGAAAATATTTATTTTTTTCTTTTTACTTTCAAATTGTTTATCGTAAATTTGAAATTATTTTGATTTTATCTTCTCGTTTTAATAATACTAGACCCCACCAGCGATATCACGGGCAGAGTTTGGTTGAAACTATGAAAACTATTGTAGTGTGAATTTTTGTAAAAGATTATATGACTGCAGAATTTCATAAAAGGTATCAAAAGTCAAAAGTACTTGGTGGCAGAGCAATTTGTTTTAGCTTTCCAAATCCGTTATTTTTTTTAATTTTCTATTATTTGTCCATATACTGTGAACACACATATGATATAGTCTCTATATAATAGAAAAAAAGAAGAAGATATTTTATTTTCCAATTATTGGCCCCAAAGGTAATAAACATTACAACGTCAATAATGTTCATTACAATACAAACAATGGCATAAAAAAGGATTAATCATAACTATAGAGATTATGTAGATAAAGAATCTATATATATTTTTTTAAAATATCTAATGCATTTTAATGCAACTGTGGTTGATATAGATACAGCACAAAAAGTGAGAAAAGATAATAGATATCCATATACATGTATGTATAGTACAAAATAATTTGGATCAAATTAACTTATCATAAGTAGCCAAAAAAAAGTAAAGCATGTTATATATGACCGCCGTTGATGGCATGACAAAAAACCAGGTTCATCCCACCATTTTTTTCATAAAATGCCCTGTACCAAGTCAGCAAAATGGCAATTATATTATAGTTCGTTTCTGTGTGTGTTACATTTCGGTGTTGTGTCTCTGCTGTGTCGTAGTTCTCTTATAATTGATACGTTTCCCTAAGTTTTAGTTTGTTACCCGGATTTGTTTTTTCTCTATCGATTTATGAATTTTGAACAGCGGTATACTACTATTGCATTTATTTATGGTAAACTTGGAATTGATAGTAAATAACAAACACAATATACACGTTATTTATAGTATCACAAACAAATTACATATAAAGCGAAAAAGATACGTCCTCTCCCCCAAACACCTTTAAAATAGGGTAGTAATGCCCTTTAACGTCAGACGTCAAACCGTCATTTTGGCTACCGTGAGGGGGAAATTGTTAAAGTGTTTACCACGATTCGTCAAAATATTCTTATCTTGAAAAAAAATTAGTCAATGTTTGTATCGTCTAAACGAAAGTGTACATTGTTTCAGCATTCATCAAAAATTACCGATAACGTCATTTTGCACGAACTTGTACCGTTATTTGTCTTGAAGGCACCCCCATTACGACGTCATTAAAACTATGTGTAATTTTAAACTGTCCTAAACGGAGGTCTAGTCTATTACTTAAAAGTCCAACCGATGACGGAAAAAATATCTGGACGCCTTTAATTTATTAACGTTTTTCTCCCAAAATAACCCAAACGTAATAATCATAAGCGAGGATGACAAATGCGGCTATACATGAAACCTATAGGACATTGATGCATGGTGATTAATTTATTGTGGAAGGAAGAGAAGCGACACATAAAATCAGGTCTTCTCGTTTGATAGTATAGATTCAAAATTTACTTACTTCGCTACACAAAAGATAAACCAGTATGAGTAATAATCACAACAATTTTACAGAAAAGAAACACATCTACATGTCAGAAGAGATAGTCTCATTTCTGTATTTGTACCAGAAGATCAATGAAAACACGGTCATGACGTTGGTGACGATAAAATTTCAGAATAGATTTTTCTTAAGTTAATTGAAAATAATTATTAATTTTATCAAATTGAAATTAATCTGAACTGCTGTTTCTTTCTTTCTTTTTCTCTTGTAATATTTTTTCTATAATATCCCGTTTATTTTTAGAGGCAACTGATAATGCGGACTGCCCTTTGTTATTAACAATGTTTATATCAGCTCCCTTTTTGACCAGTTCTTTTATAATGTCTAAGTTTCCTCTCAAGCATGCTTCAAACAAGGGACTTCGTTGGTCAATTGTGCATTTATTTATTTCAAGTTTTTCTTTCATATCCAGTAGAAGACATACTACCTCGAATTGATTTTCTTGACATGCAATAAACACTGGCGATTTGCCCTCTGCTGAGCACATGTTTATGTCTGCATTTTTCTTTAATAGTTCTGCAACTATTTTTGTGTTTCCTTGTTGACAGGCAATATACAATGGTGTTAATGATTTAAATTTACCTTTATTAACGTCAATTTCATTCTGCAAAAGAACCTTGACAACTTCTAAATGTCCCTGTTTGCATGCTGCAAACAGAGGTGATACATCTCTATATATGTTGACATTTGCATTATGCTTGATAAGCGTTTCAACTATTTTAACATGTCCCTCTTGGCATGCAATTGATAACGATGTTGCGCCTGAATAACTGCTTTTATTGATATCTACGAGATCTGCGTCCAATAACGTATTTACTGTTGACAAATGTCCATTCTGACATGCTATGTAAAGTGATGAAGAGCCATCTTGTATACATAGATTAACATCTGCACCTCTGTCAATCAGAAATTTGGCTATGCCTGCATGTCCTTTTTCGCATGCCACAAATAATGCAGATATACCGATAGATGTGCAATAGTTGACATCTGAATGATTGTGAAGCAAGCATGACACAATATCTGTATTGCCGTTTTCAGATGCGACAATAAGTGGGGAGATTTCATGATCTGTGTAAGAATTCGGATCTGCATCTTTTTCTAATAAAATATTAGCAATGCAATGATGATTATATTGACAAGCAACATAAAGAGGATCTTTCCCATCAATATCAGGCAAATTCATGTCGGATCCTGCCGAAATCAATTCAGTAACAATTTCACTGTAACCTTCTTTACAGGCCAATAAAAGAGGTGATGCACCATCGTATCGACATTTATTAACATTGGCATCGTTATTTATTAACCAACGGACAGTGATATCATATCCTTTACTACAGGACATTGTCAAAGGTGTTTCGTGCAATTCAAAGGAAATCAAATTTGCAAGGTATTCTCTTTCACTTTTACTTCTTTGTGCGTTAATGTAATATGTAAATTGTCCTTGGAAAGTTTCATCAATTAGATTCTTATTTGAGAATACGTTAACTATTTCTCTATTTGACCAATCGTGCAACAGTCTTTCAAAATACATTTGCAACACATTTTCTGGAATCAAGATTTTATATTCATTTGATTTGGCCAGATATTCCTTGAATATAAATCTCTGCAGTATTACGTATACTTCTGAGTGGTTGATAATACATTCTATAATTTTATTTCCGAAGAAATATATTAAAAAATCAAACAATCTATCATGAATTGTAGAATAAATCCCATTTTCATTTTTCAAAACTAAACCTTCTAAAGATTGTAATGCTTTCAGTAAAACAGACCTAGATATACCAGTAGGTAGACGACATGCATCGCAGGTATCCTTGAAAACCAGTTGTATCTCATCAGATATTTCACCAATAAAAATTGCCTCCTCTAGATGGTTATTAAACATAACACAAAGAGCTAAACCACAGTATTTTGCAAACGCCTTGTTACTGAAAAGTTCAGTAAAATAAATTTCATATATAGAATATGGAGTTATAAAAAAGTCATTGACGCTAATTCCATGATTATATTCAATTATGTTTTTATATAAACTGCATAAAAGTGGAAAACTCTCTGATTTTTTATAGACTTGAGAAAAACGCTTTATGTGGGACAAAGGTCGAATGTTATAGATCTTAGCTATTTCTTTAAGATCATTTTCTGTATATTCATAGATTGCATCTGAAATATCACATATACAAGAATGGAACAGTTTTAATTTCTGAAACTGTGAATCTTTTACAACTCGATGGCGGCATGAAACGATAAATTTGACATTTTTGTCATCTAACATTTTTTTTATATATATTTCCCAAGATTTCCATAACTGAATATCATAATGTATACAATCATATCGGCCACAAATATTCTCCACAACAAATAATATCTTTTTAAAAGGTGTATATAGTTTTTCGATATACTCCGGTGTAGAGATTGGATAAATATCAAAATCTTCTGTCTCAAAATAGACCACCACATTTCGCATTATAGAAGTAATTCCTGTTCCATCCATACCAGTTACTAAAATGCAGTTGTATTTTCTAGCGCAATCCAGTATTTTTGTATATGTAGAAGTTTTCACAAAATCTGTACATGTATCTCTCCATCTATTAAGTGTTTTAATTCTCTGACCTAAAACAATGAAACACGAAACAATTCACACATAGTTAGATGATAATTCAGAATAGAAGATTTTGTATCTTCAATAATATATAAATATACACTACGACAAATGAGCTTTTAGTCCATTTGTATTATGATTTTTCTTTAGATTTACACGTTGCAGCTGACAGCTTCATCTTATTATTTCGATATAAATATTCAAATCATAAAAATTAGGAGAGTATTTAAAAAAATAATAACTCGTTGTAACCTTGCTTTTTACGTTGGCATACTTTTTCGTATTAGTCGGACAATGTGACATTTTTGAGATTAGAGAAAAAAAAGTATATCACAAATACAATATATCAGATGAATGAAAACAGACTATCAAGGAAAGGGACACAACCTGCAATTTAATTTTTAACATTTTATTGTTACGTGTAAGACCGGTTTTGATTATTTTTAATTCGACAATGAAAATTGAGTATTCTAAATAGTGAGGTTAAAGGTGGTTTTTTTCTACTTTTTTTAAGGGGAAGGGGGGTGGTTGTAATGAAAACCGGATTTGAATACATAGATGGTGGGTATCCAGCAAAAACATAGCAATCAAACAGAAATAGATAAAAAAAAAAAAAAAAAAGTATGATGCATCTATTTAATGCAGTTTTCTATTTACCAATGTTTATTACCCATTATGTTTAGTGCTTCTTATGTTCTTTCGTAAAGAAATATATTTGTCTCTGTATGATTTATCAGAAAGAAACTCCGAGGATTGAACCTGGGTTTTAAGCCCTTAACCTCTCACTTGTATGACAGTCTCATCAAATTCCGCTATATTTACAACGATGTGTGAATTAAACAGACATAATGATTAAAATAGTCAAAATATGGGTAAATCAGTCATCACTGTGTTACAATTTTAAAAGAAACAATTTTACAAAAAAGAAAAAAAGTATATATCAAATTAAAAACACATTCATTGCTTTGCTTGTCTGATGTCAGAAAATTCATACGTCACACAGGAAGAAACTTTGTCGTTCAGTGTCTATACAAAACAATCTCATAATTTAACATGGGGAATGTCATTTGCAATCAACTCAGCTGTTCACTCAAAGGCACATGTCTCATAAATTTTTGTGTGTAAATATATCAATTTAGATTTACGACATAACTAGTTTTAGTGGGGTTGACAACCGAGGAATCAGCGTATAACGGAATTTTACGACTGGCTGACACTTTTTAAAATGCGAGTTACGTACCTTGTGTTATATTGAGTTATATAGGGGAACATTTTGAGACAAGTGCCTGTGTGTTTATTGGCTTTACAGACAGAAATCCTTGTAATGTAGTTCCTGAGAGAAAAAAAATGACGGACAACTTTAACTTTCATGTCATGTGCAAAATAATGAAAGTGTTCGGTAAACAGGAAATCGGTGAGTGATTAAATCTGAAAAAAACATAGCACTATATAACTAACTCATTAATACCCTAAACCAAATTTCAGAAATGATTGTAATGTAGTTCTTGAGAAAGATGCGTGGACAAATGCTGTATGGTGAATGGTGTAATGGTGTGTGGTATTAGTAGGAAGTTTACACCATCTAAGGACTGTAAGACATAACACAATATCAAACCAGTACTAAAACAGAGACTTCATAAATAAACACATGGACGTTGGAAGAACTAATATCGACACATGTCGTATAGCAATGCAAATTAACACTCGGCAAAACAGTCATATTTGGGAATATATCACATTCGAATAAGTACTTAGAAGACAAACGACAAAGATGTTAAACCAAACCACAATCTTAGATGTGGTAAAAATAAACCAGACGGAAGTCTTTTTCAGATATTTCACATCGATTATGCTCTTGTATAGCACAATTAACGGTTAATGTTGGAATCAATCGTGATGGCAAAAGATAACCTTTAAAGTAAACATCTTTGATTTGTTTTTTCTTTAACTGAACCTTCTTCAACTTGGTGCGGCGGGAGTTATCGATTTCTATATCGATTGTCAAATAAGGAAATTATAGTTTGTAATTGCTGCTTAACTCTAATCACGCGACATTCATGGTTACAACAAATATTAGTCGACTTAGAGTGAGTCAAAGAAGAGTAATATATATTGTTTGTCAGTATTTCCTTTCGAAGCAGGTTTTTTTTTTTTTTTTTGCTTTTTTGTTTTGTTTTTATTTTTTTTATTGTCTCTTATTTTAACAGCTTGATTAAATTTAGTTATTGGTCTATTTGAATATATATTTATAGTTTCGGGTTTCAAAGTATAGAGGAAAATTATCGTAATAAGTGATATTTATCATTTTTATAGAGTATACATTTATATGTATGGACACGTGATATGTACTGTAGTATCACGTTAGTGTTCTTTTTTTTGCGGGTTAATTTCCCAATTTCACCATTCTCTCGCCAACATCGAATTGGTCAAGTTCATATATAATGTTGGTTCATTATTGTTTGATTTTCTTTATTTGTTTTACATATAGGTATATTGTTGTACTCTGTTAATGAAACATAATATAAAAAATAAGATGTGGTATAATTGCCAATGAGTCAACTCCCCACAAGAGACAAACAATTACACAGAAATTAACAATTGTATGTCAACGTACAGTCTTCAACAATAATCAAAGCCCATACCGCATAGTCAGCTATAAAAGGCCCCGAAATGTTAAAGTAAAACAATTCAAACTAGAAAACTAATGGCCTTATTTATGTACAAAAAATGAATAAAAAATGAACGAAAAACAAATATGTAACACAAAAAAAAACGACAACCACTAAGTCTGAATTTCAGGCTCCTAACAGGGGACAGGCACATACCTACATAACGTGGCGGGGTTCAACATGGGATCCCAACCCTCCCCTCGGATAACAGTACTACATAAGAACAAACTATAACAATCAGTTGAAAAAGGCTTAACTTAAGCCAATTTTCAGTTCTGTCCAACGTACACCTCTCGAGACGATCTTCCGAGGATTATGGTTTGGACACAGGTTTCCATATCGACTGACGTAACTTGGTTGTTGGTTTTCCTGGCCGGCAGGTTTATTTATGACAGAGTTAATTTATTTTTCAATTCGTATTAGAAGCTTGAATATTGTTTATATATAAGATATTATTTTCATAAAATCAGAATGTGTATTAATGATAGATTGTAATAAATGTCCTTTTAGTCTCGTGGGCGATTGACGATTGTAAAATGGGTTTGAAATATTTTTTGCCATATATAAGTAAAGTTTGTACGTATCCTTTATTATATATTAAACAATCAGCTTGAACAACTCGAAACAATAGTAAATTTTACCTAAAAACCATGACAAAAATCATGGGTTGGACAGTATATCAATCAATCATTCACCCATGTCTTTCTTTGGGAAAGAATCTATATTAAAATATTTCTATTTTTATTTTGAAAAAGTGTACAATACCTGTTTTAAATTGAAGAATGTGTGTATAATTATACAATTTCGCCTCCATTGATTACGTTGTTAATACTTACTCATATATATGTCAAATGATGGGGATATTAATTCTTGCAACTTCTGTTTGAAATCAGTCGCTATTGTTAGAAATTTCAGTGTTGAATCTATAAAAGAATATGTATATACTGATATGATATTTTAAAACAACATCAGATATGTGTGGATCATAATTGATTCAGTTCTAATATTTCTTCTAGCACTTCCAGAAAAAGCTGACATGGAACTGTTCAAATATATAAATCTTGTGTTTTCAATTTCAAAGTAAGATTGTCCGAACCTGCTTTATGATACTAGTACAATCAGTACCATGGTTGAACTTTCAAATCTGTTCTGCGCTAAAACATTGTTAATCTATTGAATTTGCGTAAACTATATAGTACTGTAGCTATCTCAGTTAGTCCAATTAACCCCGTAACTTGTATTTTAGATAAGAAAATTAATTATCAATTACAGATGGGTGCAGTCCGAACCTGTACAGCAAGTTAACTTGATAACCATTCATTTGAACTGGTCAAAGTTAAACCGTGACCGGATGTAGGATTTCTCTGACCAGACCTAGGACCAAAGTCTAGTTAACTTGAAAAGCGGATTTGATCCTAGAACTGTTTTTATGTCTGCTAAAAACTTAACTTGGAAATAGGTCCGCTATTGATATATAAGTAAACTTCGAACCAGTCCTGTCATAAGTTAACACAAGTTAACTTCGAAACCAGTCCTGCCACAAAGATAACATAAGTTTTTGCTTTGACAAATCCAATCGAAACCAGACCTGTTCCCAAGTTAACTTTTGTCTGGTCTGCTTAACACTAAGTAAACTTGTAACCAGGACCGTTCTACATCTATTCTTTAAAAATATATTTTAATATCTTTGTTTCGAAGTATAATTATCGAAAATAAAATTAAATTAAAAACCAATTGTTCAGAGAACAATTGAAAGTCTTTCCACATTAAAGAAAGTTTGATAAATAAATGGTTTCCATATACTTTCGAGTTAAATAAGGGAGGTACTGTGCTACTTCCGGTGAACTTAATGTCACTTCCGGTACCATAGGATAGTTTCTTTCACACTGATTCCAAAAATATATAGTTTTTATATACTTTTGCCTGTAAATAAGGAGAAAATTGGCCACTTCCGGTTTGTCACTTTTAGTCTACATTGATAAGTAAATGTATTAGGATTACAAAATCTATGAATTCTAAGTATTTTTTCATGAAAAATGTGCAAAAATTACAACCTCCGGTTTTTTCAAGGTCACTTCCGGTTTGCATTTTTCAAGATCATATGTCACCCAACATTTTGGTAAAAGGTCATATGACTATATAATGAACCAAGTTGAAGTCATAATCAATAAACCTGATAATTACACATTTCAGGGGAACTAACTCCTATAAGATGCCATTAGATTGTTTTAGACCAAATGTAACATACATGTATCTACATTACAATTAAGCAAACATTTTGCACTTGTTATTTTATGCATATTTTTAAAGGTGTTGCAGAAAATACCGAAACAAGGAAAAGTCAACATTCAGAATTTGACCTTGACCTTTGACCTTGACCTAATTTTCTTAGTTAGGACCCAGGGGCCTCAAATTAAATCATTCCAGGGTTATACGATTAACGGTTTATGAATTAAAAAAACATACCGACAAATGTATTTCATTAAGGTAGATAACTCCTATAAAAGATCTTCAAATCGCTTCAATCCAAATTAGCCGTAACGACCAATTTGTAAGAAGAATTTTGTCGATATCTTTTTTTGCTACGAAAGAGATGCACTCTGATGATAAACAGTGAATAGGTAGAGAAATCTTACAAAGAAAATTGTTCGTCTTTGCATACACTGTACGATACAACATAAAAAATATCTAAGCATCATATTGCGAAACAAATATTTATCGCAAGAACAAAATTTAGCGGAAGAAGAAAAAAATAATAATCAAAACAAAAACAATTAAAAACCAATTGTTCAGAGAACAATTGAAAGTCTTTCCATATCAAAGAGAATATAGTTTCTTCATACTAATGCGATAAATAATGGTTCAATTATATTTTTGAGAATTGTAAGAGAGATAATATGCTACTTCCGGTAAATTGAATGTCAATTTCGGTCTCATATGATAGCTTTTTTAACACTGATTCCAAAAATACATAGGTTTATATACTTTTGTATTTAGAATGGGAGAAAATTGGCCACTTCCGGTTTGTTGGAAGTCATTTTTAGTCTTCAGTAATCAGTTTATTTATCTGTATGACAAAATATATTGGTTCTGAGTACTTTTATATGAAAAAATTGCAAAAAAGGCTACTTCTGGTTTTCTGAAGGTCACTTCCGGTTGTCATTTGTTCAAGGTCATTTGTCACCTAACCTTTTGTACAAGGTCAAATGCCTTTATAATGAACTTAGTTGAAGTTATCATCAAATAACCTCATATCAAGACATTTCAGGGGCACCAACTCCTATAAGATTCCATTAAATTGTATCAGATTTAATGTAGCATATCTTCATTGCAATAAAGCAGACATTTTGCACTTGTTCTTTTATATGTATCTTTCAAAGTGTCAGAGAAAATGCAAAAACAAACAAAAGTCATAATTGAGAACTTGACCTTGACCTTTGACCTTGACCTAATTTTCTAAGTTAGGACCCAGGGGACTCAAATAAAAACATTCCAGGGTTACATGTATACTGTTAACGGTTTATGAGTTAAAAAAAAACATACCGTGAAGGTAGATAACTCCTATAAAATTTCATCCAATCGCTTTGATCCAAATAAGCCAAAAATTCCTAAGGATGCGCAAAAACATTTATCGCAAGAACAAAATTTGGCGGAAGAAAAAAAAATAATTAAAAACCAATTGTTCAGAGAACAATTGAAAGTCTTTCCAAATTAAAGAAATTTTGATAAGAAGATAGTTTCTTCATACTGATGCGATAAATAATGGTTAAATTATATTTTTGAGTGATATAAGGGAGATAATATAATGCTTCCGGTGAAATTAATGTTACCTCCGGTCTCATATGATAGCTTCTTTCACACTGATTAAAAAAATATATAGTTTCTATATACTTTTGTATGTAGAATGGGAGATAATTGGCCACTTCCGGTTTGTAGGAAATCATTTTTAGTCTTCCGTTATCAGCTTATGTATCTATATGACAAAATATATGGATTCTGGGAACTTTTATTGGAAAAAAATTGCAAAAAAGGCTACTTCCGGTTTTTCGCAAGGTCACTTCATGTAGTCATTTTTCAAGGCCATTTGTCACCTTACCTTTTGTACAAGGTCAAATGACTTTATAATGAACTTAGTTGAAGTTATAATCAAATTACCTCATATCAAGACATTTCAGGGGCACCTACTTCTATAAGATGCCATAAAATTGTATAATACTAAATGTAGCATATCTTCAATACACTAAAGCAGACATTTTGCACTTGTTCTTTTATATGTATCTTTTAAGGTGTCGGGGAAAATGCAAAAACAAGCAAAAGTCACAATTGAGAACTTGACCTTGACCTTTGACCTTGACCTCATTTTCTAAGTTAAGACCTAGGGACCGCAAATAAAAACATTACAGGGTTATATGGTTAATAGTTGATGAGGTGAAAACACATACCGACAAATTTATTTTGTAAAGGTAGATAACTCCTATAAAATTTCATCGAATCGCTTCGATCCAAATTAGCCAAAAATTCCTGAGGTGTAACGAACAATTTGTAAAAAGAATTTTGTCGTTATCTTTTTTTGTTACGAAGGAGATGCACTCTGATGATAAACAGTAATTAGGGAGATAACTCTTACAAAGAAAATGGTTCGGCTTAGCAGAATGAAATTTAAAAGCGCATAAATTATACGATACAATATGAGAAATATCTAAGCGACATATTGCGAAACAAACATTTATCGCAAGACAAAAAATGTGGCCGAAAAAAAAAATAATCAGAACAAATACAATAGGTCTTTCCACAGAAAAGTGGAAAAACTTAATTTATACTTTCGTTATAAAACAGTATTAGATACAAATATTTGAGAATAAATTACATATAAAACGTTGCTTGTTACATAAAGGAGTAGGTCCGGTAAGACTCCTTTTTGGCCCCAAAACATTACAGTTTTACAAAATTGTTAAAATATAAATTTTTAGTTATTTATTGGACAGAAGAATGCTTCTGCTACATGAATATGGGCTGTTTTTGACAATATAATGCACATATATCGGGTTGTAGCACCATTAAGTCATGCTAAATTATTGAAATCTGAAAAATTCTAGCATTTTAGTTAAATTTTAGACGGTTTCCGTTCAAAACAAAAGTGGCCACATTCGTGTTCATCCTTAATATTAAAATGTAAGTTGTATTTTATGATAATACATAACATATCTAAAGGTTGTGGATGAACACGGATGCGGCCACTTTCATTTTTTACAAAAAACATCTGTAAAGTGACATTTTTCGGCATATTTGGTAGATTTTTCATATTTGAGCTTGAATCTGATCGTTTTTAATGACTAAATCAGTTAAAATCTTTCACATAAACTAATTGATTTGAGTGAAATAGACACTTAAGTGTTTAAAAATTGCTCAAAATCTTTCGTCAGATGAACCTGAAATTTGAGGCCAAAATCAGTCCTTACCGGACCTACTCCTTTATATGTTATATATCTGCCAATCTACAAATTAAAAAAACGATCTTGGTTACAATTAAAAATCAATTGTTCAGAGAACAATTGAAAGTCTTTCCACATCAAAGAAATTTTGATAAGAAGATAGTTTCTTCATACTGATGCGATAAATAATGGTTTTATTATAATTTTGAGTTAAATAAGGGAGATAATATGCTACTTCCGATGAAATGAATGTCACTTCCGGTCTCATTTGATAGCTTCTTCCACAATGATTTCAAAAATATATAGTTTCTATATACTTTTGTATGTAGAATTGGAGATAATTGGCCACTTCCGGTTTGTTGGAAGTCATTTTTAGTCTTCAGTTATCAGTTTATGTATCTATATGAAAAAATATATGGATTACGAGTATTTTGTCATGAAAAATGTGCAAAAATGGCTACTTCCGGTTTTTCCAAGGACACTTCCGGTTGACATTTTTCAAGGTCATATGTCACTTAACATTTTGGTAAAGGTAAAATGGCTATATAATGAACCAAATTCAAGTAAACATCAATAAACACGATAATTACACATTTCAGGGGCACTAACTCCTATAAGATGCCGTGAGATCGTTTCAGACTAAACGTAAAAAATCTACATTACAATTAAGCAAACGTTTTGCACTTGTTCTTTTATACATATCTTTAAAGGTGTTGGAGAAAATGCCGAAAAAAGGAAAAAGTCAACATTGAGAACTTGACCTTGACCTTTGACCTTGACCTAATTTTCTAAGTTAGGACCCAGGGGACTCAAATAAGAACATTCCAGGGTTATACGGTTAACGGTTTATGAGTTAAAAAAACATACCGACAAATTTATTCTGTAAAGGTAGATAACTCCTATAAAATTTCATCCAATCGCTTCGATCCAAACTAGCCAAAAAATTCCTGAGGATGTAACGAACAATTTGTAAAAAAAATTTTCTCAATATCTTTTTTTGTTACGAAGGAGATGCACTCTGATGGTAAACAGTGAATAGGGAGATAACTCTTACAAAGAAAATGGTTGGCCTTAGCAGGGTGAAATGTAAAAGCGCCTTAATTATACGATACCATATGAGAAATATCTAAGCGACATATTGCGAAACAAACATTTATCGCAAGAACAAAATTTGGCGGAAGAAAAAATAAAAAAAACGATTGTTCAGAGAACAATTGAAAGTCTTTACACATCAAAGAAATTTTGATAAGAAGATAGTTTCTTCATACTGATGCGATAAATAATGGTTTAATTATATTTTTGAGTGATATAAGGGAGATAATATGCTACTTCCGGTGAAATGAATGTCACTTCCGGTCTCATATGATAGCTTCTTTCACACTGATTTCAAAAATAAATAGTTTCTATATACTTTTGTATGAGAATGGGAGATAATTGGCCACTTCCGGTTTGTTGGATGTCATTTTTAGTCTTCAGTTATCAGTTTATGTATTTATATGACAAAATATATGGATTCTGAGTAATTTTATATGAAAAAATTGCAAAAACAGCTACTTCCGGTTTTCTCAAGGTCACTTCCGATAGTCATTTTTCGAAGTCATTTGTCAACTTACCTTTTGTACAAGGTCAAATGTCTTTATAATGAACTTAGTTGAAGTTTTAATCAAATAACCTCATATCAAGACATTTCAGGGGCACCAACTCCTATAGGATGCCATTTAATTGTATCAGACTTAATGTAGAATATCTTCATAAAAATAAAGCAGACATTTTGCACTTGTTCTTTTATATATATCTTTCAAAGTGTCAGAGAAGATGCAAAAACAAGCAAAAGTCACAATTGAGAACTTGACCTTGACCTTTGACCTTGACCTAATTTTCTAATTTAGGACCCATGGGACTCAAATAAAAACATTCCAGGGTTATATGATTAACGATTGATGAGTTAAAAAAACATACCGACAAATTTATTCCGTAAAGGTAGATAACTCCTATAAAATTTCATCGAATCGCTTCGATCCAAATTAGCCAAAAATTCCTGAGGATGTAACGAACAATTTGTAAAAAGAATTTTGTCGATATCTTTTTTTGTTACGAAGGAGATGCACTCTGATGATAAACAGTGAATAGGGAGATAACTCTTACAAAGAAAATGGTTCGCCTTAGCAGGGTGAAATATAAAAGCGCATAAACTATACGATACCATATGAGAAATATCTAAGCGACATGTTGTGAAACAAACATTTATCGCAAGAACAAAGTTTGGCGGAAAAAAAAAATAGTAATTAAAAATCAATTGTTCAGAGAACAATTGAAGGTCTTTCCACCAGTAAATATCTATTTTGATATTAAAATATTAAAAATCAGTCTAAAATGTCAATTCCTATGGCTTTATGATGTATAGATATGAATTTTAAGCAAAGGTCATAATCTAGAACGTCAAATTTAGCTATGACCTTGACCTCAATTTCAAGGTCACAAACTGAGGATCTCAAATCAAAAGACCCTAGGTCTCTAATATGTATGGTAAATAAGTTATATCACTTTACGCATAATTTTAGATATGATAGGGGTTAAAACTCCCGTTTATTGACTACGCACCCTTTCAACCAAAATTATGAAGTTACGACATGTCGCAACTAACAATTTAGTAAAAATAATTTGTCGATATCTTATAAGGTTAATGAAAATGAGTGAAAATAAGCCAAAAACAAAAATTTAGAATATGACCTTGACCTTTGACTTTGACCTCAATATCAAGGTCACAAACTGAGGATCTCAAATCAAAAGACCCTAGGTCTCTAATATGTATGGTAAATAAGTTATATCACTTAACGCATAATTTTTTTGGACCAAGGACCTCAAATCAAATGATCCTAGGTCTCTATCACTTATGGTTTATAAGATAGAAATGCATATCACTTATATCAGATGCATAAGGGGAAATAACTCTCATATGGAGCGGTCATATTGCTTCGGTCAAAATAGGACAAATCATGCAAAGGATATAACGAGCAATTTTGTAAAATAAATTTGTCGTTATCTTTTACGGTTGCGAAGGAGTTGTGAGCACAAGGAAAACAGTGTTTGGGGAGATAACTCCTACAAAGAAAAGTATTCTGTTACGCAGGGTAAATTTCAAAAGCACATAAACTGTTCGATATCATATACCAAATATCAAAGCGACATATTGCGAAACAAATGTTTATCGCAAGAACAAAATTAGGCGGAGAAAAAAAAAAAAAAAAAAAAATAATCAGAAGAAAAACAATAGGTCTTTCCACAGAAAAGTGGAAAGACCTAATAATAATAATAATCAAAAACCAATTGTTCAGAGAACAATTGAAGGTCTTTCCATCAAAACAATGTGTTTTGATATGAAAGTTGTGAAACTAAGTTTAAAATGTCATTTCAATCGTCAAATGATAGCTTCTAGTACGCTGATTCCAAAAATATTTGGTTTCCATACATTTTTTTTAAATAAGGGAGATAATTTGTTACTTCCGGTTTGGAAAATGTTACTTACGATTATATTTGAATATTTTACTTGACACTGATTCCAAAAATATCTGGTTCTATATACTTTTATATTAATAAAGTACAAAAAATAGCTACTTCCGGTTTACAAAAGGTCACTTCCGGTTGTTTCTTTCAAGGTTAAATGGTTTGATACCTTTTTCCAAAACTTTCATAGCTTTATCATGTATACATATAAAATAAAAGCAAAGGTCAAAATCTAGAACGTCAAATTAAGCTATGACCTTGAGATCAATTTCAAGGTCATGTACTAAGGACCTCAAATCAAAAGATCATAGGTCTTAATTATATTTGGTTAATAACTTATATCACCAAACACGTATTTTTAAATACAAGAGGGGAGAAAACTCCCTTTTACGTTCAACGTGCCCTTGCAATAAAAATTTATGTGTTACGACATGTCGCAACTAACAATTTAGTAAAAATAATTTGTTGATATCTTATACGGTCTTTGGATATAAGTAAAAATAAGCCAAATTCAAATATTAGAATATGACCTTGACCTTTGACCTTGACCTAATTTTCATTTTTTTGGACCAAGGACCTCAAATCAAATGATCCTAGGTCTCTATCACTTATGGTTTATAAGATAGAAATGCATATCACTTATATCAGATGCATAAGGGGAAATAACTCTCATATGGAGCGGTCATATTGCTTCGGTCAAAATAGGACAAATCATGCAAAGGATATAATGAGCAATTTTGTAAAATAAATTTGTCATTATCTTTTACGGTTGCGAAGGAGTTGTGAGCACAAGGAAAACAGTGTTTGGGGAGATAACTCCTACAAAGAAAAGTATTCGGTTACACAGGGTAAATTTCAAAAGCGCATAAACTGTTCAATATCATATACCAAATATCAAAGCGACATAATGCGAAACAAATGTTTATCGCAAGAACAAAATTAGGCGGAAGAAAAAAAAAATTAAAAACCAATTGTTCAGAGAACAATTGAAGGTCTTTCCACCAGTTAATATCTATTTTGATATTAAAATATTAAAAATCAGTCTAAAATGTCAGTTCATATGGCTTTATGATATATAGATATGAATTTAAAGCAAATGTCAAAATCTTGAACGTCAAATTAACCTATGACCTTGACCTCAATTTCAAGGTCACAAACTGAGGATCTCAAATCAAAAGACCCTAGGTCTCTAATATGTATGGTTAATAAGTTATATCACTTTACACATAATTTTAGATATGATAGGGGCAAAAACTCCCATTCATTGTCTACGCACCCTTTCAACTAAAATTATTAAGTTACGACATGTCGCAACTATCAATTTAGTCAAAATAATTTGTCGATATGTTATACGGTTTCTGGAAATTAGTGAAAATAAGCCTAATTCAATAATTAGAATATGACCTTGACCTTTGACCTTGAACTAATTTTCATTTTTTTGGAACAAGGACCTCAAATCAAAAGATCCTAGGTCTCTATCACTTATGGTGTTCCAGTTTTAAATACATTTCAAAATTTCAGATACAAAAGGGGAAATAATTCTCATATGGAGCGTTCATATTGCTTCGGTCGAAATTAGACAAATCATGTGAAGGATATAACGAGCAATTTTATAAAATAAATTTGTCGTAATCTTTTACGGTTGCGAAGGAGTTGTGAGCACAAGGAAAACAGTGTTTGGGGAGATAACTCCTACAAAGAAAAGTATTCGGTTACGCAGGGTAAATTTCAAAAGCACATAAACTGTTCGATATCATATACCAAATATCTAAGCGACATATTGCGAAACAAATATTTATCGCAAGAACAAAATTAGGCGGAAGAAAAAAAAAAAAAAATAATCAGAAGAAAAACAATAGGTCTTTCCACAGAAAAGTGGAAAGACCTAATAATCAGAAGAAAAACAATAGGTCTTTCCACAGAAAAGTGGAAAGACCTAATAATAATAATTAAAAACCAATTGTTCAGAGAACAATTGAAGGTCTTTCCATCAAAACAATGTATTTTGATATGAAAGTTGTGAAACTAAGTTTAAAATGCCATTTCAATCGTCAAATGATAGCTTCTTGTACGCTGATTCCAAAAATATTTGGTTTCCATACATTTTTTTTAAATAAGGGAGATAATTTGTTACTTCCGGTTTGAAAAATATTACTTACGATTATATTTGAATATTTACTTGACACTGATTCCAAAATTATCTGGTTCTATATACTTTTATATTAATAAAGTACAAAAAATAGCTACTTCCGGTTTACAAAAGGTCACTTCCGGTTGTTTCTTTCAAGGTTTAATGGTTTGATACCTTTTTCCAAAAGTTTCATAGCTTTATCATGTATACATATAAAATAAAAGCAAAGGTCAAAATCTAGAACGTCAAATTAAGCTATGACCTTGAGATCAATTTCAAGGTCATGAACTAAGGACCTCAAATCAAAAGACCATAGGTCTTAATTATATTTGGTTAATAACTTATATCACCAAACACGTATTTTTAAATACAAGAGGGGAGAAAACTCCCTTTTACGTTCAACGTGCCCTTGCAATAAAAATTTATGTGTTACGACATGTCGCAACTAACAATTTAGTAAAAATAATTTGTTGATATCTTATACGGTCTTTGGATATAAGTGAAAATAAGCCAAATTCAAATATTAGAATATGACCTTGACCTTTGACCTTGACCTAATTTTCATTTTTTTGGACCAAGGACCTCAAATCAAAAGATCCTAGGTCTCTATCACTTATGGTTTATAAGATAGAAATGCATATCACTTATATCAGATGCATAAGGGGAAATAACTCTCATATGGAGCGGTCATATTGCTTCGGTCAAAAAAGGACAAATCATGCAAAGGATATAACGAGCAATTTTGTAAAATAAATTTGTTGTTATCTTTTACGGTTGCGAAGGAGTTGTGAGCACAAGGAAAAAAGTGTTTGGGGAGATAACTCCTACAAAGAAAAGTATTCGGTTACGCAGGGTAAATTTCAAAAGCGCATAAACTGTTCGATATCATATACCAAATATCAAAGCAACATATTGCGAAACAAATGTTTATCGCAAGAACAAAATAAGGCGGAAGAAAAAAAAAAAAAAAAAAAAATAATCAGAAAAAAAACAATAGGTCTTTCCACAGGAAAGTGGAAAGACCTAATAATCAGAACAAATACAATAAGTCTTTTCACAAAAAAGTTAAAAGACTTAATTAAAAACCAATTGTTCAGAGAACAATTGAAGGTCTTTCCACCAGTTAATATCTATTTTGATATTAAAATATAAAAAATCTGTCTAAAATGTCAGTTCATATGGCTTTATGATGTAAAGATATGAATTTAAAGCAAAGGTCAAAATCTAGAACGTCAAATTAACCTATGACCTTGAGCTCAATTTCAAGGTCACAAACTGAGGATCTCAAATCAAAAGACCCTAGGTCTCTAATATGTATGGTTAATAAGTTATATCACTTTACACATAATTTAAGATATGATAGGGGCGAAAACTCCCATTCATTGTCTACGCACACTTTCAACTAAAATTATTTAGTTACCACATGTCACAACTAACAATTTCTACAAAATAATTTGTCGATATCTTATAAGATAATGAAAATGAGTGAAAATAAGACAAATTCAAAAATTAGAATATGACCTTGATCTTTGACCTTGACCTAATTTTCATTTTTTTGGACCAAGGACCTCAAATCAAAAGATCCTAGGTCTCTATCACTTATGGTGTTCCAGTTTAAAATACATTGCAAAATTTCAAATACAAAAAGGGAAATAACTCTCATATGGAGCGTTCATATTGCTTCGGTCGAAATTGGACAAATCATGCGAAGGATAAAACGAGCAATTTATAAAATAAATTTGTCGTAATCTTTTACGGTTGCAAAGGAGTTGTGGACACAAGGAAACAGTGTTTGGGGAGATAACTCCTACAAAGAAAAGTATTCGGTTACGCAGGGTAAATTTCAAAAGCGCATAAACTGTTCGATATCATATACCAAATATCTAAGCGACATATTGCGAAACAAATGTTTATCGCAAGAACAAAATTTGGCGGAAGAAAAAAAAAATAATCAGAAGAAAAACAATAGGTCTTTCCACAGAAAAGTGGAAAGACCTAATAATCAGAAGAAATACAATAAGTCTTTTCACAAAAAAGTGCAAAGACTTAATAATCAGAACAAAAACAAATAAGTCTTTCCACAGAAAAGTGGAAAGACTTAATAATCAGAAGAAAAAGAATAAGTCTTTCCACAGAAAAGTGGAAAGACTTTATAATAACGGGCACTGCATTTATATTCTAATACCTATCATATTCAACCATATTTGCATACATAATTTATATCTATGCAAGGACGTATATTAGATGTTAGTTATAAGTCATTGATCTATGTAGCCACACTCAGCAATATTTTAATTTTAGGATATAATTTATTTTACAAAATGAGAACATCATTAAAACACATGACTGCCAAATTTTGTCTGCACAAATTAAGAGTCCCTTCTGTCCTCCTTTTCTTCAATATATTGATACGTAATAAAAGTACAGTAATTTTGATACCTCATGCTGACTTGTACAACAAAAATATTTGACCACATCAACCAAAACTGATCACATGTGTACTTTAATTTTGTAGTAAATCTGACATATTTTTTTATGTCAGGATTCAATGTATAATATTAGGATAGCAATATTGGAATACTATAACAATAATTTTTTTTTCTCGCATAAATTTAGGTTAAATTTGCCCTTATGTCCTCCTTTTATTCAAAATATTGATACGTTACAAAATTTTAGTAGTTTTGATAAGTTACAAAATTTTAGTAGTTTTGATACCTCATGCTGACATGAACAACAAAATTATTTGACCTTTTTGAACAAAAACTCTCCATTTGTGAACCTTAATTTGTAAATCTATATACCCGCATAGTAAATCAGTCACATTTTTTTATTTCAGGATTCAATGTATAATACAATAAACAGCATTATTGGATTACATTAACAACAATTTTTTGTCCGCATCAATTTAGGGTGCCAGCTTTTTATTCAAAATATTGATATGTAACACATTTCAGTAGTTTTGATACCTCATTCTGACTTGTACAACAAAATAATTTGACCGCCTCGACCAAAACTGACCATACAATGTATGTGCACTTTAATTTGTAAATCTATATACCCACAGAGTAAATCAGCCATATGTTTTATGTCAGGATTCAATGTATAGGTTGCACTTTGTAAATACAGCTGTTTCTCAAAACACGCCTCTTTTGGGGAGTAATTGAATATTCATAGAAAATTCATTTTGTTTACATACTGGTTCCCAGTTATGCTCTCTGTGTTCCATATCGCAGAGACAGAACTTGGGAATGTTACCAGTAAATAAACACGTGCATATTGTTTACATTGAAATCTGTGGTAACCTTTCATTCGAGGTAGGGGTAGTTAAGAAAATTAGTGTAAGTTTAAACTCTGAGAAGTTCAGGTCATATAAACGTTGAAAATATGCCGCACAGCCCTATATTTTGACCTTTGAAACAAATTGTGGTGCATATGAACTTTCAATTCTAGGATAAGATTGTTTTCAAAACTTCATAGTAAAAGTGGTACAGTTTTAGCCGTAAAAGGAGTTCCTATGGGAAATTGCATTGTCAATATTTACAGAAATGCAACCTATAATACAATGGACAACAATAGTGCAATACAATAACAATACATTTTTGTTGGCATAAATATATGGGGTGCCAGCATGTCCTCCTTTAATAAAAATATTGATACGTAACAAAATTTCAGTAATTTTGATACCTTATGCTGACTTGTTCAACAAAATTATTTGACCGTTTCAACCAAAACTGACTATATGTGCACTTTAATTTGTAAATTATATACACACATAGTAAATCAGCCCTATTTTTTATGGCAGGTTTCAATGTATAACACAATGGACAGCTATATTGGAATACAATAACAACAAATTTTTGTCCACTTACATTAAGCGTGCCAGCATGTCCTCCTTTTATTCAAAATATTGATACGTAACACAAATTCAGTAGTCAAAACTACTGAAATTTTGTGAAACGGTCAAATTATTTTGTTGTACAAGTCAGTACAACAAAATTATTTGACTGCTTCAACCAAAAACTGACCATATGTGGACTTTATCATATTAATCTATATACATGTATCTGCATAATAAATAAGTAATACTTATGTCAAGATGTATTTTATAAAACAAATGATACGTTGACTACACAATTTTCACCGAAAATTTAGAGTGTCAGCATGTACTCCTTTTATTCAAAATATTGATACGTAACAAAATTTCAGTAGTTTTGATACCTTAGGCGGACTCCTTTAACAAAATTATTTGACCGTATCAATCATAACTGACCATACTTGAACTTAAGTATGTCATGTATGTAATTCTATATGGCTGCATTATAAATCAGACGTTTTTTTAAATGTTGCGATGGATTGTACCTGGCGCCCTTATGTCTTCTCCTGGCGCTCCGGTGAAAATTTTAATAAAACTGCAGATGTATACAATAATATTGGAAAACAATTAGTGCACACAATTTTCCACATACATGTACATTGAGCGTGTCAGCATTTGATCTCTGTATTCATATTATTGAACAGTCACTAGAGATAGTAGTTCAGGGTGGTGTGTAAAACTAAACTATTAGGCTGCATCATCCAACATTGTCCAAGTACCAACACTGACATGTCTGAATTCATTTGTACTTTTTAATAAAAAAGAGTATAATTATGAGGTTCTCTTCTGGGAATAGAATAATGTTAATCAATTATGTCGGCTGATTGATTTTGTTTGTAGTTAAACGTTAAGTGGTAACTACTTCATTCAAGTGCACATTAAGTATAATTGTGGGACGTCCCATATATCAATTTCTCTACAAATCTGACGAATTGGACGAGATTGTTGATAGTTTTACAACACCGTATGTATCCGGACACTGTACAATTTTCGTTCGAATATTCTGCAGAAAATAGAAAAGTAAATCCAATGCAAACAAATTGAATAACAAAGAAATATCCATGGATGCATGTATAAATGCATAAAGTAAAATTTAGGAAGAGACAGGTCAAAAACGGGGAACGAAGCGACGTCGACATTGATGTTGATATCCCATAATATAAAAATATTGTTCCGATGCGTTGGATAACCCTTCTATCCGCCTTCTACAGGTCTGGTCTGGAACAGAGCTGTCGATAGGTCTGCAGCAGTTATAAAAAAAAGAAACGACGAAGTTAACTTGCTTGTCTGCTAAAAAATTCTCAAGTTAACTTAGAAAGCTGTCAACAGTCTGATACAAGATAACTTTTGTCAAGGTTAGGGCCGCACCCATCTGTGTATTACAGTCATGGTTGTATCTGTCAATCCTGGTATTTCTCCATGTTTATATTTTCTATTAAAAGTATTACTTTATGGCCTAATTATTACCTTGGGGAGTTTTTAAATGCTAGTTGATTGTACCTGCTAGTATGTAATCTTATGTATTGATCCATATATGTTTTGGTATAACTATGTAATGTCCTCAAATGAACACCATTTTATTAACCAAAAACAATTATAATTAATAAAAAGTTTGTTAGGAGAACAATTGAAGGACTTTCAATTCGAAAAAATGATAATATTAAAATCCTGGTTAAAGTTTCCCCTGTTATGAAAATACCTTAGTTCTTTATTATATATGGTAAATGGGTTTTATCCACATATGTATTTCTCTTCCTTTTACACCAAAAACCTCAAAATAAAATTATTTAGGTCTCTTTTAGATATGGTTGACTAGTTATAAATGCATTTCACTTGAAAAAAAGGGAAATAAATCTCAAATGGAGGTCCCCGATCCCTTTGATCGAAATCATTCTCCATTTCTTAGGAATAGTATTGAAAGAGCATTTTGTTAAAATTAATGTGTCGTAATTTTTATGGTTGCGAAGAAGTAGTGGACACAACAAAATTAGTGTTTTGAAAGATAATTCTAATAAATAAAACTGTTTGGTTTAACGGCCTTAATATTAACTGTTCAATATCCTATACAAAAAATCTAAGCGACATCTTGCGAGACAAACATACTGCGCAAGAGGCAAAATAAGGTAAAGACAAACATTTTATTCTGAACGAAACCATAAGGTCTTTCTACGGAACAATGGAAAGACCTAAACAAAATCAGATCAAAAGCTAATAATAAGAATTCGCAGAACTAACAAACCAAAATTTTTTTTTTATTAAAACAAGATAACCAAAACTCTTTGTTTGAAATGATGATGAATAACACTAGAAAAAACATATATATAACTACCTTATATCTTTGTTTCCTGATTCACTAAATATTGTTTCTTTAGCAAAAAAATAAAACTGTAAGTTTTGAAAGCTTCTCATAATTACAATTAATAGAAACACAATGAAGTAATTGTTTGGAAAAAACAAAGACATACATGTAGTTGAGACATATTTGTAAACAAAAATTGGAAAAGTAATAGAATTACAATTATAACCTTTTACTTTGGTAATGCCAACCAAGACTGTCAAAAACGTAAGCAGAAAAACAGCTCAAAAAATATGTAGAAAAAATATATCAGATTAGAGGTAGATAAATTTGACCCAAGAAGATAAAACAATAGTGGAAAAATCATAGAGTCTTCCGAATTCAACCTATATGATACGTACAGATATACATACAAAAGGAAATTACACAAACGTTTGAAGTTCTTGTCTATAATTTAACATGAATGGAAAAGAATATAAAACAATCATTCCAAAAATTACCTATACAAGTTTGGTAGGAACCCTATATATATTTAAATGAACATTAGAAATATTAATATGCAAGATATCTTATTTAGTCCATTTCTGAGTTCTATATAAAGAAAAACGTAAAATAACAACATACTGAACTCCGAGGAAAATTCAAAACGGAAAGTTCATAATCAAATGGAAAAATCGAAAGCATAAACACATCAAATGCATGGATAGAAACTGTCAATTTTTTTACTTGGTACATGCATTTTGTAGACAATGATGGATTTAACCTGGTTTTCAGCTAGCTGAACCCCTCACTTGTTTGACAGTCGCATATAATTACGTTATATTGAGAACAATGCGTGAACAAAACAAACAGACATAATAGGTTAAAATAGTGTAAAAACAAATCTGATGCCATCAAGTTATAAAGATATAACAAAAGCAGATTTCAAGGCGAAAAACAAACAAATGCATATATATATATATATATAAATAGTTAACGTGTAGATTAAACATACTATAATGTATGTAATTGACAAACGTTATGAAAAGGGTTACATGTTAGAATATACAATATAAATTAAACGAAAATATAAGCTAGATTATCAAAGTGTCATTAAAAAAGAAAGATATTCCACAACATTGACAACTTATTTCTTAGCATGAAAGCTCATTCAAAGCAAAAGAAAATGTACCAAAATAGATGAATAAACAATTAAAAATAAACAATGATAAATGTGAAATAAGAAAATTATGATTAAAACTATAACAGACAAATTAATATATATCCAATGGTAATCCAATCAACGAAATGAAATAAAGAAAATACAATTAATGAGATTAACATGAATAATTAAAAACAAATAGAAATTAAATCATATATAAATACACTTAATAAATAAATGACTTGGAAAAAACGTTGGAGGTATAAAGACATGAGAATTCCGAATGCAATAAGGTTCTATCCGGGCACCCTGGTTCTAAACCTTGGTTCCATCTTGGTTTTTTAGTGCTGAACCTCGGTTCTTTTTGGGTTCTGTGGATCGAAACCATGGTAACTGGTTCAACTTCCGGGTTGTTTAGTTATAGCAACCCAACTTCTTAGTTCCATCTGAGTTCTTTACTAATGTTCCTTTTGAACTTGGAGAATATATCCGCAAGTATCCGAATTAAAAGATAAAGTAGGTCAAACACGCTTAACTTGTTTACTTTTTTATACATTTCTAGGGTCATTTGAATTATTTTGATTAGGAAACTAGACAAAAGTTAGACATCGTAGAAAAAACTACTATACAGTTTATCGAACATCCTTTTATGTAAAGCATTTGTTCCGTTTTCATTTATTTTTCTTTACTCATCCCTTATTTCCTTATTTCCGTTAATATTTCTATGAGTTTTAAAACCACCCAATTAGGACATGTCGTTCAATTGCCCAACTATATTTGCATCTAGCCACTTGACGACTAGCATATGTATATATATTATTGAACATTTATTTTAAAGTTCGACTGAATTTTATTTAAATGGCTTTGTAACAATGTCAGATTTAAGAGAAATACATGTGAGGTATATGTAGCACATTCGTTTGTTCAAAACAGAATGTAAAAAGACATATGAAAAGAAAGTGATGATCAATTTAAGTTTGTAAGCTTTAGTAAGTTGAAAAATAAGCTATAAAATATTACAAAAATGTATATGTAAAATAAATTTGTCAAATTTTACACTTCTGGTAAAGCAAATGTAAAGGGCATGCATATAATCATCTGCCCAAAATAAAGAAATCAAGATTAAGATTGAATATTTTTATAATATAATTTTCCACGTGTATGTGAATGATAGTGCTAGTGGGATGGGTATCATCGGCACAATAGTCAGAACTTCTGTTTTGGCGCCGTAGCGGAGGGGGCATAACGTGTAACCCTCGTCCGTCCATCCCAACGTCTCAAAAAAATAAGTTCCGTTCTCCTAAATTTAGTTTGCCTCAACCATGTCAACCAAATACTATAAGACTTATACACAATATAAAAAAAGATGTGGTATAAGTGCCAATGAGTAATCTCCACACTACACCAAATGACACAGAAATTAACAGCTATAGGTCATCGTACGGCCTCTTACAATGAGCAAAGTCCATACCGCATAGTCAGATATAAATGGCACCGAGATGACAATGTAAACCAATCCAAACAAGAAAACTAAACGCCTTATTTATGTACAAAACGTGAATGAAAAACAAATATGTAACACATAAATAAACGACAACCACTGAATTACTGGCTCCTGACTTGGGACAGACACATACATACATGATAAGGCGGGATAAAACATGATAGCGGGATCCCCAACCATCCCCTAACCTGAGGCAATGCTTATTACCACAAAACACAAAAATCAAATTTAAAATTTGGTAAAGTCATGTTTACCGTTCATAAATTATCATGCCGTATTATAAACATAGAAAATGCTGCATTTTTCGTTTCCGTTCTCTTAAATAAGTTTGCCTCAATCAAATGTTATAAAACTTATACTCAATGCTTTTTACCCGAAAACACGCAGCTATCAAGTACGATGTTGTGTAGCGTCACTTTTACTGTTCATGAGTTATTAGATTAGGAAGATGTGGTACGAGTACCAATGATACAACTATCAACAAGCAGCCTTAATGTAGCAAAAATACTAAATCTGCTGGTTCAGTTCTCTAAATTAAGTTTGCCTCAACCAAATGTTACGAAACTTATACACAATGCTTATGATCATAAAACTGCCAAATGGTGTGTTTTACAACCGGGGGCATCTGTGGCCCATAGACATATTCTACATTTATTTCAGGTTAACATCTTCTTTACTCCCATTGAGTTCTACTTTTAAAAGAAGTAACTTGCATATTTTTCAGGATCTCAGTGCAGTTTGGGAACAGACATTGATATTTCAAGTTACATGTGACCAGCATAACAAAGCGTTTCACTAGATTGGTCTCTCTGTCTAAGAGTAATTTTAAAAAGGTTCTTTGCACCAAGATCAGTTTATTTGATATGCGTATACCTTCTCTATGAATTGTTAAGATGTAAAAACAGACTATCCATATCTACATCTCCATGAAATTTAATGTAAGGTAAAATGATTGAAACATTTTGCAACATCTTTCACAACCAACTGCCAGAACATTGTACTACTGAAGCAATAAATTTTCTCTTCGATTTTTCAAGGGGATCAACATAAAGAAAGCTTTTTCTCATAAAATGTATCCATAGTTAAACACTATGTACCTGGGATGATCCTACATGAGCTTTAACTTGCTATTTTGAAAACCACGCTAATTCTACAACAGTGGAGCATAAAGCCATACTAGAAACATACAGCTTCTCAAAAACTAGATCGCACAATAAAATCCAAATTATGCGCATAAGATATTCCTTAACTTATTTCATGTTAAGGTGTGTTATGATGTGTATCAAAAAAAAAAAGAAACATTGCCACTAGAGTACAATAGTAGTTTACATTGGATGTATTTGACAAAACCTTTCCGAATTATGGTTCATCAATGCTCTTCAGTTTGGTAATTTATTTGGCATATTACCATTTCGATTTCAGTATTTTAAAGACGGAAAGCGCGTGAGACGCGCAAAATTATAAGCATGGTGCCTAATGAGGTAATGTTTCACAATGCAGTCTTTTAAAAATACAATCAATACAAATACACATAAACAATTGTAGCTTTTTTAAATCTTTAACATTACGTTTAACAGCTGCTGAAATTTCCATTAAACATTTAAAGTTGCAAAATACAGAATCTGTTCTTCATTAACTCTTCTTTAATTAAGAACCTTTAAATTAATATTCATAGACAATATGGACAAACTTGCATAAATTTATTTTCTTTATTTAGAATATAAACAATGTAAAAATGATGGCCATTAGGGTAAATAGTTATCAAACGCACCAGGATTATAATTTATTACGCCAGATGCGCGTTTCGTCTACATAAGACTCATCAGTGACGCTCATATCAAAAGATCTATAAAGCCAAACAAGTACAAAGTTGAAGAGCATTGAGGATTCAAAATTCAAAAAAATAGTGTCAAATATGGCTAAGGTAATCTCTGCCTGGGATAAGAAAATCCTTAGTTTTTCGAAAAATTCAAAGTTTTGTAAACAGAAAAATTTACAAAAATGACCACATTTTTTATATTCATGTCAACACCAGATGGGTTTCTGGTTTATTCTTTGATGAACTATTTAGATTTGACCTGATTATTTGAGAAAACTATCTGATAAACAATAATATAAGTTGGAGATCACCTTAAATTTGTTGACTTTCATAAATTGAACATGAATGAAATCAATTATGTAAGATCCATAAAGCAACGGAAATAAACGTTGTATATTTATATAAACGATAATAACTATATAAATCCGAAAAGAAAGAAAAAAAAATCTATTTTATTATTTAGAATTTTAAATTATATATAAATATACTAAATAAATAAATGATTTGGAAAATACATTGAAGGTATAAAAAGTCATGAGAATTCCGAATGCAATTATGTTATATCCGGGCACTCTGGTTCTAAACCTTGGTTCCATCTGGGTTTTCTGGTTCTGAACCTTGGTTCTTTGGTTCGAAACCATGGTAACTGGTTCAACATCCGGGTTGTTTGGTTAAGGCAACCCAACTTCTTGGTTCCATCTGGGTTCTATTCTAGATCATTCTTATGTTCCCGTTGAACATAACAGAAGATAACCGCAAGTCTCCGAATAAAAAGGTAAAGTAGGTCAAAGACGCTAAAATTATTTTATAACATTAAACATTTTAGCATCGACGGTAAAGGAAGCCATAAGGTATTTATCTTCTCATTTTAATTATTTTGATAAGGAAACTAGATAAAAATAAAGCATCGTATAGATTTTTTAAAACAAACCGAAGTATACAGTACACCGTCCGAACATCCTTTAATTTAATTCAGTCGTTTTGTTTTCTTTATTTTTTCCTTTACTCATCCCTTATTTACGTAAATATGTCTAGACAGTGGCGTATCCAGAACTTTTCCTAAGGGGGCCCCGCGCCAGTCATGCTTCAATGATTACCTATATAATCAACCAAATTTTTCCCCCCTGGATCCGTCTATGCTAGAAGTTTTAAAACCACGCAATTAGGACATGTTGTTTATATGGCTAACGATATGTACATTTAGCCACTCTTGCATATATATTTGATTGCATATTTATTATCAAGTTCGACTGAATTTTATTTAATGGCTTTTTAATAATGTCAGATTTGAAAGAAATACATGTGGAGAATATGTAACAAATCTTTTTGTTCAAAACAGAATGTTAAAAGACATATAAAGGAAAGTGATGATTAATAAGTTGGTAAGCTTTAATTAGTTGGAAAAAAGTTATAAAATATAGTAAAATGTATAATTATGTACAATAAATATGTCAAATTTGATACTCATTCAGTCATTGTGAAGGGCATGCATATAATCATTCGGCCAAAAATAAAGAAATTTAAAATAAGATTGAATATTTTTATAATAAAATTATGTGTACATGTGTTAATGACAGTGCTAGTGGGGTATGTATCACCAGCACAATAGTCAGAACTTCTGTGTTGGCGCCATAATTTAGGGGCATAAAGAATAACACTAGTCCGTCTGTCCCGAACGTCTCATAAAAAACGGGTTCCGCTCTCCTAACTTTAGTTTGCCTCAACCAAATACTACAAAACTTATACACACTATATAAAAGAAGCTGGTGCATGAGAGCCAATGAGAACTCTCCACAAGAGACTAAATGACACAGAAATTAACAATTATTCAATGTAGCCTAGGTCACCACACGGTCTTCAACAAATGAGCAAGGTTAATGCCGCAAAGTCAGCTATTAAAGTCACCGACATGACAATGTAAAACAATTCAAACGAGAAAACAAACGGTCTAATTTATGTACAAAAAATAAACGAAAAACAAGATAGGCACAAGCATATAAAATAAGACGGGGTTAAACATGTTAGCGGGATCCCAACCTTCCCCCTTATGTGGCATGAGTGCCAATGAAAACTTCCACAAACGACCAGATGACACAAACACTAACAACTATAGGTCATATTCAGCTTTCAACAATGAGCAAAGTCAATACCGCATATAGTCAGCAATAAAGGCACTGCAATGACATTGTAAAACAATATTCAAACGAGAAAATAAAAGAACAAATTCATGTGCAAAAAATGAACGAAAAACAAGTGTGTAACACTTAAAAAACGACATTCACTGAATTACAGACTCCTGACTTACCACAGGCACATACATTCCGAATAAGGCGGGGTTGAACATGTAAGCAGGATCCCCACCTCAACACAATATCAAATTTCAAATTTTTAAGTGTCACTTTAACCGTTCAAGAGTTATCATGTCCCTTTAAAAACATAAGAAGTGCTGACTCTTTTGTTTCCTTTCTCTTAAATAAGTCTTACTCAATCAAATGTTAGGAACCTTATACGCGATTCACATTACCCCATAACACAGATCTATTAAGTTCGATATTGGGTCCCGATGGCGTCACTGTTCATGAGTTTTTAGATGTAAAAAGTTGTGGTACGAGTACCAATGGTACAAATGTCAACCCGGAGCCTTGAGATAGGAAAACTGCTAAATCTATTGTTTCCGTTCTTTAATTTTAATTTGCCTCAACCAAATGTTTTATAACTTATTCACAATGCTTATGGTCACAAAACGGTCAAAATTACGCGAATCCTGCATCTATATGCGGAAGTTTACTCATGTTTTTCACAAGCAGGGCCATTTGTGGTTAATAGACATATTCTACATTTATTTTAGTAATCAGCTTATTTACTTCCATTGAATTCTTCTTTAAATAGACTGAACTTGCACATTTTTTCAGGATCTCGGTGCAGTTTGGTAACAGACAGTGATATTTCAAGTTAAATGTGACCAACTTAACAAAGTGTTTCACTAGATTGAGCTCTCTGTCTAAGTGTACTTTAAAGGTTCTTAGCATTGAGTTCAGTTTATTGTTATGCGTATACCTTCTGTGTGAATTTTTATGATGTAAAAGCAGACTATCCATACCTACATGTCCATGAAATGAAATCTAAGGTAAAATGATTGAAACATTTTGCATTATCTATCACACGATGCTACTGAAGCAGTAAATTGTCTCACTTGATATTCACTGAAATTAAAGGATTTAGTTTCATCTGAACCAATTGAAACATTCTTAAAAATTTAGAATGGAAATGTGGAATGTGTAAGAGACAGTAACCATGTCAAAAGAGCAGAAACCAGTCAAAGGCCACTAATGGGTCCTCATAGCTTACTATGCGGTATGGGCTTTGCTCATTGTTGAAGGCCGTAAGGTGACCTATAGTTGTTAATGTCTGTGTCATTTTGGTCTTTTGTGGATAGTTGTCTCATTGGCAATCATACCACATCTTTTTTTTTATATCTTCAACAAAGCGAGAAAATCCCTCGCCCATAGTTAAGATGGCCCTTAACAGTACCAATTCAAACTCCAAATCATAAAATAAACTTACAATTAAAAACATACAAGACAAACAAAAACCAGAGACTCCTGACTTGACGTCAAGGTAATCATAGTACCAAGAGACACATTCAATATGCAAAGGTCAAGAGTCAAAAAGTCATAGTCTGGTCAAGAGATCCTTGTCAAAAAAACAAACACAAAGCGGATTTTGAGAAAAGGGTCATCGTGGTACACAAAACTAACAATATATCTATATATCTATATATCTAATATATCTAAGAAGATGTGGTACGAGTGCCAATCATACCGTTAATTCTCCATTTAATTCAAACAAAATATACAAGTTTTACATTGAGGGCAAAGGTCAAGCTCACATGAAGTTTCTCGTGCCAATAGACTCATCATCTTATGACAATACATCTACATGCCACATATTCAGAAGCAAGGTCAATTGAAAATTATATTTTGAGGTCAAGGTAATATACCGAGGAACACACTGCAACATGATGACACACCCAACGTGCATACATGTAGGTCAGGAGTCAAAGTCTGATCAAATGTTCCATTTTAAAAAATACACACAGCAGTCTTGCACGAAAGCTCATCATGGTACACGTAACAATGTCTTATGTCATGATGCACTACACATGCAAAATATTGAAAACCTAGGACAGAGACAGAAACACAAGACATATAACTAAACTCAATTGAATGGTACTTGTATTGCAGGTCACTACAATTGCATTCAACAAAGAATATAAATTCTAGCAACAATGCAAAGTTAAACCCGTCTTTCACTAAATTTTGAGCAGGATTCTTTGCAATATACGCTTGCGTTAAACAATGGAAATTAACACTGTATATTTATATAAACTATCAATCTTGTAAGAAATTAAATAAATCAGATCAATTTATAGAACTAATGCTATCTATTCTAGAGATAAAAATGCATGTGTTCTTTGGCACGACTGTCAGTTCTAGTATAAAACGTCATAACTGCTGTAGAATACAACTGTTCCAATTTATTTTAGCTAAACCTTATTCAAAACTGTTCTAATAGTTCTGTCAGAAACTGATCTTATACCCCGTTTATACTAGCAAAAAAGATCGAACTTTACTAAAATCGATCTTTGGTCTAATGTAAATGGGAAATATCAATCTTCCATCGGACTTTAAAAAGTCTACCCCCAGAGTCGGTTTTAAAAAGATCGATCTTATTTGGATCGATCTTTTTTTTTTAGTGTAAACGCTTAGATCGATCGCGATTGATTTTTTGTCAGGTGATTCTTTTATTTCGGTATGAAAAAAATCTGTACATTGTTTGCGGCAAATGCACGTGTTTCAAATCGATGGATAGAATAAGAAAAGTAAACATAGATTCCGCTGATATGGTTTTATCTTCTAAACCGATAAGTTCTATTTCTTGGCTGCAAATCCTAGTCTTCAAACCATTGACCGTCAGTTTTTTTAGCGATAGTCTACACACACATTTTTGTTTAATGACTTGTGATGTATGAATCAAAATAGAAGCTTTCATAGTAGTTTACAAAACTTTCTTAAAATCTTATGTGTTCCATTTTTAGACATATCGGTCATGTTTATAAGAAAGAAGAATTAAAGAAACACATTTTGTGTAAGTTTCAAACATATTCTATTAGTTATCACCTGTAACATAAACTATAAGTTGTCCAGGAAAAACACTAAAGGGAACCAAAATCTTAACAGTCTCATTTGTCGGGGAAAAGCAAAAATACACCCATTATAATTACAAGTAATTAAAATCTATCTTTATGATTATCATCTATCTAGTATGTAAAAATGTACAGTCATGTAATTATCCTCTGTCTATATATTTATACATCTCACCATTTATAATCATTTAAATAAAGTACTCATTCTATCCCTGTATGTTCTTTTATTACAAGAACTACCTGAGTGTATGCATTTATCAGTTTCTCTAATTTATATTACACTCAACGGAAAACTTTGGTAAACTAGATACTGATTGATGAATTTAGCAAGGCATGATTCCAGAGTTTTTGTAGTTTGGGAGGAGTAGATTTGTTAAAAAGATAACGAACGTCGTCGATGAAAAATACCTGGCCCCGAGAACACATGTAATTCGTAGTTTTTTTAATTAGTTTGCCAATTAATACAATTTATTATTTCCTACCTTATCTTTCTCAAAGAACAACATTGGCAAACTAGATACCGACTAATGAATTTAACAAGATTTTGGTTCCAATTTTTTCCTGTAGTTTGAGAGGGGTAGATTGAAAAGATAACGGACGACATCGATGACAGATAACTGGCCCGAGAACAAAAGTATTTCGTAGTGCATCTTTTTTACATCCCACCTGCCATTTCACAATAACTGCAATTCGAGGCATAAAACTTGAAGAAATAAATTTGAAAGGGGTATACAAAAAATAACACACTGTCCACACAAGGGATTTTTTTCGTAGACAATGAAAATCAAAGAACTATAACTGTGTTTCCGAATCAACTGACGACGAACAATGACTTTGATTCACAGATGACGGGCACATGTGATATAAAATGTAAATATATAATAAGAATAAATTACAAAAGACGAAAGAGAAACAATTTATATTGCATGGACTGTTCATATTATATCATTAAAACATTTCGTTTGTATCGGTGTATATCAGAATGAAAGACATCTATTTAATTGTCTAGATTATCTCTGAAAAATTCCAAAGGACATTATGCAACATAAGTGTGAACATCAATCTACAGCAAAGGGGTTGTAATAGTGTAATAAATTACCAAGGTGTTTGTGATTTAATGTCAATGTTCAAGAAATACGTAAATCATTATCCTGTTTTTTAATGATTTGTTATTGGTATAATCAATCTTAGAACATGTCTGCCCCGTTGTGGTATTGTTGCACTTTCTTTTCGATGTTCACATTTGTTTATGTTCTTTATGATAACTGAACTTGCTAGACAAGCCCATCATACATGCAGGTGAAAGGTAATTTTAACTTTGCGTGAATACGGATTCGAATAAATTTTCTTATAAGTAGTGTTGTCAACGGATAATCCGTGAACCAGTTACATTTGTAACCGTCGGAAGGAATGGATAATGAACACTGAGTGTTTGTACCGGCTAACCTGACATTTCTTGTCAATTTTAAAAGATTTTATATACATTTTACTTTAATTTGTTATAGGTAATACTGCGTAGACAAACTTGTGACTAACATTTCCGTTGTACTAGGCTTTTTCGTACTTTATACTGAATACCGATTCAAAATGGTGATATGCCAGTAAAACACCCTAAATGTTAAGAAACACCCGAACAAATGATACAAACATCGGTTTCAGATGTTTACTTTGACAATCCACCAAGATCAGGAGATTTTAATTGTTCATTATCTGAAGTTACTACAAATTTATAATAGTCATATTGTTGTTGGATCTCTAAAGAAGATAACCTTATCCGGGAATCTTCAAAGTTTAGTCTTAAACTACCCATAGATAAACTTATATTTATCCTCTCTTACAATTAGAGAACTAAAGAATTAAATATAAACCAGTTAATCGATCGAAAGATTATCCGAGTAACAGGTTAGTTCTTTAGGAATTTGCAAAAGTAATGTAAAACGGCATTAAAATTCCTGTTCTGACCTTTAACAATAATAAAAAACCATCTCATGTAATAGCTAGTAATAACCCAAACATGACAAAATGAAAAAAAATCATTTCATAAATATCAGCGTTCCACCAGAACTACAATTTTGTTTTCGATCAAAAATAAGATTTAAACATTACATTCAATTATTTCAATACTAATGATGCTCTAAATATAAATTCCAAAACAATACTTACTTGAAGGGAGTGGAATAAAATGAGCATGTGGTTTTGGTATTTTTTCCTTTGCGTTAGATGCAATTGTACCAAGCTCATTTAGACATTTCAATTCGAGATCCCTACTGAAAGCTAGAAAAAAATACCATTCGTTACTGCTTTGCTTAGAATCTTATTTCAAATATACAAGTCTAAATTGAAACAATATTCAAATCTAGGATTGTGTTGGATATAATCAGCATTTTTTATATGTGTGCATGTGAAACAATTTTCGTGTTAGAAATGAAAAGGACTCTAAATACAGCACATATACCATTTTCCAGAAGACCAAAAAATTGAAAAAGTATATTTTACTTATTTTACCTCAATATAGAATTGACTCTTGAATGTTAAAAAGTCAAAATAGGATGAATGGATTATATCAACCGGAGGGAAAATATACTACAAGCTCAAACGAAATAAATATATAAACAAGTCTTATGCACGCGTCGCACATTGGCATATAGACTAGCGAGCACTAAACGTACAGAGGAAATAGACAAAATCGGTAAACGTTAGTTGCACGCTAGCGGAACGCTAAGCAATCATTAAACGCGCGTTGCATAAGTTTAAAGTACGTCGAAATACTATTAGTTACATAGTGTGCGAGTGACCTAATACGGTATATATGGGGTCAGTAAATTCAATATGGGTTGAGAGCGGAGCTCGAATCCCCATATGGAATTTACTGACCCCATTTATACCGTATTAGGTCATTAGCACACTATGTAACGAATTTATCTTACCGACTATCTTAAGGTGCGAAATTAAGACCAGTGATTCTCAAAATGAGCAAGTCTTCAATACTATTAGCACTAAGAAAATACTTCCATTGATCCTACAAAAACAGATGCCAACAATAACGACTTGTAAGGTTTTAATGTGTTTTATGAATTTATGTTAATCTTAATCATCAATTTCTTCGTCTGTTGGAACTTTTAAGATTTTTTCTCAGTACCGTTTTGTTTTTTATAAAGGGACATAACACCATTACTAACCGTGTATGAAATAAGCCCCGTCCCCTTCTTACCTAATAAGGCATATAAAGGGACGTAACTCCACTAATAACCGTGTATGAGATAAGCCCCGCCTCCCTACTAACCTAATATCAAATATACACGGTTTGCACGCGGACGCTTTGAACCAATCATATTCCTGAAAATGTATAGGAGGTAAGATAAAAAGATATACGCTTGGTGAACGCTATAACTCGAGGAATTTTTTATGCAGCATAAAAATTTTCATTCAGCTCAAGCGTGTGTCTTCCGTATACTTGTACGCTACACGCACGCTATACATACGCTACAAGCGCGTTTAATACGCTACATATAAGTTTGATACACGTTTAGGGCACGTTGCATACGCTTCAAGATTGTTCGAATTTAACTAAAACGTATGCGGGAGTGTTTGGCGTCACACATCAGCGTATAGCTCCGACGTACGCCGGGCGTGTTAACAAACACCCCATAATAGAACGTCCAAGATACGACCGGGGCGCGTCTCAAATACGTTCAAGAAACGTTTTTTCTTCGTAGCGTGCATTTCATCATCTACGTTAGACAAACGCCAGGCAGACGCTACCATACTGTCATGTACGCCTGATAAACGCTAAGGTACACTTCTCGTACTCCCAATACACAATTAAAGCTCGTTGTGCACACGTTACAGATATGATTGACAGGTTGAATGCATCCAAAATTACTATCATATTGGTAGCATAAATGATTTTTTAACACGCCCCTCGTACGTCGGAGCTATACGCTAATGTGTGACGCCGGTATACATTGAAAATAACGTTACCTTCAAACCTATGATTGCGTTTGATAAAAACCACCAATTTTATTCGTATGCATGTAGCAAATTTCGTTGTAGAGGGGTCTAATGATATATATATATATATTTATATATATATACAACTCGTCTAAACATCAACCCAACAATGTTAGATCTGTAAATTTGCTTTCGCAAATTTTTGGTTCTTCCCTCGCCGGGATTCGAACCCATGCTACTTTGATATCGGGACACCAAATCGCCTGCACTGCAGTCGTCCCGCTAGACCACACGACCACGTGGGCTCTCAAAAAAAGAGCTTTCGCTGGCCGTGTGTTACCTTTCCTCGTCAGTTTTAATCTAGCGGCGTTCTACAGTACATGATATATATAAGTGCCTATAAATAACATCACATGACATACAAATCCATGAGAGTATGGATTAATCAGTCCATAGATTAAATCAATTACACAAATAAAACTATAGATTGCCTTACAATGAAATTGTAACACACTATTTAGTATGTAAATATTAGAATGTTTCAAATATTTTCAAAATGATAAATATAAACGCAATGTTTCGCTGGACAAACTAGCTTTATCAAGCGTGTATATATCCAGGTGAAATCGGATGTAGATGATAAGAAACTTTTACATCTTAATGTACATGTTGCAATTGAATCTAACTGCCTTGTATTATAATACATAATTTGGAGTAAGTTCTAGATTATTTACAAAATTGGTGGTTGAAGTTTGAAACGTCCATTGACCAATATTACAGGATAAAAAGAACGATGCTGTGTATTAAATTATTCTGTATCTTCCCTGTATCTTTTCTCGTCTTTTTCGTTAAGACGTGTAAAACTGATTTTTATTTAAGACTCTATACAATATATTGCAATCTAAAATAGCACAACATACAACTGTCATCTGATTAGACAAGCTGTAAAAAAAGTATAGCTAAAATGTTCCGAATTGGTAAAAATAGTTATACGTAAAATTGTTCAAAATTTACTATTTTAACAAAGAATCGTTTATCAGGTCATTCAACATTACGCGTCGCGGGGCTTTCGTTGCAAAGTTATCTATGATTTGTTTTATGTTTATTTCTAAACTGTAGTTCACATGTATAAACGCACGTCCGTTTAAACGAGATTGTCACATAGTTGTTCTCAGGTAGGTTTTCTGTTTACAAAACTTTGAATTTTTCGAAAAACTAAGGTTTTTCTTACCCCAGGAGTAGATAACCTTAGCCGTATTTGGCACAACTTTTTGGGATCCTCAATGCTCTTCAACTTTGTATTTATTCGGCTTTTTAACTATTTTGATCTGAGCGTCACTGATGAGTCTTATGTAGACGAAACGCGCGTCTGGCGTATAAAATTATAATCCTGGTACTTTTAATAACTATTTACACCACTGGGTCGATGCCACTGCTGGTGGACGTTTCGTCCCCGAGGGTATCACCAGCCCAGTAGTCAGCACTGCGGTGTTGACATGAATATCAATTATATGGTCATTTTTATAAATTTTCTGTTTACAAAACTTCGAATTTTTCGAAAAACTAAGAATTTTCTTACCCCAGGAGTAGATAACCTTAGCCCTATTTGGCACAACTTTTTGAGATCCTCAATGCTCTTCAACTTTGTATTTATTCGGCTTTTTAACTATTTTGATCTGAGCGTCACTGATGAGTCTTATGTAGACGAAACGCGCGTCTGGCGTATAAAATTATAATCCTGGTACTTTTGATAACTATTTACACCACTGGGTCGATGCCACTGCTGGTGGACGTTTCGTCCCCGATGGTATCACCAGCCCAGTAGTCAGCACTGCGGTGTTGACATGAATATCAATTATATGGTCATTTTTATAAATTTTCTGTTTACAAAACTTTGAATTTTTCGAAAAACTAAGGATTTTCTTACCCCACGAGTTGATAACCTTAGCCGTATTTGGCACAACTTTTTGGGATCCTCAATTCTCTTCAACTTTGTATTTATTCGGCTTTTTAACTATTTTGATCTAGCGTCACTGATGAGTCTTATGTAGACGAAACGCGCGTCTGGCGTATAAAATTATAATCCTGGTACTTTTGATAACTATTTACACCACTGGGTCGATGCCACTGCTGGTGGACGTTTCGTCCCCGAGGGTATCACCAGTCCAGTAGTCAGCACTGCGGTGTTGACATGAATATCAATTATATGGTCATTTTTATAAATTTTCTGTTTACAAAACTTTGAATTTTTCGAAAAACTAAGGATTTTCTTACCCCAGGAGTAGATAACCTTAGCCGTATTTGGCACAACTTTTTGGGATCCTCAATGCTCTTCAACTTTGTATTGATTCGGCTTTTTAACTATTTTGATCTGAGCGTCACTGATGAGTCTTATGTAGACGAAACGCGCGTCTGGCGTATAAAATCATAATCCTGGTACTTTTGATAACTATTTACACCACTGGGTCGATGCCACTGCTGGTGAACGTTTCGTCCCCGAGGGTATCACCAGTCCAGTAGTCAGCACTGCGGTGTTGACATGAATATCAATTATATGGTCATTTTTATAAATTTTCTGTTTACAAAACTTTGAATTTTTCGAAAAACTAAGGATTTTCTTACCCCAGGAGTAGATTACCTTAGCCGTATTTGGCACAACTTTTTGGAATTTTGGGTCCTCAATGCTCTTCAACTTTATATTTATTTGGCTTTTTGAACTATTTTGATCTGAGCGTCACTGATGAGTCTTATGTAGACGAAACGCGCGTCTGGCGTATAAAATTACAATCCTGGTACTTTTGATAACTATTTAAAAGTGATAACTCACTGTTGGATCGCTCACATTCGCAACTCGTCATCCCCATGGTAGCTATTATTTTTAAGATAACAGAAATATTTGGAAAGTCTGCTTTGCAACATACTTTCAGAGCACCGGCTATAGTTTCTGGTTTTGAAAGCATTGACTCGCAAGCCTTTTGCCACAAACGCAGTTCGGACGGCATTGTAGATGGACTTGACAAATCAGTATGGTAAAAGTCTACAAAATGTTTAATTTCATCAAATGTTGCGCTTTGTTCAAATGCCGGTACCATCTTCAGTGCTTGAATTGCTGTTGATGTTGGGGGATTGGGGTGGGTGGTGGCTCAAAGAGATAGATAAACAAATTTATTTTAATTCATTCATAATGATTGTTTTTTTCAAAATGTACATAAATGAAATTTAAAACCGAGACCCCGTTAGTTAGACAATGCAATTATATATGAAAATTTCATTTAAAAATACAAAAATAATTTGTATTTACCTTTCAAAATAAGAAGTCAACTTCTTCATATTGACGAGCTGTTTTGACAATTTAATTACATGTATACAGGTGAAATGCATTGATCCGTGCACTATCAGTGTGAGACCTCCAGGTGTCCAGGTAGTCCATAACCAATTAGTGCGATGAAAGGATTAATCTTAAGTGTTAATTTATTAATTAGCTAGTTATTGAATAAAAATGAGGTTCGTCATGGGGGTGGTCCGGTGCGCCGTTGGACCCCCCCCCTCCCCTGGATCCGCCACTGTGGCAGATGGACAATGAATAAACAAAGTGATCATTTGGTATTAAGTTCTTCCAGATTCAAAATAATTCAGCTCTAAACATCGGCATTGTACGATCCCCCAATGAAGCCTTGGATTAACATCGGAAACCCAAAATTCCGAAAGAAATAGTGGTGTCCTTAGAGTAGGAGACGAACTTACTTAAGTTCCAGACGGAGTGTTTCAATAACCAACCTGTAACTGATAGTACAACATATTGTATCTGTGATTATATTTCCGGCAGATGACATAAACCTTAGTTCTCGTAATGTTATTATGAAGCAAATGTTTTGGTTTTTTTTAAGTTGAGTAAATGTCTTTTATTAACTCTAATGTATATTTTATGAATTAAGCTTAAAGTCTGCACATATTTTTCATTTAAGACTAATGCCTAACATCATTTAGGCAATAGACTTACTGCCTATGCATTATCTTATTGCCTAGGATTTAAGCATAAGCTTAGTGCCTCATTGCACTTATTGCCACTCACATATGTATCTTTTTGTTGTTACGATAGTTTGAGAGTCTCTAACAATTTCTATAATTATTGTTTTGTGTATTTAGTTTCAAGCTAAATGTGACAGAAATTTTCTATAAATATAATCTTTGTTTGAAAATGCTATCTTTCTCAGATTCAATAATTAATTTTTACTGAACTAGTACACATTGTGTTCAGGAGACAGCTGTAGACCGCCTCCCGTTGCGGGATTTGTTCGCAGTGTTAAACAGTCATGTTAAAAACTTTATTTCGTTAGTAATTTTTGAGTTACGAAAAAAATATTGTTCCATACACTTTTGTCATTTGTCATGTCAAATTTTACAAATTAACAAATGTTTAAAATATTCAAAATGTGTTTCACATTATCAAAGCAAACGGTATTTCTGTATAATGATAAAGTGTATTACTCTCGTTTAATTTTGAACAAACTTGAAATAGTATTTTTCAAAATAAAAAACTACGTTTTCATGTTTTTCGTTATTGGATGATAAATAAAGAATATATTAGTTTAACGTAACTTATTTAAAAACTAATAGCAATGTAGATACTTACAAATGGTTTTTATTCTATTGATTTGAACATTCTCTGACGTATCACTATCGGTGTGTGTTCCGGAATCGTAGAAATTATGGTTCAGAAATATGAATACTGTAATATACAAATAGAGAAAATTAACCACCATTCGGTCTAAAATCTTCATGTCAAAAGACTATATATAAAATTGTTATCTTATGTAAAATGAGTTTTTATTGAATATGTTGTTTAGGAAGTACATGTGGATATTGTTGATTGTTGTTTATCTCTTCTTATAATTCTTTATAAAATACATGACAGTTTGGGATAAAAGAAATGACCCTGGGATATAAAATTAAGCATTATGCAAGCAACTGCAGTATCAACAGTTAACAACATTTCGTGAAAAAATCATATTGTAAGGTAGGAAAATGAAATTCACATGTTTTGAAAAAATTAAATGTCTTTTTGAAAAGTCTTATACTGTAGTTTGAATTTTTAAAGAAAATTATAGGGGATAGTTTATTTTGTCGTGTTTAAAAATGAACATAATGTATCATTTGTATATCAATTAACAATATCAAAATCACAAATTAACCCAAATACGTTAAAATATTAATGGTGCTTCCCTAGTATAAAATGACTTCTCATGGGCCAGTAAAAGGAAACATCTTAACGATATATTTTATGTAGTTAACAATATTCTTTCAAGGGTAATTGGATAATGCTTTTCATCCTTCTCCCTTTTCTCCTTTTTCTCTTCTTCTATGTGCAACTGTTGTTTCAAGAAATACATAATTTATTCATATAGTCATTGCAATTTTTTAACAAATCATCAAAGTAGATGTACTTACATATCGACAATCCGCAACATATCAGAAATAAAACAACTAAAAAATAAGAAAACGTTATACTTAATCAATACATATTTATCTTAACAATATTTTTGTACATTAGGCATGTTAGGTTTGTGCTATTTTTTTACAATGGGCGTAATTATACGGAACACAGTGTATAACCATTCTGTAAAATGTGCTACAAAGATACTGTTATCAATGTCAAGAATTTAAGTTTGATTTGTATTTTCGAGAAATTTTTGCAATTTTCGAAACAAAAACTCATGAAATAATAATGACGATATCATATTTATGTTGAATAGATATCTCGTGTTTGATCAATCTTTACACTGTTTTGCAGTTAACCAATCGTGGTTTTGAAAGACGTTGCCATATTCTTAAATCGTCGCGTTTGTTTTGTTTTTTTAATTGTGCCATTAATAAAAACTGCACTATAATATTCATTCGGAAAAAGGTATCGCTTCTAATTACAATATATTGTGGAAAACATGTACACAACTACACAGTCATACTCTAGATTTCGACATTTGTCTGGACTTTCTCGAATTTATATTTTACTTTAATTTAGCAACATATCATTGATATGGTCTCTAGTTGGTAGGTAGTTTAACAGTTTTTGTTTTGGGAAAACAGTGCTTTTCAGGAAAATATTGTAGACTTTAATAATAATTACAAAAAGGCAAGATGATTTATAAAATAACATAGGCGTTTGACATTTCCGTAAGTTTAGCATGTTTAATATAGTATTTTCCTGTTAGATGTTTATGATAATATTTACGAACGTAAGTTATGTTTATATTGATCAATTATTTTATAGAACCGAAAGTATTTATGTTTAACATAAACATTTATAGATTGCATATCACAAATTTAGATTAACGTTCAAGTAATAAAAAAAAATACAAACATTGTTTTACATATTGCTGGTATGAATATTTTGTTTTTAACATAAAGCAAATAATTGCATGAAAGCAGTCTATTTCTGTAGTTATTATTTCTAGAATCTAGAATTTGGTTTTTAATCACAAGAAATTTGCTTGACCAGTTCTAATATAAAGTTCTAAAATAAGTTAATAAAAACTACTGATAAAAATGCAAACTTTATACTTTCTTTACGTGATTTATACTTCAGTTTGTGGATTCTCTTAGACGATATTGCTAGAATACAAATAATGGAAATAAACTCATCCTAGCTAATAAGATACCAGCATTGAAATTTTGAATTTGTACCAGACGCGCGTTTCGTATACAAAAAGGCTCACAAGTGTCGCCTGATTAAAAAAAAAGTTAAAAAGGCAAAATAAAGTTCGAAATTGAAAAAGATTGAGGACTAAACATTCCTTAAAGTTTGCCACATACAGCTAATATAATCTTTTCCTAATGAAACGATAGTAAAAATGATATAACAACTTACATCGACATTTTAATCCGTATTTGGAACCAAGGTCATCAATAGAAAGGCCAAATATATCAAATGGACATTGAAACTCGTAAGTCGAAAATGGCCTGTAAAAACCCTTCCGATTGAGCAACACAAACCCCGACAAAAACTAGGGGTGTTTTAGTTTGTTTTCGTTAACGGGATCCATTAATACATGTTCCATGAAAAACTACACACTCAATTAAAAGACTTCTCACTTCTTATGTAATTTTAATACAAAGACGAAATATAATACGCATGAGAAATATAAATGAAGTAATATCAAACCATAAACAACGAAGCACAAATAAGACCTGATATTCAAAATGACATAAAAACAACAAATCAGCTCATAAATATGATAACTAACAATATATTCTTTTTTTTAATCCAAGCTGTTCAAATAGGCAAAAGGAGTGCAAATCGTAAGTCTTCCTGTTATGCTATGTACTATACAATAATTGGAAGATCTATTGTAGTTACCTATATAGTTATACCTCTTCTACATACTGCTTCTCTTTATTACTTAAATAGGTGTGTTTAGTCAACAATACAAATGAGAAGGGAAATGGGGAATGTGTCAAAGAGACAACTACCCGACCATAGAGCAGACAAAAATATACTATTTCATAATGTCATTAGAATAAATTTACTTATTCTAAACAATACATGTTTGTGAAGTTTTCGAATTCCTTTAATTTTCGTCTGCAACCTCAATTGATTTGAAAAGGTAAATGTCAAATGTATCATTTTTTTGTCTAACTTAAAACGATCTGTTAACTTGAATATCCATAAAAACAAAACATGTGTTTATACTTTTAGCGATATTTCTCCCCCAGATTTTTCTCTTTTTGAATATGTGTTGTGCTATATAAAAAAAAATAGTAATTCAATAGCAGATTACAATAAAAATTTAGATACAACTATTTTGTTTATAAATTATTTATATTTGTTCTTCATTTTTTAAGTGTTTTAACATGGTCAGTTAAGGTACATTGCTATCAATAACTAACACTCACGTATTACTGTAGATGCCGGCTTAAAAAGTCCTGTGCCTAAAATAACAAATGAATATCAATTCCACGAATGATTGTTTTGTTCTACATTGGCAATTCAAAAATTCGTTTTCGTATCAGTCTGATACTTGGCCTTGAAGTCATAAAACTTTCGAGTCAGTTTTATGTACTCATCAAATCCAAATGATGAATTTCATGTTTTGTGAATGATTTTTGTGGTCTGATCACTGAACAAGTTTTATGACTTCAACCCCTGTATTCCACGAAAACATAAAAATGGAAAGAGAAAAAAATGTCATGTTCATAACACTTCGACTCTCGACAGTTTGGTGTGGTTTACTTTGTTTTTAATTTGACATTATTGTTTAATTCTAACAGTTTTATTACCAACACCTTTTTTCCACTTTGATAGGCTTAACATGTTTATATAGAAGATCACGTTAGCCGTTCCTTGTAAAGGAGGACAAATACTGACGTCATAAAAATTACCTAAATGGTACATACATAGAAAATATATAGGAATATTATTTAATTAAAAATGGTAAAATTCATGCAGTAAAGTGACATCAAGTCAAATTTTAATGTTCGATTATGTCGTAATTTTGATAGCACAAACACGTGTCAAACAGATTGTAAATAAACCCTACAGTTTTAAATCAATTTAGAGAGAAACAACGGAACATCACAAACAATGAACTGTAACAAAAACAAACGTCAGCATCATATAAACGGAATATTTTATAACAACTGCCTTATTTCTGACTTGTACAAGTCATTTAAATAAAAATAGAGTGTGGAACCTTGTCACCAAAATAATACAGTTATTATGAAAATAATTAAACCTTTGCATGCACGTTGTTCACTTATTGTGAATTCTTTTGTTAATATGTTTAACTATGAATTTATTGAATAAAATGAATATTCTTGTAATACATGTATATATATATTCCCGTAAAAAATCTGTTTATCATTAAGGTTTCGACGCATGATTGTACTGCTTCTGTTAAATGTGTGTGTTAACACTCTTACATATGTCTGATCCAGTAAATAGCTAATTTATTTTATTAAATTGTGGAATGAGTTGACGCTATTCAAATGTTATTTTTAACATTACATGTTGTATGTAACATTAAACAAATTACAAATTACTAAGAATTGCCTTATAAAAATACTATCGACCTTGTTTGAACACTTATATGGAAGGATTACAGTCTGAGGCAGCAAAGACCATATTAGACATACTGAAGTCGTCTTCACATACTCCTACGTGAAATGACGAGACGTCATTTTCCAGCTGGGGGGAGTATGTGGAAGGGTGAAATTTAAATGGTTTGTATGTTTACAGTTTTAACTTTCAGAATTGTACTTTGATCTATATGATGTTATGGTTTTCTGTATAATAAAATATCCATTGGAACGTATTTATTGGATTTGTTTACTTATTTACAGAATAGAATCTGATGTCAATAATAAAAGAATAAAGCATGCTGTTTTGTTTATCTTTAAATGCTAATTAAGGTGATGACCTGAGTTCTGGTATGTGAACCCTTTAAATGCCTATTCATAGTACTGATGGTCAGTATTGGTCACTTTGTCTATTCTCATTGGTCAGTTATATCACATGTATATGTGTGGAGGGAAATCTCTTTGTTCTTTGAAATTATTCTTTTGGATTTACTCAGCATGAAGGCAGACATTTTGAACTATTCATACTAATTCATATTATGATGTCCATTTGAGTCTTTATATTCAGCCACTGTGTTACTTTGTCACCATATTATTCATTTAGGTATTTATGATTACTCACATATATTTAATTGTCATTTAATTAATAATTCTAGTGTATTTGAAATGAATGATTGATTGACTGACGGATAATACAGCTAAATTGATTAAATGGTTAAAAACTATAAAAATTATTAAAAACGTTTATGAGTTAATATTTAAAACCATAAGATATTAATATAAACTATCTGAGTAGTATTTTTCATTAAACTAGCAAATATAAATTAAAAGTAAAGTTTCATGTACAAAATGTGTATTAGTGTAATTGTGCATTTTTGTGGCACAATAGTTATATTTCTTATTTTATATTCAGAAGTTACTATGACTATGTACTGTTGATTCAATCCCATGAGGGGATATTGTTATTGACCTTTGCATCTAATTGTGAGGTAACCATTGAGTTGGGTTTTATATGTTTTGCTATCAATGCTTATTATTTTGTTTGCTTATGCTTATTTTTAATTGCTTTGCTTTTGCTTAACATTAGCTATTTAGTTTATTTCATGTAGAATCTAGTTTTGCATGTAGTTATATTTCTAAGACATTATATTAATTGAATAGTTTGTTAAATTAATAAGCAACTTAATTCAATTAGAGTACATTGATATTTTGTTAGAATAACAAAATAAGAGAAAGATTAAGAAATTGTATTATTTATTTTAATTGGAAATTTATTGAGTTCATATTGTACTCATATTATTATTCCTGAACCATTGGTTATAATTTTATATTTAATTACAGGGTCTTTTGTTTACAACCCTTTCGTTATCATAATAAAGAATCCAAAACCTGAGGAGTGTTTTATTTGTGTTTAAAACCAAGAAAACCACTCGACAACAGTATCTATTGCTTTTTTTCACCACGGTTATATTTCTTCATGCAATTTGTGTGCTTTCGAATGTGTTTGCTTTTAAGGATGTACTTAGGTGCGGTTTTGGAATAATTGTCAAATGTTCGAACTCATTGGTGCTTTTCCATACGATACAAGGTAAAATATTTTGTCCCATAACACCTAATAATCTTAAAGTGTTGCAAAATACATGGTTTGCTTTTATATATTGCTACTTTAACGGAGAGTTGTCTATTTGGAACTCATACCATATCTTCCTATATCTATATAAAGTATCAATTTTGAATTCTTGATTAATTTGAGTATACCTTAGATCACCTAAGTACATCCTTAAATGAAAGTCGTGAGGTAGCAAAGGGACCTTAGAACACATAAATCGGAATTAAACTGACTACCCCATTGAAAAAAAATAGAAAATGACATAAGGACAAGCAACAGTTTACAAAGCACAACAAATAGAACCGTACAAAATGAAACCCACCAAAAAAACAACTTTATTCCAGTTGCTTTCAAGGGTAAGCAGATTTTGTTCCATATATGGAGCTCGTATTGTCGCATATGTGAGTACAAATCTGGTGATACATTTTGTTAGGTGGATTACATTCTGGTAAAATGGGACGAAAATAGAACCGTACAAAATGAATCCCACCAAAAAAAAAACTTTATTCCAGTTGCTTTCAAGGGTAAGCAGATCTTGTTCCATATATGGTACTCGTATTGTAATCTGGTGATACAATTTGTTAGGTGGATTACATTCGGGTAAAATGGGACGATTTATAAAAGATGACCTCAACTTTGGCACTTCAAACTTTTAATTTAAACGTTTTTCTATGAGTAATAAACTAAATATTAAGGTAATCGTGTTTGGAAATGCAATCCATTGGATATCAATTTAACTGGGAGATATATACTCTATCATTACTGCCTTTCTTTTTTTATTTATACGTAGCAACATATAAACTGGATCAACATACGGAGTTACATTTTCTAGTATCCATCTTATCTTAATTGTAATCATTATGAAATGGTGCTTCCGATAAATTCAAGTAATTCTTTTCAAATTATGTGTGAATTTGGTCAAGATGAACAAGGATATTCATTATTGAGCGTATTCAAATTCATATTATATTTTACTATGTAATAAATCATAACTTGCTCTGCTGAATTCTAGTTGCAAGTGTGTTGTAACATGTGTAATACACGGTTCTACTTTTCGTCACAATTTTTTCTGTGGTTTTGTCATGTATTCATTGTTTTCCTCGTTTGCTTTTGAATTCACGCACGGCAGCATCTGGTTGTTTAATTTGATATTGATATGATATGAACAATATCTTATTTTGATTAATTTAATATAATATAATTTCTAACATTGGTGGGTTGTTATTATAAATATCTGCGCATGTGATAATTATTTTTAACGCCTTTATATATATATATATATCCGATGGATCCGATGGATACATCTGTTGTAGGGTTGTCACTGACTCAGACGTACTTATAAATATAATTATTTTCTGTGACTGTATCTTACATTAATTTGTAGGATCCTTTACTATAGATAATTTAGCTGATCTGTAACAATAACATCTTCATGCCTTATATATCATGTACTGCAGTACGCCGCTAGATTAAAACTGACGTGGAAAGGTAACACACGGCCAGCGAAAGCTCTATTTTTTAAGAGCCCAGGTGGTCGTGTGGTCTAGCGGAACGGCTGCAGTGCAGGCGATTTGGTGTCACGATATCACAGTAGCATGGGTTCGAATCCCGGCGAGGGAAGAACCAAAAATTTGCGAAAGCAAATTTACAGATCTAACATTGTTGGGTTGATGTTTAGACGAGTTGTATATATATATATATATATATATATATATACATAAACTTATGTGCATCATGTTATATCTTACTCTTTGCTTTGATTTAATTAAGGCCTACTCTGACGTATAATTATTGTTTGTCATCAAGGTTGTTTTCGAATGATGTGAGCTGTTATATTACAATACACTAAATTATAATATCCTTACAATTTAGTCAATGCTTTAAATAGTTTCTGTTTTGGACTGAACTAAAAAATATCTCATTAAAAAATTATATTGAACATACCCCAAGTATGGTTCTTCCGAAGTACTTTTCTTATTTGAGGATAATTGTCGTCCGTTTTAATACTGAAAAAATGTACAAATGTATATATATTTACATACATGAATACAATTACATGAAACCTAATAAAAAAGGGAAAATGCAATAGATGCTGAGATTTAATTTATTTCACAACATAGACAATATATCAGAATGTATGATGTTCTTGAATTTTTTCGATTACTGATTTACTGAGCTACGGTGGAGGCATAATGACACACTAGCAGACAATAACAATCAATATCAATGTATAGTCTTGTTTCTGGTGTACCATACAATCGATATAAAAATTGTGCAGATGCTTATGTGGATATATATCTTAGAAAAAGCCTGCATGTCAATTGTCGCTGATTACGAGTACAAATGAGTATATTGAATCACTACAAACTATAGTGATGACCATTCGTTATTACGCAGATACTCCTTTATCAAATTATTTCATAATAAGTTTGTTTGATGACTAGTCGATAACAGATATATGGTTTAAAAATAATATATGCTGTAAAATATCAATAAAGATCTAGCTCTTTTGAAACGATGTTAAAACAAATATTTTTAAATATAAATGAAGCCTTTCAACATATTTAGTTGTTGAGAAAAACAATGTTATTAAAAATATTTTGAACTAGATTAATTTTAGATTTAAATTGTTATTATTTGTTCGTTTAGATACATGTAGTAAATTGTTGGCAATTATGCTGTTAGATTGAAAACTTCTTCGGCAAGTCCGTTTGACATCTATTTTCATTTACTAGGCATGCGAATCTGTGAGACAGATAAAAATGGTATCTATTACTTGCAAAAATTAGTAAAACAGTTTAGATTAAACATATTTAGTCATAGTGGATTGGGAAACTAGTTTTGCAGCTTATATTTAAGAAATTCGCTTGTCATGTTTTTGGGAGTTATTTTTTTGTCAGATTTTCGAAATGCTCTGTTTTTATCAATTTGAATGCCTTAAAAAGATTTGCCCATTGACCCCCATGTTTCTTTTTATAATTCTTATACATGTATAATGATAAGCCATCTGTAAAAGTCTTCTAAGATTTCGATTATTCTTAACTAGTTTTTGAGAACTTAAACTTGTCAATGATAAAGCTGTGAGAAGTCAAGAGAGAATATTTCCCCGACAAAATTCCAATGGCTATTATAAATATCTAGAAAAACAAGCACACTGACCTATTTATAATTATTTTTTTTGGCTCTTTTGATTCCTTTATTAATCCCCTATCAATATAAACTAGTGTTTTGAAAAGCAAATTATTTTGAAACTGAGAATTTAAATCCCGTAATTGTTTATGCCATCATATATTTGCAAATTATTGTTAACTAAGTGCATACAATTTTATTCTGTACTATTATTTTATTTTAAATGACAATATTTTACAGTTGGTCTTTTTATCGTTTTACGTTAATTTCCCAATTGAATATTGCTATATGTGTCTAATGATTATAATATTTTATGTTTTAATATGAATTATACTAAGTACCTTAGACATTCTTTTATTTCAGAAACACATCATGAAATTTAATGCAACATTAAAATACTATCATATACTATATAAGTACACTCACTTAGTTGCATCTATGTGAGGGCATGTGATCGATCCCTTCCAATTTTGTACTGGAATACACTGATAATCTAGAAAATATAGACTTATGATAAAAATTGTAAATAATGTGAACAAAAATATTCATAATCACATGATGCGACATTACAATCAAAGAAACATCGCTGCAGTGGGAAAAGCATATAGATTTTGAAAAATGCTTGTAACAATTCAGGAATATAAAAGTTGATAAATTTTCCACGGAGTTCAGTATTTTGCTTTTACTTTTTACGTATAACATGTATTAATAAATGAATGTTGAATGTAATTTACCCAATTTAAAAAGAAAAACAAGTTCGTTTATATGTGAATAAAAAACCCGTTGGTACAGTTAACTAAAAGGCACCATCTAGATGACAAAAGATAGTCCATAAAAATACACACATGTCTATGGATCTGTAACTAAAACAAATACAGATCTTTTTTTTTCTCTTCAAAACAACAAATAACAAATAACAAGAATTTGTTCATAGATCACGGATGCCAAACTCGCACTTACATTTTCTATATTACCTGACCACGAAAAAGAGGTCAAAACTCAAACAAGAATTTAAAGAAATAACTATAAAAATTGATAGTTATGTCAACACTGAAGTGCTGGCTATCATACTGGATATACCATCGGGGACGAAATGTCCACCAGCATTATCAATGACAAAGTAGTGTAAATAGTCATAAAAGATACAATGATTATAATTTAATACAACAAACGCGCGTTTTGTCTGCATAAGATCAGATCAAAGTAGTTATAAAGCCAAAAAAGTACAAAGTTGAAGAGAATTGAGGACCCAAAATTCCAAAATGTTGTGCCAAATACGTCTAAGGTAATCTATACCTGGGATAAGAAAAATAAGAGTTTTTCGAAACATTAAACGTTTTGTAAACAGAAATTTATAAAAATGACAATACAATTGATATTCATTTCAACACCGAAATGCTGACTACTGGACTATTGATACTTGGGGACGAAACTTCCACCATTCCTTAATTCTGTCCTGGCTCTCTGTGGAAATATTTTCAGAGTGTTGCCCCGTGCCCCTGTTTTTGTAGTCATATCCTTCCATAATTTAACAAATTGTGCCGCCTGTTTATCATATTGTCCGTTCAGTATTTTGTATAATTCAATCATGTCAACTTGGACCCGTCTCAAATTTGGAGATGGTAGTTTTATTTTTTGGAATCTTTCTGAGTATGGTAAATTCTTTTATCCTGGTAGATGTTTAGTTGCCCGGCGCTGCACACTCCAATCATGTCAATATGTAATATGCCAGACGTGCGTTTCGTCTACTTAAGACTCATCAGTGATGATCAGATCAAAATAATTAAAAAGCCAAACAAGTACAAAGGTGAAGAGCATTGAGGACCAAACATCCCAAAAAGTTGTGTATAAAACATAAAATGGAAAATGGAAATAGGAAATGTGTCACAGAGAGAACAACCCGATCAAAGAGAAAATACCAGCTGAAGGAAACCATTGGATCTTTAAAGGAGCGAGATAATTCCGCACCAGCAGGCGTACTTCAGCTGGCCCCTAATAAGAAATGTACACTAGATAAGGGATAATGGAAGTGCATGTTCGTCTGAACCAGTGACAACTCCAATACAGATTTTATTCATCGGATCACCAGTGAATCCGATACAAGACTGAAAACATTGTGTATATATAATTCGTCTAAATAACAGTCCAACAATGTAAAATCTATAAATTTGAAGTCGCAAGAATGAGGTGCAAATATTTGAACACTATATCAAGATTTCGATAGTTAATGTCTCTTTAGAATATAGGGAATCGAAACGGTATTTGGAAGGCCATAACATTTACCGCAATTTGGGATAGACTCTTGAGTTTTGAAAGAGTCGAAATGGGATAAACAGATCAGATAAATCCGAAACCAAACATAGATCAAGCCAAACCGAAATATACAAACACGTCTAAATTGAAAACAACAATTAATCCTATGATTTCGTTAGATTTAACCCGCTTTTCTCTCGAGATTTGAAAGAGTCGAAATAGGACGCACAGATCATATAAACCCGAAGGCAAATATAATACTGGCCCAAACGAATATATTTAAAGACGTCTAAAATTGAAAACATCATTCAAAAATAATGATTGCTTTGGATAAAATCCGGAATTTTTAAACGTTGGCATGCAAAATAAATTTCTTGGTAGAGGGATCTAAATACAGCACAGACAACATTTTTTAAAAGACCAAAAAAGTGTAAAAGAATATTTTAACAAAACGCATCAGACAAGCAGGTCGAACAACTAATGCCCTTTAAACCCTGCTGACTGCAATTTGTTGGTTTTTTTTCAAAATAAACGGATCACCAGATGAAACAAAATGAATGATTTAATTAAGGGATTACCAAATAGAAAACGATAAAAATGTGGGAAAATTGGTATACCGCAAACATGAGTTGGGGAAAAAGTACACCATATCAGAATTTCGACAATTAATGTCTTTTTAGTGATGTTCTTAATCAAAACGTTATTTGGAAGGCAATATAATTTACCTCAATTTAGGAAAGACTCTTGAGTTTTGAAAAGAGTTGAAATAGGATAAACAGATTATATAAACCCGAAGGCAAAACAAATACAAGCCCAAACGAAAAGATATAAAAAAAAGTCTGAAATGAAAACAAAGTTCAAACCTATGATTGCATTCGATAAAAACCGCAATTTAAAAATACGTGTTTATGCAAAACAATTGTCTAGGTCGAAGGGTCTAAATACAGCACAAACAACATTTTTCAAACGACCAAAAAAGTAAAAAAAAAATGTTTTAACTAAATATATTTGACAAGCAGGTCGAAAAACATATGTTCCTAAAACCCTGCTGACTACAATTGGCGGATATCTGTTATTCGAAATATCCTGAAGGATGTCTGTGATATATTAGAAATATGTGAAGACTATTGTATGATAAGCTGAATAATCATATACAACCTACGTACCCGGCGATAACACACTGTCAAATGGACAATATTTTCTGTAGCACGAACAGTCTTCTGTAAGTGGAAAACATTTACATGTTTCGGCAGGTTCCTGCACAAAAGCGTATCCATATGTATAATCGCATCTGCATGATCTATCATTGTCCGAGTCTCCATCATCATACACGACCTGTCCTTCTAGACTACATATCGATTTCGAATAAACGCAGTCGTCATTGCCATTGGTCGAGAAAATAAAAGGCTGATATCTGCTTTGTTTACACGGGACCCTATCAATGCCTCCACTGTACACATTCTTTCTGCCTGTAAAAAATGTATACAGTTGTATGTAGATTATATTAAGAAAAAATATAATTGTATTAGAATAGCGGTATAGACAATATTTCAATTAAAGCAATCATATGAGTAGGCATATATTGTATCTCCTTGTTTTTTTAATCCTCACAAAAATTCAAATATTAAAGGAGAATCGAAATAGGAAATACTATGTTCAATTATATAAACTAAATAAAGGTCTTGTTGTGACTTACCTTTATTTGCAAATCTTGGTGACTTGAGACATCTCTCGTTATGGATGTTATAAATTTCGTCGAACAGACACCCATACAGATCTGACGAGTTACAACTTGCAGTTGATCGTAAGTACCATTGCGATTTATTTGGACATTCAAGTTCGTAACATAAATCAGGGAGAAAATGCTTAAATATTAAAATGTACATTTATGCTACATGTATTAGGAACAAGTGCAAATAAACCACCATGTATTTGTTAATAGAATTTTATATATCATACGTATGCGTAATTCGACTAGTTTATCCCCGAGCGACATGGAGGAGTAAAATACGAATATAAATACCTAACCCATGGTAAAATAAAAACATGATTATGGCTGCCATGAATTATGTCGATTCTATTCGTACAAATTCGGTAGTTGTTTTTCATACTATTTTGACTGTTGCTTTTAACCTATATATCCTGGGCAAAAAAAGAAACATTTGTTGATTTTTAGTTTAAATAAAAAATACATATTGAAATTAAAATATTTTCAAGATTAAAACAAGTAACCGGAATTATTTATCTATCAAATTTAATAATTTGTAAACAAATTGGGAGATGACGTAACGACATTTTTTAAATGAAAGAGAACGAGCTATTTGGATGTTGGCAGCAGGAATGACTGTAATGCAGGTTAGAAATCATTGCAATAACTATTGTAATAAAATCAACGGTACCAGTTTTGTTGCACTAGATGCGCATTTCGACAAAATGTGTCTCTTCAGTGATGCTCGTGGCCAAAATATTTGAAATCCAAAGCTTATATAAAAGATGAAGAGCTATAATCCAAAAGGTCCAAAAAGTATAGTCAAATTCGTGAAAGGAATCAGAGCTTTGCATGAGGGAGATACATTCCTTAATTTATAATAATTTCTAATATTTTGTAACAGCAAATTTAAATAACACAAAAAGTTCGTATTTTCATGCCAGTACCGAAGTACTGGCTACTGGGCTGGTGATACCCTCGGGGACTAATAGTCCACCAGCAGAGGCATCGACCCAGTAAGAGACACTGTTAACAAAATGCGTCACACCCTGCACCACAAACCCATGAAGAAATAACAACAACATATTTGCCCAAATCGATTGCGTCAAGTTTGTCTAAGAGCTCGTCGTCAGTTGAGGGGACATATCCTTACGCAGCATTCACAGAATGACGCGACTTCAATGGACTAGGGTACTGATTCGATGTAATCTGCTTACGTAATCCGCATAGTCTGTTGAAAAACACGTCATCCGAAAGTAACAAATATGTTGTCAATAAAAAAAATCTTGATAATGTCAATAAGACCATTTTAGCAATTTTATTGTCAGTTGGTTACTACATTGTTTTTTTAGATATTATTAAATATGAATTTCAAATTCTGATGGAGTGTCCTCAATTCAAAAAAGAACGACAAGCTATTTTTAATTCTGCTGTTAATGATATATACGAATTTCAAAAAAGTGTAAATATACTAGGTAAATAGTTATCAAAGGTACCAGGCTTATAATTTATACGCCAGACGCGCATTTCGTCTACATAAGACTCATCAGTGATGCTTGCGCACATAAAAAAATGCTTTAAGAGTATTGTTTAAGCAATTGTTTTTCGGATATAGAGGTGTTGACAAAAAAAGTTTTGGCCTGAATTATTTCCTTACAATTTTAGGTTTACCTATATACAAATAGTATAATTTATGTAATCAGAAATTGACAAATGTAAACGTTTATCAAATTTTTGTTCAAAAATACATTAAAAGATATAACGAAAACAGAACAATGAAATTTAATTCATTACTGGGTCCTTGAAAAGAAGTATAGACGATTGAATAGATTAAAACACAAAGCATTGAAATGTTGTACAATTGTCTTTAAAGAAATGTGTACGTTTTATCTATACATATACTTCATTTTGAGATATTGTTAGTGTGTTCTATAATCGAATGGATACATTTACTTAATTGATCGATAATAAATATTTTATCTCTAAACACATAACTTGTTTTACATAATTTGTTAAACTTCTAGTAGTGTACTTACAGTTAAAAACATAAAGGCAAATAAACCATGCATTCTAGTATGGCTTATTTAGACCTGAAACGATAATTTATAGACCATAAACCTACTAATTGTATAACGACATTTAAGGGCATGTAAATATGTATTTAGTGTTGACGCGACATTTCAGAGAAGAAAAAATATTTTAAATTGATATAAAGTCATGTTAAGGTTTTTTCACTGTTCAGTGGAAAGACCTTTATATTTTGTTCTGATTAAATTTCTTTTACTTCAACCTAATTGGTTTAATTTAAGATTTAAATTATTTAGTTAGCAGTGAAACTTATAGTTTTACACCTTAGTGATCACACTGGTTAATTGTTTATTTATACTATTGCAAAGATTTTCTTTACTTTTTGACTTCGATCGATCGTTAAAATTGATTTATTTAATTCATCTATTCCAGTAGATAGATACAAAGAGGTACCAGTTCTCAATTATTATTTTTTTAAATGATTGGTAATTTATTTTACAGCGTTAGAGAATCTTCAGTTTCAATGTAAAGATTCTACTAACCATGCTTTTGAGGAGAGTACTTATAAAAATAAAAACACTCAGTTAGAATTATAGTTTATGTTCTGTTTGTATTCTGAACTTAACCCTGTTCCTGCTAAAGTTTAGGTTTTCTCATTATATGCCCAGTATCTTAGTAGAAGTTTTAAATCTGTAGACTCTGTCATGCATTATATAAGTTCAGTAAAATATCTGTATTTACTGTTAGATTTAGAACATTAACAGTTTGAAACTTTTCATTTGAGATGAGTACTAAGAGGTTTATGAAGAATTAAGGCATTTTGTTTCAAACAGTCCTTGTCAATTACTCCTTATATTTTGCTTGAAATCTATATTAAGCTAGATATGATTAGTGCGTATGATGCTACTATATGGTGTTTATTTTAACATGCTTTTTTCTTATGTTTAGAAAATTTAGTTTGATTCTAGATTCTGTTTCTACTTATAATCATAAAAAGCAGCTTTGTAGAAATAGTATTCTTTTCGATGTTAACCGTAAGTTATCATTGATAAGTGTTTAAAAATGGTCGAAAAGCATTCAGTTTTATTAGAGAGAATACCAGATTCTCTTTTATGTCCCGTTCAAGTATTTTTGAATATCAAGTCTTTAGTTTGTACTTCTGATAAACGTCCTGCTTATTGTTTTATCAAGAATAAAGTATGTGTTTCTGTTACTTATAGAGAATTTCAGATAATATTACAGTTAATTACTGAGATAGGGTTATATACGTCTTCATATTTTAATTTCATAAATTAAAAACCTACCTGACATATGTCCGTTAGGATTTCTTTCTCTCGTTGGTATTTAACTCCCTCCCCACCGGAAGTTAAAAACTAGTACTCAGGTGTACTGTTATGACTTCCGGTCCAGGTAAACGAGATCAGTTTTCTTTCTCGGCGCTTGAAAGACGGTCGTGTTTTTCAGCGTGGTATAAAACTTATGTAAACTGTAGTTATAATGAATAGCGACAGTACTAGTGAGCACGTGGATGAACCACGAGATGAGAGCAGTGTTAATGGCGCGGGAACCGCCATTGGCATTAGAAAAACCAGTTCTTCAAGTTAAAGACGAAGAAAAAGCGGAGAAGCAGATATGACATTCTTGAAGAGAAAATTAACAGTAAGTTGGACAATGTTAATGATAAATTTGACACTTTAATAACATTTTTTCAAGCCAAGAATTGTGTCGAAAATGGCGACAAAAATTCTGAGGCAAAAGGTTTGTCACAAAGACAACCTGAAGGTCGTGAGCCTGAGCAAACACAAAGTTTGCGCCGGGAATTGTATGAAAATGGAAATTCTGATGACAATGTTTCAATCAGACCAAGGGACGATGAAATATTAGGTGAAAGTGACAATGAGTGGGACACAAAGTCCTCTGATGAAGAACACTTGTCCGTAGAGACAAAAAAAATGTTTGTTTGGTCTCTTTGGGGATGATGCCTTGACAAAAAAAGTCTGAAAAGAAAATGGGCATTGAAATTGACGAGGCACAAAAGCAGGTATTGTTTTAAAAATAGTTGGAGAGCTGAACATCCTAATTTAGTCTCTGCTTTTGCTGAAGAAAGCAAAGATGATTTTCCAGTACATGAAAATACAGAAAAATTCTTACTGGTTCCTACTATTGATGATTTGATAAGTAGATGTTTGATTAAAAAACATGGCAAGAAAGCTTCAGTTACAAAAGGTGGTAAATGTTTATTCAGTCAACCTAGTAAAATGATTGAAGAAATAGCTTACAGAGGTCAACAAGCTGCCTACATGGGTATTGTTATGCATATGTACATGCAACAAGGTTTGGGTGCGCTAATGCAAACTTTACAGTCAGACAATGTAGATTCTGATAAAGCAATACAACAGGTTAGAGATGTATTTGCCATGTCCACTAAAAGCTTGGATCAAGTGGGGCGTACAGGTACTTTTCGTCACATTGTACGAAGGCAAGTAGCTATGACTGATACAGGTTTATATTAAATTGATGAGGCTAGAGACTTGTCTGATTTACCATTATCAGCAGATGGTGTGTTTGGATCTGACTTTGAAAAATTTCTCAAGACTCGTAAAGAGAAAAATAAAGCTCTGGACGACTTACTACCAGACATTAGTGTTAAATAGTCCTATTTTGGGTAAGAGAAAGACTGTGTCTTCTTCAGAAGCCTCTGGTTCTAAGAAACCTTATGTGGTCATCAGATCGTTCTGGTTATTCAAATAAGCCAAATTTTAATAGTAGACAGTTTGAGAAAAAAGTTGGGCATAGTGAGACTAAAAATGAAGTTCCACATTTTCGGATCCCTAAGTTTAAAAGAGGGGCTAGTTACAGTAGAGGAGGAAAAACCTCAGGATACTTTAGATGACAAGGTGAGAAAAGTGAAGTTTCCGAAGATACACATACCGGTCGGGGGGCGGTTAACACATTTTTTACAAGAATGGGAGCAGATAACTCAGGATCAGTGGGTTCTGTCAATAATCAAAGACGGTTACAAACTGGAGGTTCTGCAAAAACCTCCTTTTCAGGGAATAAAAAAGACAGTAGTCAGTACAAAAAATTTGGATATTTTAAATTTACAAATAAATTCTCTTTTGGAAAAAGGGGCTATAGAAAAAGTACCAGTCAAAGAAAGAATGACAGGTTTTTACAGTACATTATTCCTAGTTCCAAAAAAGAATGGACAAATGAGACCGGTTATAAATTTGAAACCACTAAATCAGTATCTTCGGAAGCAACACTTCAAAATGGACACAATTTCAAAAGTGTTAAACTTAGTAAAACAAGGAGATTGGGCAATAAGTCTGGACTTAAAAGACGCTTATTTTCATATAAAAGTATTCAAAAATCACAGGAAATACCTCAGATATTCTGTTCAAGGTCAAGTTTACCAGTTCAAAGCCCTTTGTTTTGGCCCAACATCATCACCACGAGTTTTTACGAAGGTGGTGTCAGTAGTTGCTGCCCATTTAAGAAAACAAAACATACGTCTAGCAGTATATCTAGACGATTGGATGTGTGTCAATCAGTTTCAACAAAAACTTGTAATAGATCGAGAAATAATGTTGAATCTCCTTGTTCGACTAGGCTTTTTAATCAATCACGAAAAGTTCAGTTTAATACCAAATCAAACAATCACTTATTTGGAATCGGTGTTCAAGTTCAATCAAGGTTTGGATCGGTGTTCAAGTTCAATCAAGGTTTGGTATTACCAACTCAGGACAGGATACAGAGTCTATTTTTATCAGTACAAAAAGTAATGAATGGCATGGTAACAGCCAGACATTACATGGAAGTATTGGGGAAAATGGCATCTTGTCTAGAGTTGATTCCGAATGCCAGGTTATTTATGAGGCCTGTCCAATTACATTTACTTCGAAATTGGACCCCATCAAAAATGAGTTTAGATTTTTAAATTCAATGTACTCTAAACCTAAAAGTTCATTTGAAATGGTGGTTGTCTTTAGCAAACATTATGCAGGGCAGATCTTTAACACAAAATCAGACTTCAGTTACGATCATCACGGATGCCTCCAAGTCGGGTGGGGGGGGGGGGGGGTGTGTGTCACATGAACAATCTAACAGCTCAAGGTCTTTGGACAGAGGAGAAAAAACTGTTACATATAAACAATCTAGAATTGGAAGCAGTTTTCTGACTGTGAAGAAATTTCAGAAATTTTTGAAAAACAAACTAGTTTTGATTCGGTCAGACAATGTTACGGTAGTCCAATACATAAACAAACAAGGAGGGACTCGGTCACTTCAGCTATGTCAAAAGACTTGGGATTTATGGATGTTTGCCCTAGAAAACAAAATTTATCTGAAAGCAGCACACATTGCGGGAGTAAACAATGTGTTAGCAGATCAATTGAGTCGGATAAAAATGCAGGCAACAGAGTGGGAATTAGACATTTCAGTTGTGCATCAATTTTTTCAAAATTGGGGGCATCCAACAATCGATCTTTTTGCGACAATCGAAAACAAAAAAGCAGTTGTGTTTTGCTCATGGATGAATCACCCACAAGCATTAGCAGTGGATGCTCTATCCATAGAATGGAACAACATGTTTGCCTATGCATTTCCCTCCCCCCCCCCTTGCACTAATTCTAAAAATTTTACAGCACATGCAAAAATTTCAGTGCGAGATAATACTGATAACTCCACATTGGCAAGACAACATTGGTATCCCCAGTTGGTATCCCCAGTTGTTACAACTACTAGTAGCTTGTCCTCTAAAACTGCCACTAGTAGAAAATCTGCTGGTTCAGGGCAAGAGAAAAGTGGCACATCCGAACCCAGAAGTGGTTCAGTTAACTGCATGGCTACTATCGACCAGCAGCTCAAAACAAAATGTTTTTCTAAAAACGCTAGGAAACTCTTGTCAGCATCTTGGCGGGTAGGTACTCAAAAGGATTACAAAGCTAAATTTAGAAAATACAATAGCTGGTGTTCTGAACGGGATATCGATCCCTATACAGCTTCTTTAGAATATTGTGCAAATTTTTTAACACATTTACTTGACAAAGGTTTACAGTATAGGACAATTGCGGGTTACAGGTCTATGCTGTCTTCAGTATTATCTCCTATTGAAAAAATCCCTGTTGGTCAACACCCTTACATTATAAGATTACTGAAAGGGGTTTTTAATACGAGACCGCCTAAACGAAAACTTGTACCCGAGTGGGATTTACCTTTAATCTTAGACTTACTAAAGAAAGAACCTTATGAACCAATGAAAAAAGCTAGTTTGAAATATATAACTTGGAAAACAATTTTTCTTATTGCAATTACTACTTTTAGGAGATGTGGGGATTTGCAATCTTTGAGAATTGGTGAAGGTTCAGTTAATGTTCAGAAAAAAGGGGTAACTTTTTTACGTCATGGTTTGTCAAAACAAGATAGAATTTCTCATCAAAGTCCAACTATTTTTGTTCCAGTTTTTGAGAACAACAGATTGTTAGATCCTAAGAGGGCTTTGACACACTATTTGAGGAATACAGAGGATTTAAGAGACAAGAATGGCAAAGATGAACTGAAATTGATTTTAACTGTAAATAAACCACATAGACCAGTGTCTTCACAAACTATTTCAAGTTGGTTAGTTAAGGTGATTAAGCATGCATATAAGAAACAGAAGAAAGATATTCCTTCAGTGAAAGGACATTCTACTAGGTCAATTGGACCTTCCTGGGCTCTTTTCAAAGGAGCAAAAATGAAAGACATTTTAGATAGTGCAGATTGGAGTCAAGCCAACACTTTTGTGAATTTTTACTTAAAAGATGTACAGGTGGATTTTTAAAAAAAATTGAATACTTTCCTGACGAGTTTGGTGGAGAGAATGTTTTAGTTTTGTGTGTAAATATTAACAGTGGTATATTTTAACTGTATATAGAAAATACTTACAACATGAAGTTGTGGGAAGCATTTTTATAAAAAATGCAGAAAAATATTTTAAAAAATCATAAAACTTTAAAAACTACAAAAAGATGTTTGTACATATATATAAAATGAACTGATGTGAAGAAGAGGAAAATGATTCCTAAAGATCTATAGAGGCAAACTTCTATTTATCCACATCCAGAAAGGGATTGCTTTGGAATCAGAGATAATCCTAACGGACATATGTCAGGTTGGTTTTTAATTTATGAAATTAAAATTCTAAAATTTGTAAACAAGTTAAAATTTTATGAATAAATTATACCTACCTGACATATGTCAGACCACCCTACCTCCCCGTAAATGAGAAGTTTGATACGAGGTGTCTTTCAAGCGCCGAGTGAAAACTGATCTCGTTTACCTGGACCGGAAGTCATAACAGTACTCCTGAGTACTAGTTTTTAACTTCCGGTGGGGAGCGAGTTAAATACCAACGAGAGAAAGAAATCCTAACGGACATATGTCAGGTAGGTATAATTTATTCATAAAATTTTAACTTGTTTACAAATTTTTGAATTCTACGCATTTTTCTAGGCGAGGGGTGCTAGTTGGGCTTTTGCTACCGAAGTACCTACTTACATAATTCAGTTATAACGGGTTTGGAAAAGAGATGCTTTCAAAAGATATTTTAAATTTTCATAAGACTATAAGATTTCAGTAGCGACCATTGTTTCAGCGTCTATACCTACATATGTTAGTGGAATAGATGAGTGTACACATCAGACCTACCCTGGTGCCACCATTGGTCATCTTACCGAATTAATTCTTGGAAAGTAAATTTTTTCAGTAGATTGTGTTATAGACCAATTTGTACTTATAATATTTATTCATCTCAATCCAAAGATACTATTATGTCCTATTTTGGAGATTTGAATCACAAGTTAAAGAAAAAAAAATATGTGCTAATTAAATTGATATATATATATATATTAAATTTTTCCTAGACCAGTTGTTCACTAGAAAACTGTAGCTTAAGTAAATAAAGTTAATACTGAGTTAAAAAGATTGCGTAAGAGGAATAAATTATTATAATGTAACTTGTATATGAGTTTCTTACTCGAAGATATTCCGGATTCTTCCTTATTTCTTCCGACAGACGGACTTCATTTACATTTTGCTGGTACAGAACTTTTCTGAAAAGATTATCAGTATCATTAAACATCAGAGTGTATAAGAGTTATAAGAATGTGTCTGGTTATTATCATCAGAAACTGTTTTGTATTTATGAAAAAAAAAATTGTGGCCTTGTAGGCTTGGCGGATGTTTGCCAGCAAATATGGTTATATATTTATGTTTATGTATAATTATTTGTGTTTTGAATAATCTATGATATATCGTGTTTTGTTATAGTGAGAAAATATTTATAACAGGCAATACAAGTTATACCTGTTGACAACTTTTTTTATTTCAACCAGTTGATAATTTATTTCCTTTAACTGATTGGTTGTTTCACAAGATGTCACTTAAATCATTGGTACATGATATCAAACAATTTTAACGCTTTTGAAACGGGCACTGCTTAACCGAATACTTTTCATTGTAATGAATATCTCCTTGAACACTTTTTCTTGTTGTTTTTAATATTTCATTCGGAAAATAAATGGGCAAATTTCTCTTCACCAAATTGCATCGTAAATTCTCAGAATATGTGAATGTTATGATCGAATCGAAATAGTATTCCATTTGAAGGTTATTTATCCTAATGTTATTTAATTCTGATTACGCGTCTGGCGTACTAAATTATAATCCTGGTACCTTTGATAACTATTTACACTACTGGGTCGATGCCACTGCTAGTGGACGTTTCGTCCCCGAGAGTATCACCAGCCCAGTAGTCGACATTTCGGTGTTGACATGAATATCAATAATGTGGTAACTTTTATAAATTTCCTGTTTACAAAACTTTGATCTGTTCGAAAAACTTAGGGTTTTCTTATTCCTTATTTTTGGAATTTTGGATTCTCAATGCTCTTCAATTTTGTACTTGTTTTCCTTTATAACTATTTTGATACGAGCGTCACTGTCAACATGTATAACTTGTATTGCCTGTTATAAATATTTTCTCAATATAACAAAACACAATATATCATAAATAATTTAAAACACAAATGTAGACAAAACGCGCGTCTGGCGTACTAAATTATAATCCTGGTACCTTTGATAACTATGTATATGTAACTGGCCAGTCATAAATGACAGTGTCATGTTCTTAATTCTAATGTTGGCTTGTTGCACTTTGTTTTTAAATTGTATTAGTTTTAGCCCTTTTCCTTTACTTTTTATGTTGTGATTAATACGAAGGGTACTGTATTTGACATTGGAGGTCTCAATTGCCATGAGAGTTCGATATAGTATTGTTGAAGCGGAAGTTTGAAATAAGAGCTTTAACCATATTTAAGCATTTATTTGTATCGTTAAGTTCCAATATAATATAAAATACACAGTGTGTCCGTGACATAAATATATATTAGCTAAGATCAACGACAAAGATATCGGTATACTATTGTAGGTTTACAATGAGAATAAAATAAACGACATACTATCGTTGAAACATATTGATTTAATTATATCATGTGACGTGTGGTATAATAACATTTGTTAAAGGGGGATTTAAAAATGACAAATAGTAGCTTATAATCAAACCAAACGTTAACCTGAACAAATTCAATCGATAGAAAATTTTACGTATCACCTGTTTTTATCAGGTACATGGTGTACTTCTATTTTTAGCAGGTCTGTTATAAAGAAAGCATTCCGGACATGTTTACCAAAAGACAAATCAACGACAGATAGTACTTGTAACAGGATGAACTTTCAATCAAGTGCAACCTAATCGTAATAATGTTAAAACTTACCCTATACAGATTTGTGTTCGGTAAAATTTCGTATGGTTTTAAATAGATTTACACAAATCTGTTTATTGAAACGGGCGTATAATATTCATATCTATTACGTCTGGCTTATTCTGATTGGCTAGTTTGTAGTCGTATGACTGAAAAGGTTAACACTCACAGGTATTGACTTAAGTATTATTGAGATTCTATGTTTCATTTGCAGATAAACTTATTTAAGGCAGTAGAAAGATGATCTCTATTTTCTGTGTTCTTTTTTAACAAATATCTTGTAAATATTGATCAATTCGCTCATATTTGTTGTGATTTAACAAAAATGAATACACATATCGAGACCTGTTTCACAGTTGATTGGATCTAGAAACGAAATTCTGAATCTCATGGGGTTATATGTTCTGTGGTAAAAGTAAAATCACAAAAATACTGAACTTTGAGGGAAATTCAAAACGGAAATTCCCAATTCAAATAGCAAAATAAAAAACTCAAACACATCAAAAGAAGGGGTATTAACTGTCAATTTTTCTGACTTTGAACAGACATATTATTATGTAGAAAATGGTAGATTGAAGCTAGTTTTATAGCTAGTTAGACCTCTCACTTCTATGCCAGTCGCATCAAATTCCATTATTTTGACAACGATGGCCGAACAAAACAAACAGAAATGATTATGCGGTATGGGCTTTGCTCATTGTTGATGGTCGTACGGTGACCTTTAGTTGTTAATGTATGTGTCATTTTGGTCTCTTGTGGACAGTTGTCTCATTGGCAATCATACCACATCTTCTTTTTTTATATATAATAAGAATAAATGTCATATACACAGCAGTCGAAACTGTGTAATAATCTCAATCACTCAAAATTACAAACAAATATGTAACAAAGAAGCACAAAATAGCAAATAGACCAAGTACATGAGCAAAAACAAAAAATAAATAAATTTACCATGATAGTACAATAACATAATGACGGGATAAGTACAGAGTCACGTCATATACGTAACAAAGAAAAATAAAAAGGCATATAGACCAATTACTTAACAGAATTGCATAGGCATTAAATTGTACTATAATTGAAAAAGGTTTTTTAAAGTCTTATCAAAATAACATGTTTCATTCAATTAACCTATTGCAGCAGTTAAAACGATAAAAAGTAATGTTAATTAGGTCTTTCCACTTTTCCGTAGAAAGACCTATTGCTTTGGTTCTGATTATTATTAGGTCTTTCCACTTTCCATGGAAAGACCTACAGATTTTGTTATGATTATTTTGTTTTTCTTCCGTCTAATTTATTTCTTATGTAGTGTTGTTGTTTTATAAGATGTCGCTTATATATTTGGACTATGATATCATACAGTTTATATTTTGAAACTGACACTCCTCAACTGAACACTTTACGTTGTAAGAGTTATCTCCCCAAACACTGTTTTTCTTGTGGCCGCTACTTCTTGGCACCCGTAAAAGATTACGACACATTTATTTTACCAAATTGTAAGTTACGTCTTCAGAATTAGGAAGGCTATTGGTACCGAAGCTATCCAGAGACTCCATATGAGATTTATTCCCCCTTATTCATTTCATATAAGTGATATGCATTTCTAACTGGTAAACCATAAGTAATATAGGCCTATAGTTTCTTTTGATTTGATGTCCTTTGTCCAAAAAAAGAAAACCAAATAGGTCACGGTCAACGATCGCGGTCATATTTTGATTTTAAATTTTTGCTTTTTCACACTTCTTTTCATAAACCGTACAAGATATAGACTACACATTTTCATGTAATTGTCATTTGCGACATGTTGTAACAGATACATTTTGAAATAAAGGGTGCGTAGCCATTTAATCACACCCCTTCCCCCCTCATACTTAGAATTATACTCAAAGTGACATAGCTTGTTAACCATACATATTAAAGACGTAGTGGGGCGGTTAAGTACCGAAATTTGACATAATCATGCAAATGGTGATACAAGCATAGGATTCGGCACAAACGTTCTTTAATGGTGTCCTAAAGCATATTAGAGGGGTAGCCAACATATTTTTAAATTTTTCATAGCAGTCATCTTGAATTTAGAATTGACATAATTTTACTCAATAGTAGTGATTAAAAAAAGATTCACAATTTGTTTAACGTGATAAAGGTGATGAAAACTATTGACATACAATTAAAAATGACCTGCAAATACCTTAAACAGACAGGAAAATGTAAAAATAAATTACCACTTCCGGTTAAGATGGTCAAATTCATGCAATCGAATGTTGTAATGGGGGTAACGATTTGTGATAAATATGTCTTTTTGATAGATTTAATATGTTTTAAGATATGGAGAGGTCAAATGATTATCTCCCCAAATTTTCGAATGTATTTCGTTCTTTCAACTACAGGAACACAATCATGCCAATGTTGTACAGTTCAGATCAGCTCTATTACACTTGTATCTTCAAGAATGCGTTTCCTAACATCAACATTTGTATAACTCATGTTGCAGCATTGTCTGCTAATTGATGTCAATAAGGTACACATAACCCATCTGCTGTCTCCTAAACAAATCCCTAATCAACCGGGCTAAGTAGATGTTGTTTATGTGTGAATACCTGTCCACAAACAATGCCTTTTTTTTGCTTACAAGCATGGATTCGTTGATATAAAATGTGTTTCCAAACGTACCAAATCACAACAGAAACCCAATATAAGCTTTATTGACCAAATACAATGTTTGTTTTCAATTGTCAATTCCACTCGATAACGTCATCAATTGTTTCTTAAGTCTGCCCTGCTGACATCTTTCCCTTTTGAATGACCAAGTGAAGACAGTGTCACCTCCGATGAACGCATAAAAAGGGCAAAGTCACTAGAACAATGATCAATTTTGCAAATTGGAAGCCATCGCCATCCCTTTCCAAATGCAGCCCAAACTGTTACTTTGTCTTGAATAGGTTATTGCCAAAACCACGACATCAGTTTCTGAGTTGATTTTCAGTGTCGAATTATATATCCATGAAACAAGTTAATTTTGTTTTCGTCAACTCAAGGCAAGCTCGCCAAATCCTTCGGATTCTTATTGGTGCCCAAGACGTTTCACTAGATCCAGTACCCCTGGCTCTACGGGTTTATGCTTTAAGGCTGCAGACCATGAAACATTTTTTCAAGTGATATCTTCACCCGTCAACCTAACCATATTTAACTTATATCCATTCTGTTAACTCATAAATAAATAGTCAAGGTTTTGAATGCGAGTTACATCCCCGAGCAAAATAAGAGGTTATGGCTTTGTATTTATAAGATATCAAGGATTCATGTTTCTGTCAGCAACAGGAAGCTCAGGTTATATTTTTAGATTTTTGTAAACTTGTAGATAATATTATCTAGTCCCTTCTTTCGCCAACAGTTTCCATCGTCTGATGTTTAGAAATAGAGATTACGGTCCGATGAAAGGTGAATTGGGTGTTATTAACACTGTAACTTAGGTTGTAGTCTATGTTGTCGACCACAGCTTTGGTAAACACTTTGTCTTAGAATCGAGAAAGACAAACCACATCATCATTCAACTGACGCTCGACAGCTTCTTGCAGTTGAGTACCGGGTTATATTTCCAGTATATGATTTTATGCATAACCCACGTTGAATAATGCATCATTAAACTTTCTGTTAAGAATAATAGTCCAAGATACACACCAAATAGTGTATCAAAATCAGCGGGATGTCTGTGCTTTACAGTAACTTTCTGGGTTTATGGATGGTAGTTAAATCCAAACAATTCGAACTTTATAATTAATGTTGTCTTACTGCGATTTAATATCAGGTCTATGTTGTATCATTTTCCCCAACTGCATAGTGTCCTTTTAATCACAAGCAAACACGACAGAAGGTCCTGTATTTTTTTAAACATCAAAAGGACATATTTGCGTTTCATGTGTGCTTCCAGTTTTTGTATTTTCAGCAGAAACTTTTCCTTTTGGTGCGTATAATGTACCTACGCAGAAGTAAAACCTAGTAACGTCAATTTCGCGACGTATAGGTTTTCCTTTGAGCTTCAAATATGTATATTACCTGCTCATCTAATGCAGGTTCTTTCAACCTATATTTATCCTGATTGATACTGCTGTCGTCATCTGTTCGTCTCTTCTATTTTCTCTCTGTGTTGTATACACGGCGAGACAAAAAGGGTGATACTAAATGCATTGTGCTATGACATCGCCTTTACTTAATTTTGTCAACAGCGGTTTATCTTGTAGTACTGTTCTTATAACAGTTGGTTCATTTTTTTACTGTCATTACCTCGCTTAAAGCGGACATAGGCGGCTCCATATCATAATGAAACATGTAGTTGTTGAATTGGTCTTTCAAACTAGTATATTTAAAACGTTTAAATGGACTTACAATCAATCAAAATTCCTAAAGGCATTGGTTACATTTGACAAGTATGTGCTCTCTCAAGTTTGCATTGTTGAAAAGTATTCTGCATAAACTATAGTACTTGTTATTCTTGTTCATTGTGCATTCAATTTTCTCTCTAGAGGGATATGGAGTATGTATACTTCATGGAAAAGTAAAATCAGAAAAAATACTGATCTCCGAAGAAAAATCAAAAATGGAAAGTCCCTTATAAAATGGCAAAATCAAATGATAAAACGCATCAAACGAATAGACAACAACTGTCATATTCCTTGGCACAGGAATTTTCAATGGTAGAAAATTGTATATTCAACCTGATTTTACAGCGCTAAATCTCTCACTTGTACGACAGTCTCATCATATTGACAATGATGTTTGAACAAAATGTCACAATAGGGGTACAACAACAACACGAATCCAATCAAAAATTGGGGTTGATTTCAGGTGTTTCGGAAGGGTAAGCAAATCCACATGCAGGATACCTTTTGGCCACATATCTTTTATCTGACGATTTCAGTAGGTTAGACTGTAGATTCCTAACACAAACAATATCTTGTCCAATCAGTTTCCCAAATAACTATTGAGGCAACTAGTAGGTGAATTATTTTTTTCAAAAATCAACGATGTGGATAAAATAAAGTAATCAACAATCTAACAATAGAATTATAACTCAAATATTGTCGCAATTAATTATCTGAACACTTCTGATATTCAGGCCGAGCGATTATCCTTTTACCAAATGTATAACACTTTGATGCAACTTAGCTCGGTTATTCCAATTAAAAGTTTGACTTCATTCAACTCGATCGTTCATTCAATATCATTTAACTTTCGTGAGCTCTGCTCGTAGATTTAAAACAAAAGATCCTTGCAGGTCAGGTCCGATTTCCTTTTAATACAAAACTGAATACAATGACACACAATAACATTAATAAGTAAATAAGACCAGTTCCGGAAAAACCCTTTAAAAAGACAACATTTATCAAGGAATATGATAAAGGCTATGTTTTATGGGTGTGTTTAAATCCTTGCATGTTTCTACAAATAGCATAATTTGAATATAAATAAACATGTTGCACGGACCCTTTTTCGCGTGTCATTAAGGCTAGGTCCCAAGTGTTTAAATACAGGAACTAGGCTACAATTGTACATGTAGGCTATCAATTTCATTTTTCGAGTGTTATTGATCAAAGGCTAGGTCTCAAGTGTTTAAACACGGAAACTAGGCCATCAATTCCTTTATCGCGTTTTCCTAAAAGCTAGGTCTCAAGTGTTTAAACACGGGCGGGAACTAACCTTTACGCGTGGTTTCTGAGGCTAGCTGTCAAGTGTTTAAATACGGATATCAGGCTTTCAATTACTTTTTTGCGTGTTCCTGGACGCTAGATCTCAAGTATTTAAACAAAGTAACGAGGCTATTATTTCCTTTTTTCGTGTTCCTAAAGACTAGGTCTCAAGAGTTTATCGACTGTAACTAGATTATCAATTCTTTTTTCGCTGATTCCTAGAGGTTAGGTCGCAAGTGCTAAATTAGTCAATCAATCAATCAATTAATCAATCCATCAATCAATCAATTGATTAAATAATGTTTCATACAGGAAACACCGTTTATAATTTTTTTTTAAACAATTGATTTATATTTCTTATTTAAATTTGAATTTTTAATGAAGGAGGGTTTTAAATTAATGTTAATGATATCAATAATCAAAATATTGACAATAAAGGTAAGGGTTTACTTTTCAAATGTTCGAGGGCTAAAATACCTTACAATTGTACCATAAAAAGATGAAATAATATTTTTAAACAGATGATTTTTTTTCAAAGTTATCATTTCATTATAACTTCAAACTTGTTCAAGTTTAGTTCGACGTGTGATAGAGGTAAAAACACCATGCATATGGCTAGCATAATGCTGTATATAATCTGTTTTAAACTTTTGGTAAAATTCTAACAATATCTTTTCAATTGATATTAACAATAAGACGCTGTATACGCTGATTGAATACGAACATGACGAAGAACGCTCTTAGTATACCGCGGATAGTTTCAAACTCGAAACTTACAACAACATGTTAAAAATAAAACTCTATTAATTTTTCATGTTTCATGTTTCAGTTTCACAATGGATAATACTCTAACCACTACATTAAAAAAAGGGGAAAGTAAATGTTTCAACTAGTCACTACGCCTTCCGTGCTCAAAACTTGTGTTTGTGATTTGATGTATATAGTGAGAAAATTGACCATTATTACATATAATTTAAACAAAGCGGGGGCATTTTGTTCACAAAAAATGTCTATCTGTTTAAACAAAAACAAATTAAAACATAGATACTATTATCATACATTACTCTTGTAAGAAGAACAAAATTCGATCAAAAGGATAACATGCTTTTATCTTCATTAGAGTTTTCAACCTTTATGTGGGACGACATTTTGATTTTGTTTCAAACTTACTTGTTTTATCTAAATGACCCTTTGATTTTATTCTAATTACACTTTTTTATTCCTCCAGTTTTTGATATTTTTTTTTTTTTTTTTGGTTTCACAGGATATCGAAATGCTATCATACAATAAACTTTGCTTATGAAGATAACCTAGTATAGCCATATGAAGATAACCTAGTATAGCCTTATGAAGATAACCTAGTATAGCCATATGAAGATAACCTAGTATACTAGCCTTATGAAGATAACCTAGTATAGCCATGTGAAGATAACCTAGTATAACCATACACTTTCTCCTGTGATGCTTATATACCCGTTGAATGTTTATCTTATTTTATCTATTCGCAATCGTTACGTCAAATGTCAAGATCATAATCTAATTTTATTTTATCTTTCACAAACAAACCTTTTATTTTAAAAATGACAGAAACTGTACTAATTAATAGGAGTTATTCTTTAAAGATATAAAAGATATAGTAGATATCGGATATGTTCCTTGTGTCTTAATTGCAGTCCCGTTCACGAGTGTGACCTACCGAATTAGACTTTTACCTCTTATTTGAGACATTTTTATATATTGTGTCTGTTTGTTTTATTCACGCATCATTATCATTCTTATTAAATTTGATGCGACTGTCGTACCTGTACTAGGGCAAAAATGCCACACATGTGTCACGCATGTGCCTAAAAACGCATGTGTCACAGGTGTGTTACATGCGTAATACACATGTTTCTTGCCACGCATGGGAATCATGTGTTGTACACATGCGTTCACATGCGTAACACACGCATGTAAATCACATGTGTCAGAAATACACCTGTGTCACGCATGTGTTGGATAACGCATGTGACACATGCGATATTTGCATGTGTAACACATGTATAGTAAAACGCATGTGTAACACATGTGTAAATTACACAGGCAAATTTTCTTGACATGAAGCTAAATTAAATTTTTCACATGATTTTTACGATAGATTATTCACGTAAAATTCACATAAAAAATAATTAAATTAAAAATAAAAATTGTTTATTAACATCTTATACCTTGCAAGACATGTATTCCATTGAAAATCTGAATTTACTTTAAACATGTTAAAAACAATCTAATTTCAGTGAAATTCATGTGAACAATTCACAATAACAAACATGACAAAGTTCATGTGAAAAAGTTATATTTAATGTTAACTGAATTAAAACATGGAATTCATTAGAGAAATTTAACATTCTTGAGTTCAAGTTTTGTAACACACAAGTATGAGATACAAATTCACCTGAATTTTATGAATTCCAATATTTATTCCATTTTCTATTTGAAGAATTTAATCATTAAAGCTGTTCACCTTTGTCTGAAGATTTTCCATAAAAGGGGCACATATAATCATCAAAAGATTTTATTACTAATCTTTTTATTTGGCATAAATTATCTCCCTTGATAGTGGATTAGATGCAACTACAAAAAGTTTTATTTTTATCTCTTGTAGAGTCATAAGGGTGGAATTTGTAAATATATATGTGTGTATACATCTTTGATTTCAAATTTCAGATACCTAGATTAATTTGAAGGACTAATATAGTAATATAGCTTTATCAGTATTAAATATCTCAATGATTTTAGGATTTAACATTTTTTTCTAGATGTTAGTGATGTATAAACCAGGGCGATTAACTCACTAACTGAATAAAGTCCGTTGGTAATGTTTGTGAGTTTGAAAAATGTCTTTAATCCTTATAATTCTTAAACCAAATCTGAGAATACTATACAGTTACACATATATATATACATGATATATATGTGTTATAGTAGTCTCAGAACAAACAGGTGCTTCATACAGTAAGTTATGGCACTTGATTATAGATTTTCATATCTTATTTAGGATATTCTTATTTGTAACCCTTGTGTTATAAAAATGACTGAATGTATTTACATTAACATTGTACATGCATGACATGTGAGGCTATCAAAATTAAAAATTACCTGGTTTGGTTGTTCAGTCAAACAAACGTGACCAATTAACATTGCCAATACATAATTGTTGGAGGTCAAACTGTGTTGTGCAAGAATCTATAAAGTTTTTTGGAATGCTATGAATAACACAGAAGCTAAATTCATTCAAGTATGGACATCACAATATAGCAACTAATTACATAACAATTGATTATGTAATAATTATGTCATAATGAAATTATCACAATTTGGAAGATTAATCATTCTTCTTTCTTTTGGTACCTCATTTATAAAATTTAAAGAAGGATTAGTGAAATTACATCAGTTTAAAGATGTCTGATTGGAAATGAAAAATTTTTGTATTGTGCTACCTTAATACTAAATAATTCTGTTCGAAATTTTCGTTTCTTAAAGCAAAAAAGTGGACAAGATTATTGTTTTCAATCCAGATACGGCCATAATTTTTGTTTTTAAAAGGCAAAAACCAGAGTCAGATTTTTTCTTTCAAACATCTCAGACTGCCTTCTCAAACAAATGGTTCGTATCTAGAGCTTATGTTGACTGAGGATCATCATTCAGCTATGTTATTTCTAGTTAAAATAGGCTGAGGCGTTTTGGGTAACACATGTTTTCGTAGGTAAATAATATTGCTTTTTTTTTTTATGAAAGTGTAATAGCTAGAGTATAACCGTTTCTGTCTCGTGGAATTGTGAAATAGAAGTCAATACATTCTTGCTCAATCCTGTGTCGCTTTGAAGATGTCACAGTCATGATTGTCATCCTCAGTCTATCCATGTGTTACTGTAATTTGAATTTCAAAATGACTGAGTGACGTTTTTACGGCGAACTGGTCAACTCCACTATAGCGAATCACACGACTTTAACATAATCAGTAAATACCAGGAAAAAACATCATTTAAGGTAAAGAATTGTCGCATGAAAAAAAAATACACGGGAAATGGCAAAATTCTCGAAGTCTTGTCTTGAAGTCTTGTCTGATTAATCAGTTTACAAAAAAAAAAAATGTCCCAGCAAAGAGGGCGTACGCCCCTCTACGCCCCCCTTTTGCCCCTACCTCTGGAACCGCCACTGACAGTGATACTCAAATTGCAGACTCTTATTAGTAATAACAAAAATTTGTGTTTTCTGTGACCTCATTTTGTAAAATATATGTACATGATATTTTATTTATTACACTCTAACTGTCTAACAGTTACATTTAATTATTCTCTGATTTAGAGTAATTCTCGTTTGTCAATTTTCCAAACTTCACCATCATGCCCCCCTCAGCACAGTTATTTAATTATGAATGGAACAAAATGTGAATGAGTTATAAATAATAGATAATTGATTGAATATCCTTTATTTAGTTTTTCTTTATTCTCATGATTCTTCCAGAGACACTATATATTATGCTCTGAGAATAATGATCCTTTATTCTATATTATTGCTTTTTAACTAACTTTGTTGTTTTTTTGGTCCTTATTTAATTTCCCACTCTCGATTCCAGACTAAGTTAACTCTCACATAAATGATATGATATTATAGTTTATACGTAAATGTACGAAAGCTTGGATCCTCGAATACGGAAAACCGGAAATCTTTTCACCGTGGTCGTTTTTGTATAATATGACGCGAAAGGACGCTCGTCTGCTGATGTTTGAAATGGTCAGACAGTTGATACAAAGAACTTTGGTTTTTCAAACAGATGGTTCAAAAAGCTATTGTAAACAGATATACTGAAATGGGTTACATTACCGATTAACTGGAAACCGGGGAACGAAACATACATTTTAAAAAGTCATCGCAACAAAAGTGTATCCGCATGTCCGGATAACTTATTGTGTACTTGTCCAATGAAAGGTAAATATAATCATGCACATTTTTAGGATGATGTTAGACTAGTTTTATACTTTCATGAAAAAATATATAGTCACTTTATCCACATCATGCATGTGAACCCCGAAAATCAGTCAAAAATTGACAAAAACGGAAGCAAAGCTCGCCCCACTGGTAAAACGCCAAACGCCCCACTTTTTTTAACAACACGGCCTGTTTTTTTAAATTGCTCCACTCTTTTTTAGGGAGCTCAGTCTCATTCATCTACCATTTGAATTGTATGGGAGAAAAGGGGGTGGTTGGGGGTTGGATGAAATTGAAATATCGAGGACTAGTTTTGAGTAAAAATCTGAAAGCCAGGACCCCCCCCCCCCAAAAAAAAAAGAGTAACGACAATGCAGGATAACATTTTCATCATAGCCCCCCCCCTAAACCCTTGAAAATCCAATTGGGAACTACCTTACCAACTCACCCCACTTTATATGCAACTTTGGATCAAATCCAGTTAAATATCCAGGTTTGAAATTAGCAGGCGCCCATTTGCCCCTAAAATTTGGAGTGGGCCTCTAAAACTTCTGCTTTTCTTTTATAGAACTATATAAATTGTGTAAAAAATATAACATGTGGGCTACTATGCCATAATTTGAACTTCAGCTTTTATCCGACAGCTTTATATATGTCAGATAAAAGCTCTACAGAGCTTAATTATGTTGTATTGTTATATGTATAACTGACTTTGAATAAATCTTTTATGCTTTTATGCTCATACTTCAATCCCTAATTATACTCCTGCCAATAGTCATGACAGTGACAACTCACCTTTAATACTTGGGGAAAAATCTAAATGAATACAACATCAATATACAGTGCTCCAGCTAGAAATCAAAAGGGGCAGGGTGCCAGTGGAGGGCAGGGCACTTTTTTATGAAAGGAAAAGGCACTGCTCATTTCTTTTGTTTACGTTTCTGTGTGTATCACGAGTTCATATTCTTTTTTTTACTGTATACATCATGGTATATGTTGTCAATAAAGATGCATAAGGTCCGAGACCGCAATTGTCGTCCCTTGATTTTCGTTATTCACGAATATAGTCCCTAGTGTTGACAGTGGGTTACTTGCCATTAATTTTTATACCCCTTCCAAATTTATTTCTCCATGTTTAATGCCTCAAATTGCAAGAAAGGGGGTGAAATTACAGTGTAAAAAAATTTGGGTCCCTAATTTTTTTTAGGAAAGTAGAATTTGGTCCAGCTGAAAAAGGTTAAAAATTAGCACATCGGAAGCTGTCAAAAGATTTCAAGACGCCCTATATACATGATATATAAAATTGTCCATATTTTGAGTTAGAGCCGATGAAGTTTTCTATAATTTTGATATAATTTGTCCCAAAAGTAGTACAGCACACTGTAAAAATTTCATTGAGAAAGCGCAGGTGGGATTTTAAAATTTTATATATATGTTATAAAGGTCTGCCAACTTGCCCTACTTTAAAAAAATGAAAACTTATCTACCCAGATTTAAAAAAAAATGTGACTGTCACCAGTAAAACTGCATTTGCAACCGTCAAATCCACAATTGACGGTGACAACTCTTCACCTACAGTACTGGTATTCCGATTCTAATTCATAACAAAAAGATATAATACGATGGAGTTTGAAAAAATGTATAAATTTGACATACAAAAAAAATCTGTGAAACTTCATGAATGATTTTCGCGCAAAGACGTCATGGCTAAATATGACTTCATACAAATGAAAACTTACAAATTGGAGGTTAATAAGTTGCCTCTTCGATTCAAATTTGGATAAAATCACTGTAAAACAGTGAATTGGAGATGGTGTTGTTCTATTAAAGGGATAAATCGCGATTTTTCACTTATCATCTTATTATGTTCATAATACCATAAAAAACATATTCACCAAGTTTTATTTTGATATGAAATCTAATAAAGAAGAAAATTGGGAATTATTAATTTTATTTCTTGAAGCTTCCTGACTTATGTGACGTAGTTTAAGTCTTTGATGCATGCCGGGAGTGAAAATATCTCATTTAAGTCTTGTTCGTTAACAATCTAATTACGCGATTTAAAGCGCATCGACGACTTTTGGTGTAGCTATTAACCAACGAAAAATAAGTGATAGCCATGCAACTTTTAAAATTAGATCGTGTGGATATTTTAAAACGAATTTTAATAATAAAATTAATTCATACATAGAACATTTTTATGATTTGTTTTGTACAAATACTTTAAACAAACATATGAAATTGACATGATCAAAAGTGTATTAAAAATACATGTTTGTATTCTGACGTTTTTGCTTCATTACAGCAAACATTTTCACTTGCTTGTACGGTGGAAATAAAATGTGTATTGTTTTGTGACACCTAAAGAATGTTGAATGCGTAGGTTAACTCAAGGTAATTAAAAGATTAGCATTATGTAATTCTAATCCTTTGATCCTCATTCAGTGAAATCTAGGCGTCACGGTTCACTGGCATTCAGGTGTGAACAACATAATTGTAAACGGGACTCCGACAAAATTTCAGACACATGAATGTAAAAAAAAAAATTAAAATTAATTAACGGGAATAATAAGATCGCACAATAACTGGATAGCTGTTGTATATTTTTATATTTTGCATAAGATCACTTTTTAATGAATTATGACTTTTGATTACTTTAGTAACGATAAAACACTGAATTATTTTAATTGAAGAATTTATAAATAAAAATAGCCTTCTAAACACGAGTTTATGAACTAAAAATTGTACTATTTCAAATAAGGATCGGCAGCCTTAAATATTTCAAACAGATCATTAACAATTGCAATTATATATTTTAGTCCATCCAAAGTGATCTTTAATTACCTATTTAGAAATTAATGTGCTCAACAAAATATTTTAAATCTGACAACACATGAAGACTTCAGATATTTAAAAAGAAAAATGTTTAAAAAAATTGACAGGAAATTAAAGGATCTAATTGGAATGGAATCGACAAATTACGAACAGATATGCTTTTCAAGTGTGAAAAACATCAACAAAATTTATACATAATCGGGAATATGTCCTTCATAAAATACTCTTCGTCTCACACCGTAACTATATATAATACTTTAGCTATTTGACCAACGATGTATAAAAAAAGACAACGAATTTAATGTCATCCTTCCCTATTTTTTAATGTAATTATAAGTCTGTTTCAACTGGCAAGAATACCACTAAAGCGGACAAGCAGTTTCTTTAAATTGCTGTCATTGAATATCTAGAGAAAAAATAAATCCCGAAATTGATTTGAAACTTTGATACTCTATAGTGTTCCCGGAAAATATTCACATCCCTCGGTATAAGTGTACTTCCAGTGGCGTATGCATTTTGGAACAATTGTGACGAAGACGAATTTCTTCCTTTTTTCGAGAACAATCTAATTGAATTATAAATGTCCATAACTTTGATGAGCCAAATAAAGTTATTTATCACATATTTGTTATGAATACCTTAGGTTTTGCATATGCAATAACCTCAAAATTGCCCGGGGCAAAAAAGCGATATTCATATTGTGCCCTCTAAATGACGTGACGTCATTGCGTCCTTAACGACAATGGCGAACAATGACGGTGACGGTGCTCGTTTCGTCGCAGTGGGAGATGGCGAAACGGGAGACTTTGTGGAACTAATGAAAAACGCCAATACGAGAAAAAAAACAGTAAGTGACATTAAAATTCTGAAGGACTGGTTGACAAGTATCGGAGAATTACGCAATCCAGAGGATATTCCTGTTGAAGCCATGAATTTGTATCTGGCCAGATTTTTTATAGCAGTACGGACAAAAGATAGAAAAGAATATGAGCCGGATTCACTAAAATGCATACAATCCTCCATACACAGATATCTGAATGAAAAAAGCAACATCAGTATATTAAAGGACAAGGAATTTGCACACTCTCGGGATGTTCTAGGAGCGAAGCGTAAAGCATTAAAAGGGAAAGGACTTGGAAACAAAAAAAGACGTGCAGACCCCTTCACTTCTGATGAAATTGATTCCTTGTTCAACAAAAATCTGCTAGGAATAAGTAAGTTTTGATCAAAATTTATTTTATAGTTAAAACACAGTTCCCGTTTAATAATAGGATAGTTATTAAAATTCGTCAAAAGTTTCAGTTATACAATAAACTATGGTTGTATTTTTTTTTTCTATAACTAAAAAAGTAATTTCCAGAGACTCTCCTCTCAATTTATAGAATTTCTTTCAATAAAAGAAAAAAAGGTAGTTGCATTTGTATTCGTATATAATATACATGTAATTTCGCATCGTTTCATATTCAATTTATGTTATTTTAGGTAACCCTGAAGCCTTAACAAACACAGTATGGTTAAATAACAGTCTCCATTTTGGAATGAGAAGTAGACAAGAGCATACAGATATGTTATTTGGTGATGTAACAATGAAAGCAACATCTGAAGGAAAGCACTATCTTGAATATTCAGAAAGAATGACAAAAACAAGACAAGGGGAGTCTGGAAATACAAGGTCGTTTGCACCTAAAATGTTTGAAAACCCAGGTAAATACCGTATAGAATTATATCGTGACATTTTAATCTTACAAAAACACATATTTGTAATATCAATTCATATATAAACTCACAATAAAACTACTTTGCAGCAATAGGAACAGAACACAAAAAAAAGCCGAAATCGAATTCTTAATACATAACACAACATAACATATATTCTCTGCGATTTACATTTAAGAATATTTATAAAAAGTGTTGTATGTTTTGAAAAAAAAGTTTCCCTTTAACCCTTTCGCGGCGAGTGTATCCTTGAGGATACACAATGCGCAGGGCGGATGTATCCTTGAGGATACATGATGCGCAGGGCGAGTGTATCTTTCAGGATACATACATATTGTCCAACTAAAAGCCGCAATTTTACGCTATTTGTCGTTCTTAACAGTTGAAATCAATGCTTCAATTAAAATCTACGATGTCTGAAGGTCATATTTCAGTTCTTCAACAGCATTAATAACATCGTGAAAGGTAAATAAATCAAATCAGAAAATTTTATTTTCTAAAATTAGAACCGGAAACACGTTTTGAGGTCATGTGAGGATTCAAAATGGCTCCTCTCGATAACAAGCAGTGGAAGTACGGCTGATTTCGCTGTTTTAATGAAGCCCTTCACATTTCATAGGTAGTGTTAGATATATAATAATAATAAATGATTCAATATATATTTATAAATTATGAAAGCGATCATTGGTAAGCCCTTTTTCCCACAAGTAGGCACAAGACAGGTAAGATTGCATGGAGTATTATTTTTTTGTCACCGATTTCGAGGGCGAAAGATAATTGGGTTTGGAATGTACGGGAAAATGCACGAAATTAATTAAGGAAGTAAAAGTTCGTCTGCTACTATTGCAGTCTAAAAATGTCGTCAGACGAATCTGACGGCGACTTTGAAGGATTTAGTGAAACTGATGTAATTAATGCCGAACAAGAGGTCTTGGCCGCTGAGGAAAGGTTGAGACTTATTTTGAGTGAACAGGGGATAGGGGATGACAGTGATGGGGATTTAAATGAGTCTGAAAATGAGGATGAAGGGGAGCAGGAGGTGCATATTGATGAGAGAGGAGATGGTGGTGATGGATGGCACACTGGGTTTGATATTTTTGAAAGGGGTCTTCCACATTTATTTACCCCTCGTGGCAATACTGGGCCAAGTCGCGTCATGGGTGCTGAAAAAGAAGTCTTAGATTTTTGGCAGCTCTACATGGATGATCATTTTCTTGAGTTTGTTATAAACAAAACAGATAGTTATGCCAACTATAACATTCAGCACAGGCCAAATGAAAACAAAATGCCTTGGAGCATCCCAACTTTACCAGAATTAAAAGCATTTCTTGGTCTTACATACCAAATGGGAATTAATCGCAAACCTTCCACAAAGTTATATTGGTCAACAGACCCAATCATGGTCACCCCAATATTTTCATCAACAATGACCAGAGACAGATACACCCAAATATTGCGGTACCTCCATTTCTCTAACGTTGCAAATGAACCTAGACAAGGTGAACCTAATTATGATCCCTTGTATAAAATTAAACCTGTAGTTAGCCATTTAAATACTAAATTTGGTTTGGAATATATACCAAAAAGAAATGTCACCATTGACGAGTGTATGGTACCTTTCAAAGGGAGAACATTATTAAAACAATACATACCAAGTAAAGCACATAAATGGGGCGTAAAGATTTGGATGCTGGCAGAATCTGCCAACAACTACATACAATACATAGATGTGTATCCAGGCAGAACAGTTAGAACAGAGGGCAGTCTGAGTTCTTCGGTAGTAAAGAATTGTTTAGAAGGTGCAAATATTGCCGGTCAGGGGTATCATGTGTATACCGATAATTTTTTTACATCGCCTAACCTTTATTTAGAGTTGTGGGAGAATTATGACACAGCTGCATGTGGTACAGTCCGTAACACTAGGGCAGGTCTGCCAAAAGATATCATGTGTAAAAAGCCAGTTAATATTGTAACTCGTGGAGACCATCAATTCAGGCAAAAAGGTGCTTTGTTAGCGGTGTCTTGGAGGGACAAAAAAAATGTATCGGTTTTGTCTACTATACACAATGAAAGCATTGGTCAAGTTACTCGTGCAGTAAATGTTGACGGCCAATTTGCAAGACAGGAGTTTAATTGCCCATCTGCTATTGTTGACTACACTTCAAATATGGGTGGTGTTGACAAGGCAGATCAATACATTCAGTATTATTGTTATCACCAGAAAACCTTAAAATGGCCAAAAAAAGTATTTTTTAGTCTACTTGAGATGGTTAAATTTAATGTCTACAGATTATTTACATTAAGTCCAAACCATTCATCAAACCTAACATTCCTTCAGTTTTCTTGTTTGCTGATAAAAGGATTGATAAATGGATATTCTGCCGGGGTACGGAGAGGAAGGCCATTACTTGCCCCTGACCAGAGATTAATTCAAAGACACATGCCTACAACTTTAAATAGTAAAGGCAGGTGTCATGTATGTTATATGAGACAAAAGAATGGCAAGCAAGACAATATGAGACAAACTAAATATGGGTGTTCAGTATGTGGCAAACATCTCTGTATGCCTCAATGCTTCACAATTTACCATACAGAGAAGATTTACTGGTAGACTGACTTTGTGTTCTTTGTTTAATACCGTTTATTGTTCCAGTTTTATTCATGGATTTGCGTTATAACTTTTAAACTTTTTTCAAATTGACCTTTAATTAACTGAACAATCATGACAATTGATGTAAAAAATGTGAGGAAAAGCAAGAGAATTACAAAGGAATGATCCTTGAGTGAATGGCACACAATTCATAGGTGAGTCACTGAATGTTGGTTGTTTTTAGTTCTTGTTCGTTTAAATCTTATTGTTGAAAATTTATAAATTATTTTGAAGACTTTAGTTATACATGTATTCAGTATTGATAAAAAGAAGGAATTTGCTTAAATATTTATCAGTTTCTACGTTAAAGTTTTGTAACTTGATATGGTAAAAAAACCTGCACTGAATGATCAAGAATTGAGAATACCTGTTATGTGTGTACACAATAAATGAATGTAGAATTTCATTTTTATAGTGAAAGAACACAAATATAGGTTTGAACGTTGTTTTTAATTTACACTTGTATACAATATAACTTAAAGTTTCATCAATGAAATTTGTAACTAAAATAAATTTGAAAACTCAGTGATTTTAAAACTGGAAATACAAATAGTAAATCCATGAATAAAGCTGTAACATATTGGGGAATTACAATTGGTAATAGAGAAAGTTGAAAGTTACCTTTGCCTGAAAAAAAGCCAACTACAAATGTTCTTGTACATAATGATGATTCTGATAAATTATTTCTATATTTAATAGTATAGGAATAACTGATATTCCTGACCAGCTATTCTGCTCTATTTTTCTAAAATAAGTTGCAAGAGCTGATTGAAACAAGGCATAATATAATTTGTCTTTCCTGAAACTGAGTTTAGAAAGTTTTTTGTAAAGCATTTATTTTTGCATTGAAAAGTTTGTTTTTTTTTTGCAAAGTTTTTTATTTTTTTTTTGCAAAGTTTTTTTTTTTTTTTTTGCAGAGTTTCTAAAACAAAATAGTGGCATTTATACATTGGAGTATGAATCATAAATTTCATATCTAATTTATTTGATAATGGCTCTTATCAAATTTAACAGTGTTTTGAATTAACAACGTATCTGTGGTTCCATATAAATTATTGTACATTGAAAAAGAGTAGTCGTTCGTCGATTGACAGAGTTGTCTTTTCATCAGTACAAATGGCGGTCGGAAACGGAAAGTCAAAACGGTCAATAATGAAAGATAAAAAGCTTCGAACTTGCCATAAACGATGCTTGAATAACCAAAACGATTGATAAGATAAATGAGCAGACTCGGTAATAGCGATTTGCCGAATATTATACGTTTTAAATGCATTTTACACGTTTTCAGTATCGAGATTATGGCAACATTGAGCAAACAAGGTAACAAAATCAAACTTTTAAACATCATAAAGACTTTATTCTTCGTTTCAATTTGATAAGACATGGAAAATATTTAACATAGCAATCTATTCAACTTCCGTTTCAGTTTTGTTTGCAATCTGTGCCGTCGTTTTCGAGTTTCAGCACGTTTTTCAAGTTGCAACTTTTCTTGAAGCACCGATCACGAAATTAATTCAGGCTGGGGAATCTGAGCGTGCAAATTTGCCTCGGCCACAGAAACCCGCGGAAAAAATAAAATCAGTAGTGAAAGTGTTAATGACAACATTGTAGTAAATCGAACCTTTGTTGATCCAATCAATTCAATATTGCGGCTCCCTCCTTAGTTTTGCCTTGTCAACTGGGGAAATGTATGTATTTATTGGAGAATACATTTATTTAACTACTCTTATATGCTTAATTTTTTTAGTGATTTGCCAGATAATTGCAAAGAAACCTGTTAATTGTATCATAATATATCTTATAGGTTTTTTAGCCAACTCAAAATCATGCTTTTAGGACCCATTTGTTGTACTGAGGAAGTGGACCGCTCAAGAAGATGAAAGGTAATGTAAATATGAAAATAAGAAAATGTAGTATGATTGCCAATAAGAAAAGAGAGGAATTTGTGTAAAAGTGAAAATTCACTTGTTTTCCAATCCTAATACTAATAAAAGTGTCTTATATTGTAATGTTTAAATTACCTAATTATTTAAAAAAAATAATTGTTTACACTAATGAGAAAAGACAACTCTCCATCAGAGATCAAATGACATCAAAGTTAACAACTATAGGTCACCATACATCCTTTAACCATGAGCAAAGCCCATACATTATACCATATATACTGTAAATTCTGAAATATTGTGTGCATTTATTATTGCCACCATTGCCATTTTCAGTGGCAGATCCAGAAATTTTCATAAGTGAGGGCCCACTGACTGCCTAAAAGGGGGCCCGCTCCGGTCATGATTCAGTGATTCCCTATATAATCAACCAAATTTTTCCCAGAAAAGGGGGGCCTTGGCCCCCACCTAAATCCGCCTCTGATTTTATCATTTAAGACTTAAATGCAAGTTTAATTTTTAGGATTTTGAGAAAAATCCTGTTAAATTCATAAAAAATATGTCCCATTTTTAGCAATAATCATGCTAATAAAAACCTCACAATAATTTCTGAATTTACAGTAGTTTGGTATATAAAAAGACCCTAAATGAAAACGAAAAATTTGTAAAACAATTCAAACTGAATTACAGGCTTCTGACATGGGACAGGCACATACTAATTGAAGGATGTGATGGGGGCTAGACTATATAGCTAGCAGTTTGTGGTGCCAAACCCACCTAACCTGGTACATGTATATTGATGTGAAAAGGGCTTAACTCACCAGATCTATACAGTATACAAAAAAGAAATGCATCTAACAAAAACACACACAAGACGTGTTTTTTGACAGTAAATTTATTCACACATTGGCAAGATACATGTACATTGAAAGGTTGTTCTTTTGTTAAATGCCTGAAGTACGGATTATAACACAAATGACAACAGGCCCGAGAACACAGTTCTTTTGTAGTGCATTAAATTCAAATTAAAAAAATCGCACCTGCTCTTTCTCAAAAAGATTTTTACAGTGTAGTGTACTACATGTACCAGTGAGACAAATAATATCAAAATTATAGAAACTTCTACCAGCTCTAATGTTCATGAGTTTAGTCTTTCCTATATCAAAATGGTGTATTTTAACATTTTTGCCTATTAACTCAAAACAGCAAAACAAGATCTAAATAAACATCTGACAGTAATTAATGCCTAGAATGATTTTTTAACTGTGTACAGCAGAATAGATAAATTAAAACCAGAAAGTTCATACTGTACATATATTTATTAGCTAAGCTGTTGATCTTCTTTCTGTTGTTTGCTTACATGTTCTTTGCATTCACTCAAAAGTAAAAGTACATATAGTTCTGCAAAGGTATAAATTAGTGAGCATCAGTTCAATATGTTCATACTACATCTAGTTTTTGTCTGGACTTCATGGACTTCTTGATTAAATAATTTAGATTTTATACAATTTTAGCTTGTTACCAAAAGAATGGAAAGTACAGTATTAAAACCACTGGTGAACATGTACTGTACATGTAGGTGTGAATGTCCTGCAAAAAGAACTGATATCAAAGTATGTTCATCTGCAGAATTGCAGTAAATATAAATAATTTAATGCACTCTGTTCTCAAGTACAATTGTACATGTACACTTGCTTATTTTTCTCTCTTTCCAATGTCAAGTATGCTTCAAGGCATCCTTACCCTGATCCCCTCCTGCTCCATACGCACACACTCAGAAGTTCAAATAATTAGCATTTATATTACAAACCTACCTAGTCAGACTGGCCTATACAATGTATATTATGAATTGACAAGTTGTTCTTGTTTTGAATACATAAAATATTTGCCACTGGACATAGTTTCCGTACAATAACTTTAGTTTAAGTAAATGGATCTCTATCTCTATGAAATTTGAATACAAGGTTTGAACCTACAAAAGGAAGATTGTGATTGATTTTGGGGTTATGGTCCAAACAGTTTAGGAACAAGGAGCCCAAAGGGGGTCAAAATGAGTATTTTCCTAGGTTCCAGACAATTACGTACAAGTGTATAAGTGTATGGATCTTTCTGAAATTGTACCACAAGGACTTGAAGGTTCCATACCAAAAAAAAAGGTTGGGATTGATTTTGGGGGTTATCAATGGTTATGGCACACAAACTGTTTATGAATTAGGGGCCAAAAACAATACTTCTCTAATACTTTGTATAAGTAAAGTTGCTTATTTCTAGACCAATTTCAATGGGGTTTTATTCTTGAATTCTTGGGGTTCTTTAAGATGCTGAATCAAACCCTGTATTAAGTTTTTTCAATTTGGTCCCCGTTTTTATACGACCGCAAAATGTCAGCGTTCTTATATTGGTATCACGTTGTCGGCTATATAAAATGTACAATATACAATGCAATATTCACTTAACTACCAACTGATAAATTAAAGCAATCTTCACCATTCAGTGATTACAAGCACTCTGATTACCATTCTAGGGTTATGCCCCTTTACAAGTGGAAAAATTGAAGAATTTTTTAGTTTCTGTTCTCTTAACTTAAGTTTGTCTCAACTAAATTTAATGAAATGTGTATATAATGCTTATTACCTCTAAACTCAGTTTAAGTTCAATTTTTGGCAGCTTCACTTTTACAGTTCTTGAGTTATGTCCCTTTATAACGTTATATGCTAGCGGGGGCATCATCTGTGTCCTTTTGGACACATTCCCCATTTATTTTTTTAGAAGTTACTATTAATTCTAACCATGACTGTATGACATTTTATATTTTAATATTTTATGATGTATTTAAATGAGTAGTTATTGTTGCAAACTCCATTAGAATTTTGAATTGAGATCATTTTTGGAATAAGAGAAAGGGGGACGTGGAAAAAAAATTGGGGTGGGGACAATTTTTTTTTTTTCTCATTTTAGATTTCAGAATTTAAAAAGAAAATTTCTTCAAATATTTTTTCATTGAGAGGATTAATATTCAACAGCATAGTAAATTGCTCAAAAGCAAAAAAAAAAAATTAAGTTCATTAGTCCACATTTATTCTGTGTCAGAAACCTATGATGTGTCAACTATTTAATCACAATCCAAATTCAGAGCTGTATTCAGCTTGAATGTTGTGTCCATACTTGCCTCAACCTTCAGGGTTCGACCTCTGAAGTCGTATAAAGCTGCACCCTGCGGAGTATCTGGTTAAATTGGTCGCAATTTAGGTCCAAATGCCATACATATTATATACACAGGTAATGTGTAGTACACATGCATGAATAGAGTTAGTTAGGAGATAACTGTATTTTATTTTAAGCTCCGACTGCATCAATTGGGGATTTGATGGTCGCAAATTAAGTTTACTGGCGACGCGTTAGCGGAGACAGTAAACGGGTATTTGCGACCATCAAATCCCCAATTGATGCCGTCGGAGCTTAAAATACAATATTGTTATCTCCATTCTAATGAAACTGACAGAAAACAACGTTAAAACATGTATTTAAAATCTGTCATATGCCGTCTGTGCTTGCGCGTTTGTCCCATAGCATCAATTGTCAATTGATGCCATGTAAGAAAGTGAAGTTATCCAATCAAAATGAACGTTACAAACGTTGTTGCATTAGAATTTTCATTATTTAAAAAAAAAAAGGAAAATATGTAGTATCATTGCCAATGAGACAACTATTCATCAGGTCAAAATGACTGAATGTTAGCAACTAAAGATCACTTTACATGTATGTACAGCTTTCAACAATGAGCAAAACCAATACAGCATCAAGCAAGCTATGTCCTGGAATGACAGATGTAAAACAATTCCAAAGAGAAAATTAAGGGCCTGATTTACATAAAAGCGAAAAAAAACAACCATGATAAATACATGTAGCAAAAACAACAACTATTGTTTCTCCACTCCAGTTGTTCACACGATATTTTTGTATATATATATGTAAGTTTGGTAAATCATTACTTATCAAATTTATGTTATCATTTTTGCTTGATTGGTAAGCCAATATTTTATGGTTATTTTTTTTTTTTTTTAATTACAGCAACTGTATTCCAAGAGTCTGATGGCTGATAATGTATTACAGGATTTTATCATTCAAGCAACATCTTAGAAGGATAAGTGCAAATGTATGAAGGAAGCCGTGGGTACAAATAGCAATTACAGCAGATACATGCAGGAGAGAACTCTTAAACAATGACATGATATGGGAGGGATGTATTCAAGAAATCTCAAACACATGGAATTAAATATTGTGTATATTTTTTCCAACACAAGTACTTTCAGAATATAATACAATCATGACAATTCAAATTCAAATTATTGTGTCAAAATGACAATTATAGTCTAAAAATGAATAATGCATGTTTTAAACTGAATTTTATATAAATATTTGAAATAACAAGAACTTTTATATTATTGTGAAGCCAAACTTTGAAATTTTCCAATGGTATAAAAAAAACTCATCATAGATACCAGGACTAAATTTAGTGTATATGCCAGATATGTTTGTTGTTTGTCAAAATTTGTTTTGAAATAAGAAGGAAACAGTTGTAAATAACTGTAAGGCATTTAATATGGCATATCAAATATATTTAACAGAACCTTTCTATTTCAATTTATTAATATAATGCGAAATGAGGTATTAATCAATCAGACAGCTACACAACAACAAAAACATATGAAAGGCATTCAGGTGCTAACATACAGTCCTCAACAATAAACAGTTGTCTAAACAATGTCATGATCTACTTAATTAACCAGAGTCTATACCAATCAATGAACTGCTTTTAACACAATTTTTTTTAGATATGCTTTTTATTAGGATGAGACTTAAGACAACCACTGAAACCCTGGCTTAAAACAGGCACACGAATATGTGGCAGGGTAAACTACTTTTTTTCTTCAAAATTTTTAAAGAAGCATTGGCATCTTGCAAGTAAGACAATTTCCACAATGGGATTGGATTGTCTCATGACTGATAACCACAAAATGACTTATATATACATATTAAAAATGAAATATTCATCAGTGCATACATATTCTATAATTGAATTACCAATCCTTACATCACTTTTTAAAAAAATATTGCGACTTGAACATAACCAACAAAATTCTAGGAGTGAACTTAAGGTAACCTGGATATTTGCTTGCCTTCTTTGTTTTATTACATCTTGTCTCTTGCATTGGAGATATTGTGAGTTTGGATTTGTATTGATAAGGATCAAGAAAGTAAAATACAATTGAAGTATGAACACATAGTCAAGACCAAGAAGAATATTTATTTATATCAAAATAGAATGTGCACTAGATTAGCATTGACTTATCTAAAATATGCTCAAATACTGTGAATTTGTGTGATTGGTGCTCAATTCACCTTCACCTTCATTTTAGAAAAATTAATACGATTGCTCAATTCAGGTTAGCTTCACATGAAAAATTTTACATGAATTTCATGTTAGCTGAGCTCAATTCACATTTATTGAACGCGAGTTTCATGTATAAGCTTGTTTCAGGTGAATCTCACATGAAATTTACCTGAATAAAAATTGCCTGTGTATATATATATGGAAAACCCATGTATAACCCATTTAATTCACATTAGAACTTCGATACATGTCAATGATCATGGTAATTGGACAAATAGGAATACATTTTGAAAAATATTTAATACAGGCACCATGCCTTTTACATGCAGAAATCACGCATGTATCACAGGTGTATTTCCTTACACATGTGATTCACATGTGAAACGCATGATCACATGTGTATATCATGCGTATCACACATTTTGCGAAATTTTTAATACAGGCACCATGCCTTTTGTATGAAGAAATCACGCATGTATCACAGGTGTTTTTCCTTACACATGTGATTCACATGTGAAACGCATGATCACATGTGTATATCATGCGTATCACATTCGTTTATCACACATGTGTCACATGCGTGGCATGAAATGTCTCTTTCACATGCGTGCGACACACATGTGAAACGCATGTGTCACGCATGTTCACATGTGTGGCATTTTTACCAGTATAGGTGAGAGGTCTAGCGCTATAAAACCGCTATAAAACAGATTCAATCCACAATTTCCTACATTCAAAATGCCTGTACCAAGTCAGGAATATGACAGTTGCTATCCATTCGTTTGATTTGTTTTATCCTTTGATTTTGCTCTAAAATTCGAGCATGATAGTCGTAACTAAAATACAAAAAGGTTGAGGATGGTCGTAACGTAAATTTGTGATGGTCGTAACTCTTGATTAAAGAAGACCAGATAAGGTAAGTCAAGAGTTTTAATCGTGTCTTTTTTTATATGAATATATTATATAATATATTTTTTAAGGTTTTTTAAGGTTTTTTTTTTTTATTTTTTACATACAACGTATACTGAAGCAATTTCAATCCTTGTAACACTTTTGACAAAGTTTTCATATATAAGGTTTTGGGGAATTTTTATAAAAGTTTAATTTCAAAATTCCCTATTTTTTTTAAATAATTTTAAAACAATGCTTTTTCAACAAATTGGACATCACATGAAATAACAATATCCTGTTTTTTCCTTTTTGCATTTATTGAAAATATAAACTTTTGTAAAACTATTTAAGGATGTACATATTAGGTGTTTTTTTTTTTAATCCACAGCTTAAAATTGAAACATTCAGTCAAAAGAGCATAAGTAAGGACACAAAATAAAGCTTTAAATATTGATATGTTATGGAGGTCGTTTTCCAGACTAGACCATACCCGATAATACGTAGGTCCGTACCTGAATTAAAGAACTAACGCTTTATTTTTTACCTGGATTTTTAGAAGTTGTATTGTCGTTTAGTAAATCAAGCTGATTATGAGGTGTCCAATGACGGAGTTCATTTATGATTATAACCCTTGGTTATCGCAAATCCTGAATACGCCTATTGATACAATGCCAAATTGCATTCGTTGAAATTATGGAAACATCCCATAGAGCAAATTAGACGGATGATAAATATTATAGTCGTGTTTTAAGCGACACGTACATGAAGGTCATGAATTAATTTGTTGAATGAATTTAAATCGTTTACTACTGAGGAGTGCCGTAGAAGGTCCATAGGAGTTTTGATATATTCTTTCCATAAAATTAACGAAATTTAATCCACCACGAACATTTCTGCTTCCACAGTATCAGCAATATTCCTACTTTCGAGGTTAACACAATGTTCATTGCGACATCATGAATTCAATTTTCATTCCGTACCAATACTTACAGTGTAGAACTAATATCAATGATATTCCGCAATATAGGATCGTGATGTAATCGAGCAAAATTAAAGACAACACGTTAAAAACTACAGGACTCCGAAGTGCATTTTTGAATACTGTTTCATCATGAACGCCCAAAAGCCGAATATTTGAAGACCAATAGTTTATTAGAACTGCAATAGCTGATAAAAAGTTAAAGATGATTGTTCAAAGTTGTAAGTTCAATAATTTCATCTGCCGACATGATTGCAGATAATAAAAAGTCGTAAATATAAACAATAATCTAAAAACAAATATGAGGGAATACAAGTGTATTTAACAATGTTATGTCTTAACGTTCAGTAAAAAATGTACAAATTCTCAATCCAAATATAATATTTTGATAAACGCAAGTTGACCAGTTTTCACTGTTACTCCTAAATGATGTGCGTGTGGAATATATCAGAACTGTGTATGTTTAATAAGCCTTTAGCTTCATTTCTGCATACCATTATCAGAGTAACAAATAATATTGTTTGCAGCAAACCATATATAACATTTGAGATTATTACTTTTACCTTTGAAAAACTTTAATAAAAGTTCGTCTAAATACTCGAACAAAAGTAAAATCACAAAAATACTGAACTTAGAGGAAAATCAATTCAGAAAGTCCATAATCACATGGCAAAATCAAATAACAAAACGCATCAAAAACGAATGGACAAGAACTGTCATATTCCTGACTTGGTACAGGCATTTTCAAATATAGAAAATGGTGGATTAAACCTGGTTCTATAGCGCTAACCCTCGAGTTATGGTCATCTCTCAAAGTTAAGACCATCTTGTGTCGGTTACGACCATCATTCAAAATAATATAGGTGACTTTTCGACAATCAAACATTTAAAGATACGACCATCATGCTCGAATTTTCGAAGGACTTTTTGACAAAAATAGGAATGCTTTTATGTATCAAATTTGGTTTCAATGTCAACGCACTCACGATACGTGTATATGAGACAAGTGGTTTGGCTCAAATGAATCGTTTACTGCACGACAATCGAAAAAGAAAAAATTATCCCTAGAGTTGTCTTCCATTTTCGGATGGTCGTAACTCTACGTTACGACCATACGGTTACCACCAGTGATTTACCCAGAAAGTAACTGTTAAGCACAGACATCCCGCTGATGTTGATACACCATTTGGTGTGTATCTTGGACCATTATTCTAAAGAGAAAGTTAATGGTACATTATTCAACAAGGGTTACGCATAAAATCATATACTGGAAATATATACCTGGTTCTCAACTGCAAAAAGCTCTTGAACGTCAGTAAAATGATCATCAATTTGGTTTGTCTTTTTCTTTTTAAAGACAGAGTGTTTACCACAGCTGCGGTCGACAACATAGACTACAACCTAAGCTCAATAACACCCAAATCACCTTTAATTGGACCGTATTCTCTAAAAACAATTTTACATCAGACTATTAAAAATGTTGGCGTAAGAAGGGATTATATAATATTATCTACAAGTTTACAAAAACCTAAAAAGGAACCTGAGCTTCCTGTTGCTTACGTGAACATGAAACCTAGATATCTTACAAATACAAAGCCATAACCTCTTATCTGCTCGGGAAGGTAACTCGCTTTTAAGACCATGACTATTTATTTACGAGTTAACACAATGGATGTAAGTTAAATATGGCTAGGATGACGGGTGAAGATATCACTTGATAAAATATTTCATGTTCTGCAGCCTTCATGGCCTTAAAGCATAAACCCGAAGAGCCAGTACTGGATCTAGTGAAACGTCTTTTGCACCAATAAGAATCCGAAGGATTTGGCGAGCTTGCCTTGAGTTGACGAAAATAAAACAGACTTGTTTCATTTCTTTGACTATATAATGTGTTCAGTTTAATCGGACAAAACAATTTTTGTGATAAAAGGCGAAGATGTTATGACAAATTTTTATGATTACCATGATAATCATAGGCCGTGTAATCACACAAAAGCAGTCATACTGATAATTAAGCTTTTCATGTTTTTCATACAAAAGTGCAGCTACACGGGGATATAAGTCGACACTGAAAATCAACTAAAAAAACTGATGTCGTGGTTTTGGCAATATCGATCTCTATTCAAGATACTACCATTGAAAAGGTCAGATCTGCTGACTTCCACAGCTTCTTTATCTGTAATAACTAAAATTAAAGAGCTACTCACTCTGTGTCGTTCTTATTTTTCTATCCTTCATTACTGTTTTACAGTTGTGCCGTAGCATATATTTGACAGTTTTAACAGTTCAATAACATATTTTCCGAGAAAAAATCTAAAGAGAAGTTAGAACCTCTCAAAGTTGTAAGGTAAGTGATCGATTAATTTGAGCTATGAACAAACATTTCACTTTATCAACCGAATGAACGATTGGAAAATGGAGGATAAAAACTGGTTTTACTGCTAGAAAAGTCTCATATTTGTATAACAGTTCACTGCATTTCCTAAATTTTGATTAAACAAATACGAGTAACCAAAAAAAGACATTATTGGTTAATGTAACGATTATATATACCGACAAACATTCAAGAGCTCTATAAATATTTGTTTGTAGTACTGAGGTTGACGCATACGGAAGTTTATATATTTTTTATTTTCTACAATTATTTCCTTGCTAGCTATGGATAAATGTTACAGTGGATTTTGAAAATGTTTTTCCTATACTTGTTTATCTTTTTTTTTGGAAGACATTCGGGGGATGATTCAGTATGCAGTATGAATAAGAGGTAAGTATTTGCCTGTTTATGTTATAGTACGGAGATTGCAAGTGCTGTTGTCATACCGTTGAAGACGTATTTGCGATAACCAACAAAAAATCAGAACTACCAAACTGCAATTGCTTAGAAAACAATGAAAATATATTGTATGGCCAAAAAATTGATATGTGTTAACGGTTTAGGCATGTATCTGTATAAATGTATACGTTTTATAGGTATTGGAGTGATTAGGTTCGATTAAAAAAGATTGAGGTAGAGATGTTTTTGAAAAAAAATTGGCCGCCTGAAAAAATGTTTCAAAGGTAATGATACAGATGTTTAAATTTTTCCGCAAACTGTAACTCATCCGATTTTCTTCGTTGATAGCTTTAAATTGTTGAAATATCTCTTAAAAGATCCAGTTTTCAGGCATACTTATGGGTCAAATTTCAATGTAGACATTATAAATATTTTAAAAAATGTAAACAAATCGTTTTAACCTTCCCAAACATAACTGACATTCGGATTCCAAAAGAATAGACCGTCCCTTTCACCACTATCAATAGTGGGAAATATGGACATAATTGTGCAAACTGTGATACAAGCATGAAATTTTGTATATAAATTGGCTATATGATACTTTAAAAAAATCAGCTGCTGGCCATAAAAAAAAATCATTTTTTCAAGATGGCCACCGCTCATTTTGCAAATGGCATCATATCCAATTGGTTTCGTTTCGTAAATCTTTTGAAAGCTATGTAATAGGTATAATTCAATGTAAAACTTAAATTACAGTTCCTAAAGTACGAAAAAGCAATACCTACATGAAGAAAAAAAATGACTTCCGGTCAAAAATGGCGGCAAAACGTGGAAAATATCAATTTTATCAATTTTATCAATTTTATCAACTTAACAAGAGATATCACTGACTTTGTTAAGTTCAAATGCATGTAATGTTTGTTTAGAAAGACAGGTTGTTTATCATTTAATTATCTGACAGTTACCAATACACAAACCTGTACACGGAAGGCCAGAACGGTAGCAATTACAGTTACCAACACAGCTGATTTCTTGCATCCGCATTTAAAAAAAATCATGAAACGAGAATCAGCGGTCACCAAAGAAGTCAATTTTGGTTTCCAATTGCCATTGTGTTTTTTCTTTAACCCAACTTCTGTATTCATGACTTGGTACAGACCTTCTAAAATTCAAACTGACCACACGCACGATACACGCACGCACGATACACGCACGGTGAATGCACGATACACGCACGGTACACGCACGATACACGATACACGCACGATGAGCGATGAGCGTTACACGGAGGATTAACGCAAAATGAATGATGAATGATGAACGCACGATACACGCACGATGCACGATGAATGATAAATACACGATACACGCACGATACACGCACGCACGATACACGCACGATACACGCACGTTGAATGATTCATTGACGACTGCACAACAAACGTTTTTTACACGATTCTCAAAGCTATTTTATTTAGAATAGTATTTAAAATTGATATGCATTTTCATTAAAGGCAATATTTGTAGCTGTTTTCCCGATACCACCATAATAGATAATATGCTATTTTGCCAGCTCAGATTCAAATAACTTAATCATAGTAAAGTCGGCTATTTTATAGGCACCGGAAATATTTGTGAACTTGGACAGAAGCTCATAACAATCAAAATATAGTGTCTTGATTTTGTTCAGCCTCACCCTGAGAGTTCAAGTTTACGGCAAACGAAGGCGAGACATTGTGTTCCGCGAAACTCTTACTAATTTTATTTCATACAGTTAAAAATCGAGATTTTATTTTTATGCATACAATGTCCGACGCATTATATCTACAGAGAGTGACTGGTTCTAGAAATTAGTTTAACTAACATGTTTGATATAATTGATTGCAATAAATAAATGATCTATGTATTTTTACATGTTATATATTTTTTCACTTTGACGGATACATTTTATAAACGATTATATATGTATATATCTAAAAAATATTGTAAGCTGTTTTCGTTTTCACTACAAGCATAGCAGAAATTATTTTATTCTTTTATGTTAACATTCACTGCAAATTTTCGTAGTTCTGTACATATATACTTATCAACAGGACATATTAGGTTATAATTTCACCAATAAATGAGTAGTTGAACAATCTTTAGAACGTGTCGATTTTTCCTTGATATTGCCGAAAATCAGTGATCCGACTGACACAAGCGAACTGACATAACACCTGATTAAACAATCATCATTTCTTTTTTTAAGTTACAAAGTTCCTTATATTATCCATTGTTATCAGAATCGTATGTGTTAATTGAGAGCAAAAGATATTATTGTGTCAGAAAAATTTGATTCGTACAAATTAATTAGAACTACCTAAGAAAATGGCATTTACTAAATAATTAGAAAACTAATATTTGTAATACCAAATACTTCATTATATACTTCTGAAACGACTTTTCGTCCTGAATATGCATGAAATGTTTGCCACTGGGCGTTTAAACAACCACTGAATAATCAATTAATCAAATTTTGCTCTCAGTAAAAATGACTTCAACAATATAAGACACAATTGGTGTCTGTTGTTTGTTTGTACAGTAAACATACTGAATGTGTTTATATTCCTTTCCAATTTCAAGTATGTAAGAAAATTGATACATATTTTCAAACATCTTAGCTGACACTTCAAATTTCTAGAAGGTGAGATTCACGCGGTTTTACCTAAAACTCTTTGGGAAAATGCAATATTTAATTCCAATTTGAAACCTAACGGTAATAGATATCCCAAGGTCTTTTTTAAATGCATGTCTAATTTGATAAGGAGATTTGAAAAATCTATCTCAATGGTAGTTGAAATTATTCTGTGCAATCATTTTGTGTCCGTCGTTGTCTTTCATACATATCAATGAATTGATGTATCCACTGTTTGCTGTTCGTAATCTGTTGTTTATGGCAGTCAGGCCCCGCGATTGATTCAAAAATTTAAGCTCCCACTTAGGTAAATTAATGATCATTTATAGGGGAGGGGCTATTTTTCTCGATGCAAACATTATTTTCCTTCCTGAAAAAAAACCAGCTTAACAATTTTCTATATGTTTTCATTAAATCATAAACCGATGCATTATTATTATATGCCCATATTAAATGATTTATTAAAAATTTAAAACATATTTTTATGGTAAATATATCTGAATGTCTGGGTAATTTTCCTCTCTAAATAATTTTTTTTTCTCCATTTTTTAAGGTAATAGTGTTATCAGTTATGTAATTTGACAGTCACACGTGTCTTATAGTTCAGTGATTTTCGAAAAACCATTAGCTTAAGAGCATATTTCCCTTCTTTTTAGAAATTTGGCTTGATACCGTATGGAGATTTTTGTTCCAACTATTATGAAGAAATTAACTTTTTTAACTAGATAAATATTCAACAAAAATACCGTTTTTTCTTAAATCAATTTCTTTTAACAAAAATAGAATTGTTACTCAAATGTAGGAAGAACCCAATTTTTTAACGAAGATATTCCTTATCTCTTTACCGAAATCTGCATATCTTTATATTTTGAAACATAAAATGTTAAGGGTGTCTGCTCAAAGGACAGAAATGTCCAAGAAACCGAAATATTAAGGAAATGTCGAATAATTCAAACCCATTTGTCTTTTAAATTTAGCACATGAAGATATAATTTTTCTGTACATATACACATGTAAAAAAAATCACTGTCGGTCTAAAACTGTATCGCATGCCCATAAATGTCCTAAAGCTTTAAATGTGAGATCATGAGGGTCTGAATGGGGATTCAGTATTTCTGTATTCTATATTTTTAGGCAATTTGTTTTATAATTCGTTTTACCTTTTGCCGATCATTCGTTATTCCATATATTCTAGTACCTCATCATTTTCTTTTCTATTTGTCTGGTTATTTTTTGTATTCTTTATTTTTTTGTCTATAATTTCCTTCTATAAACACCCATTCACACCCTCATGTATAATGGAAGACGATAAACATTTTAGTATACATACCACCCGTTGTCACTTTCACCTGACATACAAATCACATATTGTTATTACGGCTCGTTGTTTCCACCTGGACACAGGACTTATATAATATACATATTACGTAATAATAACGGATATAGTAAATTCAGTAGAATATAACATGTATCAACGCACTGACTTCTTAAATGTATTTTGAACTGACAATTGTAAATAGTATTTTTAGTTATTTTAAAACTAAGAATGAAAATCGGGAATGTGTCAAAGAGACAACAACCCGAAAAGAACAATTGACAGCCGAAGGCCACCAGTTATATTTGCTAATGTTTTTGTTTCGAATAAGGTAAAAGCCATTGTATTTTCAGAAAATCTCTAAACGGGTAATGAGAGTTTAGCAACCTTGACTTGCTAACAGCCCTAGCACTGTCTCTAAACATTGTCGAATTTAAGAGCCTATATCAATTAAGGGATATGCTACCTAGCTTTTAGAGTTTACAAAAATATACATTTCAGAACCAAATTTTGGCTTCTTTATATTTATACCAAAATTGAGTTCAAGGCAGTATTTTGTCGAAGAGAACTATTACCCAAAGTACAACATGCGAGAAGAACTTTCATTTCCCTTGTTGTTTTTAGTGATGTGACTAATCTTTCGAGGTTACGTCACGGAAATATATCTTAAATGAAAAGGTGCAACTGGGTGCATCCCTAAAAAACAAATTTAAAAAATGCTTTATATACTGACATTGAAACAAATATACTGCTCATAATAATTGCACATACATTTGTATGTAGACTTTAATTAAGATATCCCGCGTTTTATAAACCATCGCACTCCATTGCGCCAAAGTCGTCAGCTTGAGTTGTTCGTGGAGCGTTTTCACAAATTCTGGTATTAATACTTTGTTGTTTCCAGTTAATCGCCATTTTGAATACGTGTTTTAAATATTTATATTTTTAAATGATACTTGTCCACACATGAACATGTTGAAGCTGGTTACGAGGTTTCAATACATATTCGTACAATCGTTCTCAAAGTTTTTGAAAATACGTGTTGAAGTTTTGATAACAAGAAAAAGATGTGGTATGATTGGGGATGAGACAACTCATCGCAAGAAATAAAATGACACAGAAGTTTTCACCATAAGTCACCCCACGGCCTTCAACAGTGAGTAATGAACACACCACAATAATTATTTCATAAATTATCTCATACAATATGTTAAACAGACAATTTGTTAAAAAAAAATGAGGAAATAAATCAGTAAAATATTCCTGTTGATACTATCTTTTGATTGAAAAAAGCTTATGTCCAAGTTTGATAAAAACCCAGGACAGTTTATCAATCTAATAAGTGTTTTAAAACTTCTTGATACTATTTTATGATTATTTACAAGCTTCTGTCCAATTTTATAATAGAAATCCAGGATAGTTTAAGAAACGGTCATTAAAATTTCAAAGACGCCGACGGAATGTAGGATCGATTAGTCTCGCTTTTTCGACTAAAGTCGAAGACTCGACAAAAACATACAAATCAGATTTCTTTCTGACATACGGGCGCACTACGCTTTTTTATACGCCCGTCAACATTTTGACGGGACGTTTTATGGTATACAAATGTCCGGCGTCCGTCCGTCCGCATGTCGCACTGTAACTTGAGAACCGCTTATTCATCTCATGAAACTTAACATAGTTGTTTCTTATGATGGTTTTCGGAATTTACTCAAATTTTTAGTGAAACCATTTGTATTTACACGCATCTTTGTCGGAATTAAAATAAAAACAAAACACTTATAAATATATATATTCCTTTTGTCTCCGTATATCTTACATAAACATTTTAACAAGCTGACCACACTCTTATTTATAAGTTGGCGCACATCAAAGTCGTGCTCCTATGGCAAACAATTTTGTTGCAAAAGAAATGAAACAACAGCAAAATTATTTGTCCTTTTCATCACTTTAAATAAGAACAACACATTAATTAAATATTTGAAGCATAAATCTTTTCGATATAATTGTTTTAAATCACTTAAAATAAAAAAAGATCGTCATTGTTTAATCAGTTGCTATATATATATATATATATGTTATTTGGTACGTGTCAAACGGTTCATTGATTTTCGGCATATCAAAGAAAAACCGGCACGTATCTAAATAATGTTGAATATCTCGTTTATTTATGATTATTTTTCTGTAAAATTTGACATTTATGCATTAAATATCAATCTCTAACATGATATATATAATAAAAATAATACATATAACAGCACTCCTTCTATTCCTAAGTGACATTGTATAGTCAAAGCCTTAGTGCACTAAGGATCCCTTAGCAGTGTTAAGACGTACCGAAAAAAAACAACATCCGTCATTCTTTAATAATCATAGAAGATTAACAACTAGTTTGTTTCCCGGCCGTTATTGAAAAAGTTTTACGGAGGGGACCAACCTAGTCAGTAACAACGTACTATTGTGAATTATTTTTCGGATAATAATCTTTTAAAATACATTAAAAACGGTGTCATTGATAGGCAACAATGAACATAATGAAAAATGAATCCGTGAAAGTGTTCCATGTTTATTCCATTCAAGTAAAGACCTGTTATGATAATACCATATATTTAACTAATTTAAAAAAAAAAAAAACAAGATTATATCTTAAACTTGTGAATCCAATTTCAAGTTTTAAAAGTTCCTCAATTTAAAATAATACATGATATATTTGCGTGATCTTATATTTGTTTAATTAAAATAATGCCTTCAAATACATGTAATGTTTATTTTTATTCAATTTTCCACAAAACATTTTAGCTTAGTTTAAATGAAATTCAGAACAGAGAATTCAAACACTGTTGAAGAGAATATACATATTCGTGTTAATTGGCCTCAGTTTAATTTGTTAATTCATGTTTGACATTTAACATTTTAATCCGCAATCCACATTTACCCGACAATCTTGTATATTGTATTTTCTCAATGAAATAACATTACGTGAATGTGACCATCAGAAACTAAGACAAAAATGATATTTATAATGGTATTTATCAAAACTTAAATATTTCGAAATATCTTAGTAGCATAGGAATTTGCCAAATAAGCGAAGAGTTATAATCTACCTAGGATTTACAACCAAGGATTTGTGTAGTTTCTTTTCAATAAAATATCGTTGGTGTTTTTGGCGACTATAGCAGCAACATTGCCGTTATTAAATAAAAATATTAAATTTTCGCTATCTGATAATTATAGTCGCGGGTTAAAATGTTCATTAAAATGTATAATATTATACTATAATGGGCATTTTAGAATGGCATGAAGTTCATCTTCAATAGTAGAGCTACAACACATGTCATCTCGTGGACTTCTTTTCTTTCATACTTTCCAGTTTCTATTTTTTTAGTGGTGCTACCCCACATTTAAATTTTGCAAAAACACATTTGTTTTTAATTGACAGAATATTTTTAACAAATACCAGTTGGCCAACAGTATATTGTTAAGTCCATTTTCGCTCAGTTGAATAGAAATTCCAATTTTAACTCTTCTGTCGTAGAAATGTCAATATCATGTTATTGTTTGTACGTACAACATGTATCATTATATCAAAATGTGTCAGTCCCAGCCAAGATTCACCGAATAACCACAAAATCTTTACAGATGATAAAATATTTACACAAAAAGTCATGAATCTGTATGAACTTTATGTACGATGAAGTTAATTAAGAGTCTACAAGAAAGTAAGTATGACTGTAAATTTTATTTAAAGTCGGAACATACATATATATTATATATATCCATATACTTTAACCGCTCTATAACCGACTATCATATAAAAACCGCAATGTATGAAAGTTACACAATTAGAGATGAACGTTTCACAAATGCACGTTATCTGATCTACACAATTATACACGATTGACGAACGCACGATACACGTTTAAGAATGAATGATTGATGAACGCACGATACACGCACGATACACGGTTAAGAATGAATGTTTGATGAGCGCACGATACACGCACGATACACGATTAAGAATACACGATGCACGCACGTTACACGGAAAATACACGGAACGATGAATGATGAACGCACGATTGGTACACGCACGATACACGCACGATGCACGCACGCAACACGCACGATACACGATGAACGCACGGAATAATGGTCAGTTTGAATTTTAGAAGGTCTGTACTTGAACCTGTCAAATGCATACATCCGGACATGACCAAACATGTCCACTTTGATATGCTTCTCTTTTGATGTGCTTCAGAAGATTAAAATCGTTTGCAAGGAAGCAACTGCCTTATGAGGATATTCCGCCTACCAAGGGTATTAATAATAATTTTGTGGTAGGCGGGGTAGCATCATAAGGTCGCCGCTTCTTTGCAAACGATTCTAATCGTGCCTCCTTAACAGCAAACGGTGATGTTTCTGTACATGATGCAAACCAATACTTCTATGATGTTCATGTCTGTGCACGTGTCTTCATACAAAATCGGGCAAAAACGTCCATTACATCTGAGAATACTTCCAAGGTCTACCAAGCTGACCTCTGCACTTTTCGATGAAATGCCGACATAGTGTCACACCCACTAAATGCACGAAAGAAAGGAAAAGCTGCTACACTAGGACCAAACGTGTACAGGAAGCTATCGAAAGTCATTATTCCTTTAAAAACCTATCCACAATTTGTCCACACCTAATCTTGCGAGTACTGCAATTTCTAGTACTACTAAATCTATGTCAGTACTACTTAAAATTACTTTTTACAACCATTTTCAGCAGCATGCTTATCATGGACAAACATTTGTGTATCTGCTTTTCCATGATTACAAGGAGATAGCTGGGAAGCATCCGTATTGAAATTGCAAAGAATATTTTCACCTTGAGGAGCATAATCATTTTCATTAGTCTCTAAAGAAGCAATTCTGTCGGCAAGAAACTTGAACAATTCCGTGTTGTTGTCATCTTCAAAGAGAAAACAACTCCAAGTACTTGGCGTTCTAGAAGAACCAACAACATTCCGTATATCACCAGTACTTTGCCTTTTGTTTTCGTCCCAGCATTTAAATACTTAATTTAGTAAACATCAAATCGATGTCTACTCTTGCATACTTATCGAAGGATGATTTTATGTAAGGCAGTATGATATCATTTGCATAATCATTAAATATGTTTGCCCCAAGTGGTTGCAATAAACTAACCAATGCTGCCCCACCAACGATAAATGCGTCAGAATTTGGATCAGTTGACGGCAAATCGCAGAATATGTCAAGTATGCCCATTTGCTGCGATTTCATACGACATCTTGACACAAGGACGAAGGAGCAGTTTGGTTTTAATGGCCAAAGAAGAAATGAACAGTCGCAATCAATGTTCATGTTATCTAGCTTTATTTTTTGACAAAGAAATCTCCATTTTCATTTTACGGCTTTTATATGAAAACGTTATTTTTCATCTGGTTAAAAAAAAGTAGATTCTCCTTAATTTTACATTTGCTTCAAAAGATCGTACTGTTTGGACCCACACTCTTGGGAGTTTATATACATATTTTGCCTACTTCTGAATAAACAATATCCTTAGAAGAGTAATTGTTGTACAAATCTGACGAATCTTTTAGAAATGGATTGCAAAACTCGTTCATCACTTCAGAAAGCCCTTTTTTCGAAAAAATCCTTTTGTGTTTTCGCAGAGTGTTCATGATGTCGTTCATTTGTTGTAGAATGACTCAATCCACTAAATCCTCCAAATTCATCTAACAGTCTACTGACCTTTGGTCTATCTACCATCCATCGTCTCGAAGGGATCTTGGATTAAACGTATGGTACCAAAATCGTCGTTTATGCCTGATCCATTGCAATATAAGAAATTAACTTGCTGGTCTTACGTACAGTAAAAATTACAATTTGCAAATTTCATTGCCACCTTTGGTGATATTCGTGAAGGGAAGCCATATCTTTGAGATGGATCGGTAACCATCGAGCATAATTTACACGATCAAGACTTAGATTGGTATAATGCTTGATATGGACTGTTTGTAAAGTACAATATCTGACTAGTAAAATGAGCGTACTACCGAAGGCACATGAAGTTCTTAATTCATAATTGAACGCCTGGAATAAAACTGTGGTCGAAATGACTCTCTTTCCGTACACCCGTTGATCACACCCTTGAACGTCACAGAGTCATGAACTTTATTTTCTATATTAACCCTTTCATTACGGCTGGCATTATCATTTCAAGCAAACCACATGCAGTTATCTGATGCGCGTGTCTTTTCCTAATTACATTTGAACATACATGAAAAGCATCTGCCATTCTAGGTGTTGCAATATCGGCTTCAGTGAGGGAACATGTCCATCCACTATCACGCAATATATCACTCAGAATTTTGAAACAAGCCATGTTAATGTACAATCCACCAAACATGTCGATACACTTATGCTCTGCGTACAAAACTGGCCATTCCAACTGAAATTGCTTAGCCAATACCAATGGGTTTATCTGCAGCTATAATTTATGTTTGCCCGATATTTAGAAAGTTAATCACCTTTTTTACCTTATCCGTCGAATGCTTGATCATTGCAACTGAAAGGGTGTGTTTTTAAACAGTGCCATCAAAGAAGTAACACTATACACTCGAACAGAAGAACTTAGATGCTTAGAGGAATGAATGACGACCAAGATATATTTAAGAAATTCAAATCCTCATCGGTTAGATGAATTACGATTTCCATCATTGTGCCCTTGTAGTGCGTGTAATTCTTTCTTTATTTATTAATAGTTTAATTGTTAAACGCATGAGTATCATAACCTTAAAAAATGTCATCGAAAAAATTCATAAAATCATTAAAAGTTAAAAATCGCTAAGCCTGGAATAAATAGTTCAAATGTTTGTGTGTGCATTTTGTAACATTTTCACGAATGCGCAAACCCAGAACATGTCAAATATTAATTTCTAGTATGTACGTCACAAGTAAAGAAGGTATCCACAAACCTGGTAATATTTTTTACTCTAAGAAGGTCAAAGAAAACGTTTTCCAGAAAAATAAGTATTTCAATCTGGAAAAAACAGCCATTTTAGAAAATGTGGTGGCCATCTTAAAAAAAGGAAATTTTCTTATGGTCAGCAGGTTTTTCTTTAAAAGTATATAATAATGATGCTTCGTGCTAATTTTCATGCTTGTATCATCATTTGCACAATTCCCTTGATTTTGCTTGCTAATATCTTCCACTATAAACTATATTTTTATTAAATAAATTGTAACTAATAATCATACTGCATGTCGATAATTTTTGTTGGCATTATTTACGCTTGTTTTGATTACTTGACGTTAAACTATTAAATCCATGGGAACAACAGTTGTGCGTTAGTTGATTATAGTCTTTGATGGTTGAATTGTTTGTGATTAATTGTTTTGCTTTTAAGTAGCTTTCAGTAACTGCGAGTATTCTCAAATCGAACATTCATGCTTCCTATGATCTAAAAAAAAAGGCTAAACAGTTTAACATCCAGATCAAATTGAAAAAATACAAACGATTTATGATTATATCAACATACTATCAAAGTTACAAATGGTTAAACGTAGAAAGTGTTTCTTAGTTGTATAAGGTATGTGGAAATAGTTAGCAAAGGTACCAGGATTATAATTTAGTACGCCAGACGCGCGTTTCGTCTACATAAGACTCATCAGTGACGCTCATATCAAAATATTTATAAAACCAAACAAGTACAAAGTTGAAGACCATTGAGGATTCAAAATTCCAAAATGTTGTGCCAAATACGGCTGAGGTAATCTATGCCTGGAATAAGAAAATCCTTAGTTTTTCGAAAATTTCAAAGTTTGGTAAACAGGAAATTTATAAAAATGACCACAGTATTGTTATTCATGTCAACACCGAAGTGGTGACTACTGGGCTGGTGGTGGAAAGTTATATTTACTTTCCTTTTAGTTTAAACAAAACACAAGGTTCAAATCTTGTTTTGCGCTTGAAGGTGTAGTCGGTGATTGGTAAGTGTTTACCGTGGAGAAATATTAATAAGGTAATACGCATTGCACGCATTACAAATAGTTTCTGCCAAAGGATTTGTCGCGACTCGGTATTTGGTGAAACGTAATTGTAGTTGTATTCGATATTAGACATCATTCTTCACTTTATGAATATATTCTTTAAGACTACGTTGAAAAGTTGACAAATTAAATGTTAAAATACCAATTCATTGATGGTATGTTAATGTGCAACTAAGTATATAAATACAGCTGTGTATTTTTTTCAAATAATCATGAGACGTGTCCTCAAAATTAAGACAAAAAATATCGATATAATATTAAAATCACTGAAATCAGGGTTCTCGACATTAGTATTTAATTATAGACATGAGAATTTAATAAACATATTCAAGTTACAACACACTGATTATTTTATGGTAACCTAAAGGCGTAACTGCGGTGTTAACACCATGCATTTTACGGCCGCCATCACGAGCTGGTTGGTTGACCGTTACGGTATGTTTTGTATGTCTTTACTATAATCCCGTGTCCTTTCCACGAATGTGACCTACTGAATTAGACTATTTACCGGGTTTGTAATATCATAAGCAATACATCAGGTGTCGCATGTGATGCAGGATCTGCTTACCCTTCCTGTGCACCTTGGATCTACCCCAGTTTTTGATGGGGTTCGTATTGCTTAGTCATTATTTTTTTATGTTATGCCTTGTATACTATTGTTTGTCTATTCTTTCCTTTTTAGCCATGGCATTTTCAATTTATTTTTCCTCTATGAGTTTGAATGTCCCTATAGTTTCTTAAGCCCCTATTTTGTAATGAACGATACCAACTTCAGTGCACACGACGCGTATATAAGGTGAAATGCCTAATATTTCCAAGATAAAAAAACAAAATCGAACCTAAACAGAACAATGCAGATGTACTGGAACAATAATCGTGTCTGCTGCACATACACCTGTCGCCTTGTCCGTATAAGAACAAACCGAGTGATTTTATAGTCTATATTGTAATCAATATTCGAGGAAAAATGACGTGATTGATGAACAAAAGAAACAAACCCGTCGTCATCTGTAAAACGGATACTTAATAACGGTCAAACAATTATTTCAACTTCACCACTTGAATACTTGATATATCTAATTGGTTAATGCACATCGTTACAAACCTGTTGCCCGGGCCAACCTATATACCCGAACGTTTATACCAATTACACCGAGAAACTGCAGGCGCGTTCCGTTGTTGTTTTTGTAAAATATTGAATTTCTAAGATTATTTATGATGTCTGTAATTAAATATCTAATCTTTTAACTATTTAATCTAATTTTTGTCGATCATTTTAGATTAGTAAATGCATCACTTGGCATCCACATTGTCAATGCTTGGGACTTCTGATCTAGTTATGCAAATGACCCACGTTGACGTCTGACCGTCTATGATGTATCTTTTAAAACATTGAGCGCCGTATTTGACTCATGAAATTCCAGTTTTTGAATTAATAACGTCTTATATTTGACTACCTGTAGGGTTCTACCACCCTATTATATAATATCATATATATCATATCATATTCACAAATGTCATTAAAAACAAATTCAATGAAAAAAACGAAGCTTTCACTTCATACTTTGTGGTCGAATTTCTCAAGAAATCGTAAGATTTGGACTCAGACCTGTGATAAATTAAGTATTTACTTGCATATCCGTAGATATATTATAATTTACAGGCACTTCTGGAATTTTGCTACCTAGAAATAGAATGTTCATGATTGGGAACCTGTATTCATCTATTCTATAATAAAGTTTAGTTCGCAATCAACTCTCATTGTTGTATGATGTTTGTACCCATTAACTGCGTTGGTGTCCTTTTTCTTATTTAAATTTTCATTTTTTCATTTGCTATTGCATTCAGATATAATGGAAAATATCTAAATCATTAGGTTTATTATTGAAGCTTTCCAGCTCAAGGTGGACAGATTACCCATTACACAGAAAACCTATGTTGTCCAAACTATGAAAATATCAGTGGCAAATGCAGAGGTAAATGCTAAACAACGATAGATGGTATCAGTATTCATTTATTAATTTTTAATTTTTAATCAAAACGTTCATTACTTTTGGTTTATATTTCATATTTCAAACAAGAACTATATCATATTTGTATCTGTATGGGTACGTCGTAGCTACCAATTCTGGCTTTTATACAACGGGAGTGAAGGCGCCGTCGATTTATTGACGTCTCACAAGAGCATATATTTATTTGAGAACATCCTCAGATCCTCGGGCGATAATTAGAGACAAATGAAAAAATCGTGTTCGTCTATAGTTCAATATTGACAATTTGTTCTCTAAGTAATTGATGTAAATTAATTGGTAAAAAATACCCATTCCTTAACTATTGAAATAAGCGGTACCGCCACCTTTATTTGCAGTTATTTTCCAAAACGTTATATAAATACCAGTGTTCGACGTGCTACATTGTAGTAGAATGTGGTTTTTGTTAATATACCTTTTCATGTTATTTTTGTCATTTGGGAAATGTTGTTTGTACTGTATTTAGACCCCACTACAAAGAAATTTGTTTTGCATGCACACGTATAAAAATTGCTGTTTTTCTCAAACGCGATCATAGGAATGAACGTTATTTTCAATTTAGACTTGTATAAATAAATAACATTCTAATTCTTATTGGTTATTACATGTTGTTCTTTAAAACTTAATTGATTCGTACTTTAATTTAATTCTAAGAATGTTTTCTGTTGAATGAAAACTTACCATGTCATTATGGAACATTACGATATACTAATGATGTAATACGAAATTAATTAACAACCTATTTTTTTTTAAAAGAATGCAAGAAAGGATTTACGTCAGAAAAGGGTTTTAACTGTTCTAAATGCAATAGTGGATATTATGGAGTACAATGTTTCTACAAATGCGACTGTCCTAATCAAAGGTAACAAATCAGTTATATTTCTCATATTTTAACAATTTAATCAATCAAACCTATTTTACATGATTTAATTTAATCTTATAACATGCCGTCTTCTTTTTCTCGTCTGCCTTAAACGAAAAGACTTATTGTCGTATTTGACGGGTACCACATAAGAATAAGAAACCGTTTTTTTCTTCCTGAGTTGAGGCCCTGTTTGATAGGCTTTGTTTTGTGTATTTTTTTTCTGTTAATTTTTTTTTTTTTTTACTGACGAATTTTGATGTCTTTAGTATATTTTGTCAGGGCATTGTTTTTATTTTACTTTCTCTTTGGTCTTCTGATTTTGAATACAATTTTGGTATTTTCTTTCTTTTCTATCAAATAAGTAATGACGATAGAAAACTAATCTAATTATATAGAGAGAAAACCACCGACCTTCAATACGAAAACTGACAATTCTACTCACTAAACATTGGAGTCGAGTGCACCCATTATTCTTATTAACAACCACAGTGTTGACTGACTAGTTATTACACTAGTAGAAATACTTAGACCTCTTGGCAACCGAGGTCACCAACAATATTTAATACACACGAAACTTGTGTGTAAACCCTTGTGTAAACCAATTATTGTAATCGTCTGAATGTTTTTAGTCCTATAAATCATCATTATAGTGGTTGACTCCTCTAGAGTGTTGACAGAACAAAAGTCCAAAGGTGTTATTTTGGTGGAAATATATTCGAATATGTGCGGTTATAAATGTTGTAGATTTTACAAATCACTAGATATTTGATAATGCCATATTCTTCTAAATTAAACTCAGCAGTGGTGCTCGAATAGATACAGATTGATGTTTACATTACAAATTAACATCATTCAAACTCAAATAGCTTTAAGGGACATCTTCGTTTATATGTTTCAAACTTAAATTGTAAATGGTTTAAAATGATAAAATTCTTTATAAAATATAGCAAAAAATTCACGTCAAACAATGAATGGCAGTAGTACCAAATGCACAAAGAGCAATCTATATTATCCTTTCTTTAGAAAATTTGACAATACATTAAATCCACTACAAAAAAACATATTTCATTGTTAAAAATTTCTCGACACTTTCTGTGTCATGTGATAAGTGTTTTCACCAATCTCGATCTATTATTGACTGTCCTAAATTTGTCTTGATCAGTTTTGACAAACTCTTGACATTCTTTATAATGTCTAAATATGTCTGAACACATTCCTGGCAGTCGTTAAGCTATCTGAGTATATCTTGACACATATACATAATGTTGAGAATTTCTCGAGTAAATTTATACCAAAATAATATAATTTAATTTAGAACTTATGGGATAAAATTAAGACACATTTTGGAGAATGTTGAGTAATTGTTCATGCAAATTGAGACAAAATTTGGCCTTTTGTAGTGATACTTAAAGTAATTTAATGGTATTTATTTTTCAGCTGTAACCACCTAGATGGATGCATGCAAAATCCCAAAACAGGTGATTATATTATATATATATATATATATAATATATTTTCTTCTAAAAAAAAATTGAAGAAAAAAACATATGCATATCTTTTTTTTTAAATTAAACGATGTCCAAAATAATATTCATTAGTTTTGACAAATATAGCAAAAGACCCTTTCACGTACCCATTCACGTAAAATATTTCAGTCGCTTGTTATCTTAGCATAACTTTGTAATTTGTAGCTTTAACCACACGCCAGAATTACCTTTACCTTTCACTGTAATATCATCATTAAAATGTACTTTTAAACGGGCATTGGCTGTCAAATTCTCATATTAGGTTTATAACATACTCAAACGTTTATCTCAACTATTAAAAACCTACAGGGAGACAGATGTGTAAAAGCAAATTGCTTGTTTCTGAATCCTTAATATTATTTCATTGTATAATATGTTTAATATTGATTTATCTGAATAAATATTGTTTAAACTAAAAACCTATAATAAACTATTTTGAAGGCATGGGCTCAATGATAAGTCTCATCGTTTCGTGTGTAATTTAGTCTAAGTAATATCTGATTATCTATCGATTTGACCTCCAAAGACTGCCAACGGTCATATAAGCGATAAAAACATCAATAAAGATGCAACAAGGTAGCAATATCGTGCAATAAGATTAAGTTTGTTTAATATATAAGCACAGGTTTAGAATAGATGTTAATCATCGTTCATAACTGTATGGTGAGGAGCTTTCTTTTAATCGAATCGTCCAATCAAATGAATTACCTTTGGTTCACTTTCAGTGTTTACAATGTTTTCCTTTTCATAATTGTTAACGCATTATTTATGCATAACCCATCCCTAACTAAGGGGTAAAATTGAAGGTCAAATGAATATGGATTCAATGAGGTCGAATTATTCACTTTCTTTTACATAAAAATAAGGAGATATAGTATGTTTGCCAATTCTATAGCTATCAACCAAAGTTCCAATAAAGTTGGTGTAATAAATAATGGGCAACCGTACAGCTTTCTACAATGTTAAAAAGTCATACAGTATATTCGGCTATAAAATATCCGACATGAAAAATGTGAAACAATGCAAAGGTGGAAACTAACGATGTAATTCATCAGTCAGGGAATATTTATATAAGTATATTTTCTATGTGATAATTTTATATGTGTCCAATAAAGCAGATTTTGCTAACTTTAACAAGTGTTTACAGTCATCTGCTTTCTTTTCAAATTAGATATAAAAAAAAATCATCTTTTTGAAACACTAATTGCCTTTCTGACGCACTTATCTTTCGTATGGATGCCTCTGGGTAAAAGATTAGTAATCCAAAACAATAACATATGTTCCTTGCATAAGTGTTACTGCTAATTTTATTTCAAAGGTGTTCAAAATAACTTATTCAAATTACATGTTTGTCATTACTTTTGACATAACCCTTTATGTCTATTCTCCTCTTCAATCTAATAAATCGTTAATTTCAGTAGTAGTGCTTAAATAGACATAAAGGATGGTACATGAATAATCTATATATACGAGAGTGTAATATATAATTAGATTCTTTTGATTAATTTAATCAAAACTCCCAGGAATTCATGTAAAAGGTTTTTATTATGCACGATTTATGGGCATTATGTTTTCTGTTCTGTGCCTCCGTCCGTCCGTTCGGTCGTCAGTTCGTCCGTCCGTCCGTCCTTTTGTTTGTCCCTCTGTCCAGCTTAAGGTTAACGTTTTTGGTCGAGGTAGTTTTTGATGATTTTGAAGTCCAATCAACTTGAAACTTATTAACAATCCCTATGATATGATCTTTCTAATTTGAATGGCAAATGAAAGATTTTCCCCTATTTTCACGGTCCACTGAACATAGAAAATGATAGTGCAGATGGGGTATCAGTGTACTGGGAACACATTCTTGTTATATGTAGGTTGTCGAGGTTGTATTAAATAAACTTTTAGCTAAAATTTGAATTATACTACAAAGTGTTGAGAAGGAGGGTAGAACCATTTCCTTTTGAATAAGCATTTTAATCCTTTTTTCAGTATTTTGTTTAATTGTTTTTTGTTTTTTTTATTATAGTTTTTTATATTGAATTTTTCTTTTTTTTTCGGAGAGAGGTTACTTATATTCATTAACATATGTAGTTATATATTTTTTCAGAAGGTCTAAAGCCCTATCAACCAATCTCTAGTACAGTATTTGAAGATATTTCTTCATTAACAGGTGGGTTTTTAATATATTGCAAGACATTTATAAAATCCGTTGAAATTCATTGCCTTAATGTATCCCTACTCACTGTTTTTATATCGATATTGAAAGCTATGTTAGAAACTTTGTATGCTAAATTAGCAAATCATTTACCAGTGTGTTTCATTAACTATATTGTTTTTTGTTGTTTTGTTTTTGGAAGTCCTTATCGGATACGGTGTATAACTGATTTTGTTGCAATTGTTCTTTTTTAATACTAGCAAATTTTAAGGTTAGCGTGTGTGCAGTTAACGGTTGTTCATGCTTATTTTGATGTCTTCCCATTATTAAGATAACAGAAATAATTCAACTTACCTGTATTCGGTAGAGTTTTTAGGTTTTTGTTAATGCTTTCTATCTTCGTGTTTGATATCAAACTGTTTAGATGTTAATGACATACTTGGTAAAACGACCACATAACTACAAAGATAAAAGCATGACAAGTGAAGGTACTTACTGTAGTTTAAAAAGGAATAAGGTATGAAGCCTTCATAAGAGTTCTGTTTTCATAAAATTTAAACGCAAATGAAGGTAAGACTCGATATGCTGAATACATGTTTGAAAAAATATGGACAGGATGCAAAATCGTGTTTAAAAAAATCGACGTATTTTGATGAAAATATTGTATAAGCATAAATTATCCATTGATCGTACAACCTATTCAAATATACAATGACCGTATCATTCTGTGTAATTTATTTCGGAAAGACAAAAATATATCAAATCAAACAGCTATTAACCAAAGTTCCAATAAAGTTTTGATGTAATAAATCAAAGCCAACCGTTCTGCCTTCTACAATGTTAAAAAGTCATACAGCATATTCGGCTATAAAATTTCCGACATTATTTTAAAATAAATGTCTATACTCCTCTTAATTCTAATAAGCTATTAATTTTATGATATAAAATGATGTAGAAATACATTAAAACTACAATAAGTCCATGTTTTTTTATAGAAATTCAAAATAACTGTATGAAGAAATTTTACATTTATTTAAAACCTCAAATTAACTGTATATAAGTAACTAAAAAATGTTAAATGTTAAATTATCGCCCCTGACTGTTCATAGCATAACATAAAATAAATATAACAGACAAGAATCTACGGCAACAACTGAACTACAGGGTCCTACTTGAGTCACGCATATACAGAATTTTGCGGGGTTAAAAATGTTTATGAGCAATCACTTTTTGCCCGAATCGAGAACCCTAATCTACGACAAGTGTGTAACAGCACAACATAATGTTATAATCAGTTACAATTATTTTGGTTAAATCGAAAGATCAGTATGAGGCACATATCAACAATTTTGACGCAGAAATAAAAAATAAATAAGAATGATGAATTGGTTCAAAAACCTGCGATATTGTTAATCAAAGCGTAAAAGTCATTTTAAAAGTAAGATTACTTTTACATTTGTGTACGACCATGAGCAACACGACGGGTTAAACGTGTGGAGCGGGATTCGTTTACTCTTCCAGAGTAGCTTTGGTTTTTATTAGAGTTAGTGTTTCTCCGTGTTTTGTTTTCTATATTGTGTTTTGGGGATTTTTTTTCTGTTTGTCGTTTCCTCGTTTTTTAGTTTTGCTATTGCATTTTGTCTGTTTTCCACTGATGAGTTTGAATATCCCTCGCGTATATGTTATTATTTTATTAAAACACAACATAATTTCAAGAAGATGAGAAAGGTAACTCTGAATTGTCAGCCTTGAAATTATCCAATAAAACAATAATAATGTACAATTGTAAAAATAATACAAATCATGTTTATCAAAAGTCTTCCACATTTATAGGCAATGCCTGTAACGTGACAGGAATATGACAGCTGTTTTGTATTCCTTTGATGTGTTTAGCTTTTGATTTTTCCCTTTGATACGGAATTTTCTGTATTTAATTTTCTTTATACCTCGGTATATTTGTTAATTTACTTTTTATACATAAAATGATGCTGGTAAGACTTGTAAAGCTTTTCTATATAAAACATATATCAAACGTGAATAAAAGATTTACCCTCTACTAACGTAATAACTTTGTTATCGATAGAACATCATTTGTACTTAAGTTGTACTCACTAGACATTAATGTTAGGGATAGTGATGAAAGCTCGTAGCAGGTTTATCAACTGTCAAATATATTTCAGACACAGAATTATCCACAGGTAAATAAGTCATTACACTGGCATGTACATGTAACACGTATTATTAAACCATAGGCACATAAGACAAAATACTCGACAGAAGTAAAAAAAAAACAGTACTTAATTTTCATCAGACCGAGATATAATCTTTTTATGTATTTATATAAGAAAAAATCAAAGTTTTACATATAAGCGACGATTTATATTCGCTTTATTTTTCTACGCGTAAAAGTCTCGAATAATAAATCGATCGCAATTATAAGCTTGTTCACAGTACTTAATTTGAAACATAGATGTCCAAGGTCAGACGATATACACAAATGAAGTTTTGTTCTTGCTAAACGACAACAATGTACATATTTACTTTTAATAATATCAAACATGAATGTTTAAATAACATGAATAGGATGCGCTGATCACGGAAATGTGAAAGCCATTTAACCATATAAAATGTTATAAAACATCGAAAAGTTTAAATTAGATATCAAAGGTGCTAGGCTTATAATTAGATTCGCCAGGCGAGCATTTCGTCTACATTAAACACACCAATGACGCTTAGATCAAAATAGTTAGATAGTCAAAACAAGAACAAGTACAAAGTTGAAGGGCATTAATTTCTATTTCACAGCGGTACAGCTTACAGGTGAAGCAATTTTTAAGATATGTTTTGGGCATTTTGACTGGTTTTGTCGCCATTTGCTGACGTACAGCTGTGGTAATGGGCTCAAATTAATCCTCAGATAACCTGCGATGTGATTTAATGTGCATCAAACTTCTAATATTATCAGTTTATAGACAAGTCGCCTCTTACTGACATGTATTTTTTTCTGTAAAAAACTTTTTCTTCGAATTGAAAGAATATTTTCAAAAAGAAGTGCAAATAAAACTGTTCTTTTTATGTGAATTACGACTTTTTTAAATATCTTGGCAGTGAGTTTTTGAACAATAGTACTAATTTGTAAACTTTAGTGTTCCAGCGCAAGCACATACTTATAATGCGCTAAAAGTCCGAAGTCATTTCTTTAAGATTTTACGGTAAAAGAGACAAAAACCACTAAAATTTCCTGAATGTTTTTTGGCAAAGTTGAAATAGATGTATCAAAACATGGTTTCGTAAGTGTTGGAGTATGATATAGTTGAAAACACGTTTGTATAAATGGAGGAACTTGCACATTTCAATTGGAAAATGACAGACAAAGGAGTGTATTCCTCCTGTTTTGCGTAAAAATCAAAATTTATCATCTGAACACATGATTTTTTAAAGAAAAACTAACTGGGTGTAGATCTTTATAAGTTGTTTTTTTACACTTCTTGAGTAGCTGACTTAAGTACTTAAATTTCAATATATTCTTGACAATGCCAGTGGTGTAGTGGTGTGCTGAACTGACACATGGCACAAAGATCGCGAGTTAGAATCTCAATGACAGAGGTGGAAAAATCATTTCCTATATTAATTGTTTTTTATAAGAATTTGTGTGCCAAATTGCCCCCTATTTTTTACCCCATTTGCTTCATCGAGCTCGGTCCAGGGCGAGCCTGATCAAAAAAGCAATTGTAATTAAATGATTTTTCCTTAAAAAGTTTGTAAAAACAAAGTTCAGGTTACTGATTGATAGAAAACGAATTAGACAAAATATGTGTGTCCGAGTTAGAAATTAGACGTAAAGAGCGTCTCTAATCAGTTATTTTAATGTGACGGACATAGCCATTTCAAGGACTATAGCACGTTTGTCCTCTTTCAATACCCATATGATAAATTTTCTGTCTTTAACAGACTTCCGGCATTGTGTTTCCATCAAAACCTTATCCTATAAGTCCAATAATATGTCTCTGCACGACTTTTTGCCCAAGGATTTAGTATTTTATCACATTTTCTCCAATAGTCACGTGACCTTTGGAAATATACTACGTGACCAAAACAGAATAAATTATCTTCAAATTAAAATTTCTGAAATATTTGACCAATTTTATTTCATATGAGCCCGACATGCCATGTGCATATGCATGACCATTGATGCTAATGCAGTGTTCATTTGAACTTTGATAGTGTGTTTTTAAAGAATGACGGTCTAAAATGTCTGAAAGGGAAAGGGTTAAGGATTTTGAAAAGTGTGATGTCTTATGTGTTGGTTTTGTTTCTGTGCATGTTTAGATTGTTTATTTACGTATTACATGCTTTATTTTTACAAATTTGATTTTAAAACCCACTGATGTCATGGCCATTGCATTTTTTTTCATTTTAAACGTTCATATCCATTTCCTAGTATATTGTTGTTGTCCATTCCAATTTTTCACAGCACGTATTTTCTTGATACCTTTTTCATTAATTAATCCCTTCAGGTTAGTTCTTTGACTACATGTATACGATTTACGCCTTAGAATTTTCCATTTAGATTTCATCTGGCATGCAGCATGCAGTCTTCCTTTACTGTGTTTTTCTATGAACCTATATCCAATACGCCAAAAACGCGCACGTCCAACACCAGACTCACCAGTGACGCCCAGATATAAAAGATCGAAAGTGAAAAAAAGTACAAAGTTGTACAGCACTGAAGATCAAAAGTTGAAAAAGGTTGTGTCAAATACGGCTATGTTTTTATGCTGGGATAAAGAAGACAAAGAAGTCCATTTGTGGTATTTATCTTCCTAAAATCATCTTGTGTATCATAGTCAACTGTTTGTATGCGGATGAGATAAATATTTGATCACTTTATGGTCCACTCTATATTCTATCTTGATGCGGCGTGGTTTGAAGACATTTTGCTGGAATCGCTGTAGATGTCGTCTTTAATTATACTAGATTTTTCACAAATTATTGAACTGATTATGACAAAACTTGACAGAAATGATTGAAATAACCAGTATTACAAAGGAAAAAAGACATACTAAGTCTATTACACAATAATGTCTTCTTTGGGTGTAATACAAAAAAACATGGTACGTCACATCCGGTTGTATACGAAAATAGGTCGAAAAATATATTCCATTGAATTTGACAGTTGTAGATAATTAATCCTACATTTTATTGCAGTAAAACATTTCTGTTTCATAAACATATATCTGGGTTATTTCAAAGCACCATTTTGTTTTTTGTTGTTTTTTTTTGGGGGGGGGGGGGTCTATAGAATATTTTGTAAACTTTAGGTTTTACTAAGGCTTGTACACAGGTTAGATTAGGGGAGAAATTTGATTGGTTAGCTTCCAGTGATAAGAATTTCTTCTATGCATTGACGTGTTATGTGAAAATAAATTATAGTACTGGACAGGATACAGCTTTAATCATGCCAAGTATTTCTTTATTTGAAACAAAAATAAATTCGGCACCATTTTTGAAAAGTGCAAATTTACCAAAGACTAATAGGGGAAATCAATGGTGGTATTATACCTTAAAATGCAATATTGAAATCTCCATTATATTAAAACTGATAAAAACAACGTTAAAAATTTTTAAAAGTACTTTGCCGTCGTCTGTGCATGCACGTATATTGTGAATTGATGCTATGAAAATTGGGGACGTTATCCAATCAGACTGACGTTACAAACGATGTTGCTTTAGCATTTCTGTTTGACAGTATAGTTTAACATGTTTACGAAATTCTTTATCAAATAGTACGACATTATTATGTACACTTATTCATGTCATTGTTTTTTTCTTTTTCCAGTTGTTAACATCATTGAATTGAACTACTGTTTTTTATTAAATTTTTCATTTGTCGATATATGAAGATGCACGTGTCGAAAAGGGATGGACACTTCTTCGTTCACCATCTAATACAGAGCAAAAGGTTTATCTAAATTCATGGAAAAGAGTATATTTGTATGATTGGATATTAACATTTTTTAAAGAAACTTTGTTCTCTTTTGTGAAGTCCTGTTGTAGACCTACTTGTCGTTTGTTGATGTGGTTCATACGTGTTTCTCGTTTCTCGTTTTCACATATAGATTAGACCGTTGGTTTTCCTGTTCACTGCAGAACAATAATAGGAAATTATTTAAATTGTGCCGGTCAATTCAATAACAAAATTGATCGTGGTGAAAATACTGTATAGAACAATTGCATGTTTGGCAAATGAGATACCGAAAGTTATATTGTCAGAGCAAAACAAAAAATAATGTTGTCATACTTTCTGACTCAGTTACTCGATTGCATATCTGAATTCTTAAAATAATGCCGAAGGTTAATTTGTTGTGTCACTCTCCTTGATTTTCTTTTTAATACTTTGCATGATGCGTATAAAGGGATAATTTAGAATACAATATTATTGGTTTTTTCTTGTGTTTTCTATGTTTTCAGAGGTAAATCATGGAAACACCCATATTATAATATACATTGTGTGTAGTGGTATATTAACTGTCGTCATTGGATTTGGTGTTGTTTGTCTCAAACGCAAACACAAAATGAAAAAGCCAACTGCAAACAGGCGCTCGACCAAAAGTGGCGGAACATCGAAAAGAGAACTACAGATCTTGCCGCCACGTGAAAACTTGCAGAGATTTGAGGATCCTTATGCTGTAATAGATGAACAGTGTATCCACAGCAATCCTTAAAATATTAATGTTCAGCTCAAAACCATGCTTAAGCCTGTCAAAATCAAATTGACACAAATTTCCACAAAACCAGACGAAACTAAAAACGTTTTTGTGGTGTCCATTGATCTGAACAAATTTAGTAATCGTGTAAAATTTGTTTCAATAAGCTTGATATGTATAACAAATCTTGAAAATGACCCCTTATAGGTTGATACTTGACAAAAAGGAATTAATTTATATTTACCATTACGTGTGTTCTACGTTTGTACATTCATCCTGTATATCTTTTATATAACATTTGTTGAACTATATTGTTTCAAGAAACTAACCCATGCACTGTTCTTTGTTAACTAATATTTACATATATTTCAGAAATGAAAATGTGTGTATTTTGTATGCATATACATGAATCATTGAATTGATAATACTTTATATACAACATACAAGTTGTTGCTATGTTTTATAGAATATAAAGGTAGTTAAACTTCATTTAAAACCTGACATTTACTAATGAGGAGCTTTGAAAGGCTATTGTTTAGACCCTTTAGATCAAAATAAATAAAGAATGATAATACTACTAAGTCAAAATAATACTGAGTAAATGTTATGCATCCGAAGCGTTTTGTGAATTTGTCTTCATTGGGAACTGGCAAAGCCAAAACATTAAGAACCAATGAAAAACATTTTTCAGCAAAATTATTTTTATGGTTATATTCAAGAAAAGGTCTAAAATGATGTTATTTTGGTGGAATTTGCACTTAATCACTTCAAGAAGTTTAAAGATTTCAAGCAAACCTGAAAGACAAACTTATTAATGCTAACAATAGTTATTTCTATCATACAGGTTCTGATGTTATTTTGAAAATATACAAGGGAGAGTTTAATGGTCAAGATTTTACGACCTATTGTATCGAAAATCTGTGTATGGGTATTCACGGAGAGATATTAAGGGTGTTGTGGTTTCAACATATTGAGTTATATTGAGATTTAGTTGTTAGATTAGTCGATATGTAACCATAAAATTTAATTAGATCTTAAGAATCTGTTTTTATTGTAAGTGTCCAAATCTATTTGATTTAAAACATATAGTATTATTATTTAAAAAGATCATTTGTTTATGTGTGTTAAAGTACAATTTGTATTTGCTTGAAGATTGTTTCACATTTTATTTTTATTAGTCATAATTTTTATATAATTATAGAGATTTCACTTACCAGTTAGAAATTTGTAGAACATTCTAATTTGTTGTCGTGGATGTTATAGTTATCTTTTTAATACTGGACAATGAAATCATTACAGTGTGTACTGGCTGGTCATTATCATCAACAAATTACATAATCTTAGTTTTTTACACACATCCTCTTTAATTCCGGATTATGTCAAACAATAAATAGTCAGTGAAAAAGGATGAATAAGATTCTCTTTCTAGAAGGGACAATTTTATGAGCTTGATTATTTAAATCTGAATTTGTTTTATTTGGTAAATGCTCATTCTTCCTCTTCATCATCAAAATTTAATTTTTGACCCTGATTTGGACCAACTTGAATAAAAATCTAAATCCATGATTAGATTCAGCATATCAAAGAACCCCAATAATTCAGTTTTTGTTTAAATCAAGCAATGTTACATTTTAAACCTTTCGACCTTAATGTAGACCAATTTGAAAACGGGACCAAAAATTAAAAATCTAAAGCACAGTTAGATTCGGCATATCAAAGAACCCCAATAATATGATTTTTGATGAAATCAAACAAAGTTTAATTTTGGACCCTTTTAAACTCAATGTGAACCAATTTAATAACGGGGTCCAACAATCAAAATCTGAATACATGTTTGGATTAAGCATATCAAAGAACCCCATATATTCATTTTTTGTGGAAATCAAACACCATAAATGGACCAACTTGAAAACGGGGTCCATAATCAAAAATCTAAATGCATGATTAGATACAGCATATCAAAGAACCCAAAAAACAGAGTTTTTGTTTAAATCAAACGAAGTTAAATTTTGGTTAATGTAGATCAATTTGAAAACGGGACCAAAAATTAAAAATCCAAAAACACAGTTAGATCTGGCATATCAAAGAACCCTATTACCTTGATTTTTTATGAAATCAAACAAAGTTCAATTTTGGTCCCATTTATACCCAATGTGGATCAATTTAATAACGGGGCCCAAAAATCAAAAATCTAAATACATTGTTAGATTTAGTAAATCAAAGAACCCCATGTATTCATTCTTTTTTTTTAAATCAGACAAAGTTTTATTTTGGACCCCAAAAATGGACCAACATGAAAACTGGGCCTTTAGTCAAAAGTATAAATACATGTATAGAATCAGCATATCACTGAACCCTAAGAATTCAATGTTTGTTAATATCAAACTAAGTAAAATTTGGACCCTTCTGACCTTAATGTAGACCAATTTGAAAACGGGACCCAAAATTCAAAATCTAAATACACGGTTAGATTCGGCATATCAAAGAACCTCAATAATTCAATTTATGATGAAATCAAACAAAGTTTAAATTTGGACCCTTTGGACCTCGGGTGGACCAATTTAAACACCGGGCCCAAATTCCAAAAACTTAATACACGGTTAGATTCAGCATATCAAAGAACTCCAAGAATTCAAGAATAAAACCACTTTGAAATTGGTCAAGAAATAAACAATGAATACAGGTCATAAACCCCATAATCAATCCCAACCTTTATGGAACCCTGTGGTTCAATTTCAGAAAGATCCATACGCTAACACACAAGTAATTGTCTGGAAACAAGAAAAATACTTATTATGACCCCCTTTGGGCCCCTTGTTCCTAAACTGTTGGGACCATAATTTCCAAAATCAATCCCAACCTTCCTTTTGTGGCTTCTAACCTTATGTTTAAGTTTATATAGATATATTCACTTAAACTTAAGTTATTGTCCGGAAACTAAGTGTTTTTGGACGACGCTGACGACAACGACGACAACGTGATTCCAATATACGACCAACATTTTTTTTTAAATTTTGCGTTCGTATTAAAATCAATCGTAAAAAAATCCACAAACATAACGATATCTGGACAATATAAATGTAACTGATTGCAATGATGTCAATTTTTTCCGTTATCACAGCAACATTTATGCGTAGGACACTTATTGAAAGACAAAGTCTACTACTTTGCAGATGTACCTCCTAACTAGACTCGATGAGAGGTCACATAACTTGAAGATACTAGTACGTCGTTGTAGAAGCATTTGTTATACACAAACAGACAGGACTTCATATATTAAACTGACAAAAGGCCAGCAGACATGCATGCACCATCAGTTTGTTCTCTTTTTTTTTCTAACTTTTTGGTCTTACGTTTTTGTCATTTATGTGATTCTTTTTTTTTTCTAAATATATTTAATGCTGGAGTAAGAAGTATGTAGTAGGTGACAAACATAGAGTTTGTCATCCTAAAGAACGACCTAGCAATATGTCATCATTTAAGTCATTGGTTCATTTTTGTTTTCATTTTGCAATTCATTAAAAACTTCCTCAATTGAAAATATACGATATAAATTCTTTTGTTTTATTGTATACATAATCCATTTACGATAAAAGCGATCGATTATTGTTGTTAGTCAAGATCAATAGGAAATCCGCTTCCCATTCATTGAAACGAATATTGTTTTATAAATTGAAAAAAATTCATGGTTTTACAATTACATACTTTGCAATATTGGAAATATGATATACCCTTTGAAAACAATCTCTAAAGCAAATGTTATCCCGCTGAACGTTTTCAAAGTTCCTTTGAAAACAAAGGCAGATGCTCATTGTTAGATAAGAACTTAACAAGACAATAACAATAAAGTCAACTACAGTAAAAAAAAAAAAAAAAAAGGCAGAAAACATGACAATTTACAGTTCTGAATCATACCGAGTCTGCAAACTCAATAAAAAGTAGATATCCAATATCTGCATTTAACAATGAATTCTCATATGATACCAAAATAACAAAGTTAAAACACGGAAAAGCACTGATGATTATAGTGGCATATCAATTTCTGCAAGGTTTAAACATTTTGTTTATAATCTTAATTCTCTAGATCGGTGTGCTAAAAAATGTACATTGACATTTATAAAATATTAATTTTGTTAAATGCGTACCTCAAGTTTTAACTACGTTTTCCTTAACTAGGAAACCCATTCATAATAAATTTAATCAATATCAAGTATTTCTAAGATGATGAAAAACGTAAGAAATCATGATTTGTATATATCACGTGATTATTGAGATTCCCGCCTAAACCACACTGTCATAAGACCACGTATATTTACGTATCTACCAATCATACGATTTATTTGAGTTGTCTTTCATGGTTTTGACCATGACTTTGTTTTTCCGATATACTTTAATTTTCAAATTTAATAAACCTTTTATTATTTGGTATTTGTATTGCTTTTGTTTGTAGTTATCAGATTGATATCTCTTCTTCTTTTCGTTTTTTTAATGTTTCATAATATTTAATTCCATGGGTATTTATTATAGGATAGATTTTTTTAAGCAATTTCAGAATATTTTTTTAACTCAAAGTGTTAAACTAAATTTGTCTCTGTTAAAGTTGATAACTGAGATTGCGTCCTACTTTATAAAGCATCATTTTCAAACGTTCTCTTCTCTATTGCAGTCATTCGATCTTTTTTTCAACAGGAAAAACGTACGTCAACAGCAAATCGATATTAAAAAAAAAAGTAAAACAGGTCTTGTACTTCTTTAAATTTTGATAGTTCACATACACTTTTCTTTCAAAGGAAAGTCAACGAACATTAAAACAAAACCGAATATTGTAATTTTTAATAATGTATGTAAATAAATGTGCACACCAATTCGCTATATAGATTGCAATTTGGAAGGTGTACTTTATTAGCAACTGATAACTAATAAGCTGCATATATACACGTTGACCACTATGGATAGTAAAGTATCAATTTATAGTATATATGTAGTAATTTGCTAAAAATATCCTCTCCCAAGTATATCTGATTAAAAGTGGACGAGAATGCTATTTTCTAACTTGTTACATTTTTGAGACAACTATAGTGTCACTTCAGTCTTTACGGGAATTTTCTTTTACTCTTACTTTTCCAATAAGAAGTGAATTCTAAAGGTTGCATTTCTGTAAATATTGACAATGCAATATCCCATAGGAACTCATTTTACGGCTAAAACTGTACCAGGTTTTGAAAAAAATCTTATCCTAGATTTGAAAGTTCATTTGCACTACAATTTGTTTCAAAGGTCAAAATATAGGGCCTGAACATTTCAGAGTTTACACTACCCCTACATCGAATGAAGGGTTACCACATATTTCAATGTAAACAAAATGCACATGTATATTTACTGGTAACATTCCTAAGTTATGTCTCTATGAGATGGAACACAGAGAGCATAACTGGGAACCAGTATGTAAATTTTCTATGAATATTCTAGATCTCCCCAAAAGAGGCGTGGTTTGAGAAACAGCTGTATTTACAAAGTGCAACCTATAGCTATCACATATATTGATTTAGGTTGTTAAAAATGTTAGTTTCAATTTCTGTTGCGTCTCGCTTTTGAGGTATATAACTATATATATATATATATATATAGTGACAACTATGCGACAGATCCATTGACAGGAGCACCAGTGAAGGAGTGAAACGACTGAAAAAAAACATTTTATATTCATAATTATATACTAGTATATTATGGGATTGACTGGTAGCAGGCTAGCCTCGAATATGGGTTCAATTATTTTGTTGGACCCCCTGATCGAATGATTTTAGAACTGTATGTCTTTGGAATGTATAAAAAGGTATATGCATTTACCATTATCATTTTAACATCCTTGATATATATATGTAATATTTGTCGCTGGATAAAGACAAACATCAGTATCATCATACGTACAATAGCTTGAGGCTAGATCTCCATCGTAAGTACATGTTTTATATATAGCTTGAGGCTTCTTCGTCGTAAGTATTATATCTTAAGGCTTAATTTTATCTGATATTTTAGCAATTTATGTCGAGAACAGATTTACGCATGCATCTCTATGCTACATAGTTTTTATAGATATCCAAGTTATAGCCAATTGAGATCATAGAAGTATGTTTTTCAAATGATTTTGTCACTATTAAACAGTAAGAAAGGGATTGACTCATGAGACTGAAGCGAAGCACAAAACAGAAAGTTCTAATATTTCCAAAATCCACAGCTGCTAAACACTATCTTAAAAACAACTACAGCTAATGAATAAAGAATAATTATCCAGTTTGTAATATTGATCAATAATGTCGTACTGTTACACTATTGTCCTAGTATGGATGTGCCTGTCCCAAGTCAGGAACCTGTAATTCAGTGCTTATCGTTTGTCATTTGCGTTCATTTGGCCGTTAGTTTTCTCGTTTTAATTGTTTTACAGTTGTCATTGTGTGTCCTCTTATAGCTGACTATGTGATAAGGGCTTTGCTCAATGATGAAAGCAGTACGGTGGTCTATAGTTGTTAAAATTTCTGTGTCATTTGGTCACTTGTGAAGAGTTGTCTTATTTGCAATCATACTACACCTTGTTTTTTGTACATATCACAAATTAAGAATAAACAAATTATAGACAGTCTAAAAAAGCAAGACCTTTTGTCATATTAAAAGCACAGAGTGTCTGTAGGACCATATCTGTGTAGCAGATTATATGTAGTTTCCACATGTCCTTTAGGTAACACGTTAGTATCACATTTTTGTGTTCAGTGAGCTACTGAATCACGGAAAAAATCCAAATCAGTATGTAGTCCTAAACTTTTAAATCTCATGCGAGATGCCTAATGTTCAGACTTTGTTGTTTTTAAAAAGTAATTATCAAAGTCATACGACAATCATTTAAGGTTTTTGTGATTATTGCCTGATCCAAGATATTTGAAAGAGGGTGCAGTTCTCAATATTTGAATTTCTACTGACGAGCGGAGCTTTATGAAAAATAATTTGGACGATTATACGCTAAAGATTTGTATAGATATTGTGGAAAATATGAGATTTTCAAAAAAAATTAGCGATTGAAAGGGGGGAGTACGTCCTCTGTATCCTCGAATGCACTTTTAGGTATACATGGACAAAAACATCGTCCCATACATTAGTATAGGTAAAGACGAAAAAGTAATCTTTGATCAATATATCAATGCTATGAATTTCTAATCACATCAAATTATCTTCAATTAAACTATGGAATTTTTATTTTTTTTAAATAGTCGAGTTCACTTTTTGCATTCGGGTGTGTTGGCATCTACTTTAAACTTTAAAAAAAGACAATTTTCTCGCTTCAGAATTCATTATTTTAATATTTTCATGCTAAATTTTGTCTTGGTAGTTTTTAAAATTCTAAATTTGAGAAGAACTAAAATACGGGTCACGTGAAATGACAAGGATTGATGGGTGTATGTCAACTTACTTATTCCATTATAATATTTGTGTCAATAAAATCATTCAGAGTTTAATAACAAAATATTTAAAGATTCAAAACTTAGTTTGGGTTTTTACTTAAAGTATGTTCCAGCAAACAATGCCTGTTTAAAGAGCAAAACATGCATGCAGTGTATTCTCCCCTCCGTCATGCTTCAATGCAATAGGACGAAATACGTTGAGTTCGGTCGGTTATGTCGAGTAAGGTCATTTTATTGGAAATATCTATAATGGGTCAATATGTAATAAAGATCTATCATAATTTTAATAAATAGGTAAACAAACACTGTTTCTTCGGGAATATTGTTAACTGATAAAATCATGAATCATTTACAGTGAAAAATACCGAAGTTACAACGAGTTACCTTATACCTTTAATAATTTCTTTCATAGCTACAAATACTTAGTACCGATGTCGGCTGTCACAGTTGTGAAATTATTCCAAACATAATATCTAAATCAAATTTTAGCAATCCATTAGAAAATCCTTGTACCAAGTCAGGAATACGACAGATGTTATCCTTTCGTCTGACGTTTTTGAGCCATTGATTTTGTCAGTACCATGTCAGGAATAATCAGATGTTATCCATTCGTTAAATTTGATTGAGCTTTTGATTTTGACATTTAAATAGGTTCTTTCCGATTTGAATTTCCCTCGGAGTTTAGTATTTTTGGGATTTTGTTTTTGTTTATAGAGACTGCATATTAATTTACGATCAATGTAAATTGTTGATACTCTCCTTAACATGTTTAAGAAAATCTAATAAACATGGTAGTAAGATCTTTGGAATTTGTTAGATTTTGTAATATTGTTGATTTTTTTATAAAATGGTGTTAACCCGATCCAAAAGGGTATATCTATACACCCATGAATGCTCCTTCATCCTACCGATACGAATATGGTGGCATTGTACACGGTCATGCTTTATTGAGATTTTGGTCTCCATCATCACTTATTAATAATCGATATGCGCATATAATGAAGTCCAATTGGATATGTACAATTTAATAGTTGAAGAAAATCTGACAGCGTCAGGGCAGAAAACCGAGACACAACAAAAAAACATTACAAAAATACGTTAAAAGAAAATTAAAAACTCAGACAAGTGTTAATTAATTGAAAAGATGGGTATAATGGGTTTTTTTTATTGTTTGAAGGATTGTTATCACATTTATTCATATTTTTATCTGAATATATAAATACTACATTCATGTACGGCTAACGTTCCGTGTTATCCGCTTCTTCTGTGGGTTATAAAAGATCATTAACATTTGGTGGTATTACCAGCATTTATTGCAGTTGTGCCGTTATCTTAGTTGAGTTTTTTCTTTATATGTTCTATTTTTTATATATTGAAGGGTTTATTCATGTAATATAATATTTTCCATTGTTTTAGAAGCATTTGCACAACCCAACCATTTAAGTACTTGACCCATGCTTTCATATTGCATACATTAAAAAAACTTCCTCAATTGAAAATTAACCATTATATAACCATTTATTATTTTTTTCAAAAACAATCAATTTATGTCGATAAAAAATCGTTATTGTTGTTTGTCAAGGTTCATAGGAAATCCGCATCCCATTTGTTTCATTGTTGTAGAAACTTGTGAAATTATTCAAAATCAAAATAATTATTTAGCAGTATTTCAAATATAATATATTTATTGAAATAAATGATGATGCAAATATAACCAGATTTACCCACCTGTACATTTTGTAGTGCCTACATTTTGTATGAAAACGAAGATGCACAATGTAATACAGAAATTCAATACAACAATATCCAAAATGTCAAATTAGATTTTTTTTACGAGGCAGGGCTTGCGAATATACAGTTTGTCTATCTCCACTACGTAATGACTCCAAAAACATCGTGAGTGAACAGTAAGTATCGATTATCTGATTTAAACTAAGAATTTCGGCTTATATTTTAAAATAAAGATATTAAAATGGACAAGTGCTGATAAGATTTTTGATTTTGACCATAAATATGCATATCTTCGGGGTAACAATTCCTATTTGAAAAACTCCACTCTCTATAGCATTTGACTAGCACAAACAAGTGCATAATTTAATTTGACTTTGAAATAAAGTGCGTTTAAAGTACAAGTGCTATCAAATTTTACATTTACAAAGCAAACTAATATTTACCAGTGTTTTATAGAAAAGTTCACTGAATTCTAATTGCAATTTTGAAATCATACCACCCTACATGTTGTTTTACTGGCAACTGAACTTCATAAAAGATTTAAAAAAAGAAAAAGAAAAATGTAAGTAGTGTTTAAAACTATAAGCTAGGCCAAAAGTACAGTGATTGTACAAGATTAGTTATACAAATATAATGTATCCATGAGCCTATAAACACGTGATGTAGGCAAGTAGAGAGATCTGAAGAACAGTTTCTTAATTCATTAGCTTCATTAATATTGAGATAACCGTAGAAGATGGAGGCAAATTACAACTTCTCGTCTTTGTTCAGGTAAATTTAATGTAAGATTCGGTGTATTATGCTTTTATAGGATAACTCTTAGTAAACGTTACATTCAGACAGAATTAAAGTTATTGTAAAAATTCTACGCGTTTATGTATTGTGTTTACCGGAACTACATTATATATCTGTCTGTTTTAGGTCAGGGACTTGTTATTCATTATTCAATGTTATTTTTCTAGTGTCGGTGTGTGAATTTTTTAGGCTTTACGATTTATCAATCATCTGGCAATTTTTTTTTTTGATTTTTTTTATTGTATTAAATATTGTCGCTTTTATTATCATGATAACTGACTTTAGACTGAGATTTTGCTCATATTGTTAAGGCAGTTTATCAAAGAATAAAAGCTTAATTGTATGTAGTTTTCGCTTTACAGAATATTTGTCTCATTGACAATTTAACTCAATCACCTTTTGTATTAACTGCCATTAGATCCCATAGTTATATAATAAAGAAGGGACGTCGCTCAATACTTCACTCTGAATATTAAAAAAAAAATAGTTACTTACTTTCAAGACTTCTTTTGCGATGAGATAATTTACGTGTATTTTGAAATTCTATAAAACAAAGGCAAATGATGGTAATGGAGGTGGTTATATGAATGTTAGGTACACTACTAGCAGGGAAGTAGTTATTTTCACTCTAATCGATTTTTTTTTATGTGAAAATGTAAGGTATTACTTTAACTTCTATCATATAGTCGTGCTCATATCATGGGAATATAAAGACAAGCCATGTTCTTCATTTGCAGAATACAAAAAGCTATTTTTTTTTCAAATATATTAATACAGGATAAGAAACTATTCATGAACAGTTGGGTGTTACCTGTGTTGGTCACATAATTTGTATTCTAAATTTTCAATTTTTTATGTTCTTCATATTTAAATATCTGTTTACTGTTTTGATTTTTTTACATGTTACTCAACATAAATGCATAGGTGTGGATGTTAAATATTCATCTTTTGTGGGACTTATATAACCAAATATACAGTGTGGTAATTTTTTGTAGTTGAGGGCCGTACATTCTCCTGTAAAAGTCGAGATCAATAATATATTTTCTCTCGTGGATCGTGGTCAGTAAGACCTAACTTCTGATATCTACCATGTTTCGGGTGCAGATTAATTTTCATTCGTAGGAACAATAGATCGGGCATAGCGTTTGACAGTCTCACGTCTGGTTGCCTTTTTTAGAAATTGTTGGTTTTCTTTGATTTCAACAGCCTGCTCATGCTGTAACCAATTGTACATGTAGTTTAGATGCTTTTCTTACAGTGATTTTCAATGGGCGTTTTTTTTTAAATTCCATTCGTTATTCCATAAACAGGTATGACAGGATTTATATTTCAAACAATAGTATTACTCTAGGAATCAGTCGTGTTCATGTGTTCATACAATCCACCCCACTCTACCCCCCCCCCCCCCTAAAAAAAAATAGAAAGAAACAAAAAAAGAGAAACAAATGTACAGGCGGAAGATATCAATGATCAATGGGGCATTTGGAAAAAGTGAACGACACTTGGATAATTTTTGTCGTAACATGTGAAATAAATAGTGCTTCATATATAAACGCAAAGTGGCAAGTTCAATGCATATTCAGGACAAGAACGTTAACATGATAATGAAAATTGCTATATGAGTTATGAACCTGCTAATATGCTAAGTCGAATAAACAACAGTTAGGAATTAAACTTCTGATGAAATATGTATACAGGTAGATTAGAGGACTATATTTTATGACCTTTCATGTGAGGATCTACTATCACTTTTTTTTCAGAAAATATACGCTGAATTTCACATACCGCATCGCGATGATATGCTGCCAAAAATTGTGTCATATCAAGATCATTTTCAGCATTTTGTTTCGCCAGATATTTTGTTATGATAATTTTATCAACAACCCCTTGCAGTGTTGCATGTATTTGTGTGTTTGTTTGACAAAAACACTATTTCTGATTAGGGATTCTGTATTAAAAGTCTTAAATTTTCTGACAGCTGCATGTTGTATTTCATGTATAGATAAAACATGTACAGCAACAGGCATTGTTGTCTGCTTAAGTGTTATTTACACAATAACCGCGTCAAGCTTCGTATCTTTTTAAATTGTTCTTTCTTGTATTCTACAGTACACAATTTGAATTATTGTTTGATAGACAGGATTGCCCTAAGCTTTGCATAGGCTCATCAAATCAAAAAGTCACTTTCCTGGTATAATGGAATTTAATGACTTCTACATGTTCTACAAATATTTTCATTTTTAACATTTCTAAAATATCCCTTTTTTTGTGTGTCTAATTGGCATTAAGCTATAGCACAGTCAAAACATTATCAGATTTTGACAACACTTTTCAATCATATCAACACAACTCAAAAATTACTTTTTTAATATTTTATCATAACATTATTATAACCAGCTGCTTATTGCGACAGTGACTGTCTCTTCTTTATGCTCGAAACGCAACTATATGAAATACTGATATTAAAACCACTGCAAGATTTGGATTTTTTTGTGAATGGAATTTTTATTTTTTCATTTTCATTTAATCAAATGTTTGGCTTATATATGTAAAAATTCATTTAAACTAAAGGTAAACAAAAATAAGGCGGGCAAACATTGCTTTGTAGCCAGGACATATTAATGGAAACCTCACGGTTTGACTCAGTATATAATGTCTGCATATTTAAACGAAAAGTAAGACACGGTGTTTGAAAAGACTTTTATTATGATAAACATGATAAATACGAGTTTTAACCATTAACGTCATCCAAAGAGTCATTTGGAAAGCCTATACCGTATGCACTATTTCAGCATATTATGTTTTTTGTGTCGACGCTTTGTTTTCAGTCGGCCGATTTGCATTTATGCTGGTGTTAACATATTTGTCTGGCTCCTTGTTGTCTTCAGAAAGAGTATTAATTTCCAGTACAACATAGTGAAGTGGTCGAGACATTAGATTATCGGAGTCACTCCTCAACGAACCATTTTTATCGTTATTGCTTAATGATGAAGAACGTACAGCAGTAGCTTCTGGGTCAGTATTATTACATTCTGTATTAGCAACAGGAGTCATATACAAATGAGGATCAGTATTTGGCATAATTGGTTGGTAAGGATTTAGATAATCAGTATTTTGATTGTTCTCGCTTCTCTGTTCTGTATTTGATGAATCACTTGACGTGTCACTGTTTTCTTCGTCTTGATAAATGTTGGCATCATGCGAAACAAATATAGTATCATCAATTTCTTCATAGGCATTAATTGGATCTCCTCGTATTTCCAATGATTCATTTGTTTCCGGAGTCGTTGGATCTTGCCGTTTATTTCTCTTTATAAATTGTTTGAGGAACATGAAAATAACGCCGATACCAAATCCCATTAATAGACCAACGAAAGCAAAAATAACTACTTCAACACTAGAGCGAAGTTGTTCTGAATCATAAAAATAATGATGATTATTCAGATTGATATTTGCATTGATATAGCTAACATAACCGCAATGTAAACTCAAGCAAGGTTACATAACGTTTAGTTTACTGGCAATGGATACAACAGGAAAATAGTCGATGAGGCTGAATAAGTCAACCTCGTAGCGAACATTGCATAACACATTTTCTTTTAAATATGTACATAAAACTTGATGAATCGATTCAAAAACCATCTACTTCAGACACTAACTATTTGTCAGAATTAAGCATAAAAATATCTCTTCTTAAAAATTTGTATATAATGTTTATACAAACAATATTCAAGAGTACAGTTGTTCCTTGACTATTGTGGAAGGCGGTGAAATTTTACATGTAATAGTATACAACCTTATGTTATAATTTCCAACCATAAATAAAGCAAATCTTCTACTTATACAATAGCATTATAATTCCATGTATCTATATATATTTAATATACGTCTACAATCTTACGGCATATCTTCAGTTTTGAAAATTTTATTGGTAGTTTTTCTTTAGAAAGATGTTACTGCATATATATTAAAACAACTTTAATTTATATTATTTTCTCTTGAAATTCAACTTTTAAAAGATAATTAAAACCTTTAATATTGCATTTGTCAGTTAAAAAAAAAATCGTATCACAATGTATATAACATGCTGAAGTAAAATTATCAATGTGTGTATACATTTGTGTGGCTTGTTTGTTCTTTATCATTGATATTGTTAAAAGACAATATTCATCTGTTTTCTAAAGGCATATCCTTTGTTAAGTCGCAAATGATTTCATGTTCAGTTGTTTTAAAAAAAAAAAAAGGATGCTTTTTAGTAAAAATGATACAAACGATTTTATCACAATGTCAATGCTTTTTTTTTGCGGACTTTTTTTTAATATAGCATAGTCAGTGGAAGGTGTATTGTTAAGCAGAGGGGATTTCAATACAGTTGTTGATAATAATTTAATTGTGGATGTAACGCGTGATGGGCTGACGTTGTTTTGTTTATCAGCTCATAGACATAATTTTGTCATGTGATCGTGTGTTCATAACGTTTGTTCAAGGTTTACGCCCGTATAAATGGCATTCAAAATTAAATTATAAGAAATAACTGTAATGCTTGTTTTCTGTCTATTCAAAATAACATCAAAAATTTGATGCACACTAAATAACCCGCGTATAGACAGAACAAATCACGGTTATTCCTTAAAAAATCTTTGCTTGAGCAGATTATATGTTTTTCAACCATTTATGTAGTAACAGTGTATTCTCGATAATTAATTTACCTTCATCCCCTTGTTTGTCTTCATGATAATTAACTGTAGTTTTGGTTTCTTCTGTAAGATCTTGTATAGTTGTTACATTTTGTTCTGTATAAACTGTTGATTTTGTCATGACTTTCATTATTCGATCTTTTAAAGTGTTTACCGTAATGCATCCAAAAACGTTATGGCAGCTAAAATATATGAAACATTTACAGCTGTCAACCGCATAGGCAGTGATATAATATCTATCATTTTTTAAATTCATGTATATTTACATACTTCAAATGTATTGGTTGAGAAACGCGGAATCCAACATCTAAGTGAGAAAAAACTGTGCCACACATACTGAATAATACAACTGAAAGCATGCATATACTGACATTTATAGTGTTTTTGGTTCGATAATTCTTTTGTACAAATCTTTTCACATTCGAAAAAGTTAAAATAACACACAAAATACTAAACATCGAGTAAAATTCAAAACGGAAAGGCCCTAATCAAATGGAATAATATAAAACTCAGACACATCAAGCAAATGGATATCAACTGTCATATTTCTCACTTGGTACAGGCATTTTTGTTATGTAGAACATGGTGGATTAAACCTGGTTTAATAGCTATGTTAAATCGCTCACTTGTATGTCAGTCGCATCAAATTCCATTATATTGACAAAGATGTGTGACAAAAACAAACATACATAATAAGTAAAAATATCAAAAATAGGGGTACAGCACAAAAAACGTACAAAAGAAAAAAGCAGTTCTGACAAACTCCTTATATCGATTATCAAAAATCATGTCAATATAGACACATGTTAAACTGTACTAAGTAGTTACTTTGGTGATAAAAAGACTCTTTCTAATATCAAAAATAATATAGAGATAGTGTCTCTTGTGTTCTAATGATATACATAATACGTAATAATAATTAACGTGTTCACAGTAACTGCAAGACAACGCCTGCAACTGTCGCAAGTCCTTATACACTCTTATATCACGATCTACAAATCAAAGGAAAGCACGATTTTAGCAATGCTCACAGTTTTAACATACAAAATAAAGAGTTGACCTGAGTACTACATTCCATAAGTAGAAGGTATCAACTAATGTATAACATTAGCTATCAACTAGTTCAAATGAGTGGATTTGGGTTTGAAATAATGAATTATTCTTTCTCTGTCAATAAAATCATGGTTGTATAAGTATTTATTAGTGTTACTAAATGCATTAACAAAATGATTAATTGCAAACCGTTCATATCTTCCACAATTGCAAGACTCAGAACACTTCCAACCAAAACTGTTAGTAGGGCATGTCTTGCATGGTTCGCCGTGTGCTGCTAAAAAGCCTGTTTTACATTCTAAAAAAAGGATTAAAATTTTAGAACGTTGCAACCTATTATTAAATTTTCCTGAAAATGTCTAATAACTGCATTGTTGAAAGTTTGAAATGTGTGTGTATTCGAAAACATACTTGTACTACATGCTATTTGAGGTAAAACCATAAAGTGTTACTGACAACACCAATTTTAATTCAATGCAAACTTTACACATTCCCATATATTTTACAGTACAGGGTCAACATGTGTTTTGTTGCGAAATAATGGTGATATATAGATAAATGTGAATAAGGAATTATTTAAAACACTTTTGTAGCCAAACTCAAATAAACTGAAAATGTGACAAAATATGCTGCTTAAAATAACATCGTATGCAATACAAAAAGAAGATTTGCTGTAGCTGTCGGATAAAACTACAGTGTATATAATTTAAAGAAATACAAGCAGACTAGACATATCCATGATAACTCATTTTTTTTCTAAATGAATAAAAAATCAATAGTTGCATTCATATTTGACTTGTAATATTGTTCATTAAACTAACGCCTGAAATTTAATTTTTTTTGGTATGGCAAAAGTCTACATAAGAGTGTAGATGCATATACATTTAGCTGTGAATGGATATACTCATTCATATATTTTAAAAGTGTTTCAAAATGTTCTAAATGTTTGTAGTCATCTTGTATGTAAACCTGTTGTTGTATTCTTACAAATCAATAGACAAGTATACTTTCTTAGATACTTTAATACAATTACACGAGTGATGGTAGCAAACACGTAATATTTACTGTTTCACTCCTGTTGTCAGTTAAGGTAGTCGTTTTCACATATACCTCTAATCTCAATTTATGTTTAACTAAATCAGTGCTATGATATCTTCTTATTTCTTACCTATGCATTCATCATTTTTACGCTCAGAATTGTCACAGCAAAAATATATGTTTTTGAATATGAAACGGCGTCCTTTGCTAAAAAGAAAATCACAATGTCGTGTGTTGTTTCTTTTGAAGCTAAAATATTATATTATTAATATGTTGGTATACTTGCTAATAAGACAACTTTCAACCCGAGTTCAAATGACAAAGAATTTAACAACTATAGGTCATCGTACGGCCTTCAACAATGACCAAACAAAAAAGCTTGTAAACTTTAACTCACAAAAAACAGAAACCATGATTATTTCAAGAAAATCAATAAAACCTAGTCATCCGATCTTAAAAATGAATGACACTGATCTTCAAGAAGTTTCTACTCATAAACATTTAGGTATTATTTTTTCAAATAATGGATTATGGAATATTGACATTGAATATATAGTTAAGCGTGCATACAATAGAATAAATATCCTTATAGGAATAGGAAGATGCGTTTTGTACTTTATAGGTTCACTTTAGACAAAATGTATTTTTCATATATTCGACCAATATTAGAGTACGGGGATGTCATTTGGGATAATCAAACACAATACTTGACAAATAAAGTGGAACATGTTCAAATTGAAGCTATGAGAATTGTAACAGGTGGGAATAAATTAACTTCGAAACAGGTGCTTTATAAGGAAACGGGTTGGGAAACACTTTCAGAAAGAAGGGAAAACACAAGCTCACAATGTTTTATAAAATGGTGAATAAGGAAACTCTATATTATTTACAAAACTTGGTACCAAATCAAATAGTTAATTTACATAACCATTTCACTCGTCAGACTCAAAATACTTCTGAAATTCGTACACGAACCAATCTATACTCCGATTATTTCCTTCCTTCGTCTGTTAAATTGTGGAATAAGTTATCAGACCAAACGAGAAATTCTACGTCTTTAAGCATTTTTAAAAGTCGTATAAAAAACCCAAATAATAAATGCCCAAATTTTTACTACACTGGTACATGTAGTACAAGAATGGGTCAAGTATTACATGCCAGATTAAGGATGAATAGTAGTTGTTCAAGCGAAATCTAGTAGATTCTTCAAACTGCTCGTGTGGTTTGATCGAGTCTACAGCTCATTTCTTATTGCATTGTAAAAAATATGACGAATTGCGTAATGACATTATTTTCTCAATTAATTATCCAGTCACACTAAACACGAATTTACTTTTATTTGCATCACAAGCTCTTAATTTAGACCAAAATACAGATATTTTTGGAAAAGTACAAAAATTCCTACTAAAGTGCAAAAGATTTACAAGTTAATTTGGTATTTACTATTCTCACTAAATTGCATTTCATCTAAACATGTGTGTAGTATTTCAGTGTAGTTTTGTTTTTCTTTATTTTTTACTTTTTTTTTCTTCTTTTGTTGTATTTATTTTCATTATTTTAAAATGAGTTTTTTTTCTCCTTTCTTTTTTTGTTATATAGTTACTTAGTTTATTCTTGTTCCATATCATAGTAACATTGCATGCTATATTTATGTAATAGTTAACTGGAGTTGGTATTTCCGAATCCTATTATTATTGTGTATTTTATATGATGATATTTTTGTATTGATGATGAATAAATATGTTTAAACTAAACAAAACACATACCACGTAGTAAACCATGCAAGGCCCGAGAATGGCACATGTTAAAACATTTATCTGACAATACGTAATACCCCATTTATGTGCATAACAATCAATGAAAAGCAAAATATGATGTACTATATATGAAACATGACAGCCACTGACTTACAGACTTTTCACTTGGGACAAGCACATACAGAATGTAGCGGAGTTAACATGCTAGCTAGCGCAAAACCCTTCTATTACCTTTTGACAGTGGTGTAACAGTACGAAATAAGAAAACACTATAAAAAGAACATATTCTTGTTTTCTCTGTTATCTGAAATTATCCGAAGCCAATTGCTATATATAAAGACTGTAACTGCAAAGAAAATATTTAAACAATGACTTCTGATATCACTGTTCAAGTGAACTCTTTAGTTGCTAGTAGTAATTTGTTTAATTTCTGTTTGCACCAGTATTGAATTAAGAAATGTTGTTCTATTAGAAAAAGTCGGGGCAATAATACCTGTCCGATTTGCTTGAATTTTCAGACTATATGTTTCCGCCTTATATTTTACACTGTATACACGTTATTAGGTAATACTATGTAGTCAATGTATAAAATCATAATTTTTCATAAAAATTACTGGCTTTAATAATCCATTCATGTAGAACAATATGTTTTTGTACCTTTCAATAAATGATCTGTAACATTTTTTTCCATTGACCAAATTATTCATGTTTAAACAGCATACTATTATCGACGTATGCAACACGGGGATTGCATAGACAGCCATGACCAAGTTTCTAAAGGAAATATATCACTGTGCAATGGTAATTATACGACTTTTGCATTCGTTTCCTCATGTGTTGTGCCTGTTACAAAACACTTTGTACATCCGTTATTAAAATATATAATTCAATCTTTTGATGATTATTCAGTTTAAAATTTTAGAAAGATCATATTTAAATGGATGAATTTTTATAATAACAACTTGAAAACTTTGTAGTGACCACTTATATATCACCTCCTACAATTGCACGAAATTTATCGTATATTGATTATTTCGAAAACAATTTTTCTATTCAACTTTAATTTTATCGTTTCTTTTTTCATATTTGATACCTTTCAATGATACAGAAATTGAAAATTAGCAGTTCATATGCTTCATATTGTTTCTATAGTGTTCATTTTCCTATTAAAAAATGGACATAACCATAGTTGCAAGATGTGGTATAATTGTTTATAAGATGAATATTGACCAAAGACAGACTGACATCGACGTTAGCATATATAGGTCGACGTTAGACATTCAACAATGAGCTAAAACCATACTGTATAGCGAGCGATACAGTACTCCTCAGTTACAGGTGTCAATAACAAAAAACGAATACACTAGCGATAATATTGATGTACAAAACAATACATAGATGATGTGCATCAACACACGACAATCACTGAATCATAGGCTTGTGACTAGGGATAGGTACATACAGAAGTTAGCGGGGTTTAGCATTCTAGTTAGCACAAAATCATGTCCTTAAACAAAGACAGTGGTACAGGATGTACAAAACAGGGACGAAAGATACTACATATACTAGAAGGACATTCATTTTCATTGATAAAAAAAAAGACATACAGACAAATAAAAGTACACAAGGCACAACAATGACAACTACAGACTAAGCAACACGAACCCCCATTTTTTTGTTTTCTATTAACTTCAATATGAACATACATTTAGTATACTATGAACATTCAAGTCAGGAGCCTGTAATTAAATGGTTGTCGTTTCTTTACGTGTTACATATTTGTTTTTCGTTATTTTTTGTACATAGATAAGGCCGTTTGTTTTTTTGTTTGAATTGTTTTACACTGTCATGGGGAGGGGAGGGCCTTTTAAAGCTGACTATGTTGCTTGGACTGTGCTCATTGTTGACAGCCGTACGGTGACCTATAGTTGTTTAATTTCTATGTCATTTTGGTCTCTTCTGGACAGTTGTCTCATTGGCAATCATAGAACATATTCTTTTTTGTAATCAATGAATTTTTGAAAAAAGATTTAATGACTGAAGAATTTCAGAAAAGGTATCAAAAGTCATATAGGTACTTTGGGACAGGACAATTGTTTTCTAGCCCGGCTCCACCTTTTTCTCTCCAAAATTCCCATTTTTTTCCATTAACTTTATAACACATGAACAATGATGAATATGCGCTTATCTGTATATTATGAACATTCATTACTATAAATAAAGTGTAGTTTGTTGTTTACTTTCACTATTGATTCTTAATTTACTAATCGATCCACGGCGGTCATGTTATATTTTACAGACCCTCTCTATTAAATAAACTCTGTGACTGCCGTGGAAAGTAAACTTGAAATTGATAGAAAGTACACTTTTTCGTAGTATATGCATGTTCAAAGTATTCAGAAAAACTCAAACCGGAAGTACAATCTGACTTAAAATTTCGTCCAATGACGGACCAATATCCGGACGCCTTTTTTCTCGTTTTTCTCCCAAAATAACTCAATCTGAATAATCATATGAATGGATGACAAATGCAACTATGCACTGTACATATAGGACACAAAAGCATGATGATTAATTTATTGTGGAAAGAAGAGAAGCGACACACAAAATGAGGTCTTCTCGTTTAATAGTATAGATGTGGAACATACCAATAAGACATTCAAGTCGAGGTAAAGGAACAATGATGACATGCAATACAATAAATCCATGAAATGACTAACCGATTAACTACATAGAAAACATAGAAAACAAAGGAATCAACAACAATTAATCAACAAACAACTGGTTGCTACATAAGTGAAAGCGTATTATGCTCCGTTAGCATTCCATGTCGTTGTTATCATGGTAAGTATTTGTTTAGTGATGAGTCAATGCTTTGGTGTTTTTTATTGTCACTCTAAATTTTCATTTTGATGTCTTGTCACAGAAAAGAATACACTCTATTAGCTCTTGTATCTGTGGTTTCCAGTGATACCGACATTTTAACAAGATATCTTTTGTGTTTATATTTTTCATTTATCATATTAAAACGTTCATTGAAATATCTGTCAACTTGACATTATACATGTTATAAGAGGACCTCTCACTTGTACGACAGTCGCATTGAATTCCATTATATTGACATTGATGTGTAAATAAAGTGTCACAAATAGGGGTACAACAACAACATGAACAACACATACCAAACAAAAATTGGGTTGGTTTCAGGTGTTCCGTAAGTGTAAGTTTATCCTGCTCCTCATGTGGCACCTTTCGTATTGCTCTTGTTTTTCCTAAGCCGGTAAACAGTCTAAAGGACACTAGACGTTTTAAATATATACTTTTGGGCTGGAATTCAGCTTACTTTGTGACAAAATCATACAGAGTCAAGGAGAAAATATACCGACGAGGATATCACTGCTATGCTGGACTTTTTAATTTACAATATATTTGTTGAATTTGGAGGTTTGGTCTTCCAACAGACTATTGGAATACCAATAAGTATTAATTGCGCTCCTCTACTTGCAGATTTGTTGTTATATTCATACGAAGCAGAATTTATCCAAGGGCTTGTACAGAAAGGAGAAAAGAAATTAGCCCAGTCTTTTAATTTCACCTTTCGGTATATTGATGATGTACTGTCTTGTAATGATAATACATTCAGTGATCACTTACATTTAATATATCTAATTGAACTTGAAATTAAAGATACTACCGACACAGATAAATCTGCTTCATATCTAGACCTCTTTCTCGAAATGACTACTGATGGTAGATTAAATACCAAACATTATGACAAACGCGATTAATTTAATTTTCCTATAGCATTTGAAGTCAACTTTCCATTTCTGTGTAGCAACATCCCAGCGGCTCCAGCATATGGAGTATATGTGTCTCAATTGATACGTTACTCTATAGCTAGCTCAAAGAACGCTGATTTTGTTGAACGAGGAATACTACTTTCTCATAAGTTGCTAAGACAGGGCTATGAATAAATCAAATTAAGGTCATCAATTAAGAAATTTAAGTTCGACATCCTGAGCTGATTGGCCATTATGACAAAAGTGTGTCAGAAATCATATCTGATATTCTTCCTCAGTCATGATTACCTTCAAACATTACCGGACTGAACAAAGAAATAACACGACAGGTGCCTTATACTGTGCAGGAAATGCTTAACATACCGGAGCACCTGATTTCACTCCTAGTTTTTAGTGAAGTTCGTGTTGTTTCTTAATTATTATTATGTATAACTATTGATGTAAATGTCACTTGGTTATGTGAGTCTTTGTTTACTCCTTGGTTTTGATTGTTATTGTCTCGGAAGGGCTTACTCGTAAAAAGGGAACAGTATTGTAGACATATTAGGAATATAGCTGATAACATCTCAATCATTCCTAAGACGGTTTGTACGATGACAGATGCTATCATCGTGACATACAGACTTTTATCATACAGTTCAGCATTTATCGTTGACATAGTAGTTGTTACTATCGTTTGCTTTTGTTGTAGTCAGTGTTTCTGTTGTATCCCTTGTTTTTGTTAAATGGTTTTGTTTTTGCTTGAGATGGATCATCTACATATGTATGTCTTCTGATAGAAGTTTTTTTATACTTTGCCAAAAAGAAAATTTTAATTTGCTTTTTCAAGTTATAAAAATGTTTTGGTAACCGTGCTGTTCATGAAAAAAACATTCTTACAATAAGAAGAAATCAAAGAGATACAGTTTTGAAATAAAATATAAAAAGATAGGTTTATAATATGCTTAAAGGAAAATAAAAAAGAGAAAAGTGGTCACTGCACCTGTTTTTATATACAAGTATAAAAATATATAATTCAAGTTTTAAAATTCTATAAGAGTAATCTTGTTTTCATGCCGTAGTGAAATGATTCTAAAAAAGAGTCATATTTGGTATGTGATTTAATTGTTTGGCTTTTGCAATAAGTAGCTGCTCAATTGCTATTTATTAAAGCAAACACATATTAAATTTTAATATGTCTCAATTTTTGCAGATTAAGGGATAGAACTAGAACGATTGTGTACTGCTTTTGTACACTCCTAAATGGCGGTTTACAGTGAATCTACTTTACTAGATTTATCAGTATTGAACAGCGGTATACTTCTGTTGCAAAGATTATCTAAAATAATGTGATTAGATTGCCTCTCATAGAGTTATACAATTGGAATCTATTGTGTGTTGGGAAACTTATTTTTTTTGTCATGTTTGCCTTCATTTCAAATTCTTCTCGTGACTTCTTTTGCTTCGCTTAGTAAAGAAAATTGCTCCTGTTGTAACTAGTAATGTCAGTGTTCCAGTACATATTACATAGATAAGTATCACTTGGATCTGCATGCCTACAAAATGTTATATATCGTTAAATCATCAATATTTCTTTGATTTCTCATTACGAAAAAACATTACATTGTTTGTAAATGTGAATATATTTTGTAATAACAGGGGAAATTAAGAGGTTTCATTACAAAATAAAAGCCTTGTTCTTGTTCTTGTTTTTGTATTTTACGTTTGTTTATTTTTTGTTTGTTTGTTTGTTTGTTTGTTTGTTTGTTGTTGTTTTTTGCTTGTTTTGCTTTGCTTCTTTTGTAGACGATATAAGGTTGTAACATCTTAAAATAACCAGAAACTACAAAAGACAATTTATTGTTAATGTTGTTACTACAACTTCTGACACTTTGTCCACAACCCTTGTATACCATACTGAACTACTCAAGCGAAAACATAGTTTTGAACATTTTGTACTTATTTCATATATAAAACAAGCAGAAAAAGAATTACAAAAAACTTACTATCCAGCTCTCCCTGGTTCAGATCATCTCCCGTTGAGTTGGAGTCTGTCATTGAAGATATGTGTGCTTATGATGAATGTAAAGTTGTATATAATATATATCTATCTAGTTTCAAAAACTGGTATTATACTTAATTCTCTAGTATCCCTATCTTCCGAAATTTTCCTTTGATCTTACTGACTGGTAATATCCTTTCTCAGAAAAGTATAGTGATATGAAAAATAATCGCTATAAAATAAGAGGGCACGTGCGTTTTCAATGAAATTACCAACGTCGTCATTGGTAAAAAATTGATTTCGTACCGGATCTAGCGCAAAATTATACCTCTTTCGATGACAGGAAAATACAGGTTATGGCAATAAAGCATAGCTCTTTGCATTAAACTAAATCATTCATGATTATGATTACACATATGTTATGATATTGTAAAGGAAAAATGGTAAGACATATTTTATATATTATTTTTTGTCTTGTCATACAAATTGAACAAATGGTCAGATCAATACATCCATAGTGTATTTGTGACATTTCAATCAATTCGATAAACATAAAAATCGGTTTCCCCTTTCGGGGTTGTTAAAATTGATATTTCGTCCTAAGTTTGGATTTATAGCATTGCATTTTAGTTCGTAAACTTAATAAAAACAACATCGTAAAAACCTATTAATAAAAAGACACTGATACGCAGAATTTCATATTTTCTAACTTTTTTTGTAAGTCATTTTACCTTTTCCGTAGTATATATTTTCAGTATCATTTATTGATGAATCAAATGACATTACACAGCCTATCGTGGTATCACATCTGAAGTAAATTAAAAAGAAACATACTAAAAAGGCTGTTTGAAAAATTGTAATATGATTAAACTAAAACTTCTGAAAACAGTGTACAAAACATTATGTCGATGTTACTTATGAAGAAGAAAAACGATTGTATTATCAATACGCAACCGAACAACTCAGTCATCAAACCTTTATAAATGTATCAGTAATACTATTTTCAATTTTGTTAGTTATTCGGTTTCATCCACAACACCGAACTCTAGGCTCCTACGATCAGTGAAGACGTTTTTCATTTCGGTTGTCTATATTTGAACGATAATGTGTAACTCTCTTGACTATCGTGTACCATGCTGGAACATCTGGATAATCTGGTTATGTTGTAGGGGATTTCGTCTCTAGTTTGTTTTTCCCTTAAATAACATCATAAATAACTGATGACAATGTAAACACCTGGAAATTATATAAAAGGGCTTAAACAAAATATATAGCAACACAATTTATTTCGAATAAAAACATCACACTACCCTCGCCACTTTTACAATCTCTCCTTCCCACTAAGGAACTTTTAGAGCAAATACTAATTTTAAAGTGATCAATATTCCTAATATGGAAATGTCATTGAAATATATGAAAGTAAAAAAAATCAACTTGGCAGTAATAAAAGTCAAGTTTGAAGTAAAATACATCAAATTAAAATAAGAATTTAAATTCAACTACAAATGTATTTCTATCTTTGTTAAATATTACATCTGGTATGTACCATAAGAAATGCATATATATTCTTAATATTAACTGAGGGCCCTATGTACCGAGAGATTTTAAACGATTAAAATTGCAATATGTTGCAAGTGTATCAAGATCAATGTTTGTTTTTACGCTTCCTACTAACGTCATAGATAAAAAGAGAAACAAACTATGAGATGCACCAAAATAAAATTCCCATATTCAGTTCCATTAACATTTTCGCGATCTATCAATCCTACTAAAGTAACAACGTCCAATTTGTTACCCGGCATGACGTACAAACTACGAACCAAAGTTTTCAACTTTTATATAAATGATATAGGACAATGGTCCGGTTTGAAAATTTCTCCATTCGAGGCAGTTTTGTTTTCAACAAAAAAATCACATTACATTTTATTAATAATTAAGTCCGAGGTCAAATTCGATTACGATACCAACAGTATACGTCAAATGTAGTTTTCTGTTACTTGTTATATGTAACTTATGTATTTCACTCCTTAATCAGAAATACCTGGATTTATTCCAGTAGTTGTTTTATAGCAACGTTTTACTATAATACACAAGTAAACAAGTCTACTTTCTTCCACCTCAATACCTCCATTAATTTTGAAGTATTCGATAAAAAGAAAACCTTTATTAAAAGTTGAATGTAGTTAGTATATCAGAACGGATTCAAACAGAAAGATTTTTAAAACAAAGGGAACTATGTGGACAATACGAGTAATTGAAGTTACAAATACAGCGAAGGACCCGCGTGTTCGTTTCAGTCCAATATATTCCTTCAGATTTCACATGGCGGCAAGGCATTACAAAAACCGATGTAATCATACATGTCGTGTTGCTTATTATTCAAAAGTGTGCAGAGCTTATGCCGCCATATTCTTCTGTCACTTTTATGTAAAGAGTATAAGAATAGAATCAATGTTTGCAAATATGCAATATCGACATCTGATTGGAAATTACCGTTTATATATATATTCATAAAGACTGTTGGGTAAATAAATCAGAAAATCAGTATGACACATCTGTTATTCAATAAAATGTATGCGTATTGTTCTAAATTATTACCTTTGATTTAGATAACAATCACATTTCTCCGCACATCGGAAACCAAAAAGCCCTCCCGGACATGGGAAACATGGAGATCCACCAGAAGATGTGAAACCAATTGAACAGTCTTTACATGTGAATAAAATAAGTCTTTTGAAACCAGAATTTATAGCAATAAATAAATAGTTTTTTTTATGTTAAACAAAGTCCGAAAAGATATTTAAAAACAAGATAGGATAAAATGATCACATTTACTTTTACTGTTATGCATAAGTAAACCATGACTTTTGATTTAAAATGCTGAATGATTTTTTTCGCATAAATATACACAGAATATTGATTTAATATAAAAATGTGTTTGGAGAATTGAATTCGTGATGACGAATTACAAATTCGTCCTACTTTAAGTAGCAAAAGGGTTTGTAATCATAAAGAAACTGAGATGCGTAAAAGCCAAATACATGATAGATAGATGATCATGTTGTACTTCATACATAAAGCAATGGTTCCAAAGTCGGATATTGAGTTTGTGATAACCTCCGTCTTTGCAACATTGAAAAAAGTGATGTGTGCTTTCATACTAGAAAAGCTGAAATATTGGTTGGCAGGGTGGTTCATCGGACACAGGTTTTAAAGTACACTCTCAACAAAGACGGTTCCATTTGAAAAATTGATGTATCAGAAAAAGATGCATTTGTAGTGTAAGGCATTTTCAAAAAGACATTCGTCTGCAAATTCGACATTTATTTTCCTGAAGTGACAATAGCAACGCGATACTTCCGCAGAGAGAATTTAAAAGTGGTAACGCTTGGTATTTTAGTATTAAAATCCTGCACAGAAATTATAACAAATATAACAATTATTAAGTAGTGAGAAATAAGAAGCTTACGTTGACATCCCATTCCATGCTTTTCATAATTGTTACAACAGAAATACTTCTTGAAATAAAATGTCCTATCTTTTGACGTAATCCTGTTCTCATAAAAAAAACTGATATACACAATTATGCAATTTAAAATACTCCTTATACATTAATGGAACAACAACCATGCATTGATACTATGGTGTATATTACTTTTTGTTTCGCAGTAAAAAAAAAATTGAGGTTAATTTTTTATCATCTTTAATTCATATTTGATTAATCAACACAAGAAAGCACATAATCAACGTCAATGTACGAGTGTTTGCAACATGTGTCATGAGTTCTTAATTGTGTTTCTATATTGTGCTTTACATTTGTATTCATTAGTCAGTGCATATGTACGGGCATTATTTGCATAATTCATTTTCATTATACATGTACGTCTTAAATTGCTAAAGCTTTAATTATATTACATTATTTCGAAATTAACGTAAGGTACCTTATCAAGTTTACCATCCAGTATATGTTATATTTTGGATTATGTAGTACTTAATTGATATGCAATGAAAGTAAAGTGCACTTTAATAACGATTAAAAGGATGCATGACATATTTGAGACTAGTTGCGATATGAGAAGGGTTTAGCAAAAACGGAAATAAAAATATATAAAGTGAATATATTAATGGTAAAGCGTTATATGTCTGCTTCTTAACAAATAATATCAAAGTAATAGCTACCTAGTATTCTTGCTGCACACTCCTAAAGAATAACATGTTCCGAAACAACCATATAAAAGCAAAAATATAACGAAATCCATGATCGATCTAGTTGTTAAACAATAAAACAAACTACACTTTTTTTTTGTAAAATCATGTGACAACTTATTGCTAAATATGATTCATACTTTCGGAAATCATAGGGAATGACGTGCTCAATACACAAAAAAAATCAAGAAAACAATAAAGACTATTGAAAACAAAATTAGTACGGTAGACACGGCCGATGGGGGTCTAAATTAAGATCGTTATAATTTTTTTATAGTTTGCCAATATATAGTTTATATCATTCTTAAAAAAAAATAATGTGGGTCACGAAGCTGTTGTCAAGTTGTGAAAAACTTTTTGTATAGATTATACATCAAAAATCCCATTTTTGTTATAGAAAGAAAACTTAACGTCAGAACTAAAAGATAAAATGTGCCAGGATAACTCTAATAGTGTGATTTTACAAAACAAAGTAGTTAAATGTATTGCGCATGCATTTATAAAAGCAACATTGTTTGAGTTATCTCCCCTATACAACTAAGTTCGGGAAAACACGAGCCAAACACAAAGTGTTCTGTTTTAATAACAAAATTTGATGACAATAATGAAAGCGCATTAATTTCTATATATTGATAAAAAAAGTCTTATAAAAGAATTACATCCTCTCTTTAAATTTGCTTCTTGCATTAAAGATTTACATGTAGAACGATAGTTTTCTGGTATTATAAAAACAAAGATGGCGAAATACTTCCTATCTACATAAAGTCTCTATTTTCTGTCTTTTGTATATGCACAGTAATCATTTCTGATTTTAGATGTACCAGCATCTTTAGTAAAAAATCGAATGGGACCATACGATTTCCAGCAAAAATGTTTATATCTGATTACTCTAGCTATAAGAACATATCTTTTGTTTTAATGTTTAACATGTAGCACCTGATTAATGTTTGTAATGATGACTCTATTAGTGTTAAACCAGACATGTCAAAAGAGGGATATCAATATCAAAAAAATAAAGATAGATAAACATCAAACACCATCGGAACAAACTGACAACAAACAATAAGATAAATTGGCTTTGTTAACCAGTGGCAAAAGATACAAAAGAGAGAATCAAGATTTATGAGTCGACGAAAGACAGAATAAAACGAAAGTTTACGTTAAACAGATACCAATGTATGAAACCATCATAAAGTTAAATACTGATCAACAATAAGCCTATAAGATACTTCGATGATAGTATATACAAGTGTTACTTGTCACTTTGCCTATGATAAGTACTTATTTAATGTTCAGTCTTATTGGGTCGTGTTGAATTTAACTAGTTTCCTGATTGTTATTTAAGAATTTTCAATTGATGGTTAAAATCTGTATAAAACCAACTATGAATGTCAAAGTGATTGTATTGGTTATGTTTTGAACTCTGTTCATGTCTTATGAATATTCAGTTATCATGATGGACATTTTAATTTTGCTAACTGGGATTACTTTCTGTCTCTTTTCCGTACATTTTGAAAAAAACTGTTTATAGACGAGCCAAATTGTTCATTCACTACTAATCATTCATTCCGAAAAAAATCAGTATGTATTTAATGTACTATAATCAGACTAAAAACTTAAAATAACAATAGGATAATGTAAAATGAAGAAAACTGAGACACGACAAACAACAGCACAAAAATACGTTAAAAGAAAATTAAGAACTCACAGAAGTGTTAATAAATTGAAAATATGTGTATAATGTTTTATTTTTTATTTTTTGAAGGATTGTTCACATTTACTCATGTTTTTTATCTGAATATATTAATACTACATTCATGTACGGCAACCGTTCCGTGTTATCCACTTCTTCTAAGGGGTATAATAGATCATTAACATTTGTTGGTATTACCAGCGTTTATTGCAGTTGTGCCCATTATCTTATTTGAGTTTTTTTCTTTATATGTTATATTTTTTATATATTGAAGGGTTTATTCATGTAACATGTGTAATATGATCGTTTCCATTGTTTTAGAAAACATTTTCACAACCCAACAATTTAAGTACTTGACCCATGTTTTCATATTGCATACATTAAAAAAACTTCCTCAATCGAAAATAAACAATTTTTTAATCATTTGTTACTTTTTTCAAAAACAATCAATTTGTTACGATAAAATCAATAATTGTTCATGTTGTTTGTCAAGGTTCATAGGAAATCCGCTTCCCATTTGTGTCATTGTTGTAGAAATTTGTGAAGTTATTTGAAATCAAAATAATTATTTAGCAGTATTTCAAATATAATTTTATTATTGTATGAAAGAAGAGATGCACACTGTAATACAGAAATTCAATATACAATATACAAAATGTCAAAAAAGAATCGTAAACGAGGCAGGGCTTGCGAATATACAGTGTGTCTATCTCCATACCGTAATGACTACAAAATCATTGTGATTGAATTAAACAGTAAATATCGAATATTTGGATTAAACTAAGAATTTCCGCTTATATTTAAAGATAAAGGTATTCAAATGGACAAGTGCTGATGATATTTTTAAATTTAGACCATGAATATGCATTTTTTCAGGGATACAATTCCTTTTTAAAAAAATCAACTCTCTATATCATTTGACAAGCACAAACCAGTGCATCAATTCATTTAACTTTGAAATAAAGTGCGTTTAAAATACAAGTGCTTTCAAATTTTATATTTACAAAACAAACTAACATTTACCAGTGTTTAAATAACACCCCACACGTTGTATTATTGGCAACTGTACTTCATAAAATATTTCAAAAAAACAAAAAGAAAAATGCAAGTATTGCTCAAAACTATAAGCTAGGTCAAACGAACAGTGATTGTACACCAATAGTTATACAAATATCATCTATCCAACAGTCTATTAACACGTAACGTAGGCAATTAGAGAGATATAATTTCTTAATTCACTAGATTCATTAATATTCAAATATAACCGTACAATCTGGATGCAAATGACAACGTTTCGTCGTTGTGCAGGTAAATTGACAGCAAGATTCGGTGTACTAAGTTATTATAGGATAACGCTTAGTAAACGATACATTTCAGACAGAATAGAATTATTATAGTAAACATTCTACGCGTTTATGTATTATGTTTACCTGAACTGCATTATATAGCTGTCTGTTTTTTGTCTGGGACTTGTTATTCCTGATTTTTCTAGTGTAGACCGGTGTATGATTTTTTTGGGCTTTACGATTTATCTATCATCTGGCAATTTATTAATTTTTTTATTGTTTCAAATATCCTCACTTTTATTTCCACGACAACTGACTTTACGAATGAGATTTTGCTAATTTTGTTAAGGTAGTTCATCGAAGAATAAATGCTTAATTGTTCTAGTTTTGACTTTACTAAATATAAATTTGTCTCATTGAAAATCCTACTTAATTACCTTTTTATGAACTGCCATTAGGTCCGATAGTTGTGTCATAAGTCTCTCAATACTTCACTCTGAATATTAAAAAAAAACAGTTACTTACTTTTGATGCATTACTTTCAAGAATTCTCTTGCGAAGAGATAATTTACATGTATTTTGAAATTCCATAAAACAAAGGTAAATGATGGTATGGGAGGTGGCTATATAAATGATCGGTACATTACCTAGCAGTGAAGTAGCTATATTCACTCTAATTGAGTTTTGTTTTTTTTCTATGATATTATGATATAGTCGTGCGCATATCATGGGACCATAAAGATAAGTTATGTTCTTCATTAGCAGAACACAAAAAGCTTTTTTTTTTAATATAGACATGGAAAAAAGTATTGCAACACCAAATTGAAATTAAAATTAAAAAAACACTATTTTTTTGTTATATAATTTGGTAAAATAGAACTAGTTAAACATTATTTAAGTATCACCTGAGTTTAATCAATAAATATCGACTCGATAAGTTTTTATCTACACATGCAGCTACTGTACCCGTACACAGCAAAACAGATGTTTTTATCCTCATTGTTTTCAACACTTCAGATAACCAAGTTTTTAAAGTTATATGATTGACACCTTGTAATGGGTCCTTGACAACTCTTAACTGCAGCAAGATGGCAGATTATCAGCATGAGAGAAGCAGGGATGTCGCTGTAACAACTGCACGTATTGTTGCTCATCACCATTCCACTATAAGTCGTTTTGAGAATAAAAATCAGGCAATAAACGATGTTAAAGACCTTCCGAGATAATGAAGCTCCCTTTACCATTTGCTAGGGAAAATCAAGCATAATGAAGGTTGGTCAGAAGGAAACCAATTGCATACAAGACAATCCTAAAAAGAGAGTGATGGGCATACAAGATCCTTTTAACAAGAACTGTTCGAGATCGACTCATCGCTACTGGTTATCGTGCGATAAGACCATTTCGGAGACCTTTAGTTCAAACACATCATGAAATAAACAATACCCTTCATCAGAAATGATTGCTGCTACCTTAGCAACAAATTAGTCGATTTCTGGCAGGAATCAGAAGACGTTTAGACGCGGTTATCCGTTTGAATGGAGGCTGCGCACAAAGTACTAATTCTTTGGCGTATAACGATCAACCATGATGTGAACAGTCATCTGAAGATTAATTTTGAAATGTCTGACATTGCAAAGTTCGACTACAGTAAAGTTGTAAAATGCAGTTTTTTGTACAAAAAACACTTCATTTTGTTATTAAAATTGTGGTTATATAAATAATTTGTTTTCAAACATTTTTTGTTCGTTTGAATGCCAATGTTATCATAAACTATGTTTCAATAATATTATACAAATATTTTATTATATTTCATCCACAAAAAGAGGCTGATTTTTCAAGTTCTTCCATGTGTATAGATAAAGATAGAGGATACAAAAATATTCATGAACAGCTTGAGAGTAACCTGTGTTTGTTACATAATTTTTATTCTAAATATTTTGAGTTTTTTATGTTCTTCTTATTTAAATATGATATGTCTACTGTTTTGATTTTGTTACATATTACTCAACATAAATGCATAGGTGTGTATGTTTAATATTCATCTTGTTTATGACTAATACAGCCAAATATACAGTGTGGTAATTTTTTGTAGTTGAGCGCAGTACATTTTCCATTTAATAGTCCAGATCAACAATATCTGGTCTCTTGTGGATCGTTGTTAGTTAGACGTAACTCCTGATATCTATCATGTTTCAGGTGCAGATTAATTTTCATTCGTAGGATAATTAGAACTAGCATAGCATTTGTTACTGCCTCGTATGGTGGCCTTTTTAGAACTTTTTGGTTGTCTTTGATTTCAACAGCCTGTTCATGCTGTAACCAATTTTAGTTCAAAAGCTTTTCTTACAGTGATTTTCAATCGGCGTTTTTTTTTTTTCAAATACGTTTGTTATTCCATTAACAGTAATGACAGGCTTTATATTTCACCCAATAGTATTACTCTAGGAATCAGTCGTGTTCATGCGTTCATCAAATCCACTACACCTTACCCCCCAAAAAGAGAGAAAAAAGTAGATATATAGGTTGAAGGAAAAAGTCGACGACACTTTATTAATTTCTGTCGTAAAATGTGAAATGAATAACATTTTAAATAGCGGTTCCTATGTAAACGCAAAGTGGCAAGGTCAATCTATATTCAGGACAAGAACGTTAACATGATATTGAAAATTGCTATATGAATGTTGACCCTGCCGATATGCTCAGTCGAATAAAAAACAATAATTAGGAATTTAACTTCTGATGAAATATTTATACAGGTAGTGTAAAAGACTATGTTTTATGACCTTTAATGTGAGGATCTACTATCACATTTTTTCAGAAAATATTCATTAAATTCCACATAACGCATCGCGATGATATGCTACCAACAATTGTGTCATATAAAGATCACTTTAAGTATTTGTTTTGCCATACATTTTGCTATGATAATTTTTGTATCAACAACTCTTGCAGTGTTGCATATATTTGTGTGTTTGTTTGACAAAAAAAAACTATTTTTGATTAGGAATTCTGTACCGAAAGTCTTAGAATTTTCTAACATCTGTATATTGTATTTCGTGTATAGATAAAATATGTACAGCGACAAACATTTTGTCTGCTTAAGTGTTATTTTCACAATAATCGCGCCAAGCTTCGTTATTTATTTAATTGTTCTTTCTTATATTTTTAGAGTGTAATTTACACTACAGAAGTTGAATTAATGTTTGATAGTCAGGTTTGCCTTAGCTTTGTATACGTATAGGCTAATCAAATTCACAAAATCACTTTCCTCGTATAATCATGATAATGGAATTTAAAAAGTCTGATTAAAATGGGTATTTTAGGTATTTCTTGTTTGGGCGAACAAGTCATCGTCTCAATGTATTGTCATTAGTGTGTCCCTGTGTTTGTCAGCGAAACGTATCATTGACATGCAATTTATTGCATACTACATGAAGTAAATGTAGTATGTGATTTCTGCAGAGTTAAAAAAGAGGAAATAAATCTCTTTTCATGACTTCTACATGTTCTGCCAATATTTCCAGTTTTAACATTTCTAAATTAAAGTGAACGATCCCTTGTTTTGTCTAATTTGCATTTAGCCATAGCACAGTTAAAACTTTTCTTGTGAATGGATTTTTTTTTCATTTAATCAAATGTTTGTAGACAGAACATATTACAATGTACTTGAAACATCACGGTTCGACTGAGTACATAATGTCTGCATATTAAACGAATAGTAAGACACGGTCTTTGAAAAACTTTTATTATGATAAACATGACAAATACAAATGTTAACCGTTAACATCATCCAAAGAGTCATTCGGAAAGCCTATACCGCATGCACTATGTCAGCATATTGTGTTTTTGGTGTTGATGCTTTGTTTTCGGTCGACTGATTTGCATTTATGCTGGTGTTTACATATTTGTCTGGCTCCTTGTTGTTTTCAAATAGAGTATTAATTTCCAGTTCAACATAGTGAAGTGGTCGAGACATTAGATTATCAGAGTAACTCCTCAACGAACCATCAGTTTTATCGTCATTGATAAATGATGAAGAAAGTACATCAGTAGCTTCTTGGTCAGTATTACTACATTCTGTATTAGTAATAGGAGTCATATACATATGAGGATCAATAGTTGGTATAATTGGTTGGTAAGGATTCAGATAATCAGTATTTTGAGTGTTCTCGCTTCTCTGCTCTGTATTTGATGAATCACTTGACCTGACACTGTTCTCTTCGTCTTGATAAATGTTAGCATCATGCGAAACAAATATAGTATCATCCATATCTTCATAGGCATTAATTGGATCTCCTCGTATTTCCAATGATGTATTTGTTTCCGCAATCGTTGGATCTTGTCGTTTATTTCTCTTTATAAATTGCTTGAAGAACGTGAAAGTAACGCCGATACCAAAGCCCATTAATAGACCAACGAAAGCAAAAATAACTATTCGACACTAAAGCGACATTTTTCTGAATCATAAAAATAATAAAGATTATTAAGATTGATATTTGCATTGATATAGCTAACATAATCGCAATGTAAATCAAGCTATCGGTCAGGGTTACATAATGTTTAGTGTACTGGCAATGGATACAACAGAGAATAGATTATGAGGCTGACAAGGTCAACCTAAAAGCGAACAGTACATAACACATTGTCTTTTAAATATGTACATAATACTTGATGAATTGATTGTAAAACCATGTACTTCAGACACGAACTGTTTTTCCAAATAAAGCATAAAAAATTCTGTTCTAAAACAGTGTATATAATGTTTATACACACAAAAATCAAGAGTACAGTTGTTCCTTAACTATTGTGGAAAGCGGTAACATTTTGCATGTGACATTATAATTCTTTATGTTATAAATTCCAACAATAAATATAGCAAATCTTCTACTTATACAATAGCATTATAATTCCATGTATTTATATATATTTAAGTATACGTCTACAATGTTATGGCATACCTTCAGGTGTTTTTTTTTTCTCAATTTTATTAGTAGCTTTTCTTTTAGAAAGACGTTGCTGCATATGTATTAAAACAACTTTAAATCATATTTCTTCCAATTGAAATTCAACGTTTAAAAGATAATTAAAACCTTGGAAATTAAATGTGTCAGTTAAAAACAAAATTCGTATCACAATGTCACTTTTAGTTTTTGCACTTTATAATTGATAATGTATATAACATGCTGAAGTAAAATCCTCATTGTGTGTATACATTTGTTTGGCTTGTTATTTGTCATTGATATTGTTAAAAAGCAATATTCATCTTTTTTTAAAGGCCTGTTCGTTTTTTAGTCTTAATCGTTTCATACTTAGTAAATAGGATGCGTCCTAGTAAATATGATATCAAACGAATTTGTTTGATAACACAATGTCAATGCTTTTATTCGCGGATTTGTTTTGAGACATAACATTGTCAGTGGAAGGTGTATTGTTAAGCAGGGGGAATTTCAATACAATTTATGATAAAATTTTGGCTTGAGCAGATTATACCGTTTTCAGTTTATGTACTTTGTTTGATCTCAATTGCTTTCATGTTCGCGTGGTTTCGAATAAAGAATGCTTCCTAGTAAAAATGATACCCAACACATTTATTTGATCACAATGTCAATGTTTTATTTGAGGATATTTTTATTTAATATAGCATTGTCAGTGGAAGGTGAATTGTTAAGCAGAGGGAATTTCAATACAAGTGTTTATTATACTTTAATTGTGGATGTAACGTGTATACTGATTAGCTGAGGTTGTTTTGTTTATCAGCTCATAGAGATAATTTGTCATGTGATCGTGACTTCATAACGTTTTTTCATGATTTACGCCGATTTGCAAGGCACTTAGAATTAAATTATAAGAAATGACTGTAATATTTTTTTTCTGTTTATTCAAAAGAACATAAACATGTGATGCACACTGAATAATCCGCGTATAGACATGAAGATATCACAGTCATTCCTTAAAAGTCTTTGCTTGAGCAGATTATATTGTTTTCAGTGTATTCTTGATAATTAATTTACCTTCATCCCCTTGTTTGTCTTCATTATAATTAACTGTAGTCTTGGTTTTTTCAGTAAGATCTTGAATAGTGGTTACATCTTGTTCTGTATAAACTGCTGATTTTGTCATGACTTTCTCTATTCGATCGGGTAAAGTGTTTAGCGAAATGCATCCAAAAACGTTATGGCAGCTAAAATATATGAAACATTTACAGCTGTAAATTGCAAAGGCACTGATATAATATGTATCTTTTTTTTTAAATTCCTACAAATTTATCAACATACGTAAAATGTATTATTGGTTGAAAAAAACGGAATCCGTCATACGATATAGAAGAAACTGTGATGCCCGCACTGACTAAATAATACATTTAAAGGAATACAAACACTGGTATAAATACTGTTCTTGATTCGGTAATTCTTTACTACAAATCTATTTACATGTACTTCCCAACAAAATTCCCAAAACACTGAACGTCGAAGAAAATTCAAAACAGAAAGTCCTTAATTAAATATCAGAAAATAAAGCTTATATATCTCAAACAACTGTCATATTCATGACTTTGTTCCGGATTTTTTTTTATCTAAAACATGGTGGATTGAACATTGTTTTATAGCTAGCTTAACCTCTCACTTGTATGACAGTCGCGTCATATTTTATTACATTGACAACGATGTGTGAACAAAAAACAAGACATTATAGGTAAAATGTCAAAAATAGGGGAGCAGCAGTCAACATTGTTTTATAATATTAATCACTATAACAAATTATAAAACCAAACAAATAAAATAATACAAATATTTTACTATAGCACAATAATAAAATGAAGGGCTGAACAGAGCTACGTAATAAGTACCAAAGAATCACAAAACAAACAAAAAAACACATAGAAAAAGCACATTAGCAAAAATGAATGATGAAGCATAGAGATCCTGTCCAGAAACCAGTACGTAAACCAAATAATTAATCTATGAATAGTATATATCTCCCCAAAAGTAGCGTGGTTGAGAAACAGCTGTGTTTACTACGTGCTACCTTTATAATGTGACAAACGAATATCGTCTCAAGTAAAATAATCTAGTACAGAGTGTGGTCTCGCAAATAAGTTCAAACAAACTTGAAACAAACGAGGAGCATATTGTTTTTGTTAACACCTAAAATAAGAGTTTTTATTTTATAAATTTTTAACCATTATATCCAAAGTTTATCTTTTATGCACGTAGAGGTCCCTATTCATTATACAGCAACCAATAATAAAAGACATCTAGAGATTTATATAGTAATTAACTCTGCAAAACTGTTAATGTCATTTATCAAGCTCTTATTTGCTGCTAGCGTTAGATAAATTGTGAGGCAATTCAAAATGTTCGTGTGAAAAAATTACAATTATAATCAACAACAAAAAAATAACATGATATGCATCTAAAGACTGGTGCGGTCGTTTTTCACATGGAAGTAATACTACAAAACATATGGCAAAATTTTCCGTACTTGGCTAATTTGCATACCGGTCATTTTACCTCATCCTTACGACAGGCATTTTATTTTATAATCACAGCAGCCATTTTAATAGAATTATACATGCACCTTGGTTATAACGGTCAATATGCCAATAATTATTTACAATCAACGCATATATTTGAATTGTACATGTGCATTGGCCTCTGTCTGTGCATAAAGGAATATTGTGTATTTTTGGAAACTTTTTGCCGTTTTATTTTAAAAACTGAATCGTAACCGTAATATAATTGCTAATACGTGCACATAAGATATCAAAGAGCCGTAATAAAGTAAGATTCGAAATAGAAATAAAAATACAAAAGATATGTTTTATGATTTGTCCGAGTATAGGGAAACATCTTTATGGTACAAAACGTTTATCTTACCTGCTATCTTCAGTTGTTGACCAAATACTTTTAACAACATGCTGATTTCATCTTAAGCATTTCGTAAAAAGTATAATTTTAAGAATTTGTCCTTAGTGTTAAACAACGTTTTTGTAAATATCCGCCATAAGATGTTTTCAAAAACTCCTTACTAGTATTTGTAGATCTAAGACATTAAGGGCTGGATTATCCGCAAATTTAATACGATTTACATTTGCCATCAACATCTAAAGGAAGTATTTAAATCTTTAGGTCCAAAGTCACGTGGTGCAAATCATATGAATAAAGTACCTTCAACTTTGCTATATGAATAAGTCATAAATCAAGAGGGAACAAATACACATACTGTAAATCCCTAACCTAAGTACTAGTTTAATTCGATGGGTTCGTGTTGGTAATTGAGAAGTTACTTAAATTCATTTCTACAGCATATCATAATGTCACCAAATGCCTCACAGAATTAATAATTACAAACCTTTCATATATTTCACAACTGCAGTACTGCAGACACTTCCTTCCAAAACCATTACTAGAACAGGGCTTACATGGTTCGCCATGAACTGATAAAAAACCTATTTTACATTCTACAAAAAAGATAAGATATGATAACGTTACATCGTATTTATTAAACGTCTTATAAACCACTTAATATTAACAACTTGTTTTGATACATTTGAAAAGAAATGAGTATTTAAAATGTTACCTGTATCACATGCTTTTGAAAGTAAAGTTGTACAACAAACAATGTATGTTTGGCTACAGATGTCTTTTTAGTGCAAACATTTTCAAAATTGCACACAACATACAACCGTATCTTAAACGTTAACTTGTGACGCTCAAACGTTAACAAGTGACGCTCAAATCAAAGTTAAACAGGCCAAAAAAGTACAAACATTATAACATATACTTTTCTTTCTTGGTCAGTTATTTAGTGCTGTCACTTTGGTGTATGCATCATATCATTTATTAACCATTGCAATGATACAATGCGTAATTTATTTACCTCTGCATCCTGCATTTAAGCTTTCAGAATTGTCACAGCAAAAATAAACTTTATTGTATATGGAATGGTGTCTTTTTGTGTTGCTGAAAAGGAAATTTTTGTATTGTATGTGTTGCTTGAATCACTATTTAATCATCTTATTTGTACCCAGACGGATATTTTCATTTCATTTTCCATCCGTGATAACTAATTATTTTGATGTTATTCTATTAGAAAGAAACAATAACCCCAACCAAATCACCTCTGTTAACTGAGTTGCAGTTTCATGCAATAGCTTTTTGATTGATATATTACTTTGTAAAGCATTTGTGAAGTATGTAATGATACAATCATACATGTACGTTTGCAATGCTTCCGAAAAAAAACACCTTCCATACTTAGTTCTATGCACACAACACTGATACATAAATTTACCTTTTTTTATTTATTTTGTAACACAATTTTCCTTTAACTACATTAAACATTTCTAAACAGCATAAAACAATTCCTAAAATCAACATGAGATATGAATAGGCAGCCATGGTAAAATATTTCATAAAGGAAATGTATCGGGGTTTTTTTTAGTTGTAATTCTACGTATTGATATTTGTTTCCTGATGTTGAGTGCATTTACAAAAATTGATACAATAGCACGATGAACGTCCGTTTATACATGATATAATCAATTAATTGAGCTGGCATTAAATTAATCTAATTAATATAATTTTACATTGAAAACAAGGCAAAGACCTGTCATATATCAATTAAAAGGGCAGTAAGATATACTAGTATAAAGAAATATCTCAAAACTGAAAGCGACTGTCCAGTTTAACAGCCTTTGACAATTATTGACAAATGCGATCAAAACCATATTATCTCACATCTTGTCAACAGGCATTATCAGCGATAACCAATCGGTAGAGTTAAACGCATATATTTGTTTTCGCGTAACCGATCCTAATCCAAATAACCAAATTCAAATCGTTAATCTCCTGTATAATATTTGTGTTTTATTACTTTAAAATATATGTAAAATCTTATGTGTTTGTCACTTTTGATAAAGTGATAAGTCGCCATTGGTCTATTCTTCTGTCATACTTTTTCAAACCTAGCACAATCGGTAAAATGTTACGTGATAAAACAAAACACTTTTGACAAATAGTTTTTTTGGGAGAAACATACCCTTATTGTTAGTGCAGAACATAATGTAAAATATATACGTCGTATAAGCATAATTCGGAATAAAAGACTTTCACTAAAACCTGTGGAAAACGTTATCTTGAACTTCAAGTTAAGTAAGGATCTCTGTTATATATTGAATGCTTCACTGTTATTGGATTTTATGAAACTGTCATGCAAGAGAGAAGTTTAGCTATTAGTCAACAAGGTTTAATGCACCATTTTTAATATAAGCTGTGTTTGAGCCTTAATTTTGCCATTTGATGTGAGATTTTCGTTTTGAATTTTTCATAGGGTTTTATATAATTGGTATTCACCTTTTTTTATCCTCGGAATCCTCGGACAGTGACGCCCCTTCAATTTCAAAGCTGACATCTCTTTTGAATTAAACGATGACTCATTTATGAAACCGTATATTAAAAAAACAATGCATTTAACCTTTTGATACCATCTTAAATGTTATCTATAAAAATGGCGGCAAAATCTTTGAAAGCTGTATAAATTGGTAATCCCACTGACAATTGTTCCTACGTTCTATCGATACTTACTGATTCAAAGGGTCATATTTTTGCAGACTGTTGGTGACATTTTAATAAAGATTTGTGGGTTTTTTCTCAATAAGTTGACCTTGCATTATCCAAAGGTGACATTTATTAAGAAAATGCGCATCCGGAGAAGTCAAATTTGTGCCGTTAGTTTTATAAAAACCACTGTGTCGATGTCTCTTATGATTAACAGGTACATATTTCCACTATATACAGCTCTTTGTATTGCAGGAGACATAATCGATCTCAAACTTTTCTAAGCACGGTTGTTTAGCTTTATTTCTAGCGTATTAATGACAGAATGAGATTTGAATATCAGTAAATTACTGCTGCATAGTTTTAGCGACAAACAAGCGAATATGTATTCATCCAACAAACAGATACATGTAACTACAATGTAACACACTAATAATACTATTCTTTATCAATTAGTCCTCATTATAACCTAATCATTTAAAGAGAAGTTTGTTTAACAAAGTCATAGGATTATGATTTGATATGCTAGACTCTCGTTACTTCTACGTAAGACTCGTCGATTACGTCTAAATCAACACAGTTTAAAGACGAATCCGAACGCATCTATTTCGTGACACTGCAAACAGTGATTATAAGGTGTTTTATGTACACATCGCGTTGTACTGTCTTTTCACGATGCTTTGATATTTACGTTCACATTAAACTGGAGATGATTGCGTATTTGTCTATTTCTCATCGCAAAATGAATGCCCCACTTTGGGAAAAATGAATGCCCCACTTTGGGAAAAGTATTTAATGCCGATCGGCGGAAGACCTGAAGTGACCATATTTTGATTCTGAAAGAGGGAGATAGTGACAAACAAAGGCATATAATGAGAATAAATAAACAACGCCATGGCTAAACAAGACTAATATACAGACGATATTACACATAACACAACATGGCCAACTAAAAACTTAGCAACACGTGCCTCACTAAAAATGAGTTAATCGTAGGTGCTCTAGAAGGATAAACAGAGCAAGCTCCACATATGGTACATGTACCCGTCGTGTTGCTCATATTATTGAAAACCAGGAAATAAGTGTAATTCGGTAGGTCACATTCGGGAAAAGTGTACGGGATTGTTGTTACGACATAAAGAACATTACGGTTATCATTTGAAACAGACATTTCATAACAAACAACCAACTCGTTATGGACTTCCAAACTTCCAAACTTAAATATCTTGGTTTATCATATACTTAGCATTGATATGATAGCTTTTGCATATGTGTAATGAGCGGAAGTACACAAGCCATAATTTCCCACCCGGGCTGATAACCCATATCAGGTGCATCTCGTGCACAAAACCCATAATAGTGCCTCTCGTGCAAGTAACTTTCGGTGTTTCCGGTATCGGTTGTTTACTTTTCCATTGTGACGTCATATATTTTTTATGGCGACGTCAAAATTTACGGGAACGTTTGTGGGGACAGTTTAGTACTTGCTAACTAATGCCATTGACAATTGTGAATCATTTTATAGTACAACAAACATGGAGTATTAATGATCATAAAACTCTTCCAAATTTTCAATGTTTCAAAATGCCTCTATAGGAAATGTTACCATACATATATATGGAGGTAGTGATGCTGTTGTTGGACAAGTTTAGTTTATTTGATTCATAATTTAACTTCTTTATAAAGTTTTTGGCTGTTTTAGTATTGCATTTGTTTATTTGCCTTACACAAAACTATTGTCGGAAGTATATGATAAAGCGATTAATACATGGCCTTTTCCATATCAGCCTGGGTATCATCCCTCGACCCATAACCGAGTACTAATAGTACATGTAATAGTTAGTGAGATTGGATATTCCAAGCAAGTAAGCAATGTAATCAGTTGTATTTCATTTAACATATACGCAGTACATTAATTTAATACATCAAATGCAGTGTATATTATTAAACATAGTTAGGGAAAAACAAGTATATCTTACGGTTTAAAGCGTAAAAAACGTTTAACTGTTATGCTCTTTAAACAATTTTTACTTAGCGTACGCATAATGTTTAATAGAAAACATAAAGAAATTTAAATCGATCCTTTACTATAAGAGAAACATCGGGAATTCAGACAAAATGTTTCTTTTCTAATCTAGATAATTAAGTTTAAGATTTATTGATAACGCTCAGACACATTAATGTGTAACATGAGGTCAAAATATAATACATAAACAATTGAATGACGAAATGAGCATGCAGTACTATCTAAACATATAGAAATACAATAATTATTGTAAATATTTTAGAATTAACAAGCAATTTTCTTAATAAAAAATGACAATCGTTTGTAGACTTCCATATTACATATGGACAATAATCCTTCCAATTTTATATATTGAGGATTAATAGTATAATATTTAGGTAAGTATTTGTTTCTATAATTAACAATAGAATCATGTTGACATACAAATAACATGAAATTCATCACCAATAAATTTATGACATAAAGTACATATTCTCTCTGGTCTAGGTCTATTTTGCCAACGGCCTGTCTCGATTGGAATACGTAAGTTCGATGTCCTTAATTTAGTTATCCACCCTCTATTCTGTTCAGATAGTCTGATCAGATATTTTTCTAATCCAAAATCCTTTTTGAATGTCCCATAAAATTGTCCCCGGGATGAATTTTCTATATCGCCAAACCATGAGGTAATAAACTGATCACTCAATATACGATCAAGATAATTTTTATCACAAAAGCCAATTTGGTTTATGAAAATATATCCTAGACCAGTGTTGTTAAATATTGATTCGACAGAATCATTCCATTTGAAAACATAATGGCCATGATTCTTCAATGAAAACATCAGCCTGTACAAAGAACTACTTAGTTTACTGCTATTGTTTACAACTTTACACCAATACGAAATCATTCTACATTTAACTCGAATTTGCAGAGGAAATCTTCCCAATTCTCCATACACCATGAAATCGGGTGTAGTATTTCGAACTTTTAAAATTCTTTTGCAAAATTTCAAATGCATCCGTTCAATAATTTTCAAATTCTCAAAACCCCAAACTTCAGAACCATATAAAAGAATGGGTTCTATCATGGAATCAAATAATTTCAGTTGCAAATCTATAGAAATGTTTTCGTTTTTAACAATTCTATGTATAAAATGCATCGATTTATGTGCTTGATCAATAAGTTTCTTTTTGGTATCTAAAAAAGTACCGTTATATTTAAAGATAACACCTAAATAAGAAAATTTTTCAACAATCTCAAGTTCTTTGTCTTGTAATAAAAATTTAAATTTCTTTTTACTTTTTCTCTTTCTAAAAATCATCACCTTTGTTTTATTTAAATTGACTTCTAATTTCCACTTTTCACAATATGATTGAAAAATATTTAATGATCTCTGCATACCTTCTTCTGTTTCAGATAAAATTACAGTATCATCTGCATATAATATAACAAATAATTCAAAAAATATGTACAATTCACTTTGAAACTTCTCTTTAACAGTTTCTAGTGGAATCCCATCTAGATTCTTAAAGTAGTCTTCTAAGTCATTAAGAAAAATTGAAAACAAAAACGGCGATAAATTCTCCCCCTGTCTTACACCTGCTAAACAGGGGAAAAAATCTGACTGACATCCATTATATTTTACACATGATTTGATTCCTTGGTACATATCAAAAATAACTTTAAAGCACTTCCCTTTAATATTACTCAATTGAAGTTTTTCCCATAAACCAGATCTTGATACAGTATCGAATGCTTTCCGAAAGTCTACAAAAGTACAAAAAAGTTTTTTTCCAAATGAGAAATACAGCTCTATGAGTGCATGAAGCACAAAAATATTGTCTACAGTTGAATGCCCCTTTCTAAAACCAGCCTGATTTTCATGTATAAGTGAAATTTCATTTGCAAAAAAAATCAATCGAGTATTGATTATGGAAGTAAATAATTTCCCTATACAACTAATTACTGTTATAGCTCTATAGTTATCTGGATCCTTTGGACAACCCTTATTTTTAAAAACTGGTATACTTATTCCTGCTGTCCAAGTTTCAGGAATTATACCTGTATCCAATATCACATTAAATAGTTTAGTGTAAATACAAATAAAAAACGGTGGAGAGTTTAAGTAACTCTTTTTGCAAGAGAAAATAAAAAAAATAACGTCTAGAATCAATAATCGTGAATCAAGGCACACAATAGAGTTTGTTTGATTTTCTCTCTATCTTTAAAATTTGGATTTTTAAAACTAAAAATAGATTGGAAATTTCTGTATTCAAGGAAGTAACTCAACCAAATGGCGGATGTGATAATTTTAAAGGATGACATTGAATATAACGTGCTAATGCGACAGCTGATAGTGCAAACAATGCAAACAGCACTATAAGTTCTTCGTCAGCAGATACACTTTAAGTACTGACAAGGAATCGCTTGTTGAGAAATGCACGTAAAGATTTACTCAACACATTCCATTACTATAAGGAAACAATGGAAAAATTGATAGAAAAGCCCGTTGAGATTCTTGAGAAACAAACTAACAATTTCATCTCTGCTGACAAGGCTTCGTTAAAATTATCAGAGAAAATATTAAAACAAGCTGTTTGTTTACTCAAGGAAGGTGTGAAAACTATGAAAAAAGCAATGGTAGAACATAGTCACAAAATTGAAGAACTATGTAATTATGAAGATTGTTTGAACAGCTACTCTAGTGAAGGTATTTTCGAAAAATTTAAAACAGCGAAAGGTAATCATATAAAATACGCGTTATGAGTTAAGCATTGACAAAGGTTGTATAGCTTATGATAGTCATGTTATTTCATCCTTGTTCATTGTCATGCAACAACGTATACTTATACAAGAACGGATATTGCACATATAAAACATGATTTCTTTTCGGTATTTATGTCGTAATTGTCGTACATTATTCTTGTCAACACGAAAATATATCCTAAACTATTTTATTAATATAATAATATTCAAACCACTGATCTGACAGAAATAAAGATTCAGGTTACACACTAGTTAACATGTTTAGATTTTTTTTTTTGTTAATAAAGGAAACAATCCATGGCAGATGACACATGTATATAACAAAAAAAGGCCACAAAAGCACACTGCGAACAAGCAGTCATTATCATCTAATATACTTTGCATATTCCCCAAAAAATACGTTTTAATTTTACAAAATAATGCTACAAAGTTTAGTTATTTTTAATCTAATAAATACAACTTAATTATATATTATGCACTGTGAAAACTGTTGATTACATGTAAAACTTTAAAAATGTTTTGTAAAAGAAATGATTCGTCTTTTGATACATGTATGTCGTTATTACAGGGATGACTACACCTTATTTACGTTTCACAGGTTCACATGTTTTGTATTGAACACATTCAAAGAATACACACTATATTAATATGATCGTTCCGAAAGCGAGCACTTATTATTTGAACGTTCAACCGCAATAATAACGCTTATGCAATTCAAATAAAAAAAAACACATATACTTATGGTATTAGGTCACAAAGTTTGAAAGTACGATTGATTATTTTATGTAAATGAAGATCAAAGTGCATAGTCAAGTTAAAAAAAATGACAACACCAACTGTGTACCATACGAATAATTTAAACTAAATATCAATTTACAAATGATTCACGTTGGGATGGGTAAGCTGGACTGAAACGCTCGAACTCTGATTGATAATAAATTGATGTTTAGTGTAGACACGATTAAGACCAATTTTTTTTATTCGTGAAATTTGGTCTAAAATCATTGAATAGTAAGGACCTGTCATGGTCATATATTTTGCGGTTACCCTGAAAAGGCTTGCTAACATTTAAGTCCCGAATTTGAATTAACCGTTTACCTAAAGGGAAATTTACCAACAAACGCGAGCAATATATTATATATGTTTAATGTTTCAAACACCGTCATAAAATGTCTTAAACAATACCTTAAACAAATGATGAAACAATGTTGTTGATAGACGTAAAGATGATAAGCTTTCGAAGATAGTGTCATATACAACGAATCTCTGACAATGTTCAAGTTATGTACCCGACAACTGTAATGTTTATGCTTTTATAAAAGTGATTATAGGCAATTATAGCTGTGTAATAACTTCATTGGTGTTTCCTATATGTTTACAGAAAATGAAGTCAGTTCTGAAATGTATGGTTATGAAACCACTAGCAGTATAGCATCATCTGATACTGATGTTACCTGCCAACAGGATGAATGTTTATGTTTGAAATGTCTACCATGTGGACATCAATGGTCCTCTATTGATTTTAGTTCAGATGAAAGTGCCATGGATTATTGTATTGAGGAAAGTGCCAGTGATGTAAGTACTGATGAAAATGTCGATGATTCTTTCACTTGTTCTGAATCCGAATATACAAATGTTGATGAACACATTATTGCACGTGTGTCAAGGTCATTTGTATATTCGGATTCATTTTCTGTAAACATATGGGAAACACCAATGAAGTTCTTCTTGGACAAACAAAATTATAGGCAAATATCTAAACTTGTACTGATAAATTAATTAATATGTGATAATTTCCATTCTTAATAAAAACAAATAAAACGTTGCTAGGCAACCTTTCTTTCACCGGAACACAAGGTGTCACGTTAGCTTACGTTATTACTTTGCGTCCTTTGTTCATCTGTAAACTTCCAACCTTTCAAATTAAATACTAATAAACACTTGAATATAAGAACAGAAAAACAAACACAATATACATTTAAAAAAAATACGAAAGATAGTGAGTTGTACAAGTTATTATCTTTTTCTCCACAAAATTTGTACAGGTTATTACTTGTACAATTATATTTATACAAGTAATAACCTGTATGATGGCATCATACAAGTAATTACTTGAATAAAGTTTTTGTGAAATTAATAACCCTTACAAAATAATAAAATGTACACAACATATATATCCCTTTTGAATAAGTAGGTTTTGTTAGCTTTAAGAAATGACAACATTTTTATGTTTTGCTTTAAAGGCTGGATATGAAATACTTAATTGTTCTGAACATGACATATAAGATGTCTGCATGTTGATTTATTTACATTGTATGAACTATGTCTTTGTATTAATGATGAAATTTAGTCAATGTAATGACTAGTTTGTGATAATGAAAACCCTGGTGTTATAATTTTTTAGTAATACAGAGATTTTTTTAATTTAGATTAAATGCATTGTTACAAACAAAAGCAAAACTAAGAAAATGTTAGATTTAAATAACATCAAATATATTTTAAGTTGGCGAACATGTATTATGTTAAGATAGTAAGCACACAGTGGTACTGTTAAGAATGTTTCCAATGTTGAAGAATTTGAACTAGAGGGTATTATTTAGAATGTTTTAAGAGTTTGTAAACATGAGCACTGTTTAGAATGTTGGCGATGCTGGCGAACATGGGTACTGTTTAGAATGTTAGCGATGATGGCAAACAGGGGTAATGTTTAGAATGTTAGAGACGGCGAACAGGAGTACTGTTCTGAATGTTGGCAACGTTGGCGACCAGGAGTGCAGTTAAGAATTGTGGCGACGTTGGCGACCAGGGGTGCAGTTAAGAATGTTGGCGACGTTGGCGAACAGGGGGCTGTTCAAAATGTTGGCGACGTCGGCGACGTTGGCGAACAGGGGTTCTGTTCAGAATGTTGGCGACGTTGGCGACGTTGGCAAACAGGGATACTGTTCAGAATTTTTGCGACGTTGCCAACGTTACTGTTCAGAATGTTGGCAATGTTAGCGAACGGGGTTACTGTTCAGAATGTTTGCGACGTTGGCGAACAGGGGTACTGTTCAGAATGTTGGCGACCTTGGCGACGTTGGCAAACAGGGTACTGTTCAGAATGTTGGCGACGTTGGCGACAAGGTTGGCGGTTTGGCGAACATTTAAACCGAATGTCTTTTTTTTAATTTGATTAACATTTCAGATTACTGGTATTCGCTCGCAATTTTACTCTGTGCAGAGTTTGTGAGGTATAAAGCCATACTGGTCCGTTATTCTCCTCAAAAATTTACTTTTAATGAATTTTAAATAATTTACCTTTTTTTAATTGTTGTGTAACACAATTGTCCATTAACAATATTACACACATTTAAACAAAATATAAAAATACCAAACAGCAAAATGTTATATGTAGAGGCATCTATGATCGAGTATTTCAAAAGAAAATATTTCATTATGCAATATTGTTTTGTAATTCTAGGAATTTTCCAATAATTTCTTGGTGTTGAGTGAATGCAGAAGAACAATGCAGTTTCGTCTATAAATTATTGAATTTAATCATTCAGTAGTTAGTATTCTCAATGCTCATTTAACAAAATAATAACATATCTATGATATAATATCGTACATCTTGTGCAGATTAACTATATATTACAATTATTAAAATGTATTTTGCCAAACAATAACTCGTTCAATTTTACTTATTTGTTTGATATTACCCTTTCTCAGACCTCCTATACATATTTAGGAATATCCTTGGCTAAAAGCGACCCGTGTTTATTTCATGTAGAGTTAGTAGGCATGGTTTATTTTAATATACGGTTAGTAGTGATGCTATGCCCTTTGACAGAACTAGCATAGCGTTAAAGATAGTTTCGAAACGTTTCGCTCGAACGACAGATGAGGAAAATGATGTTGAACGATTGAACAAAAATAGAGATTAATACATGGCCTTTTCCATATCGGCCCGGGTATCATCCCGAGACCCCCATATCAGCCCGAGACGTAGTCGAGGTGCTGATATATATGGGTCGAGGGATGATACCTGGGCCGATATGGAAAAGGCCATGTATTAATTGCTTTATCATATACTTCAGACAATTGTTTTATGTATGGCAAATTAACAAAACAAAAAATAACTGAAACAGTCAAAAACTTTATATAAAAGTTAAATTATGAATCCAACAAATGCACTATAATTGCCAAACAATAACATCACTACCTCCATATTTATTTATGTTACTATTTCCTATAGAGGCATTTTGAAACATTGAAAATTTGGAAGAATTTTATGATCATTATTATTCCATGTTTGTTGTACTATAAAATGATTCATTATTGTCAACGGTATTTGTTAGCAAGTACAAATCTATCCCCACAAAAGTTCCCGTAAATTTTGACGTCGTCATAAAAGAGGAACGAAAGATACCAAAGGGACAGTCAAACTCATAAATCTAAAACAAACTGACAACGCCATGGCTAAAAATGAAAAAGACAAACAGAAAAACAATAGTACACATGACACAACATAGAAAACTAAAGAATAAACAACACGAACCCCACCAAAAACTAGGGGTGATCTCAGGTGCTCCGGAAGGGTAAGGAGATCCTGCTCCACATGTGGCACCCGTCGTGTTGCTTATGTGATTACAAATCCGGTAAATAGTCTAATTCGGTAGGTCACATTCATGAAAGGGAAGGGGATTGTAGTTACGACGTAAGGAACATATCCGATATCATTTGTGAAACGGTTATTCCATAACGGTCAAACAACTCGTGATGGCGTCCGTAAAATTGATATCCTGAATATGTTCGGTGTTGTTCTGCGGTTGGCATGTTGTGTCGATTATTATATTATTTGTTTGTGCGTTTCTCTGTGATGAATGTTATTGCGTGTGTTAGTGATGTAATTCTTTCACGCAGTGTTGTCAATTTAGGTCTATTTTTTTAACATTGTTATTAAGCGGCTATCTGGCTAGCCATTAAACCTGCTTCAATCCATCAGGATATAAAAAATGTCTGACGTCACAATGGAAAAGTAAACAACCGATACCGGAAATACCGGAAGTAACTTGCACGAGAAGCACTATTATGCCCCTGATATGGGTTATCAGCCCGGATGGAAAATTATGGCTTGTGTACTTCCGCTCATTACACATATGCAAAAGATATCATATCATTGCTAAGTATATGATAAATGCAGAGAACATACATAGTTATATGGAAGACTTGATCACATTGATAGGCCACTCGTCCTAACGCCACATTATTTATGTATGTGCCTGTCCCAAGTCAGGACCCTGTAATTCAGTGGTTGTCGTTTGTTTATGTGTAACATATTTGTTTTTCGTTTATTTTTTTACATAGATAAGGCCGTTAGTTTTCACGTTTGAATTGTTTTACATTATCTTATCGGATCCTATTATAGCTGACTATGCGGTATGGGATTTGCTCATTGTTGAAGGCCGTACGGTGACCTATAGTTGTTAATGTCTGTGTCATTTTGGTCTTTTATGGATAGTAGTCTCATTGGCAATCATACCACATCTTCTATTTTATAATTAATGCCACATGATAGTTGGTAAGCTAAATTCGTAAAATAATTTCTTTCGTCCCATATAGAATTTATTGACCCTATATATCTGGTATTTGGTCACTAGCACAAAGTGTGACTAATATTAATAATCATCATGAATTTATAACTTACGGTCCAGAAGCAAAATTGTTAATGATATAAGTTTCCTCATATAATATCTCATATTGCAAGTGGTCTACTCCGATACCTTACAAGGATGCTTGACATTAACGAGGAGATCAGTTTAGCCGTAACTTGCTCAATGATCAATGCTCATTGCTAAAGTGTTCTGTAACTCGTGGTTGCAATTACAATTTTTCACTTTTAAAAGTGACAATGTATCAGCCCTGAACGAATATGGAAATGCAAATTAAAGCTAATCTGGCTAAACTAGATGAACAATCTATGTTTCAAACTGTTATCTACCTTTATAAATAAAAGCAACCGTAGTATAGCACTGTTCAAAGGTCATTAATCGATTGAGAGAAAACAAATCCAGGCAGCACACTAAAAATAAGGGAAACACATTAACTATAAGAGGAAACAAATGAACAACAGGGACACTGAAGTGCAAACAAAAACAAACGCCAACATACACAAACTATTTGACAACTGTCATAGTCCTGACTTGGTACAGGCCATTTTCAGAAACAATGGTGGATTGAACCAGGTTGAATGGCTAGCCAGACCTCCCGCTTAATAACAATGTTAAAAAAAAAGACCTAAATTGACAACACTGCGTGAAAGAATTACATCACTAACACACGCAATAACATTGATCACAGAGAAACGCACAAACAAATAATATAATAATCGACACAACATGCCAACCGCAGAACAACACCGAACATATTCAGGATATCAAAAACAGTGACGCGCTAACGCAACTTACATGCAATCTCGAACTTTATGAATTATTCTCACAATACTCGTCGAAACAATTTTAATGACAATGATGTTATGGAAATCCAATTTTGTAATTAAATTAACTACAACCGACAACACATAGCAGAATATCCAACCGATAATCAAATCAAAAATAAATACATGAATGTTGAATGTACAAAATACTAAGGTCGTGTTCACATTGACCTTAACTCGGTGTTGTGTTAGTGTAACTCACACTATAAAATAAACATAATTACGTTCCCATTGATAAAACTCAATGTTTTCATGTAGTTTAAATCATGTTTTGTTTACATGCAGTCGATAGTCGATGTAGGCCTTGTGTAGGTTAAATGTACACAAAACTAGGCATTCATAACTTTAATTTCTCCATGTATAGAATGAAATTCAAAACAGTGTGGCTGTGGCCATTGATTGACACATTAAATTCATCCATTGACTGGGACAATTTAGTGAACGTTTGTATGTAACAACTACAACTCACTATGTACTTTTTAAAGACACCTAAACTATGGGGTCACCAAAGGTTCTCAACACCTTAATAAAGTAATTCGAAAAACTAATCAGAAATAACACGATGTTTTGATTTATATCAATTATGTAAATCAAAACATAAAGGTTATTCCTGATTTGTTTTTTGATTTATTTTATAATTAAAGGCGTTAAGAAACCTTTGGTGACCCCACAGTTTAAATGTCTATCGTAGGTACGTCGTGAACAGTGGTCGTTACAGACAAACGTTCACGTAAATTGTCCCAGTCAATGGATGAATTTAATGTGTCAATCAATGGCCACAGCCACACTGTTTTGAATTTCATTCTATTTAAAAAAGAAACAATTTTTATATAAAATTGATACTTATAACACTTATTAATAAAGTTCTTTACAGAAATATTTGTCTAAACTTGCTATATTTATTTGTTATAAAAACACTTTACAAAGCCTTAGTAACCCCTAATCAAGACTCATCCATCATCATTGCCGAAGACATAATTCATTTGAAAAGGTCTTCCCGAATCGATTGGACGTACACACTGACTGAAATATTTGTCACTGGGTTTATACTCAAACAACGATTCACTCATAAATGTATTACTGGAAAAAGATGAGTTTAATTGTTTGTAGTATCTCAGATCCGTTAAAATACAATTAGAAATTAAAAAAAAAACATTACCCCCTCCCTTTGCCAAATACTCCTTGGAGAAAAAAATTTGAAAAAAAACAGAAAAGATAGAAATGTAGTGATCCTTTACATCGCAATTCGTTTTCTTCGTCTGTAAGCACGATGATTGCGAGCTAAGCCTGTGTTTTGAATGCATAATCGAGACATATTTAAACTACTGCAAGTAATCCAAAATGACTTTCTAAAAGTAGCAACCACTTTACTTAAAAAAAGGGGTGTGTTCTGAATCAGATTTTTTTCTCTCGCGAAAGTTTATAATTAATTTTTTTTCGATGGTACCAATTCAATATTCAACACTATAATGTATGGGGAAACTTTAAATTCAGAATATTTGTTCTTTCTAATCATCTGAATGACCCGATTTTTTTAAATCAAATTGTGGAAAAATCCATCCCCCTTTTTTTTAAACGTCAAATGGTCGTTCCCTAACTGCTAGAAGAGTTGTTAGAAAATTTGAATTCGGTTCTACGTAATGAACATTTAAATTACGTATAGTTTACAAGTGTGAACAAATCTTATGTACAGGTACAAATGTAGCTAAACAAGGTGTATAGAAGTGTGAAACTAGTGTACATTACATTAAACCAAATGTAAACATGTTTACTGTACACGGCGTTTGATGTGAACACGACCTAAGACACATCGTATACAAAAATGTAAATTCACACTTGATAACAGTCATTTTCGGGAATTACACAATTATGGTATTGAAATGCAGTATGGTAATTATTTGGACAACTAAAAATAAGACATAACATATTATTCAATCCAAACCATAACAGGAACATAAAACAATAAATACATAAATGCTAGATGTACAAAATACCGATACACGTCGTATAGCATTGCAAAAACCACAATCTAAAACGTTTTATCCCCGGCTTAGTATATATCTAGGATTTTGATTGGTTAAAGCACGTCGTTACAAAACCCATAGCCCCTGGGTGTTGCTAACCCATATCCCCGGACGTTGCTAACCATTATCCTGGGGAACTTCACGCAAGTTTTCCTTAGTTCCATGATTGCTCCCTGAGAATATTGAATTCTCTAGATTATCCATGATGTTTGTAATTAAATATTTAATTCATTAACGATTTTGTCCTATTATGCCGATCATTTACACTCATTTCATTAAATTTATCACTTAACTGCCTCATTTTCAAGGAATGGGACTCCTGATCTAGCTATGCAAATTACCCACGTTGACGTCACATCATCTATGGCGTAACGCTCACAACATTGAGCGCCAAATTTGACTCAATCCAGTTTCTCTGTCTCCGTATTAAAAAAACGTCTTATATTTAACTATCTGTAGGGTTCTACCAAAGGTAGTACCCTACACCCCGAAAAAAATATGCAAAATTTCCAAATTTCAATAAATCTTTTTTAGATAATGAAAAAAACTTTGTTTTCGCGTTACACTTTGTACCCGAATTTCCATAAAACTCCCCCGATTCGGACTAAGACAAGGGATAAATTCATTATCTAAAATACGCCTCATCATCAGTGGTGTACTGGGGTGTAGGGTTCTACCAAAGGTAGTCAAATATAAGACGTTGTTAATACGGAGACAGAGAAACTGGATTGAGTCAAATTTTGCGCTTATTTAATTACAAACATCATGAATAATCTACTATAAAATATCGTGCGTTAACCAATCAAAATCCTAGGTATATACTAACCCGGGGATAAAATTACACTTTGTACCCGAATTTCCATAAAACTCGGCCGATTCGGACTAAGACCGGGGATAAATTCGTTACCTACGTTCATATCCGTAGATATAGGTATTTTAACACTCTTCAGTACCATGTACACCCTTCGGCTACGCCTCATGGTGTACTAGGGTACTTCAGGGTGTTAGAATATCCATATCTACGGATATGAAGGTAGATAACTTATAATATAGATCTCCCAATTTCGATATGGTGTCCATTAAGTTTACGGAATGTCATTTTTTATCTTTCCTCCTCATAACTTTGTTGGAGCAGTTTCTGCGTAAGGAGAACATTCCTACATTTTAAGTCAGTATCCGGACGTAGGGTCTTCAACAATGAACGAATCATTCATACCCTACAAAAAGGTCAAGACGGCCCCTAGCGTTGACTTAAGAATGTACTTATATGATCTAAGGTAAAATTAAATAAATTAAGAATTCAAAATTGATACTTGAAGCTTAATTAGGAGGTGTTACATCTTTCAAAGTCGACCCGAGTTATTTCAGTTTGAAGAAATATCCGTTCACAACAGTGCTGAAGCCGTTTTGAACTTGCCATGAGGCGAGATTGTGTTGTTTTTTGTTTATTTTGTTGGGGTTTTTTTTGGGGGGGAGGGGCTCCGTGTTGGAAGCCTCACTCACAGTTTAAGGTGATGGATAGCAATTAAAGCGATACTATTTTTGATTGCATGTATTGATGTGTATCACATTCTAATGGAGATTTAAAAACGAAATAAAATTAATGTCACCAGGAAACATATTTCCCAGTGCATCTTCTAGGAAACATGTTGGTCTTGGATGTCTTTAGTGAAAGCTTCGTGTTTAGGCATGCAGTGAAATGCAAGTGTCTTAAGCAGATGTTCGGTAACCTATGAACACGAATTTGAACATTCCAAGGAAAATTTAAAATAATAACATTTTGAAGACACTTTTCAATTGTTGACGCTTCATTCACCAACAAAAATGATATCCACGATGTAGCCAACAGTGTTGAAAACAGAAAAACCTATCCAATCAATTGTTGAAGACCTTGGTTAACATCTAGTTATTATACAAATTGGTATCTTGATATTCTTAAGGGGTTTAACACTTTTCGTTGAATTCAGACTCTATGCTTTCAATCAACGTATCTTATGTATTTGTTTTTCTTATCCAACTGTAAATTGTACGAGCTGACCTCCATGCAAACCTCAAAATATATTCATCACAGCGATGATCGTTGACCTGTACAATTTTATCTACGGAAGCCGGTTAGTATCAAGGTGGAGTTTTATTTTTTAGTCGTTGTAACGACTTAGCTAACTTGTTTTAACGACTTAGCTTACTTGTTTTAACAACTTGGCTAACTTGCTAAAACGACTTAGCTAATCTAACTCGTTAAAACAACCTAGCTAACTCGTAATAACGACTTAGCTAACTCGTTTAAACAATTTAGCTATCTCGTTTAAACAACTTAGCTATCTCGTTTAAACACCTTAGCTTAGTTGTTGAAACAACTTTGCTAATTTGCTAAAACGACTTAGCTTATCTAACTCGTTATAACAACTTAGCTAACTCGTTTAAACAACTAAGCTATCTCATTTAAACAACTTAGCTATCTCGTTTAAACAACTTCGCTAACTTGCTTAAACGACTTAGCTAATCTATATCGTTATAACAACTTAGCTAACTCGTTATAACGACTAAGCTTACTAGTTATAACGACTAAGCTATCTCTTCAAAACAACTGAGCTAACTCGTTTAAACAACTTGGCTAAGTCGTAATAACTAGTTAGATTAGCAAAGTCGTTATAACAAATTAGCTCGTTTGTGTAAACAAGTTAGCTCGTTTGTGTAAACAAGTTAGCTAAGCTGTTTAAACAAGTAAGCCAAGTCGTTAAAACAAGTTATAGCTAAGTTTTTATAACAAGATAAATATGCTAAGTCGTTATAACAAGTTAGCTAAGTCGTTACAACGACTTAAAAATTAAACTCCACCTTAACACTAACCGGCTTCCGTAGTTATCCAATGAAAGAAACAATTATTTTATTGCTGAAACGTCGTCCATTGTACATACTACATAAACAGTAAAAAAAACTATTGAAGGCAATATTATTTTTTTTAAATACAAAGATCTTTTATTGTTTGCACATTTCTGGTGGAAAATTCATTCACAACGTTTTATTTTATCTTATTAGGGAAGTACATCTTGGGGCTAGCAGATTGTATATCTATCTACGGATATAATCGACTACACGATGATTGGTGGTTATTTTTAATTATTTTATCATGGCTCTAAAGTATGCACTTATGTACCTTGGCTCATTTCTAATCATTTTAATCAGCCTAATGGTGTCATCAGGATGATTTGACAGGTGTTTGCCAGAAAAGACCCAAGAGTTATATTTCTGCTAGAAGATGCAAAATAACATAATCGACTTGCTCATGTGACGTGTCACTGTGTGTATTGTTTGTACGCAGGTCTGGGTGAAAATGTCGAGAGAATTCTTTGATATTATTCTGTCAATTGTTTTTTTTAAATACATAGATAGTACAAAAGAATATCATTTATTCGAATATAAGATTAACATAACACATAAAAGGATAAAAGGGTCAACAGGGATTACAGAAATATTGCAAAGTAACATTCTGGCAACTCTTAAAGCGATTAGTACTGATATAAGAAGCGAGTTTGTTTGTTAAGGGATTTGCACTAAGCATTTACAAAAATGCTAGTGTCATAAGGACCACCTTCCTTTATGCTTAAAATTACATAATCGATTAACCTTATTATGTTGAATACATTTTGATTCATGAAGTTGATCAATATGCAATATCGGACTAATTCCATTTCGGACTTGTATACGCTCGCAACAGTTATAATGTCCTTGTATGGTATTTAAGCATTCTAATGACGATGGTAGGGAATTGCTGCCTTTCTTTTTATTCGCTGTATTTGTGAATTTTGTATACTTGTGTGCGTCTGTATATTCTACAATGGGCTGATAAGGATTAAGATAGCCACCACTTGATATTATAACTTCCTCGTAACTCGAAACATCTTCATTAGTTGATGGTCTTGTTTTCTTTAAAATTTCGTCTTTTGCCATAGCAGTCTCATCAATTTCATCATATTCATGGTGTACAGTTTGCACCCAATTGTCCTCCACCAATTCTATCCTATTGTTTTGAATTGTAGTGTCTGTCACGCTTTGTCGATCAAAATTTCTATGAACCTTGTATGAAGCTTTTGGTCGCAAACGTCGCACACATAAGTTACAAATTGTCATCAAAATCATTGTACATATGACGCATAAACAATAAATTATTACATTAATGTTGAATGATGCATGTGAACCTGAAAAAAAAATACGAATGTTGTTCACTAGCAGAGGAGCAATTGCATCCATAAACAAGTTATATAACATATTTTGGAAAAACAATTACTTAATGTCGTTTGTTAATTCAAATAAAAAATGAGTAAAAAAAAACTGTTACACGGCCGACACTCGACTAACCGAGAGATTGGTCGGTTAATCTATATTGAGTATGCGGCTATATCGGCGGTTGGTCTGTTAATCGGGTTGGCTAAAATCTGTTAATCAGGTGTTATCGAGAAAATCATTGAAAGCTTAGCATGTTTCATTGTATAACTTTCTAAATATATTTTCATCATAAAAAGTATTCATGTCTAACAAAACATTTCAATGTACTGTACAGTGGTGTTATTATTATTTTTCTAGCTTCGACGTACGATCTATCAAATGAAAAGGCGGGTTACTCATCAATAAATTTATACACATTTTACACACATAAAATGTACACAAAATGACACATTGGTTAAATTTACTTGCATTCAATATTTTGAACATCGAAAAAAGAAAGGCATTATGTTTGTTCACCATATTGATATCATTGTGTGAAAAATCTACACGAAAATCTGTATTTTGGTGACATAAATCAATCTTTATTCAAAACCTGGTCTGTTAATGGGTCGGATATATAAAACCCGGTCTATTAATTGGTCTGTTAAGAGTTATGAAATGCAATAAAAGTAAAATTGTATTGCTATATGGGGTGTTATCGGATCAAATGATTAGGCTCAAGACGAGCGGCTAAAATATACGAAAACAACACATGAGCAATGAAACATAACATATACGGAAACAACACATGAAATTGAAAATTGATAAAAAATGGTTTCAAAAAGTGTAATATTGAAGTAATATTAATTTCATCCAAGAATGATCGTATATATCATGTTGATTCTGTTTAATTGTCATGAATGACACAAATTTGTCATCTACATTGGTAACCAGTATATAAATCAGAGATAACCGTCGTAATGTAACTAAACATCAGTAAGTAAAATATATTGGGATGACAACACATGAAAAATAAAGAAAGAATAATGAGTAAGATAAATAAAATGTAGAAAAAAATGGCATAACAATTTAAAGAATACAGAAATAAACAATACCCCAATCAGGACTCTCATGGTATACACGAGAATCTGGATGGAAACGCAGAATATAGAATAATATATAAGGACAGTAGAGAGTGATACATTGCTAAAAACGAGAGAAAAATAATACTTGTTTAAGAATACACACATGAAACACCGATGGCTGTTGAAACAGTAACGGGTTGCGATGTACTTATATTGGTGACAAATTCTAGAAGTTTTCATGTGGACAACTATGGTGGCAGGTTAATGCCATTTTGCGTCTTATCGCTTTAGCGTTTTCGACTTTGCGATTTCGCCTTTTCTCGATTTCGCTTTTTCGCTCTATAGAATATGAAAGGCGAAATCGTGAAAACGCGAAATGGACTTCACCGGCCACCATAGACAACTGTAGTTCTCCTCTGCACTTATGTAGAAAGGAACTAAACGGAATAAAATGAATTGAAACTTAAAATAACCAAATGTAGCTGCATTCGCTCCTTTCCGTTTACTTCTTTAGAGTGATTTGTAAACAACATATGATTAAGTAATAGAAGAAAAGAACAAATTGGATGATGCTGACGAATTAGGGTTTAACGTCCAGTGACAAATATCATGTTCATATGTGAACGAGAACACGTTATATGTACCCTGTGTTGTATTAGAAAGACACTATCAGTCGGAATTGAGAACGTGCTACTTCGAACAGACACAAAAATTAACGCTGATTGAAAACGTCAATAAAAAATTCATGCATATTCCAGAGACCAATCCATATCACGCTATATTGAGGTGACACTCCTCCAATAAAATGCAAAGAAAGTTAAAATAAAAATGCTCTTTCTAGGATACTGTGGCACCGTAGTGTCATTTTTGTTTACTCAGGAACATCTCATTCTTAAATTTTTCAAGGGGGAAAATATAAAGGTAGCAAAATTATTGTCGTGGCTAAATAACTCTTAACTGACACAATTTCAATTGTCCAACCCATTAACAGACTTTATTCCCATAATTTTCACTAAAACGTGGTATTATTCACGTTATTTTACAATTATGAAATATTTACTAATGTCAATTTATTTTTTAGAACCACAGTACTATTGTTTGTCCTTTAAATGATATCTAAATTTGTTTGTTTCGCCTTTTATTAAACAAATTGCTATGCGTATAAGCATAAATACTACATACTTACTGAAAACTGCGCAGATTAAAAAATGTTTTTACAAGTGCAAAATGTTCTATGATAGATATCATTTTGTCAGACACTTTTCTTTTTTTGATTTGGTTCTTATAACATGCCAAAAGTCTGTATATTTAATAGAATTTAACATTAAATTAAGCGTTTTACTCTTAACAGACGTATAACCAACCCGATTAACAGACCAATCGCCCATATAGCCGCATAATCAATATAGATTAACCGACCAATCTCTCCCGAGTGTCGGCCGTGTGTTAGAGCTGACTAATTGTAAAATCCAATTTCAAATAACGTTATGCATTTCAGTAAGCTTAGACATGAAATAAGTACCTAGTAAACAACAAGTGATGTGGTTTGTTTTTGTTTTTGTTTTTATTTTTTACTCTGGCTTATGGAAGTGAATTAGAATATTTGGAGAGTCGTGCTACTTTTAAAATGCGTCAGTAGTGACTACACACGTGTAGACGAATGTAAAGTAGGTTTCTCAATTCAATTGATTCATATTTCTCATGTCGGGGCCTTTTGTAGTCGACTATACAGTATTGTTTTTCTCATTGTTGCAGTTACTGTACGGTTGCCTATAATTGCTTGCATCCACTTCATTTGAACTATAGTGGATAGTTGTGTTATTGGCAATCATACCACATCTTCCTATTTTTTAAACACTATGTCACTTCTTTATTATCTCTTATTTACTAGTATGATTAAGAAAACAACAATTAATGGTCACTGCTTTTTAAAAACATGACATCCATGTAAAACATCAAACTTTGTGGCAACACGAAACGCTTCACATATATAACATCTATAAAGACTACAAGCTATTTCATGTACAACTGAAATTGTTTCATCCTTCGGTTTCGATTGTGTGGGTATTTAAAATATACGAGATACAAAAGAACTTCGACATTAGGAGGCTACCAAAGAAAATGGGGACATGAAACATCAAATTACTAGTTGGGGTTTTTTTTAGAGCCAGCGGTAAATGTTGAAACTTAAAGAGTATTCGTATACCACCATGTAATGTTATTTTAATGTATAAAAGTTTCCAGATATAACTGTTTTTGTTCAATAATAGTAACAATTTTATTTTATTAAACGCAAGGCTTGTCTCAAGTTGAAATTTAGAAGTTCAATTAATAAAATAACATCTTAATGATGTGCAGCATCATAGTATGGTATAACTACAATTTAAATTAAGTTGTGTCAATGACGTTTGATGTCAAAACAAGGTTTGAAAACCATTGTAATAGATGAAAAACAAATTTTGAGACGCATTTAAACAAGCTAAGCATTGAAAAGTAAATATGCTAGATACTACATTTGTTTCAATTTTCCATGTAATAACAAATGTTATTTAACAAGCCATTTCTGCAAAATAGTTTTAAGCTAGGACTGCTACATCCACATTGAAATAGAAAAATTAAAAGCGCATATGATACAGGAACTTCCAAAGTACACAGTAAATTATAAAAAAATAGATTTAGTTAAAATATCGCTTACATGTACATTGTACCATTGCAATATTTGAACAGTCATCTCCACAACCACCTCCGATCTTACGCAACTCGAGATTTTGCATTTAATGGTGTGAATACTTGCAATGTAATATTGTTATTAGACACGGAGAACACTCATTTCTATTTTCTTTTTATTTCAATCGCTTGGAAGAATGTTTTATGATGTATGAATAGGTTTGAACACAGTGGCAAATGAAATAGAAGAACACATTAGTATTTACTTGAAACTTTATCGATTGTTCTATTTTATGCAAATGCTACTGTTTTATTTTTTGAAACTGCACAAGATCATCAACACTTCTAAATACATTTTATGAATACTTTGAAATATGAAACTGAAACATAACCAAACCTAAACATTTTTTTTGGTAATGATAGGTTGTCAAACAATTTAAATTTACACTTGATCATATCATATTTATGCATACATTTTTTTCTAAAACGGGTAGTTTCACGTATGCTAAAAATAAACTCATTAGGAAACCCATAACATCTGTTTATGAAAAGTGCAGTTTACAAAACGTAACATTTTTAAAAATGTCAGTTCAATCTTTTTGATAAAATCGTTCAGCCAATATTGCTAAACGGCAGTGAAATTTTTGGATTTATTGATATAGATGCAATAGACAGATTCTACTTGTAGTTCTGTAAACTTGTGTTAGATTAAAACAATGGATAGCTTCTAGGCACTTATCTATCCTATGTCAGTATAATTATGTGGAACTTCGTATGGTAACCTTTTGGTCTAACATTGTAAATATATTTGCGATAGGCGATGAATTTCATTAAGTCGTGTAAATGTCTTGAAATTCGGAAGTTTATTTGTTTCAAAAAATATTCGGGTATTGAAACAATTGTGTAAATTAATTAGAATTACAAATACAGAAGTATGTTCTCCAGGTTGAGGGTCCGTGTATATCTGCGTCCATTCGTTTTTCGTTTTGAAATATTAAAAACAAAAAACAAAAAACGAAAGTGTTTTCATTTTTTGTTTTTGATTTCTTAAAAACCAAAACGAAAAACGAAAGTGTTTTCATTTTTCGTTTTTGATTTCTTAAAAACCAAAATGAAAAACACAAGTGTTTTCGTTTTTCGTTTTTGATTTCACAAACAAAAAAACGGAAAACAAAAGTATTTTCATTTTTCAATTTTGATTTCTCAAAAACTAAAATCGAAAAATGAAAGTGTTTTTATTTTTCATTTTTGATTTCACAAAAACAAAAAACGAAAAACGAAAGTGTATTTATGTTATCTTTCCAACACAGTTTAATTGTCATCCAAAAATGACAATGTTGTCATTTGTCATTCATTTAAAGGTCGTTAAAGTATACATGCACAGCGGTTGTCAGATCAATACTACTTTAATCGAAGATAATGTCGACGGATGCAAAAGTCTTTAGCAATCGGAACAATATGGATGCGTGAACTTTATTACTTTTAAGTTTAGAAAGGTCGATCCAAGATTATTAGAATTGAAGACCAAGATCCATCTGCCAGTATTTTACGAACTACGAGGACGATAATGTATTTTGCTTGATTTAATTTTCAGAATTTCCGCAATTTCACATTTCAAACTGGGATATTAAATTGGTTTGTCATTAGGAGCCTATAAGGTATTAATTTTGCTTATTTGTGAAGACTATAAGGTGACATTAACTAGAGGTCGTTGATGGGGGATTATGGAATTGAGAAAAGTGGACAAAAAATATAAATAATAGAGACAATGGACCAAGAAATGAATAAAATAGCTAGAATAATGGTGTTAAAATGTAATGATAAGAGAATAATTGTCAAAAAGTATAAAGAATAGAGAAATATGGCATAAAATATCAAAGAATACAGAAATTAAGAACCCCGAATCCAGACCATCATACTAGTTGCCTTAATGAACGTTAGTTTGTCTCTAGGAGATTGCTATTGGTTATCATATGGTTTCTCTTTATTTTTATGTCTATTAATTCAGAAGCATGCTTTCATTATTTACCAACATTTTACATAGCACATTATAAAAAAAAGAATATTATTTTGCAAACTACCATAGATTTCCGGTAATTGTTCTGCATAGACCACACCACATTGGAGTTCCTGTAATTTTTTTCAAGTGGACCGCAGTTACCCACCCTACCCCATCATTACATAAAAGTTAATAAACAAATGTCTACGGAAATACTTCTGTCCGAACAATGTGTAAAGGGGAGCTTGGTAGCTGATGTCTGCTGGAGAACAAAATCAAGGTTGCTGTTTAGCTTATTTTTTTCAAAGATAGGTCCAAAGTTGGGGTCGAACACCGAACCCCATCCTTACCGAAAATGTAATAAAAATTGTCCTCACTAGGTGCAAAGGGAAGCTGGGTAGCTGGGGTTTACAGTAGAAAAATCCAGGGTGTTGTTCTGCTTAGTTTTTTTTTTCTTCTAAAGTAGGTCTTAAGTTGAGGTCGTATACCCTACAAAAACCCTTTATTTACCAGACAGTTAATAAAAAAAAATTTGGCAATACTTTTATCTGCTCTAGGTGAGAACGTAAGCTAGAGATCTAGGGCCTACTTGATCAAAATTACAAGTTCATTTATAGCACGGATCAATCTTTTTTAAGCTAATAAATAATTTACTTGTCCACCATACTTTGAATACAAAAAACAAACCTTTTGTCCAGTCATATTTAAACGAAATCCACTAGTTCAGAGGTAGAATGTTTTGTAAAAACAGTTTTGTGTGGCAAAAAAAAGTTAAAGCACGAGTGCAACTTTTTTTTCTTCTAATGCAGAATTATTATTACTTTTCATTTCACGACAGGATGCCGATAATAAGGAAATCTATTTCACCCAATAGTGCAATTTTGCCATCATTAAAAAAAATCATAATTATTTACGATTCTATAAACAGGATAAACACTCCAAGTGTTGACTATTTAAAATGTAAAGCGGGCAGTATGCTGTGTAATATATCGAAAGCGATTGATTTTGGCTTTATATAACTAATAATAACATAAGATGTATGTTTCATTATAATTCGTTATTCTGATTGGCTAACTGCACATCTCGTGTTACATTACACAACGAAAATCATTATTCATGATGACACGAGGTCCCACAATAAAGTGCAAAGGTGAATTTAATAAAAACTTGATAAAAATCGTGTTTTCATGATCCTAGCTAAAACATGTAATTATAAATATTGAATGCTTCTTTTTGTAACTTCATAGGGTTGTAAAAGCGTTGACCGTGCGTACATTTTCAGAATGAAGCGCTTCCGCTTTTCATACAAAATGTATTTCGGTCATCCCTTTACACCTCAATGAAGTAACAAAAAAAAAGCATTCAATTCTTAAATAAACCAGAAATGAAATTTTAAAATTCATTGAAAAGTGTCTTTGACTGCTTAATTATATTTTAAAAACTGATGATATAGTGGTTATATATTAATAAAAACATTTTAAGTACGTTTGAGTCTTATGCAATATTTGTTTTTATATATTTGAAAACTGACTGCTACCGACTGGTTGCTTGAGCCTGGTCTCACAAACTCCGCATTTTCATTACAGCCGATTACATTGAGTGTGTAGACAAAGGTAATATCTTTGGATCGCTTGTTTGTTAGCTGAACTATGAAGTAACTAGGTAAGGTATACCACCCTCCTGTAGAAGGAGCCTAGTCCTACAGACAGATTGATTGGTTATTTGTCGAACTAGTCTACTCTTAAAGGAGGGTAGTTTACCTTACCTAATAATACAAGCAAGCTAACCAAGGATAGGCTACCTTTGCCTACACACTCAGTGCAATCGGCTGTAACGTTTTTACATTACAGGTTGCAACACCTTGCCAAATCATTAGGTTCCAATAAACGTTTGGAAAATTTAGTTAATGTGCTTTCCCATAGGGTTTTATGCAGAACAATTACCGGAAATCTATTATGGAAACTTGCAAAAACAATATCAAAATCGAAATCTAAGTGAACAATGAAGTTACTCACATTAAAAAAGGTTGAGACATTGAAGGCCAAATATTTTTTTTTATTCTTGCGTGTCTTATTATAATCAGACGGTAATCGAGTTACATTGGTGAAATTAACACTACAATACAAATAAAGGATTCTCAAATGATCATGACTTTTGCTTGTAGTAAAATGATCAATGAATCAATCAATCAATCAATCAATCAATCAATCAATCAATCAATCAATTGATCAATCAATAAAATTGAGGATGGAAATAAAAAATATGTCAAAGAAACAACAGTCAGCCTAACCAAAGAGCACAACCGAAGGCCACCAATGAGTCTTCAACACAACGAGAAAATCCGGGCTTCAGCTGGTCTCTAAATAAAAATATATACTAGTAATGTGAAAATGGACGTCACACTTAACTTAGACAAAAAAAAACAACTAACAAAGATCAGAGTCTACTGTCTTGGGAGAGGCTCAAAAATACGGCGGGGCTAAACATGCTTTGTTAGATCTCAACCCTCCCGCTATACAATTATATCTAGCTCATGTAAAATAAACAAACACACAACAATATGCACAGAGAAACTCAGTTTAAAAGAAATCCGAGTCCGAAGACAAAATAGTAAACAAAAGAAACTACACAAAACGAATATGATTCATAAATTAACAAAGAACTACTAGCAGTAACTGACATCCCAGCTCCAGACCCCAATCAAAAATATCGAAAGAATATATAGATATAAGAAGATGTGCATGGTATGAGTGCCAATGAGACAACTCTCCATCCAAGTCACAGTGTGTAGAAGGAAACTATTATAGGTTAAAGTACCCTCTTCAACACGAATACTTGGCTCACACCGAATAGCAAGTTATAAGGATCCTCCAAAATTACTAGTGTAAAACCATTCAAACGGGAAAACCAAAGGTCTAAACTCTATATATAACTAGAGGATCTGAAGAGCCTGTGTCGGTCACCTTGGTCTATGTGTTTTTGGTGATGGTGATGTGTTCGTAGATCTTACTCTACAAAACATTGTTGATGCTTACAATTATCTCTATCTATAATGAACTTAGCCTAGCAGTTTCAGTGGAAAATATTTTGTAAAAATGTACAAAGGAGTAGGTCCGGTAAGGGTCGATTTTGGCCTCAAATTTCAGGTTCATCTAACGAAAGTTTTTGGACACTTCTTAAACACTAAAGTGTCTATTTCAATTGATTCGATTAGTTTATGTGAAAGATTTTAACTGATTTAGTCATTAAAAACGCTCTGATTCAAGCTTAAATATGAAAAATCTATCAAATATGCCAAAAAACGTCACTTTTCACATGTATTTTGTCAAAAATGAAAGTGGCCGCATCCGTGTTCATCCTTTGTGAAAATTGTTAAAAATTGACTATAAAGGGCAATTACTCCTTCAGGGGTCAATTGACCATTTTCGTCATGTTGACTTATTTGTAGGTCTTACTTTGCTGTACATTATTGATGTTTACAGTTTATCTCTATCTATAATAATATTCAAGAAAATAACCAAAAGCTGCAAAATTTTCTTAAAATTACCAATTCAGGGGCAGCAACATAACAACAGGTTGAGTGATTCATCTAAAAATTTCAGGGCAGATAGATAATGACCTAATAAACAATTTTATCCATGTCAGATTTGCTCTTAATGCTTTAATTTCTGAAATATAAGCCAAAATCTTCATTTTACTACTATGTTCTATTTTTATCCATGGCTACCATCTTGGTTAGTTGGCAAGGTCACCGGACACATTTGTTATACTAGATATCCCAATGATGATGGTGGCTAAGTTTGGTTGAATTTGGCTAGGTAGTTTCAGAGGAGAAGATTTTTGTAAAAGTTACGATGACGGACGACGGACGCCAAGATATAAGAAAAGCTCACTTGACACTTCGGGCCAGGTGAGCTAAAAAAAAACGAGAAGCGAGAACGACATCAACAAACGACAACTACTGTTTTTTGTGTGATTTTTTTATTACTAGACCAAATATTTCATGATTTTTTATTATCTAGGACTGTATTTTTGATTAACAATTGATAACCAAGTTTAATAAAATCATATGTGTGTATAGCAAACATATTAACTTTGGCTTGAATTTTAATGTTTTCGGCTCTCTCTGCTCGGTCGGAAAAATTGACAAGAATAAAATCCTAAGATTGAACGCTATCGTTCAACAATCTTATTCTCATACACATAAGTATTACGAAATCAGAGATATACATTTTGATTAGATTAGTTCGTCTAATTTACAAATGTAGTGTTATCTGTAGTAAATTTACTGACTTCTTTAATAAAGAATTTGAATAAGAATGTGTCCATACCACATAAATGCCCCACTCGCACTATCATTTTCTATGTCTAGTGGACCGTGGAATTGAGGGTCAGAACTCTATATTTGGCATTGAAATTAAAAAGATCATATGATATAGAATATGTGTACTGAGTTTCAAAAAAAATATATCTGTACATTAACTTCACTTTCAAGTATAGAGATGTGATTTTTTTTTCTGAGACAAGTGCTTGTGACAATCCAAAAGAACTTGCAGTCATTCGATGTTCAGTACTTCAGTACTTTGATTGTTTGAAAACGAGGTAAAAATACCCTGCTACATTCGGTATGTATTTTTGTTAGACCTTTTCTTTCTTCTGTTTTGTATCGATCTCATACATTAAGCCCTTTTCCACTGATTTGTATAGTTTGTTCTTATGCTGTGCTGTAACAAAAATGTCCCGGCTGTTTACAAGCATGTTAAACGCCACAATATATTGTATGTGCCTGTTCCAACTCCGGAGCATGTAGTTCAATGGTTTTCGTTTGTTGATGTCTTTTATATGTGTTTTTCGTTATAAGTCATGTTGTTTTAAAATAGGCTGTTATTTTTCTCAATTGAACTGTTTCATATTTTTCAATTCATGGACTATTGTAGCCGACAATACCGTATGCTTTTTCTCATTGTTGAAGATTATATGGTTGCCTATATATAATTGCTTACATCCACTACATTTGAACTTTGTTGGATAGTTGACTCATTTGCATTAATACCAAATCTCCTTATTAAAAGTTGAGGGGTGTGTGTGTTTCTTTGGAAAATTTCAATGTTTTCTCGCAGGTCACCCAGTTTGAATAGAATATTTTGACATTTTGCTGTGCTCTTGGATTTGAGTTAAGAGCCAACCAAAGCTCACGGCCTGTTGGTGGGTAGTTGATGACTATATGGTAAGCTCTGGATGTCTTTTTGAGTATTGCATACGGTGATTTGGTGATGTCTTCATGTCATGCATTGTGCTATTACTTTATATAGACAGCTTATCAGTCAACCTGATCTATCAAGTAGCTCTCCTCGCCTTTTGTATAGTCAGACGAAAAACAAGATATAAACTGACTTAGCTTGGTATATATGTCGTGTACAAGTTGCGATTTTGTACAGGTTATAACATGTACAAAAATATTGTACATGTTATAACTTGTATAATGCAAAAATACAAGTTATAACATGTACAAAAGTACCTCATACATGTTATAACATGTACAAAATATTGCTTAAAAATGGTTTTAAATTGTACAAAATTTAAAATAAAGTAAAAGATACATTTAAGTTTACCAATGCATAAAGAACAACAATAAATAGGCCAGAACGTGTCTTTTTCTGTAGTGGACAATGATCACAAAGTTTCAGAAATATATGTTTCATGACTTATGTTGGCAAAATGTGTTTTCATGTAATTGTATGTTTTATGCAGTCCATCGTGGCTTAAATAAGTGTGAAACTATTTACTAAAAGCTTGCATTCCTCAATGAAAATTACATTAGATACTAGTAGCTAAATTCTTCAAAAAAATTTAAGAACGATTCCTAATAATACTCCTCCCTCTCGATTTTATAGCATGCAAAGACTAAAACAATGTCTTATATGCTTACTCTGTAAAAGTAAGAGAGAGCTGAAATAGTTTTCATTGGACCACGCTTCATTATCAATATCTTTGGATCTACTCTTCAACATTTTTGGCCTACAACATGACTTATGTAAATTTATAACTCAATTTTTGTTTATAAACTATAAGATCATTGCATGAGGCGAATGTCATTTTGATATGTTTTAAATATATATCCTCTACTTTGAAAGCATGCATTTGTGGCCTTTGGATGTTGTCTGCTCCATGGGCAGGTTGTTTTTTTAGACACATACCCCATTTCAATTCCCAATTTTATTTGTAAACACATCTATCCTGGCTATCCTCATGTCTTTTAGTGTCAACTAGAATGAAAGTATTTTACTATTGCCTTCAAAGTGGACACTCACAATTATAATTCATCAAATAAAGATATGTCCATAGATAGTCATAAGAGGATCATAAGACATGTCCTAAGATATATCTTATGACAGGTCTTAGGAATACTTCGTAATACCCCTGGACATTAACTGGGACAACATCCCTAATGCGCCTCGAAATGAGGAACTCAAAAGTCATGTGTAAAGAAAAAATCTCTGTGTAGTGATATTGGACATGTTTCTATTTTTTACAAATGACTGAACTTAACCATTTGTTGTGATTAGGAAAGTAGAGGAACATAGAATAAATGTGTAAAAACTATAATGGAGCTATTAAATGTGTTCAAAGTATTTAATTTTCAAAGAGCTTATAGTGTTAAAAAGTGGATATTTTACCACAAGGAGCCGCATCACAAAAAAATATTTGGGGTATGCTAATTTACGGAAAAAGTAATCTCACTTTGTACCCCGAAAATTTAACCACATTTGTGAAAATGTCACAGCTTACTAACGAGCTATTCAAGTTTACGATATGGACTGAGCTACAGGAAAAAACGTTACCATTACCGCCTATGTAAAAACAATTAAAGATATTGACCCAACTGTAGCAAAAAGGGACAAACACACTAACATGAAGGAATAATAAAAAAGTTATGAAAATGTTATTGAGGTCAATATCATCTGTTGCGATAATAGAAAAATATCCTTATTTTTCTATTTTGTACAAGTTAAAACCATTTTTAAGCAATATTTTGTACAGGTTATAACATGTATGGGGTACTTCTGTACATGTTATAACTTGTATTTTTGCATTATACAAGTTATAACATGTACAATATTTTTTGTACATGTTATAACCTGTACAAAATCGCAACTTGTACACGACATATACATGTTTATTTAATATACTCATATAAAATATAAAAATGAAGATGTGGTATTATTGTCAATGAGACAACTCTTCACAAGAGACCAACATAACACAGAAATTATCAACTATAGGTCATCGTACGGGCTTCAACAATGAACAAAGCCCATACCGCATAGTCAGATATAAAAGGCCCCGAAATGATAATGTAAAACAATTCAAACAAGAAAACTAACTTATTTATGCACAAAAATTGAACGAAAAACAAAAATGTAAAACATAAACAAACGACAACCACTGAATTACAGGCTCCTGACTTGGGACAGGCACATACATTTTGAATGTGGCGGGGTTAAACATGTTAGCGGGATCCCAAATTCAAGTCAAATTGATATTTTAAAACAACATAAAAGTTCAAAAGTGTAAAAAAAAATTATTTTAATAAATGTTGAAAATATTATTGTGTTTGTGAGTGGAAAACTACTTAAAATTGTAGAACTATTCAAAAGTAGCTCTCGCGTTTTTGTTCTGCGGCTACGTTAACGGAACATCAATCAAGTAATCGATCTTCATGACTATGGCTTCAATATTTAATGGTATAAAATATCATATTCTGCTTGTCGTAGACTCAAAAAGACTTCAAGTTGGAATAGATCTACGAAGACTAAAGAACGTTCATGTGTGGTTTAGCAATTGTACATGCCCACGAAACCGACGTCCAGATATTGTTCGGAAGATGTTTTGAGAAGTTCCGATGCGATTGGACAAGTAAAATTAAACTGTTACAGTATATTACAGAACACAAAACTGGCTATCTTTGCTGTAAATACAAGTTAAAAACCTGACATGGTTTACATTAAAGCTAAAAATCCCAATCCCACGGCATCAAATAATTTAAAAAAAAACATATGACCTTTAACATTGGAGGTCTAAACTAGCATTGAGCCGTGTCCAGGTCCGAAATAGAAAATAAAGAGATGTGGAGTAAATGTACACGGGACAAAATCGCACACAATATATAGAAAAAATACAAATTATTAGTGAACAGGGCTTTTATGCCTGTTCTTCATATTGAAAGGAGCTGGAGGGTCTTCAACGAGGAACTAGACCATTGGTCCTCATTATACAAAAGTAACATAGGTTAGTTAGTGCATCGAACTATACAAAAGCATAAGTTCCTGGTTCGATAACCGTTCCGGTGAGAAAATTTCCAATCCACTATTAATAAATATGTTTAAACTAACAATAGCCACACACTTGACTTTGTGGATTAAATTATTTTTTTCATCATCCTACATATGTCTTTTGATATTGTTCATACATGTAAATACTAAAAGTCTTACACTGTATCTATATATTTTGCTCCGAGACCAGAACATAATAAAATAGATAAATTAAAACTTGCGCTTTAGATTAAGAAAGGGTGTGAAAGATTTTGTATCATTTTTTCCAGTTCTTCTGGAGTCCTTGAGCCCTTCCCTCGCCAACAATATATAGTTTGCTTTATTTGTAAAAGAGGCTAGTTACGCTACAATATTATCATCTTAGATTAACCTCTCCAAACTTCAAAGTAAAGATCACGCACCCTTATTGTTTAGATTGATAAAGACTTTTGCATCCGTCGACATTATCTTCGATTAAAGTAGTATTGATCTGACAACCGCTGTGCATGTATACTTTAACGACCTTTAAATGAATGACAAATGACAACATTGTCATTTTTTGAGTGACAATTAAACTGTGTTGGAAAGATAACATAAATACACTTTCGCTTTTCGTTTTTTGTTTTTGTGAAATCAAAAATGAAAAATGAAAACACTTTCATTTTTCGATTTTAGTTTTTGAGAAATCAAAATTGAAAAATGAAAATACTTTTGTTTTCCGTTTTTTGTTTGTGAAATCAAAAACGAAAAACAAAAACACTTTTGTTTTTCATTTTGGTTTTTAAGAAATCAAAAACGAAAAATGAAAACACTTTCGTTTTTCGTTTTGGCTTTTAAGAAATCAAAAACGAAAAATGAAAACACTTTCGTTTTTCATTTTGGTTTTGATGAAATAAAAAACGAAAAATGAAAACACTTTCGTTTTTTGTTTTTTGTTTTTGATATTTCAAAACGAAAAACGAATGGACGCAGATATACACGGACCAATCTGGATGTGCTTTAAAGTTTATTGTAAATATAGGAAGATGTGGTATGAGTGCCAATGAGACAACTCTCCATCCGAGTAACAATTTATAAAAGTAAATCATTATAGGTCAAGGTATGGTCTTCAACACGGAGCTCAGGCTCACACCAAACAACAAGCTATAAAAGACTCCAAATATTACTTAGTGTAAAACCATTTTTTTTTTTCGATTTCAGCGTCTCATTTTTTTAATGGTTCAAATACTGGTTTGACCATAATGGTTTCCATGTGTGTAAAAGAAATATTTAAGATATGCACTGATATATGTCGGTACCCAATGTTATTTAATACCAGAATTGATACTTTACAAGATATGGTAAAGCCTTATAATTATTACCTTCAGGTTTTTGTTGTAGATCTGTTGTCGTTAAATACGAAACCGTGCTGTTCTCATCTGTAGTCCAAAAATGTTCTGATAAAATAAATCAAATGTTAATTATTTCAAAATTAAAACAAATATATATTAAATAGACAAGAGTCGATATACCTAACAGACCTGTGTTAAAATATGTGAGAACAAAAACCAGGAAAGCGGCTTACTCGAGAAAAAAAACCTCGCAGATGTAAGGCAATATCAAGTAAACAAATCACTTAAAGAAGATCAAGCTCATAAATGGACTTAACCATAGGGGTTAACAATTGCAATGTTACTCATCAAAGTACATCAATTTTGACAAATCTGAGACAAAAAATTGTACAAATATAAAAACTAGAAGATGTGATATGATTGTCAATAAGACAACTCCACAACAGATCAAATAACACAGAAATTAACAACTATAATACATGTAAATAGGTGACCGTAAGGCCAACGTCATATGTTAGTCCAATGGATGCTTTTCATAAACATGCTGAAATTAAATTATTTTTTTCCTTGAATACTTCTTCATTAACAAAACCAAATAAAGTTGCCCTATTTAATTGCCCCTTTTTATAGCATAAGTGTGAGCAGGGGATTTCGACTAACGGGTTGGATTCTTGTAATAAAACAAATTAACACAAATAAATATTATTATATAATCATATTAGGTATAAAAGGTATAATCACAAACATACTGGGCTCCGAGGAAAATTAAAAACGGAAAGTCCCTAATCTAATGGCAACATCGAATGAAAACACACATCAAACGAATGGACAACAACTGTCATATTCCTGACTTGGTACAGGCATTTTCAAATGTAGAAAATGGTGACTTGAACCTGGTTTTAAAGCGCTAAACATGTATGGCAGTCGCATGGAATTCCATTTTATTTACAACGATGCGTGAACAAAACAGACATAATACTATTAGGTAAAATTGTCAAAATGAGGGTAAATCAGTCATCAGTAAAAGTATTATTAGTAATAAAACCAAGATAAATTTTAGAACAATATAACACGTTATTAACTGGATTAAGATGGTAAGCAATGTCAGTACGAACAATCTATACACCAAGACCGTCATGTAGTATTTGTGAACCTAATGCAAAATATTTATATAATTAAATTCTATATTAAATAAAACAAATTGATTTAGACCCGCGAGCTTAATTTACCTGCGTATATCATTATATATGGTTTCGGGTGGAAAGACCTTCAATTTTTAACTTTTATTTTCTTTTTATCCATGTTGCTTGTAAAATTCTTATGTCCAGTTTTAAAGTTTTAAATTCCTTTTGTACGCTTACCGTCATTCGTTACATTCGTAGATGTTTCCACACACCCATGTACGTGTTCACAGCTGTCGAAAAAAAAATAGATAAAAAATACGTATAAATGACTGAAACCAATGAAATGTAACATGAAGAAGTAAAATATCATGAAACACTGAACTACGAAAACATATTTTAATTATCAGGTTGTTGACTATCATATTCAATCAATTGATTGTTCATTTAATTTTTCATGATATCTTTATTTCGTTAATCGATGTATTATATTTAGTTCATTCCTAATGAATATATGATACCTACATTTGGTTTTTCATACAATGACATGTATATGCACACCGTCTGCCAAAGTATCCATCCTTGCATGTCTTGCATTTTTCACCATTTATAGATGTAAAACCAACCTCACATTCTACATAATGATAAAAAAAATAATGCAATTTAAGGCATTGAAAACAAATTGTGAAATGACAATATTGGTCTCTCAAATTGACAAAAGATTGATTGATTGTAGGTTGTCTATAACGACCGGTGATAAATATTTCATGCATTTTCATGTTAATTGCATTTTTTTTTCAATGATTATTATATATATAGGTATATTACGGTATAAAGGCCGTCAAGGACTAAAATCTATGAAATTTGAACAGCAAATTGTAAGTGAGAATATACAATGTATTGGATAGGGACAAAAAGTTTGCCTTACAATAGGCCACCAACGTACCAATGGTTGTTGTATGGGTTTTTAATGTACAAAGAGCGTACATTCTAATTACACGAGTCATCGGATTTAACATCCCGATTCCGACCGACTTAGGCTGCGTACTTGTACATCCCGAACAGTTAAACGGACGTTTCACTGGGGCTAGGATTTCACTGTCTTTTGGAAGATGACTTAAGTTGAGATCGCCTTGAATAAGTCATACGATCTCAGATATCATCTTATGTCTTGCATAGATCCAAAGTGACTGCGATGACTATTCGTCGGTTTGTAAAATTGTTGTTATACTCACATAAATACTGGATACCACATTGACAAGATAGAATTGATAGTGTTTGAGTTTTCCGATTACACTGCATGTAATGTTATGTACAAGAGAGATAATTTAACGTACGTTTCAGCAAATATGTTTATCGACAGATTGTAGGTATTCCTATGCGCAAACATTAAGCTCATTTGATAACAAATTTGTTCTAGTACAATATGGCCAAAGTCAGTTAAAACCCGTCTAAATTTCATTTAATCAATAATTAAAACAATACCTATTTGATGTTATTTTTTCGTTCAATATTTAAGAATTTTCTTAATATACTGCCGAAATTTACCCAAAGGACCTGGTTTAAAAGTATTAAATATATAGGGAAATTTCCTAGATAAAGATATTTCAGTCTTGCACGGGAAACTCTACACCAGATTTTACGAAAGAAAATGGACGATTTTTCCTTTTTTATTGTTAATTTTCCGTTTTCTTTTCTATATCACAACTCGTTCGCCATGCCCGTGTTTGTCGATACCTGTTATATGGCATTGCACAAGGTCGTGTTTTTTGCTCAGACTGTTAATGACGTCTTTACACTAAATTATATGGATATTGGATATGTAAGGATTGACATTTTAGTCTACGATTCACGATATTTTTATCAGTTGTCATAATAAATTGTGTTTGAATTAGCTGGCAGTAACCACGAGTACTTACAGATCTGCATGTCGTGTCTTTCTTGTTGTTGGCTGTATAAGTACCCTGCCACGACCTGTCTGTGTTTTTGTTAGATGTTTTTCTGTTTTGTATTAATCTCATGATTTAAGCCTTTTTTAATTGATTTTTATAGTTTGTTATTGTGTTGTACTTTTACTGTCCGAAGTTAGATGGATGGTTGACGCCTTCAAACTAGTTAAACCCCGCCATATTCTGCATGTGCTTGTCCCAAGTCAGGAGCCTGTTCTTCAGAGGATGTCGCTTGGTGCTGTATATTATATTTGTTTTTGTTCTTCATTTTCGGCATTAATCAGATTGTAAGTTTTCTTGTTTTGTTTGTTTAACAGTTGTTATTTCAGTGCCTTTATAGCTGACTATGTGGTTAGTGTTTTGCTTGTTGTTGATAACTGTACGGTTACCTGTAGTAGTTAATTTCTATGTTATTTTGGTCTCGTGTGGAATGTTGTCTCTTTGGCAATCCTATCAAATATTCCTATTCCTATATTGACCACGCCATGGATAAAAACAGGAAAAGACCAACAGACAAATAACAGTACATAAAACACAACATAGAAAACGAAACACTGAGCCACATAAACCCACCAAAAAACTGGGGATGTACACATGTAGTGTATCTTGATAAGTTTGTTGCGATTCTGGGTAAACAGTATAAGTGGCTCATAATTAATATATAGTTTCATATTTCAATTGTGGCAAGAACTTCAAAAGGAAAGTCATGGAAAGGCTTGTATATCCATCAATTACTTGTTTTTTTAACAAAAATGTTGAATTAAGGAAGAAAAAGAAAACAACAAGACAATTGTTTTTTGAGAAACATTTATGTCTTGACCTAAAAAAAAAATAATAAGCAAGTCAACCACTTGACCGGTCCACTGCTATGAAATCGCTACTATTCAGTTACAACGATTCGTCAAATTATATCTATTTATAAATGACAACATGATCTGCTGCTGTAATTTACTTGTAAAAACAAAAATTACTTCATTTATTAAAAGGTTTTTGATAGAAATAAATTGGGTCAGACAAATTTGTGATAAAAATGGAAAATATCACAGAACACGTCAAATCAATAAAGGTAACAACTCCGTTGCAAATTCGCATAGAGGTGTCAAATGTTAAAACTGTACAGAATGTTGAGAATAATAATTACTTGTTCTGTTATATCAATAAATTTTGAAAAAATATCGGTTTAAAGTATGTTTATTCCATTTTACTTTTGTAACGTTATCATTGAAAATAATCAATTGAATTGTTCGAATCCGTTCACTCCAGTGAAGAAACAATATACAACATTTTCCAACGTTTTTAACTTTGTCAAAGTTCGAGGAAAAACGACGATTGCACGCCTCCGGTTGTGGGACTTTCTCGCTGTGTTGAAGACCAGTTAATGGCATTGGGCTGTTGTCTGCTCTTTGTTGAGGTTGTTGTCTCTTTGACACATTCCCCATTTTCATAATGGGTTGATATGAATAAAACAACTTTAGTTATGATTTGTTCCGAACGGACGGATTTTTCTGTATGAACTAATGTATCGGATATTTTAACTTAGGTGGTTTTATGCATATCAACCCAGATATGTAGTACATGTAGCCCTAGAACGGGAAACTCTTTCGAAATTCAATTAACTATATGGACCTTTTTTTCAAATGTCCATTGTTGACAATAAGTGATTTACTTGTACATGTATATGTCAATTCTTTAATATCAGTATAAACTAAATACTAAACAAGCAAATTTAAACTGAACGGTAAGTTTGACACCAACTCTGTAAAAGTGTTTATGGTGTACCAAGATATCCCCTACTATGCTAGCAAAATATATAGAATTTGTTTCTAAGAATCGGAATAAATGATTTGATACGGTTATACTCTTTGATTTGAAATTTTGGATATTCATAAATGTCCACTGCGTAACGATATATGTTCCCTTTAAAACGATGTGAGTCCACTACGCACAGGATTGTGCCCACGAAACGAAAAGTTGCGTAGTGGACATCGCGTATCTACATTATAGCAGCCATTCCTTTTCACACATTTCTTAGATACATTTTATGATAAATGTTTTAGATACAAATGTAATATACTAGCATCTTATTTCATAAGCTGATTTTCTCCACGACCTTTTATGACCTGAGAAAAACATTTAAAATAAAAAAGACGCTGCAAAGAGGACAAGGGAAAAAGTACGCAATCAATAGGACCTGCCAATTCATTCAATGCATTCAAACTATTTTATCAGCATCAAAAGACGACTGTCGTTTTACTAAAAAAAGTAGTTTAAGTGGCAAGTAAAAGGAAAAATTATATTCTCAATAGAATAATGATTACAATTTTGCCAATTGTTTGTTGGCACAAATTTGAATAAACTTTCAAATTTGGAAAGACTCTAAGAGCGTGTTTGCTGCTTCTGAGCTCTTTGGTCTGATATTTTCAGAGAGTCCCTATCACAAAGTTGATCAAAAATGTCGTTGTCCTAAATGAGTACAATCTATAGATTTAGATACATATGAATATATTTGCTGTATACAAAGTATTTATGTACAGGTTATAATTACGTGTTTTGTGATTTTTTTCATGTAATTAGATAATTAAGCACAGTGTCTTTTTATATAAAAACACTAAAATATATTGTGTGACCATAGAACTTGGTAAAAGTAAAAAAAATAAATAATCTAAATTCATCAGATGTCCTTATGTGTAGTTCTTTGACATAGAGTACAGTACCTAATGTTACATTTGTTGTAGGTTGAAGTATATACATTTGTGCGTAAAACATTGAACTCTATGATTATTGAATATAAAGTTGTATCACCTGCTGTACGAAATAACAGCGTGTACAGAACATATATATAAACATGTGAATTTAGCATAACTTAAGCCATGAACAGAGAAAGTGGACACTTTAAAAACAAAGCATATATCAATTGAGTATACCGAAGTTTGACGTTTGACAAACCGGGAAAAGAAACGTTCACGTTCAATGTCACCGTTATCTCATACCGACTGTTAATATTTGAATTTTCCGAAGGTATAATCACTATACTGTATATTTTACTATAGGAACCCATCTTAACTTATACATACACAAACATACCCTTGCAGTAACGTCCAGATGGTTCATGATTGTCACAGCAAAAGTATTTAACAAAGTAATGTACATTACCCTCAAATAGACCTCTGTCAAATCAGATGCAAAAATTAATACATTAAAATATGCATAATATATATCATAATAAAATTAATTCGTATATTGTAACAAATTTGATTCGTTCAGTAATAGTCATATGTTAAACTATATTTTCGAAGGTTGGTAGAAAACGGCGGATAGCAAAAAGCATATTGCACAGTTATTTTTAGAATATCTATAAACCGATATACTTTGTGACGCCATGTAATGAATTTCATGATATTGTTGAAAAAAAATTAAAAATTATCTTTGATCGATTATTTGAAGAAAAGGATCTCCAAATACATAAGATGTGTAAAAACAAAACAAACAAAAAACAACAAAAGTAAATAAAATAACAACTAATACGTTGTTATTGTCTAAGAGACGATATGATATCTATAAAATTCAAACAAAATCATTGACGATTTTGATACAAATACGGTTGGAAATTAATAATATAACAATTATACTAGCCTGTCTTTGAGGTCAATACAGGATATATCGACCTAAAGAAGTATATCGACCTCGGACATCGTCCTCAGTCAATATACTTCTTTCAGGTCAATATACCCGTGAACCGACCTCATACAAAGGTTGTATATTGTACATGTTGTATGTACCTTGTTACTTTTAAAGTAAACAAATTGTGTTTGTGTGTTTATGCAAAAAAAAAACAATAAGTGAGGTTAAGCAAAACAAAAATGATATACTTGTATCGGTGAGGTCATACACAACAAAATATTTACTTATATCGGTGTGTCAATGCAGAGCAAATAATTACATATACTTGTATCGATGTCCATGGAAAAAAATACACTTGTCGGTGTGTTCAAAAAACAAAAAAATAATATACTAAACTAAAACGATGATACATTTTGAACTGCACACAAATCAGTTGTCCCTATTTATTACAATATCTACTCAATTTTCACAATTGTTAGGATATCTTCAGGACTTTACCTTTCAGTCCGAGAACAAGTCTTTAATGCAAAACATGTGATGAGGAAAGTATTTCCAATTCCAACGAAAACATAGATTAATGATGCAATATCCATGTCAATGCTGGATATATGAAATAAGGAAATAATACAACAATTCACATATGATGTTTATGTTTCCGGAAGATCAATTTAATTCAAATCAATTATGATTCATGAAACTATTTCGTGAGAGTTTAAAAATGTAGTCGATGGTGAACTATTTCTAAATTTCAATCAAAATGTTTCGGAGTATCTAGTCTTGTTGAAGTTTCATGTTTAAAATATAAATTTTAAATAATTGTCAGCTAAACTGTACTTGTTCTTTATAAATGATCTTATAAACGAACTTAAATCTTCACAAGAAATTGCATTTTTTCATTATCTAAATGCAAACTCTCCAGTTCCGGCAGACGATATTGCTCTTATGGCTACAAACTAGGTTTCTTCACAACGGATGGTAAGAATTTGTGAGAAATATAGTAATATGCGGGGTCTCCAGCAAAAACAAATAATTACAGTTCTGTAAACGCAGGACTTCTACACCAACATATATATATCAAGAACCGATCAACCGTATGTAACTTCTGCTCGACATATTGTCATGCAACCAAATACATCTTTAAAAACAATGGACAGAACTCTTAAAGCTTGTCGCACCTTGCGCTCGTCGACTTCATTAGGTATACATGTACGCCTAGTAATACATCCAGTAATTGTAAACCAAATTGTATGCGCAAAATGTATCCACCAGCTCTGCCATCCGAAAGCACTTTACGGTTTTAAACTCGGGGTTAAACTTAACTGCACTGATATACTGATTTTTGAAAGAAAACTCACCACTATATTTTTAAATTTATACTCGGTTTACCAAGAAGAACAATAATTAACGTCTGCTTGTCATTGTTAGATGGCTTTCAATTGTAAGTTTTATTAAATGTATGTGAACGAAAACTGTTGTTCTTTGAAAGAACATGTCGCTTTCCTTACTCGGCTTCCTCAATCCGTGATCTTCTCCGTAGACTCATTGATGCTAGGTATGATAGATATGACACCAGATTAGGTTTCGCTTGTGGCATTATTAAAACACTCACAAAATCACATAAAAATATGGTTTCTCGAAATATATAGATCAGTTTCTTAATGAAGGACAATTTCCAAGTTCTACAACTTAGAAATTGATAGTAACGTCGTCAATTTTTCAGGTTGAAGTAGTATGATGACATCATCGTATGGTAGTGGATCCCGATTTTGTTGTTTTCAAAGACGTTCACTCGGTATGCGGCTAGGAGAGTAGCACTACGTCACCTACTAATTCGCAGGCAGGACCATTTTGTAATATCTTTGTAATTATCTTATGCGAGAAAAATTTACAAAGCAACAGAATATCAGGCAATAAATATGGTAAACCTGTTAATGATCCTTGTACTCAAACAATACTATCATGTGACTACTCAGTTGATTCTGGTGATCAATTTTGGAGGAGTGTTATAGACATTTACCAGATAGAATTTAGTGTTCACTTGTTAATTATCTGTCAATAAATTGCTAAATTGTATTTTTGTCTGCGGCACCGATTTTGATCTAGAGAATCAGGAACGTGTGCATTTTAACTTAGTGTGTGTAAATCTTATTAACAATTCTTGTAAAATGTTACAGAACTGCTACTAGAGGAACACACAATATCTTAAAAACACTTTTTAAAAACAAATGTTATCACTTGAACTTTTCGTCGTGATCCCGTATTTATTATCTGTCCACGTATAAATCATATCTCAGTGTTGTTTGTATATGATTAATTGTAATAGTTTTTGCTTTGCTTTTATAACGTATTTACTCTTCAATAGGAGGCTTATAAATTATATTTAATATCCATCGTGTATATATGAAATAAGGAAATAATACAACACTTCAAAAAGAAAGTTTCTGTTTCCGGATGATCAATATTCAATCAAATCCTTTATGATTCATTAAAGTATTTTTGGAGGATTTAAAAAATATAGTTTATTGTGTACTATTTCTAAATTTCACAAAAAATATTTCAGAGTAACTAGGCTTTTTTAAACTTCACGTCTTAAATATAAATTCTAACACGCTAGGGAATAAGCAATCGATTTTTTGTTATCACATATTGAATTTGACACGTGACAAATTATAGCACGGACAAGGCCATATAATATATCGAAAGGTAGATATTAGACGCATCATGCATTTAGGAATCAAATACTTTTTTCTTACCTTTTGTTAAGCATTTAATTGGTTTAAAAACTTTCATATTTCAATTAAAAAAGACAGGAAATATATATGAAAGAATCATATCTGATCAATAGATAAAATCCCTATCAACTCACTAATGCACGACTGATTCTATAAATACAAAATGTCCATGTGATACATGTTCAATTGGCAGCAAATTTTTAAGAACATCATACACTTCATGTCGCCAACTTTGGACGGTAAGATCACTATTAGACATTTTACAGTTTTTTTTTTTTACTTACATGAGCAAAAGGACCGTTGCGTCGGTTTCATGTTGCTCAGTCTTTAGTTTTTCTATGTAACTATGTTTTTGTTAATTGAACATGCATACTGTCACCAATTAACATAGAAATTAAGATAAATGCCCAGTACCTACTGTAAACTAACTTTTTTCGCGGATACTCTATTTCGCGTTTAGCCCTTTCTAGCCCCATTCGAGGCTATTGAAGTTCGCGATTTCTACATGTACTTGGTGTAATTTAACAAGGAAAAAATCCAACTTTTGTGTTTTTGCGACGATTCATATTCCCGTTATATTTCTTCTCGCGAAAGTCGCGAAAATAAATATTTCGCGAACATTAGTTTGTTTACAGCATTTTGACATGACAAACTGTTGTGACATATTGAGTTACCGAAAACTTTATGTTTTCCATATTTGCATGCCTTTCGTTAACAACCACTATTGCATTCAAACGAATCACTGCCAATCTCTGACTTACTCTTTTACACTCTCCTCGACCTGAGTATTTGCATTTTGCAATAGCCAATGATTGCTGAGAACGGGAATACATTCCTGGAGAATGTTCCAAATAAAATTGCATGTTTTGAGTAGAGCTTAAATTAGTCATTTGATCATTTGCTTGATCATGTTCCAAAACTAGACACAAATGACTTCTTGGATCCCTATATCCTCTATCAACACTAGGAATAGAAAGTATTATGCTATCCCGCCTTAAACAGGTCGCAAATTTGTGTTACTTCGGCAACCCTCTTTTTGCCTTTCTTTGATAAGTTTGAGACACTTGCATGACGTACTATTACGTACATCATCTGCTGATATGACCCTCCATAAAGGGTCCACAGAAGACGTAAATTACAACTATATTTTGTTTTACTTATGACATATTATACACTTAATGACTGGTTATGAGGATAATACCTATGTTGTTTTCACTGAGATAGTAACTATTGCACGTGGTCGGGTATTTGGATTCCTTTGAAAATTCTGATATTGAGATAATGGCGGTTATGTAATAAAATGTTTGAGTGTTTTGAAAGATTAGAGAATTAATAAATGAAGATGAAGAACTTTACCCAAATGATATGTAAGATGTAGAAAACGGACAAACATTCTTCATGTGGAGCATATAGTACATAATTTTGTATAGATTTAAAATATATTTATTTGTTCAGCTCATTTATCTTACTCTTGCCTTAAATGTACAAAACGATAACCGATATTATCTTACACTTGCCTTAAATGTACAAAACGATAACCGATATTCACTACGGAGATACTTTCAATATAAAAGACTTGTTAGTCTCAGCGAAATAACTTAAATGGAAGACTAACAAATGATTACATTAGGAAGATAAACTGCTGAGACAGTCACCAAACGACACAAATACATTTAACTAGAAAACCATCTAGAGTTCAAAAAGACAATATGTAAAGCTCTATATCGCACTGAATCAACCAACGTGGACTAACAACTGGATATTTCAATTGTAAGGAAATACTAGTTTACATATTTAATATTCAACGTACGTTTCTAATTTCACAACAATCGTAAATACTTAAACTTTGACAGCTCGAGATCACGAGATAGCACCTATCGACAGAAATCTTAAATGAATTACTTAAATAGATACCAATAATGATATATAAAAGTCACGTACTGAGAAGAGATCGTCGTGTGAATCTTATATATATAATGTATTTCCCATACGCTAATAGTAATAAAAACGTAAATTAAAATTTTATAGTGCAATATCATTAATATTTGACTAAGACGTATAAAGTTGTATATGAATTGACTTTACGTTCACGGAGAGTAAATCTTTGTTCGATTGTTTGTTTAATAGACAAGCAACTAAAAATATATAAAGCATCCCTTTTTTCTGGTGATAGACCACTCCACCACAAGCAATGCTGTTTCAGAAATGCATTCAGATATTTCTATTGGAGATAGACAATGACTTTTAAACGTGTAATATCCCCAGATCTGAATCGATGAATTTGTTCATAGATTAAGTTCAAACCATACAAAACAAAATTGGCGTCGTACTACTAAGATCATTTCAGAGCCAAAATGCCTGAAAAATTGAGGAGATTCAACAAAATAAACATGTTTCTCTCTGAACAAACTAGATGAATGAACTAATGGGAATGTGAAGATAGAACAGTGTAGTTCTTACAAATTTAAAACTCATTGGGTGTAGAAATTCCATATTATAGTATCATATGATAGGGAGATAGACCATTGCAATTGGATATCAAATATGTCGCTACATGTAATTCCATTTTATTTTATGGACATATAACATCGATAAAAGAAGTATATTAATTGGACCTGTTTTATACGATAACTGCCGTTGAATTCTTACTTGATAACATTTTGTTTGCTATGGAGATTCCGTGTATCGTCAAATTATCGGAATTCCAATGGGGACTAACAGTGCACCACTTATTGCGGACCTGTCATATATTGTTATGAGTTACAATTTATGAATAAAATTAGCAAGGACCCATAGGAACAACATCTGATTTAAAATTGAATAACGCTTTTAAATATTTGGATGATGTATTGGCTCTCAATAACGACGACTTCAATAAATACACTAAAGATGACTTTAGATAAAGCTAATAATAACAATGAACACAGCCCTTTCCTGTATCTTGATAAAAGAGATGATTTTTTAATTTTTATTGGTAATTATCCATGTTTTTATGGTAACGTTCCCTTGTCACCATCTTATGGTGTTTAAATATCTCAATTAGTTTGATTCGCTCGTGTATGTAGCAACGTATTTGATTTTAACGAAAGGAATATCTGTATTACTAAAAAGTTATTACCCCAGGATTTTCGATATCACAAACTAGTAAAAACATTTACTAAATTTTATCATCGGTACAAAGATATCATTCGTAAATACAAATCAAAATGCAGAAATTTTATATATTCAGGTATTTCACATCCAATCTTTTAAAGTAATATTCTATACAAAGTACAAAAATGTCGACATTCACCTCAAAAGCTAACCAAACCTTTAAACAGACTTATTCAGAAGGTATATAGTTGTACGATACTGTTGTCATGTCATTAAATGTGGCATATTTTGGCATTACTATTGATTCACTCATAACGTCTTTGCATCGGAAATAAACACATTTATTTTTAAACCAGTTCTTGGCATAATACAGGTTATATTCTTCTCATATATTTTATGATGGTATGATACTGTCGAGGATTGCAGGCTCGTAAAGCGTTTATATATGTACCGTACCATTAACTATATGACGTAGCGTAACTATGTATAAATTGTAACTATGTGTATGCTAATTTGAATAGAATATTGACCTGTACAGTAGTATTTTCTTGAGAGTCAATCTAGTCTTATCACAACACGAAGTACACAACTCAAATCCTAGCATTAGTGCCTTGACTAACGGAGAGACTGGACATAAGCAGATTAAAATCTTTCAGAGCGAGGAACAGAGCAGCGGTAACGAAAGTTTAAAAAAAGAACTGGAGGACTCCATCGATGATACGCCATATGACCCGGAGGAAATCTCAACATTGCTTGAAGCAGTTGAAAAGAAAAAGAAAACTCTAGACAATATAGATGAAAAGATATTAGATACAGTGGACGCATATGGTATAACGGATGAGATAATCGAGACAGATGAGTAATATGAACAGTTAGAAAGCAAAATTAGAAAATTCAAAAGAATCTTGAAACCCGTCGCCACCGCCATATCTTCAGTACTAGATATAAATGCCCCAGAGTTTATACCACATTCAAACCCATTACGCATTCCAGTCAGGAGCTATCACAAACAAGTTTGACAACAAGTCAAAACCATCGCCTACCCAAGTTAATGCGTCCAAATTTTAGCGGAGATATATTAGAAGGCAATATTTCTTGGATTCATTTGAATCCACAATTCATCATAGCAACACACTTAACGAGATTCAGAAATTTTCATACATGTATTTGAAGTCCTTATTGCAATTTGATGCCGCAACGTAGTTTTAGGCCTCACCATGACCAACCCAAATTACAACAAGAATATTGAACTTTTAAAGAATCGTTATGGTCAAACCAACAATATAATCAATGCTAATATGGGATCACTTTTGGATAAGCCTGTGCCTGATGAGCGTTTAAGAGAGTTGAGCTTTTTACGATAAGTCCGAGGCATACATCAGAGGTCTAGAATCATTAGGACAAGAAATGTTTGGTTCATTACTGATTCCAGTAATTCTCGGGAAATTGCGGCCAGATTTCATAAAATATATCAAATGAGAAAACTGAAGTGGTGATTAGAATATACAGATACTACGAGACGGTATTTGCAGAGAGATTTCAGTTCAGGAATCAGGACATAATGAGTACATGTATCAACCCCCGATAGCTTATCACACCGCAAATGTTGTAGCAAGTGCAAAGAAGGATTTGAACAAAAGTCGCCCACCAAAGTAAAACATCGAAATATCGAGGTATGAAAAAAACCCAATAAATTCGACAAAGAGAAAAGCATGCACATTCTGTGAGGGGGACCACTTTTCCAATGACTGTATATCATGAAAGAATAATAGCCATATCGCATTATCAAAGAGAAGAAATTGTGTTTTAACTGTTTTAGTACACACAAAGTATCAGATTGTCGCGCTAAATACGACTGTAGAATTTGCAATCGTAAACATCACACATCACTTTGCAAGAAAAGTACAACTACACCTCAATCGGATATTAAGGACAAAACAGAAACTTCAATGTTGTACACATCGGCAAGTCAAAAAACTTCAACCGTTTTGCTGAAACCAGCAGTAGCTCAGGTAATGTCGGTGAATAATACAGCGGAGGCAAACATACTTTTCGACGAGGGTGCCCAACGGTCATTGATTACTGCAGACATAGCTACTAAATTTAATTTATAGAAAGAGGGATCCAAAAATGTGAATATTGTTTCTTTTGGGAATGACGGTATTATAAATTTAGACAAAAGCACGGTACAGTTGAAAGCTAACAATGGGAAAATTATCCCTATACAAGTACTAATAGTACCCAACATAGCATCACCACTTCAGAGACAGAGTTAAAATATGATATTGGACTTCTGTTGCCGCATTCATTCTTTTAGTTTACGTATTTCATATTGTCTTAACCGCTGACAATCTAAAGAACATTATATGTGTAATGATTAAATATCATCTTGGCTTGTTTAAAAAAAATAATCGATATATATATATATATAATTATGATAAATAGAAAAACAAATAGGAATCATAATGTATTAACAACTATAGAGTTTAGAGACAATATGCATAAACTCACATATATCATTAATGCCAGATTCAATCTTCACTCTGTAACTTGCTAGTATTATAAGAGGGTCTGGATAGGGGTCCTTCATTTTTGAATTCTTGAATTCTTAAGGTCTTTTTTCACTGTTATTTATGCTGTTTGCCCATTATTTTCTATTCTTTATATCTAAGCACTCCATTATTCTTTATTTTTTGGGGTCCGTTTTTCTCTATTCTTTATATTTTTTACCCATTATTCTTTCTTTTGTAATCCCCTATCCATACCCTCAAATATACATGTACACATATACATTTAATTTTATTTTGACCGACTTAGATAGGTTATTCCTGTTTCTATATTTAGAATCGTTTACTGGTAACAAATATTGATCACGAGGATCAATACCATATTAAAATACCTTACAAAGGAATATATATATCATATTGTTGGATGTAATACAAATATTTCTAAATGGTAAGTATTTTGTTGATAGATAATGATTTGTCTATTTTTACAACACTTTTCGGTTCACATGTATGGATATATTTGGATTGCGGGTTTGATTCTATAAATACTCTATTGTTGCATATCTTATAAAAACAGACGTGATTTGTTTTATTATGTTTAGCGTTGGTATATTATTGTTACTGATTTGTGTTTAAGCAGATGTCAGCTCGACCCCGGCTAATGTATATCGTCAACATGGACAACATAGAAAATGACAACCATTAGTCATAACCTGTAAGTGTCCTGATTATAGATAACATAGATACCATCAACAATAACTATAAAGATTTACCGTTGCAAGAAAACACTCAACCAGCCGCTAGCGTCGCAAATATATACAGCTTCCCGAGAAATGTCAGAATTTCATGATCTGCTCTTACAGAATTCGTGTTTGTGATCATTGTTATTTCTATTTTACTATATACATGTATTGTGGAAATGATGTTAAGGTTCATCATAACAAACGGACAAATATGGCTGTATTTTCATGCCAAAAATTACTCTGAGTACAGACTTACCTGTGAAGTTGGACAAGTTTTAATGCCTGGCATCCACTAGATATAATAAAGTTAAATGCATTTTGTGTTTCAGAAAGATAAAATCTCTTTTGGATTTTGACGGGCATTTTTTTTCCTTCATGCAAAAGGTGTGAAAATTAACTAAGTTGTGGTACAACTATGAGATGCTCCCTCAGGTAAAAAACTGGTTTGTATTGTTTTGATTGTCCTTAATTGACATAGACAAGAGTTATCTTCACAACTACAGGTGAGTTAAAGAGTTTATCTGAGTCAGTGAGTGGACAGTATCAAAGTAATTCAGGTGTTTGTTTATTTTTACAGCTTCTGCAGAAAGGGAAAAAAAATGCCCATCAAAAACCAAGAAAGATTTATCTTTCTTAATCACAAAATGCATTTAACTTTTATATATCTAGTGGATGCTAGGCATTAAAACTTTCCAAACAGCACAGGTAAGTCTGTACGCAGAGTAGTTTTTGAGGTGAAAATATGACCATATTTGTTCATTTGTTATGATGAACCTTAAATTATCTAAAGGTCAAGGAAAGGCAAACACAATTTCCCTATTGATCTAGTACGAATTGAATTCAGATCGATTATTTTAACAACTTCAATTGAACATTTATTTTTCTTTATAAATCAGCGTAATTTATTTCCTCTTTACTTAAAAAAAAATATTAGCGCAATAAAGATAAATAGTTCATCTTGTAATAATGTACCGCTTTCGAAATAAGTTAAAAGTATTCATATTTTTCCTGTGACTGGTAACGTCATATTTATTGATAAATAAGCTCTGAACGTGGTGACGAAGTCCACAAGAACCTCAACAATTGTAAATATTGCACATTTGATTACAAATTATCTAACTAATTTAATAAATTTATGAATTGAAATACAAATTTTGCTAACTCATAGTGACATTTTGGTGCGATTAAATGATGTCATCTGTCAACGTGTGCAAACTTTTCAACCAAAAGAACATCGCTTGAAATTTTATTAAATTATACCGCACTGAAGTACGTCCATTATTCATAGTTCATTATTCAAAATTCAATAATGAATAATGAAATAGTTCACTATTCACCATTCAATATTAAAAAAAATAATAATGAATAATGAAATAGTTTATGTTTCATTATTCAACTTGAAGCGCTGAATAGTGAAATAAATATAAAAAAAATTGACTGTGCCACTATAGCTATATCCTGAGTCGCAATGAATAGAGGAATAACCTGAGAATAAACAATATGTGTCGCAATGACCATTAGCGGGGTTACGGGGGACCTAAATGCCAAAATACGCGTGAAAAATAAGAAACAGTCAATTTTGAATAATGAAATGGATATTTTGAATAATGGAATGGACTGCTAGGACCCTTCAGCCCTTAATTACAGATCTACCTTATACCTCATTCGGAAGCTTATAAGAGAGGAACAAATGGTATATAGTCAATTTATTCCGCGGAGTAACGAAAGACTTAAATATCAAAATACGCATGAACATTTTGAGGGGAATTTCAGCTAGGACCGGACCAAAAAATCCGAAAATCTTGCACGCTCGTTGACGAGGTTAAGAGGGTAACACGTGGGTGGTTGTGGTTGAAGGGTAAAAAGTGGGAAGTTGAGGTTGTGGGAAAATGTATCTTTGTGGAAGAAAGAAAACACACCCAAAAGAAATCCACAGATAGAATAAACACAATGGATTGTAAGATTACAAATATGTCTGATTTCAGATAGAATACGGCGCAAGAGGTAGAAATTCTGAAAAAAAAACGGTCTGCTGTTAAGGCCAATCGAGAACAGCGCTGCAATGATAAGGAAGTTTTCAAATGACGAGAAGAAGGGCAGGACACACCCTGGATTGTTAAAGACATTAAAGATGTTGACACGAAGTAATTATAAAGGTCTGCAAAATTCTAACCTTGTGCTGGAAAACGGACACTCGCACATGGGGATGTGAGAGATTAAACAAGCAGCTGACTACCGTCTTGGCAAAGAGAGAGACCGATGGAGCTGTGCAAATTGAGAGCTATGGGATGAAAAAATCCAGTACGTTTCACAAAAATCCAGTACGTTTCACGACTTTCTTATCTTTTATAAGGATAATAGGATCGGAAGTGTTAGGATATGTTTTGTAGGCCCGAAAACTGGGTCTAAAAACCAGTGAATAAATTGACTATATACCATTTGATCCTCTCCTTACATGTATAAGCGTCCGAATGAGGTATACAGTAGATCTGTAATTAAGGGCTGAAAGGTCCTAGCAGTCCATTCCATTATTCAAAATATCTTTTTAGAAAATTTGGGTGTGTGGGTCTTTCTTCCACAAAGACACATTTTCCTTCGACCCAACCTCATAATGGGTCATAATTATCATACTACTGTTCCCCTCATAATAAGCTTTCAAATGAGGTATAAGGTATATCTGCAATTAGGGGCTAATGGGTCACAACAGTCCATTCCATTATTCGAGATATCTATTTCATTATTCAAAATTGGCTATTTCTTAATTTTCACGCGTAATTTGATATTTAGGTCCTCCGTAACCCTTCAAATGGTCTTTGTGGCACATATCGTTTATACTCAGTCTATTCCTCTATCAATAAGCTTTAATTTGGTGTATACATTTTGCCTTGATTAGGGACTGAAGGGTTGCAACAGTCCATTCCATCATTCAAAATATTAAGCTATTTCTTCATGTTCAAGCGTTTTTCGATGATTAGTTCCTTCGTTTCTCCTCTAATATGCGTTACGGAACATGTTGACTATATAACTTTTGTTCCTCTCGTAATAAGCTTTCGAATGAGGTATAAGGTATATCTATAATTAGGGGATAAAGGGTCGAAGCATTCCATTCTATTTTTCAAAATATCTATTTCATTATTCAAAATAAGATATTTCTTAATTTTCACGCGTATTTTGGCATTTAGGTCCTCCGTAACCCCTCTAATGGTCATTGCGGCACATATCGTTTATACTCAGTCTATTCCTCTATCAAAAAGCTTGAATTTGGTGTACAAATTTTGCCTTGATAAGGGACCAAAGGGTTGCAATAGTCCATTCCATTATTCAAAATAAGCTATTTCTCAATGTTCAAGCGCATTTTGATATTTAAATCCTTCGTAACTCCTGTAATACTCGTTGCGGAACATATTGACTATATAACTTTTGTTCCTCTTGTAATAGGCTTTCGAATGAGGTATAAGGTTTATCTATAGTTAGGGGCTTGAGGGTCGCAGCAGTCCATTCCATTATTCAAAATATCTATTTCATTATTCGAAATTGGCTATTTCTTAATTTTCACGCGTATTTTAGCATTTAGGTCCCCCGTAACCCCTGTAAATGTCATCGCGGCACAATCGACTTGTTTTATCTATAATTTATTAAACGATGAAGAATAGCAAAGGTCCAGTGAAAATTAAAAAAGAAATACCACGTAGAGTATTTCAATTTTGAAAAAAATATGTTTTGGTATTCAGGTCGTCCATACATTGAACCAAGGAATTTCTGTTAAAAATAGTTAGGAAAACCCACTAGTTTATCCTTCGAAACTAGGAACTAGATAAATATATAAAATTAAAACTTAAAGAATGTTTTTATTTATTTTTTCTGATATTAATTTGAATGTTTGTTAGAAAACACCAAAAAGACGAATTTAGAAATACGGGATATAGCTATAGTGTCACAGTCAAATTTATTTTATTTTTATTTCACTATTCACCGCTTCAAGTTGAGTAATGAAACATAAACTATTTCATTATTCATTTTTAAACATTGAATAGTGAATACTGAAATATTTCATTATTCATTATTGAATTTTGAATGATGAACTATGAATAATGGACGTATATACTTCAGCGCGGTTTAAATTATTAACTTTGACTTATGATTTTTTTAAATGACTTCTGTTAGGAAGCTACCATTTGATTTTTATGGGGGGGGGGGGCCTAGGATGAAAAATTTTGTCCTGCATTTTTTTTTAGTTGTAATCTCTGTCCTGCCTTTTTATTTTTCACTCTATTCGGTCCTGCCTTTTTTTATTAGTTTATCCTGACTTTTTTTTACCTAAATTGTCATCCTACCTTTTTTTTTGCAAAGTGTCTCATCCTGCCTTTTTTTTACTCAAAACTCCTGTCCTGCCTATTTTTTTCAAATTTCAAAAACAATGAACATGCCGAAAGATAAAAGTAGAATATTTGATTAACAAATTAAACCAAATAGTCATGACTTATTTAATTTAAACCTCAAGGGTTTCAACCAAGTCCGTGGCCGCGGTGAAAATCTAGTTTCCCGAGTAAAAGTATCCCTCGTTCAATCCCAATCTTCTATAAGTTCCACCCGTGACATCCGAGAGACCCCAAGGGAGGTCTGAACATCCATGCCAATAATGGGGGTCATATTCCAGGTAGTAAATACAAATTTAACGGCTTCCTTCGGCGAATGTATCTCAATTTTATCCCCAATGGCTTCCCAAATCTTTCACTGCACCTTTTTTTAGCAGTCGATCTAGCGACAGCTTGCAAACCTCTTTCAACCCAAGTTTTTTTGCCTGGGTGATAATCTCTTTACTCGTGTGGGGTTTGGGACGATGATGAAATATAAGATTTGTCTTCGTTTCTATCAACTCTCAACCAACTGATCTTTCCTCAACCGGGAGTACCCTCGAAGGTGGTTCATTTTGGCTACACCTCTCAGGGCTTTGACGTTTTCAACTACTAACTCCATGTTCACTATAGGATCCATGTCTTTATCCTATCAATAACAACAATCAATTTAAGTCACCCCAAAACCACCATCCCTAATTCACTGGTTTTTAGACCCAGTTTTCGGGCCTACAAAACATATCCTAACACTTCCGATCCTACAATCCTTATAAAAGATAAGAAAGTCGTGAAACGTACCCGAAGCGTCTGGATTTTTTCATCCCATAGCTCTCAATTTGCACAGCTCCATCGGTCTCTCTCTTTGCCAAGACGGTAGTCAGCTGCTTGTTTAATCTCTCACATCCCCATGTGCGAGTGTCCGTTTTCCAGCACAAGATTAGAATTTTGCAAACCTTTATAATTACTTCGTGTCAACATCTTTAATGTCTTTAACAATCCAGGGTGTGTCCTGCCCTTCTTCTCGTCATTTGAAAACTTCCTTATCATTGCAGCGCTGTTCTCGATTGGCCTTAACAGCAGACCGTTTTTTTTTTTTTCAAAATTTCTACCTCTTGCGCCGTATTCTATCTGAAATCAGACATATTTGTAATCTTACAATCCATTGTGTTTATTCTATCTGTGGATTTTTTTTTTTGTGTTTTTTATTTCTTCCACAAAGATACATTTTCCCACGACCCCAACCTCCCACTTTTTACCCTTCAACCACAACCACCCACGTATTGCCCTCTTAACCTCGTCAACGAGCGTGCAAGATTTTCGGATTTTTTGGTCCGGTCCTAGCTGAAATTCCCCTCAAAATGTTCACGCGTATTTCGATATTTAAGTCTTTCGTTACTCCGCGGAATAAATTGACTATATACCATTTGATCCTCTCCTTACATGTATAAGCGTCCGAATAATGTATACAGTAGATCTGTAATTAAGGGCTGAAAGGTCCTAGCAGTCCATTTCATTATTCAAAATATCTTTTTAGAAAATTTGGGTGTGTGGGTCTTTCTTCCACAAAGACACATTTTCCTTCGACCCAACCTCATAATGGGTCATAATTATCATACTACTGTTCCCCTCATAATAAGCTTTCAAATGAGGTATAAGGTATATCTGCAATTAGGGGCTAATGGGTCACAACAGTCCATTCCATTATTCGAGATATCTATTTCATTATTCAAAATTGGCTATTTCTTAATTTTCACGCGTAATTTGATATTTAGATCCTCCGTAACCCTTCAAATGGTCTTTGTGGCACATATCGTTTATACTCAGTCTATTCCTCTATCAATAAGCTTTAATTTGGTGTATAAATTTTGCCTTGATTAGGGACTGAAGGGTTCCAACAGTCCATTCCATCATTCAAAATATTAAGCTATTTCTTCATGTTCAAGCGTTTTTCGATGATTAGTTCCTTCGTTTCTCCTCTAATATGCGTTACGGAACATGTTGACTATATAACTTTTGTTCCTCTCGTAATTAGCTTTCGAATGAGGTATAAGGTATATCTATAATTAGGGGATAAAGGGTCGAAGCATTCCATTCTATTTTTCAAAATATCTATTTCATTAATCAAAATAAGATATTTCTTAATTTTCACGCGTATTTTGGCATTTAGGTCCTCCGTAACCCCTCTAATGGTCATTGCGGCACATATCGTTTATACTCAGTCTATTCCTCTATCAAAAAGCTTGAATTTGGTGTACAAATTTTGGCTTGATAAGGGACCAAAGGGTTGCAATAGTCCATTCCATTATTCAAAATAAGCTATTTCTCAATGTTCAAGCGCATTTTGATATTTAAATCCTTCGTAACTCCTGTAATACTTGTTGCGGAACATATTGACTATATAGCTTTTGTTCCTCTTGTAATAGGCTTTCGAATGAGGTATAAGGTTTATCTATAGTTAGGGGCTTGAGGGTCGCAGCAGTCCATTCCATTATTCAAAATATCCATTTCATTATTCGAAATTGGCTATTTCTTAATTTTCACGCGTATTTTGGCATTTAGGTCCCCCGTAACCCCTCTAAATGTCATCGCGGCACAATCGACTTGTTTTATCCATAATTTATCAAACGATGAAGAATAGCAAAGGTCCAGTGAAAATTAAAAAAGAAATACCACGTAGAGTATTTCAATTTTGAAAAAAATATGTTTTGGTATTCAGGTCGTCCATACATTGAACCAAGGAATTTCTGTTAAAAATAGTTAGGAAAACCCACTAGTTTATCCTTCGAAACTAGGAACTAGATAAATATATAAAATTAAAACTTAAAGAATGTTTTTATTTATTTTTTCTGATATTAATTTGAATGTTTGTTAGAAAACACCAAAAAGACGAATTTAGAAATACGGGATATAGCTATAGTGTCACAGTCAAATTTATTTTATTTTTATTTCACTATTCACCGCTTCAAGTTGAGTAATGAAACATAAACTATTTCATTATTCATTTTTAAACATTGAATAGTGAATACTGAAATATTTCATTATTCATTATTGAATTTTGAATGATGAACTATGAATAATGGACGTATATACTTCAGCGCGGTTTAAATTATTAACTTTGACTTATGATTTTTTTAAATGACTTCTGTTAGGAAGCTACCATTTGATTTTTATGGGGGGGGGAGGGGGGCTAGGATGAAAAATTTTGTCCTGCATTTTTTTTTAGTTGTAATCTCTGTCCTGCCTTTTTATTTTTCACTCTATTCGGTCCTGCCTTTTTTTATTAGTTTATCCTGACTTTTTTTTACCTAAATTGTCATCCTACCTTTTTTTTTGCAAAGTGTCTCATCCTGCCTTTTTTTTTAATCAAAACTCCTGTCCTGCCTATTTTTTTCAAATTTCATCCTAAAAAAATCTGTAAAATTTAAATAAAAAATTGATATAGGGCAACTAGTAGAAGAACAGCCTTAAATCCTCCCCTAAATTACTCGCTTTAACTTTTCACAGTGTCTGACACACGTGCAACCACTGGAATTTGAGACAAGACATATTTTAGTTAGTTGTGTGTACACCTTATTATAAATCTGTTTTGATTTCATGACTGTCAGCTGTTAGCAATCTGTTACCAGCTATCTAAGATGACTTTTTTTTTTTACTTGTGTATGGAAACAAAACGATTGAGAACTGTACATACTTTTTAAATTGTTATTTGTATGGAGAGTTGTCTCATTGGCACTCACACCACATCTTCCTATATCTATATGTTGCCATGACACATGTCTATAGTTGAAAACCGACTCTTGATCTATATTTGTCTTTGTTCGTTTGTATTGACATATTGATAGGCAAATGCTATACACATCTTTTTAAACATGATGCAACGTATATGCAGTCTTTTCAAAATGAATTTCCATCACTAAACTACATAGCATGTCCAGTCGGAATATTTAATCAGACGACTGGTTAGTCTGCGCACTTAGTACGCACATATCTTCCGTGAAGTGCTAGATAAATACCTTAAAAAAAAGCCATTGGTATTGTTATGATTCTAATTGTGTTTGTTTCAGTGTTATATATACGTCTAAGTTTATTTTTTGGGGGAATTCATTTATTCTAGTGAATATCTAAACGTTTAGGTTTAAAAATGATAGATGTTCATACATTTTTTTTATTTCGTAGTTTCGAAATATCGCAATTTCCTTTTTTTCAGGTTTTAAATGATGAGATTGAATATAAAGACATAGATTTATAAGCAACCCAATACTTTGATACGTATGTCTCTGCGTACATGTTCATGTTTTGTAAGTATGACGGTAACAAAACTTAAGAAATAAAAAAAGACGAAAGATTACGATCATTATATAGAAAGAAGATGTGAAATGATGGACAATAAGAAAACACTCCACAAGAGACCAAATATCACAAAAATTAACAACTATAATAATTGGTAACCTGATGGCCTTCAACAATGATTAAAGCCCATACTACAGTCAGCTACAAAAGGCCCGGAATTGACAAATGTAAAACCGTTCAAACGAGAAAATATAATTATGTTCAAAAATATGATATAAAAACATGTACTTAGAGATCCTCAAAATAAAAAGACACTTAGAAAAGATTTGAGAGTGCCAACAGGTACTGACACTACAGGTAGTTCACCGCCAATTAAAACTATTAATAACAATTAAAACATATATTGATAACCTTTAAGAATTAGTTTATTACACTGTTTTGGTTTGATGTTTTCCTCTCATAGTTTATGATAGCAACCATTTTTTTACTGTCCACATACTATTCATTATTCATTTGTATTTGTAATAGAAAAATAAAAAGTTGTGATGTCATTTCCAATGAGTCAACTCTATACCAGAGACAATATGACGTAGTATTTAACAACTAAAAGTCAACAAACGGTCATCAACAATGGGTAAATTTCATACCGCATAGTAAACACTGAAGGTCGCAAAATCATTCAACCTAGAAAAACTAACGGCATTAATTACAATGTATCATTTACAAAACAGTGAACAAATGACAAATACGATATACAGCAACAAGCAATAACTAATGACTTACAGGCTTCTGATGTAGAACAAGCACAACAAATCATGTTCCAAACTGTCTCCCTTACCTCGGACTTCAGTTTAAAGGACTTACCACTGCTCATCCTAGCCCAGAATATCATAATCACCTTTCAACCTTTAAATCAGGTATAAGTAAAAGGTCCCGAAATGAAAAATGCAAAACTATTCAAACGAGAAAAAAACTAATGGATATAGGAAGATGTGGTGTGAGTGCCAATGAGACAACTCTCCATCCAAATAACAATTTTTTTTAAAAGTAAACCATTATAGGTCAATGTACAGCCTTCAACACGGAGCCTTGGCTCACATGGAACAACAAGCTATAAAGGGCCCCAAAATTACTAGTGTAAAACCATTCGAACGGGAAAATCAACGGTCTAATCTATATAAAAAAACGAGAAACGAGAAACACGTATAAATTACATAAACAAACGACAACTACTGTACATAAGATTCTTAATGTATAAAACAGTGAACAAAAGACAAATGTAATATACAGCAAGAATGTGCGAAACCGTACCCATAACCTCGGACAATTGCGTAACAGTACAACATGATCAGATTAGACTTTAAAAATCAGTTGAAAAGAACTTTACTTCTTAGATCGATAAAACACACACACACACACACACACACACAAAATAACAATGCAATAAGAACACAAAGTACTCATCTGAGAGTTATCGCAGATACTCAAAGCTATATCAAAATTGATAACAGTTAAAACGTATTAAAGTTTCTTCGCTGAAATTGTTACACTAACAAAATTACACCAGACTCAAGCTAGCAAACAATAAGCCAGCGAACAATAAGAAAACGCGCCAACATGAAGGAAAAGAGGGGATGTAAGGTCACCCTACCCTAACGTTACACCTCAATTAAAAAAGTTCCGTAACTTTAGCCACCTGGGTCTTTCGGCCTAGGCAACCTTGGGCAAGTGCCTATCATTTGTAGCTAGTGGGTGAAAAAGCTTTGCCGTAGGGAAAATTTTATGGAGGAAAATAGGGGGGAAGGTAGTGTCACCCTATCCCACCTTTGGACCTCAATGAAAAAAGTTCCGTAACATTACCCACTTGAGTCTTTGGGCCCAGGCAACCTTGGGTAAGTGCCTATCAATTGTACCTAGTGGGCAAAACAGCTTTGCCGTAGGGAAAATTTTATGGAGGAAAGAAGGTGGATGGTAGGGTCACCCTACATCAACTTGAACCTCAATTAAAACAGTTCCGTAATTAACTTTACCCACCTGGGTCTTTGTGCCCAGGCAATCTAGGGCAAGTGCCTCTCATTTGTACCAAGTGAGCAAAAAAGCTTTGCCGTAGGGAAAATTTTATGAAGGAAAGAAGGTGGTTGGTAGGGTCACCCTACCCCATCCGTGTCTTTGTCGTAGGGGAATATTTACGGATTATATAGTTATTTTACATAGGCTTGAATCTAAATAAATTTTTGTTTAGATTAACCAAAATATTTATGTCAAATCGTTTTCGTTCTATTTGACGTGTGTGTAACTCTTACACTTACTGCTTTTCTTATCGAAATGTAATAAATAAATTACTAGAGTGATTATTTACTTTTGAATAATTACGTGAACTAGCTAGTTCTTAGGCGGAAAGTGAATACAATGGTTATCAGCTTCTTTTTTATTTCAGTCGTATAATTTCTATAAGCTTGAAGATCTAATTGTATCGCTACACTATTTTAGCGAACCTGTTGTTATCAATTGTTATTATTATTATACAGACAATAACCCATCCCTTATCTGGAGAAATGGTTACTAAGCTAAAAAGTTTTTTAGATTCCCGGCTTTAAAAAAAATTGTATTAAAACACGAATAAATAATTAAACTTTGTCTGTGTTAAAATGGAATTACATTTCATCTTCCTACTGGAAAGTAATTATCATCATATTTATTTATTTGTCATCATATTTATTTATTTGTCATCATATTTATTTTTATTTGTCATCATATTTATAAGTACGTTTCGTGTTATAGCAAGTCTTCGGTTTTTAGGCATGATCAGTTTGGCGCGTTTTCCTTATTGTTCGCTGGCTTATTGTTCGCTAGCTTGATGCATCTCATTGTTCGCTGGCTTATTGTTCGCTAGCTTGAGTCTGGTCAAAATTACTAAAAGGCGAGACATGATACCTCAGCGTCAACAGTTCGTCTCTCCTTAAGAATAACCCTTTGTGCTTGATTCAAAGCAGTTGCAAGTCAAATCGAAATGAAATAAAAAAAAAAAAAAAAACAGTTTAACTACAATTTTCAATAAAGCTGTGCAAATATTATGCCTATGGAAATCTATGTCTAAAAGCAGAAGACCCCTGGAGTTGCAATAATTATCATTTTTCATCAACAAAAAATGTTCATTAATTACATCAACAATTTGCAGTATTTAAACGGTTTTCACGACGTAATAATGTGCTTTTAGTGGGAAAAAGTACATCGTTGTCCAGTTTTTGAGATTTTAATTAAATTTACCGGTTACATCATCGTCTTTTGAATTCTAAGGTTATTGAGTTAATTTTTAGAAAACATGGCAGTAGAAATTGGGATTCTAAAATCCAGAATATGTATGTGAAATAAGGATTCTCCCCATGCACATTCTGAGAAAAGCAGCGGTTCAATGATCTTTCTGGTATTAAGTATTAAGTAAAATCATAACTGTATTTTATGGAAGGATAAAACATGCAATTGATTGCTAGCTATTCAACTTTTGAATATATTAAAATTGACAATTCCTTCAATTTTTTTTAAAAGCATTGTATGGTTTTTAACTGTTTGTGGTGCGAATCTGGTACATAGTATGCTTACGGTAATATACTAATTATATCTCCACTGGTCTGATTATCGAATGGGAAATATTGTTTTGTTGACTGTGAAAACGAGTCCGTGTGTCTTTTCGATGTTTTTCCATTGCAATATTATGTTCAAATGTCATTTGTTACAGAGTAATTCTTCATTAATGCTGTTTGAAGCAATACTATTGTCCTTGTTGGATCAAATAAGTACTGCTGTCAGAGAAGCGGTTTACTACAACTTCTGAGTATATTACTTATTTGTATTCAAATTCAATATCATTGTAAAGTTTGTTTTGATAACTGATGTGTTAATCACTGCAAACACGTTTTGTTGTAGGTGGTTCTATTGCTGTTTATGTTGAGAACTACGAACTTGTCAATTGATTCGAACTGGACATTATGCCCGGATACTTCGCAGTGGAAACTACGGGCAGCTAGCGTTTGCGATAAAAGCGCACCAGCATACTTTTGTTTATTTGACTATAATAAGAAAGTATACACAGAATTATGCAGACAAACATCAGATATTCAAAGACCAGGTAACTGGAAAATTACTCTGAAATCATTTATTAAAACGCGCCCCTTGTAGATAAATTCTTTATATTGTGCTAAGTAGAAAATAACACAAAGCAATACACAGTGCGCTTGTTTGTTTTAATTTGTCTAGTGAAAAAAAAGTATGTCAATTATTTTAAACATGTCTGTTTAAGTGTGTGTGATTGTGTATTGCACTGGTTCTGATGGCAGCATGTGCACATTTGTTTTAAAATGCAAATTTATCTAGAGTTGTGCATGTTATGATGGTAAATGTGTTAAGCTCTTATGGCTGATAATTAATGATAATAGGGTAGTATTATAAAATTAAGGGGTAAATTTATATTTGTTTAATTCAAACTGTTCAATCTAACGATTTACTTTTTCATAAATGAGGAAATCAAAACCCTACACCGACCTCGTTTACACCTGACCAATGAATGTTCTGCACAAAAGGTCTTGGTATATATATCTTTGATGTTTTTAAATCTGTCAATAATCATGAAATAGATTTGTAAAGACCAGATTAGATCAAATGGAAACATTTAGTCAACTCTTTCAACAATTAAATATTCAAACAGCTTGTTTTACAACTTCTATTTGAACAGAACAAGATGCATAAGGCACTTCACGATACTCAGGTAAATGTTCTTTTTGTTTGTTTGGTTTTTTTTTTTTTTGGTTTTTTTTAAATCGTACTAAACAGCCTAATTGTACCATCGTTGGAATCAAGTTATGTAGGTTTGAGTGGCTCGACCAAAACGTGTATAGATGAGATATGATCTCATGGTTGATCATAATTCTTTTATTGATCTGAAAACAAACACTTTTATTTAGTCGTTCCCCATTCCTTGACAAATCATTTATTAGAAATCCTAATAAAACAAGATAAAAGATGCATAGTAAAAATATAAAAATGTTTTCATAAGATTATATGAACTTGTATATTACCTTTATTTTAAACAAAATGGTAAAATTTATACCTTCTGATCACGAGCTTGGTATTTTTTCCGAATTATAATATCATATTAACAGCTTGCAGTATATTTGCATAATAAAATGAACAATATTTTTTATTTGTCGCTTGCAATATTATCATACTCACAGGTTTAAAATTTATTGTTTTCAAGATTTTTCATAACAGCCAGCATTTGATCCTATGTAGTTGAGGAATTAGAATATTACCAATATTCTCTGGAGGAATTTCATCAAAATCAATCAGAATAGCATGATCTTCATCCCCATTAATATTCTCATTAAAATTTTTGAAATATTCATAAAAAGTATACAATGTAACCTTTTCATTATAACTAAACTTGGATTGGATCGATTGATTGTTGTTTGCTTTACGTCCAGTGGCAACTATTTCATGGATGTTCATGACATTAATAACATTTATACTACTAAATCTAAAGACCTCTTTTTTTGTTCACCTAATAAACGTATAACCGAAGAAAGCTACAGGTCAAACTTATATAAAGGTATATATACTTGATATTTATACTGAAAATTTTACCCTTTTATATCGATTACTGTTTCAAACAATAAGCAATTAGACAAATTAATAAGTTCCGGAACTATCCGATGCGATTTCGTTTTAATCATATGTAATCGGGAGACTGCATGGCTACATATGTGAAGTTGAGAACCAGCTGCAACTAACGACCGATTGCAGACGTTGGCGATGCCAACGGTAGACATTGACTAGGATCTAGTCACTTGACTGTGAATACTCGCCGTTACTCCACTTGTAGAATTAGACACAAGTCCTAAGCTGTAGTTAACAATTTAATGATTCAGGATGGAATACATGTAGTTTTACATAATGTTACAAATTGATGTACTTTTACAAATTGAACAGATTGAGCGGATGTTGTCAGTATTAATACCCGACTCTTACTGAAGTAAGAACTTCAGAAAACATATTTAAATCACGATTTTACAAGGTTACAATTTCATAATAGAAACAAGATTACTGCATGACAATGAAATAGTACGATAAGGATTAACAAAAGAATATAGCAAAAATCTGTCGTTTGAGCTTTAGGCAAAATAGCGCTAATTGAAATGACAATTAAGTATTAATTATGTTTTACGTAAGAAAACTTAAGAACTATGATAAGCTTTGACTTTATCTATTATTTACAAAAAGAATTATATCTTGAAACAAATTTACGCCTTTGAGAAAATGTACTGACATGTTACTTATCACGCTAAAAGCTCTACACAGAAAAATAGTTACATCATAATGAAATTCTCTGACGGACAAATATTGCAAATAAAATGATTTCGATTATAGAATAATGAATAGAAAACTGTTGAACAATATAATGACAATTTAAGAACGAACAATTTGTCAGTGAAAGTTCAAAAGTCTCAGTATTTATGAAGAATATACTTTTTAAATAGTTCATAATGAAGATGCATAATTTACACAAATTATCCATATCACAGATTCCCTCCCCTTTGAAATCCAAAGCGTCCCAGCTTTGTGGTTGAATTAGACTATCTTCTGTGGTAATGTCTGTTTCCTCGAAAATGTTTGTTGCTATTAGCTGATTGATCATTTATCTGTTGTTGAATGGATTTTAATCGATTATTTTCATCCGATAATATCTGAATAGTTTTATCAAGTTCATCATTACGCCAAATAAGTTGGTCCTTTTCGGTTTTGTATTTTTCTTCCTGTTCTGTAATCCGTGTTTTAGTTTGCTTGTTAAGACCTGTTATCATGTTCACAAAATAAAAAGGGTAAAAATAACAAACCCGATCAGAAAGACTGTATCTATAAAAAAAAATCGTCGGTTAAACTATTAGACCTTCTTTTATTCTACACGTAAGACGAATGCCAATAATTTACAATCTATAACGGTCACTAAAAGTAAATGAGATATGAATTTATATTATAAATAAATTCCTATTGCAGCCAATATTTCCCGGTTTTGGACCGGTTTTGTTTTCCCATTCAAATACCGTTTGCTTATTTACCAAAGATTTAAATCAACCAAAAGCACTTTGATTCTCTGAAATTATAAACTATGGCATTTTCTGGCAGTTTTCCCCGATCCTATTTTTGGACTTCCTGTTTCAGAGTGGGCTATTTTGATTAATCATACCCGATTAACTTTGAGTAAATTGAACCTTAACTTTAAGACCTACACTGGGTAAATATTAATACAATAAGTGAAAAAAGAGAGCCGTCATAAAATGAGATCACCCTGGCCTCTTAGATAATTATTTTGCTTTGAATAAAAATGGAAATTGTACGAACAGGTTTGTAATTCTGCCTTTTGTTTAAATCACAGTTATCCTTTATTATGACAGTCAATTATTTCCAATTCGTTGAATCATCAAAACGTCTTAACAGTTTTAAAGTTCCTTTTATCAGGTCTTTCCACTTTTCTGTGGAAAGACCTATTGTTTTTCTTCTGATTATTTTTTTTTTTCTTCCGCCTAATTTTCTTCTTGCGATAAATATTTGTTTCGCAATATGTCGCTTAGATATTTGGTATATGATATCGAACAGTTTATGCGCTTTTGAAATTTACCCTGCGTTATCGAATACTTTTCTTTGTAGGAGTTATCTCCCCAAACACTGTTTTCCTTGTGTCCACAACTCCTTCGCAACCGTAAAAGATTACGACAAATTTATTTTATAAAATAGCTCGTTATATCCTTCGCATGATTTGTTCAATTTGACCGAAGCAATACGAACGCTCCATATGAGAGTTATTTCCCCTTTTGTATTTGAAATTTTGAAATGTATTTTAAACTGGAACACCATAAGTGAAAGAGACCTAGGATCTTTTGATTTGAGGTCCTTGGTCCAAAAAAATGAAAATTAGGTCAAGGTCAAAGGTCAAGGTCATATGCTAATTTTTGAATTAGGCTTATTTCCACTCATTTCTAGAAACCGTATAAGATATCGACAAATTATTTTGACTAAATTGTTAGTTGCGACATGTCGTAACTTAATGATTTTAGTTGATAGGGTGCGTAGACAATGAATGGGAGTTTTTGCCCCTAACATATCTAAAATTATGTGTGAAGTGATATAACTTATTAACCATACATATTAGAGACCTAGGGTCTTTTAATTTGAGATCCTCAGTTTGTGACCTTGAAATTGAGGTCAAGGTCATAGGTTAATTTGACGTTCTAGATTTTGACCTTTGCTTTAAATTCATATCTATACATCATAAAGCCATATGAACTGACATTTTAGACTGATTTTTTATATTTTAATATCAAAATAGATATTAACTGGGGGAAAGACCTTCAATTGTTCTCTGAACAATTGGTTTTTAATTATTTTATTATTTATTAGGTTATGAGTTTTTCATCAGGGGTGACTTAGATGGTAGAAAGTGTGATACAGAACGTTATCAACCAATTGCACTGACGACTGATGGTTACAGCCAATGCATGTTTCAAAAGTCAAAGTGCAATGAAGAAGGTCAAATAGAGTATGATAATGGTACAACAAAATCCGATAGGTTATGTGCATGTGACTTCACAAAGTCCTACAGTTTTGTTAAAACAACCGGAGACCGTTTGTTTTGTAAACCAACAAATGAAGATTGTTCCTGTCACAAGACAACCTGTCCTGCTGGTCATATTCTTTCATCAGGTAAATGAATATTTTCAAAGTAAAAAAATAGTACAACACACCCGAAATTGTTCCTCAAATCCCTGACTTGATTTTTTTTTAATTTTCTTGAAAGATGTGTTAAGATATCTGCGTATAGGTATTGAATCAACAAACTGAAACATCAAAGGATTATTTGAATATACATGTAGGACTCTAAAGTGCGGTGGGGAAGCTAAAGTACGATGGTCACGCTAAAGTACGATGGTCTTCGCTAAAGTGCGATACCTACACACTCTAAAGTGCGATGGTATAGACGTAACAAACGTACTATGGATTATGACATGATCAGTCGTTTATACAAACAAAAACAATGAACATGCCGAAAGATAAAAGTAGAATATTTGATTAACAAATTAAAACCAAATAGTCATGACTTATTTAATTTAAACCTAACCGTGCTCTGTCGGCTGAGGCAAATGTTGTTTTTTTTTCTGGTGCTGGAAAAAGGACTTGTTGTCCTGCAATCAACCATTTTACTTTACAGATACAAAAGTATACGCATAAGTATCCTGTATCTTGTTTCTATTAGAAGCTAACAGATACATTGAAATCATTGTTTATCTTGCAGTTTACTTTGCGGTCCATAATTAAATATTGTCGATTTTATTGAAAATTAAAGTTGGTAAAATAAAGGTTCATGTTTTCATGCGTAAAACATAAATTTTCCGCTAAAACATTAGTTTGTACATTGTAGGCACATATCACCTGTATTTGTACTCGTTGCGAAAAAGAAAGCTCGGAGAACATTGCATTTCTCTCATTTTAATTAAGAATTAAACAAATAAATGTTTCACAATGAAATAATTTTGTATTTGTAATTTACAATGACGAATTTTAGGGGAGATGTTCACATTAGTGATAGACTGTGTGAACGGCATGTTACACCAATTATCCAAATATTTGATACTGGCCCGAATTTAAAATAAAAATCATATACAGGAAATATTTTGTGACACCAAAGTTACCATTTTAGCAATTATTAAGTGCTTTGTCTTTAGAAATTTAGAAGCAATCACTTAAGCCTACCGGTAATTATAAAACCTAAGCATACTAGATTTTGCAAAAAGACATGTAGTACTTTTTTCAATTAAAAAATCAATTGATTGTTGAAAGCTTTTTCAACTTAGGATTAAAAGTTTTATATAATATGTCAGATATATCATACTATACTTCAAATTTCTTTTAAATCCAAAACCTCCATTCTGTGTGAAACAACGAACAATTCTTGAAGATTTTAAACATAAAATATGAGCAATTGGAATTACATTTTTTTTTTTATTTTGTTTAAACATTGAGCAAAAATATGATAATATAAGAATATTTAATTGGAAATTGCATGCTGGTATCGAAAATGTAAGAACCTTAACTAGTTCTCAAATTTTGAACTTTCTATTTCTATGTAGCAACATTTCAGCAGCATACCTACAAACGGAGTATATATCTCTCAGTTGAGATGATATTGAACGGCTTGTGTTTCTTATCATAATTTCCTCAATAGAGGGTTGCTGCTCAAAAGAAAGCTATTAAACTAAGAATTTTCGGGGATGAAGTTGAAGTCACCCCTTAATCAATAAAACCTAGCTCAATCCACCTTTTTCTACATAAGAAAATGCCTGTAACAAGTCGGGACCATTCGTTTGATGTGTATGAGCTTTTGATTTTGCCATTTGATAAGGGACTTTTTGGTTTGAAATTTCCACGCAGTTCGGTATTTTTATGCTTTTACTTTTTTCTATGTTGTTTTGTGTGCTACTGTTTGTATATTTATCATTTTCTTTTTTGGCGAAAGAATTGTCAGTTTTTTTTAACTTGTCAGTGTTAATGTCCCTTTGGTATTTTCTGCCTGTCTTTTATGATATGTTTTTTTTTTTTGGTATTTCTACCTATTTTTTATGATAGTTTTACATAAAATGTGAACAAAATCAAACTAAAGTTTCCATCTTTGTTTAATATAGATATTACAGCATTTCTTGCTTTTATTGCAAATGAACTTCCTGTTTTATAAATTAGTACATCCTGTATTTGAGTATTGCTTTTTTTATATAACACATGAGCAGTTTATAGATGGTTAACTTTGTTTGCAATAATCTTGCCCCTATGAATTTTTGTTTCTGTTCTCTAAGATAAGTTTTTCCCAACATGAAATAAAATTTATATATGATGCTTATTACCAGAACACTCAGTCTAAGTTCAAATTTTTGAAACGTCACTTTTACAATTCTTGCGCTATGTCCCTTTATAACGTTATACTTAAGCGGGGGCATCATATGTGTCCTTATGGACACATTCCCAATTTATTTTGTAAAAGTGCATTTATCATATGTTCGTCAATTCTATAAGATGTCCGTAAAATCGGAAATTTATGGACTTTATCGATACTAGTAAGATGACACAATCAATGTTCATTTTTTGCTTTTATTTTTGATATTACATATTTCAATTTGTTAATTTGTAGATTACATGTGTACAGAATGGCCAACATTTCCTGGAACCAGTCATGGTCCAGAAATCAAGGGGTTAAGTACAATTATACATTAATTTATCCTCTTTCAATCTTATCATTATAAGGAACCTGTATCGATCATGTTTGTCTCGTAATAATTATGTTTAATATAATCAAATTCATGTCTACATGATACCATTACAAATTATCATGCAATAAACATGTTAAAAAGTTGTTGTGAAAAAAATATGTACACTTTGTCTTGTTCCGTAAACAAGAAGAATGAAACGGACAGTTTTTTTTTCATAAATTCGACAAAGGATTGAAAATCTACCAAATAGCATTCTTCTTATGTTCAAAAGACATTGGTCTTTTAGTAGCACAGTATAACATGTTTTCTATTCCGTCTTACATTTAGACAATATACGTATAGTGTCTTGAAATATGAAATTTATTTGTATGAGGCTTAGAAACGGGAAAATGCGAGGTTCTACCGAGCATTTTCCCGTTTCGTGCCGAATACAAATAAATTTCATATTTCAAGACACTATACGTATATTGTTTTTATCCTGAAACCGATAAAAAATAAAAAAAATAATAAAAATATGAAACAAATATTATTAAAAAAAAGTGTTTGGAATTTCCCCCTTGGGGTACCATTTTGGGGTATTTCCCTATGAGCGTAGTCTAGGCGGTAAGCATTGACAATTTAAGGAATTAGAAAGGGAAAATAAATTTAATTAATAACATTTGATAAACATGGTATATAAATTACCAATTTGAAGACATAACAGGTTTAAATTCATAAAAGTTTGACCATTGTTACTACACGTTGTCATGGTTGTGACGTGACGTTGTAAGTAGGCGGGGCTTATAGGTGAGTTGAGGTCATTGACGTATAAAGCTAACGTTTACCCAGTAAACAATCCAACGTCGACATTACGTTGTGACAACGTAATACTATCGTTGTGACAACGTAGTAAAATTACGTTGGTACAACGTAATTTTGTGAACTCCAAGGCACGTGCTGACAACCATCCACACAACGTTGGCACAACGTAATTTGTGACGTAATTTATTACCATCATAAAACGTTGTAACAACGTCACAGCACAACTATAAATGTCCCTTGTCCTCATTTAATTGATAGAATCAATGCAATTCCATTGAAGAAGTATGTAAACAGGGTCTTTATTTTTTCTTTTGACCCGTTTTAAGCTGTAAATTTTTCTATGTGGGAAAGATGGACAATTGTTTATATGTACTCTATTTCCAAACTGCCAGCTGTATATGAAATTGTCAAAAAGTTGGTTTTTATTAATCTTTGGCAGGTTTCAGTGTGAAATGTATAAATGTCTAGTTTTCCCAAAAATAGTTGTTTAAGGTTTATAAAGTCTTAAAAGTTTTTAACTTTTGCAATACTGAAGTACACGAATTACACATTTCCATTTAACAAATTTGCAACTTTTCTTTCTTTTAACACATAATACTTTTCAAAAAAAGAAATTTTGTATGATGGCCAATAAGACAACCCTCTATCCTAAAATCAAATATTGATGATGTTAGCAATTATAGGTACATGTACAGCCTTCAACATGACATCTTGGTAAGTGCTTCAAATTCTGAATGTTTAGTGTTTCAGTGGCCTAGAACTCAGATTTCACTATGATGGCGGAAATTCTAGAATGAAGGTTTCACTTTGACGACGGAAAACCATTTTTAATGAATTATTCAGAACTACAACAAACTACCATATTTACCTTAATATTTACTGAAAATGCATTCACCTGGATTCACTACACGATTACAAGCTAGGAAAATCGGCCCAAAATCTGACTGTCTAATTTATAAATATATATATTCTACACAATTCATACAAACTTCTAAAAATATCCCAAACATTGCCAAATGAAGAAAATACCTGAAATTCAATTCAACTAACTATTGCTTTTTTCCTTTGACCAACTAGAGAGAGTATAAAAAAAAAGATGTGGTATGATTGCCAATGAGACAACTGTCCACAAGAGACCAAAACCTATCCAACAGTTTAGACTTCTTTTTTCTTACAATGTACATGTAGCTACATATGTACATGAACCAATAAAAAAAATAATAGTTTGTTTCTGAATTTTTAATTTTTATTCCAAATTTTAGTCTTGTGTTGGTTGTATACATTGTACATGTCATTCCAAATGTTGGTTTTCTGCCCTCTAATCAGCTGGGCAATTTGCACAATTGTTTCTGCATACACGTAGTTGGTATTGGTAATGTTTTCTACTCTAGCTCAGTCAATATAGTACACTGGATATGTAGGATGGCTTGTTTCGAAGCTAAGACATTTTCACATATATGTGGTTAAATTTTCGGAATACGAAGTGCGATTTTTTTCACACAACAATTTCTTTGAAAATTTAAAACTTTGAATACATTAAAAAACTCCATAGTTTTTACATATTTATACTTTGATCCTCTACTTTCCAGATCAACACAAATGGTAAAGCTCAGTCACTTGTTAAAAATGAAACATACATGTTCAATATCACTACAGAGACAATTTTTGTTAACACACAACTTTTGTGTTCCTCATTTGATGGCGCATTAGTTCCTCATTTGGAGGTGCATTAGGAATAATGACCCAGCTGGTCTTGTGTTGGTTTCAGATCTCTGAAAAAAAAATCATAAATTATAAAATACAAAAAAATAAATTGATCCCAACTTATCATGCTTATGAATTACAGCAGTTCTTAAAAATTATCCTGTGTTTACACATAATCAATATTTTTTCTATTGCTGGTCCTATAATAAACTACAGATTCATAATTATGTTATGTTGTTACTGAGATGTTTGTATCTTTGCCAATTATACACATTTTGATGATGTATGTTAGAAATTTAACACAATTTCAACAGTATATAATTATTCATAACTTATGATTAACCTTCGTTCTTATTTAAAAAATAAATTTGTTGTTAAATTGAACATGTGTTAATGAAATTATGTCTGTTCCAGAAAATACTATGTCCGCCCCTAAGGGACAGCCCTAAGCCCTTTTTAAAAAAAAAAAAATCCCAGCACCGACAGAATTAAAAATTAATAAGAACAACACTTCCTTTGCATTTTGGTATTTCATACACAACCACCCCCAAACAAAATTTAAGAAAAGAGCTTTCCCTGGGGGAGAGGGGACATAATATTTTCTGGAGCAACCAGTGGTTATTCTACAAATGATAATGAGTCCAAATAATTAATAAAGGAAGTTTGGTTTCACAATATTGTCATTTTTCAATTAATTTAAGATATGCAAAGGATTCTACCTTAATAAATTTAGCATGTACATTGATACAACAAGACCTCATAGCATATGCCAATGAACGCAATCTATAAAATCAACAAATTATAATTTCATCAATAAAATTAATATAAGAAGAATGTGTCCATGAGCCACAAATGATCTTATCAAACTTAATTTAAAGGACATATCTAGAGAACAGTAAAGCAGATGCTCTCCAAATTCAAACTCTGCGTTTTATGATAATAAGCGTTGTGTATTGGTTGCATAACATGTGGTTTAGGCAAACGTTAGATAACAAAATCCAATTTTGAGTTCAATGTACATGTATGTACGTACAGTACAAGAGTTAAACTATATCACTCAGTTAAGGAGGACAGAAAAAGAGCTGATCAACTGATGTTTACCTTTTTAAAATCTTGGTCCAAATTCTTGAGCTGGTGCATGCTTAACTGTTACATGGTTACTGCAATGATTTCCTCAACCTCAGACACATTTGATCGGTGGATTTATATACAAGACTCTGGAAAAAAAAATTAAAAATACGTTCAATTATCTTTTATATTCTTCTGTCTGTTTCATATAAAAAAGAAGATGTGGTATGATTGCCAATGAGATAACTCTTTACAAGAGACCAAAATGACACAGAAATTAACATTTATAGGTAACCGTACTGCCTTCAACAATGAGCAAAGCCCATACCGCATAGCCAGCTATGAAAGACCCGAAATGACAATGTGAAACAATTCAAACGAGAAAATTCACCGCCTTATTTATATAAAAAAAAAAAATGTTAGTCCAACAAATCTTTAGAAGAACAAAGTGACAAATTTAAATGCATTCCAAAATTCATATGTTTTATGATTGATTACAACATGGTTTCTGATCACATATTTAGTGATTGTACATGTAGCTTGTCATTGATAAACATGTAGATTTCATATTATAAATTGTACAGCAAAAAAGATGTCCCTATGTACTGTTTTAACACCTGTAAACTGGGTTTTACCCTGAAAACAAGAAAATTTTACCCAAGACTTGGAAGGCTGTTTTTTTATTTTTTTCTGGGACGCCTTCCTACAACGACCTAATCCTATTACGACAACCGTGATGGCTATCTTAATTTTTTTCTGTGACGCCTATATTTTACAACATCTTTATTGGCACAATTGTCTATTTCCATGTCAGACCCAGTGATACAATGATTGATCGTTTGTTGCTCAACATCCAGTGGCAAATATTTCATGCATGTTAGCGACGACCCCCAGTGATATATGCAGCATTATCATTAATAGGCCGGGTTGGTAATATGCCAAGTTTGAAATGTGCGGAGTTTGTAATGGACCCAAATATCTAAAGTGCTGAGATGTTTAGCTTCACATTTTCTGATATTGATAACATGGATAAGACTTTTATGCTTCAATGATTATCAAAAAATAACAGAGCAGACACTTGTAGCCTTAATATATAGGGATAGTAGCTCTTGTCACAGATAGAAAACAAGTACTTGTGGCTGTGCACCCCTCCCCCTTTTTTTTACTTTCTACAGTTTTTACTTATTTTTAATTGCATATATCTTCAGAAACAACACAAGTTAATCAAGAAATTTGATAAATGGATTCAAATAACACACATCATGGCTAAAATATCTTGTATCAGTGCAATATATTGACAGTATAAGAAAAAGTATCATATTTCAACACGATCACGTATAACCGACTTGAAAGAGGCGCCCAACACGGTAACAGCTGTTTTATTTTCATCAATCAACTTGTTTTTATCATGGAGAACCTATTTGGTGTAATGTGCAATCATTATTTTACCTTTTTCTTTGTTCTGGAATCTGGATCAAGCTAAATTTCCACTGCCAACATTCCTCACTGTTTTCAAAAATCAAGCGGCAAAAGTGCGCATGCTCAGACTTTTCATAGGATGCAGCGGTAAAACCCGAGTACTGCTGAACGTTACACTAATCAAATCGTGAAAAACGATTATGAAATCCAAGTGATAAATGATGACAAAATTTTAATGATATAATAAACAATAAATATTCATATAAAATACATATATTAGAACATTAAAATTGGATTTGTAATATTTTCTTTGACATCTTGATGCAAATTATGTCTGCGGGAAAAAAGGGGGATTTTTTTTTTAAATCGAAAAAATCGTAAATATATTCTAGTGAAGGTGAATGATTGATATATCCAGGAATACTCATTATGACATACCCCAAAAATTCGTCCCATAAAACCAGATTTTTACAATGTATTCACTACGTTCTTATAATGTCGATACGACGTAACAAAATGTTACGTCGGATTATGACAGTTATAAGCACGTTGTCACAACGTAATAAAATGTTACGTCCTGACAAGGTACTAAATTTACGTGAATCCGACGTAATTTCATAACGTCGTCTGTACGTCTGCATCCAACGTTGGATTTTTACGTTCCCACAACGTTGGTACGACGTAAACTCACGACATGACGTTCAGACGACCATTAACCGACGTCGGGAGTACGTCGTGTGTTTACTGGGTATACGTATAGCTTTATCTGTATAGTAAAATAGCTGATTGCAGTATAAATGGTGTATATAGTAACAAATATTTAGGATACTGCAAAAGTTTGAAGACATAATGAACAATAAATGTTTAGACATCGTACACCTTTTTCAGTTAAAATGCGAAGGTCTGAACTAAATGATGGGTTTTGTTTATTTTTGTTTTAAGACCTACATGTATATTTGCTTACATCTACGTCATTTTGATATCTGTTAGATAGTTGTTTATTTTACATCTCCATACCACATCTCCTACTTTTATACAAGCGATTTTTATACAAGTTATGAGGAGACTTTATGCAACCTGTCAGGTGACATGTTTATTTTTTTTATTTCTTTTATTTGCGTGTTAGAGGTATTTAGTCAACATTAATATCGACCATAACTTCTAATTTAATAGTTATCAAAGGTACCAGGATTATAATTTAGTACGCCAGACTCGCGTTTTGTCTAAATAAGACTCATCAGTGACGCTCAGTTCAAAATAGTTGTAAAAGCCAAAAACGTACAAAGTTGAAGAGCATTGAGAACCCAAAATTACAAAATATAATGTTATGAGTTTTCGAAATCATCTTTATTTATGGAATGGTTCTCCCTCGTGCAACGCTCTAAGTCATTATCTGTCCCACTATATTTTGTTCTAATATCAAATCAATCTGTCTTCGAAGTTGCTTGGTAGTTGTTAAGTTGTTATTTTTTTTCCGACGTAGTCGGTATAGTTTCGGTTTGTGCCCTTTGAACTTAAGGACGCTTAACTATGAAAGCAGAATACGCATGCTCGAAAATCCTTTCTGTGATTTGACAAAATGCTGTCATGGTGGGTGATTTGGTTGTGTTTGAAAAAACGTCTCGTTAATTATATCGTGATGGAAAGCAAGTGAAAAACTATAAATATTTGACTAGATCTTACAAAGATTTATATTTTTATTAAAATAATTGTTTCTCCAATAGCTCTTTGCATCCGTGACAGCTGTTTATTTGGGACAATTATATAATTTTTAATGTAAACTTTGTTGTACGAACGTACATGACTTTTAGAACGCACCTACGCATGTGAGATTTCCGTGGGGTTTTGGTGAATGTAAACAGAAAGATACGAGGACCGAGAATACTGAACACAAACAGAGAAAACGTTATTTAAATGGTATCTTTGTGCTTCTGAAGGTTATCGAAATGATAGTTTTTAACATATACTCAAATTTAAATACGTCGGATATCTTTTTTAAAGATAGTTCTTGTTTAGATTCGGATGTTTTCACTCTTTTTTTTTAGATTAAGTTATGTCAAAGTTATTTTTATAACCCTTTTTATTCAGAAAAGAAACTCCAAATACTGTACCGGATAAAGAAAAACAACATGTAACAACTGAAGGTATGCAAAGATTTAATTTTCTGATTCAAAAGAAAAACCCTGCTTCATCTGTTCAATAAATCTGTTTTAACGATTCCTGTCACGTTTTACAGAAACTACCTTTTACAACATCATACATTAGTTACATATATATATATTACGTGATATATGATTTACATAAACTTGCTTTCCTCGGAATTTATAATATATATACTTGTCACATCACCAACAATTGCCACACTTTGTCTACACATCTTGATCGAACGTTTTTTTCATATTTTATTTCATTACTACTTTGTTAAAATGTACTTTCCATGAGTATGTTATATTGCACCGACTAAATGTTATACTCTTAATTTTAAATATTAAGTTTCAAACGTACAATTTAGGTAGACATTTCCTGTTTTAAGATAACTTCTTCAGGAGCCAAAAGTCAAAACCAGAAAAATACAGGTTACTCCTTAATTATGACGTCTGATGTATACATATGTCATGGACACATACTGGTTTGTCGCGCCTGCGACGAAAGTCGAGGACAATTAGAGATAGTGATTGTTATTCCGGCGACTGCAAAGGCGACAACAATTGAAACCTTATCTGCCTAAATAATTAACATCAATTCCATCAGCAATCAGAGCCGGGCTTCAAAGTTCTTGTGAAACTACCTATTCTAGAGTTGACGTGAATCAGATGTCGATGCTGACTATTTCCAAATATCTTTTAGTGTAGTTAAAATCTAAGATATTTTCAGCTTTGTTTCATAGAAAAGAATGTCCAACGTAGACACAAGTAGGTCTTAGGGAGAAATAAATTCTACTTTGTATAAAAAAAAAACATTCCGATTCAAACCAAAAATTCCCTGAAACTGACATTATGAAGATGCTTAATGTCCTGATGGACAACATTTGTGTAACGTTCGGAGGACGTGTTTTTCAACAAACAATCGTCATTCCTATTGGAGCGAGCTGTGCCCTTTTTTGCCCACTTGTTCCTTTATTTAAAGGAGGAAAGAAAAGAAGTAAGCAGTATACTTACCGCTAAATGGATGATGTTCTTTCACTAATTAGTTCGAAATTTCATGACTTTGTTGAACTCATCTATCCAACCGAACTTGAGATAAATGATAAAACAGATACAGCTAAGTCTGCCTCACATCTTGACTTAAATCTAGAAATTGACAATAAGGGTCGGTTGAAAACAAAAAAATGCGACAAAAGAGATGATTTTAGTTTCCTTTTTGTTAACTCGTCATTTCCATGCATCCGAAATTTCAGCACGCCTGTATACGGAATACAACCTCAGTTGATACGATATACTCAAGTGATTGTATTTCTTATCATGATTTCTTTGATGGAGGGTTGCTGCTCACATAGAAGCTTTTAAACCAATAGTTCCAATGTGAAGTTGAAATCATTATTCCGCAAATTTGCCATCACGAGTTGGTTGACATTTATAGAATGTCAGTTTCACAGATCACAGGAGACATGTTCCAAATTTCGCGACTACAATTCTGTCCCACTTTTTTCCCGAATATGACCTACAGATTTAGACTTGATACTGAGTTGGTACTAATAGGAGCAACACAATATGTGGCATATGTGGAGCAAGATCTGCTTACCCTTCCGGAGCACATGAGACCCCCCCAGTTTTAGGTAGGGTTCGTGTTGCTCGGTCTGTAGCTTTCTATGTTTTGTGTATAATTATTGTTTGTTAGTCTTTTTGTTTTTAGCCATTACGTTGTCAGTTTATTTTCGACTGAGTCTGGTATATTTTGCCTCTATATGATAATAACTATTTGTCATAGATTAAGGATATATGTTGTACATGTATGAAGCTACATTACTATCAGTACATATCAGTTCGACGACTATTTTGGGATCCATCCTCCTAGGACATGGTCTGGTGAATTAGAATTAATTAGCAATTTTTAATGATATATCTTTCTACCAAAGTTATACATGTTATATTGAACAACTTACAATAAATAGCCTTTTCAATAGTCGTCTGGCGCGAAAAGGACAATAACTCAATTTTAGAATTTAATATTTTTGGAGACGGTCAATTTCCGGAATTCCATGCTTGATCATCCCGATTTTTTCTTTGGCCGTTGACAACAGAATTATTGCTGCATTCTTTGACAATAAGGTATATTTTACAAGACAGTATTATCAATGTATTATCGTGGTATCAATATATGTCAGAAATGTAAGATACCTGAATTATTTGTAATTTTGGCAAGGACAATTCATCACGTCCCCTGAAAACATGATTTTGTAAAATATCACTTATCGGCATCTCCGGGCGGCAAGACAGATCAATTTCTTGATAATCCTTACTACAGCATTCTGATTGTTATTAATTGCTACATATTACCGCTTTTTTGTTAATCAATGTTTGTTTACATCATCAACAAATGTGAGTAACATTCTAGGTCGAGTTGTCGTTCGTGGTGTATAGTTTATTCCAAACCATTGTTTGTTTCTGGTACAGGTTGGCAGTTGTTTATAAACAATAAAGTTGTTGCAACATAAACACATGTTATTTTCAGTGTGTATGTGTGTTTTTTCTTTCTTTCTAATTAGTTATGATTGTTTATAAAAACAAAATGTTTTTAAATTCATTTGGAAGACAGGATTGTCATGTAATTGTTATTTCCCTTGTTTAAAAATAGAAATTGCGTGTTTCTATATTTAACGATTTGCATGACACTATTTAGTACATATTTGTTAAATAATATAGATATTGCTGTTTTGAATTCATTGTTAAAGAGAATTATAAATGTTCTAAAATTAAATATTTGCATCGTTGCTTATCATTTATAACCTTTGTTGAAAGACTTAATCATTTTAGATAAGTTGTTTGAAAATATTGTTGGTTACAAACTTCCTTCTGTTGTTTGATTGAAAGCAGTCAATGACGCTTTTCAAGGACTGCCAACGCTAATACTGTATATGGTTGGTAACAACATTGAATGATTGAGATTTTTATGAACTGACATTCAGTCCGACCATGGGAAGCTGTGCTCTGCCGGATGCGTGCTCAATTATTGGAGTCATTCAATGCTACATTTCTCCACTTGAGGTCTACATAATAAAAATTGTACTTATTGAAAAAAATATATATTGTTTTCATTTATTTTATTTAGATAGCGCTATCACATTCGGCATCCATCGTATTTTTATTTATCAGTTGTCAAATTAGACCAATTTGTGGTCTGCATCCCCTGCATAATTGATCCTTTTACATACATGTCAGACCTCACTCCTTTATTTCTTTAATGGCTTTCAGTTATTTGGTGGACACAGGGAATTGATTCCCAGTTCCCTCCCCAAACTCCTACTTCACTCCATATTCTGTTCCTCTGCACTCTTATTTTTTCATCAACAAGAATTATCCCTGTTTTATCAAACTTTTCTCACGATTAAGACCAACCTGCCTCAAGTTTTCATCCATCAAATTCTCATTTCTAGTCCTCTTATTCCACAGTTCCCATAATTCTGTCCAACCTCTTTAAAGTGTCCCAATGACTCGCACCCATTAACAACCCATCATTCGACAAATTATATTAAACAACCTGATTTGTCTCCTATATGCAAGAATTACGAGTAAGGTTTCTTTGCTTTAATATAAATGGCATTTTTTTTTCACACGTCTCGTTTTTGAACTCCCATACGTATTTGTTACTATCAACTATATGACATCAATGCACACAATTCAAACGATCTTTTCACAAAACCACAAAAATTGCATAGCAAATACATTCTCAGGATTTTTAATAAAGTTTACTTTGCGAGCACAAAGAGAGGAATTAATTATAAAACAATTTGGTAAAGCAAAATAAATATCTAAAAGATGTTTTAAAAATAGACTATAGTGGATGAGCTACCCCTTCGTGTAACAAGATTTATCTCTCTTGGGATTTAAACACATTGAGATCGAGATTGAATTGTTTCCCTTTGATAACAACCAGTTCCAAAGCAAAATTATTTGTTTGCTGATTTGTAATTGATTAACAATATTTTGATAAACGAAAAGGATAATACTTTCAATTTCGAGGTCTCACAAAGGCTTTATCACCTTCTATTCTAATTTTACATTAAAAACCCAAATTTAGATGAAAAGGCTACAATAAACAACTATACTTTCTATAAAATTACATTACTGTCTGTACATATCTGTGTGTCGAGCATTTTCGGGCCCTGTCTACCCAATTATGGTTCAGTGACTGAATAAATAAGCAATGTTTCTGCCCATCAGATTGACTTTTTCAGAATTTTATGCATATAGGCGAGATATATCTCGGTGTATTTTAATATCTGTTTATTTATTAAATATTGAAGACTAAACTATTTCTTGTCTATTGTATGCTCCGTGTGGAATGGTAAAACAAAACAATGAATAAAGTTTCCTTTTATTTATTGTTTTATCTTTATTAAAACATCTTAATCAAGTTGTAAACATAGTCAAAATCAACATTTTTATTCAAGGTCATAACGATAAAATTCAATCCACAGTACTATTTAAAGAATTCCAACTTTTTATATGTAGATTTATTATCTGCTAGTCACAATATAATATTTATCTCGAATGCTTTCCATTGTTTTCAGGGGAAATAAGGCCGGCAACGGAAAGCAATAATATAACAGAGCTATTAATATTTTGGTTCGGTAAGTACTGACATTGTTCTTCAATGTTCATTATCAGACTTAAGAAAAGGAAAATCATCAATTAAAGGTTATATAAATTTGGTGCCCTAATGCGTCTGGCATGCTCAATGATTTTTTTTAAACTTTTTTTTTTATTTTAAGAATATCATTATGCGATTTGGGTAATCCGTATTTCGCTGAAAGTCCTACATGACATAATTATATGCCTAAATAAGACAATATACTTTTAATCATATGCAGCATAAAATATTTGACAAATGTACGGCTCATTTAACACTCCTGAGCCAAGCGTGCAGAAATATAAATCAAAAACTTGAATTCCCCAAAAAATGTGGTCCCTTACCTAAGACAATTTGTGTTGAAATTATAAAAAAGACATTTAACAAATTAAGGTATACATATTTGATAACAATCTTATTTTAATATAGTTTACTTTGTACCTCTATCCATAGAAAGGCTTCAAATTTGCCACTTTCGTGTACAGTAATTTCGTTGTTATACGTGTTTGAATAATAGACATATTTTTTAACTATGTAATTCTGATCAAATTTCAATAGCATTTGCTATATTAAATTTTCCAATGAAAAGTAAAAGAAAAGATTAAAGATAAGAAGGGTACAATAAAACAAATTATGACCTTTTTCAAATACGTTCAATTTAATTCCTTTTCTAAAGAGAGGGGAAAGATACCAAAGGGACATTCGAAATTAAGTTTCGTGATACAGTTGAACTGCATATAAAATGATAGTATTGAGAGCAACATGTAATTATTTAAACCTTCATTATGGTCCTTTGTCACCAATTAAAAAAATGTAGATGTAGGTATAATTGCCAATGAGACAACAATCCACCAAAAGTCAAATGAAGAAATTGTAAGAAATTAAAGACAACCGTGCGGCCTGTAACAATGAAAAAAACACACCATATAGTTGGCTACCAAGGGCCCTGACAAGAAAAATATGAAACAATTAAATTAAAAAATATATACAAAAACAATTATATCGGACATGAGCATACGACAACCACAAAACATCTAATGAAACCACAGACATGGCAAGGAATTAAATATATACACTACTAACATAAAAGGCACAAAAGACAAATCTGAGAGATTTCGCAGTTACTGACGACTAGTTCCAAGCCTATAACACTTTATACAAAAAATCATGTATTCAAGACTAAAACTTGTTTGAATAGCCATACAATGTATGTATTAAACATTTGTAAGTATTACACTCATACATGTATCTGTAAACTCATGGAAAAACAAAGCCTTCGTTGGACTTTTAACTGTATGCATGAGAAAATTGCATTTACCTATTATTACCATTCAAAGTAAGGTGTAAATTGTAACAATTCTTTGTTAAAAAAAAAAAGATTTTTATCCAGAAAGTGCTTCGGACGCACAAAATCGAAAAGTGATATTTTTATCTCAAATCATAGTTATTTAATGTCAAAGGTCCTGTTCTGATCTCTATAAATTGTGAAATCCGTGTAAATGTAATAGCTTAAAATCTTAATTCAGATGTAACAATTAACAGGCGAAGTAGCTGCACTTAAAATTTAAACTACAAGCCGTATTATAACTCGGTAAATTTGGAAGCTCGTGATAGATTGAATGATATACATTACACTAAAATTGATATGTATACCTTCATTTTTGTATTGGCTTTCATAAGTTATAAACCAGCATTTGAAATACGTGGTCTTCATATCTCAATGTGGTTTACATTACAAAACATATCAGCATTTCGATAAATAAAAAAATGTTATTTGACAGTTCAGATTAGGATTTGTTTGATTTTTATCCTCTTAAAAGTTTCATATTTTTATTTTTAACATTGAAGCATTTATTTATTGGTTGACTATCAAGTGACTGGTTTTCCTTCTCACTGTATTCAAGTGATTCCAGTTGTGCAATAACTCTTAAGCAAAAGGAAACAATTTCATTTGGTCAATTTTGACATTTACGACCGGAAAAAGAATCAACAGGTGTTAAATTCAGATGTGTAACATTCTTTTCAAAACGTCTCATCTTGTGGTCTTCTAATTTTAATTTCATTTATATAATGCAGTGTTTGAAAGTATAATTGTCCGGACGGAAAATCCCCGAGGATTTTGTTTTTATAAAAGTTCACAATTAACTGATAGTTACAAGTTTTACATTGTATATGGACACAATGTTAGAGCTTTTGCCTTAACACATATTTCATTGGCACCCTTATAAGTAAAAATCAGGAAACATACACAAACCACCAAATTCATTAAAATACGTTATTTCATACATTTAAACACGTGAACAGTTAATATTGCAAGTTAATCAAGAAAAAGACTGTCGCTCGTTGGTCCTGACTGATTCAAAGTCACTGATTTGTAATGCTAAAAAGTATTCTCAGTCAACATTTTAACGCCGTTTTGAAAGTTGTTATATATTTATATTAAGAAACGAAAAACATACTCCATGTCTTTATACTGCATGAGTCTCTCTGCAGTTCGATTATTTGCTTCACTTAATTTAAGAAAAATCAATGTTCAAATTGACAATAACCGTCAATGTTAATATTAGACTTTGACAAATTTTTAATGTTTGGTGTTGGGTTCTTTTGTAGACAAATGATTGTAATGAACTGTTTACATTTCAGTTATTGGTTTATTCGTTTGGATAGGTAAGCATTTTAACTTTTAACTTCTATCTAAAATTTAACATATTTTTTTTTATATATTTAAATGAAATAATATCAATAAAAATATTAGAATTAAACATCTTTATGTTTGTATAACCGAATACGACAAATTTCAAGAGCATCACTCGGAATGCCGCTATAGTAGAGAATGATCGCTTCAGACAACCCCAGTTCACCAACGATTTTAATTGTTCACGTAGCTCAATATATTTGCTTTATAAATAGTGTTTTGAAAACTTGTTTTTCTAACTATACAGATTATACCGTTTGATACCCATGAAACTGCTATAATAAATATTTGTGAGCAACATAAATCAAGAAGTCATTCAACAGTCTTAAGAGAGGCGAAGGATACCAAATTGACATTCAGACTCATAAGTCGGTCAGTCGTAAAAACCATTGCCAAAGTGGGGCTTCTGTTTGCCTATATAGGAAATGTTCAAGTACGTTCCGAATAGGGACACTAAATCACGCTATCTGAATGGTTTTTTTTAAAGAACCTAAGCAACAAATCTGGTGCAAGACAACAATTTTTTCCGTATCCAGTATAACAGTACTATAATTTTCTAATGACAGTCCAAATGGTACCGTTCTTCGTCCCTAACGGCCTCTTTTACATGACATATCTTGTGTACTTATTGTGAAGTTGTGAACATGCATGAAATATTTGCCATTGAACGTTAAGCAACCAACAATCATTCAATCATTTTCAAAATTCTTTTTTGCATATTGTGAGCATTTAAAGCTGGTTGAAATTAATAAAACAATAGAACTCAGAAACATTTGATAAGTTCCATGTTAAAACCCCATCACCTTTATTTTCAATGGAATCAAACAATTTTTATCACTTTCTTACACATTTTCCCTACCTCGTAAAACATATAATTAGGGTGGGGGTGAAGTGGTATGCGCCAAACAAAAGTTTACAGAGAAAATGTTCTTTTAATTCTATAACATTTTCTCCAATATACAGACTTCTTAGTATAATTTGTGAAGTAGCTCTTTTCCGCCTTTTCAAACATTTATGATCGGAACCTTTACATAAGGAAAAATGAAAATTCCTCTCTGTTTAATTTACTAAGGAATTGATGCAATCAATATCATCAACGTTCTACATCACAAGGAGATATCATCTAAAATTCCAATTTATTTTCAAAATCAGTCTGTTCATATTGTACCCTACAGTTACACCAAAATCATTGCACCCAAAGTATTTTTAAAACTATAAACAAACATTGCATTATTGGATTTAGAGCAATACCTAAAAATCCCTCTGACATGTGACTGTTCCCGCTCGCCTTATAATTACAGCCTATAAGAGGGTCCATGTTATTAATGGGGATTTAAACATAATTCAACATGCAAATCTCCAAAAGGTGGTTTCTCATGGTCATAAGTTAAGAGAACCCCAACACATCAATAGGAAACATAACTTCAAAATAACTATGGATTCCAGTGAAGACTACGCCAGAGCATTGGCTTAACTTGAAAAAGTTGAACTCGACACTTTGTGAGAATAGGTCAAAATTATCAGCTCTCTGATAAAACGTTGCATTTATATTTTAAAAACTATGTGAATGATCGACCGTTTTCAGAGTCAAAGAGGCTGTAAAATGTCTAAAATCATCTCTTCGTGATAAGTGTGTTGTTGTTCCTGTAGACAAAGCTTCAAATAATATTGTCTTTTTATGTAAATCGTTTTAATACGAGTGTCTTGTAAAAGAATTTGGAATATATAAATGAGCACTCAGGTAATTCCACATACAAAAGCATATCATTTGACAAGGATGAGATTTTGGCGAATCATAATTTCTTCATGACTTCAATGAACATTACATTGAACAACAAATCGGAGAATTAACCTTGTTTGTATTGGATACCTTAGCTTCACAAAGTTCTGTACAAACTACGGTACATTGCCGGACCATCTGAATGTTCGACCAAAAAATTGCCCATTATACATGTTATATGGGCTCATATTTTCCGCAACGAAATAGGTTCTTTAACTGTTTACTCGTGTAGTGGTATTGACCATGTGGGGATTTAAAAATAAAACCAAACCTAAAGAACTTCTGGATAATTTTAAATCTCGATCTTTTTCTGAAATTAAATACTATCAAAACTTTTGATTTTTTAACCCTGTACACCATTATTCCCCATGTGAAATTGAAAAATTCTCTAAAAGAAATAATCCTCAATGCTTTCAACTGAAAAATGGTAGCATACGTTATAAATTACTAACTTTGGGATACCATAAGACATATTTTGTTAATAGTGAACAAAAAGATAAACATGCTATAGCTTAACAAAGGAACAAGTGATCAGTTTGCGGGAGTTTCTTATTGAGAACATATTTGTTGAATTTGAAGGTAGACTTTTTCATTAAACTGTCGGCATTCATATGAGAACGATTTGTGCGCCTCTCCCTGTCGACCTCTTCTTATTTTCAGATGAATTGGAGTTCCTTCAGACACATGTCAAAATCAAAAAGATCGTCCGAGCCAGTATTGTCATAAATCTGCATATCATTTCATATATAATATGTAAAGCTAGGTTCACACTGCCGATCAGATCAACTCGATGATCCCGATTGTCCAAATTTCCACGACCAAGCTCGACCAAATTCTTGATCGGGCCTGTTTACGACTTCTAACCGACCGCAATCCGACTGTACACGACCTCAACTCGACCATTCACGACTCCTTAATGAATTCATCTCGACTCCATCCCGATAACAAAATGAATACTTATTCGATAATTCCGATCAATTCACGATCTTTACACGATCTTTACTCAACTAGCTAGACCAAATCAACTATTCACTATATCAGTCTGATCTCCATCAGACCAGATAGACTTGATCGTATATGAGATTCGAAGAAAAATGCACGGGATTATATTTATCAACTGTAAAGAATCACAGGTATAAAAAGACATTTTTGTTACTAATGATAAACAATTGCACTTTTTGAATCACTACATTCACTATCAATATTTTACATGTTTAAATTGACAATTGCCGTCAATGTAAATAGTAGAGCTTGATAAATCTTTTTTGTTTGCTTTTTATAAAAATATTGATTGTAGTAGTGAACTGTTTATATTTCAGGTATTGTTTTTTTAGGTAAGAATTAATTTCTATCTTACAATTCTTTACCGCGATTACATAGTCAAACGATAACTAAGGTATAAATAAAAAAAATAACGATGATAATCAAAATCATATGAAGTTTGAATAAACAGCTGCGCCATGAGCGCATGATACGCCCGACGCCTTATGTGGAAGTTTTATGCAATAATCATAATAGTTTCTGAGAAAGTTTTAAGCAATAACCATATATTGTTTTTGAGATACGGCGGGACATGTGAAACCCTCCCCCCCCCCTCCTCTCTTTTTTTTTTTTTACAAAAAACTAAATATCACTATAAAAAAATTGAAACAAAACCAAAAAATATACAGATCTTCAGATTAGTATAACAAAGACATGTGTAAAGTTTTAAGCAATAATCATATGTTGTTTTTAAGATACGGCGCGACATGTAAAAAAAAACTTCTCTGTTTGTACAAAATACTCAATAACTCAAAAATAAAATTTTGAATCATCACTAAAAAGTATACAGATCTTCAGATTAACATAACAAGTGTGTAAAGTTTTAAGCAATAATCAAAAATCGTTTTTTGAGATACGGCGCGACATGTGAAACAACACACCCCTGTTTTAGTTACAAAGTGCCGTAACTCAAAAAGTTTTAATCTTATTTTCATCAAAAAGTATACAGATCATTTGACCATCATAAGAAACAACTATATTAGGTTTCATGAAATTTGGATAAGTCGTTCTCAAGTTATGGTGCGACATGTTTACGCCGGACGGACAGACGGACAGACAGACGGACGGACGCAGGACATTTGTATACCATAATACGTCCCGTCAAAATTTTGACGGGCGTATAAAAACAGCAATTCAGTTGATGTCCGATCATTGAAGACTTTGTTTAGAATATGTTTGTTATAAATCCGATTTCCACAACGAGAATTATGAGCATCATAACATATCGTGTGTTTTAGCTCACCTGACTTAACAGGCATGCAGTTTTTTTGTTTTTCTCTTGAAAACTACTAAATAGGAATAACAGTAAAGAGTAAAAATTGTAAACAATAAGATTTACAAATTAGCGGATATCGCCAAATGACCCGCCTTAGAATGATGTTTACTATTCTTATTGACAGAGGATTTTTTTTAAAGTAAAACTTTCCTTCAAAATATAACTTACAAATAGGTCAACAAATCTTTATGCCTTATATCATTTATTGACCCTGATAGACTTATTTACCATAGTAACTAATTTTGCAGAAACCATAATAAAAGAAATTGTTCAAAGTGTGAAAGTGTTTTTTTATTCAGGAAATAAAATTAATAATCCGAAACCTGTGTTACTTTTCTCTCTGCATATACGATTAATAGTCATGCAAATATTACTGTTATTATTCTTAAGAAAAAAATGTTTTTAACTACTTTATTATTGTCAACTATAAGTCGAAATGGCAAAAATTAAGTTACACTCACCTTAAGCTCTGCATCTAGTTTCTTTTTATTGGTACGTATAATGTACAAGATCGTTATATAAGTATAGTATCTATCTATTACTTTCCCTCATACATATTATAGACAAAAGTGCAACGGAGAATGGAAGTACAGCCACGAAGAAATCGAATGAAACAGCTACCCAGTCCCAACCAGGTACCTTCATTATTCATAAAACATACATATGTATTGTCACATATAAAAGTAATATTTAGCCGTTTATATCTGACTTTACAGAGGGTTTTTTTGTTCACAGTTGAAGACTTTACAGCTACTTTGAATTGCTTGAAACTAATTATTTTGACTGTTTGATATTTGTCTCATTGAGAGCAATACCACATCTCTTCGTGTAAACTACAAGATTTGTATATGTTAGTGAGACAAAGGCTTTAACGAACAGATGAACATAAATAAGTTTCACTTTCATAGACCTGCATGTTGGTCTTAAACAGTTTGCAAACTATCTTCTAAGAGTTGCCAAAAACACGAATAGGATAACTCTACGACATGTGTAAGGCAAAAGCAACAAATTATTACAAAAATTTCTTTATTTGAATAATGAACATTTGTTAAATGCAATTGCTCCCTATCTGAAGAAAACTTTGAAAAAAATGTTTTCCATTCGTTAGATGTGTTTGAGCTTTTGATTTTTGCCATTTGGTTAGGGACTTTCCGTTTTGAATTTTCCTCGGAGTGAGAGAAATTTATGTATTACTGAAAAATTATTACACCAGGGTTTTCGATATCACAAACTAGTCAAAACATTTACTAAATTTTATCATCGGTATAAAGACATCATTCGTAAATATAGCTCAACATGCAGACTTCTAATACGTTCAGGTATTTCACATCCATTTTTTTATGGAAATATTCTTTATAAAGCACAAAGGTGTAAGTATTCACCTCAGAAACTTACAAAACCTTTGAATAGACTTATTAAGAAGGGATATAATTACGATACTGTTGTCAAGTCATTAAAGATTGCATATTTTGGCGTTAATATTGAGTCACTGATAAGGTCTTTGCATCGGAACTAAACACATTTATTCTAAAAACAGTTGTTGGCATGACACGGGTTATGTTCTTCTCATATATGTTATGATGGTATGATACTAAACCCCTAACGGAAAGGATTATGCCTGATGTTCATATGATGAAATCATAATCTTTCAGTCAGTTTAATTGAAGTCTGGAGCTGGCATGTCAGTTAACTGCTAGTAGTCTGTTGTTATTTATGTATTATTGTCATTTTGTTTATTTTCTTTGGTTACATCTTCTGACATCAGACTCGGATTTCTCTTTAACTGAATTTTAATGTGCGTATTGTTATGCGTTTACTTTACTACATTGGTTAGAGGTATAGGGGGAGGGTTGAGATCTCACAAACATGTTTAACCCCGCCGCATTTTTGCGCCTGTCCCAAGTCAGGAGCCTCTGGCCTTTGTTAGTCTTGTATTATTTTAATTTTAGTTTCTTGTGTACAATTTGGAAATTAGTATGGCGTTCATTATCACTGGACTAGTATATATTTGTTTAGGGGCTAGCTGAAGGACGCCTCCGGGTGCGGGAATTTCTCGCTACATTGAAGACCTGTTGGTGACCCTCTGCTGTTGTTTTTTATTTGGTCGGGTTGTTGTCTCTTTGACACATTCCCCATTTCCATTCTCAATTTTATTTATAAGGTATATCTTCGCTAGATGTTCCAATACTTTTGGTCTTCTGTTTCAAACTAATATTCCTTTGATATAAGATTTATGCTTACAATAAAGCTTTGGATTCAAGAATTTTGAAGAAGAGGCGAAAGATAAGCAATGAATAAATGTCAAAAAACAAACAACAATTGTGCTGATTTCAGTTCTTCTTCCTAACGAATCTTTTTGAACATTTTCTGAGGTTAACACCTTATTCACGAAACAAAATTGATAATTCCAGACATCTTTATGCTTATTTTCTGCATATTCGCTTACTTGTCATGCAGATATGTCATGTACTATGGTTAAGAATATTTTTTGAATCTGCTTTATTATTGTAAGTCAAGATGGCTAAAGTAAAGTTACGCTTACCTTCGGTGTTTTATCCAGTTTGTTCATTGGTACGTATTTTGTACGTAATCGTTATATCTAAATTATTTATTTTTAACTTTCCATCGTTCCTATTATAGACAAAAGTGCAGCAGAGAATGACATTACTGACACGAAAAGATCAAGTGAAACAGCCACCGCGTCCCAAACAGGTACTTTGATATTCACAATAATATACATATCTATCTTCACATAATAATTAGCCTTGTAGAGCGGACTCTACCTTACGATAGTAGTTGTATTCATTTTTGAAAGCGGTAGTGTTACTATAAATTTCTGGAATTTTTCTGATTTGGTTATTTTGGATAGTTGTCTCATTGAGATAAGAATATTGATCCGAAGTTTTGTTTTTGTAAGTGTCACAAATGCTTCAACGAGGAGATGAAAATAAAATACGTTTCTCATTTGAAAATAATCAGAGTAACCTTTCATAGTTTTACATGCTGGTCTCAAAGGTTTTGAAAAATATCGTCCAATTGTTGCCAATAACAAACCTCTGTCAAATGCAAATACGATCTATCTAAAGAGGACTATGACGAAAAGGTAAACGGACAGAAAGCCACAAGACAAAAAGTAACAGGACATAAAGTCACAAATTTGGTAGGACAAGAAAACACAAATAATCTGTTGACAATTTGTTGAATATATAAGAGAAATATCTTTAAAAATTAAATTTTTTGTACATAATCATATATTCATATTAAAGTATAAGAAATTTCTCATTATACTTAAAAACTGAAGATTAATCAGATTAATTTTAATCATGCAAAAGAAAGATTTCTTGACACCATGCATGAAGCCATTTAAGTGCCAAACCACTTTGACATTTTGTTTTGTAACACTTGTTTGATCATCTTTGATATTTTTTTGCTAAATTTGTTTACAAGAGGGACGAAAGATACCAAAGGGACAGTCAAACTCATTTGTTATTGGCAAAGTAGGTTTATATACAAAAGTTCAAGAAAAATACAAAAACATTTTTGTAGAAATCATCGTTTTTTATTCAAAGAAAATAATCAGAAAAAATTAATTGTGACTTTTTGTCCTGTGACTTTTTGTCCGTGACCTTTTGTCTGTGACTTTTTGTCCTGTGACTTTCTGTCCTACATTCGAAGAAAATAGGCAAAACTAAAAAAGGTAACAATTCCAAATGAATTAAAGTGTTTTAGTAGAACAAATCAGTTAAACAAACAAGTTGGCAGCTTTGAAAACTTGTCCATATTTACGTTTAAATACCTGAATCGTAATTTAGTTAAGATACTTTGTTGTGCGTAAATCAAGTAAGAAAAACTGTTTATGGAATTAGAAAATTTCGACCCTAGCTAATGCCACATATTCCTGATTTGAAAAACCGTTGAGTCTTAAAAGTTTTTACATTTATGAAAAGTAAATTTGCAGAAATGACCGCTTCAATTGAAATTCATGTCAGCACAGCACAGAAATGCAGACTACGCGGGTTGTTATGCCAGCTTTGATACTAGTTCATAATATAATACAGATTGAAGATGTAATGTCGTTTAAGCTTTTTAGTACAAATGTGTTAACTCATTAAAATCTGTTTACCATTCCAATAAGTGTTTAAACTTGTCTTTCCTTTGTAAAATCGCCGAATAGTACTGTGACTTGGATGGAGAGTTGTCTCATTTGCACTCATACCTCATCTTCTTATATCTGGGATTTATATCTATGGTGATTTTTTTTATCTGAAGGGTAATCGTCTCACTGGCAATCATACCACACATCTCTTCATTTCGATACTATCCGCAATGATTTGATACTTTTTTGAGACATCGTAATATTTAAAATTATTTTTTTGCAATCTAGTCTGATTCTGTATCTTTATATTGCAGACTTACGAGTATTTCAAATCAATTCCTGGAAAGAGGAGAAAACACATGTATATGTCACTAGTGCTATGAAACATGTATCAGACCTGCTGACATATAAAACATGCGTAACTGTGATTGGGCCGCCAGCGTCTGGCAAATCAACAATAATTCGTCATGTAGCACTACAATTGCAGGAGAAGGGTTATCACATTATTCCAATTTCTTCGAAAACCTGTTTTGAGCTCTACCTTTTGAAATCCTCAGACTCAAATGTTCGTAAGATATTCGTTATTGATGATTTTTGTGGAGTTGATAATGTTGATGTTGTTGCTGTTGATGCTTGGAGAAGCATTTATGACTCCATGAGCGTTTTGAATGAAAATGGAGGAAACGGTACAGTGAAAATGCTAATAGCATGCAGGGACTGCATTTACAATAGCAACCAGTTTCAATGTTTATCTTTTATGACAAGGCATGTATATAATATGAATGAAATCCCTGCTACAGTAGACGAAAAGTGTTATATGCTTGAAAAATACATCACAAGAGATAATGTGGCAAAAGTGCATCCCTTACTTAAAGATTGTAACGAATATTTCCCCCTTTTCTGTAATATTGCTGAAAGAATAAGTCATATTAATAAGATAGAAGATCTTTTTAAATTAAAAAAAAAATACATTGAAAAAGACATTTGCGATATGTCTGATGAAGAGTTCATTTCAGTATCCGCATGTGTACTGTTTAGTGAGTTTAAGGACGACTGGATAAAAAAGGAAACAAGACCTCAACACGTTGATAATGCCATTCGTCACTTGCAGCGTAGCATTTTAGGTTCGAAAGAAAGCACATTACCAAAATTTTCTATTCAAACAGGCACATATGTGAAAAAAAATCAAAATGAATATACCTTAGTTCATAGAGTTATTCACGACATAGTGTTTGTGAAATGTAATGAACGGGCAAAAGACATTTTTCTACAGTTTGCTAGTTCCAGCTTTATAGCCACTCGATACATATTTCAATCAATCAAACAGGATTCAGAAGATCATGAAATTAAGATTTCAAATAAGAAAGAATACTTCCACAGATTGAAAAGAGACCTACAGAATAGAGAATTAGACAGTACATTTCACAATAAACAACTTCAATACAATAAATACAGGAAGCAATTGCTCCATTATATCAACTCTAATGTTGATATGAATAAAATATTAAAAAACTTGCAGACAGAAAGAAACCTTCTTATCGAAACCGCCATGGAAGGATACAATGATATAATAGAAATGATAATTTCTGTGCGTGGAAACGGTGATGTGAATGCACAGGATATACGAGGTCGCACAGCTTTGCATATTGCTGCTGAAAAGGGTTACACACATGTTGCAGAATCTTTACTCAAACATGGTGCAAAAAATATTAAAGATAAACAAAACCGTAGTCCTGTAGATTACGCTCAAAATAGTGGCAAATATGATCTGGTGAAGATTTTACTCGACGCATCTTAAAACAAATAGTATATTCAAAAGCACATGAAAGTACTTATTAAACGATAAATTGCAAAGATTTTAAAATTTCTAGTGAAAACTATATATATTATTTGTAAATATTCTTAAGTCGAAGGAAAGAAGAAAGCTAGAAAGAACAAAAGCCAAACAAATCTTCCATAATAACATTAACGGTACCAATTTTCCTGCACCAGATGCGCATTTCGACAATACATGTCTCTTCAGTGATAATATAACAACTAGAAGAATGTCTTTTATAGTGAAATTTTATTATATGCATAACCAAACTATTACAGATTATGATCGTGTTTAAGAGTTTTCATATCAGACTTGAGCTTGAAATAAAATATGTAAACAACATTTGCATTGTTTTTTCCTAGATAGCAAATTTCTTTACTCGCTAGACTCTACTAGATATCAAGGATTTGTATACTATACAAATCCTTGTAGATATAATACAAAATTTTTATTTGATATATTCTTATATACATAAAACGATGGCTATACAATCACATAGAGTTATCATAAAGGAAATAATAGGGTATTTTTTTTTTATTAGAAGGCGGATAGAAAGGTTACCCGACGCATCGAAACAATATTCTTATATCATGGGATATCATCATCATTGTCGACGTTGCTTCGTTCCCCGTTTTTTACCTGTCTCTTCCTAAATTTTACTTAATGCACTTATACATGCATGGCTATTTCATTGTTATTCAACTTGTTTGCATTGGATTTACTATTCTATTTTCCGCAGAATATTCTAACGGAAATTTTACAGTGGCCGTTGGCATACGGTGTGGTAAAACAATCAACAATCTCGTCCAATTCATCAGATTTGCCGAGAGATTTATCTTTGCCGATTAATTAATCATATACATGTTTACACATGTGCACTTGAGTGAATTAGTTGCCACTTGACGTTTAACTACAAAGAAACGCAATCAACCGACATAATAGATTAACAGTATACTATTCCCAGAAGAGAACCTCATATACTTTTTTTTTTATTAAATAGTACAAATGAATTCAGACATGTCAGTGTTTGTAATTCGATGATGCGGCCTAACAAATTTGTTTTACAAACCATCATGAACTATTATATCTAGTGACTGTTCTATATTATGAATACAGAGATGAAATGCTGACACTCTCAATTTATGCGAAAAAAAAATTGCATTTAATTGTTTTCCAATATTATTGCTTACATGTACATTTAGGATCTTACTAAAATGTCCACAGGAGCGCCAGCAGAAGACATAAAGGCGCTTGATACAATACTCTGCGGGGATATAGATTTACAAACAAAAGTGCACATATGGTCAGTTTCGGTCAAATAATTTTGTTGTACAAGTCAGCATGATGTATCAAAACTACTGAAATTTTGTTATGTATCAATATTTTGAATTATTGCTGGCACCCTAAAATTATGCGAACAAAAATGTGTTGTTATTGTATTTCAATATTGCTATCCATTGAATTATACATTGAATGCTGACATAAAAAAATATGGCTGATTTACTATACGGGTATATCGATTTACAAATTAAAATGTACATATAATGCATATGGTCAGTTTTGGTCGATGCGGTCAAATAATTGTGTTGTACAAGTCAGCATGAGGTATCAAAACTACTGAAATTTTGTTATATATCAATATTTTGAATAAAAGGAGGACATACGGGCACCCTAATTTCATGCGGACAACAATTTGTTGTTATTGTATTGCAATATTGCTATCCATTGAATTATACATTGAATCATGACATAAAAAATATGATTGATTTACTATGCGGGCATATAGATTTACAAATTAAGTTGCACATATGGTAAGTTTTGGTCGATGCGGTCAAACATGTTGTTGTACAAGTCACCATGAGGTATCACAACTACTAATTATTTGTACGTATCAATATTTTGAATAAAAGGAGGACATGCTGGCACTCTAAATGTATGGGAACAAAAATTTGTTATTGTATTTCTGTCCATTGTATTATACATTGAATCCTGACATAAATAGTATGGCTGATTTACTATTCAGGTATATAGATTTACAAATCAAAATGCACATATGGTCAGTTTTGGTCGATGCGGTCAAATAATTTTGTTGTACATGTCAGCATGAGGTATCAAGACTACTGAAATTTTGTTACATATCAATGTTGAATTAAAGGAGGACATGCTGGCACCCTAAATTTTTGCGGACAAAAATTTGTTGTTATTGTATTGCAATATTGCTGTACATTGAATTATACATTGAATCCTGACATAAAAAATATGGCTGATTTACTATGCGGGTATATAGATTTACAAATTAAAGAGCTCATATGTTCAGATTTGGTTGATGCGGTCAAATAATTTTATTGTACAAGTCAGCATGAGGTATCAAAACTACTGAAATTTTGTTACGTATTAATATGTTGAATAAAAGGAGGACATGCTGGCACCCTTAATTTATGCGAACAAAAATTTGTAGTCATGGTTTAAATGATGCTTTTAGTTTGTATAATAAATTCTATCCTGAAATTAAAGTATTGCTTATGATGGCTGCATTGATCAAGGATGTATAACTAACAAGGACGTACTATATAATTAACATCAAATATACGTCTTTTCAAAGATATACATAATAAAGTGCAAATATGGTTGAATTTGATAGGTACATGTATAGGAATATATATTCAGTGCCCGTTATCATTGTAACCAAGATCGTTTTTATAATTGATAATAGATTGTCAGATCACACATAAACAATTTGTGTTACAAGCAACATTTTATGCGTACTTTATTTTCAAATATTTGTATTTAATCCTGTTTATATAACCATGATAACGGAAGTATTAATTTTACTTTATTTTCGATGTTTATACTACGAACAAAGATATTAAAAAATAGTTTTTTTTAAATCGATGTAGAACGGTCCTGGTTACAAGTTAACTTAGTGTTGAGCAGACCAGTCAAAAGTTAACTTGGGAACAGGTCTAGTTTTGATCGGATTTGTCAAAGCAAAATTTAACTTGTGTTAAATTTGTGACAGGACTGGTTTCGAAGTTAACTTATGTTAACTTTACGGCAGGACTGGTTCGAAGCTAACTTATATCAATAGCGGACCTGTTTCCAAGTTAACCTTTTAGCAGACATAAAAACAGTCCTAGGACCAAGTCTGCTTCTCAAGTTAACTAGATTTTGGTCCTAGGACTGCTCAAAGCAGTCCTAAATCTGGTCATAGTTTAATGAAAATCCAAGTTGATTTAAAAAAGTTATAAAAAAAAATCAAAGATGCCTATCTGAATTTAAATAATAATTTTTCTTTTTACCTATTGTAAAATTAAGTTTCATTTTACAGCAATTATTTAAACTACCAAATAAGCTTGAATTTTGTAAGATCAATATTTAATTTAGTTTGATGGGCTGATTTTTACACCAGTCAAAATTAAATTTGAAGGTCAAGACTAGTCAAGACAGGTCAAGACTAGTCAAGACAGGTCGAGACTGGTTGAGACTGAGTCGAGACTAGTCGAGACAGGTCGAGACTAGTCAAGACAGGTCGAGACAGGTCGAGCCTTGGTCAAGACCATTTCAGACTACACAAAGATCATCAAGTACTGAATCAGACTAATTAAGTAAAGTCGAGACCTGGTCGAGTACACTTAAGTACAGTGAAGTACAATCGAGACTAGTCAAGGAAAATGTGTGCTCGATTTTACTGGTCGAGCACAAAAACTGGTCAGTTCAGACTCTGAGCAGTTTTTAATGCAGGCTTGTGATTTTAAAATACGCCAGACGCGCGTTTCGCCAGTAACGATCAGATCAAAACAATTACAGAGCCAAACACCTACAATGTTGTAGAGCATAAGTGACCCAACATTCCCAAAAAATTGTGCCAAATACGGCTAAGGTTATCTTTGCCTGGGATACGAAAATCTTAAGTATTTCGAATAATTCATACTTTTGTAAACAGTAAATTTATAAAATAAAATTGATATTCATGTAAACACAGGATGTATTATGCGTCTCTTTCTTTGATTGTTCTTATTCTTTTGATTAAAGTTGGTGTCATAAAATCATCTTATGAATGTGTATCGTGTTTACGTATTCGGTTTGTAGTTACCCCCCTATAAGTAGAAAGTGTTAATAGAGCTCGGTATTCCAACATGCGCTTTCTACTTCCTTATGAAGTCCCTTTGTCACCTCATAAACAACTAAGATATGTTTTTGTACTATCGACCTACCCTCCATACTAATACAAAACGTGAAATCAAAAACTACGTCATCATCCGAAATATTGTTTTCATATTACATTACGACAACTACGCATATTGTATGCAACCAGGAAGTGTGAGGATTGTCAATGTATAATTTTTCTTTTTTATTTAGGAAGTGAACTTGAGGTCAATGATGAATGATCTAAAAGAATATCATGAGAACAGGAAGTTTAAATTTGGAATTTTTATTTATGTTTTAAAGTTATTTTTTACCCCCACAAAGCACTAACTAGTGATATAAAAAGTAAAATTACAAAAATACTGAACTGCAAGAAAAATTCAAAACGGAAAGTCCCTAATCAAATCACACAATCAAATGATAAAACACATCAAACGAATTTCAAATGTAGAAAATGGTCGATTGAATCGGTCTTATAGCGCTAAATCTTTCACTCGTATGAGAATCGCGTCAAGTAACCTACCGTCATAAATAACAATTTGATTTCTCAAGAAAGTTCAATTGTACAAGTTATTGGTAATGTAAGTATTTAAGTGAATTAAAACGGGAATAAGAAGTATTATACATGTTATAATACTCAAACGTAATTTCATACACGCGAACGACTGTGTTTTCTTTTAAGGATAAATGTTATCATGGACCTACGTTCTATGGCAAAAATACAAATGCATGCAATAGAGAATAAAAGAAAATAGTCAACTCAGAAAAGTTATATCATTTGTACGTAAGACAGAACAGAATAAGTACAAAGCACAAATATGAATTCACAAACAACATGAACATACGACAATCAATGAATCACAGAAATATTAATGTGTTGAGTTAAACATGTGTGTGCACGGACATTTATACTTACAGTCAGGGTTTCCCCTGGGTCAATTATTTTTGTCGCCACCTCTTTCGCCAAAACAATATATTTTTCGCCACTTTATTATTTTTTTCGCCAAGTAACACAAATATATTTTTCTTTTAAAATAATCCTTTTTTTCCAGCCCCCATCCCCTCAATAAGAAGAGGTTTTTACAACAAAACAAAAACATTTTATCACTTGGAATTGAGCCCTTGTGTAAGGTGTAGTCATTACATTGAAGGGTTACTCTCATGCCAACCGTTTGTATAGATTTCTTCATAACGACAGTTTTCTTTTCTAAACCATCATAAACAAGTAAAACTATGCGTGAAACACGTGTGTCATTGAAACGACTTTAAAGTACCCACTCAAATCAATTATCTATATCAAAGTTAAATAATAATGTTCAAAATCAGAGACCTTTCTTGCTTTTGAACCTTTTTCGGCATTATAACAGTTTTTTTTTCTGGACTATAATTAAAAGACGGATCGAGAGGAAGCGTCAAAATTTTGCTTCAAACACATGCGTCGCAAAGTTGTAATAATAAATCCCTTTTGTGACATGTGACGGACGCCAATTAACCATATAATTTTGTCATATAATACAATTAACACCTTAATTAGTCCTTTGATGTCGATAGCTATATATGCAATCAGCTGATTATTGATTTTCTGTCAAATCCCTTAATGTGTTCAAGGTGAATTCCAAGTATTGTCTGATCTGGTAAAGTCCGAGAAACCCGAAATAAGTAAATAAACAAGATGGCTGAAAATAAATCGTTATATATATTTCTTTCGCCAAATTCTTTCGCCAATGACGAATTTTAATCGCCACAATTAAACGGAAACCCTGCTTACAGTACAATAACCAAGAACAGAGGTATAAAACACAACGTAAGGAACACACTAGACAAGTTTAAGTAAAAACTAGGAATAAGACAAAAGGCATAAACTGTCCAGCTTATACATGTTATAATAGACGTAATGGCTCAAAAAGAACTGTAAGAGTAACTGCTAACGAATCCCAAGATTAAAATACCAATCAGTTAGAAAGTTTGGTTTTTGTGGTGTTTGTGTTGCTTAGAATTTAGTTTTCGGCTCATGACTTTAGATATCACTTTGCTGTTTTTCACTCCTCTTTCGTGAGAAGTCGAATGTTAAACAACATCTTTATTGCTGAAACGGGTTTACATAATACATGATTTGGTAATGAGACTAGTGTTATTGCACTCTGATTCAATCAAAAAGCTCCTTGAAACTAACATTATTTAGATGCTTGATTTATTGATTGACAAATTATTTGTTACGTGTGTTTTTGTTTCTATGTAGCAACATTCCACATGTTCCAGCAGCTCCTCCATTCGGAGAATATATTTTCCAGTTGATACAATATTCCCGAGCTTGTATTTCAAATAATTATTTCCTTGATAGAGGGTTGTTTCTCACAAGGAAGCTAATTCACCAGGAGTTCCAAATAGTGCAGTTCAAATCACCCCTTTGTGAATGTTCTAGACACCATCACAATTTCGTTGATTAGTACTTTTTATGAAAAATAAACTCATCATATATACTAGGATAACATTGTGTTATTACGCCAGACACGCGTTTTGTCTGCAGAAGACTCATCAGTGACGCTTCACTTACCGAATTAGAATATTTACCAGGTTCGCAACAACATGAGCAACATGACTGATGCCACAAGTGTAGTAAGACTTCCTTACCATTCAAGAGCATCTGAGATCACCCCCAGTTTTCGTGGGATTGTGTTGCTTAGTGTTTACGTTTCTCTGTTGAGTTTCGTGTACTAATTGGTTTTTCTTTTTTCTTTTTTTTTTCTCTGGCGTTGTCAGTCTATTGTCAATCTATGAGTTTGAATGCCAATCAGGTATCTTTCGTCCCTCTTTTGCAATAAAATATTTTTTATACATTTTCGTTCACCTGTCCTAAGGCAGGAGCTTGTTGTTCAGTGGTTGTCGTGGTTTGTTTGTGTGATGAGCAGGTGTTTCACGTTTCTCCTTCTTTTATATAGTCTAGACACTTGAAAGGAGATTTGTTTCATTGGCAACTATACCACGTCTTCCTATGTGTGTGATCTGTTTGCAGGTTACATTGTGTTATCATGAAACACGGCATTCTCTGTTTGCAATTTTCTCATTCAAACCATTTATATGTATACACTTACAGTACATTTTTTTATGATTCTTATATAGCTGTATATATATATGATATTCATTGATATTTTTCAACATTCGAAATGAATCTTATAATAGAATGGCATACAACTACCAGTGTAAACAACTACATTTCCGGAACCTTATCGTTTAAGTAATCAATATGAATAATTGAGGGTATGCAGAGGACAAACATAATCAAAAAGAACACATCGTTAATTTTAAAACCGTTGATCAAGCATGTACATGATGTACATGGTTTGCACAAAAGATCATTCAAGCTGGACTAGATGCGTATTTCTACGTGACATGATTGTTTTCCAACCACATATACAAGTGTTGTACAACTTTTAAAACGGATATATTTCGATTTGAACATCACTGATGAGTCTTGTGTAGAGGAAACGTGCGTCTGGCGTACTAAATTATAATCCTGGTACTTTTGATAACTATTTAAACCACTGGGTCGATGTCACTGCTGGTGGACGTTTCGTCCCCGAGGGTATCACCAGCCCAGTAGTCAACATTTCGGTGTTGACATGAATATCAATCATGTGGTAATTTTTATAAATTTACTGTTTCTAAAACTTTGAATTTTTCGAAACGTAAGGACTTTCTTATTCAAGGCATAGATTACCTTAGCCGTATTTGTCACAACGTTTTGGAATTTTGGATCCTCAATGCTTTTCAACTTTGTACTTGTTTGGTTTTATAAATATTTCGAGTCGAGCGTCACTGATAAGTCTTATGTAGACGAAATGCGCGTCCGGCGTACTAAATTATAATCCTGGTACTTTTGATAACTAATTATTCTGCCGTTAAAGTAACGAAAAAGGCAGATAATGAATCAGAGCTACTCATGATTGGAAAAAATTCACAATGAAAACAATACGTAGATCTTGTAAAAATTGTCCGTTTTGATGAAAAAAACACATTTGATTATGTGCAAAAAAATGAGGATCTATTTGAAAAAGTGAATCCTAGCAAGAAGTGCACTACAAGACCATCAAATAGTTGCTTCAAGTGTTTTGAAATTAAAGAGAACAATGTACACAAAAGTATACTGTTTGAACGAGGCATCGAAGTACTCGACCGCTTATGTATTCATTGCTGCGTTTGTATACAGGCAGTATGACAACGACAGACATACATTAACGGTTTTAGATGATAAAAAAAAAAACATATGGATATTTTCAAGTCACTCAACACAAGGAATTTCCGAAGTTTAACAATAGTTACCTTTTGAAGAATGTGCTTCGAAAATTAAGTGTGTGTATATATAATGAATACGGTTAAATACCTTTAGTAATATATGAAATCAATTCGATAAATAAGTGTTATACCGAAAACGCTTTATATAAAACTATGTTTGATATTTTTGAACTAAGAAGGCATCAGATAACATAAAATTTAATACTGAAAATTTAAGATATGCCTCAGAACAAAACAACATTTCACTATTACTTATCCTTTAAAATACTTCAACATGTTCAATCTGTTACAGTATTGATGGTATCTTTTATTTTTATAGATAAATCGTTAATTGCATTATTTATTCCTTTATTGTTAATCAGTGTTGCCATTGAAATTTCTCTACACTTGAAATAAGGTCGTCATTTTTCCCTCCTGGTTCCAACATGTCTCAATTATAATTCATATCAAATTGATAAAGGAAATGACTGAGTATTGTTACAACACATTTGTTGATGTTAACAATAAAGGAACCAAGTACCTTGGGTAACCAAAGTTCATGGTCAAGTTTTGATTGTTAATTGTTTTTGTTTTTTCTCTTGTGCTTAATATTCCTGGTATTTCTGTTCCGTATAGATTTGTTCGCAGTTCCATACAATAAGTCTATATTATATGTGTAACATTTATTACCAAAACTTGTTTGTGTTATTGGTTCTCAATGCGTTTCAACTTTGTACTTTATTTTGCCTTTTTTTTTTTACATTTTATCAGTTGAGCGTCACTGATGAGTCTTTTATAGACGCAACGCGCGTCTGGTGTAGATATAGAATTTCAATCCAGGTATCTATGATGAGTTTGTTTAATGGTAACAATTTTATTATTTACATATCTAATATAACTAATTTATCAAACACGTTCCTAAAATTATGTCATAAAAAGTCATAAAATCACACAATGTATAAAAATCAATCATATCATTCTGGTCATTTGATGATTCGTCACGATTGAAAATAGTGTGTATGTTGACGTTGTGAATGAACCCCTTGTTGTTTTGTCTTTGAGGATTTTCTTTTTCGATTTCAGAAATCAATCCTGCTGTGACTGCATTTTCACCTCAGTCTCAATTCCGTGATATAAACTCATAGGTTGCTCATTTATGTTGGCACATGGTCCTTGGACGCTTTCAGACTGATTAAGAACAGCTGAAGGTATTCCTTTTTCCTGCAGTGCACTTTTGTCATTTGCAAAATGTTTCAGTAGTAGATTTGTATTCATAATATAGCATATACTACTGCTTGAGACTATCAGGATAATGAATAGAATACACCCAGTCCAGATGAAATAGTTTATGTAATCACTCTCATGTATTTGTTTGCCTACAGCAAATTAACAATCCACTTACACAGAGTTTTTAACATGTAATACATGACTTCATATAAGTACGTTGTAATATGTAACAAATAATTGAAATAGTTTAAAACAAAAGCATACACTCAAATATAACCTGCATCCAACCTTTTTTTTATAGGGTTTGTATGTTTAGTCTTGTTTTTATCCTGTTCGCTGTGTTGAAGAACAATTGGTGACCTTTGGCTGTTTCTGCACTTCGGTCGTGTTCTTTTCTCCTTGACAGAAATTTCCCAATTCCATTCTCAAATTTATTGTTCGTCTTTTCGTTTTTGTTTTATCTTGGTGATGTCTCTTTTTCTTCGTCTAATGCAATTTAAATGTTCCCTTTAAATATTTCGCTTATTTATTGAAAGGTATATATCAAATCCATGCCTCTTTATACAGTTTTAATTCGTGTAAACATATCAACACAAAATTAGATAAAAATACATATTTCTATAATCAAAATTCGATGATTATTTAGTGATAACTAAACACATGATTTTAAAATGAATTAAAATGTTTGTGGAGTGTTTATGATAACTGAAAAACATGTATTCCCTGCAAACATATATATTTCAAAATAAAAAATGAAACTACAGGTCAGGAATAGGATTATATTTATGAAAAGCCGAAACAGAAAGTCCAATTGTTTTCATGCAACTGCACAAACATGGCGAAACCTTTGACCAGATCAACCTTGATGTCATCTTAACTATATATTTCTTACCATTTCCTTCACTTAACGTTTTATTGTCATCGTCATAAATGGATATGTGATGGCTTTCATCTAAAACAATAGAGTGATAAAAATCCGTATGGTATTTATATTTGTAATACAGTAAAACTGCAATTGGTCTTAAAACATGTTTGTTTGTTTTTTTTTATATATTTTCTAACCTAACTTTTGAATTTTTTGTTTACGTAACTGCATATCTTTAGACAATGCGTGTAGTCAAGTGCAAAAACGATTTTGTAGCACTCGATATATTTTACATTGTAATAATGCATCTTAATTCCTATGATTTGTTTCCTCGTGAGATGATATGAACACAATTTCAATAATATGGAGTAGCATCTGAGATAGTACATGCTATCAAGCTTGAAGGATAAACAAAAGTTGAATATCTGAAGTATGCAATTTTACAATTATCCTAGGCCTATGTTTTATTTTTCCCCATTCAAGTGTGCAGCATACAATAGGAATAACACCAATACAGTCAATACACCGTATACTAAAAATAATACTGACAAAGGTATTACAAAATAATTGAAAAACATCAAGCAACATGAGCAACACACACCATACAAATGTACTTAACATAGATTATGCAAATGTTTACCACATAGAACCTGACACATCAATTGTATATACAAATGTATCGAGAAAAAAAATCTTATTCATGTGTATTTGATTTTTTGAATATGTGATTTGATTAGGGACTTTCCTTTTTGAGATTTCTGTGGAGTTCAGTCCTTTTTTTATTTTAATTTTTTCTTCAAATTAAGATACAAAAACGTATTTAAAAAAAAATAGATTGAAACGATTGTTGAATTTTTCTATTGTTGTTATTAAAGCCATTTGCAAATAGTTCAAATTCTGGAAAAATAACACTCTAAATATAGCAAAAGTGTTCAACTATAATGAAGTTCAGATAATAATATACTTCAACAAATGAATATTGGGTATGGTCGACAATTTGCAAAAGGCTTATTTAAAGTAAGCACGTACAGAACTCTAATTGTCTGAATGTTTCTTAAAGTGGAGCAATCCTGACAAGAGGCATTCTAATTTTTTTTCACGCATAATGACCATACATGTCTGTGTAATTCTATATCCCGAATATATATATATCAGACTTACGTTACTTACATTCAATAGCAAACGTGTACAGAGTAATACATTTCTGTGAAATATTTGTTAAAACTTTTATGAAAAAAAAATAGATGAAAGCATTATGAATCAAACTTTCTTTACTTAAGCATTACACCATTGCAATCAAACATGTGTGTGTGCTTTCCAAGGTTTTAAAATCTAGAAGATTCTTTAGCATTTTAAAATTGTTAAGTTAACATAATATTCCAAACTGCAAACATAAGATGTTATATCAATACACAATATGACTTACTGTTAAGAATATTTAAAGTATGTCCCAACATATTCGTAGGTAAGGTAGTTTGCCAGTTCTCATGCATCAATGTTGTAACTTATAAAAAAGATAAGATCACAATGCATACATGTATTAATTAAAAAGGTTCCAAAATGTTGTTTAATAACGATAAGAGACATAAGATAGGATTATGCAATTTAGGGTGTTGTGTTCTATTGTGAGTGTTTATATACATTGAGAAGGTTTAAATCAACAAGCCTGATTATTCCTGCAATTGGTCATTTATTTTACGAGTACTTTTTTTCTTGTGAAACTATCGTATCGTAAGAGATAGCTTATATGCATTTGTTTTGCTTTGTTTTTGATTCAGGGTCATAGCACATTAACAATACAATCATCAAATATAATATCTTGGTAGGTCTAGTGGGATGAAATAAGTTGGTGTATCACTTTCATAGGTAAATTGAGGTAGCTTGGATATGATAAGAATTCTGTCCTGCAATAGGTCGTCTACTGACTCTACAATCAATGTTCAAATGATTCACTATTCCTATATTATTAGTTACATGGTGTGTTAGTGACCTAATACGATTTATATGGGGTCAGTAAGTTCGTACGAGGTGAGAGCGAAGCTCGAATCCCATATGGAATTTACTTACCCATAAATAATCATATTAGGTCACTAGCACACCGTGTAACGAATTTATCTTACCGACTATCTTCACATGTGGTATTTTGACTAGTGGACTATCAAAGTGATCAAGTCTCCAATACTTAGTATTAAGACCCTACTTCCATTTGTCTATATAGAAAACATATGCCAACAACTTTTTAGCTTTAATATGTCTCATGAAATTATTTCAATCGTTCATTACATGTAGCAAGTTCTCCGTCTGTTGAATCCTTTTAGATTTCTTTTTTTTTAACGGAAAGTAACTCCGTTATAAGAACAACTTGGTATCTTTAAGTATGTTTCATGAACTTGTTTCAACCTTTCATCATCAATTTCTTCGTCAGTTAAATCCTTTCAGCTGTTTTCTCAATGACATGTTTTTTTATATAAAGGGTTGTAGTATCTTTTTTGTTTTAAAAGGGAAGCAATTCTGAACTAATCACCCTATGGTAACTAACCATGTATGGTAACGAACCCTATATTTTAAGAACACCCTATATCAAATATAAATAGTCACAACGTGTAGTCCTTTAACCAATCATATCTCTATAAATCTAAAGGAGGTAAGATAAATAGTGATATAGCTTATTGTATTGACTGTACTCCGGTAGAGTGATTGACTGCCAGATATTGTACATTTATACTAGTGACTTGCATGTCGATTTTACACATTCAACTTAGTTATATGTCGTTTACTTATGAGTACTATCGACTTCACCCTTCAGTATGTCTAATTCAGATACTCATTATAAAAAATATATTGACTTTTATAATTCCATTTTCTTCAATTACTGAAATAAATATGACATTTCTTGGAAATACTGTTTATAGTTTCGAGTGTATAATGTGTAAAATATATATGCAATACTAACAACTATGACGATTTTTCACATTTGTGTTCGGGGTCTATTACAGGTGACTATGCGTTCAGGGCTTCATTTTTTATTGAAGGCTGTGCAGTGAACTGTAGCTGTTAATGTCTGTGTCATGTGGACTCTTGTGAAGAGTGGTCTCATTGGCAATCCAACCACGTCTTTCTTATACATAAAACAATACCTACGTCTTTCTGTTGAAACTTCTTGGTGCATTGACACGCATCCTTGTCTACTATCACACCTTAAATGTAGGAAACAAATCATTATGTATTACACTTATGCTTTTAACCTGGTTTGTACAAGATTGACAAACTGAGTCGGATATTTAATGTTCTAGATTACATATTCTAGTGGATTATCGGATTCTAAATGTTTTTCGAGATTTTATAAATTCGATTATTCACGCGTAACTATGTAATAATCTGTTTTCCTTACTGATTATCAAACACTTTGTTTTAAGTTTTCATCATCGAAACTTTCGTGTGCCTTCCACATTCGACAAAAGTTTTAATTTCAATAACACCTGTTATCACATTTTAATTCATCCAGTGGAATGATTAAGGTTAGGAATCTTCAACTCGTCCAGCCCTCTTCTGAATGTATCGACAACTACACGCTGTTTGAATTTTATTATGCAATGCTTTACTAGACCTTTAAGTTGCCAACAAATTAGGGAAAACGTATATTCACAAAAAAAATCAAATGACCCTTTCTGGACTCCGAGCTGACCAATCTGTCCTCTCATAATAATCTCTTGATAATGCATGTGCTCACTTAAAGAAAAAGGCGGTACACATGAATCATATGGACTATTAATAAATTGTTTTGTTCAAAATATTGAGGCAAATGAACTGCAGTGTAAATTTACTGACTGTATATTATAGCATATAGTTCGAAAAATAATAAAATTACAAAAAACTGAACTCCGATGAAAATTCAAAACAGAAGTCTATAATCAAATGGCAAAATCAAATGATAAAACACATCAAACGAATGGACAACAAGTGTCATAATCCTGACTTGGTACAGGCATTTTCAAATGAAGAAAATGGTGGGTTTAACCTGGTTTTATAGCGCTAAACCTCCCACTTGTAAGTCAGTTGCATCGAATTCCATATTTACAACGATGTGTGAACAAAACAGACATAATAGGTAAAATTGACAATAAAGGGGTACAGCAGTCATAGTAAGGTTCTGAACGAATATTACTAAAACAAGTTTTTAGCAAGAGCAGTGTAAATTTTTTACTTTAATTTGAGGAACAACGTAATAATATCTGCGACTGATTAAAAGGATTGAAAAATATCGGCTTATTCATGCGCTTCAAAGGTTTTATTTATTGTGATGTGTTTTATATAAATCAATCATAACAATAACAGTTCATATTTTCACTGATAATGAAAGAGTTATAAAAAAGTAATATTTGTATTCAGACATTACCTTTCCTGTTCTGTACAGCGACATGTATGTGCACATTTGTTTCCGAATCTATTTTCCTCACATGGTTTACAGGGCTCCCCATTTGAAGTTGTAAACCCATTTTGACATTCTGTAAAGATTACCAGTTGATGTTTTATGGAGTAATATCATTATTTGTTACATCTCTATTCTGTGTATTCATTCGGTCATTCAGTCAGTCAGTAATTCAGTCATGCATTCCTGCCTTCATTCGTTCTTTCATTCAATCATTCATTCATGCTTTCATTCGTTTTTCCTTTTATTCATTCTTTCATTCGTTCATTCATTCATTCATTGCATATTTCGTTCATTCATGCATTCATTTATTCATTCATTGAATCTTTCGTTCATTCATTTATTCATGTATTCATTCATTCCTTTATTCAGTCAGTCAGTCATTAAATCATTCATTCATTCATTCATTCATTCATTCATTCATTCATTCATTCATTCATTCATTCATTCATTCATTCATTCATTCATTCATTCATTCATTCATTCATTCATTCATTTATTTATTCATTCATTCATGCATTCATTCAATCATTCTTCATTCATTTATATATTAATTTATTTTTGTTATATTTCTCTCTGGCTACAAATAATATTCTGTCTAAATAGAATTAGATTGTACGCCAATACTAAATAGTTAGTAGGGGTTTTTTTTCGTTGTAATTACATTGTTTTTAGGTTACACATATATATAATATATATATATATATATATTCATTTTACGTACCTATGCATTTCCCATTGTTCTCTTCGAAATTTCGGCAACAGAAATATTTCATATAATATGTTGTTTTTCCATAAAACTGTGCACTTAAAACATGTAAAAAGAAATGTAAAATATCTGAAGAGTGCGAAAAAAAAAATTTACAGATTATTTCAATTTTATGGAAGCTAGCTGGATACGAAAAAATCCGAGTTGTCGTCATTTATTTCATTTCGTAAAGATTATCAATTTTGCTCAAAAGAACGTTACTGTATAAACCTTCATCCAAATGTGGCCGATCGTTATAAGACGCAAAGAGTGATAGTACTCCGGCTGGTTCTAAAACATATTGAAATGAAAAATATTTGCTTTAGCAGTTAATATTCTATTGATTTTTGTTTGTTTTACATACAGTAGCAATTATTTATTGTATATTCAAGACGCGAAACTATATCTACAGTAAATACAAAACCGTTTGTTCTGTAAGGTGAAACGACAAGAAACAAGGAATGCAAATATTGATTTCGAATAAAAACAATAAGACGTCCTACCTGACAATGTGTTTATACCTACTGCCGGATGAAAACCGAATTGATAACATATATATGCTCAAGTTCACCCTATGTTAAAGCAGTTGTATACATAATTTGTACATTAAAAAAGGTCAGTAAATGTATACATTTTTTTACACGTAAACTTGATCATACCTTTTCATTGTTGAACACATTGCCTGTCCTGGATCTGAAAAACTCTTAGAACAAATGACAGCAAGCACTAACATCTGCAATGTAAGCATGCTGTTAATACAAGTTTAACAGTGAATGTATATTAATTAATTGATAGCGTAAATGATTGAATATAAGGAAATACATATTTTTGTGTAATGTAAAACAGAATGGTTTTTCCCGGAAGGATGTCTGTAAATCTGGGAACTCAAAATACAATGTACGGCTGTATGGTACAATTCTATATACTATTCTATGAACTTTGATTTATTCATTTGACAGGGGTGCATACATGTAACAGATCAAAGTTGAACTGTTAAATATGTTTAATGAGGATGTAACATGGTGTAACATGTGGAAAGAACATGTATTTCTAAACATGATTGTTTAATTGTCAGTTTCTATCCGCATTTAGTTGAAAGGTTAATTTCACAATCTCCAACTTGAAATTCATTCTATTTTTTTAATTGATACATAGTTTGATTGTTCCATTGTCTAATGTTTTAGCTGGTTCATGAAGGTCTGGGTGATAAGGGATGGGGGTTGCGGGTCTTTATTTTCGACTATTCTTTATATTTTAGCATCCCATTATTCTCACTCAATGTTTTTTGTTGTTTTTTTTCGGTATATTTGTCCCATGTATGTCGATTCTGTTAACCCCATTCAGGTACGTTTTCATTGTTTATAGTTTTATAGAGTTTATCATTTTATAGAGTTAAATAATAATTTACTGATAAATAGACGTAATTGTTTTGTAATGTACTTTAATACTATGTTTTGTGCAATTTTAAGATGTTTCATTTTTTTATTTTTTTTTATCTTTGTTTACACTTTGTGATTTGTATGTGTTTTCAGTTGTGAAATTCTAATGTACTTTCGAATCTTAAATTCCTAAATATATTTATAAAGGTACCCATTATTAAGTATTATAGTAAAACAGTAAAAATATCTTATTATTATTACATTGTTGCCGCATGGAATATTTTTGAAAAGGCGGACAAATGATTAAGAGTCATATTGCCAATAACTTATTTAAATTAAATAGGGAAGTAGGGAAAATGATTAGAGTGGGACGAGTGAGAATTAAAATTGTTCGAAATCATATATTAACCAACACGTTGCATAAGACCTTTTCATGTACAAAAGTGGAGTAAATAGCATTTAACCTTAAAATAAATCATTGCAGAGGACAATAACTTCTATAAGATGTCATTGGATTGTTTCAGACCGATTATTCGGTTAAACAATGTCAATTTCAAAGGCGCATACACTGTTCGATATAATTTAACAAAAATCTGAGCGACATATTGCGTAACAAAATTTATACGCAAGAAATAAAAGAGGCGTACGGAGAAAATAATCATCAGAAGAAAATCAAAAGGTCTTTTCACAAAAAAAGGTGGAAAGACCTAATAATCTAAACAAATTCAATAGGTCTTACCGTAGAAAAGTGGAAAGTCCTTATTATAGAAAGTAAAACTTCCAAGACAAAATGTTACTCAGTTTTTCTAAAAAATATCAACAAATGCAAAGACGACAAATAAAAAAAAAAACATGAAGTCTGAGTTGCCGTATAGAAATAGAGAAAATTTGTAAGTGAAATATGTAGGGATTGTTTTTTCATTAGAACATCCATGCCGTCCATTTGCCTGTCTGGTATGTCTAAAGACCGTTAACTACTTTGTTTTTAAATAATTGATTTAAATAATTTTTCCTTTCATGTTGCAGCAAATTATTGTTGCGACAAATGTTGCAAAACGCCCAGTTCACACATTCGCGGACCCTTTGCCGGTTTTACTACGGATTAAATCTCACGTATGATCCCCGGAAAAGCAGTTTCCGTAGTCTGATACGTACTCGATATGGATGCACAAAGGTATTACTACGGCTAATGCAGAAAAGGGGTCATTTAGCGTCATGAGTTAGACGGGTTTTTAACGATAAGAAACGGTTAAGTACGCAACCACACGTGACGGGTCATATGTACTGTGAATACACAACGTATAAGTCATGTTTAGTACGATTTAAAACGGTCTGATACGGAATAATACTGAAATTTATGCACACAATGCTGTCACGAGGTCTTCATACTGGCCATGGATAAGTCTTCGGAGAAGCCAGTCCCTATTCCACCATTTCCTCTGCCTGTGGTCACCTCTACGTCTGTCATCAAGTAGCTCGACCACTGCCCTAGCATATTGTGCTATATCGATATCCATTTCCAGCCATTTATTTGCAAGCATCAGTTATTGAATACATTTTAGATAATGTTATGTGAATGGTCGTATCTATAAATTAACTGTTTACAATTTTTTTGAATTTTTGAAATACTAAGGCTTTTCTAATTCAGGAATAGATTACCTTAGCTGTATTTGTCAACATTTCTAGGAATTTTGGTCCTCAATGCTCTTCAACTTCGTACTTTATTATGCCCTATTAACTGTTTTGGATTCGATCGTCACTGGCGAGTCTTTTGTATACGAAACACGCGTCGGCGTAAATATAAAATGTGTATCCTGGTATATGTGATGAGTTTATTTACAAACACAGGTTTGATGTCACTGCTAGTGGAGTTTTAATTCCCCGGGGGTATCACCAGCCCATTAGTCAGCACTGCACTTATGTGCTGACATGAATTATCATTGATATGGTCATGTTCATGAATTAACTGTTACAAAACTTTTGATTTTTTTAAATACGAAGGCTTTTCCACCTCAGGAATAGATTACCTTAGCTGTATTTGTCAAAACTTAAAGAATTTTGGTCCTCAGTGCTCTTAAACTTCATACTTTATTTGGCCCTTTTAACTCTTTTGGATTCGATCGTCACTGATGAGTCTTTTGTAAAGGAGAACTTTTTATCCTGGTAGATATGATCAGTTTATGTATACCTCTACTGCAAAACACAGAATACGTTGGGCACTTTGAGTAGGGATCGTTATACAGAAACCTTATGTCCAGATGTCGTGGACCGTACTATTACGAATTTTATTGTGTTTAAGCGTAGTAAACCGTAATAGACTTTGAGAACCCTGGCTGATCCCTAGCTATCCGTATTGCAACGTAATGAAATCGTTCCGTTCTGAGAAAAATTCGTAACAAATCGTTTTGTATTCCTAACAAATACGTGGTGTAACTGTAGTAGTACATAGTTTTCCGGAACAAACCGTAAAAATCATTGAGGCTTACAAATAAAAAAAAAAGCTTTAATACGGTTTGAATAGGGACTAAACCGAACCAATACGGTCTAATAAGCTTGAGTAAAAATATACCACAGTATATATTTTTTTTATTTTATCTTATAGACTATTATATTAGCTTTCAAAATCAGTTTTATTTATTAATTTAGCTTTAGTGGTTCCAAAGATATCAGTTATAATACACTCATTTTTCTCTTCCGCGTTTTTCATTTCCGCGTTTTAGACCCTCCCGTTGTTCAATACGTTGTAAAATTTTGCTTATTTTCAAAAAATTGCAAGTAATACTTCATATGAATACGAATACAATACGTAAATCTACGGACTGATACAGATTGGCACGAATGATGCCGGATTTATTCATAGCTACTCCGGTGACAAATTTGTAAATTTGTAACCTAGGCATTAGATGTTTTATATATAATTTCAAACAATTCATGCAATTTTAAATTTGAACCCTTTCAGCCGAACAATTGTATGTGTAAGAGTTATTACCACATGCACTGTGTATCTTGTGTTGGCATCTCCTTCGTAACAAGAGAGAGAGAGATATCGACAAAATTATTCTATGAATAGTTTGTTATTTCCTCAGAAATCTTTGGCTGATTTTGATTGAAGGGATCTAGTGAAATCTTAAACGTATTTCTATCAAATACATTTTTTTTTGTAATTATTTTAATGTTCAAGATGAAACATGTGCAGTTATACAATACAGTATTAGATACAAAGTATAAAAAATTAAGTTACACTTGTAAGATCGATTAGACCATTATGGTAAAATAAGATATAAATATGACAATTGATTTTGTTAATTTAATGCTGCATCTAACAATTGCCACTTCTGGTCCATTTTTATTTTTTCTGCAGGGGTTAAGAAACATACAGAGCATTGTTCTATAGAAACCAATACTTTAAATATTCTATCCCACCATATTTTGCGGGCAATATGCTCTTACATCTACATTTGTATATATAGTATTTGAATAACAACAAGATATTATTAAATGTTTTACTGTTGACAAAATCCTCAGACATACCTAAAATGACATCTTTGGCACTGAAAGGCAAGAAGATGTCATACTATCAAATACATATCGTTATATTTTTGTAACTCATAAACCGTTAGCAGTAGACACCTAGTCTATATACTTGAGGTCCTTTGGTCCTTTTTTAGAAAATGCGGTCAAGGTCATGTTCCAAGTTTTGACTTTTGCTTACTTTTGCATTTCCTCTAACACTTTTAAAGATATATATCAAAGAAGATGTTTGCTTTATTGTGATAATAAAAGATATATAATACGTTTGTTCTGAAACAGTCCAATGGCATCTTTAAGGAATTATTGGCCCTGAAATGGTTCAATATAACTAAAGGTCAATTGCTTATTTAATTAACATTTCCCAAATTCATAGGGTTACAGCATGCTGGGTGACATATGACCTTGAGTAAACCGGAAGTATCCATTGTAGCACGTTTTTCATGAAAAAGAAACCATATTTTATTGTAAAAGGCATATATTAACCTTTCTTATTGAGACCGGTTGTGACTATCAATCAACCGGAAGTAGCTGATTATCTCCCTTATAATATATAGAAGTAAATGTTTGGTATCAGCGTATATACAGCTATCGTCATATGAGAAAGGAAGTGACATTTTCTAAACCCAAAGTTTCAAAAGCAGAACGGGTTAAAACAAAAGGAGTTTGAAGGCAGAGAAAACTGTGCACCTTATAGCCAGCATGACGTTATCACATAACAATACGAATACTAAATATTTGTGGTAGGTAGCTAATTATTTCTATTATAATAGATAGAAGTATATATATTTTTCGGATCAGTGTATATACAACTATCATCATATGAGACAGGAATTAGCATTTTCTGAAGCTGAAGTTTCAAAAGCAGAACGGGTTTAAACAAAAATAGTTTGAAGGCAGAGAAAACTGTACACCTTATAGCCAGCATGACGTTATCAGATGACAATAAGAATACTAAATATTTGTGGTAGGTAGCTAATAATCTCTATTATAAAAGATAGAAGTATATATATATTTTCGGATCAATGTATATACAGCTATCATCATATGAGACAGGAAGAAAAATTTTCTTAAGCTGAAGTTTCAAAAGAAGGACGGGTTTAAACAAAAAGAGTTTGAAGGCAGAGAAACTGTGCACCTTATAGCCAGCATGACGTTATCAGATGACAATACGAATATTAAAAATGTGTGGTAGGTAGCTAATTATCTCTTTTATGATAGATAGAAGTATATATATTTTTGGGATCAGTGTATATACAGCTATCATCATATGAGACTGGAAGTGACATTTTCTGAACCTGAAGTTTCAATGCAGGACGGGTTTAAACAAAATGAGTTTGAATGCAGAGACAAAAGAGGGACGAAAGATACCAAAGGGACAGTCAAACTCATAAATCTAAAACAAACTGACAACGCCATGGCTAAAAATGAAAAAAGACAAACAGAAAAACAATAGTACACATGACACAACATAGAAAACTAAAGAATAAACAACACGAACCCCACCAAAAACTAGGGGTGATCTCAGGTGCTCCGGAAGGGTAAGCAGATCCTGCTCCACATGTGGCACCCGTCGTGGTGCTTATGTGATTACAAATCCGGTAAATAGTCTTAATTCGGTAGGTCACATTCATGAAAGGGAAGGGGATTGTAGTTACGACGTAAGGAACATATCCGATATCAATTGTGCACCTTATAATCAGAATGACTGTATTAGATGAAAATACGAATGCAAAAAATCCGAGAAAAAATGTATGAGTACAATTCAGCCACAGACCCACAATGCCGCGAGAGTGTTATTACTGTTTTGATATATATTCATTCTGAGAAAAGCCTTTGTATACAATGGTGTATAGAAACGCATGAACATACATAATAATAGTATAATACATATGGTGAGGTAACAGCAAATAGAGATTTCTTATAGATTAGAAAAGAATACACTTATCAGAGCGAATCATTTTTTTTATTTATATTCTAATAAACTTCTACAACTTTATAAGTTTTGAGTGTTTGAAAAATACATAACTGCTTTAAACTGTATGGTTTTAATGTATGTACAGTATTTTCTACCTATATATTCTTTCCTTTATTTTGCAAAATAGGTACATTCCAAAATATAGAGAAACTCATCCCAAATGTTAATCCTATTACACAAGTTACATGTTCTTTTTTCTCTTGATATGATTTTTTTTCATTTACAAGATTCATTTGGATGCTTTCGATTTACGGTTCTAAATCTACAAAGAGTGAAATCGTCTTGATCGTCTAGTTTATTGAAATAGTTCTCGAAAGCGAAACTATCTTTATAAATGCAGTGGTTAATCGTTTTGGGACTGTTATTCTTAATTGAACTCCAAGTTTGAATTAATTGATCTTAGAGACTTGATATAATCGCATGTTTTAGTCAATCATAATTGTGAAACTTTTGATAAGTTCATATGAACGAAATACTACGTTCATAAAAAATGTTTGAAATATGATTGAGCCATGTAGATCATAAAAATGAAGACACTTTCTAATTTCAGCATTAGATTAAACAAAATGTAACACAGTTTTTCTTGCTTGCCATTAATATTCTTATCCAATATACTATCATTCAGATTTTGATATAATACTAAGAGGATATCTGCCGATTCCCCCGTACATAACATAGTAACGTGTAGTTGATTTTCAATTGAGAAGGAGTTAACAAAATTTTGGATGAACATTTTCTAGGAAGTCAATGTTTTCCTATCCAAATATCTAACATCAATATAAAAGAATTGGTTTAACAAATTTGTAAAAAAGATCAAGCTGACAGGAAATAGAAAGATTTTGTTTTCTTCCTTTTTGTATAACATAATACATTGCGTTAGTAGTCTTTTCTGCCAAAATTGAGTTTACCCGTTCAAAAACTCCCAGTTTAGAGAAATATACCCTTAGTAATTTCTGTAGAAATAGAAGTTTGAAACAACAGAACACAATATGTCTATGCAGGAGTGCATTTTGTTAACGAAAATTTGTATATTTTAATGAACATTTTTTTATGATTTTTAATTGCAATAAATCATAATTTGAAAAAGTGGAATATTTTTGCCTCATTTTTATTTTTATGCTTTTTTTATTCATAGAGGAATTAGATCGAACATTTTTACTGGTTTTTTTTTATGTATCAGAAAAATTTTATGGTAACCCAAATGTTTCTTTTATTATTCTGAAAGCATTGTATTAGAGACATCTATCCATATTTAATTTCAAAGTTCTATCATTTAGTTGTCCTTTAATTCACAAAACGATGCATTTTCTCTGTGTTATCTATTGATCACCATGTATTGTTTAAAAACAAGATCGGTGATTAAGCTATCACATTTATCAATATATACTACATTAGACAAAGTATGACAAAATATCTTTCATTTTTCTGTTTTATGCTCCCGTATCACATTACATATACATGTGTCACTTGATTTTACATGTAACAGGCTATTATTTGAACTTGGAATTATTTTTAATTATGGAATTTGCTTGATTTCTTGTTATTGAAATTTTTAATAAATTCCATGCTTATTCTGTACTGGAATGTTCTGTGCTGCGCACAACACTTTCTATTACAAAGAAAATAGTATATTTTCAATAGAATGTACTGTGCCGCGCACAACACTATCTAAACAAAATACATTGTATGGAAAGTGTTATAAACCACTCAAAAGATCATAATACCAAATAAACATGGAATTTATTAAAAACTTTAAACCCAAGAAATTATGCAAATTCCATAATTAAAAATAATTCCAAGTTCAAATAATAGCCTGTTATGTACGCTTTGTTCTATATTAATCATAAGGTTTTTTTCCCTTCTATTTATAGCTTATTGATCTACTTTTGTTTTGGTTATTATTGAAATACTAGTTAACAATGGTTACATTTTGTATTTCGGTACACATCTAGATAGACATACATGGTTGATATATTTAGATAAGATAAATGTCTTTTGAAGTATCTGCTAAAAAATGTTTCCATCAGTCAATATGTACACAAATGCACAATGTACACAATAATAAAATACAGAAACTTAATTGCCACTAAAGTAAAATATTATAGCAAAACATCATGTAAAAAGGTTTAACATCCAGTTGAAATACTTTATAACAGCTTTGTACTCTTTATTTACACAACACATGTGCATCATACATTTTGTTCTATCTAAATCATTAGTTGGATTTTTTTTCTTATTATTTTTAACTTCATGCACGCCATAAACTTATACATTATTGTTATTGTTGACAATGGATACATTTGTATTTCGATATACATCTAGATTGACATAAATGAATGATCTATTAAAATAAGATAAATATCTTTTATGTGAGATCATTTTTAAATTTCTAAATATGTGAGATCATTTTGTAAATTTATAAACCGAAAGTCGCATGTGACTAATCTATATTTTTTGGAAAATGAAGTCGTGTGTCTATGGAGTAAGTAACTTTTGTTTCATTCTATATGCTTATACAAGATCGGTGTACCTGTCATATGGGGGGTTATTTCCTATTATTGGTTCCCCGGGATGTGCCAACAAATTATGTTTTCATAAGAGAATAGTTTGATGCCGAATTTGATCAAAAAAGTTATAGTGGCCAATAGTGCCAGGTGACACAAAAGACATATTCTGAGTTAAGATTTTACCAATACCCTATATTGTTATATTTTGAAGGAAAAAAATAGTTGATAGCATTGAAAACCTAAAATATAATTATGACTCAAACAAAAAACCATACCCCCCTTTTTTTAAAGTTAAATGGTTGTTCCCTAACCATGCTAAAGATAAAGTATATGTGAACCAAAGGATGTCAATATTTTGTTCATATATAAAAATCTAATGGGTAGCTGAATATATGTATGAATTATTAATGATGATATAAATTGAGTGCTTATTTAATAAACAATAGTTCATATCTTAAATAGTGTGTATAAGTACAGGTCCCCGATCGCGAACTATTTGTAAAAATCTCAAAGTCATTATTACGTCACAAATATTTCAATATTTACAACAAAAAAATACAATTTCTATTTCAATTAGTTTTATTCAATAAAACATTAGAGGTAAGAAAGCTTCATGTGGGAAAGTTGTTTGTGACTTTAGGCTAATGAGTTCAGGGATATTTAAATATGTAAAGCTAAAAAATAAATAGTGTATGTGATATGATTGCCAATGAGATAACTATCCACCAAAGCTCAAATGATTTAGATATATACAGTAGTAGGCCACTATACGGCCTTTAAAAACACTCATACCGTATAGTCGGCGTATAAAAAGCCCTGAAATGAAAAAAAAAATATGAAACTAGTATCTCAATTGTTTTTAAAACAATTGAAAGGTCTTTCCTGTAAAAGTGATGTTTTCGTAATGTACTTTGTACGACCTTTCGTTTGATATACGACAAGCATACCTTCTGAAACTTTTCACTTTTATCACTGTTTGACCTCATCCGCCTACATTTTTGTGATCGGAATTATTATATATGTAACATAGAGTAGATAAGCTTTCATTTGATATGCGACAACGCCATATTCTAGAAAGGTTGATTTTTGCACTTAATAAGCCTATCTTACTAATTTTCGGAGGTCAGGAATTTGCTATTTGAAATGTACACATCATGACCTTTCATTTGATATACAACAACCCTACCTTAAAAGAACATTTATTTTTTGCACTCAATGACCCCATCCAACTCATTTTTGGGAGACGTCAATTTGAAATTTGAAATGTTCGCTTTATGTTCTTTCATTTGATATGCGACAACCTTACCATCTGAGAAATTTGAATGTTTGCACTAAATGACCCCACCCGTCTCCCTTGGATGGAAAGGGGGTTTAAAATTTTCATTTTTAAGTAGAGTTTATTAAGACCTTCAATTTGATATATCAGATGACCCCATTTGACAAAGTGCAAATGATGATGCAATATCAACTATATAAATAGAAGTTATGAAACTTACAAAGTCAATGCAAAACTTGAAAATTTCATATTGATTTTTTGGTGTTTTTTTTCCATGGAATGTTTTTGGTATTTGGTCAAACATATAACTATGTCAACCTCTTCAATTTCTTTTAAGTGGTAAGCTGTTGTTGATTCAGAGATACATGCCGCCGCTCGCAAAATTTCAAACTGCATTATCTCTAAAACAACAATAGATATCTCAAATCTATTAAATGATAAATGATCTACAGTTGAAGGACAACATTATAGAAAAAGAATTGGGACAATTTCAAAGTTCACCAAGGTCACAATTAATCATCAAATATATGATGCAATACAAAACTTGAGAACCGGAAGTCGTAAAGACATGGGACTATCACCATTCAACTCAGGACCACTTGACCTTTTAAATATCACAAGATCAATGTCATAGTATAATGTGAAGGTCAAGGTGAAATTTCATCATGAACTGACATTGACCTCAAATTGAAGGTCTTGATTTACTGATCATCTTTGCAGTTTATAGTAGATTGATATATGTTACCTTTAAAAAGATATACACAAAATACTTTACTTTTAAGAATCATCCCGTTGTAACTTTTGAACAGACAGTCGGACATTTTTGGACTTATCATATAAAATGTAGAGCTCGTCGAGAGGAACATTTTATACGCTGTATGTATGCAGTAAAGTCTTATCGTTTTCCTAATATGTAAGCTTGAAATTGCAGCCTAATTTGTTATTGCACTCAGTGACTTTTGACCTTGACTGCATATTAAAGGTCACATGAATTAAAGATTATTGGTGAAGGTCCCAAGTTTCTACCAGTTCTGGTTCTCGAAATACAATTTTTCTAAAATCATGTTCAATTTTTCAAGGGGAATAACTCCTTATAAGGGTTAATAACAAAATGATTGTACATGTTCATTAACATTGCCATCTGTTCCTGTACATGTTGCCGTTTTCAAATCGATTCTATCTCTTATACTTTTTGAGAAAAATGCAAAGGAAAGAAATTGTTTCAAGGGGATATAACTCTCATAGGGCACGATGAAATCCTATTCAGCCTCACATGGTAATACATCATGATGAGATCTACATTATGTCCAATAAAGGTCATGATATCTTTGAAACCAACGAGGGGAGGGGGCCATGTTGAAAAAAATCAATAAAAGGGAGATAACTCCTAAAGGGGACGATGAAATCCTTAACAGGGTCATTTGGTAATACATCTTGGTGAGGTCTAGCTATGGTTCATATTTGGTCTTTATAACTTCAACAGAAACAAGAGGCGGGCATGTCAAAAAAATGTTGGAAGAAAAAAAAGAAAAAGAAAAAACGGAAGAAAAACAATAAGGTCTTTCCTTTGTAGAGGAAAGACCTTAACAATTCAATCGAGAAAATTAACAGACTAATTCATAACAAAAATGTAATTATCAATTTCATAACAGACATGAACTTACGACAAACCACTGAACGACCGGCTCCCAACTAGGAACTTTTACATTTTTGTTATGCGGGAAAGAGGGGGTAAGGGCATACAAAGGCAGTTGCCTTCTCTTTCCCGTTGAAGGGTAATGTGTTGTCGCTCTCTGTTTTACATATCTCTACTCACTATTTTTAACTACAACAGTTTGGGGGACTGTCGTTCGCGTTCTTTCGAGGCCTCCTGATGAATAAAATAAAGATGTACGAGTCTAACTGAAAGAGTAATTTAATCAAAATACTTTAATATGAAATAAAAGAATTTGATTCCTAAAATGAACTTGAATTAGCAATTATCAAAATACTTCATCAATTAATTAAAATAGTTTATCATGATATTTATGGTAACTTTAATAAAGAAAGATGTCTGTTATAAAATAAATGGTGTAGCTTGCTGAGTATGGTCAATAAAAGTGATGAAATTAAATCTTTACTACCATTTGATGTGAGAGTGCTTATGTTATTAAGGTTGAAAGAGCTTTTTTTAATAGTCAATGAGCTTGTTGATTTAATTCATCATGATACAAATAACTTTAAATGAAATCACAGAAAAAGTAATACTTCAGCTTTAAAATGAGTCAAACATCTTATAAAAATCCCTTAAGCAATTTTGAAGAAATGATTTAAATAAAGGCAACAGTAGTATACCGCTGTTCAAAACTCATAAATCCATGGACAAAAAACAAAATCGGGGTAACAAACTAAAACCGAGGGAAACGCATTAAATATAAGAGGAGAACAACGACACAACACCGAAACGCAACACACACAGAAACGGACCAAGCAACAGACAAAACACCACGAGAATAACAAATATAACATCAAAACCAAATACATGAATTTGGGATAGACAAGTACCGTGCCACGTCTTATCTCAAAAATAAGAGAAAACACAAACGACTCAACGTTAAAATGCAACACACACAGAAACGAACAATATTATAACAATATTAAACATTGGTTTTGCTCATGGTTGAAATCCGTACTGTGTCCTACAGTTGTTGACAGGCACATTGTTATTGTCTCTGCCTCAAAATTGTCTCATTGACAACCATGCATTATGTTTGTATTGTCATATTAAAAACATCAGTTAAATAACTTAAAGCTTAACTTGCTTAGAGGTAATCGACATACAACGCGCATTATTATTTGCAATTGAACGAGAATTATTATTTCCAATACATGTCTCATTTCAGGTGTTATGCTTACTGTTCTCGCAGTGTTCTTGTTTTGACAATGTGTGTACCCACGTTTCTCAGGCGAAGTTTAGGGCGAGGATCTGTACAGACTCATTCAAGTATATGTGCATCCTTGATGTAAATAAACAAACGCTGACGGAACTCTGCAACAAAACTGATGAAATTCAACAAGAAGGTAGTGTTAAAGTGCAAGCTTTGAAACTACTTAATTCATTAACTGTCTATATATATGAATTGAATAAAAAATAACTAAACTTAATACTATTAATTTGGTAGTCCTGTGATCAATCGAGATGATATACCCCCTCTAACGATTTTTCATAATTAAGCAATACAATTAAATAAAGCTGAATTATGAAGATGTACGTATACCTAAATTTCTCTACATTTTTGAATTATTACCAATGCTTACTGTACATATATGCTTTTAACTTTTCTGAAATAATCCTACCTAAACTTTTTATCTTAATAAGTCCGACACCATTTACACCTGTTATAGTTGTTTTTCTAAAACTGATTGTCTTTGCAAATATATTTTTACCTATTGTGTCTGTTTGTTTTGTTCACGCATCGGTGACAATATAATGAAATTTGATGCGACTGTCATACAAGTGAGAGGTTTAGCTAGCTATAAAACCAGGTTCAATCCACCATTTTCAACATTTGAAAATGCCTGTACCAAGTCAGGAATATGACAGTTCTTGTCCATTCGTTTTGCCATGTGATTATGGACTTTCCGAAGTGATTTTCCTCTGAGTTCAGTATTTTTGTGATTTTCCTTTTAGATAAAAACGTCTGTTATTTTAAAAGTCGAATATTTTCAATGACGGTACCTACATGTAGCTCGCTGTTTTACAATTTTAGCAGAGTTAAGGAATAAAGGCAAAAGTAGTATACCGATTTTCAAAATTCACAAATCAATAGTCTAAGAGAAAAAACAAATCCGGGTTTCAAACTAAAACTGAGGAAAACGTATCAAATATAAGAGAACTAGGACACGATTTGGAATGATCCCAAAAACATATCGTTTCGATACAATCGGTATATTGTGATTTCAAGGTAATATACTGGAAATAAGAGTAAAACCATGATGAAAACTGAACTGGTGCCTCGGCAAACAAATAAATATTTTAACCCTGTGCTTGTATAACCTGCCTGTAAGTAACGTCATAACACATAATTTTTGAATTTATATACCTTCATGTAAAACTATGTAAGTAGTAAATAAATTTAACAATTGAATAACATTTTTAAGGTTTCAAGACTGTTATTAGAGGAAGTTTTGATGGTGTACCTTGTGGCAAGGATCATTATCAGCCGTTTAAGTACAGTTCGTCTAACGGAGACACGTGTGTTTTTCTCAAATCTGCTTGCAAAGAAGAAGGCCAAATTGAAAACATTGATAGACAAACTACAACGGATAGAACTTGTCGCTGTGATTACAGATTTGGCTTTAGTTTCGTATCAAATCCGAACACAAATTGTTTCTGTGTGCCCTCTGAAGAAGATTGTTCTTGTTATTATAAGGGGTGCGGTAAAGATCAAGTACTAACACCAGGTAAGATTTAACTTCTTTTTTTTTGCCTTCATTCGAACACAAATACACAGTTATTTCAATCGTACAAAATGCTGGGTTTAATGAGCTGTTTGAAGTTTAAGAATTTTTTCTAGATTTATTTAGAGATACTATATACACTTGTCTATATGATAATCGTCTCTTTTGCAAAATAAGATCAATACCTTTTCTACAACATACTAAAAAAACAATAATAAAATAAAACATACATTTCAATAATTTTCTAAATAACAAAATGATAGTATCTTAAATAATCAAAATCTTATTTGATATGATTTTGACAATAATATTAAAACTTATTTGAATGTATTATGAACTAAGCTATAAAAAAAGATTGGCATCAAGTGGACTAGATAGAACAAGAGTATATATGGCGTCCCCTTTTGCAATAGTAACACAACTTTCGTAGTAAACAGAACATAATATATTACAAATATAACAGTCAGAGTGTAAGATGTGACAGGTTGTATTGGAGTAGTAAGAGTTGTTCCTTAATTCCATTCTTTTCGTTATTTCAATTCAAAATTTGCTTTCGAATTTGTTTTTCAAACATTTTTCATACAGACAATTCAGAAAATAGGCAGTTGAAAAATGTTTATAAAAAGGACGATATATCCATATTTTATAAATATAAACCACTGAATCTGACATGTATCCGTATTCCTAAATGTTTTTTTAAAAAACGACCTTTTGGGATTCTGTGGTTTTGTCCTTGTGATATAAATGATCAAAAGATTAAAGCCTGACATCAATATTGCTGATTTAATGAATATCCTAACAGACAGTAGAATTAAGCGTAGAATCTGTATATAAATCAGATGTTCATTTTTTCTAAATTGTCAAGTCATCGTAAGATTAGATTTAGTGGTGGTATTTTAGTTATTTCGTTTCTGTTGTTGTGCTTGTTGTTGACTTTTGTTACATTTTAGACTACGTTTGCATGAATCAGGCTAATATAACCGGAAATTTTAAATGTCCATGGATAGATGAATATAAGTAAGTAAGTTAGGATTAATATTAATTACTACATAGATACAAACAATTGTTTACTAGTAACATTATATCTACTCGAAAAAGTCGTTTGAGCTATTATTGTCACTTGGCGTCTGTCATCCGTTAACTTTTACATACAGTTTTTCCTTTAAACCACATTCACATAGAACTTTCTTTGTCACAAAAGTCATTAGGAAATTTGTTTTTAATGATTTGTCAAATGATCCATCCACAAACTAAATTAACGAATTGAAAGAAACAGAACTGTTGAAAAATATAATGAATATCTTTTTTTAGTATTGAATATGTTTAGGAATATGGCAAGTATGCGTTTTTAGCATTTCAGTAATCGAAAAATTTCTTGTGAATATATATTGATATGCACTTCTTTATTTTTGTATTTATCAATGCACTCCGTACATCATTGCAAACTTTTTTGTTTTTATTTTAAACTAAATAACAAACAAAATATTGGAAAGAAAAAAAAGGAAAAATCAGATAACATGATTAAATCAAAAAACCATTTTAAACTAATACAAAAATTCGTATTTTGGAAGATATTACAACCTCTTTTAGAAAATAAATAATTTTTTCAACAAAAATAGTATCAAACAATTCGAAATAAGGTAAACATTCTTAAGGCATGAATACAAATGAGATTAAAAGAATATAAAGATAACAAGATAAACATCTTTTAAATGTAAGTCAACGAGATTAACACTGCAGTTCACAACGAACTGTGTCTAGACGAGCAAAGATAACAAACCCTAATACATATTGCAGTATCATGTTTAATCTAGAATGATTTAACTCTTCGCCCAAACATACAGTGATTCCTTTGATTTGGAACAACAGATACAGAACTATATTCACCATTGCCATCAAGTGGCTGATATAATTTACAATATCATGTAGCTCAAATCTTAGTTGCATTGTTTTTTTTTTTTTGTATTCATTTAGTGTTAAGACGTCAATTAAAACCAATGCGGTGAAAGTTGGCAAAACGTCTGACAAAGGTAATGTGTTAGTACTACATGTTATTATATATCATGTTCTAATATAAACTTCATTTCAAATGCTAGCTAATTCGAAAAAGCTCTTTGGCAGATATTTTTTTAATAAAATGCTACTTCCATTTTCATTATTTCTTAATTGCCATTTATGAGGTAATAACATCGAAATACACGTACAGAAAGGCACACACTTTATTAATTTCAACTGCAATCATGAGGTTTCAGACTCAGAGGCAAAACGTATTGAGTATGATATGTTTAAATATACCAAAGAAAAACTGGTCAAGCAAATATACATTGGATAAAAATTCGCAATATTTAAAGTTAGTCAATGCAAAGGACGTTATGACCATAGTTGTCCCATGTACCTATACCAAATGGAAACATAACAAAGAAAAATAGATTGCAAAATTTTATCGACAACATCTGTTGACTTTTCCAAAAATTCAATGTTGTCTTTCTCGTTCTGTAGTGATATGGAATGCTGTACTCTTACATTGTTGTGTTTATGCTTACAACTGTTTTAAACAATTTTTTTCAGATTCCTGTAATCAACAGATAGAACATAGTAAAACTAAAACAAATGTATTGATGATTGTTATCGGAACTCCAATAGGTATGTGTGTAAATAAGGCAACTTTAGAATGATTAAAACAAGGAATAATGTGTAGGTTAAGGAAGCACTTTCTCCACGACAAAAAAAAACATTCATAAATCAACTTGGGGTCTTCAGAAATAGACACACCACACGTCTGTATGAATTGTTAAGCCCTACACCGGCGTGAGTCTAAACTTCTATGGATAAAAAAGTCATGACAAATTTCTGCATTCTAGCTTTCATTGTATTTGTTTAGGGGCTTTAATTTCTTAACTAGGGACGCACTTTGCATACGGAGTATACATCTCCCAATTTATATGATATTCCCGGGTTTTTATTCCCATTAAAGATTTCCCTGATAGCGGGTTGCTACTCATACGGAAGATTTAAACCAAGAGTTCCAAATGGTGAAGTTGAAATCATCACTTCGTAAATTTTACGGATGCTATCACGATTTGCTAGATGATAACAGATATGTTCCTAATGTCGTAACTACAATCCACTTTCCTTTTCACCCCGAATGTGACCTACCGAATTAGACTATTTACCGGGTTTGTAATAACATGAGCAGCACGAGGGTGCCACATGTGGAGCAGAATCTACTACCCCTTCCAGAGCACCCGAGATCAACCCTAGCTTTGGTTTGGGTTTGTTCCGCGTGGTCTTTAGTTATCAAAATTTAGTGTTTTGTCTTTTTCTTTTTTAGCCATGGCGTTGTCAGTTTATTTTCGATCCATGAGTTTGACTTCCCCTCTGATATCCTTCGCCCCTATTTGAGATCTATATATAACAAAAAGGAATAGCCAATAAAACTGAGGTCGACATTGCCTGAATTAGGTCTCACCTTAATTTTCAACTGGCAATTTAAGAAAATTATTTTTTATCATAATATGCCCTTCCAAATGACTACGTAACCTATGAAACTTTAAGGGACTACCATCCTTCGTCAACTGTACTAGAAACGATATTTTGCTTGCCTGAATAGATATAAGAAGATAAGAAATGAGTTGCAATGAGACAACTATGAAAGCTGAATTTAACGGAACCAATTTGTTTGCATCAGATGCGCACTTTTAGAAGGATGTCCCTTCAGGAAAGCTCGAGGCCAAATTTTCAAAATTCAAAACTTATTTTAAAAAAGAGCTGATAAATCATACAGGAGAAATAGATAATGCAGAGGTGTTTTTTTGTGTGTGTGAAATTCTATATTAAAAAAGGACCTGACACATGAACAGCTTGATTTTATCAATGTGTTGCATATTAATCAAGGCATCACATGTATTACAAGGAATCGCATACAACTTGAATATATCTGTTAATATCTTACAACGTGGAGTATTTTCAAACCCAGATCATATAAACGTATGCTATTGAGAGTTCACAAATGTAGTCATTGTTCAATAAATACACATTAAAATAATTTAGATATCCTGGTGGTTTTAATTTCAGGTGGCATTTAATTCAAACCTGTTGATAATAACGTTTTTATCTTCAGGAATGATCTATCTGGTTATTTTTGTTTCTCTGGTACGATACCTCATCAGGACATGTACACGTTAAAAAAATGTAAGTTTTCAGTAATACTATAAACAGATTTGATATAAATTATAAACTGTCAATTGTTTTAAATAACATGGTTCTTATTTGTGTAATCAGTATCATGTCGTAGTATGACCAATCTTGTCATTATTTCTTTTACTCTTACTAAAAATATCTATGTTGACCAAATCTCCAAAAAGCACTTACTCTTTATTTTATGATAAACTTATTCAAATCTTAACATATACGTTTAAGGGAGTTCGCTTCTCAGTTTCAAAATAATTAGTTTTTTCAAAACACTAGTTTATATAAATAGGCAATTAATAAAGGAATCAAAAAGCAAACAAAATATAAATGTCAATTTGTTTGTTTTCGAGACATTAGCCATTAAATTTTGTCTTTTCATATCTTTATCATTGACAAGTTTAAATTATCAAAAAATAGTTAAAATTTTATAAGACTTTAACAGATGGCTTATCATTTTACATGTAAAAGATTTATGAAAAGAAAAATGGGGGTCAAAGGGCAAATTTGGTAACGGCTTTCAAATAGATAAAACCAGAGGATTCCGAAAATCTGACAAAAATCCCCAATCATGACAAGCGAACTTCCTTTATCAATGACAATCTGACGTCTGTACTCCATTGTTAAGTATGTTTGTTATTTTTGGCCTCTTTGTATACTTTTTATATTTTCTTTAGAGCCACAAACAATGCCATATATCAAAACGTCTTTTGTCAATTCCGTCGGTTCAACATGTTCATTCTTTTTATAAATATGAAGGAAGTCTGAACTAGCATGAGCAACACGTTGAGTTCACAGTTTGAGTAATATATTCTAAGTCTTCGAGTCATGTTAGATTATCGCAAGTTTCGAGTTGTGTAATCTTTAGCTTGCGGTAACAATCTTTCTTCTTTACCTGCATATTTCGACAATACATGTCTTTTCGTTGATCCTTGAGGCCGAAAAATATTTGAAATATCCTAACTTTATAAGAAAATTGCGCGATTTTTACAAAGGAAATAGCAAAAACGTTTTACCTAAGCACGACAACAAATCAGTGATAGGTGTCAGGTGGAGGACATGTTCCTTAGTTTAAAATAATTTCCATAATTTACTATGTTTCATCCATAACCTGGCATTCAATTCAATTTTGTCTCTTGCTTTTTTTTAATTCGATTCTTTTACGTGCTGTGTGCAATATGAATATCTCTTTGGTATATGTATCTCCCTATTCTCTTTTGTAACTCTTAATAAATTAACGCTAATTGCAATGCTGTTATGTAAACTAGAACTTTGTCTATTATTTACAGGATTGAAAGATATTGTATAAACAAGTTAGTTTAGTTTATATCCTCTTGAGAGAAACAGACGATTTAAAATTGCATCTGTACTTTTACAACGCCGCTAAAGTTCAATATCAACAACATGGTTTATCGAATGGATACAATTTTTTAAATGGTAAACATGTTTGATTTCGTCATTTGATGTTCGTTTTATATTTGAACAAATAAGTGTATACATGAAACACTTTCTAAGAGTATTTTACATTTTTAAGATGTATGCTAACAGATTTGTATTTCCTTTCCTGAACTTTTGATTTCTTCTCTTACGATTTGAAAGCCAAACAATTGTGTCTCTTGTGGATAGTTTCCTCATCTATTATTCCACATTATCATTCCACATCTTCTTTTTTTAACTGCTATGCATAAGGTAAATGAAGGAGTCAGTCTTTTTCTGCCATTTAAAAACATCCAAATCTCGACTTGGAGTTCTTTAACCCATCAATATCGTTAAACTTATTTGTTCAATAACTTAAGCTCTTTTCATTTATCATGTGTATATTCATTCGTAAATAAATCGTAAATAGATATAGGAAGATGTGGTTTGAGTGATAATCAGACTACTCCCCTTCCAAGTAACAATATATAAGGTTAACCATTACAGGTCAAGGTACGACCTTCATTATGGAGTGTGAAATTAAGTACATTTAATTTCTGTTCGGTGTGAGTTTAAGCTTTGGATTGAAGGCAGTACTTCGACATATATTGGTTAACTTTTTACAACAAGATGATAATTACGATAAACAAACATCAGGCAGTGTTAAAACTTGCACAAATCTGTTCAATTAATATTATAATGTATATCTATATTATCTGTTAAAATGTCAAACTTCCTTTCATATGTTCTATAAAACAAACTTGGATTTTGGAGAAAAACAGATTTTTTAAAATAAAAAGGTACCAATCAAGTGAGGGTTACTTGAATGCATATCCTTGTTTGATCTAACTTATAACAATCATGTATGTATACCATGCTAATATGTGCAATATATCAAGAATATAAATCAGTTCTAATGGGCATTATAACTGAAATTATGTCAAAACAAGTAAGGTTTGTATTTTGGCATTTATATTGATGTCATGCCAGGTTATGGGCATTACTACAAATGTATATATATTATATAAAGTAATGTAATAACTCAATGATTAGTGTAACGTAATGGTCATTTAAATATAAGTCATGTAACTAAATGGACATGTTTATTGGTAATGCACTAAATAATAGCCATTAAGTACAATGTTAACTGGTCATGACATAGATTTCATTCGAATCGATGACCATCAGTTTGGTTTGTTGATAACGGTAATGGCCATTACTTTTTTCTTCAAAAAATAATGCCTATCAGTTTCAGTATTAATGCGTATTCATTTATCGAAAAGATAAATAGTTCAGTCAAAATAATGAAAAAAGAAACGGTAATATCATTATTGCTTACCATTTCTTTGTATTCTAATGATATATTTTTTAAATCATTTATTCATTTTGACAAACACATAATTCGTCGGCTGATATAGCGATACAGTTTGATCATTTGCTGATATGACCGTTTGGTTTGATCGTCGGTTGATATAGCTATACGGTTTGATTGTTTGTTGATTTAGCCATCCGGTTTGACCATCGGTTGATATAGCTATACGGTGTTATAGTCATTTTATTATCAAAGACTGTGTATTGGCTTTTTAAAATTTACAGCTAAATTTTACATGTTTTAGTTTGAATAGTTGTGTTACGAGTAGATCAAGATATAAGATATCACTTGACATAATAAACAAACTTTTGTCAGTTGCATGTTATTCAGTTTTTTCCGTTTCTTGCTATATTTCATATTAGTACTTTATTTTTTTGTTCGTCAACCATTCCGTTAGTTTTCTTGTTTTAAATGTTTAACCGTTGTCATTTTTTTACCTTTTATCGTTAGCTTTGTGGTAAGGATTTTGTTGTTGTTGACCGTATTGTGACATCTTGTCTCAATTGTGGGGATTTAATCCCACGTCTTCAAAGATTTTGTGTTGAATGCCTTTGTTTTACTTAAAATGTCTTTTATAAGAATATGATCCTCAGGTGCTGTGGAGTAAGGTTTGATATACTTAATGGGGTCTTCTATATTCTGAGGGTATTATCGTTGATGAAAAAGACATAGATTTGAGGAAAGAAAGGTCATAGATTGTGGACTCAATAAAATAATTAACACAGATGTAAGGCCAAAACAAAGATTAAAGCCAAACATATATTTGTGGCTAATATATATTCGCATATCTATTACAATAATCGTATGAAGGGTTGTTGTTAAACTTTGAAACCTGTGTAATGATTTATATTAGTTTTTATCATTTTATAATTGGGCAGTTTAAATTATTGATATCGGGTGATAATAACTGCTTTATATATGAGACCTTACTACTCACCACCTGAGGATCCTGTATGTTCTTATAAAAGAGAGTAAACAAATAAAGATACCAGCTAAATAGAAATTGGTCATGATTTGTCAGCTAAGAGGGAACAACCTTGCAGGTTGAACTAATTTTTTATTACCAGCTTTCTTTCGGCTAATTTATTTATAAATATCCGCGAAATATCCGTCAAAGAAACATGTATTTAAAGTTCAAGGCAATAAAGGACTGTTTATGAAATCTTTTTACTAAATCCATTGATGTAAGATGTGTACAAATTCATTGTAATTAATAATTTAGTCTTAGATGCATGATTTTTTCTATTAGTTATAATTTGCTTTGATCGAGTGGTCAGTTACTTCGAGGACTTTCAGATCTGTACTCCGTTCTGTACTTAGTATATTTTTGCTGTTAAGATGTAAAAATATCCGGCCACGTCCACTTCGTGTGTTTGTTAGATGTATTTGCATTTGTATCCATCTGATAAATTAAGCTTTTTCAACTGATTTTTATAGTTCGTCCTTATCATGCTTATGTTGTACTGTTACACCACTGTCTTAGGTTAGGGGAGGGTTGGAATCCCGCTTATTTTTAACTATTTTATAAGTGATATAAGATTTTGAATTGAAGGTAAGAAGATAAAATGAAATTACCATGTAAGAATTGACAATTTGATTGGATTGATATATATGTATACACAACTCGTCTAAACATCAACCCAACAATGTTAGACCTGTAAATTTACAGATCTAACATTGTTGGGTTGATGTTTAGACGAGTTGTATATACATAATGTACACAGCCATGTATCACCATCATTGATGGCGATCCGATGGATAAATCTGTTGTAGAGTTGTCACTGACTCAGACGTACTTATATATATATATATATATATATATATATATATATGTGTGTTTTGTCCGATTAAGATCAACTGTTTTTAATGACAAATTAAGGTAATTTGTACATGTGATCTCGTATTTCAAAGAAAAGAAATATTCTTGCCAATTGTTATTTTTTTTTTACCTCAACAAATGTACTTAGTATATGCCTATTTATTGCTACTTTATTGTCGAATCTTTTTGACATTTATTTGGCAATGCCTAGGCAAGGCCTATGCAATGCATATGCAAAAACAAATGTGTAGCCGTCAATCTTAGATGCAATACATTTGTGAACCTTATTGATCCATGTGTTTTGTCCTTTTTTGTGTTCGTAAGTTAAGTCGCTGTTCTACCCAATTGTAGTCATGAACATTTCGACTTAAGAATACTAGATTATTATTCATTGAATTTACAATTTCGCTTGATTTATATTACAGTATATACTATTTTTTGTCAGGGTTCAATTTGAAAGATGTATTTGTTTTTTACTATATCATGTATATTTTGTACTTGTTGTGGTTATTCTGTCTTTCAATTCAAAATATCTAGTTGATGTATTTATTTGGTGTTGGGTTGTCAACTGACTATTGTATAACATTATATATTTGATCATCAAAGTGAGGTAATTTTATGTAGCATTCATCTACTTCTAATATGGAAGATTTGCTGTATTTCATATATTTAGTCACTTTAACCAAATTTTAAGTTTTAAACGTTGTTTTGAAATAGCGAAATCGTAGATGTTGTAGTAGTTTTAGCGTTCAATTTTATTTCAGACCTGAAAAGGAAATATTAAAATGTTGAATAAGAAAGAAGTTTTGAAATTTTATAAGACAATCATTGATTTTATCATGTATATAATCTACAATATGAAGAGTATTGCAAGTCAGTTTGGAGAAAGTTATAACAAAACAGATTCAGATAAAATCCTTAATCTTTAGAAATATACTTAAATATGATATTTCTATTCCATTAAATTCTATGTTTTCTTTTTCAAAATAGATATCATTCACAGCAAAAGTAAAATACCACCAATCAATCTAAATATTTGAAATTTCGAATAGACTAACACCTGATTACATATCAATGATAGTTGATAACGATGTTCATCAACACGTCTTAGAATTTGTCTCTAATGACCAAATATCTAATTTTTTGGGGAAAGACACTCTTTTCTTTATTTTGCAACCAAGTTAGAATAAGTATAAATATATACTCAGTGAAATAAAACATCCATTTCCCTTAGCATAAGGATATTTGGTCCACCTTAAACCAGTAGTATTTAACGATGGGTAAATGGATTTAAAATCTTTTCCCTATAATTTAAATCAAGAATTATATTATCAGTGTGTTTAACTCTAGTCTTGCAAAAAAAACTTGATATTAGGGATTCTTTCGATTGTTTTTTTACATATTTCATATGTAATATGTATTATATAGACAATATAAGTCTTTTGTATTTACTTATTTATGTCAATTGTTAAACTAATGTTTTATATTTTTCTATAACAATATAAAAGTGTCATATAGTGATTTATTTTGTTGATTTTAAATAAAAATGTTATTTTCAAGAGTAGTAGTAGTAATATGGATGGTCTTTACAGTAACACTCATCTGAACTTAAATCATACTGAAATAAATATAAAACATGTTTTGATGTGTTATTCTAACACATTGGCCTTATAAGTCTTATAATATTAATCTACATACTGACCATGTATGTGAGACCCCCTCCCCCTCAACACACATTTAATCTTTGAATGAAGTATAATAGCGCAAAATTAGAACAAACCATAAATGACTAATTATAATTTGACTCGTATAATTTTGACAAAATTTTGACAAAATACTTACTTTGACCAGTTGACAAAAAAATAAACATTTCAAAATAATTTTTACCGCACTCTTTATCGAAAAAATCTCATTCGATATGTATATGTACATTGTAATAGCTTAAAACACAAATTTTAATCATACAGAAGAATTTTTCGAAAAGCTAAGGATTTTCTCATCCCAGGCATAGATTACCTTAGCCGTATTTGGCACAACTTTTTGGAATTTTGGATCCCTAATGCTGTTCAATTTTGTACTTGTTTGGCTTTATAAATATTTCGATATGAGCGTCACTGATGAGTCTTATGTAGACGAAACGCGCGTCTGGCGTACTAAATTATAATCCTGGTACTTTTGATAACTATTTAACTATTTATACCACTGGGTCGATGCCACTGCTGGTGAACATTTCGTCCCCGAGGGTATCACCAGCCCAGTAGTCAACACTTCTGTGTTGACATGAATATCAATAACGTGGTCATTTTTATAAATTTCCTGTATACAAAACTTTGAATTTTTCGAAAAGCTAAGGATTTTCTTATCCCAGGCATAGATTACCTTAGCCGTATACGTATTTGGCACAACTTTTTGGAATTTTGGATCCCTAATGCTCTTCAATTTTGTACTTGTTTGGCTATATAAATATTTCGATATGAGCGTCACTGATGAGTCTTATGTAGACGAAACGCGCGTCTGACGTACTAAATTATAATCCTGGTACTTATGATAACTATTATTTCCGTAATAACAGGACGTGATTAAAATTCTAATCTGGTGTTTACAGAGTTATCTTCTGTAGTATAGCTATTCCCTTTGAAATAAGTTTTCTGTAGTCACTTTCAAAATAATTCTATGGATAAATTAAATAAGGGTTATACGTTTTTTGTGGTTTAGAAATCCTTGACTTGATAAATTAATAGTAATAAAAAATGTTTTTATTTGTTTATCGGTACTACCTTTTCGTGCTTTTGTCTGTTGCTTTTTTTTTCTTTTTTAGAAATCGTGCTGTTGGTTGATTTCAAACTATGAGTGTAAATGTAGCTTTTGCTCTTTTTTCTGCGGTTTGAATGTCAAAATTTTATTTCATACACGGACAAGTTTGGGATATAAACAAGAAGGAATGTCAATGGAACGTCACCGTTCAAAAAGGGGGAAATAACAATAAGGATTGAAAATCATTCCATTTGTCGCAAATCTGTATGTACAATTTCTGGTTACACTATAATATCCAAATCTTGGAAATGACGTTATTGCTTATGATGTTCGACTTTAATTTGTTGTAGTAAGTTCCTACGAATAGATAAAAAACAGTTCATTTTGAGAAATTGGTCATTATACGAAAATATATTATCACGAAAAAGGTACTTCCTTATGAATTTATCAATTAAAAGAAATCTATAAGGAGAGTTATTTGTCTACAACCTAGGTAAACGATAAACCTGTGTGCGGAAATGTACGAAATACCGCAGTTCAACTAGGCCACGATAGCACTACGATCTGTAAAAAAAATGCAAATTTGATGATCGTAGTACGATCGTATAGATCGCGGTAAGGTCGTATCACGGTCGTGGTGAGGTCTTCGAGATCGTGATGAGCGTGGTCAACTTTGAACATGGTCAAAACAATCGTGGTGCGGTCGTTGCGAATTCAAATCGTAGTAGAAGCGTAGTGAGAGCGCACTAATATCGAAGTAAGATCGCAAAGGTCGCTGTAACATTGTAGCGAGAGCGTAGCGGAAGCGTGATTCTATTCGGAGAGACTGCGCTACGATGTCACAGCGACGTTATTACGACCTCACTACGCCCATCACGTTATCACCGCGAACCTACTACGCTTCCACTACGATTATACCACGCTGATCACGACCATAGTACAATTCTAGCGCGCCCTTGCCGTCCTCGTCACGCTCTTTCTACGACCTGACTACGTTCATGCTATGACCATCATTATCATTGTCATTTTCACAAAAAAATATATTAAATCTCTCCAGGTCTTGTCATTTTCTTTATCGGTTCAACCATGCTTTTCGTTTTTATATAGATTAGACCGTTGGTTTTCCCATTTAAATGGTTTTACATTACTAATATTTGGGTCCTTATAGCTTGCTGTTCGGTGTGAGCCAATGCTCTGTGTTGAAGGCCATTCCTTGGCCTATAATGGTTTACTTTTATAAACTGTTACTTGGATAAAGAGTTGTCTCATTGGCACGTATACCACATCTTTCTATACATGCTATATCTATGACACATCTGTGTCATCTCTGGTATCGTTCACTTAAATATCATCATTTGAGCTTTATGGACAGTGGCGGATCCAGGGGGAGGGTTCCGGGGGTCGGAACCCCCCTCTTCTGGACAATCAATGAATTTGAATAGGGACATATAGTTGGAACCCCCCTTTTTTTGTTCTGGCTTTTAAAATGGCTGCATGGATCCACCCCTGATGGACCAGCAATAGGTTGTAATTTCGGTTGGATTAGTCGGTCCGACACCTCTGTTGATCAGGTTTCGTTACTTAGAGCTCACTCTGCCTCTACATCAACCCCTACCACCACGCCCACGTGTTCTAGTAGATTTTAATGGCATAACTTTTCTGTTTTCGGGAAATCTTGCGTATTAATCAGAAATAGAAGGAATGGAACTGTATTGATATAATATGGAACACGATGTTGACGTTATTGCTGAGAACGTAGTAAGATCACGGTATGAATGTAGTATAGTCGTGGTAAGAACGTGATATAATCGCAGTAGAAGCGTGGTAAGATCGTGTTGCAATCGGATAACTTGTGGTATGTTCGTAGTGAGAATGAGATGAGCGTAGACAGATCATGATAAGCGTAGTGAGGTCGCAGAATAAGCGCGGTGAAAATGTTGTATAATCGTAGCGGGATCGTTGTAGAAGCGTAATGAGGACGTAGTAGCATCGTGAAAGCAACGAAAATTTACATTTTCATGCCGCTCATACCGCGACTTCACCACAAAGATCGCGGTGAACGTGGTGCGATCGTGGTCTAGTGGGACTGGGGCTTAAACGTTGTCCTAAAGGAAAGCTTAAGTCCACTCATCACACCTCCAGCAAGTACAGTTAGCATATCTACATGTACCATTCTCATTTAAGAAAAAAAGGTTTCATTTGTTGAAAACACTGATTTACAATTCAAGGGACCCGACGGCCTTAAATGTAGTTTAATTAATAATCTGTTTATAAAAAAAAAACAGTCTTAAACGTAATTTATTTATGTTATCAACTTTTCAAATTAACCAATTATGCTTCTGTGTGTTCCTCACTCAATTTGCAATATAACGAATTACTAATCAAATGTCACACACACGTGCATTGTATATAGCTTGAAAGCTTTAAGCTTGGTTAAACTACATTTTTCGACGGGAAATGTCTGTGCAAAGTCGCAAACATGACATTTTTTTGTCTGTGTTTTGTTTTTAAACAATGTTTTTTATCAATCGATCGCAAAACAAATAGTTCTTTATTTTATATGATATGACTCTGAATTAAAATAAAATAAGTTAATATGAACTTTGCAAACGACATAAAACTGATGCAGGACAAAGACGGACTTGTATCGTTTTAACACAACTAGTCATTGTGGTATTATCAAATATATAACCCAATTACATATAACTATCTTAGCTTTATTTGCAAACAAAAGTTAAAGCGGAATAAATCATGCAAATCCAGCCATTTGCTAGAGAAATTACAATCATATATAAGCGACATTTATGTATCTATAAATATACATATGGTTTGGTCTTTTTAATATTCTACTGAAATGACAATATATATTGTAATAAAAAAATAACTTCAGCATGATACGTCTATTTACACAATGAAGTATGTATGCGACATCCGTAACAGAGACAGAATGCTTATACAACTATTATAGTTGCTCGTCTGGTGTCTGTATTGTATGCTCCATGAATGACCTTGTTTGAATTACGTCTTTTGCGCTTTTTTCTCCTACAATATGTCAATGTAGATGAGACTAGTACCAAACCAAGTGCCAGTGATCCAGTACAGATAGTATACAGAAAAACAGTCTTCATTGTATCTGAAATATGAAATCACAGAAATTTAATTATATATCTTTAATATATTGTCGTTAAAGCTTTCTTTTCAAATAACATTTTTGGCAGTTGTTGTTCAGAAAAAGTTTCTTTCTGGATAATTTCTCGAATGCTATGTCAAAATAGTGACAGTAAGAAGCGACCATCTCATCTCGTAATGGTATAGACGTGTGGCGGAATTAGGTTATCATGTGTATATATTGAGATAATTTGTATTTAATGCCGTAAACATGCACAAAAGAGGGACGAAAGATACCAAAGGGACAGTCAAACTCATAAATCCAAAACAACTGACAACGCCATGACTAAAAACGAAAAAGACAAAAAAACAACAGCACACACGACACAACATAGAAAACCAAAGAATAAACAACACGAACCCCAACAAAATAGATAAGAAATTAATCGTAATTTGCAAACTGTAGAACCTCTTTTAATTTGTTTATAAATGATACGTTTACTATACAAAGGTCTAGAAAACTTATGAAAATCAGTATGAAAATCAGAACGATATATAAAAAAATATCAAAAACAAATTAGTTTTGTACAAATCATCTAACGTACTGAAAAACATCAGTCTTCGATAAATTTCTACAACATAACCACAAAGTACTTTAACTTTCTACAGGTAGTTATCAATTGTACAAACCACTTAAGTTCTCAAGAGGTTAACAGACAAGTATCACATCAATAATAACATGTTCTATCCATGTCAATAAAACGACAAATACTCAAGAAATCCATTAAAATAGTAAAAACATTTAAGATGAAGCTGTCAAAGATCTATCGGTCTACAATTATAAGTAGAAAACAATCGCGACATCGCGAATCCGAGAAAACATTTCAGTACCTTATTAAGCCCGGGTTTTTGGTATTAATATTTTCATCTGATAAGTCGTGCTGAATTTTAGGTGCATAGTTTTCTCTGCTATCAAAATCTTTCTGTTTGATCCCGTCCAGGCTTTTTTATAACCACCGGAAAATGCATGTTACAAAGAAAGAACTAGGTAGTATTAATCCTTGTACGAAGTTCATGACCTCGTTATTTTAGTATGATAAATTTTGCAGGCTAACTGAGCATGTCAGAAAGCGTAAAAGACAAGGATCACAAACGGTCTCCGAATTTAGATTTTCATTTACAAATTGGCGTTTTCTGTGGATAAAAGATTACAAAGACGTCATATCACAAATGTTCCCGACTTTGTATGATTTCATTGGTGTTGCAGATCAATGAATGTGTTTATGAGTCCTACCAGACGAGAGGTACATTGGTATTCACATGTTACTTCTGCCCCTTAGTGTTCTTTTGAATTGTATTTCAATGCAATAAAAAGCAAAAAGGTAAGAAAGTACTAGTATTTTGGAAAAGAAAAGGTTGGTTAAAATAGTTGCCAACTGTTATCTAAGAAATAAGATTGGAGGCAAAGACTGAATTAACAAAAATACTCATCCCAACGAAACTGAAAGTTCATTTTTTATAGTTTTTTTTCCTTTTTTTTTTGTTATTTATGATTTTACAGTCTTTAATATGACAACGGACATGGTTTCCTTAGAAATGGATTCAGAATTCTCTGTAGCTTTTCATTTATGTCAGGCTGTTCATTGTTGTTCTGAATGTTTAAAATACTAGTCATGTTCTTATTTAATACACTTGGAGCATTCAATACGGTATGAGAAAAAGGTATAATCCATTAAACAAGGATTATTAGTATATAGGTAATTTCACATTTTTTAAATGCAATCTTAAAGAGAATGCTTCAGTATTTATATTCTACCTTCTTAACTGATGATTAACCTTAGACGCATTTTTCCATTTCACACTTTTATCTAAAATATCAAAAGTTTCTACGGAAAGCAGAAAAGACAACATACATAATGAAATGTTCAGTGATCTAGGATTCCAATTCATCAGAACGAATTTCCAATCATTGATCTTGGATTAATAATCCTTTATCTCAGATTCCTAGTCCGTGATCTTGGATAATTAGTTATCAAAGGTACCAGGATTATAATTTATACTAATAATAGTTTCGTCTACATAAGATTCATCAGTGACGCTCATATCAAAATATTTTTAAAGCCAAACAATTACAAGGTTAAAGAGCATTGAGGATCCAAAATTCCACAAAAATGTGCCAAATAAGCAATTCCATTATCTTGGATTGAGAATCCATAATCTCGGTTTCCAAATATATATAAGGCATGAAGATGTTATTGTTACAGATCAGCTAAATTATCTATAGTAAAGGATCCTACAAATTAATGTAATATACAGTCACAGAAAATAATTATATTTATAAGTACGTCTGAGTCAGTGACAACTCTACAATAGATGTATCCATCGGATCGCCATCAATGATGGTGATACATGGCTGTGTACATAATGTATATACAACTCGTCTAAACATCAACCCAACAATGTTAGATCTGTAAATTTGCTTTCGCAAATTTTTTTTAACAGATATGCCAGAGACATCATCTTCAAAACAATTATATCTTCTTTCTTTAATCTTCAGGATACAAATACATTGTCATACTCACATATTTTTAAATTTACACTCTGAACCTAGTCCTTGCCTTTTTGTTTTAAAAACGGGAAGGAAATGCCAAAAAAGATAAACAAGAGTGCACAAGCTAGAATATGTTATCTGCTTAACTAAAATAATTGATTTTATGTCGATTGTCCTTAAAATAAAGTTTTACTAAAAATTACAAACAAATATAATCTATCATCATCCATAAAAATGGGAAGATAAAGCAAGCCAGACAGACCGGACAATTATTCATTACGTCAAATAAATTTGACTTATAGTCCCGGTCTTCTATACTCTCTGAAATATAGAGCAAAATACTAATAGCTTGAAATCTCTGTCACTACTATACTGTGAGTTTCGTCAAAGATGAACCAAAATCAACATTGCAGTGGCAAAAACTCCAAAATTTCAGGACGTATTTAAATATGGTATACTGATATATTTTTTTTTTCTGAAGTTGCGATAGTTTTAAAATATTAGACAAAACCAATTATCAATCCGAGATCACGGATGGGAATATGAGCTTAATGATTATCATTACTAGAAACTGATTATTATTCCGATATCATGACAGATTGATTTATTTTTCATAAACGTTTTTGTCTTATATAAACTTCATATTTTTAAATGCGTTTAATACTTACAATTACTTTTCTTTTTTTCATTGACTCGTGTGACAATATCAGGAAACAGTGTGACTAACCCGCCTATGTTATGTAAATACATAAATACAGGCAATATTAAAAATTACTGGAAATAATGCATATGTTCTTACATACCTCTTCCGTATAACAAAGTTTAATCTGTTACTGTCTCATTCATTTAAAACACTTGATTAATAATAATAGTCTTGTATTTAGAATTAATACAGCTTATAGAATTTAACATTGTACAAATATGATAGCATCAGTGAATAATTATAACGTTTTATAATAACACAGTTTTATTATCATTATTAAGATAAGTATAATTTTTTTAAACATGTTTCATCAAATTTTAATTTCGGGGAAAACACTCAATCGTGTTAACTTTGGCATATTGTTCAACACATGCTTGACATTCAATTTCACCAGCTCGTTCTGCAATTCAAGGAGTGATTTTTTTTTTTAGTGTCGTACTATACACTTTATTATTTCTATAAATAATTTATGTACAGTGTATTGTGTATAAGTAGACATTACCGCCAAAGATGCGATAGGATGCTTAGTAAGGTTAAAAACGAAAAACATTTTCACGAACATTGCAACTATACAGCTTGATATGATGAATTGAAAAGTATAACGTATATTGAGGCTACTCTTTGAAGACACATTAGATGCAATATGCTCTTGATAATAAATTTACCTTCAGTCAAATCTTTGTCTTTGTGTGCTCTTATTGTATGTACGTATTTTTCAGAATGATCCTTTAATGTAGTTACTGGAATGCATCCCATCACGTTATGACATCTGCAATATTTGATACTTTGACAACTACAAACTGCGCAATTTCAGATAGCCAAAAAAAATATTTACTAGTTGTTACATTGTAGAACAGAACAAGCCTTATACCCTTATATTATATTAAATCGTTTTAGAATCGCAATGCCACTTTTCTATTGATATTCGTATAGGAAAACTTTAAATTACCTCAGATCTTATCATTATACTTTCTCATTGCGCACTTGCTATGTTAAAGTTGTCAAAGTTATAAGTCAGGGTTAAAGAAAGGATTATCTGTTTATTGTAAAGAAGGGTAGTGAGCCAGATTTTTAAATAAATTACGAATTAAAAACTCTTAGTCTATGTTTTAATTTGTTCACTTTTTCAAGGAGTTGAAAAGGAGGGACGAAAGATACCAGAGGCACAGTCTAACTCATAATAACATTACCGGTACCAATTTTCCTGCAACAGATGCGCATTTCGATAATACATGTCTCTTCAGTGATGCGCGTTGCCAAAATATTTGAAATCCAAAGCTTATATAAAGGATGAAGAGCTTTAATCCCAAAGGTCCAAAAAGTATAGCCAAATCCGTGAAATGAAATGAATCAGAGCTTTGCATGAGGTAAATATTTCCCTAATTTATAATAATTTCTATCATTTTGTAACAGCAAATTTTAATAACACAAAAAATCCGTATTTTCATGCCAGTACCGAAGTACTGGCTACTGGGCCGTTGATACCCTCGGGGACTAACAGTCCACCAGCAGAGGCATCGACCCAGTTGTAGTACTAACGTTAACGGTACCAATTATACTGACAACGCCATGGCTAAAAATAAAAAGACAAACAAACAAATAATAGTCACAAGACACAACGCAGAAAGCTAAAGACTTAGCAACACAAACGCTAATACTGGTAATTTGTAAAAGGACATGATTAGGTCTATCCATCAATGTCTTTATGACAAATAATAAATGAATAGAAATAACGAAAGACTTTTTAAATATGTTATAATCGACATACAACTGTAGAATTCGACAAATCCGAAGATTCAAAGTAATGAAAATAATTTATCCTTACCAGATCACGTCATAAAAGTGCCGATTGCCAAACATTAATAATCAGGTTAAAAAACCGTCATTTAAAAAGTTATAGAGTAGTGTTGTTTATTGTAAAAGTACATATGAAAGAAATCAGGACTAATCACACATGATTGACAGAACAACACATAACACTAACTATTAACTAGTTCAGGTGGGAGCTGTCATGTGTAACGGAAGGACATCAAAATTTATTTTTCAGCAAAGTGAATTATATGACAGCACATCAAAATGTCAGTAGATACTCTGCAATTATATCCATTACAAACCTTTCAAACATTCTACATCTGCAAGTGTCCGAACACTTACTGCCATATCTATTTGTAGAACAGGGCTTACAAGGTTCACCATGCTCTGCTAAAAATCCTATTTTACATTCTACAAATTATAGAAAACTTCATCTTAATTTTGTGTTATATTATTCTTTTAAATGTATCCTCTTGACGTGACTTGGTACTTAAACATCATCGTCATTTATATTTTACGATTTTTGCTTAATACGTTCTTTAATGTGTTTACATTTTGTGTTTTTTGTTGTTGACATATTTTGAGTGTAAAGTAGATCAAATTTTATCGGGAGTAAAGTTCAGTGTTGATAATGATATTTATTATTATTCACTTGTGACTTACAGATGTCCTGTATTGAAACCATGAATAAACCTGCAAACCATGTGCAAAGTTTTGTCTAAAAAGCATTTAAAATCAACCATCAATGTGCGATTTAAAACAAAATATTTTCTTTAATTACCAGCTTTCTAATGCTAAAATTAACTTCTTCATCTTTCAAATCGCAGCTGTTCTGTATGATTTTAGTTATAACATGTATAAAGAAATATGACAAAACATGAAACAAACCTCTAATTTAAAAAAAAAAATCGTATGCAACGTGTCAAATGTAAGGTTGAACTTTAACCTAAAATACTGTTGTTTTTTTTTTTATATAACGGAAAACGTATAATAACCATCATATCGTGATAAGGTGTAAAACCCGCCTCTTCGATTGATCTATAACATGTATAATGAATGATTAAATGTTGCATGTTTAAAGTTTCATGCCAAAATTTCTTGCATGTCTTGACTTAATAAATTATTAATTTATTTCATGCATTTTCTGGACTTAATGAAATAACCAATAAAACAATAGGTAGGGTAGGTAAAACGAGAAGACTGAGATAACGTTCGGTGACATTTTAACTGCCATTGGGAAAGGAGGATACACTAAACACTTCATAGAGATACATAATTGAATGCCGCGCAACATATCACTTACGGTCCTTTCAAACAGTTGTTGCAAAAAACCTAACGTAGAGATTGTTGCAACATCTCTATACGATGGATTGAGTTCAACATGTTCAATGTCCCCATTCACATAAGCTGTGTCCTTGTACATCCTGCACAACCAAATGGTCGTCTAAAGAATATCAAGAGTGACCTTTTTTTCATCCCCCCAACACCGTTGATCTGTTAATAGTGTAAGATGCTTTCAAAAGTAGATCAATCGTTTTGTATGTGTTGAAGTGTAATACGTTACAGTTTGGGATATCGTTTTCATCTACATTCAAACAGATGATTGTCATACCATAGTCACTCATCATAAACAATATACATAATTAACATATACATAATGCGCTACATTTTATTTACCTATGCATGTTTTATTTTTACGTTCTGAATTTGAACAGCAAAAGTGCACTTTATTGTATATGGGATGTCCTCCTTCAGTGTTGCTGAAAAAGTAAATTACTATTTGTTATGATGCTCGTATTTCAGAAACGAAAACAGTTTAGATATACAGAATTTCCTTTGCTAATGTTAAGGAGATATTAAGGTTTGTTTACCTACGACAATAGCTTGAAATAACATGAATGTAACATTAATATATCCATGTGGAAAGAGTTAACAGTTGATAATCTGATACGATATATACACTAGAGAAATTTCATGCTCAGAGGGCGAACAATATTTTGTTCAATGCTACATGCGTTTATCCAATCAAAACATGTCAATAATAACTACATTGTAGTATGCAAATGTTAACAAAGACTGTAATTGTAAAGGAGTAGGTCCGATAAGGGCCGATTTTGGCCCCAAATTTCAGATTCATCTGACGAAAGATTTTGTAAACTTTTTAAACACTTAAGTGTCTATTTCAATTGATTCAATTAGTTTATGTGAAAAATTTTAACTGATTTAGTCATTAAAACGCTCCGATTCAAGCTTAAATATGAAAAATCCATCAAATATGCCAAAAATGTCACTTTTAAGATGTTTTTTGTCAAAAATGAAAGTGGCCGCATCCGTGTTCATCCTCAACCTTTATATATGTTATGTAGTATCATCAAATACAACTTACATTTCAATATTTAGAATGAACACAAATGCGGCCACTTTCATTTAAGACGGAAACTGTCTAAAATTTGACTACAATGCTAAAATTGTGAAGGCTTCAGTAATTTAGCATGACTTAATGGTGCTAGTACCTAACAAATGTGCATTGTTTTGCCAAGAACCGCCCCTATTCATGTAGCAGAAGCATTCTACTTTCTAATAAATAACTAAAAGTTTACATTTTAACAGTTTTGTAAAACTGCTAAATTTTGGGGGCAAAAAGGCGTCTTACTGGACCTACTCCTTTATTTAGTGTTATCTCAAATCATGATGTAACATTTGAATCCGCAAAACCAGAATAGCAGTTTGTTCCTGTAATTAAAAACTCAACAGAAGTCATTTATTTCAGTACTATTTAGATAATTCTTTTCACAAGACTAAGTGTAATAACAATTTGTTTGTTAACACATAATGATAATAAAAACAAATTAGTAACGTTTTTAAAGTTATCTTCACCATATTTATGTATATCAATTCCAGCGAAAATTAAAAACGGTTTTAATTTAATGCTGTATATTCAGATATCATTGTGTGCATTTAATATTGCATTTTTTTTTTTCAGAAAGGAACAAAACCCGAGATTAATCGTGCAATTCAATGACAATCTTCACACGTCTATATATCTGACTTATTTACCTTTGCATAAATGTTCTAAAACATACTCTTCCGATGACAAAGTTATATATTTCCAAACAGCATATAAGATTCCACACAAAAAACAAGGTGTACGTATTGCTAGCCATGTAAATACCATGTATGACTAAAGGAAATATTTCACTGTGCATTTGAAATTCTCCTGAATTTTCATTGGGTTCCGGATGTTAAGTGTATGATACAGAAATGGATGCATTAGAAACGATGTACTCTCAATGTTTAAATTACCAAATTAATATACTTCCGACGGAATAAAATTAAGTTTGTATTTTATAGGTAACATGTGTAATGGAGTTTAACCTTTTCGTCATTCTTTCCTGGAATGATAGTGACGTACATGTTCTACGTCAACACACATGTATTGTATAGTAGTGATAGTAAATGTCGACTCATTTCTTTATTTAAACCAACAGCATACGAATAAAATAATATCTATATATAGATAGAAACTATGAATTGCAATTTTTATTTAGTATATTTATATATCAGAATTAGTGGGGTTCTTTTATGAAATTTGCTGAATTTCGTGGAAAAGGTGCTTTGTTTTGTTCGTTCTGCTTAAAAATGCAACTTCTGCTTCTTTATAAGGAAAAAAAACAACGTCAATTGAAATGAATCGTTTCAAATGCCTTTCGAAGAGTATTTTCGTATTAGACGTGAATAATTTAACGATAAATATGCATAAACTTCTGTTTTTTGTTGAATACGAATGTAAGCATTTCTTCATCGTAAAAGAGACGATTGACCGCCATTCCAATTTTGGGCTCTTGACGATATTTTTTAAATTTACAGTATACACTTACCAAGATTTACCTTTGTTTAATTGTTTTATAACATACTCTTCCGATTACAAAATAAGACATTTTCAAACAGCATATTAGATTCAACACACACAACAAGGTATACTTATAGTAAGCCATGTAAAAAGGACATAAGGAAATATTTCTCTGTGCATTTGTACGGAATTATCATTAGTTTCCGAATGTTTAGTGTGTGACACAGAAATGAATACATTTAGAACTAAATTATCTCGATAATAATAACACCCACTTGACATTCTTTCCGCGGAAAAGTCAAATTTTGTATTTTATATATATAATTGATGAATAACAATTTCCTTATACTTGTCTGAACAGATAGTGACTGGGTTTTTAATGAAAAATTGCAATGAGTGTTGATCGATGCTGTAAAGGTTCGCTCCTGAAAATCATACGGATCAAACTTTTGACATTTTTTAGGTTGTAGTTTTAAAATAGAATGAATACCCTTTTGAACGCACTATCACAATCTCTTTCGACACAAACATAATGCATCGGAGGGATAGTAGACATTTAAAATGTATCGTATCCGTATCTGATACGTTGATGCATCTGAACGTATTTATGGGTTATTGCTAAAAATTGATCATTGACGTGTTTAAATAGTACATCTTTATGTGTGTGTGGTTTTCTTATGTTATGCAAGATGTCTTTCGGTCATTATAATACACTCTTTTTATTTACATAATAGTTTTTTTTTTAAAACTGGTCATTATCGTAATATAATTATACATAAATTAGAAACTATCATGTCTTTAAGAGGGTGTATTAGTGACCGAACGATATCTAACATAGAAAAAAAAACCACATATACATGTTCTATTCAAACACGTTAAAGATCAATCAAACAATAACCCATAGATATACACATGCCTCACCGTATCAGATACGGATACTATACGTCTTTAAATGTCCCACTTCTAATAGTGGGTAAGTATTCAGTATACAGTTGAGAACAGTTATAAAGATACGCATCTCCTTCACGATAACACAATATGGTTTATTCCAGTTCACCTGATATGAGAGCCGCACGGCAAAAAGGTAGACAAGGTATCTGTTAAATTATTTACATATATACAGACATATGAAACAGTTAAATTTCCTTTTTTGTCTGATACACGTAATGTTATTATTTTGTTGGGTTTTTCCTGCAAATATATTTGATGATTTTAAAGGAAACTGTATTTTATAATTTGTCTGCATTTATTTTGAATATCCGACTAGAATATTTCTTTATTTTATTAGAAATAATACACCAAAATTTGCAATTAAGGATTTTTTTCAGATCATTTACTGAAAGAAAAAAATCGCGATCAACAACGATTTAGCTTCCTCATTTCTTTTATTGTATGTATGCGTATCCTTCAAGTACATTTAATGGAACACCACATACTGTTGTTATTTGTTTTATAAGTCTTCGGGTTTGAAATAAGTTACCTAGATGAAAATAAAATTTACTCTTCTTTATATCAATATTTGAATTCAATTTTATATGCATATTTCTCGTCTTTTTTATTTTTTAAAAACTTTGCTGAATTATAAATAAAAAAAAAATGCATAGCTCCTGTACAAGAACGATTCATTTTTCCTTGTGGCAATTTAAATTAAACGAAAAAAAAATACGATTCCGTAATTTGTACGAGTTCAACTTGTGACGAAGTGTGATTCATTCCGCCAGAAAAGGTCAATCCGTCCGATCCTTCAGATCAGAGAAATATTCTAACTATAAGTGTGACGTGTTTGTTACATGAGTTAGACGTGATATCTACTGATCGGTAACTTATCGATAACCGCTGATTACTGGCTAAAACATTAACGCCTCAGAATGCAAGTGCTGTTCTATCATCTTTGTTTCTAAACATGAAAAACAAATATCATCATGGTGTTTAACTACGCTGATGAAGATTCTATTAAAAATATTTTTTTGGAATTTTTAATGTAATTTTAGTCACAAATTGTGTAATATATCTTTCTTGTTTGATATAACCCCAGACGCCTTTCATTGAGACATTTTCGAATACCTTTATGAGGTATAGCTATATTTACCCTTCCTCTGTACGTCTTTGTAAAATTGACAATGATTTGTACATTTGTTTAAACGTTAGTTTTTTTTAACTTGGACCGTTTTTACAATTTGTGTCATATTTACTGCAATCGTGTCATATTCCTGGTCGACCAATTTGACTCTAAAACAACAATCATACAGTAAGGAGAAAATCAATGTCGATAAAAACATTAAAATTATAAAAACCAACAAAACAAAATATTATTCAAACCAAACAAGTATCTACAAGCTTAATTCATCATTACATAAAAAGAAACCAACAATGCATACAACAAACAAACTGAGAAATGAATTGACAAATGTCCATGTTTATTACCTTTTTGTGTAACAACAAATAATGATGATCGGCACAAGAACCATGTTGAATCAATGGAACCACGAAATTTGATAAACACTCAAACTGTAATTCAATGCGAGTGTCATACATGTAAGACGTTAGCTAGCTATAAAACCAGGTTCATAAACACGCAGATTCAGTATTTCTGCCGTGTTTCAAATCAGGATGTTTTGGGTTATTTTTGGTAAATTCTTTTTTTGAGAGTTTTAAAATAGATAGTCAAATATTAAAGGATCCTACAAGACAAAAAATTAAAACGAAAACAATAGTAATCTGATATATAATCATATTCAACAACAACCAATATAATACAGGCTTCTGTTTTTAGCATGATATGGGTAATGTTCGTCTCATATTGATTGATGGAATGATACTAAATCAATAACGGGAGGGATTGTTCTTCATTTTCATATGATGTTGACTAAATCTTACAATCAGTTTTACGGGTATCTAGAGATTGCACACCAGTTACTGCTAGTAATTATTTGTTATTTAATGCATCCTTGTCAGTTTGTGATTTTAAATCTTGTATGTTTTTTTTTTTTAGTTTTAGTTAATTTATGTTTTGGAGTTTAGTGTAAGCAGTACTGATGTGGAACATTCAGAAAGTTGCTTTATAACATTATCAAAATGTTATTGTTTTGCGTCCTTTTATGTGCATTTGATGTTTTTTGATTTTTTTCGAATCTCCCTTGTTTCAAAATGAACTAAGGAGTATTTTCACTAATTCACCTACTATCAAACATATTAATATCATTTACCACTTGAAAACTATATCAAAACAGGATGAATGACAACATGGACAATGCTCAAATTGCATTGTTAATAATACGCTAGTACTTACATAGTATACTGTTAGCCTATATACTGCTATATTGAGTTAAGGTTATCAATAGATAAACACGACACCGAATGATCTTTTTGTGTGTTTTGCTATGTCAATGAAACGTCTGTGGTATATCAAAACTTCATATTCTAGTCTATAAACAGTGTAATTACATGCATAAAGGTGTGGGGAATTTGAGCTGCCAATTGCAAACAATGGTACTGTATTTTTGGATATTGAAAGCAATTTTGCCGTGTAACAAAGAATCTAATCGAAGAGATGTTGCAAGAGTCAGTCAACGTATAGAGTACATTTCCCGTTATTAACGCAAGAGGTTAAGTTTGTAACAGTTGTTTTTCATTTCTATATTACACGAGGCAAAACTTGATAAAAATCAATTAACTATATTAATATTTAGTATTTAGTATTTCAAATCAATTCTACATAATTTTAGTGATGTTAAATCTCAGTAAACGATGAATAAGTTAAAATATTCAAAAACAAGTCCTAGACATACTCATTTTAGTCACAATTTCAAAGTGTTGCAATAACTATAAGACTTCGTAATAAGGTATTTTATCAAATAAAATGTTTATGTTAGCGTCCTTGTTTTTTCTGTCTTTCGTCATACATATATCACATTATTTTATATGTATACTCCTCTTTTTAATGTTTGAAACCAATGCTTCGAGTTACCAAAGTTTTATCCGGTTTGTCACATTTGGGGAAAACGGGACGGGATTGTAGTCACGACAATTTGAATACATCCGTCGACATCTGTGAAACAGATTTTCCATACCTGTCAATCAACGTAAAAGTTATGATTTCAATGGTATCATTTTGGAACGTCTTGGTTAAATAGCTGTCTTGTGTGTAGCATACATGTACCTCTATCAAAGAGATCAAGATAGGAAATAAAAGCCCAAGAAATACCGGACTGGGTGGTACATACCCCTCATGAAAACACAGCAGGAATGCTGCTATATAGAATTTAAACGTTCAAAATTGGGAAGCTGAAATCCTCTCTCAATTGTAAAGTTATTTTCTAAATGTGAGCAGTCAAGATATGAAACAGACTTTGCTGATTGTTGAAAGCCGTAAATGACCTATAGTTGTTATTTTCTATATCATGTGGTCATTTGTGAAGAATTGTCTCATTGGCAATCATACCACATCTTCTGTTAATGACTACATCCGTATTATCGCGTACCACATAATTTGTTAATCAAGAAACCAAGCATCTTCATGTCAGTTTCTGAGAATTTTTTGTTTGAACCCTAGTGCATTTTTTAAAAGTACCATTTATTCAATCCTAAGACAAAATACTGTCATCCTGTGTATCTACATTGACCATTCCGTTTTATAAACAAAGCAGCACCAACTATCTTTATTTTTCTTTAAGTTTTGGGAAGTACTGCTGTACATCAAAGGAGAGTAAAATGATTTGTTACAATGTACTATTGCAAGAAAGAGTTTTAAATTGTATGTTTGTTAAAAGATTTTTTGAATGTTTAAGAATCCATATAAAATTCACGCCAACTCTAGTATATAACATTTTACATTAACTCTGAAGCTATGATTGCTGACTTTATAATTTTTCATTAAAAAAAAATAATTCTTAAAGCACTAAGAAATATGACTTTGTTTAAGGAACACAATTAGTTTAGTATTCTAACATAAGGTTTTTGTACCATTTTTTATTTATTAATAACCTTAACCCACAAAATCAATGGAGTTTCAAATAGATATAGCAGTATATAGACTAACAGTATATTATGTTCGTATTAGCGAATTTGGTGCAAGTCACAAATAAACTCACCATAGATGCCAGGATCAAATTGTGTTCACCAGACGTGCATATCGACTATAAAAGTGTGACGCTTGAATGTTTCAAGAAAATCAAAACAATTTCAAAACGTAAACACATCAAACATGACAAACAAATGGATTACAACTGTCATAATCTGAAACTGGTACAGGCATTTAGTTTTGTAAAAAAAATGGAGACCGTAGTCAACGTTGCGTTTTATGTTAACCACTATAAAACAAAGAAAAAGGTCGAAAAAAGAATAACAAAATGGCATATGGTCCGAGACCACAATTGTCGTCCCTTGATTTTCGTTGTCCACAAATATAGTCCCTAGTGTTGACAGTGGGTTACTTGCCAATATTTTTTATACCCTATCCAAATTTATTTCTCCAATTATTATGCCTCAAATAGCAAGTAGGGGGGAAATTACACTGTAAAAAAATTTGGGTCCAGAATTTTAAAGGAAAGTATTGATTTGGTCCAGTTGAAAAACGTTAAAAACTAGCACTTCGGAAGCTGTCAAAAAATTTCAAGACGCCCTAAACATAAAATTGTCCATATTTTGAGTTAGAGCCGATGAAGTTTTCTATAATTTTGATATAATTTGTCCCAAAAGTAGAAAACACACTGTAAAAATTTCATTGAGAAAACGTAGGTGGGATATTTTTAATTTTCATTTATGTTCTAAAAGAAATGCACTACGATATAATTGTGGTCTCGAACCATATAGAAAAAATAAAATGCAAAAATACAACAAAATACCATGGCACATGAACACATTTGCGATATGCACGAGAACCGAGCCACGCGAAAGGAGATAACGTATACTGGAAAAACAAGAAAAGGTAGAATTCCTTTTGAAACTCAAAATTTAAATGTAGCTTGACATTTCCTTAGGTTTGTAAGTCCATTTTGTCAGGTATTTATAGATGCCCCTTGTATTATATGATTAAGCAGTATACATATTCAGGTGGTTTCTTTTAATATAAGAAAACTTAAACTATCACAGGGAAACGGTGGTCTTGTGACAAAGTAAAAGTCAAGAGTCGTGTTTGTCTTGCCTCCGCGACAAACTAATTGAATGGTAAGGAAGCAGATATCCATCATCGTCAGTCCCACAATTTACGCTAATACCTTTATTGCTTATACGCCTAGTGTTGTCGTTCCTATGCACTATCGATGATTCGCGATTCAGAATTTCCTCATCAATTTCTTCATATTCGTGTATTTCTATTTGTTCATTTCCTGTCTGTGATACATTGGAGACAATGCTTTGTAGTGTAGGTGTATCTGTCAATACTACGAGTTTATGTTTTCTCTTTGTCAGCTTATGTTTGCAGCAAACAATTACAAGACATCCAATAAACAGAATCAAGCAAATACCAATGACCAACCCGATCAACAAGACTTTTGATGTTTCTTCTACATGTAATAAACAATTATGAATAATACATTACATATGACATGTACATAAAGCATATCATACATATGTGTACATGCGTAAATCACCGCATTTCTGTCCATTGTGTACATATTTATTCTAAATAGTATAATCTATCAAAGTTGTGTTTTAATATGTCATATCACAATATTAGTTATATGGTGATGGTCACACTGGAAACACAATTATATATAATTTGACAATCAAGGAAAGCTGAACATTTTAAGAGTCATATTCTTTAAAGACAACTCTAAATTTGAATAATCCTTTTGTTTTACAAAGATAATCAATAAGTTTCCTTATAGGGGCACTAGCTACGAGATATATAAGAAATCTAAATTATATTAATTATTTTTGCTCAATCATTAATGAAATGCAAATAGTGAAATAAGAATTCGCTTTTAGCAGCCAGTATGGTTCAATTTTGTCAGAATAAGCTAAAAAAAAACATTAATTGTGAAATATGCACTTTCAAGTGAATAATTCGACCCTATTAAATCCGTATTCATGTGACCTTCAATTTAATGCCTTAGCTGAAGATGGATAACACGTATATTGTATGTGTTAAGCTATTTAAAGAAAAGAAATGTCAGCATTGAAATTGAAACAAAGGTAAATAATTTATTGACTAATTAAAATGTTCATCTATTTTATGAAATTAAATAGACCTAAAAAAAAAACGAACAGTACGAGTTCGCCTAATCTATTTATGTCTGTATTTATGTTTACATCGTTTATATAGTCATCGGATGACTTTAAAGATCAACTCGATAGTTATTTAGATGGCGTGTAGAGTAAAATACACACGAAACGAAGCTACGTATTTTCATGCTCGTGCCCTGTTAATTGTTTATTTTAGACTTTATAGTTTGGATAAATGTTTTACATTGTTATAAATCAAATATGAGAATTTGATTAAAATCGGTGAACATGAATTTGATAGCTAGTGTCCCTTTAACGAAAAATGATACTTGCATGTTTAACAAACCGCATATTTTGCAAATATAAACTTTTCAATGACTGTTTATATATGTGGTGTGTGTAAACGTCCGAACCTGCTAAACTGAACAGATTGTTAACATGATTAACCAGCAAAAACAATAACTTTTTAGTATTCGTCAGTTATGTAAATAAGTGTAAGACCACATATCTGATTAAAATGTGTTTGATGGTATACAATATATAAAATCAATACACTCGATGCTTAATGGTAAGTAAAAACGTTTTATCATACTGTATGTAACATACCTTTTCCAACATCGTTGCTTGATCTGTGGGTAGTATCATTTTCAGTAAAGGTAGTTCCCATGTTTTCTGGAAGCATAAGATTATATCATACACTATTGTCTGTATTTTCAATTAGTAAAAACGGTGGTTGAACTATAAGTACGTAGGAAAACTCTTATTTGAATATTAAGGGGGAATATAAGACACCGAAAGATGCAAGCTGAAGAAAAAGCTATTAAAATCCAGCATTTTATAGGTTATTGACAGTTTTTGTTCATCAACTTTTTTTTATAATTGTGGATGAATTACTATTCGTTGGATTCTGGTTATCGTTTTAAGATGTTCTATTGTGGAAAAAGAGTAATTATTATCAACAGGCTCGTACACAGGCTTTGGCAAAAATATGAAATACTCTCGGTCAAATAAACTTTACCCACAAAAGTAAATAAATGCAAGGTAAGTGATGTCAGTATTTAACATTTAGTTTTTAATGGAAAAAGTTTGCGCTTGAAAATTGTTGAGTGTAAATATAATATTATCGGCTTTAAAGGGCTCTGACATGAAAAATATGATATAGAAACACTTCAATTTAAAAAAATACCGGTTTACTTTTATAACAAAACAATATTTGAAAACGAGCTCCTGGCTGTGTACAGGCACATGAATAACGTGTACAGTGAGAGAGTCCAGATATTTATAGAAACAAATAATGTAGTGACAACTTTGTGGAAACGTAATAGAAACTCAGTGGGCTCTGGTTCGATCTTAGAAGGCTCGCATTGATATTATTATACGATTGAGAAGGTATTGTTAAAAACGTTTAGTGTAAATGATGGGATTTTTTTTTAAGATGTAGCAAGAACGTGAAAAGATTGTTACAATTACGTGTAGCTCTCATAGAAAAAAATGTTGCAGGATGTTATCAGGATCATTGCGAGGTCGTGATTTGAACATGAACACTATGAAGGATTGAAAAATAAATCAGACCATACAACGATCTCATAGCGATCTTGTTTTTTGCAGATCATAATGAAATCTTCCTGGTCTTGGTGTAGTGTGATTGGGGCTTAACTTATATACTTGAATAATTTATTTAGATATAACTTCGTGAGTTCGATACGGATTGGATTTCAAATTATTTAACTTATATAATTTTGCTCACCTTTACTTTCACCTGCAGAATTGGTGTCATTAAACTGAATACACCCTTGCACATGATCACATCTGTATGTAAAAAACATAATGCAAAAGTCAACTAGATTGTTTTACACTAAAACTAAGAATAACAACAAAGGATCCAAAACGGTCCAATCTCTGCTTAAATCAGTTGATAAACAGATATTCATGCTTTGTTTTGAGAGACCCTTACTTATTTAAATAAAACACAAAAGAAAACGAAAATATCATTAGGGTAAGAGAAATTTTATATTCATTTATACGTTAACGAGGATAAAGAGGATAAGAGACGCTTTCTGAAATGTTTATATGACATGTATGACATGGTACTTTATAAGTTCTTACAAAAGAAAACATTCGATATCTAAAATTGAAATATGCATCTAACTTTCAAGTTTGTTCTTATCTTATACTGTTAAACAACTGTAAGGAGAGGATTTGGGATACCGCTAGCATGTTTAACCCATCATGCATTTGCCTGTCCCAAGCCAAGATCCTGCAATTCAGTAGTTGTCGTTTGTTGCTGAGTTACATAAAAAATTATATGTTTTTTGCTTTTTATTTTGAGAATAAATTAAGTGGTTAGTTTCTACAAAGAGTTTCAATTGTTTTAGATTCGTTATTTTAAGGCTTTAAAAATGACTATGCGGAATGGGCTTTGCTTATTGTTGAAGACCATATGGTGACCTATAGTTGTTAATCACTTTGTCCTTTTTAATCTCTTGTCAATAGATGTCTCATTGGCAATTATATTATATCTATTCATAATTAAAGGGAAAAGCAGTTGTGTCTTTATCGATAATGCCTTTACTGTCTTTAACATGGACATGATATGCATGTACAATTATTTATAAACGTTTGAGGTTATGTTTTAAAAATATTTAAAGAATGTTTAGATATTATGTGTTCGTTTTGCTTGTTCAATGATATTATTGTTTTGTTATCTATGTATGCTCAGATGTTAAAATGTACGACATGAATCCGCTCTGTCATGCACATGAACACGTTTACCACTGAACACACCTCATAGGAGACATAAAGAGATTAATCTACCTTTCATTCCCTCGACATTTACAGTGTCCTGCACATTTTGTTCCATAACTGTTGGTTTTGCAAGGAGAGCATTCAAATCCTCCTTTTGACGTGAACCCGACAGGACATTCTGCAAAATAAAACATACATATATAATTAAGAATGTAAGAGTTTCTAAAAAAAACATAGAGTATTCAAATTATTTTTTAAACAATCCGTGAATGATCTTTTTAAAATTGGCATCAAAACTGAAATAAATCTGGACTATGGCATTTAACATCACTAGGTATTCAAGCTGGCATCGTACAATGTTTCCTTTTTGGATACACTATTTAAAGTTCTATAGTCAACCAGTTTTCAAATGTACAGTAGGACTTTTTCAAGACAAAAACACAAATATATAAAATCATGGATGGCCAGGTTTTGGATCAATCATATGTTTCTTTTTATATAAAAACCATGATACGCGTAACCATTTAGAACATCGCGGTTCAATGACTTTAATGTAACATTAAGTATGCATTTAAAACAACACGTAGCATTTACTACTGCATATGCATATGATACCATTAAATACTGAAGTAACAGGTAAAATTTACAAAAATGTAGTCTTGTATTATTCTAATTTTAGTTTCTTGTGTACAATTTGGAAATTAGTATGGCGTTCATTATCACTGAACTAGTATATATTTGTTAAGGGTCCAACTGAGGGACGCCTCCGGGTTCGGGAATTTCTCGCTACATTGAAGACCTTCTGCTGTTGTTTTTTCTATGGTCGGGTTGTTGTCTCTTTGGCACATTCCCCATTTCCATTCTCAATTTTATTCACTATCTTGCATTTATGATTAGTTGTAACAAAGCAACAACAATTCATTTGACAGATTCGTGTCAATGTTAACAGAAATAATATTTCAAACAGATAAGATGTATTGGTATCACAGTTCACACGTACAATTCATAGAATTATGGAATTGTCAACGTCCTAGTTGTAAAACATTTCATATTTTGTTTTTCATACAGGAAAAAATGAACGCAGGGAAATAAACTAAATATTCTAAACTGTTTGAATTTTTTTTTTATGAAAAGCATCATTTAAAATTCATAAAATCAATTCATAATTGTGTTAATGAGTCATTATCCGTTATTTCTATGTTTGATCTATATGCTATAAAAAAACAGGAAATAAGCCTAATTTTAGAAAAAAAGAATAATTCGGTGAAGGCTATCTACAAATGTTGTTCGTTAAAATAGAATTAAAATAACAATAAATTAATTTAGATGTATTTTTAATAGGGTAACGTACTAGCCATGCTAGCTGCCAAATTCATGTTCACATATTTGACTCAAATTTTCATATTTTATTTATAACCAAGTAAAACAAATCTTCAAATTATATTAAGTATCAAGCAAACAATTTACAGGGCATGGGATCGATCATATGTAGCTTTATTCCATGTGTAATTTAGTCTTGACGTCATATAATTAACTATTCAGTTGACCTCCGAAGGTCTCAGATAGTGGTAACAGCGATACAAACATAAATATTGATATCAAGGCTTGTACAAATGATATATTATCGCTAGATATTTTAAATTTTGTGCCACTTTCAGATTACACTATTTATATGCAATGGAAGGACTTTGGTGTACAGTATATAAAAGACATTGTAAATGGTCAAAACAAAGACTTCTTTACATTTGAAAAGATTAGACATAAGATTCTTACAAATAATTTTCTGAAATATTACAGTCTAATCTCCAATATTCCAAAATTTATTAAAGATCACATAAAAGAATATTGTGATTCTCAACAGATTGAAAATGTCAACATCTCTGATGCTTTTTGTACTCAGATTATTAATAATAAGAAACCAAAATTTGTGTATAAGAGTCTTATTGATCATATATTTCAACCTCCCCTTGAAAAATTTCAGAAATGGGAGCAGTTGATAGACTCAGAAATTGAAAATTGGCAAAAATATTTTATGCTACTAAGGAAGTCTTGCAAAGATACCTATTTAAAAAGCTTTCAATACAAAATACTTCACCAAATAATTCCTACAAACTCTTTTTTGTACAAGATAAAGAAGAAAGATTCTAGTTCATGTACTTTTTGTAAACTTGATGACGAAACTATTGTACATTTTTTCTATGATTGTCCAATAACATATCAATTTTGGTCATCATTATTACAGCAAATAAGATTGTATAGCAGGGATTTTGCCATCAGTAAAAAGCAGATATTCCTTGGTTTCTATTCAGAAAGCTTATTCATGAATCTTTTATTTTTAGTAGCAAAAAATTATATATATAAATGTAAGTTTAAGGAACTTACTCCTAATATTTTTGGTTTTAAAAATAGAATAAATCAATATCAGTCATATGAATATTATATTGCAAAGAAAAATAATAATGTCGATGCATATGAAAAATTTTGGACCCCATTACAATATGTATTTCCACCATAGAGTATGATATTAATCTGTGAGCAAATTTTTTGACTAGATTTTGTTTATTCTTTGATGCATATAATTGTAAACAATAATTATGTACATAATTAAGTAATGTATGTGTGTATGTAAGTAAGAATTGTATGTGTGTATGAGAGACTGAGAGAAAGTGAAAGTGAATGCAAGTGGTTCTCATTTCTTTTTTCTATTTACCTCTTTACATTGGTATTTCCTGATATTTATTTATATATTCATAAATTTCTGCCATTTCCGTTTTTTTTTTTTTTTTTTTTTTTTTTTGGCTTTCTTATTTCTTAATTACTTTCAGTGTGTTTTAAAGCTTATCTTATAGTTATTTATTTATTTATTTTTATTTTATTTATTTATATTTTTTTCTTGTGAGGGAGGAGTTAAAATTTAATAAAATCATTTAAACATTTATTGCTTTAAAAAGGGAGGGAAGAGAGAAGAAAGAGAAAAAAGAAATGAAACTACTCTTGATTTATAATCTTTGTTTGATTCCTTAAAATTCAAAACTAAATAATATGTCATTTATGAAGAATTGTTTATTTTTTGTTTGTCGAACCATCTTTATATTTGTTAGCATTTATAACTTACATGTATTTATACCGGTATATTATATATATATATTTGGTGAATATTACTAACAACCACTAACTCCTGTATATATAAATATCATTACTAATGTTAACGAGGCCGGGATAAGGTACCGGTAATCGATGTTTTAAACTAACAATGTAAAGATTTCAATAAAATATGTAAACCTTAAAAAAAAAAAAAAAAAAAAAAAATATTGATATCAATAGGCAGCTAACTCGAGCAATTGGATTTTTCTAGGTCTGTTTAATTTCATATAATAGATTCAGATATATGTTAATCATCGTTTTCACCTGTTTAAGTTTTTTTTTCTGTGGATACAGCATTCAATCAAATGATTGACCAGGTTTAAAAATCATCCCTTCGTAAATTTTACGGACGCCATCACGAGTTGGTTGACCGTTATGGAATAACCGTTTCACAAATGATATCGGATATGTTCTTTATGTCGTAACTACAATCCCCTTCCCTTTTCATGAATGTGACCTACCGAATTAGACTATTTACCGGATTTGTAATCACATAAGCAACACGACGGGTGCCACATGTGGAGCAGGATCTGCTTACCCTTCCGGAGCACCTGAGATCACCCCTAGTTTTTGGTGGGGTTCATGTTGTTTATTCTTTAGTTTTCTATGTTGTGTCATGTGTACTATTGTTTTTCTGTTTGTCTTTTTCATTTTTAGCCATGGCGTTGTCAGCTTGTTTTAGATTTATGAGTTTGACTGTCCCTTTGGTATCGTTCGTCCCTCTTTTAATACCCTGTTCATTCTTGAGACAATGCCTGTTCTTTGTCAGGAATGTGACAGCGGTTATCCATTTGTTTGATTGGTTTTTGAGTTTCTGATTTTGACATTTAATTTGGGACTTCCGTTTTGAGTTTTCCTCGGAGTTTAGTTTTTTTTTATTTTACCTTTTACCATTTTTTCAATTTCAATGTTGCAAATCTTGTTTCACTTTTTATTTGATAAGTCATCGAAATAGATGTTGTGATAAATCAATATATGGCATAATCTACCATTCCGACTTTTTAACAATTCAAAGAATTTTTCATCATATTAACTAAGTTTAAGCGACATTCTCTTTAAAAATGAAAGGATAAAATTATAAAAATACGCCCCGTTGCAAATAAGAATTGTCAACCCTAAAACGTTATATTCCTGAGGATGCACTTTTTTTATATCCATTGCTTCATATTTTTTTTCACAACACCGAACTAACATAGAAAGTCATTTTGAACCCATGATGAAATATTTGTAACAGTGTAGTTACAGTATCAAATCATTTACGTTAGAATATTTTTGTTTGTGTCATTGAACATTTTGTTGTACAACACAGATATATTATAAACCGTTAGCAAGAGATATTATAGGCTCTAAATGAATTAAAAATCCCAGTTTGATCATGGTTTTTCATCGAATGGCGGTCCTCTAACCTTACTGTTTACTGACATTTTTCACGTGTTTATATGGTTGATAACGTGTTTACCTGCCTGCAAATAACAGGGTTATTCACAATTGGATGTACACTTTCATATTCATTTCTTGAATCTAAATAAACGATTAACTGAATTATGCCATTGCACGCAATAACATATTACCCTATAAAAACGTGTATAATATACATGATAAATGCAAGATATTTTTACAGTTCTGATCATCATTTCAATTTTCTATGTCTTGCTCTAATGTGTTATGACGAACAGGTATTTAGTATCCATCTTATATTAGTTTTTGTATTAAATTGATAAGATAAAGTGTGACAAACCCCGACAGTTATCTCTATAATCTTCATAATTGTCACAGCAAAAGTACTGAATGTAGTAAATAATCCCAATATTAGACTTATACCTAGAATTAAATAAAATTCATTTTAACACAATTAAGTTAACAAATCATAACTTAACCTGATAATATAATAAAATGTAAACATATTTTCAAATGAGTTATGCTGTTCAATAAGTCATATCATATAATCATTTTAGAAACAGTTTTTAGATAAATTCTACAATTGATGAGCTTATCTCGGTTCAATATTTATTAGCGAATATTGTGTTTCATACAATATTGAAGTGTGTTATGTTCTTTTTAGGGAAATATCATGTTACCTTTAAAAAATAACGATTTATAATTACTAGTTAAATTTATAACAAATAATTTATATACAAAATCAATGATTTTAAAGCTTAACATTCTTAGTTCAGTAAAAACTTTTTTAAGACGACAAAAAAGGCCAGCATGCTATCAAGTTCCGTTATTTTAAGTTTGAATATATAGTGATATCTTTTTGTGAATCGACAAAAAAGACAATTATGCTATCGTGGTTCCATTATTAAAGGTTTGAATATATTTATATTGGTTTTTGAATCGATTTCCTGCATCTAATCTATACAAGTGAACTTGACATACAAGACACTACCACATCTAGGCATGGTTTTACACATAAAACGATATGCTTTTTCTGGATTTTCAAGCAGATTTACGAAACGATATTATATCTCAAACATACAAGAAATATTAAGTTTTTGCAACGCCAATGTGGATTAAACTCGCGAGTTTCACCTCTTATACCATCATTCACTCTTTATCGATATCAGTGAAAAAAACAACAGATACATCAAGGCAAAAACTAATTGGTAAATGAAACTACATTTAGAGAGCCATGGTGTAATGGTTAGTGGATCGGACTACCAACACAATAGTTCCTGGTTCGATTCCCGTTCCGGAATGAAAATTTCATGGACCAATTTTTCCCTCTCCTTTGACACCATTGTAGTATGGTCTTGAGGAAACGACGATAGTCCGTCAAAAGGGGACGATAAATAGCTGACCTGTGTGAAGCGAGAGTCATATCTTTTGCACGTCAAATGCACCCTGCAAAACTTGTTTCCCAATCCACTATAAATTAATATGTTTAATATGTTTTAAAAAACTCATTTTACTATATCTAAAATATATTATACTTACCGTTCATTTCGACTACATGTTCCTAATGTTTCATATTGTCGGAGGATATTGATTACTATAATCAGAAAATTTATCATACATAAACATGAACCCTTCATGATAAGGAAATTTAGCACATTTGTATGTTTGGTTTATTTTCGGTTCTTTTTGTTACATGAGCATTATTATATGATAGTGCGGAAGTCATCACAATATGTCGTCTGATTTAGTTTCCATGATAACCATGTGCCTAGCAACGGTAATTTACTAATGATTTGTCCCTTTGGATATATTGATTGAAGCGAATTACTTTGGTCCATCAGCTTTCTGCTCAAACCCTGGTGACGTTTTGAAAACAAATGTTGTAGGATCACATAAGGATAGTTTACAAGTAGACATAATCACACTTTATGTCTAATGGTGGCCTCAATTTTGTATTACAATTATACAACATACTTTTTTTAATACCGAAGTCCCACTAGGTAACGATCGCACTACGATCTGTGAAAAAAAATCAAATTTTGATGATCGTAGTACGATCGTGTAGATCGCAGTAAGGTCGTATCACGGTCGTGGTGAGGTTTTCAAGATCGTGATGAACGTGGCCAACTTTGAACATGTTCAAAACAATCATGCTGCGGTCGTGGCGACATCAGGTCGTAGTAGAAGCGTAGTGAGAGCGCACCAAGGTCATATTAAGATCACAAAGGTCAATTTACTAATCTAATGAGAGCGTAGCAAAAACGTGATTCTATTCGGAGAGACTACATTACGACCTCACTTCGACCATCACGTTCTGACAGCGACCCAACTACGCTTCCACTATGACTGTTTCATGTTTACACCACGCTGTTCAAGACCATAGCACGATCCTAGTACGCCCTTTACATCCTCATCACATTCTTTTTACGACCTGACTACATTCATACTACGACCATCATTCTCATTGTCATTTTCACATAAATATATTATATATCTCAAGGTTTTATTTGTCTGTATGAAGTTCTTGTCCATTTTCTCTAACGGCTCAATCATGCTTCTCGTTTATATAGATTAGACCGTTGATTTTCCCGTTTGAACGGTTTTACACTAGAAATTTGTGGGGCCTTTTATAGCTTGCTGTTAGGTGTGAACCAAGACTCCGTGTATAAATTACTTGGATGGAGAGTTGTCTCATTGTCACTCATACCATAGCTTCCTATATCTATTGACACATATGTGTCATCTCTGTTATCGTTCACTAAAATATCGTCATTTGAGCTTTATGGACCAACAAAAGTTTGTAATCTAGGTTGGATTAGTCGGTCCGAAATCTCTGCTTGATCAGGATCCGTTACTATCAGAACTCCTACTGCCTTTACATCAACCACTACCACCACGCCCACGTGTTTTAGAACAAATTGGTGGCATGACTGTATTGTTTCCGAGAAATCTACGTTTTAATCAGAGATAGAAGGAATGGATTTGTATTGATATGGACACGATGTTGGCGTTATAATTGATGACGGTCAGTAAGATCGCGGTATGAACGTAGTATAATCTTTGTAAGAACGTACTATAATCGCAGTAAAAGTGTGGTGAGATCATGCTGCAATCGAATAACTCTTGGTATGGTCGTAGTGAGAACGTGATGAGCGTAAAAAGATCTCGATAAGCGTGGTGAGATCCCAGGGTAAGGACGGAGAGAACGTGATATAATCGTACCGGGATCGTTGAAGCAACGAAATTAGGACGTAGTAGCATCATGAAAGCAATGAAAATGTACGTATTTTAGATCGCTGTGAGCGTATTGAGATCGTGGTCTAGTGGGACTGGTGCTTAACATACTGTGAACTCATTCTTTTCGTGGGTTCCAATTTTCATGGATTAAAAACTTACATGTTCGTGGATTTTTAGATTTGTGGGTTTGCTTAATTCTGCATACAAACCTATATGAAATTTAGAATTCGTTGACAATTGATTTTCGTGGTTCATCTGTGGCCACGAAATCAACGGAACTTGGTATCCCATGCATATAATGAATCCGTAGCACTGTCTTTTTTTACGATTATTCTTTATATTGTTAATCATCTTATACATACTGAGTATTATACAAACCTGAATAGAGGCAAATATACTAAAGGAAAATTCAAACTAATAAGTAGAAAACAAACGTTAAATGCTGTGGCAATAAACGAGGGTACCAAAAAGACAAGACAAAACAAGAAATACCAAAGGATCAGCGACACAAACCAAACAAAATAAACAATGGTAACATGCTCTACTGTAGAAGGTTATTCTACCATTCTCCACTACAAGTTTTGCCCTTCTTTCGTTTGGTATTAACATCAGAGAAAAAAAAGAAAACTACCGTCATTATACTTGACACCAAAATTTTACCAAATTCCTAATGAAGAACGATACATGCCTGTAGCTGGATCATCAAGATGTTTACTGAACATTTTTCTACAGTGCTGACTACTTTAATACTTTCGTCAGTAAAAGATGGCTTTCTAATATATTGTGATGAAATATATTCAACTATTGGTGTCAATAAGATGTGGATTCTTAAAAAAAAGAAAAAAGATCTACTGCTGAATCTTATATCACAATCTGCAATTTTGATGCGACATTTAAACTTTTGATTTTTCTACTATTTACATTATTATTGCCAATGCTCATGATATATTGAACCACACTTATATCAGAAAGAATAAAATGAACTACTCTAACGTTCCAGTCATAAATTTTCATTTATCAGCAGTAACACATCCTCTGTCCTATCGTAAGTTGTTTACATATCTCATTTGATACGTTTTGCTAGTGCATATTCATACTTTTCAGACGGCATTTACAGGAATATATACAGTTACGTAGAAACTACTTCAACAGAGTTATGAGGCGCAAAGATGACAAATGATACTCAGAATATGTTATGGATACCATCACAAATCCATTTATGCATACGATGGTATCTATGTATAACCGTCTAACTTTTTTTTAAACCGTCTTAGATTGTGTTTTATCATCTATGTCGTTTGAATAACAAAGTAACGAACGTAGCTTATTCTTAAATAATGCTGTTTCGCCTAGTGTGAATTTGCATTACTATAAGATGTCTTTTTGTATTTATACTTTCAACATGCACGCATTTTAAAAGTTACGATGTGTCCTTTGTAAGTCTAGTTGGATATTTTGTTACGTGTTTTCGTTTAATTTGTTGTTAAAATTTTGTATTTCCTATATGAATGTCAACATTAAGATAACTAATCAGCTATTTCATTTATACGATTTTTAGTCAAAAATAAATATATTCATAAAATTTATTTGTTTGTACACAATTTTGATTTTGATGAAAAATTACACCATTACTGATACAATTCTGTATTATTATTCTTGAAAGGCTAGATAAAACATAAACAGCTATCTAGACGCAAGTCCCAATTATAAATTATATTTTAGAAGTACACATATGACGTCGGTTTTTGGCGTTAATACTTTCATACTTCTGTTGTGGTTTATTGTTATAAATATATGGAAGGTGTACGTTGTCATTATGTGGTTTACATGTTGTAATGTACTTTTATATTGTTTGTTTATGCAATTTTCTGTTGTTTTTTTCTCGTTTATTTGTACTGTATTCCGGTCACGTTATGGTGTCATTTAAGCGAGATGTTTTGCTAGCCTTCAAACCAAGTTCAACCCACCATTTTGGTGTTCATCAGCTGTCCTGTACTAAGTCATGAATATGATAGTTGTTATTAAATTATCCACTCTCATGTATGTTGGCGGTTGTTTTTTCTAAATAGCTCAGTGTTTCTGTTATTTCGTTATTTTTATTTTATAGTTGATGAGTTTCCCTCGGTTATTGTTTATGATTGGATTTGTTTTTTGCATAATTGATTAATGACTGTTGTACAGCAATAAACTACTGTTGGCTTTAGTTATAAAATATGTGATGGTGATTGCCACACTAATGCTACAAAATATTTTATTATAAAATATTCAGTGATATGTAATTTATATATTAATCTACTGTATAAAAAAAATAAGCTGCGTCGGATAGAAATCGATCTTATGCGCATGTATAAGACTTTAATTGATTTTGGAACATTCAAATACGAATGTTGTATTATTCGTACCAATAGGTTGGGATTTTTTTTTTCGTCCTCCAGGAACGTTACTTTTATATTTGTCCTAACCGAGCGACATAAATCAGTCTTATGAAGAAGAAACGTGAATCTGGCATACATAGGTTACGTGAACATTTCATTTGTAAAAATTATATCTTTCAAAAAACGGAAATGTTTCCTTGTTTAAAATCAAATTATTGCTTAATATCTATAATTTACAGCATTTTTTTGTTGTTAAATATATCCGTTAACCGGTACTTTTGACATTTTCTTTTAATCAGGGAATTATATCACGATAAACTAAAAATACATTTATTTACTTAATACAAAACCCATTTGCAAATATGTCTCTCAATCCTTGACCTGAATTTAAAAAACATATTTATAGATAGTTAAAATGCAACCAGTTTATTGATTTTAAATATACCACGTATAGTATGATTGTTTCAACACAAAGAGTTATTGAATTGGCGAATATTTGAATTTATCAGTGTTTGCTGACTGGTATACTGTCGTCAAATAGAGAATGATTTTTTTTATATATTGTTTGTCTTGTATTACCTATAAAGATTTAGATCTGTGTTTTGTAAATATTTTGTTATATCAAAATTGCGCACAAGGTTCGTCGCAATGTTTATTTTTAACTACGATAAATTTTTCTCTTTAAACATTATAAAATATTTGGCATGGAATCAATTTCGGTTGTATGACGATTACAAGTATTTATATTTAGAAAAAATACACGTTAAAATTCTAACTAAAAAGGGATGCAAGAAGACTGCATTATATTCTTTGACAGGTAAATATATTAATATATCATAACCAATTTTACTACCAAGTGAACACATATAGCATGCAATTGAAATTTGTACGCATACTGTATACGTTATGTTATATAAAAAATTTAAAATCACAATAAAACTGCCGAGAAAAATTCAAAACGGAAAGTCTTCAAGGGTGTGTGCTTCAATATGTTTTGATCGTGCAGTGTTGTATATTGCTCATTTAATTTGTATTTACGAAATTATTTATCTAAACCGCAGTTGATAGTTAATTGCAGCTATTTATCTATAAGAAAGACACTACATAATACTAACCTTTAATCTATTTGATAAAATTATCTAACGACTTGGTTATGTTAAGCAGCTTGGAATCCATCTTAAAACTTTGATTTAAGAACGTTTTGATTTCAATAGTATTTAAAAAAAAAAAAAAAAAAAAAAACAATACCGTTGTTCGAACTATTTTTTTTTTCACAAACAAATTTATTAAAATCAAGCTAAAAATATATTTAATGACTAAAACATATATCTTGCACACGTCATGAATATACATTTAAATAACCTTTTTGACAATGACGTCTACTGTATATAAATAGTGTGCCTTTAAATGACTCATTGATAAGTATAAATTATTACATGGCATTTATCATAGCATACCCTTAATCGGCCGTAGGTCATGATACTAGCTCAAGAGCCACAGGCTCGAGAGCTGATTTCTTGAATGAGGGCCGATAAATGGTTTGATATAGAAATGACATGTAATGATCTTTTTATCATATACTTCAGCAGAAGAGTTACAGACAAGAACTATTAAAATTTTGTCTTTCTTTGAACTTTAAGAAAATAATTTACACACAAAACATATACAAGTATATGATTAAGATAATACTAGAACACACCCGTGATATCGCGGGTCCGTGACAGAATTAAAGTATAAAACTGTGCGCAAGCCTTATCTTAGTATAAGTACTGTCATCTGATAAAGTCATGCCGATTATAAGATACACAATTTTTTCTGCTTTCAAATCTTTCTGTTTGAACCCGTCGAACTGGAACTTTTCAATTATTGGTAATATTAATTATTTGGAAAACAAAAGGTCCTGGAATGGAGTATTTTTTAATCAACAGCATTGTCCTATATTAGTTATAAATAAAGTTGAATTCTTTGATTCGCTGTTTTAGGGAGCTACCATTTGATTTTTATGGGGGGGGGGGCTAGGATGAAAAATTTTGTCCTGCATTTTTTTTTTAGCTGTAATCTCTGTCCTGCCTTTTTATTTTTCACTCTGTTCGGTCCTGCCTCTTTTTTTTTTAGTTTATCCTGACTTTTTTTAACGTAAATTGTCGTCCTGACTTTTTTTTATGCAAGTGTCTCATCCTGCCTTTTTTTTTTACTAAATACTCCTGTCCTGCCTATTTTTTTCCAAATTTCATCCCATCCTAGCCCCCCCCCCCCCCATAAAAATCAAATGGTAGCTCCCTTACGTCATGCCCGCTAACAAATTGAAACTTATTTTTAGTCCAGATTTTTAGTATTCGTATTGTTATCTTAGAAAGTCTTACGGATTAAAATACTACAATAGGTAACAATTTGACAATTTAGTAGTGTCAACCCTGTGATTATGACCCGTGTATATAGCACATTAATCCTGAATACACCGTTTGGTGGTGCGCCTGTCAGATGCGGAACATACAGATAAGGTAATAGGTGATTATACTATTGGTCTCGGTATCGGACTCGACCCGGAACTTCCTAATTATTGGCAATATTAATTACGTGGAAAACAAAAGGGCCTGGAGTGGTGTAATTTTTAATCTACACCTTTGTACTATATTAGTTGTATATAAAGTTGAATTCTTTGATTCGTCGTTTTTGCGTGATGACGGCTGACAAATTGGACCTCGTAATTTTAGTATTATAGATGTTATTATGTTTTTATACCCATTGATTTCTGAACGGGAGAGGTTTTCAATACATTCAAAACTATATTTTAATTGTGTGTTGGTGTGTGTATTATTTTTAGTTACACAGTAATTGAACGAAATGTAATTATAGATTTTTATGTCTGTTATAAAGAATGGATTATATTCTTTGCCGTGCACCACAGTGTTTTTTATGGGAATAAATGATTTTGATGTAGGAAATCTATTATTATTTAGAAGGCCCAAATGTAGTTCCGTAGAAGCCATGACAGGTGCATAATCTGGACAATTACGAAAAGATAAAAAGTTACTACAGTTCCACATAGCCAGTTCATCATAAAAAATACTGTAAATCAGTGCACTTCATTGATTGAAACCGACAATTCTATCACCCTGTTATATTCATAATTCTTTAACTCTATTTTTCAGCCTAATAAACTACTAAGGAAGTTCAAAAAAAAGCTACTAATATGCAACTAGTTATTGGTATACATGTAAGTCAATTAAATTTAATTAACTATCGGGATGAAATATTCTATTCCACAATCTCCATATTTCGCCCATAGGATTGATTTCTCTTGAACAACCCTAAATATCTTTTTGTTATTTATAAGTGCTTTTCTGTTTAACATTTACTGAATGAAATATAATTATAGGCAAGGGATATGCATAAACATTACTAGTTTGGGAGCAATTGGGAAGTTTATACTATTCAGTAGTTGTTAATTACCTGTCAAAACAATATAATACTGAACAATGGTTATAAACAATTACCTCAAAACGGATATCTCTGTTAACCATATGGATTCCCTGTGAATGCAACAGATGTATCCAACGTTTTTGCAAAGGACTAATGCAACTTTTAGCAAATAGAAATATAAGTCATACATACAGCAATCCCATCTTTTCCGTCCAGACAGTTTCAGATAATCTGGCGTCACTAATTCCGTGCAATGATTATTTTACATGTTTTCTAATTGAACAAATACTTTTCAATCACATCCTAATACAAATATATTTGAGTTTAACTAGACATTCATATCACGATAACATGTTCCTGTCCTATACAATACAAATGAATAGAGAAAAGATAGCATTAACTATGAATAGGTATTGATATTGATTTACTTTGTTTTACCTAAAAGATCTTTTTTGTATAGGTTTTATCTGTGTTTTTTCATTTATCTAGTATTGCTAAAATACAGTTTTATGTTTTTTAATAAAAAAAAATTGATTATCGCGTGTTTGGGTCATGATGTAACCTTTACATAAATGTACCTTGGCAATGATTTATTAATGTTGTTTGCTAAAACATCAGACCCCTCTTTAGGTTATTATAATCATTTCTCAGAGATAAGATTGATAAGCAAACATAAAAAATATTAAACTTGATAAATTTTGAAAGCCGCAAGCTTTAATGTTACATGTAGCTATTTATTTCTATCAAACATGTTAGAATATACAATTCATCAATTTGTTGTTTATCAAATATCTCGATTTTCTTTAAGCTAATGCTGTGTGTTAGTTTCACTATTGGTATGACATGTCCCGAATCATCACAATGGAAATTGCGAGGCAGTGGATATTGCAATCGTACTCATCCTTTTTATAGCTGCTTATATGATGAAAACCACATGATGTACATTGAATCTTGTAGAGAACGTCCTGATTTTCAAAGACCAGGTAATTATACATTTTCTCATAAATCCGTTGTTATTTATTTAGATCATACAAATACAAGTGCAATTCCCTTATAATATTTAATTTTACATTCCAAAACAAACAAAAAAAACATAGCTTCATTGCATGCTTTTTGCATAAACTATTGCATTTCATTGATTACAGACGTTCCATATGTTATGGAACGTAAACACTGTTAACTGTCATTTGTTTTCTCAATAATGAAAAATATGCACATGCATTTCTCATAAAGCATTTGTTTATTTTTTAAGGTTGACGAGGCTTGTGATTTATGACATTTTATTGTTTCTGGTCGTTTCTGATATATAAAGATGGACTTCTGATTAGGTAACATGTTCCGACTATGATTTCAAAGGCGTTATTGGTAAGCAAATTGTTTACCATATCTATATCAAGTTACTTTTATTTTGTTTCCTAGTGTCACATGTAAGACGTGCAATTATGAAAAGAACATTGCTTTTTATATTGCCCTATCATCACTGAAAACATTTGCAAAATTTGTTCCCGCTGTGGCCATTTGTTGGTATCGTTTTTGTGCTGTGTTTGTTTAACTTTCTTACATTAATATCTTTGGGTATATTGTAGGATATAAATTCATTATCAGAGGTGACTTAGATGGAAAACCATGTGATGATACCAATTATCAGCCTATTAAATTCTGGACCAATGGAAGCAGTCATTGTTTGTTCAAAAAGTCGACTTGTAATGAAGAAGGTCAGCTTACTTTTAACAACGGTAATGGAACATCAAATAGAAAGTGTCGATGTGACTATGCTGCTGGGTATGCTTTCGTTACTAAACCTGAGGCAAAATGTTTTTGTAATCCAGAGCAGGAAGACTGTGCCTGCTATTTGATAGCATGCAAGCCATTGTATGTGCTTACTCCAGGTCAGTAAGTTATATACCTTGCATAAGAACAACGAGCTTTGATATATTTACACTCACATGACTTATTGAACAACTAAACTAATGTTTGAAATCTAAATAAGAAAGACGAAATAGACCCAAAAAATGACAATGACATTGGAAACAAAACAGTAGTACTGGCTTACAATTGTAGCTTATAAGCATCGTATTCATTAAAAGACAAGAAAAAACTAGTTTAAGATAGATATTTAATTGTAAAAGAACAGATTCCTGTGTTTGGAAAACAATATGAATGAATACGTAGTGGTTATATGAAGTATGCGGTAGAATTTATACTTGTTAGTTTCAACCAACCTTAAGGAGATAATTAAAGTTCCAAAGAAAACATAATTGTAAGATTTAGGAACTGAAATGAAATGGCCGTTATGATTTTTAATACATGTTGTAGTTGCATTTGCCACTCAATTATGAAGTATCAATGACTTTATTTATCTAAAACGTAGGGTGTTGTTCTTTGTAATTTGTATTCTGTTTTGATATTTTTAAATTTTTGAAAGCTATTGATAAATTATAACCATGTTTGAGGGATTGTAATGTTGAACAACTATAGTTTATATCAGGAAAAAAACATTCTGACATCACTCTTTTATTCATCATGTTCATATGAACTGTTTTAAGCATTACTATCAATTTTCAATTTATTTCAATAAAAAATCATGTGTTATGCTGTCTCATCAGGACAACATAAGTTTATCGACGTTCGAATCACGTTATTTGAATTTTTTAGGCTTACAAATATAAATGAAAAGCATTTCTTTAAATCGGAAAAAATGTACAATAAAAAAGAAAATTAAATAAAGAACTAAACAAAACAGAAAACAATAAGCAGTTACAGCACACTATTTTATTCGGCAACACGTTGTTTATATTAATCTTTATTTTTACAGATTATGAATGCATACACCAAATTGAATGGTCTGGCGATTTTAAGTGTCCTCTCCAAAAAGAATCGAGGTATGTTTATAATGATATTAAAAACCTATTTGAAAATTACTTTTCAACTGTACTTGGATATCAGCCCCTAAATAATGGCATTTACAATTTTTATTATAAGGAACTTTTTTAATGTATGAGTAGAAATAAGATCGAAAATATACTGCACGCTGACTAATCCATGTAGAGTTTTTTTTTATATGTACACCAAAGTTTAAGGTTATTTCGAATAGACTGACACATCTTAACCGTCATTCCTTATGATTTCATTTTAAATGCCATTACTCGGGATTTCAAACTGAAAAGTGTTGGTGACTTCACATCACATACCTAACTTATTTCTATGAGCGGTTGGATAAAATACTTTAAGACAAGTAGAAGACGTATCAAATACACAAGATAATTATTGAACCTACCAATTAGTAATGTGAGTTAGTCAACAGATTTATTGCTGTAACAATTGGTAAAACAAAACTACTCAATCACTATCTATTTTCTATTATGAATAAGATTTTTTTCATATTCATGTTAAGAGTAAGAATATACTCCTGTTCAAACCATACAAAATACATTAAAAAACTCAAATACAAAAACGAATTCAAAGAAAATTCAAAAGGTGAAGATTTTTATCAAATGTAAAAATCAAAAGCTTAAACATATCATACCAAAACAACTGTCATGTGTCTGACTTGGTACAGGCATTTCCTTATGTTGATCATAGTGGAGTGAACATGATTGTATAGCCGTATCGAAAAAAAACAATTTGGTGATATTGCAGAAATGGAGTAAACAACATTATTTGACAAAGGTACCAGGGCTTTAATTGTGTACGCCAGACGCGTGTTTCGTCTGTATCAGTGACGCTCAGATCAGTTTTTTGCGTGGTTTTATTGATTTTTGTTAAATCATTTGCTTTACAGTTTGAACGAGGAACAAACAACCAAATCTACCGCTTGTCCATTTTTAAGACATGAAGAAGGTAATAAATAGATAACAAAATTACATAACTCCGAGTCCATGATCAGTGATAAAAAAACATTCATGAAACTTAAGTCTTTTTCATCTATCAAAATATCGAGTACGTAAGCAAACCAAGTAAACAAAGTATAGACCAATTCACCTTAATCTGGATCTGTAACAGAAAGAATCAAAGGAACACTTTCAGTGTTGAGGGCATCAGTTTTAAATGGATATATTTCGTCCCTCATTTAATGTCATCATACAATTTGAATTATAGATGACTCTTAATTCCTACGTAATGATAAACGTAATCTGAGTTATTCACATGTTATTGATAATACGTAGTCGGGTCGGGCAAAATCACATGTTATAGAAACGTATGAAGACGTTAGATTATTAGAGAAATTAGTTATGAGGTTGCTTAGGCAGCTGATGAAACTATATCGATCAATATTTTCTATAATAAATAACTTAAGTAGGACTTGTACTAAATACACCACCACTGGAAATAAACTTATCATAGATACCAGGACTAAATTTTGTATATACACCAGACGCGTGTTTCGTCTACAAAAGACTGATCAGTGACGCTCGAATCCAAAAAAAGTTAAAAAGGCCAAATAAAGTACGAAGTTGAAGAGCATTGAGGACCAAAATTCCTAAAAGTTTTGCCAAATCCAGCTAAGGTAATCTATGCCTGAGGTAGAAAAGCCTTAGTATTTCAAAAATTCTAAATTTTGTAAACAGTTAATTCATAAATATAACCATATCAATGATAATTAATGTCAGCACAAAAAGTACTTCTGACTACTGGGCTGGGAACGATATTTTCATATAATTAAAAACAAATTGTTCTGAGAACAATTGAAGGTCTTTCCACCAGTAAATATCTATTTTGATATTAAAATATTAAAAATCAATCTAAAATGTCAGTTCCTATGGCTTTCTGATGTTTAGATATGAATTTTAAGCAAAGGTCATAATCTAGAGCGTCAAATTAACCTATGACCTTGACCTCAATTTCAAGGTCACTAACTGAGCATCTAAAATTAAAAGACCCTAGGTCTCTAATATGTATGGTTAATAAGTTATATCACTTCACGCATAATTTAAGATATGATAGGGGCTAAAACTCCCATTCATTATTTACGCACCCTTTCAACTAAAATTATTTAGTTACCACATGTCGCAACTAACAATTCATACAAAATAATTTGTCGATATCTTATAAGGTTAATTAAAATGAGTGAAAATAAGACAAATTCAAAAATTAGAATATGACCTTGACCTTTGACCTTGACCTAATTTTCATTTTTTTGGACCAAGGACCTCAAATCAAAAGATCCTAGGTCTCTATCACTTATGGTTTATAATATAGAAATTCATATCACTTATATCAGATGCATAAGGGGAAATAACTCTCATATGGAGCGGTCATATTGTTTCGGTCAAAATAAGACAAATCATGCAAAGGATATAACGAGCAATTTTGTAAAATAAATTTGTCGTTATCTTTTACGGTTGCAAAGGAGTTGTGAGCACAAGGAAAACAGTGTTTGGGGAGATAACTCCTACAAAGAAAAGTATTCGGTTACGCAGGGTAAATTTCAAAAGCGCATAAACTGTTCGATATCATATACCAAATATCAAAGCGACATATTGCGAAACAAATGTTTATCGCAAGAACAAAATTAGGCGGAAGAAAACAAAAAAAAAAAAAATAATCAGAAGAAAAACAATAGGTCTTTCCACAGAAAAGTGGAAAGACCTAATTATCTTCGTTTCAAATCATAAAATGTACATACTAAAGCAATCTTATTAATAATAATAAATTAGTTGTATAAAACACAGGATACAGGCGCGTTAACTTATGCAATTGATGGGAATTTGATGATATGTTTGAAACACCACATTCTTCATTGTTCTTTCTAATATTGCAATGGACATTTTTTTTTACAGTATGGAGTGAAGACAATGTGTATGATATTACGAATATGCGGAAGCCTACATATATAGCATTACTAGCTCTTATGTTGACGTGTAAGATGATAAATGTATTGAAAGTAATATACAACAGTGAATAAAAAAGCAAATAATTACACCCTACAAAAGAAAACGCATGTAAAAATTGAAGTTCCCATCTTTGATTCTACTAGAACACACCCGTGATATCGCGGGTCCGTGACTGAATTAAAGTATATAACTATGCGCAAGCCTTATTTTAGTATTATTTTTATCTGATAAAGTCATGCCGATTATAAGATACACAGTTTTCTCTGCTTTCAAATCTTTCTGTTTGAACCCGTCGAGCTGGAACTTATCAATTATTGGTAATATTAATTATTTGGATAACAAAAGGTCCTGGAATGGAGTATTTTTTAATCAACAGCATTGTCCTATGTTAGTTATAAATAAAGTTGAATTCTTTGATTCACTGTTTTATGTCATGCCCGCTAACAAATTGAAAACGGTTCCTATATACACCTCATTTTTAGTCCAGATTTTTAGTATTCGTATTGTTATCTTAGAAAGTATTACTGATTAAAATACTACAATAGGTACAATTTAGTAGTGTCAACCCTGTGATTATGATCCGTGTATATAGCATAATCCTAAATACACCGTTTGGTGGTGCACCTGTTAGATGCGGAACGTACAGATAAGGTAATAGGTAACAGGTGAATATACTATTGATATCGGTATCGGACTCGACCAGGAACTTCTTAATTATTGGCAATATTAATTACGTGGAAAACAAAAGGGCCTGGAGTGGTGAAATTTTTAATCTACACCTTTGTACTATATTAGTTATATATAAAGCTGAATTCTTTGATTCGTCGTTTTTACGTGATGACAGCTGACAAATTGGACCTCGTAATTTTAGTATTATATATGTTTGCTTTCAATGGAGAAGAATATCATCAATATACAAAAAAATCGTGACGTCGACTATGAATGTTCCGTGCCAACTCGGGAATATGTTACTGCTTATCTAATAGTGTTTTTCTATGTATTTTGATGTTTATTTTTTATGCAGATCTGTGTTTCTGTTGTTTCATTGTTTCCTCATTGCTGATGTTTTTTTCCTCGGTTTTAGTGTTTAGGTATGCTCTTTTTCGCTCAATCGATACATAGTGGTATATTATGTACTTTGTTTAACCTATTTTTAATTTACTTTACATTATGTCTGAAAATTATATTGTAATTATTCTGCTCATTTTGGGCGCCGTGATTGGCAACTAAAATATTTGTTGTTGTTGTTGTTGGTTGTTTGTTGTTGGTATAATAATGTTGTCTTTATTTATAAAAACATGTTTCGTTAAATTAGAGAAACATGTACAAGTGTATTACTCAGTCAATAATTGGGATGATAAATAATAAGAGAGATCGGGGTGTACATTTGTTTTTTGCTACTCGAACTACAAATCATTGTATATCATTTGAGCCAACTTGATTGTCGTTCGAGTATGTTGCATACTGTGGTACATTTTTAAACAGTTACATTTTTGATAGTGTTTTCAGTATTAAGAAACTTTTTATTTTTTAAAAACAAACAATTCGCTGTTAAACATGACATTTAATACCGATTTCAGATAAAAATACGAAAACAAAATAACTATGAGAACTAATTCGACTTGTATTACGTCGTTCCAATTGTATAAAGATTCAAGAAAATACTAAAAACTAGATACAAGTGTTTAAAAGATTTTCTTAATCATTTTATTTTTTGTAATCTTTTTGTAGTTATAATGCTAATAACTATTTGCAAGAAGTGTTTGAGAAAAAGTTTAGAAAAATGCAGTAAGTATATCATTTGTTTTGTTTTTGGTTTGTTCACTTCGCAAAACAATCTCTTCAGTAAGTCTCAGTAAACAAGACAATTGTATATCCGAAGTTGTCATCGAAAAGTGATTACAGAATATGTCATAGTAATACTGATCATGTCAAAAGCATATTAGCATTTACCTCTCAAATTTTGCATGCAATTAACACGTATTAACTTACAAACAGTCATACACATGATACAGGCTAATCAATGATCCATATATTTGTTCATTGCACAATATTTTTGAAGTAGAAAAGATCTAAACAAATCACCGGTAAATGTAAATGCTTGTTGAAATACGTATTTCTGTTTGTTCAAGCTTTTGAAAAAAGTTAGAATACCGAACATTATTTAAGACTGGAATTACGCAGTCATGATTGTTAAAAATATAATAAGATTTTTCAATACAAAGATCACTATAAAATGTAAATGCATATATATGAGACGTGGATAAAAGAACATTGCAAAAGTTGGCAAAAGTTGGCGATATGCACTGGACAATAAAAAGGTAAATTCATATAATCCCTTAAATCTGACATCTTAAAACGGATTCTTTAAAGAGTTAAGAACAAGATTTAATACACTGGTTAGCGTTATTTAAATAATGTTATTTATTATGAATTGGTAAAATAAAATGTCCGTGAGCATTGATTTTAATAATTACTTCACTTGAGATTAACCTTTTTTTCTGTTTTCCAACAAACAAACGAACATATAGAGGTAAACAAATTGAACAAATGATTAAATAGATAAAATTATTCCATCTCAATATGAGCGGGGTTTATTTTATTTTAGGTAATTGTCTACATATTGAAGAATACATCGTTAAAGGAGTTAGGGAGGAAATTCAAAATTACATAACTGGTAGGTTTGAGAGATTGATTGTCAATATGTCATATATTTCATAACGAATGCTTATGTTTTGGTATAGCAAACTGGCAGAATAATATCATATGTTAGATTGCAACAAATTCTAAATAATCACGGTACTTGGGGGGACTTCTCATTTACATGGTAATAGGACGTGCCGCTGAAAAAGGTCACCTTTTCGAGCTTGAAATAATATAAATCGGTCGAGAATTCTATCAGACCAAATTAATCTCTTTTTGGGACTTTGGTATTCCATTTTTACAATTACACTTACATCACCTATGCAATATATGAAATGATATATATTTTTAAAATATCGGGTGGGTAATATAATTCAAGGGACACTCTTTAATCAATTAAGTAATAAAGCTCCACCCCTTCCCGAGTTATGTAATTTAGTGTATGCAATGTGCGAATCCTGAAATGCCATTTTCACTGTATCCAAGATGAATTTCTTATGTAAAATGATAAATAAACAGAGGACAAATTCATGATTTTTTAATAAAATAAAAAATAATATACAATATATACTGTTTTTATAAAATCATGATGAATGTGTTTGATGCGGACAGGTTTTAATCTCGCCTCCTGTCATCCAGGTGTAAGATTGATACAAAAATATATGAATATAAAGAATATTTCACAAACAGAGCGTGCAAGAGATTTAAAAGTAGCAGTCAAGTTTTATTTGTAGAAAAATGAACCTTTCAACTTGATTAAAAATATAGTATAACTTCAAACGGGTGTTGTTAAGCTTGTTGATATTGTATCAAATTCCACTATGTTGTGTTTGTAATGCGATTCATTTTTACTGTTAAATAATGATACTAGACTTTCATTTATACCGTAGAATGATTCAATTTTGATTTATATACGCATTTCCACAGAAGGATATTAGTTAATTTTCCTCATATAAAGTCGAAGTTTAGCCGACTCTTTAAAAAAAAGTTATGAAGTAAGAAGGATTGATTACATCTGCATACTAAGTGAGTGAAAGTCTGAGGTAACAAATCAAAAAATTCCGTAAAAAATAAATTTCTTGCTAATATAATATTTTCAATTCTATTTTGTCTGAGCATTTGTTCAGACTCAGATCTATATATGCTATATGTAGGATTAAATATGTCATCTTCTATGATACGCCATCATTGTATAAATATATCTTAGGCAGCTACATTGTAAGCCCATTCATGTCACCGAAAAAGCAGTTATCGCTTTCAGTCTACATATGCAGCACATACATATAAAACGTCATAAGAGCTATTTTCCTAATGCCTTTAGTTTAAAGGTGTAGTTGGCTTTTGCTTGCTTTGATAAATGTTTTCCTAAGCCTTGTAATTATAATTGGGCAAAACTTTATACTAAAAAGCAAGCAAATCAAGCATTAAGAAATAGCTCTAATGGATGCCTCTTTGACAACAAGTCCAGTCACAAAACGATCTTCATTCACTAATGAGTAAGTGGTAACGTTTTCGTCTCGCACAAACAATTGCTAAAATTACATTTTACGCTTAGATGGCTGCATAATTGATTTTTCTTATGCCATTTTTTATACATCTTATACAGTAAAGAAAGTTCGAGCATCCGTCGAGTCACCTTAGTATATGTTTGAATTTCTCATAAATCGTTGTTACAAATAAGTACATTCGTAAATGTGAGAATACAAGGATGTATATAATACAGTTCATTGTAACATGTTAAAATGGTTGTAAACCTCGGAGGAGTATAACCACCGTGCAATTGATTCCGGACGTTAATCGCTGCTTCGTCAAACAATATAAAATATAAAAAGGAAGAAATGGTATGATTGCCAATGAGACAATTTTACACAAGAGACCAATGACACAGAATTAACAAATGTATGTCACCGTACGGCCTTCAACAATGAACAAAGCCCATACCGCATAGTCAGCTATAAATGGCCCCGAAATGACACATGTAAAACAATAAACAATAAAGAAGGAGTGATTGCTTTAAACTAACAAGTTCTACTTTTTCTTATGTTTTGGGCAAAAGTTGTAAACCAAATATAATCAGCAATGCAAGATCTACAAAAAATAGATCATTGTCACAGATTCTATTCTAGTCCATAAGATAAGGAGTATTCATTTTTTAAGATGCACATAGACATGGTTGAGTGAAACAGACTCTTTTGACTCTCTTGTTTTATATCTAAAGAATTGGGTCATGCAATGATCTTAGCTCAGACATATTTGTATCGTCATATGTCGTACTAACCATTGCAACCGCGAAGTACACACGTAGTGTTGTTTTGCTCGTCGTGGGAAAATCGTATTATCATTGTAGTTATAAGCGTAATAAAGACGTTGTACATCTGGGCGGAGCGAAACCTTACAGTTGTCTTCTGATTACACTACGTTTTCAAAGCGACAATGATTAAGATTGATTCCAAAGCTAATGTCAATATGGGCCAGATTATTGCAGCTTCGCTTTGCGTATGACTGTAATTTACAGTGTCAGCTTATAACAGTTACTGAATCAGTAACAATATTCTTAACCAATATTTACTAATTATTCTACTATTGACGTGAATTTAATCAGAAACAGTGGTTAATGAAGATGAACATCATACAATGCACCTTAACATTATGAATTTACGTATATGTTTTTTACTTGAATTTCACAAGGTATGCAGTCTCATTTTCAAAGATAAGTAAACTTTACTGTTGCTTAACATTTTCTGATATTTGAATTTTTTAGATAAAGCTGCAGCCAAATTTCAACTAGAATCTAATTACAAAGATATTGTCACAACAATACGATATAGACCAATTGTTCAACAATTAATATCAAGGGGGGTATTAAAAGCTGACGATAGGGAAGAAATAGATAAGTGCCAAGGGCCAGTTAAGCGAAATCAAAAACTTCTAGCAATAATATGGAATAAAGGAACTGACGCATACAAAGAATTCTTGTCAGTGCTAGAAAGTGATTCAACTTATAATAATCTTGTCGCACAGCTCAACAGCACAAAAGGTAGTTGTATTTTCTGTTTCCGGTCCAATCTTAACCTCAGCGGTGAATATAAACGTTCTTTTGAAATGTTTAAATGTTCTTTTTTTTATTTAAAATGAAATGAAATTGTTACCATAATGTAATGATAAAGTGTATTTATTGAAAGACATGTGTTCGGAAATGTAAGATAGCAATATGTTGCTTATAATATGTTTTAACATACTTTTTCAATTGCAATAAGTAATTCAGTAACACTAAGCGATTTGTAACTTATATGGTGTATTACGTAGCATTCTACCATTTGTGTTCAAATACCAAACAAATTAAATCAATTCATGTGTGAGATGAACAGTTGACAATCTCTACTGTATACTATAAGTTTTAATATATTTAAAAACAGTATTTTGTTATATCATGTTAATAGCTGTGTGTGTTTTTGCGGGTTGTATCTTAATGGGAAATTCATGCATCTCTATCAACAGGTAGGGTTAATGACAGTGACATACTGCTAACTGACTGTGATGGTCTACATAATGAAAAAATTCCAAAGGATATACGGGGTAATTATAGAAATTTAAAAAAATGTGAATTAGTGTGATTGCGCACAAGAACGTCTTTTTTTATTGATAGCTTTTATTTGAAATATGTATTAAAGAAATAAGGTTAGCGTTAACTTACAACCAAACTTATAAGTGGTAAACACTTTTACCTGTATTGTGATAGCAAAGGCGTTTCTTATCGTTTCAATAACTGAAATGAATAAACTGTTTATTCGTCTATCACACATTTGTGACGTTAACTTTATGTGTTTGCATTTGACAATTTATTGTTTCCGATGTGATTTAAATATCTTAGTTGTGTTTTATACTTTAAGTACACCATTAAGAAAGATAGGGTGTCTTCCTCCATCTTGGATATTGAAATACCAGAAAACAATCGGTCTCGATTGATAATAAAATGTGCAAATTTTGAGAGTAGTTGGTAATTCATGTGTAAGAGATTTAATTTCAATCTAGAAAATGACATGTTTTATCATATTAATGGTTGTTTTTTTTACAAAAAATAGATTACTTTTGTTTGATTTTTTTTTTCCAATTTTGCATTATTAGGGAAGACAATCGTAATGTAAGAACAAAGAATTCAGATAAAGTTACTTTGACAATAGAGAAGTGTTAAGAATTGACCTATTTTATTATGCAGCAAGAAAACGAGTCCCGTGACCCCATTTTTACTTTTTCTTATCTGAAAGAATAATACTAGATAGCACCTCATATTTTATTTCAAAATTCTATGGTGTAGTTTTTGTTAAATGGCAGAAATTTGGGTTTTCCATGTATAATCTATACAAAATCTGTCAATCTTGCGCAAAACCTGTAGCGTGTTAATAAGCACAGTGACCAATTCTTTTTATTGTTATCTTTTTTAAATACATGATATAAACAACATTTTGGCAAATTATTTAAAAACTCTATGGATTATAATTTAGACACCCTATCTTCCTTAAGGAGTCTTGGTGGTAGTAAATTGAAGTTAGAGCTTATCCTGTATAATTTGTTGATTGCAACCGTTTATCATAAGGTTTAAAATAAAGCACAAAAAAGTAGGAAGTCACCGACCATCTACGCAAATTACTGACTACTAAAATATCCTAATGATTCATACAATTTTTACAAAAGTTAGAACTGCTATACCGTTATCTTTTAGAGAAAAGAATCATAGATTTCCATTATTATCTAAGAGAGTTAAGTAATGAAGGTCAGAAAAGACAAAAACGGGGGGGGGGACGGTTCACATACCTTTGAAAAGAGATGAAACAGTGTAAATCAATGGCAAGCAAAAAAGGTTATTTTTTAACCTACACCTTATAAACTGAATATCACTTTATGGTTAACCGTACCCATTAGGGATATGCAGGCCCAAATTAAATTTTAGGTCATTTGAAAATCGTAGGTACAAAGGTAATGAAAATTACAAATAATCTAAATTTATGTAATTTCAGAAAGTTTTGATGTTAATTTATGAGATTAACTTTCATACAAATTTAAACAAGAAATAAATGAAAATTGGCCAGGATGAGTCTCTGGCCTGGGGTTGTAGTCTTCAATTCTGTATTCCTTCATTTTGTATGTCATTGTATCTATTATTTCTATTTCTTCCCTTTATTCTACACTTGTTATCCACTATTCATTTCGCTGTAGACACCGTCTAGAGATTCATGGATTGTAGAGTTTTTCGGTCAAAGTCACTATTGTTAAAAAAAAAGTCATGCTTGATTAAACAATGTTTAAGGGAACAATCTAGATTTTTTTTTAAAGATTTAAACTCCTGGGGATAATGTTCTGTATTATATGTAATGTCATTAGAACATTGTCATTAATCAGCCTACTAGATGACATTTAAACAAATTTGAGTTTCTCTCTTTTCCTCCAGGTTTTATATGGGAAACCTCTAACACCAATTCCTTTGAAATAAACAAAATAGATGCATACTGGCATTTGGAATTATGCCTCTCTGCAAACTTCATGACTTACGTTTCACGTTCTTGGTAACTGTGAAAAAAGTTTAGATTAACATGTTTTCTGTGTCTGTCCAAAGTCCTGAGCTTGCAATTCAGTGGTTGTCATTGCTGTTGTTATTTCTGTTGTTGGGTTTTTGATTTTTTTTTTTTTTTGTCGTTTGTTGTTGTCATTTCAGGTTTATTTTTTTGTGTTTTGTATATAAACTAGGCTGTTGGTTTTCTATTTTCAATTGCTTTACATTTGTCATTTCGTTGTATAGATTACTTGCGGTATGTAATTGACTCATTGTTAAAGGCCATAGAGTGAACTATAGTTCTATACTTGTATGTCTTTTGGTCTCTGGTGGGAAGTTTTTTCAGTGGCAATTATGCTGCTTCTCATTAGCACTCTTTCCATATTCTTATATGAATCTGAAATTTGAACATAATGTTGACAATCATAACATACAGGACAGTTTCTTTGTGTGTTGTATAATGAATCATTAGAGGAGCCGTTTATATATAAGTTTCAAGGGGTAATAGTTACGAGATATACATAAAAATTAAAGTACGGTTTTGTTTGTTCAATCATTAGATAATAGAATAGTGAAATAAAAATTCGCTTTTAGCAGCCAGTATGGTTAATTTTGTCTACTAAAGATAAGAAACATTGATGATGAATTATTTACTTGCAAGTGAATAATTTGATTTCATTGAATCCCTTTTTATGTGAACTTAAATTGTATCCCTTCGCTAGAGATGAATAAGCATGAATTGTGTGTGTTTTATTTATTAAAAGGAAAAGAATGTCAACATCGAAATAAAAACAAATGTAAATCATGTGATTGACTGATTCGATTCACAAAAAAGCATTATTATACAGGTTAAATTGATGGTAAACATATATTTTTAATCTATTATATGAAGTAAAACAGACAAAAAATATAAAATTGCACGATTTCACTTTCTTTTTATATCTATATTTATGTTTATTTCGCTTATATGACCACCGGATTTTTATGTTTTTGAAGTAACATTCATAAAAAATATCAGGTTCAATAGTGTGTAAGATTTGTCTTAAACTCAAAACGTGTGATTATAAAACACAAAATGTCTTGCCATTAAATATAGGTCCCAGTAAAAAAAAACATTGTTGAGGAGATGTGTGGTACTATTAAAGAATACTGTTATGGTGATAAATCACTATAGATTTCTGTGAAACATCCATAAACTTAAGACTTAACTGAAGACACAAATGTATGAAAGTAGTTTATAGTGAGTCAAGTAACGTATTGTACTACTAGTAAACATGATGTCTGTGGTCAATACATATCATTGATTATTAGCATAAGTGTCTGAGAAATGAAGCAAAATACAAAGCTGAATAGGAATGTGCATGTACATACTTATGGACTGAACGGGTATATCTATATAATCCATTCACATTTGTGGCAGGGCAACGTAACATCCAATCTTGGTATCTACTACAAATATGAATAACAACAGGCATTATAGCTCACAAAAGTTATACCAAATATTTCTCGAAGCTTCCGTTTTTCTTTTTTATGTGTAAACTTGTGTTATGCCTAAATTTACCAAATATTAATTTTCAATGATACAGAGCCAATAGATATACGAAGATTGGGTATGATTGCCAATTAGACAACTCTCGAAATAAGTCACAATTTGTAAAATGACACTACAGAAGGACCTTTCACACATAGCCAAAACCATTTTATACTCTTACGGTATGATATTTGTAACAATGGGTTTTTTTCTTTGAAGGAAAATTAAGTATATGTGGAAGATTTTTTTAGATAAACAAAAACTTATAAATTTTAAATTGGAAGACAAATGATTTATGTGTCATAGATATAGGAATATGTGGTATGATTGCCAAAATGGTGGATTGAACCTGGTTTTATAGCTGTTAAACAATTATTATAATAGTACTTGATTTTTTCTAAAAGAAATATTATCAAGGAAGTGAAATACCCCATGAATGTATATCTCCAAGTCATTAGACACGGAAAACTATGCAATCGGGCTAATGTCATAACAGTGTTTAATATGTAGGTTTTGCACTGCTGAAATTTCTTGATAACTACCTGAATTAAATGAACTTCCGTTAAGGTAGTACAAAACATGTACTTACTTTTCTACATTGGCTAGAGGTATAGGGGGGGTTGAGATCTCACAAACATGTTTAACCCCGCCGCATTTTTACGCCTGTCCCAAGTCAGGAGCCTCTGGCCTTTGTTAGTCTTGTATTATTTTAATTTTAGTTTCTTGTGTACAATTTGGAAATTAGTATGGCGTTCATTATCACTGAACTAGTATATATTTGTTTAGGGGCCAGCTGAAGGACGCCTCCGGGTGCGGGAATTTCTCGCTACATTGAAGACCTGTTGGTAACCTTCTGCTGTTGTGTTTTTTCCAATGGTCGGGTTGTTGTCTCTTTGGCACATTCCCCATTTCCATTCTCAATTTAACTCATCTAATTCATCCCTTTCTTTTGAATTAACCCTTAAGGGAAACAAACAAAATTAGGAAAAGGTGTGTTTTTGAAGGGTCTACATACAAAGACATATTATTTGACAAGGATGAGATTTTGGCAAATCATAATTCTTTTATGGCTTTAATGAACGGGACATTGAACAACAAATCGGAGAAATTACCTTGTTTGTATCGGATACCAACGCTTCGAACAATGCCGTACAAAGAACGGTATATTGCTGGCTCATCTGCATGTTCCACGTCCATTAGATTGACAAAAAAATATGTCCACAGTGAAAGAGCATCTTCAGAAATACTGTAAAAACTGTTTACTCGCGTAGTGGTATTAACCAAATGTGGAATTCTAAACTTTCTAACGAACTCCTTGATAATTTAAAATGTCGGTTTATTTCTTAAAGTAGTTTTATCAAAACATTTTCAACTTTGTATACCACCATTCCCCATGAGAAGATGAAAGATCGCGTGAAAGAAATAATCCACAATGCCTCTCCACATGCAAATGGCAGCATACGATATAAATGCATTACTTTGGAATATCATTAGGCATATTTTGTTCATAGTGAACAAAAGGGTAAAACATACTACACAGAGGAACTAGTGAACATTATGCTGGAGTGTCTTATCGACAACTTTATTGTTGAATTTGGAGGTCGATTTTTGCAACACTCTGTCTGCATTCCTATTGGAACGAATTGTGCGCCTCTTCTTGTCGAACTCTTCTTTTTTTCATATGAATCAGAGTTCCTTCATACATTTGTCAAAAACTAAGAAAATCAAAGAAGTCATGCAGATCATTCGATTTCATTTTCAGATATATTGATGATGTTCTTTCCATTAACAATCCGAACTTTTGTGATTGAGTTTCATTAATATATTCCCTAGAACTAGAAATTAAAAAACAACAGACACGGCTTCCTCCGCCTCATTTTTCGACTTATGCATCGAATTTGGCATACAATGTACACAGTTATCTCAGTACCAGAATTAACGACAAACGAGACGATTTTATTTTTGATTATCAATTTCCCGTACCTTAGTAGCAATATACCAACTTCACCTGCATATGGGATATACATATTCCAACTTATTCGATATTCCAGAACTTGTAGTTCATATTCAGACTTTGTAAAACGTCACCAATGTATGAGCAGAGAGTTGATGAACCCAGGGTATGTCAAAGATCGTCTCGTCCTTTTTCTTAAAAAAATGCATCGGAAGGCACCAAAACCGTGTTGATAAATATTCCGTATCAACTGCACAAACAATACATGCTGGTATTGGTGTATAGCTTCTGCGTACTGACGTTGTTTATCATCTTAGTAACGAGTAATATTGTTATTTTATTTGTCTTTATCCATTATTAATACAACTTTTACTGTTTGGTCTGTTTTCAGTGATATCCATTTGACGTAACACGATACTTGTACATCCCGTCAATATTATCTTTCATTTTTACTGGTCAGTTTTGAACGTGTGACTTTTTGTGTTTCTTTTGTACATATGACGTGGCTCCGTACTTTTAAATACCCCGGCATTATGTTATTGTTCTATTATATGTCTGTTTTGTTCACGCATCGTTGTAAATATAATGGAATCTGATGCGACTGTCATACGAGTGAGAGGGTGTAACGCTATAAAACCAGGTTCAGTCCACCATTTTCTATATTTGAACATGCCTGTACCAAGTCAGGAATATGACAGTTGTTGTCCATTCGTTTGATGAGTTTGATCATTTGATTTTGCATTCAGTTAGAGACTTTCCGTTTAGAATTTTTGAGAGTTCTATAATTTTGTTAATTTTACTTTTTAATACGCCGAATTTTAAATTTTCTCACATTTTGCCTGTACAAAAACTAGACTTCTGGTTTCGAGTAAACCATTTAAATCTGATACCAGAGAAGGAAGTTTTGGTAGAGCTTGCTCGTTTAATTTGAACATTTTTAAAGTGAGGGCACCATCTTTATTGCTGCAATGTACACGCTAATAATTAAAACAGTTTTGTATGCACAATCCTCTGACTCACAGAAGGCAAGACAATAGCCAATGGGTAAATAAAATTGTAAAAGGACCCTTCTTGGAAAGGTGTAGGTCCGGTAAGGGCAGATTTTGGCCTCAATTTTCAAGTTCATCTAACGAAGTATTTAATCACTGTTTAAAGACTTAAAGGTCTATATCAATTGATTCGATTAGTTTATGTCAAAGATTTTAGCTGATTTAGTCAATAGAATGCTCTGATTCAAGCTTAAAAATATGAAAAATCTGTCGAATATGCAAAAACACGTCACTTTTCAGATGGTTTTTGTCAGAAATGAAAGTGGCCGCATACGTGTTCATCCACAACCTTTATATATATTGGGTATTATCATCAAATACAACTTACACATGTAACATTTCAATTTATGAAGGAAAACGAATGCGGCCACTTTCATTTCAGATGGAAACCGTCTAAAATTTAACTAAAATGCTAAAATTGTGAAGAGTTTAGTAATTAAGCATGACTTAATGATGCTAATACCAGATATATGAGCCTTGTGTTGTAAAAAAACAGCCCACATTTATGTAGCAGAAGCATTCTAATTTAAAATAAATAGCTTAACGATTATATTTTCACTATTTTGTAAAACTGCTATATTTTTGAGCCAAAAAATGGTCTTCCTGAACCTTCTCATTTATTTTTAATGGTTTATCTTAAAGATGCTCATATCCTGAGATGTGGAACTGTCAAATATAGAATTTATATATAAATATTTTATTAACCTTTCTCAATTTCTCATCACATATTTCTGATACTTGGAATCCGACTGATTTACATAAACCACGAAAAGTATAACAATACTTTTTCATAGCAAAAGCTGTTTTTAAAACATTTAAACAAATGTGAAAAAATATACTCTTCAAATTGTAAGTACAATATTTTTTTCTAAATTTGACAAATTGGTGAAAATAATTATTCAATATTTATTAGGCATATTTGTATGAATGAATGCATAGATTCAACAAATATTAAATCAAATATGTAAAAAAAAAACTGATGCAGTAACTAAAGAACTACAATCATTATATGTATAGAAAATATATGCAATTACATTTTAAAACTAATTTACCCAATTTGGACACACATATATAGGGTAATGAACCAAATCCGAAAAACTCGACTACAATTAATATACCGTTAAAACCCAAATTATACAATCCAGATAGTCATTCTAGACCAAAATGATTCCATTCTATGAATAAAAAAGTGACCAAAAATTTATGAACGCCGGGCCATGGTTCAAAAATTGAAGTTAAAAATAAAACGAGTAAAAATCATCATTTTACTTAAACGCAATGATGATTTGATTGTATTTTTGATAAATCTATTTATGTGTTTAGCATTAATATATATGAACAGGAACAAACGTTTCTTTTACAAATATGAAGACGCCAACGTATAATATAACATGATATAAAACATAAAACGTAGTTTATAAAGTGTGGTATTAATTGTATTATTAGTAGGCGGAGGCCAATTTTCGGCAGTAAAAAAAGTTATTTTTCTATACAGATATGCAATTCAAAAGCAAATTTAAATGCAATGCGATTTTTACTTTTTATTTTTATCATTTAACAATTATTGATTTTAGAAGTACATGTAATGCTAACCACATGTTTTTGTTATGGTCACATTGCAACAACTGGATGCTAAATATTTTATATTTGTATTTTTTGTTTTACGAATTCTTATTTTGACTTCGACTAACAAATTTTTTAAAGGTTATCAATATCTTAGATATTGTGACTCTTTTCTTTTTTAACCAAGTTAGACTTTAATTGTTTCATGTCAACGATGCACATTATCGGAGAACTTTTCAAAGATAAATTTCTAAATTGTCTCACAATTCTTTTTTATCTGTCAAAAAAAAACAATTCACTTTATAGCTGGCGCTGGTAAAATAGCCATGTTATAGAAACATGAAAGTAAACGGCTTTGCGTCAGATATTCTAATTAGAGCCAGTTAAAAAAAAAACCCAATAAATAAATCTCAATGTATATTTCATCCTATTCAAAACTTTCGCCCAATTACTGAATACGTTTGATATCCAATGAGTGCTATAGACGTTTCTCTCGCTAGTTCTTACTCAACATATGTAAAAACACAATTTCCTTCTTGTATGCGTGGTCATGGATTGATTGTTTTCATACATTTATTATTTGTAATGTATAAGCAGCATTTATATTTTTTTTAAAGTTTACTAGACCGTGATATGTTGTTTGAGAACTGCATCATTATTGTTCAGCAAACAATTAGTAATATTGCGTCTCAAATGGTAACGTCAAATGTTTACGTTTTACAGCGATTAATGATTGTTAGGGATATTTTTTTAATTCGCTTGAAATTTTTATTTTGCACATCAATATGAATACATTTCAATGTTTGGTTGTTCTGAATATGCATGAAATATTTCCCACTGAAAGTAACGTCAGCAACAAACAACACAATATATCGTATTTGGGTAATACATAAGACTAAGTCTATATGAAATGAGAAGATATACGGTATGATAAGTGACAATGAGACAACTCTCTCTCTCTACCAGAGACCAATTGACATAAAATGTAATAAAATGCAATGTTTCCCCATTTAGATCGGAAAAGGAAGAAGATATATATTTTGCGTTAATTGAAAAAATATGTCGGAAATTACAAGTTAAACGGGTCTTGTTTATAAAATTCGTTTTGCTTCCTTTAATAACGGAACAATTAGATTAAGAAATGAAACGATTGTCAGAAAAAAGGTTAACTAATATTAATCTCATATGTTTTCACGCTTTCAATTGTATGATATGAAGAGGTACATGTATATAGCCCCGCTTCAGGCCCAATTTTATTTTCACTTTCAAGCTCTATATATGCGAATTTTATGCAGAGAAATAAAAAAAAATCGCAGTTTAACGATGAATTTGGCTATTATTTTAGGTATTTTTTGACATTCAGCTCTTCAACGGTTTCGGTACTTATACATCTTCGGATTTCAAATGTTTGGCTTTGAGCGTTCCTGATGAAGGTAAATCCAGAAAAGCGCTTCGGACGCAAGAAATTAATAACGTGTTGTTTTCAATATTTAACGCTTCCCAAATTTGGAAATTTGAAAAAGATGATTTTTTTATCCTCTCGTAATATACAACTTTCTTCACAACTTAAGAACCTCATCTAAACAAACAAACCCAGACATCGGATTTTTTGTTATATTTTGTGGTCTTGTTGATAGAATCTGACTATCAAGAAAATTCTATCTTAGGATATATATACAGATGATTCACCATAAATACCGTCCAGAAACGACAACGTTGACAACGTATGAAAATCGTCCAGTGGAAAATCTTGCAAGACATTTCATTCCTTTGAAAACGAAGTCGTTTTGACTACGCAACTTATCAAAAAGTATGTTGCTGTTTTGTAGAGTTAAAGTACAATTACGGAAAAGCACTATTTAGCATGCAACAAATATTAATTTTCAATAAATAACGTCGCAAATGACAGTTAAAAGCGGCGAAACCCAACATTGGACATCTTGCAAGACATTTCCTAGAAGCCGTTGCATTTTTATATGTGGTGCGAGTGCTGCAAAATTTTTATTTTGAAATGGTCTATCTATGTACTTTTGTTAGCATAATTGACACAAACAAAATGTCATATAATCATATATTTTAAAACCTATAAATTTTGATAACTTAACATTTTCCTAAATCTGACCATAATGATCACTATTTGTTTTTGCCAAATAATATCGTTGGTCTTTACTGGAACGCATATTCAGTAATATTGTGTACTTTATATATAAAGCATATCATTCATTCGAATTTTTGCGGATATAACACTGTTTTGAAGAACACAAACACCTCTTCTAAATATATTATTCTTATAGTCTGTTACGTCTGACACGCTGAAGCATATAGCAATTGAGATGTGTAACATATATGATTTTGATGTTATTTCTGTTGTAATGGAACCTTCAAGCATATTCCAATATCTTAGTTGTAAACGAAAGCAGATTTTTGTTATTGATGATTTATGTGGAATGCATGAAACTTGCCCTCAGTCAGTTGATATTTGGGCAATTCAAATGGAACCTATTTTGAAACTTTTAGGCATTGACATACTAGGAACTAATGAAAGTCAGAAAGGCAATTTTAAGTTATTGATGGCATGTTCGTCTGGTATATACGAAGGCAAAAACTTCAAACGATTCAAAATACCTAAACAATATGTTTGCAAACTGTCAGATTTCAAATTAAGTAATGACGAAATGCGTGCAATGATGAGCAAAGTTCGCTCTAACAAATATGATCTTAAAAGTCTAGAAGAATACAAACCATCTAATGAATTTGAATTTCCTTTACTTGCAACCCTTTGTGACCGGAAAAATACAAATGAACAATTTAAAATACTAAACGATCCATTAAATTATATTGTTACTGATTTGGAGGAAATTAGAGACAAACATAAAATTGAATATTGTGCAATAGCCGTATGTGCATTTTTCGATAATAATTTCAAATTGGAATTCTTAAAACACAATGCATTTTCAAATTTCTTAAAATATCTTGATGAATTTTATTTGGAATATTATATCAACCGCGATAAACATTCTTTAATAAGCAAATTAGAGGACGAATTCCAACTATTGGAGAGAACAAGAATGTGCACTTATATTAAGAAATCAAATAATACATTTCATTTCGTTCACGAACGAATATATGACATTGCTGCAGCTCATTGTGGCCAATCGTTTTTTGATGGTTTTGTCGATCATGCCTCTAGTCAGTTTATAAAAGAACGGTATTGCATGGCGACAGAAAAGCACATAGAAAATTTTGTAGTTCTCAAAGACAACGATCTGAAAAGATATTTCGACCGACTAATCCAGGATCTTGAAAATGGGATAATTACAAGTACATTTCACAACAAGCAACTTCAGAATATCGATTTCAGAAAACAATTTGCAGACTACTGTGAGAAACGAAAGTCGAAAATTATAGAAATTTTCGAAAAACTAAACTGCACAGAGAAGAAAAATAGTGACCTTGTGCAAACCATTGATACATTCGAAACCATAGATTTAACAAACGATTATTCCCACTTTCGTCATAAAATATATTCTTACTGTTATGAAAGTAACATACCGCTTATAGAGTCAGTCTGGTTAGGTTACCCTGAAATAGTTGAACTGCTTCTCAAACTGAAAAGTGACATCAATACCACCGATATGTTCAACCGATCACCATTATTTATTGCTTCTTTTCTCGGTCATATTAAAATCGTCAAATTGTTGATAGAAAACAACGCTCGAATATGCAATATACAAGGGAGATCACCGGTGTATGCCGCATGTGAAGAGGGTCGCAATGAAGTTGTAGAATATTTAGCCCTCAAAGGAGCTGACATATTACAGTGTGATCAGAATAGACGCTCCCCAATTTTCGTAGCTTCAGCAACTGGTCATAGAAATATTGTGAAATTTCTAATAAAAAATTCCAAATCAAACATTTCGAAACCAGATTATATGGGACAAACACCATTATTTGTCGCGTCTCTTCGAGGACGAAGAGATATAGTAAGGATTTTACTTGACAATGGAGCAGATATTGATGCAATTGATAAAAGAGGATTTTCTTCCCTGTTTATTGCAGCGATGAATGGACATCTAGAAGTTGTTAGATGCTTGCTTGACAAAAAGGCTAAATTAAATCATTGTGATCACGATGGTCGTTCTCCCTTGTTTATTGCCTGCCAGGAAGGATATTATGAACTAGTGAAACTTCTATTAAAACATGATAAAACACTTCTAACAGTATGCAACTGGCAAAAGCAATCGCCAATGTTCGTTGCATGTTCAAAAGGACATATGAAAATCGTTGAAGTCTTAAATGAATATAAGGCTGATGTAAACCAGTGTGATGAAGACAGAAAGTCACCTTTGTTCATTGCATGCGAAAAAGGAAATAATGGAGTCGTCAGACTATTATTAGAAAATAAAGCCATCGTTGAAATATGCGATAAAGACAACAGATCGCCTTTTTATATGGCGAGTAGAAGTGGAAATGTTGAAATCATGAATCAACTATTACTAAAAAGCGCCAATCCGTCCCATTGTAATAAATGGGGTGGGTCAGTTCTTAATATTACTTGTAGAGAAGGGCACATCAATGCAGTTAAGCTTTTATTAAAACATGGTGCTGATAATTCAAAAAAAGATGCAATTGGGAATTCGCCTCTTCATATCGCTGCAGAAGAAGGTCACACTGAAATTGTACAGATTCTTATAACACATAATGCGGATGTGAATTCTACAAACAAAGAAAACGAGACACCATTACATGCTGCCTGCGGAAATGGACACAGAGATGTTGTGAAGATTTTGCTCGACAACCAAGCTCAAGTTAATCTTAAAGACAATTTCGGAAATATTTTGCTTTAAAACAAAAACGCACCTCGATAATAGAACTGTTGGACAAACATTGAGAGTATTTGAAATTGTAACTTAGACTAAGAAGGTCCTAACACTTGTTTTCATGTGTCAACTCTCTCGTTTGGATGAATTATGTAAATAAAATATTGTGATCTTTTCCAAACTTAACCGTTATTAATCCATTTAATATCATGCATTCTATAAGGAGTGTCTGCAAATCAAATCAGTCCGGATTCTATCTCGTCAAAATTATCTCCCCATTACGCCAGCTTATTTTACAATCGTAAAAATGGATGTCAGTGTAGGGATGACGCACTGTCAATTTAGGTCTTGAAAAACGATAAATATTCCTCATAACAGCATGTGGAAACTTTTAGTATGCTAGTTGTATTTTTGAAAGACATACATGTATGTATCTATTAGCTGTTGGACATAATTTAATGTTATATCCTGCATTCAGTCAACTTAACACCAATGTCTGCTCGGTTTTGAGGTGCAATTTTTGAAATATCAAACCTTTAAAAAAAAAACGTAATTATATAAATATAGTGGAAGGGCAGACTAAATATTTTCAGAGGTCAAAGAATAATAACCTTAGATAACACACACACAAAATAAAGTTACGTATCTTGAAGATCCACTTGTAAAGTCCGTCGTCAAGTACTTTTAGTGAAAATGTAGGGTGCATTTTTTTTCTAACACAAACGATGCAAATGACTAAGCGCGCACATGTTTTGATCATTTGTTTTTAACATACGCTTTCAAAGTTTACATAAACTCTGACAAACCATGCACTCGCTAGAAATGCGTGTAATGTTTGTCGTTCGTCGTTTGTTAGTACACACGCTACATTTGTTTCTAACATCATCCTGACTAAACGATGTATTTGTTTCTACGTACAAACTTTGTAAAAAGTCTGTTTACCAACAACTGGTGCATGTATTATTGAAAGTTCAAACAGGGTCAGTAAAAACTGATTAAAAGAAGTATTTGTCTCACCTTTTGTAGTGTTTAGAAAACAACAACAAACGCCAAAGAACGTTTGGTAAGAAAGAAATGCACCTTAATTCAAAAACACCTTCTTTGTGGTGCTTGACTCACTAGAAAGGTATTTCACTTGACCAATATTCAGCACAGGTAGAGTTTTATTTCTATAAATAATGGACTCGGACATGTCGGAAATGAATAATTCGAGATTTTATAGAATGTTTCATGATTAATGATAGACAGACCCAGATGTAAACGGTAATATAATATTGTGTGATTTAAATCCTTTCATGTTTATAGACAATTACTCTTTACTCTTTACTGATTACAGAATAAATTTGCTTGGGATACACTCAACTTTATTGATTAATTCTACGTATTTAATTTAAAATGTCTCTAGTTGAAGAAATGGAGACAAAATTTTTTAATAAAAAAAATACATAGACTATTTCTAAGTACAGCTTTTCAAGTAGAGACCAAATGAGGTATTTCTTTAACTTGATTAAAGGTAGAAAACCGATTCAACAGAATATATAAGATAGTATTACAGTATCTCAAATACATTGTACTTCATAGGGTAGACTAACTGACCTGGTTCTTGTATAGTAGGTGTTAAATTTAAACCAGTTTATCGTGCGCAAATACATCTCCAGTTAAATGGAAACCTTATTTTGACTCAATTGTATCGATATACCGATGATACGGTTTTGATAATCAACACGTATACATTATATTACATTATAATTACATTAGATGTATGTTTCATTATAATATTTTATTCTGATTGGCTAACTGCACATCACGTGTTATTCCGTAAGCAGTTGCATTGCTCAATACAACTTCTCACTCATGATAACACGTGCTCCAACAATTAAGTGCACAGGTGAATTAAATAATAAAAATATAAAATTCGTGTTTTCATGATCATAGCTAAAAAATGTAATTATAAGTTTTGAATGATTCTTTTTGTAAAAGCGTTGACCGTGCGTACATTTTTAGAATGAAGCGCTTCCGCGCTTCATACAAAATGTACTTCGGTCAACGCTTTTACGCCCCAATAAATTTACAAAAAGAAGCATTCAATTCTTAAAAAAAGGCATAACCATAACCACAAAATAAGCTTACAACATGGTTAGTTACTTTAACTTAATCATAGTTCAATGTCTAACTGGGGTTTTTGGTAATATTGTTTGCATTACAAAATAAACTTAATGTTCTATTCTGTAGAAGTTTAAAAAAAATTAAAGAAGAGATCACACAAAATTGGTAAAAAAGAAATGTTTGAGATTGCATTACACATAATCTAGAGACATAAGGATTCTGCTAGAAATCTTTTATTTCAATACACTTATTATGCCTATAAAATCTTTCGATTGGTGTTGAATTGTGTTGTTGTGTATTTTAATCAATAAACACCAGAGTAGTTGTAGTGTAAAAACTCCATCGTATCTTTATCATTTTAGATTACTTTTAGACTGCAACTGCTCGATTTTAGCTGACTAAAAATGCGTTGACTGCAGAGTTCTGTGTTATATATAGCCACTGCCAATATAATGGTTTAAGCTAATCTCACAAATAAAAATATATATAGGGAAATAAACATGATGCTGCGTTAAGGTCGCCGATATCAAATCATTTCTACACATTTATCCTATTTCAGTTGAAATATGAACAGATACCTCTGTTTAATTACACCGGATATATTTTGATTGAAACTCTATGTAACGTATACGCGTTCGCGTTGTCTAAACATGTAACGTCATATCCGAAAAATTTGGCGGTAAGAGGCTCACGAAGAAGAAAAAAGAATAATCAAAATGACAAATACCACGGCATAAAGGGGAATTTGAAGCATATTCACCAGAGGCGGTGAAATGCAGGCAAATTTGTTTGAAAGGAGGAAAAAAGGTAAGAATATGCGAAAAATACACTGGGTTCTAAAGCCCCAGTCCCACTAGACCACGATCGCACCATGCTCGCCGCGATCTAAAATAAATTCTGATCGTGGTAAGGTCGCAGTATGAGCGGCATGAAAATATCGTTTATTTCACGATGCTACTACATCCTCATTACGCTTCTATATCGATCCCGCTACGATTATACCAAGTTCTCGCCGCGCTTATTCTGCGACCTCACTACGCTTATCAAGATCTTTCTACGATCGTCACGTTCTCACTACGACCATACCACGAGTTGTCCGATTGCAACACGATCTTAACACGCTTCTACTGCGATTACATCACGTTCTTACAACGATAATTCTACATTCATACCACGATCTTACTACGTTCACAGCAATAACGTCAACATCGTGTCCCATATCAATACAGTTCCATTCCTTCTTTTCCTGATTAATACTTAGATTTCTCGGAAACGATATAGTCATGCCACCAAAATTTACTAGAACACGTGGGCATGGTGGTAGGGGTTGATGTAGAGGCAGAGGGAGCTATCAAAGTAACGAATCATGACCAAGCAGAGATGTCGGACCGACTAATCCAACCTAAATTACAACCTATTGCTGGTCCATAAAGCTCAAATGACGATAGTTTAGTGAAAGACAGCTGAGATGACACAGATGTGTCAATAGATATAGGAAGATGTGGTATGAGTGCCAATGAGACAACTCCATCTAAGTAACAATTTATAAAAGTAAACTATTATAGGCCAAGGTACGGCCTTAAACACAGAGCTTTGGCTCACACCGAACAGCAAGCTATAAAGGGCCCCAAAAATTACTATAGTGTAAAACCAATGGTCTGATCTATATAAAAACGAGAAGCATGGTTAAGCCGGGAGAAAAATGGACAACAAGATATTTAATATATTTTATGTGAAAATGACAATGAGAATGATGGTCGTAGTATGAACGTAGTCAGGTCGTAAGAAGAGCGTGATGAGGACGACAAGTGCGTGGTAGAATCGTACTATGGTCTTTAGCAGCGTGGTGTAAACGTGGTATAGTCGTAGTGGAAGCGTAGTTGGGTCGCGGTGAGAACGTGATGGTCGTAGTGAGGTCGTAATAATGTCGCTGTGAGATCGAAGCGTAGTATCTCCGAATATAAATACGCTTCCGCTACGCTCTCGATACGATGGTACAGCGACCTTTGCGATCTTACTACGACCTTTGTGCGCTCTTATTACGCTTCTACCACGACTTGATTTTGCGACGACCGCACCTTGATTGTTTTGAACATGTTCAAAATTGGCCACGCTGAACACGATCTTGAAGACTTCACCACGACCTTAATGCGATCTACACGATCGTACTACGATCATCACAATTTGCATTTTTTTTTACAGATCGTAGTGCGATCGTGGCCTAGTGGAACTGCGGTATAAGCAATCAAATTTCATCGTTCTTACAAATGTATATAAGGTGTAAATACACGTTAAAGATAGTGAGCGAGATAAAACTGTATAAACATTAAGTTAATTTTTTGCTGATAGTATTATATCGACTATGGAAACTGTCATATTTGATAAATCGCTTATGTCAAACACGGGCAAACTTTTCAATTTTACACCATTGAAGTATCAGACATTTTCTGAGGTGAACTTTGAAACATTGGTCAATACAAGTTTTTTATATTGAAAATAACTATAGAATGTGTGGTATGATTGACATTGAGAGACAACAGGACCTCAATGACGAAAGAACGCAAACAAAGAACTGCCGTAAAAAGGCATCCTTTATGTCGGTTTTAATTGTAAAGGGACTACTCTGCAAAGGCTAATGGAAATTCTACAAAAATTTGTAGCAGGCAATATGATAACACTTTTGTCGTTCTCAACAAATCCATACGCATTTTTATAAGCTTTACTTTAGTATTTTTACATTAGTAGCTATTGGCTTTGAACTAGCTGTTAATAACTATGCATTCTCTCAAATCTGTACTGAGTGTTTTTCTGCTGTTGAAATATACACGTAATAGTCAACATCCACATTGTGTTTTTGTTAGATTTATATCTACTTGAGTTAATAGTTTTTATAGCTTGTTCTAAAAGAGGGACCGAAAGATACCAGAGGGACAGTCAAACTCATAAATCGAAATAAACTGACAACGCCTGGCTAAAAGTGAAAAAAGACAAACAGACAAACAAAAGAACACATGACACGACATAGAAAACTAAAAAATAAATTTGAAGTGTAACACCATGATTCAAGGTAAAGAAGAGGGTTTTCTCTATTAGAATGTAAACTGTGTATGGTATCTATTTATTCGTTATATTCACGTCGTAATTTCCGTTGACTTCCGGGATGTCATGCACATATATTTTTTCGAACGATGGTTTATTTTGATATTTGATGATCTGATGTCAAGTTAAGCCATTGTTCCTTCGGCAGTAAGTTTGCCAGATTAACCCAACTGCTACCATAAAAATTAACGCCACTGCACAAAATAAATAAAGAAATATCGGTGGGAGGTCTGTATCTGAAAAAAATAATCGAATAAAGTAAGACTCGCTTTTCTAAGAAATCGATTTTCAAATGTTCCCTTTTACAGTCAGTTATCTCCTGTACATGTAACTCATATCTATTATACTTATAGAACACACCCGTGATATCGCGGGTCTGTGACTGAATTAAAGAATATAACTATGCGTAAGCCTTATTTTAGTATTGGTATTGTCATCTGATAAAGTCATGCCGTTTATAAGATGCACAGTTTTCTCTGCTTTCAACATCTTTTTGTTTGAACCCGTCGACCTGGAACTTATCAATTATTGGTATTATTAATTTTATTTGGAAAACAAAAGGGCCTGGAAAGGAGTATTTTTTAATCAAAAGCATTGTCCTTTATGAGTTATAAATAAAGTTGAATTCTTTGATTCGCTGTTTTACGTCATTCCGGCTAACAAATTGAAAACTGTACATGCTGTACCTATGCGCCTTATTTTAAGTCCAGATTTTTATTATTCGTATTGTCATCTTAGAAAGTCATACTGATTAAAATACTACAATCGGGACCAATGTGACAATGATTGAATTTAGTAGTGTCAACCCTGTGATTACGACCCGTGTATATAGCAAAATCCTAAATACAACGTTTGGTGGTGCGCCTGTCAGATGCGGAACGTACAGATAAGGTAATAGTTAACAGGTGAATATACTATTGGTATCGGTATCGGATTCGACCCGGAACTTTTTAATTATTGGCAATATTAATTATGTGGAAAACAAAAGGGTCTGGAGTGGTGTAAATTTTAATCAACAGCATTGTACTATATTAGTTATATATAAAGTTGATTCATCGGTTTTACGTGATGACGGTTGACAAATTGGACCTCGTTATTTTAGTATTATAGATAATGGTATAATGGTTTTAGTTAAACGCATATTTCAATCAGTCATAATTATAATTCCTAAAACTATGTCAAATCAGTGCTATTTTCCTCCAACTTATTCTTTGAAAATATTTGTACTTACTACAAATGAAATACTACAAATTGTTATACATACAATACTCATCTAATGTAGTAGGAACAATTATTGTATTTTGTTTTATTTTTACCAACACATTTGAAAGAATCTCTATTCATTTGTTTCTGCATAATAGAAATATGTTCTGTTCATGCAATTTAAGAAAATATGTTACAGATTATAAAACTCTTGTATAGTTTGCCCTTCGAATATGTTCTTCAGCAAAAGTCAGTAGGTAATATCAATATGGCCGCTTTCAGGTTAAGATTTTTAACAGGCATAAAACTCTTTTCAAAGAGGACGTCGACACAGAATATAAACGTTGATTCCAAAGCCTCGTGTATCGGTACACAAAGGACCATTTGCAACATTTATGAAGATACATTGGTAGACTGTTACCAACTGACATTTATATCCCTGTCTTTATACACAAACATTCTGGTGGCAGTTCAAATTACTTTACATTCATCCTGGACTTCCTCGTTAACCTAACCACTTATTTTGTGTATCTTTAATTTGTTTTCATCCTGGATATGAATGAAATATTCAGACTGAGCAACACTAACACCATAAAAATCTTGGCTGATATATGTGCACCGGAAGGGATTTAATATATTCTGCCCCACATGAGAACCCCGTTTTATTCTTGAATGAGGAGAAAATCCAAATATTTCGTATGGAAGGTACTTGGGAAGGAATTATTGAAGTCTCTTTTAAAGATGCTGAAAGTTAAGCCTCGGTCACACCTTACCGAATAAGACGAACGGAAGCCTAACGGATAAAAAATAAAAGTTGTCCGTTGACAAAATTGTTATCCGTTGGGTGTCCGTTGATGTACTGACCAAATAAAACGGACGCTTAACGAATGCATAACGGGCATGCAACGGATATGCAACGTACGAGAAACGGAAACGTACCGGACAGAACGGATGTCCAACGTATATCCAACGGACGAATACCGCATAAAACGGACAATAGTCGACAATAATAATACATGTAAATCGCATAAATATTCAAACTGTTTCTGTGTAACTGGTTTTGGTTTGTTCTTCAAAATGCCACCAAAGGGCAGTGTCTGAAGAAGACCTGCTTGATTCTCGGCTTGATTGTGAAGACGTGCCCTTACTCTAAGATCGATTATGATTAAAAAGAATTCATGACCCTTGAGAAATGTAATTGTCATTTCTGACGTTCATCATCCGTTTTATCCGTTATCATCATTGACGTCCGGTAGAAGTCCGTTTTACATTCGTTCAGCATCCATTTTATCCGTTAGACGTCCGTTAGAAGTCCGTTGTTGAATGTATCTGCCAGACCTCCAACGGATGTATAACGGACACGTAACGGACAAATAACGGAAGCGTACCGGATAAAACGGATAAACAAGAAATACGGAAAAATCAAAGGCGACTATAATAATACATGTAAATCGCATAAATATTCAAAATGATTCTGTGTAACTGGTTTTGGTTTGTACTTCAAAATTCCGCCAAAGGGCAGTGTCTGGCCTGAATAAGAACTGATTGATTGTGAAGACGTGCCTATACTCTATGATCGATTATGAATAATAAGAATTCATGAACCTTAAGAAATCTGACATACAAATAATTGGCATTCCTGACGCGAAATTTTTAATTGGCATTGATCCGCTTCAGATCCGTTTATCATCCGTTTTATCCGTTTAAACGTCCGGTAGAAGTCCGTTTCTCATCCGTTTCATCCATTAAACGTCCGGTAGAAGTCCGTTGATGAATTTATCTTACAGACCTCCAACGGATGTATAACGGATACGTAACGGATACAAAACGGAAACGAAACCGACGAGTACCGTACAAAACGGACGCATAACGGACGTTCAACGGACATTTTATCCGTTGGACGTCCGTTCAAAGTTTTGAAAATGCTCAGAATTTTCCACCGGACAGAACGGTCGTCGACGGATAAAACGTACGCTTAACGGACATGCAACGGATATGGACGGACGTCTAACGGATAAGAACGAACGTCTAACGAACATGAACGGATTGAAAAAAAGTTATCCGTTAGGCGTCCGTTCGAGCTATCCGGTAAGGTGTGACCGAGGCTTTAGGCATCCGTTTGAGCTATCCGTGAAGGTGTGACCGAGGCTTTAAGTAGAGATAATTTTTTTTCATCATTTATGCAATCAACTAGAAAGTGTATGTTATCTTCAGCTTTGAATGCAGCTTATTATATCCAAGTTCTACGGTGCCATGAATTACTTTAAATGTTTTAGTATCACAAGGTGTATTTTAGACCAATAAATAATTTAACTTCAAGAATATAGTGTTCAGTAATTTATGAAATTCGAGGTATCATCAAGATTCACTAGTACACACACACTGATTGATAATGACTTATTTTAAATAAATTGTGTTTTAATTATAACCTTTTTTTTCATTTGTATATTAATCTTCTCGATGCAAGAAACCATTCAGTAAAATAAAACACTTAACAGTCTCGTACATTGATTGTTGTACACATCATACATAGACACATTTGCTAAAATAAAAATTGCAGGATAATTTGTAATCAGAAAGTACTGGAATTATCTCCGATTCCTAAATCAATGCGATATTTCACATGAAGATCTGTTGATGTTATTTGCATTGAAAACTAGTTATTTTTGTTAAGAAACACTTGAACCTACCAATGTACTTTTCGTTTTCTGTTGTCTTGTGTGATGATTGCACATATGAATCTGTAAAACATTTGACATATTTTAAGGATGTGCGATATCATTGGCAATAACTATAACTCCGCCAGATATTTATATTTAATCATTTGAATGTTAATTTAACATATATAGTATTGTGTTCGATTTGTTCGATGAATTTTGTATGTACTACCAATCTGTTATGCGAGTTATCACCATATTGAACGGTTATTATTAACTTAACGAAAGTCATACATGTGGTTAGTTTGTATTCAACGTAAAATTTGAAAGCATAGAAAGCCATGTTCAGTCTTTTGTTAAGACGCATATATATAGGACAATTTAGTAATTTTAAACAATTTCGCTTACAGTCATTTCTGTTTAATAGATTTTCAGACAATTCAGTATTTTGTAGAATTGTATATTTAAATAACAAAAGTGAACATTCAACACAGCTTGTACGTATCTGAACTAAATGCGAGCAAGTATTTGAACATTTCTGACTTTACCGCAGTGGAAAAGTTGTATTACTTTTAAAAAAAAAATGATTTAATAACGTATTGTTCATTTTTTTTAGATTTTCAGTTCAAAAGTGGTCTATGAGACCTAAATCATACAGTTTTAGAGATTTCTGATAAAACCTTAGGTGAAACATATATTACAATTAATAGTACTCCAGAGGTTGAACCCGATCTTAAAAATCAAATCTGGTAGTTAATGCTAGATTTGTTTTGTACCAAACGCTCCCCTTTATAGTGAAACATGCTATATATTGGAACTTTATGTTGATGTATATCATGCTTATAACTGAAAAGATAAAATAATCCTTTATGATATTTTACAATCGCAATACAACACAATAACTTGCCTGTAACATTGTGCTCCATTGTGTCTTTAACACATCCTTTTACGTGGTCGCATCTGAAATAAATAATTATAGAATAATAAGTATTTATGTTACATTCAAAACCGAACTTGTTACTGAAATTGGCATTTATTCCCTCCAATTTTTGATATTTCGTTCATCTTTGTTTAATCAGATGAAGTGTGATAGCCAAGCAGACAATTATAAAAAATATGTATGTTTAGTCCATTTCAAACAGTTATCTCTGTCCAATTTACTTTTCATACAAAAACGTGTGTTAACTGTAACTGTTTATAGTGTTAAGCTGGGGTCACACATTCACGATTTTTACTGCCGTCCTTGACAGGACCTTTCCCGATTAAAATTTGTCAAAAGTCTGATCAAGATCCTGTGAATCGTGGATGGAAATTCGATTTGTATCTTTCGCCAGGTAAAATTCGACCGAGTCTGTCACGACTGCGTCCCGATTCTACCGAATGTAATCCGACAGAGATCAGATAGTGACAAGACAGTGAACCGACGCTGACGGAAGTTATCCGTTCGAAAACTGTCGGCATAATTGGGATGATCAGGTACTGTCGGAACGTAATCCTATCACGGTCCGCTCTATCGAATTGCAAACGGCTTTGTCTGGTCTCAGTCGTTTTGTATTCTGTTATTGTCAGGACTTCTCCAGATCATTCCCGTTCCACAGGACACCGTCCCGAATACACAGAACATTGTTAGGAATTCGATCCGATACAGCAGAATCTGTCACGACATAGGCACGATTGTAATCCGACTAGACAAAATCGGCTGAGTTTCCCCGAATGTTACGGGACGCACCTAACTGTCGGGGTGCTTTGCCGAACTATTCGGACCCTTCCCGACCAGTAGGAATCTGTTACGAACTAAAACGACTGCGTTCAGACAATAATAGGACATTCCAGATAATTGAGGATACTAATCCGACTTTTTCACTTTTCGTGTCGTATCGCTGTCTGATCTCAAACGGGAGCAAGTATCGGCAATGTGTGAACCCCGCATTAAACAAGAGTTTGGTTTAACAGGTCGGGACCACTACCTTATATGGAAATGCATAAATTAGCATACTTGTGGAATAATTTATTTTTATCTAGGTTTTTGACCAATCCTCAAAATGAGTAACAATGCATGATGGACTACTATGTATTTACAGTTAAACGAGACCACGTGTTATTAACTGAAATACAACTCCTTTTTTCGTGCAATGCGGGGTTCACAATTTTACTTAGTTTTTTCATTTTGTGTATCCTCATTTATAGTTCGTGATACAAAGTATTTCTTCAATGCTCAGATTAATGAAGAGTTGTTTCTATGCGAAAAAAAAGGGTTTGAATTACCCGATATATAGCCATTAATATGTCTGATGATGGCACGGAGATTTCATGTATTCGTCCACCAGACAGCAACGAAACAACAGCGAAAAACACAATTACCCACGAGACTAAATTACTAGTGTAAAGTAAGCCTTCGATAACAGCCGGTGCTAATATTCACGAGTACAGCAATTTCCGTATAGATAAATAAAGGCAAAGGTGTGATCCTTGAATTTGGTGTGCGTAAAAAAGGCGAAGAAATATTTACATACATGGCAGTGTTAACAAAATCTATAAGTATTTATTTTTGTCACATTTCAGTATATGAGACTTCCAAACTTTTCCCTTTGTTTTGAAGGTAGTGAAGTCAGCAACTGTAGTTTCATTTTGTTTTCGTTTTTTTAACGGACTCGAACATTTGCCAAACTGAATAAAATCATTAAAGCTGATTTCATAATGCTTGCAAAGTAAAACTTTGGTTGGATTGCTTGCTTTGTGTGTATAGTTGTTTATACAAGCTTTCAAAATAAGTTTGACATCTTTAAACAATATATATAGGCATAGTTTAACTTGTATATTTTATATTTGAAGCTAATTTGTTGTTATCTTAATACGATTGTACAATATACAAACACAGCAAGCAAGCTAACCAAAGTTTTGCTCTACATGCATTAGGAAATAAGCTGTAATGATGTTATCCATATGTATGTGCAACGAGGTGGAACATTTGATATGTTTTCTAAAAATTGCAGCGTTGGATCTAATATAAAAAAAAGAAGATGTGGGATGATTGCCAAAGAGAAAACTGTCCACAAGAGACCAAAATGACACAGAAATTAACATTATAGGTCACCGTACGGCTTTCAACAATGAGCAAAGTCCATACCGCATAGTCAGCTATAAAAGACCCCGATATGATAATGTAACACAATTCAAACGAGAAAACTAACGGCCTTAATTATATAAAAAAAATGAACGAAAAACAAATATGTAACACATAAACAAACGACAACCACTGAAATACAGGCTCCTATATATACAAACCTATATACGTTTTTATTTATTAGATAGATTTCTTCTACTTTTATATATTATGGGCCGTTTTTTTTTTTTGTTTTGTTTTTTTTTGTTTTTTTTTTTGTTTGGATTGTTTTACACAAGTAATTTTGGGTCATTTATAGCGTACTTTACGGCATTGAACCTATGACTGCTTACTTTACTAGATTATGTCTTTTTGGAAAGATGTCTCATTTGGCACTCTTACCTCATCTTCTTATTTCTATATACAAAGCACGTTTTAGAATAAAAATAAAAGGTAATATGGCACCCACTGTGATCCAGAGGCTTTTAAATCATTGAAGATATTTCACATACGTCAACATGACAGCAGCCGAACGATAGAAAACCTCTGAGGTATATTTTGTGATAAAATTAGCAACAAACGGACTTTATCGGTGGATGAATGTATTAAGTTATATAAAAGGGGGTGAAAGATCAATGCATTTGAATGGGGACATGATATTGGAAACCCACCCTTTTGTTCTGGGTTAGAACCCCCTTTTCAAAACGGCTAGATCCGCCCTGCCGCTTTCATAACACTTATTTTTAGCATACTGAATATGATGTTCTTACTTTCAGTTCAGGTCCTGATACAAATTTTACACATCCAGTACAGAAAGAAGTGTTTCAATGAAAGTTTTCGTGTTTTTCTAGGCAGATATGATTTTGGAATGACATTATACAGGTTTAAAAGAGCTCAAAAAATTTCATAGTGAACAGTGGTCATTAATTTTTATCTGATATTTCACTGTTTCAGGTCGTAAAATTATTGCACAGGTACAATGCATAACAATGGGAAAAAAACGTGTTCAACAACTTTAACAAGGCGAAAAAGAAAGTGGAATAGTGAAGCCCGTAAACAATACTTTTTTAATCTGAGCATGCAAATTAAAGATTATGTTATATTTTTTACAAAAATCACATTCGCAGAACAAAAACATATATTTTGAGAATCCCAGACACTATATTACATGTAGTTGACAGTTCTTCCACTAATTCCACGTGTTTTCCGGTTGTTGTAAACTCTTGGTAGCCCACAATGCATTGTAACTCATTGAGTCGATTGGTCAGTTTTTCAAAGCCGTATTGGCCTTGTGTTTGGGAAATTACTATGCAAATATATTCTGACGTAAAGAAATCTAGAGTTCTCGACCTATTTAATTGACAAAAGCATCATTACACGTATTACACTCACTCTTATCAGTTATCTAGCTTTATGTATCGATATTCATATTTCCCAACTATTTGCTTTGTCCATGTCAACAGTTGTTATCAAAGTTATACCGCTTACTCATTTTAAAAGTGGTTTTTTTTACACAGAGCTCGCAAATTTACATATAATTGATGTAAATGCGGAGATCATTAAAATATTCCCCTTATTGATACCAATTTTAATCGTTTTCTTCACAATTTAAAACATGGCGTAACATGTATTACTATAAAGTAACGAATACTGACAGTCCTACATCTTGACAATACTGTATGTATTTTTTACACTGCACAACGATAAGCTCTTTTCGATTGTTTATCATATCCTTAAACTAAATCCCGCTACTGTGCACTGATTGATATTTAAGTTTTGAACATATTGTGTCTATCAGTTGTTTCGGCTTTGAAATAGCATTTATTTAAGATCAGTATCGTATTCTTTTATTCATGTTATTGGGGTTTTTTGTCTGTGTTGTTTGCCGAACAATTTGCAGCAAATTTTTACAGTTCTAAATTTGAGGTTACAATAATGTCTCAAATTTGGGGAGGGTTGTTCGTTCAAAAATATTTCTAACTCACGACATAGTCTGTATGTTAATGTCCGAAATCTGTTTTTTACTGACAGTCACCGATGATGTTTGTTATTTGTTTATGCCGAAAGTGTTTGTTATGACAGGTCTTCGTGTCTTTCTTTACTCTATTATTTTTACACATTTCATATTTCGAAGTATTTTTCACAAAAAGGTAATATCAATAATTGTATACATCTGCAGATGTCTTTCATAGCATATTTAAGTTCATTTACAGCATACTTTATTCGTTAAAAATAAATATCAAGCTAATTCGAAATGTAAAATACGTGTATTAATCCAAAGAAAGAAACATTTAAAACAGGAATATTATTTTAAACGTTCTTTTCCTTGTTTAAAGCTAAAAAAAAAAGAGGGTACATATTTATAGCTAAATTTAAAAGTTTGTTTACCACTATTTATTTTATGTACATGTACGGAGAAGTGGTATTCCGTTTAAAAATTAAAATATTCTCAAAAACACTATAAATATCAATCTTTAAGGGAGTTCGATACTCAGTTTCAAAATAATTAGCTTTTCAAAACACTAGTATATATTGATAAGGGATAAATAAAGGAATCAAAAGAGCAAAAAATATATATAGGTCAGTGTGCTTGTTTTCGAGATATAAGCCTTTGAAAATTTGCGGGAAATTGTTCTCTCTTGACTTTTATTAGCTTTATCATTGACAAGTTTAAATTCTTAAAAACTATTGAAAAATAAATAAAGTTTATAAGACTTTTATAGATGGCTTGTCATTATACATGTAAAAGATTATTAAAAAGAAAAATAGGCGTCAATGGGCAAAATGGTTTAAGGCACTAAAATGGATAAAATCAGAGGATTCCGAAAATCTGACAAAAATTCCAAACCATGACAAGCGAACATCCTTAATATCATTATAAACATATAATAGTTCATTGACGTTGTACGCAACATATAACTGTTTATTTGTGTGATCGAGAATTGATTAGCGAATCATTCATACTGCTATACACACCGTTGAAATTTATTGCAATTGCAGATCTCCGCACAACGGTGTCCAAACATATTTAATCTACATGGTTCACATGGTTTTCCTCGACCCGTAGAATAAAAGCCTTGATCACATTCTAGGAAATAAAGCAAAAAGTTGGTTTTAATAAATGACGAGATATTATCGGGTTCATTCATAATTTTTCGTTGAAGTCGGTGTTTTCTTTTTAAAAGGGTTTGATTTAAAAAAAAAAAAAAAAAAAAAAAAAAGGCAGCGAGTCGATCACAGTAAAAGTCGGCATTTTTAATATTAATACACTGTTATCATTTTTTTCAGAAACAGGAAAATTTTCTAATTTATGACAAGGTTGTCAATATTGACAAATGCCAGATACGCCTATATATATTATTATATATATAGGCTTTTCCTAGTGGTACAGGTGTATGTAATAGATAATTGTATGCTGTTATATTAAGATCACACGTAATGGCCGTATTTTTTGAAAGTCTTTGTTGTCAATAAATCAAACGGAACAGTTACCTGGCGACTGATTTTTTTTTATAAAATTAAATAATGAGATCCTTGTTGTTAATCATACGTAAATTTGCTAAATTATCAGTTAGTTTGGTTTAGTTTTTTCTTCTAATAAATCTTGATATTAATTTAAGTACATTTTGTACAGTGATTTTCAAGTCAGCCGATGTAATAGACAGTCATATATTTAATTTGTAATTATGCTATCTAAATGTGACATGTATCAGATTCAAAATAAAATGTTGTTCGGTTAACTGGAAAGGAAAATATTATCAGCCGAAAGTGAAACAGGTAATTTAAATTTTAAAACAGCAAGTAACGTAATCTAAAACACAATATAATGTAACCAAACCAACTGTCAATAATGTCTTAAGCTCATTGGTTGATATATTTCAGATGATTGTGAACACCCGATAGAAGAATTTTACACCTCAAGACTAAACGCATCAAATGTCTTCAAAATACGTAACACAATAGACATATATTTTCATGTATTTTATGAATAGTAAAAGTACTTTGTAAAGACGCATGTAAAAAATAAACTTAAACAACATTACTTACCTACACATGTACCGCCTCTTGGTTCCGAGTTTTCACAGCAGTAATATTCCAAACCACTGCAAACATGTTTAATAGGAAAATGAAGCTGCATAACATTTTGTTTTCTATGGTAAGTTTTTGAAATAATCATACTAAAGTGACATTTACAGTGACACTGATAAAAAGGAATGTAAAATGCAACATTGACGTTATCTTTTATAAGACAACAGACTCCCACCGACGTCAGAATATGATTTCACGACATGCAATGAGAATCAATATAGAGAAATTAATTATAATATAATTTATTGATACATAATTCAACAGTTCTAAAAAAATAAGAGAGGTAATAAATATTATTTCAAGAAAAAGAACACCATTCCTATAAAATTCCGTAACCATAAAATAAAAAGTACATGTAAAACAGAAAACGGAGGTTTACTCAATATAGATTGAATTGAACCGATCTTTGTGTTACAAGTACACCATGTGCTGTCAGTTCTCTTCTTGTTATTCCTGAATGGAAATGAAACGAGAGACGAAAGATAACAAAGGGACATTCAAAATCGAAAATGAAATGACAACGACATGATTAAATAGAGACGAACTGACAAACAACAGTACACAAAACATAACATTAAGATATAAAGACTAAGCAAACAAAGGCAACAGTAGTATACCACATTCCTCACTATGCTGAACCCAAATGCTCTAGAAGGATAAGCACATCCTACTCCCTATGTGGCACCGTTATACTATTCCAGTTAATACCAATCTTGTCTATAACCATCTTTCACGGGTATCATGATAAGAAATATAAGCCCGGAAATATTGTATCAACTGGGAGATATATACTCTGTTTACTGGCACTGCTGGAATGGTGCTTATAGAAATTGGAGGTTCACAATTTGGTTGGTGAAATCATCTCTCTTGTCGTTAAGTTTGGGTTTCAATCGACTGTCATTAACAATTTCTACCTTAGCCGTATTTGGTACAACTTTTTGGAATTTTGGATCCCCAATGCTCTCAAAACAATTTACACCACTGGGGTGATGCCACTGCTGGTGGACGTGTCGTCCCCGAGGGTATCTACAGCCTAGTAGTCAACACTTCGGTGTTGACATGAATATCATTAACGTGGTAATTTTCATAAATTTCCTGTTTTCAAAACTTTGAATTTTTCGAAAAACTATGGATTTTCTTATCCCAGGCATATATTACCTTAGCCGTATTTGGCTCAACTTTTTGGAATTTTGGATCCAAAAGGCTCTTCAATTTTGTACTTGTTTGGCTTTATAAAGATTTTGATATAAGCGTCACTCATGAGTCTTTATGTAGACGAAACGCGCGTCTGGCGTACTAAATTATAATCCTGGTACTTTAAATAACTATTTACACCACTGGGTCGATGCAACTGCTGTCGGACGTTTCGTCCCCGAGGGTTACACCAGCCCAGTAGTCAACACTTCGGCATTGACACGAATATCAATAACGTGGTCATTTTTATAAATTTCCTGTTTACAAAACTTTGAATTTTCGAAAAAATAAGGATTTTCTTATCCCAGGCATAGATTACCGTAGCCGTATTTGGCACAACTTTTTGGAATTTTGGATCCCCAATGCTCTCGAAACTATTTACACCACTGGGTCGATGCCACTGCTGGTGGACGTGTCGTCCCCGAGGGTTACACCAGCCCAGTAGTCAACACTTCGGAATTGACACGAATATCAATAACGTGGTCATTTTTATAAATTTCCTGTTTACAAAACTTTGAATTTTTCGAAAAAATAAGGATTTTCTTATCCCAGGCATAGATTACCGTAGCCGTATTTGGCACAACTTTTTGGAATTTTGGATCCCCAATGCTCTTCAATTTTGTACTTGTTTGGCTTTATAAATATTTTGATATGAGCGTCACCGATGAGTCTTATGCAGACGAAAAGCGCGTCTGGTGTACTAAATTATAATCCTGGTACTTTTGATAACTATCTAGATATGAATCAGAGATAGATCAATCTGTTGTATCCTTTGTTTCAGTTTCGATGGGATATATGCGTTCAAAATAGTCACCAAATGTTGACTTAAAGTTTGAAAAATCCATTATGCATTATTTTCCGCAAATATTCCCGCTTACAATGCTCATATAAAATATAACGTCAAAGTATGTTTCAGTTATTTCGGTTTAATAGATAAATGTAACTTAACCAAACATAAACGATGCTATAGTAAAGCAGTCGGAAGATGTACGTTAATATTCTTGCTCTTGATTCGAAATCGCTATTGCAAAATAGGTTGTTTGTGCAATCTTACTGTACTTTTTTTCTTACAAAAGCAATGATGCCAATAACTATAGCAACATTTATGATTGTTATGATGTAAAAATCGTTTAATATTTTCTAAATTTGCAGTACATGAGGTTGCAATTGGTGATACTCCATTGTTTGTCGAGATGCATTGTGTAACATCAATCGTGTAACAGTTTGCCGTTCGTATGAGAAAGACATATCTATTTGTTTGCATATAATGTTGATTCATTCAGTTTTGTAGGTTCAATTTTCGCGGATTGCGAAAAAAATTGTATTTTTGTGGATTCTTGATTTCTTTATGCGTTTTTTGTTTTTCCTACGACTTCTTACAAGCCTACAGAAAAAAACCACTTTGTTGAAAATTTAGATTCATGATTCACCTTTAAACTAGAAATCAACGAATAGTGAACAATCTACAGTAGCAAACATTAATCGCTATCAAAATTCTTCAGATGTCTATGATTCTGATATGCTTTCTTTGTTATTTTCTGCGTCTCTTTTCAAGACTACTGTCATATCGTGACATCTTAGTTTACAGATCTAACATTCGTGTTGTAAATGTGTCGTGTGATCCTTGTTAACATTTTGTATTTGTCCTAAGTCAGGAATCTGATGTACAGTAGTTGTCGTTTGTTTATGTAATTTATACGTGTTTCTTGTTTCTCGGGTTTTTTTTGGTATACAGATTAGACCGTTGGTTTTCCCGTTTGAATGGTTTTACACTTAGTCTAGTAATTTTGGGGCCCTTTATAGCTTGATGTTCGGTGTGAGCCAAGGCTCCGTGTTGAAGGCCGTACATTGACCTATAATGTTTTACTTTTTTAAATTGTTATTTGGATGGAGAGTTGTCTCATTGTCACTCACATCATATCTTTCTATATCTATATGATGAAATAAAAACAAACTGGTGTATCTTTCCCCAACCTGCGACAGTGTTGTTACAGCGCTACATAAGAACAAACTATAGATATCTGTTGAAAAAAGCTTAACTCATCAGTATGATATACAGCCGATACACAATTAAGAACAACTACAAAGACATGAAAGTTTCAAGGTACAGATATGAAACTTTTTAAGGTAAATGACATCAATTGAAAGGCCAAAAAATAATGCCAAGTCATTATATTCATCGAAATCATTTTCCTTACGACGTGAATCATGAATTATTATCTTTCGCCGTCTTTTTACGACCGATCAAAACAGCTGATGAGCTAGGTTTTCTCTCGTTTTGCAACTCTTGGGTAAAATGTTTGACCCACCATTGTTCTAAAGTCAACGAAGAAAGGGGTCACTAAATTTACAGTTTAAACCAAATCATACATTGGTTGCAATCTATTCGACAATTTAAAATCAGTAAATTATAATAATAAAATGTTGTTCTTCTTTCATAAGGATTTTAATCATTGCTTTGGTGACACCGGAAAAGTCTCCTTTACGGTATCTATCATCCCTAGGCAATCAGCATACTATGATAGAAGCCACAACAAAGACTATATACATGTATGTGTTTCAACAAAACAGTAACAAAACAATCGCACAAAAAAACACATTCTTCTAAAAAAAAAAAGGAACTAACGATGACAACAAATAATATGATAACAAAATATTATAATAACAATAGATCGAAGTCTTTGTTCGTACTTCCTGACAATAAGCTTATATTACTTAATCTGCTTATATTGAACTGTAATAAATGTAATCAAAACATGAAAATAGGGGAAAATCATATGATTGACTATGCTTTCATTACTAGTACAGCCTTTACGGACATATATGCTGTATGAGATCATGATTCAACTCATTCACATAACTACATTAGGGAAGAGCGTGTCAATATCATATGTATACAACAAGTTGCACGCTTACCGTTTTGAAATTGGATAAAGTACGTACGTATCTGATTTACTGCATGTCTTTCCGTTACAGAACCTTCCTCCAACAAGAAAGAGACTAATGTAAAGTATCAACATTATGTTAAAAAAAATTCTGAAATATATATTTCAGTTCTAATGATTTCAATAGTGATAATGTATCGATAACGGAAATCATTTTTCCTGAAATTGTTATTTTTGTTGGAATAATACATTGTTTGTCGCAATAGTATTAATTGACATTCGCTATTTCCTTGTCCAAACTGTACTGTAATTGTTACATTTTATATCCCAATTCCAATCTACATTTTATATTTTTATCAAATAATATTTGAAAAACTTTGTTAAGGAAAATAATATAAAATATTGCTATTTTTAGTTGATGACATTTAAGAGATACACAAAGTAAAGTCTATAACTGAAAAGAGGATTTATATATTTAAGTCGATCGTTTAATTTTGTTTATCTTAGAATGTAAGCATTAGCTGTACTATTCAGCTTTTCATTTTTTTTTAATCTAAATCATACGTTTATATTGTTATGATATAGATCATGCAGGTGGCGCGCGAACACAATATGTTTCCAGGATTTCATAACTACTCCATGATATATAAGCCTGCTATTTGACTTGAGGTTTCTGAAAGTAAATCGGCCATATGATAGTAATGAATGCTACAAACCGTCCTAGTAAAACGAAATTCTTCGGTTAATTCATTTTAGAAAAAAAAATAGGTTGAAGTATTAGTTATTACTTTTGATATGTACGTTATGCCATCTTTTATTAATATAGTCATATTTTTGTTTAGTCTAGTCTTCGTTATTCAGTTTATCACACATCACGTATTCCAGAATTGGGAATGTTAAGCCATAAAAAGATAAACCTCGATATTGCCTTCTATCGTGATAAAGATTTCATCGACTGATTTTGTTTTATAGGCTTATACGCCTGGACATAAAAAGGTGTATCCGTTTTTTCTTGTCGATGATGTAATTGTCGATTTTTTTTAGCTTTTCTTCACACACAAAAAACTGTGACAGGGGTAGAGATTAAGATTAATGCTTTTAAAAGGTCAACTTTCTGTGGATTTGATTTTTACAGAATCTGTACTTATGCCAACTGAAATTCACATAACATAATCATTTGCACCTACCTTAAGGTTCATCAAAAATAATTGAAGAATACGGCCGTGTTTACACCTCAAAATCTACTATAGGAACAGACAAACTGATGCATCTGTGAACGTTTTAAGGCACGACTGGAACTTCATATATATGTTACAGTAAATAGGTGAAATTAGGAATTACACGTAATTACTAAACATTTCAGTAAATACCTGTAATTACTAGCCAATTTAGTAAATACATGTAGTTACTAGTTGTTTCAGTGATTACTGGTAATTACTGATTTTTTTTGTCATTTTTACAGCTATTTACTCACTTGATGTTTTTGTTTTAAAATGAAAAACATAATTCAAGATACCAAATAAGAAAGTAAAGGGTAGGGTTTTTAAGGGAGCTTACTTAAGGATGTAGGAATATAAGGCACATCAAAAGTGCATACTCTTTAGTGTTTGTGAATTGAATCTGGAAAATGGTTGTTTTATAGGTCTTAATTGTAACTCCGTCACTATATGCATTTATATATGCAAGACAATGATATCAATCCAAAATTGATTTTCATAATTTTGTTAAACTAAAATCTCAATCATGCACTGTGGTTTAAAACTTTAAAATAACTTTCTCCAAATATCCTGGATTTCTATAAAACTTGGACAGAAGCTAAATGTTTATGATCATAAGATAATATCCGAAAGTAAAGTTTGTAAAAAAAATCCTTTTTTTCCCTATATTACTTATAAACATCAAAAATGGCCTAGTTTTTTTCCCAGTTAACATTACATACACTCTGCAGTTAAATATTTTAAAACATTAGAATTTATAAACCATCCTGTATTTTTACCCAATTTTGACAGAAGCTTCTTATAGTACTTAAGTCAAAAGATAGTATCTAGAGGAAAATTTTTATATTTTTTCCTAATTTTTGTTGAGCCTGCGATTAACAGCAAAAGTAGGCGAGACTATTAGCTAGGGGTTGAATTGAAGGTCACATGAATACGTATTCAATGAGGTCCAAATATTCACTTGCAAGTACACAACTCATCAACCTTCTTTCGCAGCTAATTTAACAAAATAGAACCAAATTGGCTGCTATCAGTGAATTATAATTTCACTATATCATTTTTATTAATGATTTAACAATAAAAAATATATATATATTTTTTTTATATCTGGAAGCTAATGCACATAACAGTTCATTCCAGTTCTTATCCTACATAACGTTATCCCCCCCCCAAAGGGTGACTGGGGAATAGAAATATGGTCACTTGGTCTTCTCCCGACCGGCAGTAAAACGCTTGCCGAAGTGGGGCGTCCGTTTGGCTGTGCGGGATGTATCAAGTTCGCAGTCACGTCCGGTCAGAAGGGGGACGTTAAATCCGGTGCCACGCTCTTTGCACGTTAAGAACCCTTGCGACAACTCTTTGAGGGGTCCGTAGGTGGCCTGTTGCAAGGCAAAATTTCTGTCCCTATCCAATTTACCCTCATTTTCCGGTGGCAGTCCAAATTTCCCCGACCATCATCCTAGATGGCCTCTATTACAACTACCTACCTATTGTATTTATTGTTAACTTGTTCTCGTCCTGAATATGCATGAAATATTTGCCACTGGACGTTAAGCGACCAACAATCAATCAATCATAACGTTATCTTATCTTTATAAGTTAATAAGTCTAAATATTCTTCAAACTCAAAGTTTTTTTTTAAAAAGTTAAAACATAATGCTTTAGGAGAATTTTCCATTTCTGATTTCCATTCCTGCTGAAATTGGTCAAAAATTCTCTGTTCAATGCTCATCTTTAACCATTTTGGATTAAAACTAAAGTTACTCTGATTTAAACCAAATATTTGAAAGTCCATATTTATTCAAGATATTTTTAATACAAATCAACTGTTCAATATTTAAAACGTACTAACTGATCTTCTAGTTAGTATTACCATATAACTTTTGATGATCTGACCATAATACAACATTGTTTTAGCAGTCAGTAAATAGGTGTAATAATTCATTTTAAAATTAGTAATTACTGGTAATAACTGGGCCGTTTAAGGAATTACTTGTATTAACTAAGTGCATCGGGACTTGCCTGTAATTCCTAAATTTTAGTAATTACATGTAATTCCTAATTTCACCTATTTACTGTAACATATACAAGTATGAGCTGTCTAAAAAGCCGAGGACTGCTTTGCTCTATCATAACTTTAGGTAATATGTGTAAGTGTGGTTGTTGATTTAGTATTTCTAGGTATTGATTGATATACATTGGATTCACTTTAAGAGTGCGCGTTATATTTATATACCAGTGCTTTAAAACATGGGTTCACTTTACTTGTTACACATCATAAAAACATTTACAAATAGACACGCAGGTGTGTTTGTCTGGAGTTGTGTTTAGATTGGCAGAAGTTATAAAATAAAGATAATGAATTTTGTAAAATTGTATAGGAATATTGTTAAGCAAACCAAATGGTACATATTGCAGGTTAACAAAGTAAACAAACACGCCTTAATAATTAATATTTCAATATTTAATTTGAACAGTGTGCAAAAGTAATACGAACATGAATTAAAGACAGTTGATTGGAACTGTAATACACATAGTTAATTTTGGGGCATTTTATGTCTTATCCTGAGATAAGTCTGAAATTATTTATCTCATTTAAGCCAATCAGAAGCTATTTGTGATGAGAAATTATTTCAAAATGACGTGTTCATATCGACTAAAACTAATAGCTCCGCATCGTGATGTGAACCAAAAAGTTATATGAAGTTTTTGTTTTAGAAAATTAAGAACTTACCTTGATTTTAATATGCATTTTTCCGAGTCTGCAGCAGATAGCAAAATAAACAATCATACGAGTTTCATTTAATACGGTCAACTCAGTTGCACAGTTTAAATCAACTATAGATTGCAGACTGCTATTATCCATCTATTGCCAATTTAAATCAATATTACTCACCAAATTGATTATATGATGGGAGTTTCTCAAACTTTTCCCCAACTTTGTTTATTTTTCCACCTTCTACAGAAATGAAAACAAATTAATAGCAAAATCAAGAAAAAACTTATAATTTTCTGAAACATCACATGCATTTAAAATGTATTTATCTAGGTCTTGTCATGCCTTAAAACTTCTTCAGATTCACATGTTAGTTTGTTCTCAAAGTAAAATTTGATGTGTAAATACGTCCATATTAGCAAAAACGGTATGATGATCCTAAATCGAAGGTTTTGTAAAAAAATATTTTTGTTCAAATATCTCTTGTGTCTCTTGAAGCTACATACATTTTGTACTATATCTGAAGAAAGAAAGTAAGCTAAGCTGCTCAAAATTCTACACAATGCACCTGAATGTACATTAATACTTTTAACACGCATACTCTCCGATGTAAACAATTCAAATATACCAACACGACCCTCTTTAATTAAAAGTTAAATTTCTGTTAGTTAATTCAAACTGGATGTCAGCCTATTCCAGGATATAACATGTTTAACTGATCTTATATCAATTTGCTCCAGAACAGTCATGAACAGTTGTTTTCTGACAGTTCTAGAGAGCAGTAAGGCATAAGGTTTGATTTCAATCATACCTTTTGTCAAAAATTGTCGTTTTGATATAAAGCTAACAAACTACATGTTGTAGATCTCATTAAAAGACATAGCTATCAAAGAGATGATAATTATTTCTCACAAGAAGAACAACACAGTATATTTGAAACATTTTATCAAAACAGAAATGCAGAAAAAGATTATCCCTTACTGCAAAGCTGCCTTAAACAGGTTTACTTGTATGTAGAATTGCTGCCAGTAAAGAGGTTAACAAACTATATGATTTCTTTAAAAAAATATCCAAGCGAAAGTATAGAACAATACATTTCCAATTTGTCAGATGGACAGTTCTAATGATATATGTATGCATATCATTTGGAGAATTAAAGGATCATTAGGTTTACGGGAAAGTAAGACCTGAACAAGTAGATAAAGTTATCACATGTTTAATTAAAAACATAACTTGCAAATGAGAAGTTAAGACAGTATATATCACAATATAAACCTATAAAACAAAACATATAGGGAATAACTGATATCAAATATAAGGCACTACTTACTAACAAAAAACCTTCTGAATGAAATTTATATGGAAGGCTAGATTGACTTATTTAAAATGTAGTTACATCTCCCTGATCAAACTAGTGAAGATGTCGACTTAAACATTCATGATAATGAACGATCAGCTTTACAACCTGCTGCTAAAATAACATTACCCATATAGCGCAATAACGCGGAACGATCTTCGAGGCAAATATCTGCGACAGATAGCTCATGAGAAAGAACATGTTGATATAGTCAGCATTTTTATAAAGCAATCAATAAAGGGGTGATATCTAACATTTGAACAACCAGTTATTCATGAATTCAAACACAATTGTTTATAGTTCTGGTACAGCTGATAAACTCCTTTGCCATAATTTGATTTTAAAAATTATATAAAAATTTACTTGTCGCTATTATTCGTACATGAATAAAGATTTGGTAAACGGGTAAAGTCGATATTATAAGACTTCGAGAAAACACTCAAACAAGTTGCTTTCTTTAAAAAAAGAAATGCAATCGTAAACCCAAAATGCATGTTTGGTATTAAATACTAGATATTTTTTAAGAAAAGAGTTGGTTTCTAGGCTTAATAACAAATTAATGATTTTTGTGCTTATAAAAAAAAAATGCAATACGTGAAACTTTATAGCTGTTTTTATTGGAATTTGAGATACACAACAGCCTGTGTTTGATTTTGCTTTTTCCACCTGCCCACCCATGCCCACTCTAGCTATAATCTCTTTTTTTGTAAAAATATTGATTATAAATGCTTATCTGCTTTTTTCAAGTGATTGTACTGGCATGTTTTTTAGATTATACAAAAGGAACTACATGCCCACTCCTATGGGTGGGCAGAGTGGACAAGGTAGAATTTTTGCCCACCCGGTGCCCACTCCTTTGGTGGGCCAGTAGACAAAGCAGAATCAACCTGAGCTGTAGTGTATGTTCATAGTTATTTGAACAAGGAAAACTCACAATTATGAAAATTGTAAGGTGTTCCTTTTATATTTGAACATGTTCTTTCATTTAAGAATTGAATGCTCTTTTTTGTAAATTTATTGGGGTGTAAAAGCGTTGACCGAAGTACATTTTGTATGAAGCGCGGAAGCGCTTCATACTAAAAATGTGCGCACGGTCAACGCTTTTACAACCCTATAAAGTTACAAAAAAGGCATTCAATACTTATAATTACTTTTTTACCTATAGGATCATGAAAACACGCCTTTTATCAAGTTTTTATTTCATTTACCTGTACACTTTATTGTGGGACCTCGTGTCATCATGAATGAAAAGTTGCATTGTGTAATGCAATTGATTAAGGAATATCAAGAGATTGCTAGTTAGCCAATCAGAATGATGTATTATAATGAAACATACATCTCATGTAATTATTAACCTTTAAAAAAGTGACTTTTACATGGTATAGTTACATTAATGTTTTATGGGATGTGTGTAAGATTTTTTAAAACAGGTATATTCATAAGCACATGTTTTAGTCAGAAGCATGTTGTTTGAATTGTTATAACAATGTTTTTGGTACCCTTAGTAGGATGCAGTTCAAAGTGAGCCAAATATTGAAGGCTGTATTATAACCTGTTATTCCTTACTTTAACTACATTGTATCTTACTGGAGAGTTCTCTTTGGTATTCCTACCACTTTAAAAACACATTTTCTCTCTGACATTTGATTATTTCATTAGAATAATCTAAATATTTAAATTGAACTGAAGTAGGTTTCTTATATTGACCTATCCTTTTTCTCTTATACTAGTCTAGTCATTTGGGTGCACTGTATAACCTACTGATCACTAAGATGGTTTGTATTGAAAGAAAACAATGTAACCTGTAAATTTACGTTTTGCCTAATTGTACCACATTGTGTCTTGAAAGGGAGTTGTGTCAAAGACATTCATACCACATCTTCTGAATTTTAAAGCGAATCTGTTTTGAATGAAAAATTAATTGATTTCCAATATTGATTTTTTTTTTAACTCAAACCAGTTGAATCTAGAGAAAGTAATCTCCAATTATATATGTCATTCAATGTCAAGTTTCTTGGTGTTTCTATGTTTGTTCAGTGTGAGCCAAGGCTATGTCCGTCTTGAACCCTTCAAGGACGTACATTGACCTATAATGGTTTATTTTTTTAAATTGTCATTAGAATGGAGTGTTGTCTCATTGGCACTCACACCACATCTTCCTATATATTTTAAGTGAAAGAAAAGTAAATGCAAAAAACAAAGCAATTTAATACCAATAATTTTATTTTAAACAAACATGGCAAGTTTATTTAAGATAATACAAAAGCTTTGGTATAACAAAATAATAAAGATTCATATAGCCTTTCAAAATTAAGAATCTTTTGAAACTTTCAGACACATACAATGTATCAATTTATATGCAAAGATATTACTTGAACAAACTTTGATTTTGAAATTTGAAATTAATTGGAAAAGTGTTTAAGTAAGAAATTGGCTAAGATATTGATTTTTTTAACCGGTTAAGAAATCCTTTTCACTTGTGTCCTTGGTATTACTATAAAGTGCACTATAAAGTACAAAATATTAACACTTAACAATTAAAGTAAGGTTCAACTATATATTTACACTTATTTTATCTATACTTTAACCTTAAAGAATAGGTAACGTATGTTTTAGCATTTTATAATTTTTATCTTTATATATTTCTAGGATTAAGTGCTTGTGCATAATAAAACGGACTTATCTTTCTCGAAATCCAACTCCAACCTCATCGTTGGTGAGCTGGGGACTAACACTAACGGAATGAAAACTTATACTTGTTAATAATTGAACAAATTATAATTAAATAAGTATTATCATCTGTATTTTACCTGGGTTGACCTGTCAAAAAAATGCGCGCAATTGTAATCAAAAGCTGCGCGCAAACGTAATGATTTTTTTGCGCGAAAATGTAATGGTAATGCGCGCAAACGTAATGCATCGATCTGCATCTGTCATCTCTCGGTATCTGAAAATAGACATTTGATATCTTATCGCTGACCCTATTAAGTCTACCGAAATTGCATGCATGATTAATTTTAAGATTTATGATTAAAGCGGCACTTTTAGGGTGCAATAGTTTCTAACTAAAGTTTTGAAAACGTTTTGAGGCGTTTGTTGTTATTTTCTAACTGCTACAGAAGTAGAAGCAGCGTTTAATATTTCTTTTCTGACCCTATTTGAACTTTCAATAATTCATGCTCATGTTGTTGAAAAACATACTTTTATAAACGTAGAAAAAATTAATCTTAAACAGGTTGAAGTTAGAAACAAAATAATGTTTGCATGTAATGTATTAACAAACGAAAAACGAAAATTTGCATAGTCAAGTGTATTTTTTTTTAATATATTTTAGTTATAGGTTTCCGTTTTATTTTATTTTTTCATATTCAATATTTATTTAATTACATTTTTAATAACCAAAATTTTTTAATTAAAGTAATTGCAATTATTAATCACAAAAAATAACTGTAATTTAATCATATGCAAGAAAGACTTCCCTTTAATTTCAGTATAAAAAAAATGAATAGCTTGCTTTTTACATCATGTACATCTTCCCTAAACTTAAAATCTAAAATAAAATGCTACTAATACTTTTTTTAAAGATTGTATTTTTAATTATTCTCGTTCAGAATATAAATCGCATTGTTTACATGAAATCTTATCAAAACACAGCTGGTTTCAACGTTTGACTCTAATTAGAATACACGCATGTAGATTAATATTAGCAGCTTGTAATCGTGTGCAAGGAAATATTATATCATAATAAATTTCAGATCATACGTAAAATATCTCTATAGCAACTTAGGATGCTAATGCTTATTCAACAGATTAGTTAGCTATTGCGCATGTATTTGAAAGATGGTCATAGAAGCTATTGCGCATGTATTTGAAAGGTGGTCACAAAAAGAACAGAAGTGTTCCGAATAACATCCGGTGTTTCGAAAGACTACAGATATCGTCCAATATGTACTGCGTAAACCCTCAGGGGTTTACGCAATTAAAGTTGAAAATAAGTCTATGAACAATTAGCAAAAGACTATATTATTTGTTAATTCAAAATATGCATGTGTTCAGAATATGTTTGGATAAAAAAGCACTAATGCATGCAGATCAATTGCAAGAACAAGATATGCTATTTGGTCAAATGCATCCTGAATTGATATTAATTTCGGAATCTATTGACGCTTTAGAATAAAAAAAGATATCATATGAGGACGTTATTCTTTATTCTAATTTTAATTCATAGCCTGGCAGTAATGATAAAGGTAGCAAGGGATGATTATTCAAATATCAAACTTGGGCGTACTACTTTTGAAATTGATCGTTTTATCAAAAGAGCATGTGATACTTTACACTAAATGAATATTCTGTTGTTTTCCAATCCTTGAATCAAACTATATTCTGATCTACATTTATGTTCTACATTAAAAGTGTTTACACTTAGTGACATAGTAATATGTTTGAGAAAGTATTATTAGTAACCAATAGACTTTAAATGCACGTAAACAATTAGCATGATAAAGTTAACTTGCTTTAACTTTTTCAATATATGCATTGTTAACAAAAACAGATAAATAACATGAAATGAATGACATTTAAATGTCATTCAAATGTATTTAGAGCCACGATTTTACCGTAGTCAATGTGAAAATAAAACGCATACATAAATAATGGTTTTCTATATCGATTTTATAAGACCAAGGTACATTTTGGGCAATCCCACAATGTTTTAAGTCTAAAGATTAAGAATTGATTATTTGTCTGTGTGTTAAAAAGACAAACCTAGTAAAAAAAAAAAAACACTAACACAATACACAAAAACACTTGTATATGGAAAATAATTCACCAATGAACCTTTGATTAGTCGTTCTATTTTTAAATTTGTTTGTTTTTACATTTGAAATTTAAAATAAATCGGAAAATCCCAATCTAAAGGAAGTGAAATAATAAATGATGGAGGATTCGGCGAACATGCAACAAGACGAAGAATTTAATGTTCCTGAGGAGACTTCAAGTACTGTAATCAGCACTATTGATACATCGGGATCGTCGACAGATACAAATGCAGTGCTCGTAAGAAATCGGTTGTTGAGGAATGCAATGAAGGGATTAAAAGAAACATTCGATTTATATAAACACACAATGGAAGAGTTGATAGAAAAGCCTGTTGCGGATCTTGAAAAACAAACATTCAATGATATTTCTGCTGACAAAGATACATTAAAAAAGTCTGAGAAGTTATTGAAAGATGCTGTACAGCTACTTCAAGAGGGTGTTAAAACCATGAAAGCAGCTATGTTTGAACATAGTCGTAAGATTGAAGCACTGTGCAACCTAGACGAGTGTTCGGACAATTGTTCCAGTGAAGATCTTCCTAAAGACTGTCAAACACTTAAGAAAGGTAAACAATGTACACAGTTGTCTTCTGATTTTTTTGATTTTTTATACGATTTATCTATTATCCTTTACAAATCTGTGACATCTATTTTACGACTCTTTATGAAATATACATTGCAAAATTAAGGCAAGCTGTATGTTACTTAGTAAGAGTGTACAGTAAAAACGGTGGTTGTGATTAAGTTTTTAGTTTTGCCAATAGATTAGGGACTTACTGTTTTAAATTTTCCTCGGAGTTCTGTATTTTTAGCTACTCTACTTTCAGATACATTGTTCATGTTAAAATAGACCAGTCGTCCATAAATGAGATCGACATAAAAACCAACCGTTCGTGAGAGCCTCAAGGACATGAGAGCCTACAACACACATTCGAATATATATCAAAAATTGGGGTACAGCAGTCAACATTGTATTATAACATTAATCACAAAAACACAAACAAAAAAATAACTATTCTAACACAGAAATACTTAATACATATATAAACTGGATAGACAAGTACACAAATAAAATTAAAAGACAAGAATTAACAATAATGGTTAACATTTACAACGAAAATTTAAAAGAACACTATTGAACACAATTAAGATATTATATGACGTCAATACTTACAATCTATACTTCAAGACTATCATAAATTATTTGTGAATTAGATACGAAATATTTTTTTATTTTAAGATACCTTCCATTTTTCATATAAAGATCAAGATTTCACCGGAAATCAAGATGGATTCGGAAAGCTGAGTCATGAGGAAGATTACATGGTAGGAAATATATTATCTGTCTATATACAATATTAAGTAACTACCTGTGTATGGAAAGTGTCATACATGTACTCGCTTAGATTTTACTAAACTTGATTAAATGCATTTGCAGAAAACAATGGATCAATCCCAATTTAAAATGCTTATGTTGTAACAACATTAACCGTTCCAATTTCACTGTATCAGGTGTGTATTTAACTCTGAGCCCTGAAGTGTCGACATGTTTTTTTCAGTTATATAGGGCAGCATGCATACAGGATCTTCAATGGAAGAATCAAAATTTTCTGTAAAGATTATGAAATCTTACTAACTAGTTCAAAAATATGGTGATTTTGACTTTCCCATCCAATTATGTAGTATATTTTTAAAACAACCTAAATATTGACAATGATGTTGATTGAGAACAAAACTTGACGACAAAAGAGAAAATTTCAGTTTCTGAATTGCGAACTAAATTAATATTAATAGGTTATTAATTTATTACTTGTGTCAGTTATCAGGCTCTTATGTATTCCCCGGTTTTAGTATTTTTCTCCTTTTTTCCATTGCCTTGGCATCAGTATATTTTCGATTAAAGAGTTTGGATATCCCTTCAGTGTCTTTCGCCAATCTTTAACAGATGTGTTTGATTATTTTTCCTCTCATAATTTTTTTGATAGAGTATTGGTGCTCACAAGAAGGTTATTAAACCAATCGTTCCAAATGGTGAAATTGATTGATTGATTGATTGTTGGCTGCTTTACGCCGCATTAGCACAAAAAGGCTATATCGAGGCGATGGTGAAATTGAAATCATCCCTTTGTTAATAATATGGGTGCAATCACGAGTTGATTGACCGTTATGGAATATCCGTTTCATAGATGGAATCGGATATATTTCTTATGTCGTAACTACAATCTCGTTTTCTTTCAACGAATGTGACCTACCGAATTAGACTATTTACCGGGTTTGTGATAACACGAAAAACACGACGGGTATCACATGTGGAGCAGGATCTGCTTACTATTCCAGAGCACCTGAGATCACCCCATCTATTGGTGGGTTCATGATGCTTAGTCCTTAATTTCCTATGTAGTGTCTTATTACGAGTGTTGTCTGTTTTTTTTTCTTTTTAAGCAATGGTTTTGTCAGTTTATTGTCGATCTATGGGTTTTAGTGTCCCTCTGATATCTTTCGCACCTTTTTTATTTTCCCTACCAAGAAGTGTATCAACAAAAGATTTGACTTATCAAGGATTTGTATAGTAAAATCTTACTATACAAATCCTTGGACTTATATTGCAATTATTGGTTTCACTGATCTATCTAATAACAATAGAATGATTTGAGGCAAGTCTGAAGAAATTAGTAAAGTATCAGAACATATTTAATAATGGTTGCCATTTCTTACAGATATTCAATGCCATAATTTGACATCTCTAATTTTTTGATGGCTTATATGGAATTACTGCTAACCAAATTCCAAGTTAGCTTTCCGTCGTTCGAAGAATTATTTAGATAAATGTATACTTTACCTGACTGAGAATGACTGTTTGAGATGAAGGCAAACATTTTGTTAACCCATTCTATTTATAATTGCTCATAATTCGCAGTATGTAATTTTACTCAATTAGGTTGACGGTTCAAATACTATGAAATATATAGGTGAATAATATATATTTGTCCATATCAAATACATTATTCAGCAAATCACAAACGTTCATTGTCATTACTTAATACTTACCATTCTAGTTAAAGAATGTTAAATATTTATTCACTGAGGCTCGGACTTTAAAATTGATAATTTAGCTATCGAGATTGGATAAATCCGATAATTTATGAGTAACTATGTAACTATGTAAGAATCTGTTTCTTTGTTGATTAAAAAATAAAATTTCCTTTTTCCTAAACGAAATCCTCCTAGAGTGCCTTCCGCTTTCCCCATAATTGTCAATTTCATTAACATCTGTAAGCATATTTTGATTCATTCAGCGTGCTGATTAAGGTTATAACCCTTTACTCATCCAATCATCTACCGAGACCACCTACAATCACACTTTGTTTAATGTTTTTATAAAATGGGTTCGGTCCCTTCGTAAATTTTACGGACGCCATCACGAGTTGGTTGACCGTTATGGAATTACCGTTTCACAAATCATATCGGATATCTTTCTCACGTCGTAACTACAATCCCCTTCCCTTTCATGAATGTGACCTACCGAGTTAGACTATTTACCGAATTTGTTATCACATAAGCAACACGACGGGTGTCACATGTGGAGCAGGATCTGCTTACACTTCCGGAGCACCTGAGATCACCCCTAGTTTTTTGGTGTGGTTCGTGTTGTTTATTCTTTAGTTTTCTATGTTGTGTCATGTGTGTTGTTGTTTGTTTGTCTTTTTCGTTTTTAGCCATGGCGTTGTCAGTTTGTTTTAGATTTATGAGTTTGTCCCTTTGGTATCTTTCGTCCCTCTTTTAAATTTCCATAGAACGAATAACGAAAATAAATTTACGAATATGTTTTAAAAGAAAAAATACATGTATATTGAACATGTTGAATGTTCAATTGATAACTAAAAATGAAATACAGTTATTTTAGTTTCAGAACACATTCATTTCGAGCAAAATCGTAAATTGCAATGCATTCACTAGTTTCATACGCAAAAATATAATCAGCAGACTTCTTATTTCGTACCATCAAGAAGGTTAAAAAAACTAAAAATGTCTTTATCTTTTTCGTAGTCCATTTTATATTTGCTACAACACCAATACTCGATATCAAAGGGACAATTTGGCAAATGTCGGGCTATGTGGCGCATATGTTGTTCGTTGTCTTTTTGTCTGTGCTCCTATGTATGGCTGTGTTTTCAAATAGAAACGGAAATCACTCTCAATTACGTATATAATGTGCATGATGACGCAGAGAAACATAATATGACGTTTATCTCTCCTTCATTTCATCCAAACAGTTCAATGATCTGTATCTAGTTTTCTGTTGTTAGAAGAAGAATTACTATTTTGTTTAGAAATAGTTTTATCGTGTTTTTGTTCATGTTGTTCATTGAGTCGTACTTTTTTTTCAGAGAAACAGCAATCGAGCTCTTGCTAGCATTCGTCCATCACAAAGTGAAGAACAAGGTTTTAGAGATGATATTATACGCCGGGTACTTGACATAAACATATAGACTAACGTATTTTAAAAACAATTAAATGACGTATGTTATGTAGGCTTTTATTTCCTACTGTCAGGTGTATTCTGAAAACATATATCTTTTTGATTTAGAACTTACTCTACTACCTGTATTGCCTTTAAAAATCAATGTTAGTGCCGATGAAAATAGTATAGGAGTTGGTATAATATTTTAAGTGTTTTACACAGCTTTCGCTTTAAGCTATGCTTTTATTGTAATTACAACCAAGTAGGTCGAAAAATAATGGTTGATAATGCTGAATTCAGCACATATATTTATAAAATGAATGTCTGTGTTTTTTATGACGTCGTATTTCATTTTAAAGTTGAATGTTATTTAGATTCCATAAAAGAGACACATAGGATGTATATACTTAAATGGCCGTTTCTGGTTTATATCATAAATCATATGTGCATAGACTGTGTCTTAAAACTAAATCCTTTCATTTATTGAAATATCAAGAAATGAATTATTATCAACAAATTGTCGTTCTGTGTGTCATTCGTCGATACATTTTCCATATTTAGTTATTTAACCATTTAATTATTATATACTAGTTTCAAATGACTTTAACAAAAACTAATTTGTTATTTTATCCGTTGTATTATTCCGTAAACACAATTTGGCCGATTTAAAATTTCATTATCTACATTTGTTGATCACTTTAAAAAACCAAAATTTACTACCGTTAAAATAGAGCAAATAGTATAAAATGTTGTCATTATTGTTAACCTCTCTTCATGCCAATATTTATAGCAATTGTTGTATGTATTAGTGTTTACTTTTAGGCTGAAACAGTAATGGGAAGTCCATACTCTAGATATTCTGCCTATGGCACACCACTGAATCCAATTACATGGATTTCACCAAATAATTCAGTTGAAAGTAAGTTGTGTTGAAACACTGAACATAAAAAAGATATTAGAAGATGTGATATGAGTGCTAATGAGACAACGTTCCAAAAATGGCTGGTTTGTACCATTGCTTACAAAGATGATATTGTGCTGTATCCTTCTTTTGATGAGAATGATTATGAAACAACGGTAATGTCTTAAAGGAGATGCAAAAGATACCAAAGGGACATTCAACCTTATAATTCAAAAATAAACTGAAAAAAACATGGGTAAAAAGAAAAAAAGACGAACATAAGAAAAGAGTACACACAACCCAATTATAGAATGCCAAAGACTGAGTAACACGCATCCCACCAAAAACTTGGGTAGATCTCTATGCTCTGGAAACGTAAACAGACCCTGTTTCACATGAGACACCTTTGGTATTGCTCTTGAAGAACTAACAATGTAATATGTCTATTTTGGAAGGTTACAATCGGGGGAAAGGGCGAGACTGTAGTCACGAGATTTGGAACATATCTGCTATCACCTGCTATACAGATATTCCATAACAGCCAACCAACTCATGACAACGTCTGTAATATTAACAAAGGGACGGTTTCAACCTCACCACCTGATATTATTGATTTTAAAGGTTATTTGTGAGCAGCAACCCTCTATCAAGGAATTAATGATAGAACATATATGACCCGGATTATCGTATCAACTGGTAGATATATACAAATACTTCGTTTACAATTGTTGCTGGAATGTTGCGACAAAGAAATGAAAAGTTCACAATTGAGCAGCTGAAACACTCTCTTTTGTCGTTAAGTTTGTTTTCAAACGACCCTTATTGTCAATGCCTTGAAGTCAGGTTCGATGAGATAGATGTGTTCAACATAGTCATCACCTTTTTATAGAATTGATGTTAATGATTAAGAAATAGGTTTCATGTAACACTTGGATCCAATTACTATGGGGTTGTGTGTACGGACACGTATGTAGTTTCGGTATTCAATACAGTGATGGAAGATCCAGTTCTTCATCTTTGGGTGAATTACCGAAGGAACTTAGAACAGACCTATGATAATCCAAGATTTTCTCTTTGGTAAATGTCGTGAGGGTATATAAGTTGAATTTTCAAGTGAATTGTCAATACCTTATCAATTTATCAAGAAGTTTATTTAATGTTGTTTACACATAAAACGATGTCGTTTGGGGCTTTATAGTTGTCATGGAGGTAGGACAGTGTTTTGCAACATTTGTGTCTTTAAAGATTTATTTTGCATGGCTATCCATTACCCCATTCAGTTTCTGTTTTGTATCAACGAAACACCTTAGACATGACGAAAACAAATGAATGTTAAGTACGACCTGAATATGTGATTGAACAAACAATTACGTTTTATTGAATCAACTCATGTCAACATATACAATGGGTGGATAGTAAATATACAAACAATGATACCATAAAGTAATAAAACGTATAAACGATAAATCTCAATTATTGACAATTTTATGTTACCTGTATGAGCCGTTTATAGTTATAAAAGTCATAAAAGTATCATGTATTTTGTTAGCCTATCTTTATCTCTATCATAACAAATGGAAGTGACTGACTTAATCATTTTGGCTTCTACATATGATGTATTTGATATATGATTATAATGTTATCCCGTTTTATTCATATATGTAGGTGGACAAATATTAATTGTTGGGAATGGAAGGCTACCTAGCCTCTTTGGCAACTCAAGAATTAATTTTAGCGATAGACCTGGTACCAGTATCACACGAGCCAGAAGAATGCCTGGAAAGGTTAATATAGCATTGACTTACATTACCAATAATGAAAATGATTTAACAAATTAAAAAAAAACATTGACACAAAAAAATCCAACATTCTCTCAAAATATTGGAGGCAAACAGGAAAATGTCTCAAACAGGTACGTTATGGCAACATATTAAAACCATTATAACCCTTGTGGACTGTTTCTTTTTAATATTAATGAAGTATCTACAATTGTAAAAGGACGCCTTTGCCCTATTGTTCAGATCAGGCGAACTGTTTTTGATTTATAAAACATCAAGGAATCAGTATGCTCTAATGTGCAATTAAAGGTATGTTGAAAAATGCCAAAGAGACAACTCTCCACAAGAGATCAAAATGACTCAAAAATGAAACAGACATTAACAACTACATGTATAGGTTACAGTTCGGCCTTCGACAATGAGCAAAGCCCACACCACATAGTCAGATATAATAGGCCCCGAAATGACAATGTAAAACAATTCAAACGAGAAAACTAACGGCCTAATTATGTAAAAAAAAATGAACGAAAAACAAATATGTAACACATAAACAATCCTCAATCACTGACACTGAATTACAGGCTCCTGTCTTGGGACAGGCACATACATGCAGGATGTGGCGGGGTTAGACATGTTAGCGGGACCCCAACCCTTACCCTAACCTGGGACAGTGGTATAACATTTCAACATAAGAAAGAACTACATAAATTGAAAAAAGCTTTACTCATCAGATTGATAAAATTACAAGTGGACGTGGTCGGGTACTTGTGACAACGTCTCCGATTGTGACCTACGGAATTAGTCCTTTCCTGGGTTAGTAATTTAATGAGCAACACGACAGGTGCCACATGTGGATCAGAATCTGCTCAACCTTCAGGAGTACTGGAGATCACCCCGTTTGTGTTGCTCGGTCTTTGATTTTCTATGTTGTGACTTTTATGTCCTGTTGTTTGTCTTTATCCGTATCTTTTTGCCATGGCGTTGTCATTTTATTTTCACCTTAGTAGTTTGAATGGGTTTTTTTGTAATCTTTTGCCTCTCTTTTCTTAGTGACTACTAGGCTGCTGATACTGAAGTCTACATGTCGATCTTTTCAATTCGGTTAACCATGAACTACAGCAGATATTTTGAAGCCCTGTCTTATTTTCTAAATAAATATTTGGAAATATGAAATCAGATATACAAGTTTTGTTCTGCAAAATACTAGTCTAGGATAATGTTATGTCCAAGTGTAAGAACAATCCATGACTTATTGAAAAAGTAGTGGTGTCTTCGCTATTTTATCCAAAAATAAATGCAAACGTTTACTCTAAAAATTGTATTATCAGTAAACATTTTAAAAATTGAAAATTTGCTGTGTACGTCATATCTAATTGCAGCATTTAATCTTGTTTTAGCATGACAACTTCCATTCCAGACGTCTTTCACATTTATCATTTAATCCGCAAGTGCATGATATGTCATCGCAGACTGAATTAAGAGGTTGTATTAAATATGTCATAAATCAAAATAAACAAGCATTGGTTCTTAAAGTTTTTCAATTCTTCTTTCATAACAGTACTTTTATCAACCTTGAAACTTTTGAATGAAATATTTGGCGGTTCAAAAATATTGCATAGCCATATACCCTAGGCATGATAAATATAAAGGTTCAAATTTAATCAATTTGGCTTATGTTTGTTGCTACATATATGATAATGTAACTACTAGGTTCACTTGGAGACGACACAGAAAATATTAAAGAGATATTCAAACTCAAAAAGCGATCAAATCAACTTCACAAGTCTATAAAAATAAATAACATAAAAAATTTAAGACTGAGCAAGCAAGATGAACCTATACACAAAACCGGGGTGATCCCTGGGGCTCTAGAATGATACACTGATCCTGCGCCGTAAATGTATTTATTTACAACCACTTGGTCGATACCCCTTTCATTCCGCGAGGGTATCACCAGCTCAGTAGACAGCACTTCTGTGCTGACATGAATTATCATTGAAATTGTCATTTATGAAATACAAAGACTTTTCTAGCTCAGGAATATATCACTTTAGCTGTATTTTTTTTATGAATGTTTGGTCCTCAATTTCGTACTTTAATTAGTCTTATTTAACTTTTGATGATTCGAGCGTAACTGATGTGGCTTTTGTAGACGAAACGCGCTACTGGCGCAAATATCAAATTTCAATTCTGGTATCAATGATGAGTTCATTTAAAAAAGAGACAATTATAGTAACCTATAAGTCCAATTACTAAATATCCTTTGCATATCTGCTGTGGCTCTGATACAGAGATATATGGAATATGTTTCATACACTCATTTTAAATAATAATATGGCAATCATATACATTTGCACACAATTTACGGTAAAAACGAACAATAAATTAAAAAAATGAATACTAAGATGATATTCTCGATTACTAGCAGTGATATCGACGGAGTATTATAAAATGAAAATCAACAACCCTTCTGATCCAACGACTAGATTACATGGACATAAGAACATCTTGAGAAAGTATATTCTATGAAAAGTGTAAAAAACGACTAACAATTTAGGTGGAATGTATAATTTTACAAGTCAGTTATCAATAATTAATTTTTAGGCAAAGGAATGATTCTGAAAGGGTCTAGAAGTGATCTACGACCACGCACCGATGTTGGACCACGTAGGATGCCGGATGACAAGAGAATGTAAACAGGTTAGGTAAATATTGTCTATACACTATAATATATCTGTTTACAGTCTGTTTTATATTTAATATGAACCAGTATGTTATACTTGTTTATCTTGTTTATTATGACCAAATGTGAGAGAGACAAACTGAACCTTCAAGTCATTCATCAAACATTACAAAGTAATCATTAATGAGTTTAAATGCTCGTACTATTATTTTGTTATAAATACTTTATGCACTCTCATATGTACATTTAAATTTCTTGTCCGATTTTAATTGGTTTTTTTTACAATTCTTGCAACATTTCAATATCCAGCCCTAATGAATTATTTCTTATAGTTGTGACCCTTGAACTTCTTGGGAAGAAAGATAAGAAGTTAGCAATATCCTTTAACTCTACTTTCCGCTATATAGATGATGTTCTTTCACTAAATAATTCAAAATTTGGTGACTATGTTGAACGCATCTATCCCATCGAACTAGAAATAAAGGATACTACAGATACAGTTAGGTCGGCCTCATTTCTTGACTTACATCTAGAAATTGACAATGATGGTCGGTTGAAAACAAAACTTTACGACAAAAGAGATGATTTCAGCTTTCCAGTTGTGAACTTTCCATTTTTAAGTAGCAACCTGCCAGCAACACCTGCATACGGGGTATATATTTCTCAATTGATACGATATTCCCGTGCTTGCATTTCCTATCATGATTTTCTTGAAAGAAGGTTGCTGCTCACAAGGAAGCTATCAAACCAAGAGTTCCAAATAGTGAAGTTGAAATCATTCCTTCGTAAATTTTACAGACGCCATCACGAGTTGGTTGACCGTTTCAGAAATGATATCGGATATGTTCCTTACGTCGTAACTACAATTCCCTTCCCTTTCATGAATTTGACCTAGCGAATTAGGCTATTACCGGATTTGTGATCACATAAGCAACACTACGGGTGACACATGTGGAGCAGGATCTGCTTACCCTTCCGGAGCACCTGAGATCACCCCTTGTTTTTAGTGGGGTTCGTGTTGTTTTTTCCTTAGTTTTTTTTATGTTGTTTCATGTGTACTATTGATTGTCTGTTTGTCTTTTTTCATTTTAAGCCATGGCGTTGTCAGTTTATTTAAGATTTATGTGCTTGACTGTCCCTTTGGTATCATTCGTCCCTCTTTTGAAAAATATAAAAAAAAGTATTTGGAAAATTACATGGTAAGCGATTTCAAGTGGTGCATTTTTATAGAAAGAAGTTTGAGCGAATTGACAAGTAAAGGCAACCGTAGTATACCTGTGTTCAAAAGTAATAAATATATTAATTCAGTTTAGTCAAATGCCTAATATACTTTAGTATTTTTATTAAAAAGGCTACAAAGGATAACAAAATAGATACAATTTTCTGAAACACAAACCATACTTTGTCCGGTGACTACACAATACAACCCGACCAAAGAGCAGATAACAGCTCAAGACCACCAGTGGGTCTTCAATACAGCGAGCATATCCCGCTCCCGACACCGACATTTTTACTTATTATGTCTGTCTTTTGTCCACGCATAGTTGTCAATATAATGGATTTTGATGCGACAGTCATGTAGGTGAGAGGTTCAGTTAGTTATAAAACCCGGTTCAATCCCCCCTTTTATACAAGAAAAGGCCTGTCCGAAGGTAGTAATATGACAATTGTTATCCATTCGATGGATGTGTTTGAGCTTTTGATTTTGACATTTTATAAGGGATTTTCCGTTTTGAAATTTTTCTCAGATTTAGTATTTTTGTGATTTTACTTGATCTATAACCTAGATACATAAATAAACATGTATAAACTAAAACAATTTTAATGGCTTTATCATGGAGACTTTTATTAGAGAGGAAGCTTAAGTACCAGCCGTGGACCAAATCAGTTCTACATCTTTTAAGATTTGAGTGGAGCACATTCTGCTATGAGCATGGGGTTCCAATGCTCTTTTCCAGTGTTGATAATTAGTGATAACCGTAAATGAAAAACAATGATAACAAGTTAACTCAATACTGTTGAAAATGTTTACCATGTGAAATACTCTTCATTTATACTTATAAAGTAAATGGTCGGAAAGCTTTTGTTTAATTTTTAACTATTAAGTTAGGATTTTTACATGTTTTAGGGATCAAAGATATTTCTGAAGAAGGCAGGAAAATTTCAAATGTTTACCTATTAACCACTAGAGATTCTCAACAAATTGAATAATTTTCAACAAACTGCATTTGTACAGACACTGTGTGCTTCAAAGTTAGTTGTAGAAAACCATCGAGTTTGCATACAGTATCTAGTGTTACACAGCGATTGACATTTTTGCATGTTCACATCTATCCATACTAACTACTCCAAACTCTTATAACTTATCATATTCATTTTTTTTTGCATGTGTATTGCATAAAACAGCTCACAGTCTTGCAAGAGTGTTAGTTTGTCAACTCTGCCTTTCCTTGTTGCAACAAATGAAGTTTCTCTTATAAATATTTGTTCTCTAATCAGACACTGTGGTCCAATGTTAATTGGTGCAATAACTGATTTTCTTTTTCACATTTCAAACTTTTAACAATAATGATTTGTTCAAGTCTTGAATTGTGCCATAAAATTATTTGCTGGTATCAAATTATTCAAAGAATTAATTCATGCCTGAAATTTTTATACAAATAGTAAGTAACGGAACAAATTGTTTCGTTAGTGAACAATCTTAACATTTCTTTTTGTATCCAGTTATATTTGCTTTAATAGTCACTTCTCTGTGAACTATACATACATTGTACCCTAGCACTGAGAAAATATACTTTCAAGAACCAAACTGGTACCATGAACCTCTGTATATAGAGTAGTTGTATATATATAAAGGATACATTGTTTATTTCAGATGAGATTTCATAAAATGACAAAGAAGACAAACACCAAGTGATTGCTTCAGCTCACATTCCCTTCACAATTTTTAATTACATTTATGCATTCAGTGTCTCAGAGTGTTGATTCATCTTATAATAATGGAAGGAATATTTTTATGGTGAACTTTTTTAACTAAGAATACACTAGTAATTGAAATCATTTACATCCATTTTTCTAAAACTTTTCGTTTATTGGCACATATTAGGAATTATTAAATCAATCTTTCAAAGTTATTGAAGATTGTTGCTTCAGGAGACAGGGATGAGAGAGGGTCTTAAATGTTACCTATTCAATTAACTAATATGTAATTCTAAAGAGGTAACAAATGGTATATTTAAATCTGTGTTTTTAATTAAGCATTTGTAGGAAGATCATAGAGAAAGAACAGATAGTTTTTTTACCTTTTCATCAAAAGGACACAGGTGTGCATTAAAATGGGATAGTTCATAAAGATGGTGCATAGACACTGAACTTTGGGGGATGGGCCTCTCTTATGCCTTTTGTCTTGGACACTGGAATTTTGAGGCTAACATGCATTCCTACTTTGACAATATATCTGTATTTACATTTCATCAAAGCCAACTATTAATATATATATTTTGATCACATAAATGTCATGAGGTAAAAAAAAAACCAAGTCATATCATTTATTTTATTATCTACTTTGTAGTCATGGTAATTGTAAATAAAATATTGCACAGATTTCAAAAATGAAATAATGATAAATACAATTTAATTGTGGATATATCTGAATATCTCCATCCAACTTGCTGCTGCATAACCCCTTTTCTTGTTTATAAGGTAAAATTTATCAAATATAAGAAAAATAAAAATCCTAAATTTTTGAGACCTTAATACCTTATTTCAATGAACATTGATCAAAAAGTTTAAAACATTAAATGGTAGCACTTTTGTGTGTAGCATTTCCCGAAACTGTTAAAAAGATTACCTGAAATTGTAAACTCACATTTTTTGTCCATATAATTGCTAAACAATAGCATCATCAACATGAATACCTTTGTTGCAGTATAATAATACTATTAAATATTCAACGAATTCAATGTTTTACAAATATACATCTTTTATACATCTAATGTGTTGTTTTATGTAATATCTTGCTACATTTTCCTATAGATTCTGCAGAAATCTTATGAAGTCAACAGTTTTTGCTTGCTAATGTGGTTTGCATCATGTCCATTTAAAACTAATAAAAATCACAGTTAATCATGACCTTCAAATCTGTTTGCTGAATGTCAAGACTAAAGAACTTACAAGGAACCTGCCTACTATTAGAGATTTCAAGATTTTCACTGGGTTTAATTTATTTTCCAATACTAAACCAGATATTTATTTACAATATTTTTTTTCAATCTGTTAAGTGGTTCTACAGAAATAACAAAAATCATGCAGAATATCCAATGGTGGCAAAATCCTAAACTGTGGATATTGATATTAAGGTCAGATGAACAATAAATGAAAGCCTGAAATGCCATTTTTATATCTTACAAAATGAAATGCAAAGTTCAACAAACAAATAAAAGTGGTTAAAGACTGTACAAGGTATTAAGCTAATGTAAGCATTGATGTACATAATTAAATTGGCTTTCTACTGTTTTTTCCTAGTGAAATAAAGATTTCCATATTTTTTTATCTACATGAATACTTATACCTATTTATATACACATTTGTTATCTACATGTATATACATATTGCGAATATATTCGTAATCCATTACATAAGAGAAAACCCACAAGCCACTTTTTTAGTACATAAGTATTCACATTTAAATAGTTCATTAACCTTCCGGTCTTATGAACAGCAGTGACCTTAATCTAACACTGTTGCTAAGTAACAAAATAACAATCAATATTCTCCCAATATCATTATGAGTCTGTTTCTTCACTGGTTGCTGTCTCTTGTTTTGTGTCCAATTGAAATGTAGAATTGTCAAAACCACCAGCGGTTCCATTCTGGTAGGTATGTGGCTGTCGTCTTTTCCATAAAACAATCCCAATTGTTGGGAGTGCTAGTGCCACAATTAGACCAATGATTATTCCTATTATTGCACCTGAACTTAGTCCATTCTTGCTTGGAGGAGCTACAACGGCAAATAGAATTTAATTGGTTAGTGCAAGAAATCTATTTGAAGTAAAGTGTTGAACCAAATTTAATTGAATTGTCATTATTTGTTTCTTCAATCTGGATTGCAAATTAGTTTGATGATACTCCTTATCGCTATTTGGAAATCTGTCCGGCTTGAAAAAAAATCAGTCTAGCTTGAATGTTTGACATCATACAAAAATCACTTTTCCATCGTTGCATCAGATATTTTCTATTATGGGAACTTTCGTGATGTCAAGTAATGGCAGACAAAAAGCGATAAGGTGTATTAGGATTAGGTGGACGAAACTCAACTTAAAATAATATGGAGAAGTCTTGAATTAATCAATCTCTTTGTTTGCTACCTCTTACTGTTTACAACTAAATAAATGAAACCAAACACACTGCTGCGGATATTACATTATTTTAGACTATCGGAATCAAGCTGTTTTATCTAAGAATATGTCTAACAGACACCCTACCCTGCTATCACTATCAAATTTCCATGTTCATAGAACCTCACAATTAATGAAAATTCTTAGTGGAATGAATTGTAAACATCTATCATAATGAATGAAATTGAGAATGAAAATGCAGATATGGTGTGTCTCAAAGAGACAACAACCTGACCAAAAGCAGCTTAAGAATAGCTGATACAGAATAACTGAATCATGATTATTAAGTTTTCACAATTTCATGATAAACAACTTTAAAACAAAAATAAAACTTTATACAGGAAAATAAATTGTAGACTGACAAAAATACCGGTAAAAATATTGCTTCCCTGCCCCTTTAACAACATTAGCCTGGCATTAAAATGAAATCCCATACCTTGCTGTACAGGCTGAGGTGTGCCTGTGTATGGAGATATATGAGGAATAGTTGGCAATGGAGAATTGGTTTTCTGAGTTTGTCTACTTGGTGTTTTTCCTGTTGGTCTTGAAGGTATTCCTGCTGTTTGTTTCCCTGGGTATGGTGGTGTAATAGTTTGGGGAACTATTGTTGGCGTTTTAGTAGGCGTGGCTACTGTTGACTTCTGTGGGCCTGGTGTGGAATTATCTGCTGTGTCTACCACTAAAAAAAAAATCATCATTGATTTGGCAATGCATTGTAAGCATAAAATCTACATAGATATGAAAAGATGTGGTATGAGTGCCAATAAGACAACTTTCCATCCAAGTCGCAATTTATAAAAGTAAACTTTTATAGATCAAAGTAGTTTACAAAACCAAGCCTTGGCTCACACTGAAACAGCAAGCTATAAATGGCCTCAAAACTTACTAGTATTACCATTCAAATGGGAAAACCAACCGATTAATCTATTAAAAAAACAAGGATTCAGAAACACAGCATGTTTGTAAAATGTTGAATTATTCAAAGCACTCAGGTTTCCTACACTCAAGCATAGACTAGTATAAGCTTTTAAAAATATTATGATTCCAGTGATTTTCAACTACATAATTGATTTGGTCTTCACACTTTTTTAATTAAGCAACACTGATGGATATCATGTTTTTGACAATTACCACAATTCTTTAATGGTGTTTAATTTATTTAAATTTTTTCTGATTTTTTTAAAATCAAATTAGTTTAGCAACAACTGTAATTGTTTCATATAATCTGTCCATATATATTCTAAATTATTCTTACTTATCTATTACTTAACAACATGTAGCATATGGCTAAGTATTCAATAAAGTGCTGTTTCAATGGGTGTCCCAGAAAAATGCATTTTTTTCATATTTTAAATTATTTTGAGTTTTAATGCAGGTAGCTAATCAATCCACTGTATGATGAAGAGATAATATAAACAGTTTCATATGAAAAGTTTATTGTTGAATAAAGTATTTTATAAATGAAGTGTTGAATTCCCTATTTTTTGCATGCTTATTTTGTGACATGTTTGAATGACCCAAAATCAAAATTGTTTTATAAACCTTTTTTCATGAATGGTAACTAGGTAAAAAGGATTTTCAGGTAATACAATAGGTTTGGCAAGGTTTAGGACATTAAAACATGAAAAATCTTCGAAAAATAAGGATTAAAAACAATTTTAAATGGTCACGATGTCAGACTAACATTTTCTGTCTTCTTCCTAAGTGAAATTGAAATATAAATTATATAACAATAGAGGGCAATTAAATGCACAAAATATCTTGAGGCTTGAGCTTATTAACTAAAATGTGATAATTCATCATGAAGTTACAGCAGAAAGTTTTATTTTTTTTCAGGAATTGTCATTAAAGTTTACTCTTGAAAAATCTGTCCAACTGTAACGGGCGAAAATTTCAATTTTCATTTGCAAGTTTCCAACTCAGTTTATTTTTTTTTTAATGTTTATGACAACAAATTTTACGACAATCGCGATGCGCATACGGTATTGCTGTCAACTGTTCCTTTTTACTCGAGGTCAACAACATCGAAGGGGGGAACACTTTTTCTGTCCAACCAAGAGATGGAAGTTACATCCGAATTGATGTTACATCCAACATCCAAGATATTCTCTACAACGGCTGCCACAAGTCACTGAATCAATTTGCTTCCACTTTGACAATAACTTAACCTTAAATACTACCGCATATATGAAAAATAAAGAGGTTTTAAACTGTTGACAGTCTAAATTTGACATAATTTTGAAAATTAGAGTCCGATAATGTTCTGTTGGACAAACCTTAGGACAAAATCTTCTAATGTTGGACGTAACAGCTTTTCAAAAGTAAAAAGAAACTTGTTAACAACTAACAAGTCCACATAAATTTAAAAATAGTTCTCAGACCCTTCCTCGTCTCTTCTCAAGAGGTGCCCATTTTTAAATTGCCATTAGGATCAGTAAAATAATGAATTCTGTCCTATCTTTGTCCGACAGGGAATATAATCTGTCCTATGTTTGTCCTACAACAACTGAATTCTGTACGCTGTTCATCCAACAGTTTTTTATGGTTTTGTTTTATCCATTTATTTAATAATGAACCATTTTACCTCTTGCTGAGGAACACCAGCTGTAGATATTAGTATAAACATCATAGTTTTGATTTTGTTTTTGACTTTGAATGATGCAAATGGAACAAATTCTCATCCAAAAATGTCCCCGTTTGTCCGACATATTTTAAGATTTTTTTAACTTACAAGTTAGTTTTTGAAAAATTTAACAAAATGATATACTTTAATTGAAGATCTTATGAACTGTCAGAGAAAAATTAATATATTTATTAACAAAGCCTTCATATAAAAGGAAAATATTCAATTTTCAATGTCCTGTTACGTCCAACATAACCTCTGTCCAACATGCTATTTATGTCTAATTTTATGTTTTCTGACAAAATAACTATCTTTTTACATGTAAAACCCTAAACTAGAATCATTCTCCTTTCAGAAAATCATGTTATTATGATTGAAACAGCTACTTTTAGAATCATACATGTTGTCACACACTAACAACACTATACTGAATACTTAGCCATATGTCTATTGGACACAGATGATGCTCCTGCTTGGATGCAACTTAATAAAGGGGCATAATTCAAGAACTGCAAAAGTAACCCCAACCAAATTTGCACTTGATCCGAGTTTTCTGGTAAAAAGCATGTCATTTGGTTTAAGAACACATACTAGAGATCTGTTGATTATTTTTATTTAATAAATGTGTGGTTCGTTTGAACTCAGATAGTCATTGGTCAAAATTTCTATTATGATGTCAAATTTTTTTGCTTTCCTCTTAACTTCCTTTTCACTTCATCTATGACATCACTTAGAAAGAAACACATTTCCTGCAGGTCATGAGAAAAGAAGGATTAAGATTATTTGCATGTCATAGAAAAATATTTAGAGAAACAGATTCCACCACCAAATCTTTTGCAATATGATATTTATCCACTCGAGACATTTAAATTCTAAATATTTAAAAAGCCTTGCATTTCATTTTTGAAAATTTAACTGTCTCAAGTGAATAAATATTGTATCACATTCAAATTAGTTGCAGAATCTGTATTAACTTTATCAAGCACAATACTACATACACACATATTTCAATACATACACTTTATTTGTATTCTGAAGCTGTATCCCTTTATTTTCTGGAATCATGTGTTTCTGACTCCTACCCCAACACTTGCTGCACAAATATAAACATTTAATGATTCAATATACCTTGCATTTTTTCACAAATGTATCCACGTGTCTCTGAACAATCTACATCATTCCACTTCCCATTCCATGATCTGATCTCCACACAGTTCTCCTGGTTCCCTCTCTGAGTTTTCCCTGAGGGTTGTCCCTGGTCCCAGTTTATGAACTGTGGTGTAGATTTATCATACCACTGGAATCCAGCTGTAATTGTAATTAAACAAGAATACACATGGTAGTTGTGCTAATTTAAAGCTTAGTGCTCAATGAATTTTAAGTAGAGGAAGTGAATGACTGAAAGATCCAAAAAGTTATCACACATTATAAAATATCACTGCTAAGCTGCTGACTTAATGTTAAGTCATTCCAGTCAGTAGTTTTTATTAAATAAAACTAGAGCCTGTATCGCTCACCTGACTTTTTTTGGCGGTTTCTGAAATTATATAAAAAAAAGATAAAATTTGGCTACAAAGTAACAACACTTGGCCAGCACCTCAAAAGGAAAGGAACAAACATGTTTGGTTTCATTCCATTCAGTGGTTCTCTAAAAGAAGCAATTTGTATGTATTTTCCATAGGGCCCTATGTTAAACTAAGTCCCCTGTTGGCAGCCATCTTGGATTATGGATCACCTACAAAGTAACAACACTTGGTCAGCACCTCATAAGGAACATTCATGCTATGTTTGGTTTCATTCCATTCAGTGGTTCTCTATAAGAAGTCATTTGTATGCATTTCCCATAGGGTCCTATGTTAAACTAAGTCCCCCATTGGCGGCCATTTTAAATGATGGATCGGCTACAAAGTAACAACACTTGGTAAGTTTCTGATAAGGAACATTCATGCTATGTTTGGTTTCATTCCATTCAGTGGTTCTCTATCAGAAGTCATTTGTATGCATTTCTGATAGGGTGCTATGTTAAACTAAGTCTCCCGCTGGCGGCCATCTTGGATGATGGATCAGCTACAAAGTAACAACACTTGGTCAGCACCTCATAAGGAACATTCATGCCATGTTTGGTTTCATTCCATTCAGTGGTTCTCTAGAAGAAGTTCAAAATGTAAAAAGTTAACGACGACGACGGACGACAGACACCAAGTGATGAGAAAAGCTCATTTGGCTCTTCGGGCCAGATGAGCTAAAAATGAGACAAATATATTTGTTCTCTTTAATTTGTTAAACAATCAAAATATAGGCAAACAGAAAGTATTTATTTTTATTTATTTTTTTATGTTTTAACTTTTAAGCACAGCATTTAGACTATTTCGTGACTGCCAGTTTTTATTGGTGAAGAAAGCTGGAGTGCCTGGAGAAAACCACTGACCTTCGATAGGAAAACTGACAATCCTAGTCAATTAAGATTGGAGTAGAGTGCACCAGCAAGAGCAGGGTTCAAAACTCACAACCTCAGTGTGAACAGAAAGTAGAAAGTGTTATAGCTACGGTTTTATACAACATATATGATGCTTCAGGTTAGCTGTCTGGTGATTTAACACAAATCAACTTACCTGATGTTGATTTATGAAAGCCAAGCCACAATCCCTCTGACTGTACTGTATAGGACTTCAAAGTGTTAATCAGGAAAGTATTCTGGTCCATGCTATGGAGGGACACCATGGAGGCTTGCTGTCTACTACAATTCAGTGTGGCATCCAGGTAGCTTACAGAGGTCTTGTAATAGAACCTATAACATTTTGGGCCATATGAGATCCATCCTGGACCTGGACATTGTCCATTTGGTCCTGGAGGGGTGGCAGGTGGCGTTCCTGTAAAATTATAAAAAAAAAATGGAATCAACTTCTATAATATGTAGATTATCGGGTTTTCTACACATTGATATCATAAAATATCAGCAGTGAGCAACAGTGTGAAGCTTTTTGAAGAGTGAGCGCAGTGAACAAGTTAAAAAATTTTACATTGTGTCGAGCGGCTGATATTTTACGATCTCTATACGAAGAAAACCGGATTATCTTGTTATCTTTCTATTACTGGTCTTTTCCCTCTTCATAAGATAGTTTTACACTTGACGAAAGAAAGCCTGATAACGTCTCCTCTTACATTGTGACGTCGCTGATAACTTCTCCTCTCACATTGTGACATTGCTGATAACTTCTCCTCTCACATTGTGGTGTCACTGATAATGCCTGGTCTCATTTTGAAGCCTTGATATGAGAATTACGGACCAGCAGAGCAGGGTGATATAGGCGTAGGGAAGGACAATAAAATATGTTACTCTGTACTAAAATGCAGACGGGTATATCCTAATGATCCCTGTAAATATTGTCATCTGTTATCTATATGCCATAGCATGTAAGAATGTGTGTGTAAGGTTTCATTCTAAATAGATTTCATATTGTGCAGACACCCCATTACTTCATTGGCTATTTACTATTAGTAAGACTAATCACATGGTGTGAAGTATACTTTAACAAGAATGTGTCAAAAGTTCATGGATGCCCCACTCGCATTATCATTTTCCATGTTCAATGGACCGTGAAATTGGGTAAAAAATCTAAATTGGCCTTAAAAGTAAAAAGATAAACCAATAGGGAACATGTGTACTAAGTTTCAAGTTGATTGGACTTTAACTTCATCAAAAACTACCTTGACCAAAAACTTTAACCTGAAACTCACACTTTTAACTTCTATGTTCAGTGGACCATAAAATGGGGTCAAAAGTCTAATTTTGTTTTAAAATAAGAAAGATCATATTATAAGGAATATGTGTACTAAGTTTCAAATTGATTTGACTTCAGCTTCATCAAAAACTACCTTGACCAAATACTTTAACCTGAAACTCACACTTTTAATTTCTATGTTCAGTGGACCATGAAAATGGGGTCAAAAGTCTAATTTTATTTAAAATTAAGGAAGATCATATCATAAGGAACATGTGTACTAAGTTTCAAGTTGATTGGACTTCAGCTTCATCAAAAACTACCTTGACCAAAAACTTCAACCTGAAATGGGACGAAAGGACGGACAGACGAACGAACAAACAGACGGACGGTACAACAGACAGACAGACGCACAGACCAGAAAACATAATGCCCCTCTACTATCGTAAGTGGGGCATAAAAACCAATGTTCAGGTTTCTGGAGGTCTTTAAAGGGGAAGACACCTTTCACTAAAAATCCTACCACTAAAATTGGTAGGATGTCTTATGCAATTAAGTATTCTTTTGATTAATTTTAGTCATAAGAATTTTTGTGAAAAATCATTCCTGATTCTGTTAAATTTATTGTAAAAGATTCACTAGTACAAATCTCTAGTTGTTTTTACAAATCAAGCCATACATGTGTTTACCAATTATATAGAGGAAGGTCTAATTAAATTCTAACTAGAAAAGAACTACCAAGTATTCAAAACTTTGTGAAGTACTTGTTTTAAGTAAAACTTATAAGGGGGTGGTAAAGGGGGTGCTTGCACGGGAAAAAACTTGAAAAAAGACACAATTTCACATTGAACGTGAAATAATTTCTGTCATGAATGTTGCACGAAAAATAAAAACTTTGATTTCAACCTTTTGTGACTGATTCAATGTCCTCATGTATATATAAACTATCTGTCTTACTCAGTGATATTCCCCATTTAGTATACACATGGTTTACGGCTTTTAAAAAAGTATCTTCTGAATGTTTAAACTTCAAATAAAGGGACAACATCATAGGCCTTTCCGATTTATCAAAAAACAAAATTCAATCTTTTTTTTCTTGACGATCCCTGTCTAGTGTTTTTTGGAATTTATTTGAAAACTACAGAGCTTGCAAAATAAGCATTTGAAAATCCCAATGCACATATAGAATTAAATAAGCAGAACACGTTGAACAAGGCACCTGTCTTGCACGACTGAACGTCAAATAAAAAAGTAATAACATGTTGAACGTCAAATAAAAAACGACAATCATGTTGCAGGAAAATAACCTTCTACAACCCTAGTATAATGTACACAGCATTATAACTTACCTGTTGTACTTTTACACACATAAGGTAAAGCTTGAGAACAAGCAGTATCTGCCCACTGCCCAGATATATTAGCTGCCACACATCCACCTCCGGATGCCCGTTTTGGCTGACCATTGTCCCAATTGGTGTAAATAACTGACCAACCTGTTTGTGTCCAACTATAGCTTCCAGAATTCCATAACTTAATAATATACAGAGAAAATCTTTCATATTTAAAATAACAAAGGTATTTTGATTATTATTGAAAAGTGATTGAGAAGAAAACATCCTTTATATACAGCTGTAAATGTTCTTTTTTTTTTCTTGTAATAAAATTGAGAATGGAAATGGGGAATGTGTCAAAGAGACAACAACCCGACCATAGAAAAAAACAACAGCAGAAGGTCACCAACAGGTCTTCAACGTAGCGAGAAACTCCCGCACCCGGAGGCGCCCTTCAGCTGCCCCCTTACAAATATATACTAGTTCAGTGATAATGAACGCCAAACTAATTTCCAAATTGTACACAAGAAACTAAAATTAAAATAATACAAGACTAACAAAGGCCAGAGGCTCCTGACTTGGGACAGGCGCAGAAATGCGGCGGGGTTAAACATGTTTGTGAGATCTAAGTTTTTCAGTTTTTAAAATAATGCATACAACAAGATCAGATAGATGTAAATTTGGTCATATAAAAGGCCTCATTGTGAATTTGAGATGAAGAAATTTCGTGTCATGAGTTGGTATATCATATCCTTTCTTTTCTTTTATAAATAAATATGGACAGATATAGATTTTTCTACATCCACCAGCAAAAAGCTACATTCAAAACTGAGTTTTTACCTGGACATCATTGAGTCCTATCCAAACAGAAGATTTGGAAGGTCTCACTTTAGGATCATTAATCATCAAAAACAGGAAGTTCTGTTCAAATGGATTAGATAATGTTGCTAGGAAACTCTTCCTTGATTTACAATCTGCGTCTGCTGCAGACCATGTGGCCTTGGTTGGTACATACTGGAAACAGTCCATGCCATAAGACAGGTAACCAGATGGACAGGGATTAGGTATAGCTTCTGGTGTAGTGATGTAGGACTCTGGAACATAGCAGAAAATCGCAATTGAAATTCATACAGACAGTTTGTTCTAATGTCTTTTTTAAACATAAATTGGTAGGGCATATACCATATTTCCAACATTCAATTTCTGTATTTGAAATTGCCTAAAACATTTGAATTGAATAGCAGCTTAGAATAAATAATTTCCATGAAACTATCATGTTAAATATGCACTAAAACAAAAACTTGATAAGGGCATGCCTACATTGTTTACGCTGTATCAGTCATTTTCTTCAGAACTGGAAAGTAAGGATATTTTTTTCATACTCAAAATTCATACCAAAAGTCACAACATAAATAAACTATCAGGATATTACAGCTTGAACTACATGAAAATCGACTTTTTCTAAGAGTTGAAAGGCAGTCTAATGGGGGGTTAAAAATAATCTCCATGGCTATTCATATAAAATCAACTTACTTTTATTAGTGCCACAGATATATCCCTTCTTTAAACTGCATGGAGAAGCACTCCATCTACCAGCATTATGAAGGGCACTATAAATTCTTGTACATACCGCCTAAGAAGTATAAACAAAACATGAAACGGAATTAATATTTTTATCAAAATATTGATTAATTCTGTTAATTTAGAAATTATTCCGGGGTTAAACTTATATTGGAAATAATGCAACTGGTCGAGGATTACAATAATAAGAACTTGCATTCTGATATCTGATACATATCATATGAAAATTGTTGTGAAATCGCAATAATTAAAGTCACATGAAATGAGTGAGTGGTGAAAAAAAATGTTTATCCAATTCTTTTACCAATGCATGTATATATCACAAACTTAGTCCTCTGTGCACGATTTTTTCATATTTTAGGCAAATATAACGTATAATCGTCAATTTTTTTTCTCTCTGTCTGTTATGATTTAACAATTATGGCTGCTCATTAAATGCCGTGATTTGAAGCCGAGGTTTACCGATTATCACCTTATAGTAAACAAATAACAAAAAGCATGAGTATTGAGCACGTGTTTAACATGTACAATCAGAGAATTGTTTATTTTAATGACAGATCCATGCGTATTGCGACCACCAGATTTTTACGAGGAGGGTTATGCTCAGGTCACTATGCATACGGAAAATATGTCGGCGAATTGCTTCCTGGAAGGAAGCAATAAAAAATAAGTAAACTTCTTCTAAATGTGGACAAATTAAAGAATTTTCCTCAGAAAAAAGTAAATGTACATAAGTTGTATAATGAAAACTATCCATTTAGTTATAAAAAAACATATGCATATTTTTTTTAAATTTGAGGTTTCTTATGACTTTAATCTAACATTTATGTCCACTCTCCGAAAATTGCAATAATAACTGCAAGCAATACTTTTTGAATTTACATCAGATATGTATTATTTCCATCATATAAATGAGACAAGAAATTGTAGCATATGTTGCAATGATAAGCATACAAGTGTTTGGAAAACATAAAATAACTGACAGATCTGACAGCCACTCAAAAGCTCTCAAGCTGTTGACCATTTTTGAAGTCATTGTATGCAAAAGTTCCTAAGAAAAAAAAATGACAAAAATATTTTTTATATATAAAATATTGAATAATTCCAAGTGATGGCAAACAAGAAGTGTGTTTCTGACATTTCTGAAAAGTACTAAAACCTTACAATTTATCAAGTTATCAACTTTTACAAATTACTGAACCAAATATGAAGTCATTTTGTTCAAATATGTTCCTTGATAAAGTGTGAAGAAAAAAGTAAATTACAACTGTTGCACTTTATACCCATTAAGGTGGTACCTAACACTACAGGGAGATAGCTCTGTAAAATCAGCTAAACGTTTTAATTACGTTGTGTTGTTAAGGGAATATTAAGCTTCTCAATGATCATAATAGGAGTTTATCAAACTGCTATATAACTAGTGTAATTTTTCTGATAAAACGGTTGGTTCAAATTTTTTAAAATTTTCATATTTTTGTCAAAGGGTCAAAGTTAATACTTTGTCAAAATTTTATCAAAATAAAACGAGCCAAATTAATTTTAGTGAGAGTGTTGGGTACCACCTTAATATGTTGGAACCGATAAAATGAATCTGGTGTCAATATTGCTCTCTATATAAACTTACAGAATTTCCACTTGGTCCTACTTCAGGACGTGCAGGTTGTCCTACATCCCAATTGGTATAGGTCAGGTCTGTATTATCTACCCAGTAGAATTGGTGGTTACTTCTTTGTTTCAGACCTATCCATGGCTCAACACCAGAACCTTGTAGCAAGGTTGTTACAAAAGCTAGAAGTATAAACAATTATGCTGCTAGAATAAAGCTGAATGTAGGGGCATTATTTGCTGAAATGTGCACCTAGGTCTGGTGCGGTAAAATTGGTACCGTTTTAGTGATATTTTTCATATGATATTCAGTGACTAGGTATTCCTTATAAACCAACCAATGTTTTTAATTTTCCCATTTTTTTAAAACTAAATTTTAATTGCAATTTATAGTAAAAAAACAAAGCAGATAGGTTAATACATGTATGTCACCAGAAAGCCGTCCAACAGCATCTTAATATGAGGCAGGCATAACCTGTGAAAGGGGACAAAGTCTGTATGTATTATTTTTTTTAATTCAAACAAAATTGAACTTCAAAATGGTTAAAAAAGACACAGAAATACTGTAACATTTCCGATTTTGTTTCTGTTGTTAGGGATTTTAGTTGTGTGACGTTTTTATGTTATGACGTCATATTCAATGTAAACAAAGAAACCCTTTAATCAGGTAATATTTTTTCTTATCAAAGAATTAATCAAAGAGCTGATAGCTCTGAAGTGGAAGAAGGTGAATAAAAGGTAACTTGAATTACCATAAAAGCAGCCCCACTTACCCAGGCTGCTTTGTTCCATTATCGTTAAAATGTATTTTTTTTTCTTCAAACAAGAAAAGGTCATAAGTACATGGATTTCCCATCCGTACAATCATTTTCTATTTCAGTTGACTATGAAAATTAGGTAAAATCTTTAATTTGGCAGTAATTAAGAAGATCATATCAAGAGGAACACATGTGTACTAAGTTTCAAGTTGATTGGATTTCAACTTCATCAAAAACTACCTCGACCATAAACTTTATAACCAGAAGCAGGACGGACGGACAGACTAGAAAACATATTGCCCATAAATGGAGCATAAAAATAGTAAGACTTGTTACATACCTGCCAACTTTTGAAAGTTCCCATATGGGTTTTTACTGCACAACAACAAAATTAAAGGTTACAATTTTTAGCGATGTATTTTGCAAGATCTGGATTGTCTAGAAAAAGTGTCATATTTGTATGAACTTACATGACTTACATGCCTTTTCCTTAAGTCTGTTTGCATAATTCTAGTTATATATTAAATCGGTAGAAAAATTATACATGAAGCTAGCAGAAGCTAAACTATTAGCCTAGTTGCACATATTGTATGTTGACTTATAACCAGTTAATTTTAGTTATAAACAAATTTAATATATAAACTTCAATTTAATCCTTGAAAGGAGGTCTAAATTAATAAAATAATTTATAAATTTTAATTTTTTTATTTGTCCAAAATCATTTAAATTCATTTAATCAACATCCTTTTATGATTATTTGATTAAAATATTGATCATTTATAGTCTTTTTACCATTTACATTTTTAAAAGCAAAATAACTGAAAACAGGATAAAACAAAGGGAAGTAACAAAAAAGTATTTCAATATTCCCAATACACATCGTTTTGATAACACAACGGCAGTTAGCCGGAGGTAAACATCGTTGATTACCAGTATGTTTGACACCCAAGCTGTCAAGTGAAGCTTTGATGTTCAGGTAAAATTTAACACAGGTGTCAATTACACCTGTACAGTAGTAAGAAATGATCAAATATGGCATCTGAAAAATTTCATACACGGGAGTTTTTTCTCCTAAACGGGAGGTTCACATGTATGTTACGAAGGGCATCTAATTCACATGACAAAGGAAACCCATGAATAAAGATAACACTTTATATATCCTTTTTATTTATATAAAAATAAAATCTTCTTGTCTGCAGGATTGCAAATTCGTAACTTCAAGGGCGAACTTGTAAACAGGGCGAGTTGTACCGATACCAAATTCACGCATGCGTAATACAAATATCTACAGTTAAAACATCCTGTTACAAGTAAACAAATTACGTTCATGTGGATGAGATGAAATCTAATAATTTACATAAATAAAAGGGTCATATTTACGATAGTGATTGTTTTACAATCATAATTTACAAATTAAATGATTCAGATGCCCAATCATGTGTAAAAATCGGTGTCAGGAATCTAAGTTGTTTTGAAATTGTAATACACGAAATGAATGCGGCATACGGAGACTCAAAGCCAATGGTCGGCCCCTTAAGTCTTCAGAAGACTTGACGTCTTCTTCCACTAATCATGTGTAAAAATCGGTGTCAGGAATCTAAGTTGTTTTGAAATTGTAATACACGAAATGAATGCGGCATACGGAGACTCAAAGCCAATGGTCGGCCCCTTAAGTCTTCAGAAGACTTGACGTCTTCTTCCACTAATAAAAATGAAATTGATATTGTGTTCCTTCTTATATTTTACTATAGACTGATAAATATATATTTTACACAAAGTCTTCTGACAACGAAACCGAAAAAGAAAGTAGATTTCTGCGCAAATGTGGGAATTTGAAAAAGTCTGAAAACAAAAAAGTTAACGATTTTAAGTTCATTAATGGAATGAAAATTTTCCCCGAATTTTTTTTTTTTTTTTTTTTTGATTTTTCTGCCGTAATTGGGGACGAAATTTTAAAAAATTAGGTATACAATTCTGCAAATTTAACTTTTCTTGATTCTTATACAGGAACACTTACCATTCTCAAACACATTTCCAATACTAGCAAGGTAATATCCCTTCCTTCTACCCCCAAGGGCCTGACATGCAGTATTAGCATCTGTCCAAGTCTTCAAGGTGGTAAATACTTTATAACATTTATTACGATGAGCTCTAAATCCAGCAGGACAATACCCAGTCATTAGAGGAGTAGGTGTTGTTGGTGGTTTCACACCAGTGACTTGTTTACATATGAATCCTTTCTTTTCAGCACAATGTGCATCGTTCCATTTTCCTGAGAAAAAAAAGAAATGTAAAGCAGGATTCTTTTCAATGTAATTCATGATTTAAGAAACAGTACTGCATGGGTGTAGAACATGTACACCAAGATTAATAAAATATGTAATTGATTTAGGTAGCATATTTACCTAAGCATAAGTGATAATTTCCTTTAATTAGAGAAAAAACTGTGATGGAGATTCTGCTTTTTCTATGAAAGTTGAAAATTTCTAAATTATGACAGGAAGTGACTGTGTGGCAATTGTAAAAATTCTTACTTATTACAATTGAGCATAATCAAGCTGCAGTTAAAAAATATAGTTATTCTCTTCAAAGTGAGTTAAGCAAAGATTGATGGAAAATTTCCTTACCAGTACAAAAATTGAGACAAATCTTAATCAATCAAGCAGCTACAAGACCTCATCTTGCAGATGCAGGTTAAAAACCTATAAAAACACCCCCAAAAAATGTGCTAAAAAATATATATATATGCAAATTATGATATGGTAGTTTACCATTAAACACCATCAACTCTACACAGTCTTCAGCCCCAGCATAATCATTGGGTTCACCTGGGTTCCAGTTGATGTAAGAAGGTACTGTACCATCTGACCACCTAAAATACAAATTGGTGAAACTTTGTAAAATGAAATACTGATATTAAGGGGGTTCGCGGGTCTAAATCATTTATATAGGATTTCTCTACATTTTTCTATAAATGAACTTTATCTTATGGTTAATAGAAAAATAAAATAAAAAAATGGGGTCACCGTTCATTTGCACTGACAATCTGCCTTCGAAAGAAGCATACATCTTTGCAAAAGTGTTTTTTTCTTTTGAACTAATAGGAGAAATAAAGGTAATATCGAAATAAAAAAGAAATTTATTACAGAAATCGCTCAAATCTTACAATAATTTAGTTTAAGTACAGCATATATCGAAATTATATTAAAAAATATAGGTCACCGATGAGTTAAAAGAGATATTTCAATTTTAAAACCAAAAAATAGCATTTTTCACCAAAGGGAGATAATTTGGAACTTTTTAAATGATGTTTACATTTTAAAAGTCATCTGGGGCCAACACAAATTATTTTTTTTTAATATTTTTTATACCATATGATAAAGTAACAACTACAAAAGGTAATTAATAAAATTTGTAATGAAAAACAAATGTTTAATTTTTTTCTGAAATTTGTATACCCTTGATCCTCCTTAAGTCAGGTTTTACACTTTTAATCTCATAATACTGCACCAAATCTGATTATAAAAAGTTTCTACTGGTTCCCAGGCCATAGGTAAATCATGGTCAGCTTTTTATATGAACATTGGATCTATATATTGCTTAATTAAACAATATGTGCTGTAATCTATGACTAACCAATTATAAATTCGTGGACTAAAATATGTGAAAAAATTTCTTGTATCCTATATGCGCATATTCTATTATATGAAATAAAGGTCAAATTTTGGCAAACAGGAAGCCAATATAGAAGTAACTGAAGACGTGACACACAATACATTGAAAAATCAGATGAACTTGCATTGGTATCTAGAAACTAGGACTTGTAGTTGCTGAGTAAAATATATATTAGAAATAAGTTACCAATTAAAACACATTGATTTCATTCTACATATTCAAGAAATATATATTTCAATGTTAAGCATTTCACTGTAAAAAAAATTAATTTGATGGATATTCATGATGCCCTTACTGAAAGCTCTCTGTAATTTTCCATATTTTTCTAACTAGTGTCAAATTGTGAAGACTTATGCAGTAACCTACAGTTTTTTTTATATCATTTAGTCTCTGGTGGATGGGTGGTCTCATTAGCAATCAAACCACATCTTCTTACTTTATTTATACAATACACCTACTTATATCCAAATTCATTATCAATTTCACTGAACCCTGTCCACAGTGTATAAGAAGAGATGTTTGATGCCTGGTATTGTACAAACAGTTGCTCTAGCATGCTGCCAATGGAGACTAGATCTGCTCCATATCCTTGACATACTTGTCTAGCTTCTCTCCAGGTCTTAGCATTGTTCCCTGAACCATCCATTACTATGTAACAGTTATTGTTGTAGAATGTCCAGTTGATAAGTCCAACACATCGACCAGCTGTAAAATAAAATTATAATGTTAGAATTACAATTTATATATATAGGTTTGAACGTAGTTTTCAATTTAGACTCGTGTATATATATATTCAAACTCAAATATTTGCAACTTCTCAAAGTTTCTATAAATTATCAAACAATAAGAGCACAAAGCCACCAATTCTACAAACATGAATCTCATCAACATATCATGAAAAAAACATGTTTATTCAATGATATTGAGAATTGAGAACTACCCCCTCCCCATCCAATCCCCCCAGCCAAAAAAAATCATCAGGAACTAGCAAAGTAGAGCAAAAAGCAACCAATTCTTCAAACATGAATCACATTAACATATCATGAAAAAAACATGTTTATTCAATGATATTGAAAATTGAAAAATCCACTTCCCCATCCACCATCCCCCTTCCCATCCAGCCATATGCAGTTTAAAGATTTAGTACATAATTTGTAAACGTAAAAACATATTATTCATATTATTGGTTTATCAATTTATTCCTTTTTATGCTTTTCAAGATTATTTTTTCAATAGTAAATGATATACTACAAAACAGAGAAAATATTTTTTTAAAAGTGGACACATAATTAACTCTGAAACGCATTTATAATATCGAAATATTTATCAAAATCTAGAAAAACTTACGAGGACCAGCAGATGGAGCTCTGTTTACTAGTCTGGAATGTACGTTGGCACCTAAAAATACAGTTAGTCTTTATTACAAATAATGCAAATGTAAGTCATAACTTTGTACGTTATTACAATTGCTGCAATGTACTTACGTACATACATTTTTAAACAAATTTATTGTGGATTGATTTTATTAGGGTAAAACTTTCCATAATAAAGGAAAATTTTAAATTTTAAGGGACATTCAACATTTTTTCTCTCTTCAAATTCTGAACATAAAAATTGAAAGGAAATTGCGCGTTTCTGAACACTTTTAAATGTTTTGTAAATCTTTAATTTAACAAATTCACAAAAATGAGTGCCTCAAGAATAAACATGAATTCATTAAACACCTCTTAACTAAAAGTATGTCTGCACTAATGACTCTATCATGCTTAATCAATCGTAAATACTTATTTGTGATATTTTATCTTTTAAGCTATATAACAACCGATTTACGTTATGTTACATCATACTTTCAAGGTCTTAAAAATAATAATTCTTTATCAAAAGAGGGTTACCCAGTTAGCTATAACATTACAAATTCTGTTACAATACCTTTTCTGACTTTACAAATCCAGTTTCTATGGTACTGACAGTTTTGATCATTCCATAGACCTGAAGCACTTAGTACTTCTGTGCAGTCCTCGGTCCCATGGAAATTGTTTGGTTCATTTGGTCCCCAATTAACAAAATTAAGTGGTGAGTTGTCTGTCCATTTGTATTCTATTTTAAAGTAAAATAAAATAAACAATAAATTGAATCATATATAATAAGAAGATGTGTTATGTTTGCAAATATAAAATCTATTCAAATTATCATATAAATAAGATGTGGTATGGTTGATTGCAAATGAAATAACTATCCATTTTGTTGAATATCAATTAGCAATGTATTTTATTTCTTTTTTTAAAAATCTTCAATGATTTTTTTTATTAAGGCTGTAAACTACCAAGCATTAATGCAAAATCTGAAAATTCATTGAAAAAAGTTTCAAGGGAGATAATTTGTATACAATATTAAATTCAAAATCTTGAATTAATGAACCTGATTCAATATACTTGTGTGTTGAATAGTATTTTGAAATGCTGACATCAATATTTTATAAAAAAAGGTTATGCTGACATGTAAACAAGTAATTTTTATTTTATTTTTGGAAAGCCACATTACTTACTTCTTTGTGTATTAACTAACGTCAGATCATTCAATCCAATCCAGAAGTTGACTTTCGAGCCACTAGAAAACAGATAAAATACCAAATAAATGATTGTCAAATATGAATAAAGTAGAAATAACATGATTGATTTTAACTCTTTTGAAATTAATTCATTGCAGTGATGATCAAAATACTGGCGTTTGCAAGCTTAAAATTAAAAAGATCATATCAAAGGGAACATTTATTCTAAGTTTGAAGTCGATTGGACTTCAACTTTATCAAAAACTACCTTGACCAAAAACTTTAACCTGAAGTGGGACAGACGGACGAACGAACGGACGGACGAACGAACAGACGGACGAACGGACGATTGGACGCACAGACCAGAAAACATAATGCCCCTCTACTATCGTAGGTGGGGCATAAAAACACTATATAGACTAGTAGTACTTACACAAGATTATTTCTCCATAGTGTATCCATGTCAGAACTATTATGAAAACTTGCTAACTTTGCTCCCTGTGATTGACAATCCTTGTCTGCATCCCTGTATGGCATCTGTCGACTGCCCTGTACAGCATTTACCTGGGGAATGAGAGGAATGTGTAGTTATTGAATTTGTTACACTCATATGCTTCTATTACATCCTTTTATAGATTTTGTACTTTTAATTATCATAAAGTTTTTTCAATAATTATGTATTGTTTTTATCATTAGTCTGAAAACTCAAAAAACATTTTTCTGTTACAGCCAATAACTTGACTATTAGTAGAATCCTAGTGCTTTTGACACTGAATAACCAAGTGAATTCATAAATCCATTCAGTCTGGCTCAGATGCTAGTATTAAAACAAATTTACATCTGTTTGACCATACCATTAAACCTTTTATTTTGTATGGCTCAGATATATGGGGAATGTTTAAAACCAACTCTGCTTCTTGTAAAAAAGATGCTACAAATGTACATGAAAAAATATACCAGAATAATGTTGCTGATAAAATGAACTTAAAGTTCTGTAAGCATATTTTAGGCTTAAATAATAAAAGTACAAATGTTGCTGTACAATAAGAATTAGGTAGATTTCCTATATATTTTAATATTGTTATATCTATGATAAGCTATCTGCATAGATTACATCATTGTAACTCAAATTTATTGATAGAGGCATTTTTATGTAACAAAGATATGCATGAAAATAACACTATGACATGGTATTCCTCTGTTAAATTTATCTTACAAAAGCTTGAATTGAAAGAAACATATTGTATTGATTATTCAATAAATAGATTTAAACAAATTATTATGAAAAAGTTAAAGACATTGTTTTTAAAAGCATGGTTCAATGATAGAGATAATGTAACTGGAAAGCTAGATAATATATTTTTCTCATAAAAGTAATTTCCAAATGGAAAAATATCTTGATATTCAAAGTTTTCAATCAAGACCAATATTATGTAAATTTCACATAAGTGCCCACCAATTACGAGTAGAAAAAGAGCCACATAAGAACAACCCTATAGAAAGATCACAGAGGACCTGTAATTTTTGTTCTCATAATGATTTAAAAGATGAGTTTCATTTTTTAATAAACTGCCAATTGTATAATAAATGTCGGGAATCAAGCTCATGAGCACTATCAAAATTTTAATAACTTAAGACTGCAAATCAAAATTTTTATGGTTAATGACCACTGAAGATCAACATATACTTAAAACATTAAGTATTTTTCTTATCCAGAGTTTAGAATTGAGTTCCACAAATTCTGTAAATGGTTAAATCTCTTTTAGTTTATCCATATATATATTTATATTTTAAATTCAAAATATTAAATTTAAATACTCATTTCTCTATCTATGTGTATGTATATTTCATCTTTTAAGGTAGCACAATACAAAGATTTTTTTACTTCCAATCCCCAACCTTTAAAATGCTGTAACTTTCTTAAAATTGCATATAAATTAATAAAAGAGGTATATGTAGATAGATAAAAGAATAATCTTTTAAATGAATGCAACAATTTTGTGATGCAATCATTATGTAATCAATTATTATGCAATTAGTGGCAAAATATTGGTCAGTTCACTTGAATGAATTTAGCTCTTTCATCTCTATAGCTACACAAGAAATTTGAACGTTATCTTAATCAGCACAGCAGGAGCTTCAAAAGGGTGTCTCAAATTATCGCTATTGTATTCCATTCTCTCATAAATTTGTAATTAGTGTAAACATCCTTACCACATAAAAGTAGATAATGTATGATTAGGTGTAAAATTTGATCTATACATTCTATCCAAAATCTGAGACACCCTTTTGTAGGTAATGACTCAAGGAACAACATGTAATAAAATCAACCCTCTAGGGGGATCCATGAAGAAGCTGATTTCAATTGAAACTGGAAATTTGTTGTAAAATTTTGTAGACACAGTTATCATTATAATTGATTACATAATTGTTGTATAATACTAACATTGCATTAATTTGAAAGAGAAGTCTGTTAGCTATCCATGGATACCACTATTATAAATTTTCAAGCATTATAACGAAAGTTACAGCATTTTAAAACTGGGGAAACGGTATTTGGAAGGCCATATAAAAAGTACCCTCATTTTTAGATAAACTCTTCAATTTTAAGAGTCAATATAGGATGAACGGATCATATAAACCGGAGGTAAAATATGATACAAGCCCAAACGAAAAAATATAAACGAGTCTAAATTGAAAACTACGTTCAAACCTATATTGGAGGGTTAAAATCTTTGTATTGTGCTACCTTAATATGTAAATGCTTATATATGCATTAATAAACATATATGCATTAATAAACTGCAGTCAAATCTCTAAGGTGCTTATCATATTCTTGCTATTGTAGAAGAAATATAATTATATACGTAAATATCTAGTAATTGGTTGCTGTATGTACATGGAAGAAAAATACCCTGATATCTAATCAGTTGGGGCTGCATTTCATTTTTATGCAGCTCAAAACACCATATCTGTTTAAAGGGGAATAATCCTTACATAAATTGATTGTCTCCCATATTACTTTCTCTTCCATGTGCATACAATAACTGTATAGTGTTCATTGTAAAATACCCGCAATTGGATTAATAAAGTATTCTTATTCTTATTGTCAGAAAGACAGAAGGAAAATCAAGGGAAGCCCTTCAAAACCAAAACACATCATGACGAGGGCAAACATGTATTGATATTAGCTATATAGTAAACTTTTTCTATATATTAGAATGGAAAATAATTCAGAAAAGCAATAGTACTAGATTGACATAATCAAAATGTTTTTATTCTTTGAGTTTTGACCAAGTTAGAACATGAAATTACTAACAATTAATATTATCTTTCTGGTACCTACCTGGTAACAATAGTTGTTGACTTCTATCCATCCTTTAGGGCAGGGAACAGGTGCAGGAGTTGTTGTAGGTGGTTTTGGAGTTGTCTGCCCCACACCAAGTTTCTCACAGACAGCTCCTGATAAAACTGTACAGGACGTGTCTATCCACAGGCCTGCTGGTGTCTTGGTCTGCATAGCAACACATGATCTAGCATTACCTATTGTGAATATGTAAAATTACTTTTCAAAGCTACATATACATTTTCTTTGTAAAAAAAAAACTATTTGAAGAAAAATTTGAAGATATTTAATATCTAAATACATCTTAACTATTCTTTCCTGGATCCCCAAAAATGAATCCTTAATTCTTGAGTCCTTGAAAGTATTTATCCTGAATTCCAGAAATAACAAAGGCACAATCCTGTTATCTGAAAAAAAATCATTCCACCCTTCCAGACAAACAAATGAGAACTGTCCTTAAAAGTTTTTAGCAAAAAATAATTTTTTTCTACTTAGACAAAAAATATGAAAAAAGCAAGACATTTGTATAAAAAGCTTAAGCATCCAAATCTGTCCATCTAAAATTATCTTATTCAAAAAGTAGATTTACAAAAATACCAAATTCTGAGAAAAATTGTAAACTAAAAAATTCATAAGCAAATGGCAAAATCAACAGTTCAAACACATAACAAAATGGACAAAGACTGTCATATTCCTGACTTGGTACAGGCATTTTTCTTATGTAGAAAAGAGTGGATTAAACCTGGTTTTATAGCTAGCTTAACCTCTTACTTGTATGAAAGTTTCTCATACAATTATGTCTATATCTTTATTACACTGACGAAATGATTTCAATTCAACATCCCTTCATCATGCATTACCTGGTCTGTTTGGAGCCCAGTTGGTATATAGCACTTCTTTGTTATTGTCAAAGTTTTTAAATGTACCAGGTGACACTAAGTTAGTAGCATCAGTCCAGTACATGCCTGACTTGGAATTCAATGAGCTTGATAAAAATGCTTGTTCAAATCTACAATGGAAAAGAAGAAAATAGTAGATTGTTCACTTTCAGTTTCATTGTTTGAAACAAAAACAGCTCTTAAACATTGAATAAATATCAATTTCTAACATAAAGACATGGTGACAGAAAAGCCTCCATAAATCAGAAAATACAATTATTCAAATAAAAAAAAAATATCAATTCATTTTTCAGCTATAGTAATTCTATATTAATCACATTAAAGAACTTTTACAACATAGAAAAAAACAATTGATAATCAAAATGAGAATACATTTAATGAGTATTTGAACTTTTTAATTGTCATTTCTGAAAATGATAAGCTTCAAAGCTATAAAAAAAAGTATTCTATGGAGTTCTACAGCATATTAGGCTTTGTTAAATTGCTATTTCATTAGATCATTTCAGGTTAACAAACCTATCATCTATCTGTACAAGAGTTGCTCCCCTTGCCTTACAAGCCTGGTTTGCTCTTGCAAAACTTCTGGTTTGGTCCATAAACAAATAACAGGACCATCTAAAACCAGTCCAGCCCTGAAGTATAAAATTAATACTGACAAATTATTCTGCTTAAAATTAATAGTTGCAAAGAGAAAAAAGAAATATATATGTATATATATATTTTGAGTTTTATTTCAGAATTATGACACTCATAAGTAATTAATGAAGTCAAAATGTATTGTTTATAAAGTTTGTCATATCTTTATCTTCTTATTTGAGCGTCAATTCCAATAATCTATTACACTCCCGATTTGTAGAGGAGTTTGTGTTGTTTCTTATTTATTATTTATAACTGTTGATGTAAATGTCCCTTGGTTTTGTGAGTCTTTGTTTACTCCTTGGTTTTGATTGTTATTGTCTATTACTTCACTATTATTATAAATAGGGGTATAAACTCCACAAATCATTACAACTAAAATAGGACGCAAGTATACTGAATTGTTCATGACTTAAAATCAATCTTAATCGTATGAGGTTTTTTTCGGAAACCAGGACCTGAAGAGCATGTAGGCGATTAAGCTTCCAAAACTTACAATATCACATCCTGGAGATTGAGGTGGTAATGTGGGCTGAGATGATCCTGATTTAGCCTGCATACATACATATTGGTGAGGTTCATCACAATTCTGGTCCTGCCAACCACCATCCTGTTAAAACAAAATTTAATTGCTATCTGAGATTCAAAACTGCATTAAGATCTGAGCAAATTTCAACAATCAAAGACAAATTTAATCTATTCAATAAAAAGTAAAAATGCAATACCTATGGGAACTAAACCTGACTTTCGATTCATTTTTTTTTTCAAACTTTTCTCCAGATTAAATCACAAAATCGAAAATGAACTTTTCATGACTAACTGCATAACTCATGCTGCTTTATCTGAAATGAAAGATAGTTTTAGGAAAGTCAATGAATGCTAAAAAAGATATTTTTTTGCATTTTAAAATACCAAAACGGTTGTAAATTCATGGACTCTTTAAAAATAGTTTTAAAGATTACCTTGCGAGTAAACAAAAATGTCACACAAGAAATCTTTTTTTAACCAATTTCTTGCATTTTGCAACACTTATTATATTTATTACAAATTTTCAAACTCATATTCAATTGTTTAATTGGCCAGGCAAGAACTCAACTTCCATCAAAAATTCAAATGGTTTCATTTGTGAAATTTTTTGTACAATTACCAATCTTTACACCTCTGTGCTATCTATTCAAATTGGACTTTTTGCAAGAAAACAGGTTAATGAAGACATGAATGCAGGAGCCAATATTATAAACTCAGTGGCTGTCCTTGGTTGCTGTATATCATATTTAACCCTTTCAACGCTACACAAAAAAATAGAAAAATGGCTGCTGCTGCATTTTTTTGTGTTCTATGACAGAGTTAAAATGACTTTCAGATGTGTTTAGGTTTTTAATGCTAATGTTTGAGACTCAAAGAATTTATCATTAATTATGTTTTATATTATATATTCTACCTGGACAATAAGTTAATATATATCTAATTGATAATGGACATTTTATAATCAAAGTGACAATAATGCATCAGGGCTTAATCCTTTGTCCTTCTTAAATTAGAGACATTGCTAAAAGAGTTGTATTAATTATTTATCTTTCTTTATCTGGATAATAACTTGTTTATATTTGTCAACACATTATGTAATAATTGATCTTAGCTTATTGTTTAATTCTCATATATATATATATATTGTACAACATTTAGTTGTGACCAAATCCTCAATCAGTCTCCTAGATATTAGGCTGTGGATTTCTTGGTTACAGTTCATTCATAAGAACAGTATATTCCTTTTCAGACTGTTGTATCTTTTTTATTATAAGAGATACAGAGAAAGTTATTGCATGAAAAATGCTCAGGAGAGTATGAACTGTAATGTTATAGACAGTTATTTCAGTAAAATTTTTATCAGGTTACTTGCATTTTCAGGTAATTAACAGGTTAAAGGTGTAATTAATTACATTTGTGTTGAATTTTGAATAAAAACTACTTTTAGTCTTCATCTATTTTGTTGTTTTATCTGCCATATAATAAAGAAGACACCAATTGCTCGATTCTGTAGCGTATTGCACCAATTCAGTCTACACGGTTAGCCACTAGTCCGATGCCCCAGACTAGTAAAATTTCATTCGGACTAGTAAGTTTTTGCAAAACTTTTGTTTGGCCCAATAAGAAAAATGTCAGAATATTGGTCTTTGGACTAGTAGTTGAAAAAGTTTTTGGTGCAGATACACAACGTATTATGTAATCATGGCACAAATCAATGGCTCCGTCCTCAAAATTTTCAGTCAACCTCCGTTTTCCCCCCCTTTTTCTACGTCTCGTAATGATCGATCAAATCCCATTTACCACACGAATTAAATGTAATAAACAAATTGAGATAACAAGAAACCTTTTAACTAATCCTCTTCGTCAGTTTCGACATAGAAATGCTGAAATATTTCCATATTTACAGCTTCGTTTCTGATTTCCGCCATTTGCATTTGTCAAAATATTTGTTTTTATTTTCCTTCAATTTTCCTTCTACTGCATGATTTTCCAATAAAAATTGCCGGGATTCAAACGCAAATGAGACCTTGCATATCCTCGATTCATACAAGGATAAATTAGAGACGACCCGAATGAAAACCGAATGGTTTAAGAGTCCTTATGAAAAATCCGTTGTCATCGCGGCATATGCCGCGAATAGCAGTGGCGGACAGCGTGTGTCATCGCAGCATATGCCGTGTATAGCATTGAAAGGGTTAATTTCATTTATCATTTTTGACATAAATCAGGTGATGAGTTTTCTCTTTTGAATTGTTTTAGATTTGTCATTTAGGGGCTTTCATAGCTGACTATATGGTATTGGTTTTACTGATTTTTGAAAGTCAAGCGATGACCTACAGTTGTAAATTTTTGTGTCATTTGGTCAATTTTTGAGAGTTATCTCATGGTAATCATACCCCATTGTGTTATTTCTATAATAAATGGCTTTATAGGATAAAATTCAATTTAATTCAAACGTTCTATAAATTTCCTTAAATGAAAACTTACAGTTTGGTTAATCATCACACAGTTCTCGTTTGCACTGTTTGTATTGGCGGGTTGATTGACATTCCAATTAGTGTACATCGTAACTTCTCCATTTATCCACTCAAAGAAATTCTGTTCCTGTTGATCATTTAGTCCTATCCAAACATCTGAAGCTCCCTCTAATATAAAATATTTTGAAATTATAGACTCCCGATAAAAATTAGTAAATATAAGGGTTAAAGGTAAAGTTCGTTTATTCTTAGAATTGTGAAAATTATGATTCTTCAAAGAATTTCTTTATTATAATACAAGTCATATCTCAGCTAACACTCAATTATCCTAAGGCAGTGTTACTTAAAAGATGCATTATGCAAGAAATCTCCCACGACTTTGGCTATGACTAAAAAACTGTATTCCAGGGATACATTAATCCTGACTAATTATGCTAATGACAAACTTAAATAATTTAGGGCACAAAATTACTCGTCTTTTTTTAACTTCAGCAAATCAACTGACAGAATATCAGATTTAAACATTATGATTAGAACTTTTCTTTCAAGTTATGATGTCAATATAACATTAACTAAATTTAAGTTATGAGCTGTACACTAGATGTACTGTGAGCAAAGTTACAATAAATTTTGATTTGGCTTTGAAGAAAACTGATACAAATGTGTACTACTGTGGATTCATTATTATTCGTTGGATACCAATTTTCGTGGGTTTCGTGGGTACAGGTAAACAACGAATTCAAATGTTCAACGAACAACATATTTTCAAAAGGCTTTGTATACAGAGATTGGCTAAACCACGAAATCAAATATCCACGAACATGTAGGTTTTTAGCAATCCACAAAAATTGATACCCATGAAAATAAATGAATCCACAGTATAATGTGTTGATCATATGCGTGAGATTATTATGAAAATATAAATACATTCTGTCAGGCAGTTCAAGTGCATTCATAAGCAGTTTTAGAAACATATAAAAGAACAGAGTTTCAATGTCCCTTGTGTGGCACATATTTTATCTGTCAAAATTTGGCAACAACCTAAAAAAATAATCTTTACACATTATCTACTTGGTTTTTTTTTTATATCCCAATCAATGTTGAACTTTTTGCAAACTGTTAAATAATTGATAAGTTTTACAGAGAAATGACTAACCATAATTACATAAATATATTTTTTTCAATACTGTACCTACTATTACTCATGATACTATAGACCAAGTCTTGTTCTGCCTGGCTGTTGACTGTTGCCAAGTCTCCTCCCATTATACGACAATCTTGTCTGGCATTCAGCCATGATGTCTGGTTGAACAACAACAGGTAACACTTGTCATTATACGACTTCCAATTGGGTGGACACACTTTTGTCACAGGTGCTGTTAAAATATATATATGATAAAATTGAGAATGAAATTTGGGAACTTGTCAGAGAATTTGTCAATGCGACAAAAGAGAATAAAACAGCCAAAGACCACAATACAACTAGAAAATCCACCATCTGGAGGAGTGCTTCAGCTGGCCGCTTAATAAATGTTTAACCATGTTGTCTGTACTACAGTGGTTGTCTTTGGTTGATGCTAGTCATATTTGCTTTGTAAATTGTTTCGATATTTATTAGGTCATCTTAAATCAGGGTCAGTCAGAAAGCCCAGAACACAAAAACCTTTCATTTGGGACTCTTTTAAGATTTTAGAATTTCACAAATGCAACTAAATCATTCTGAGGACTATATAAGGAAATATTTTGTCCAGTAAGGGTATTGATAGAATAAACATACTTAGTCCAGTGGTATACACAGAATTAGATGTAATTCCACCACACTTGTAACTTGGTCTTGTGTAACATGGCTGATTACAGGTATTGGATCTACCGTATTTCCCGTAGGAATTCCCACAGAAACACATGTACCGATTCTGGAGTCCTGCATAATAGTATCCTTTGCTAAAACAGTGATGAATGCACATTGGTGGCCACATGCCAACTGAGGGGTCACCATAGGGTTCGTATGATAAATCTCTGCTTAATTTGTCATCGGCATAGCAACCAATTAATGTTCCAGAATCTGGGCCTGAAATGAATAAGATTATCTTAAAATAATTAATTTCCAATTTTTGACACACACGCATACAGTATTTAATTTACTTACTGTAGATTCATTATTATTCGTTTGCATTCCAATTTTTGTGGATTTCCTTGGTACAGGTGAAACACGAAATTTGATGTTCAACTAATAACAAATTTTCTATAGGCTTGAATGCTGAATAATGGAAAACCACGAAATAAAATATCAATGAACATGCAAGTTTTCCTTAATCCACGAAAATTGATACCACGAAAATAAATGAATCAACAGTATTTAATCATACTAAATCCAGTAGAACTAGACTTTAATTTTATTTTTTTGCTGTTTCTTTGTTAAAAATGGTACATTATTCTTTAGCTTAATAGATGTTAAAACATATAAATGCAACCAGAAACTTCACAATTTATTAGGATCATATTTTTGCATTATCCAGATAAATTTATTAAACATACTTCAAACTCAAGGCTTCATAGTTTTTGAAAGAAAAAAGGTGCCATTCACATTATTTTGAATGTATGAATTATCTAAAGAGAATCATTTCCCTCTAAACCTTTAATTTTATTCATAGATGCTTTTTTAGTCCCATTATTTATATTTTTTCAATCAATAGCAGTGATTTAAAAGCTTGCATTTTCTAAACAAAGCTTAAAGCATTCTTAAAAAATATTTTTTAATATTTTCAAAATAAAAAACACTTCTGAAAAATCAAATTCTAGACCAATATTAACATACCTGGGCAGCCATATACTTCCCACCTCAAGGATATCTTTTTATGGTAGGCAAATGGATATATCCTAATAAATCTGGCAACAATAGGTAATGTCAAGTAATGCTTCCTAGGTGTACTGTCATCCATATTACCCATGAAGACCTGAAAAAGTTTTTACTAAATTTTAATACTGAACTGCTTGCTTTTAACACGAACTTAGATAAGGATACAAAATAAGATGGAGCAATACCTGTTTGCTGTTCATAAAGTGTTTTTTCAGTAATAGTACTGAGAGTTTTGAAGTAGCTTTAAAATTTGTCTGACCTATTATGGTCATCATACTTAGTTGCATTATTCAAATTAATAAAACAAAACTCCCAATAATTTTTGAATTGACAGTATAACAATTTCCTTATTTACAAAATAAATAATCTTTTTTGTATGAAAATTGTTTTTCATAAGGTAGTTTGTGCAAGCATTTCCATATAATTACATTAAAATGTATGTTTCATTATAATACGTTATTCTGATTGGCTAACTAGCAATCTTGTGATATTCCTTAATCAATTGCATTACATAATGCAACTTTTCATTCATGATGATACGAGGTCCCACAATAAAGTGCACAGGTAAATGAAATAAAAACTTGATGAAAGGCGTGTTTTCATGATCCTATAGGTAAAAATGTAATTATAAGTATTGAATGCTTTTTTTGTAACTTTATAGGGTTGTAAAAGCGTTGACCGTGCGCACATTTTTAGTACAAAACGTACTTCGGTCAACGCTTTTACACCCCAATAAATTTACAAAAAGAGCATTCAATTCTTAAATAAAATGTAGACTTTCTAAATACTTTTTTTTTTTCTCGAGGATACCAAAGTGTTCTAGGATTAGTAATAAATCTTTTGCATTTCAATCTTATGCATGTTACTGACTAACCAAAGCATTCCTCTGAAAGGCTGAATACATAATAAATGAATGGCCATCTGGTGAGGAAGCAATCTTATATTGAGTAACATATTCATCATGGCCTGCTCGTCCTTGTGTAGCTATTGCTGTTATCTGGATCATGGCTTGTAGGTCAACCTGTATTGAAAACATAAAGTGGTGAAAGTGAAGGTGCACAATGAAAACTAATCTAACAAGAATGTGTCCATAGTACATGGATGCCCCACTCACACTATCATTTTCTATGTTTAATGGACCGTGAAATTGGGTGAAAAACTCTAATTTGGCATTTAAATTAGAAAGATCATATCATAGGGAACATGTATACCAAGTTTCAAGTTGATTGGACTTCAACTTCATCAAAAACTACCTTGACCAAAAACTTTAACCTGAAATTTGCACTATAATTTTCTATGTTCAGTGAACCGTTAAATTGGGGTCACACCTCTAATTTGGCATTACAATTAGAAAGATCATATCATAGGGAACCTGTATACCAAGTTTCAAGTTGATTGGACTTCAACTTCCTCAAAAACTACCTTGACCAAAAACTTTAACCTGAAGCGGGAGGAACGGACCGAGGAACGATCGGACCCACAGACCAGAAAACATAATGCCCCTCTACTACTATCGTAGGTCGTCATAAAAACATGAAGAATTCTGAAAAGTTATGTCTTGATATTAAATATATGTATTTAAATTGACTTAACTGGATTGGAGCTGTGCTTGAACTGCACTTATATAATTTTAACACGTTCTCAAACCATTTTTAACTGAGACTCAACTGTACTTACACAAATCTGAGTTAAACCAGAATATTCAGTTGTAAACAGTGTTAAAAAATAATTAAAAACAAAACACAATTCAATTCTATATGTTAGGCTAAAACCTAATATACTGAGTTTGAATAAAATCTCCTCCAGATGATGTTTTATTATGAACTAGCATGAAAAATATTTGGTTCAGCATGTCTATCTAGTACAAAGCAGGGTCTATATTGAATTTCATATCACATTATCATGTTCTTGTGTATATCATCATGTTCTTGTCCTGATTTTGCATTTGATTTTCATTTTGATGTTTAAAACAGTGATTCATCTATCCATCAAGAACTTAATTAATGTCTTCAATTTTAAAATATAGGTCACAGTGACCAAAATGCTATAATAAAACTAACCTGAATCCACTGTCTTTGGTCATTGTACCTAGGTGACCATGCACCCCCTGCATTTCCTATCGCTAGCTGGTTCAGTCTACTCTGTGCTGGTCCTACAAAATTGTCTTGAGTTGTGGAGGCGGAGAGTTGATCATCGTTTACACCTGTTTTACCACTCAGCAGTGTTTTCTGGTTGCAACCTGTTATAAATAATTTTAAGTATGAACAAGATTGAAAACATATCATATAAAGATAGTGATGGACTCTTCTGATAATTTTGGTTCCTTTTAGAAAAGTTATGATCCAGCATTACAAAGAGAGTTTTTTTGGAATCCTTATCATTTGTAAATCAAGATTTAATGCTTTGTTAATTCTAAGGATCAAAAAGTTACATTTGAAATAAATGACTAAAACACGATGAAACAAGAATGTGTCCTCAGTACACGAATGCCCCACTCGCACTATCATTTTCTATGTTCAGTGGACCGTGAAATTGGGGTAAAATCTCTAATTTGGCATTAAAATTAGAAAGATCATATCATAGGGAACATGTGTACCAAGTTTGAAGTCGATTGGACTTCAACTTCATCAAAAACTACCTCGACCAAAAACTTTAACCTGAAGCGGGACAGACGGACGAACGGACGAACGAACAGACGGACGAACGGACGCACAGACCAGAAAACATAATGCCCCTCTACTATCGTAGGTGGGGCATAAAAATCTTCAAACAGTTTTAAAGTGAAAAATTGGGTACTTTTGTTTGGTTAAATGCAAATTACAGATTTCAATTTGTGATTTCTGCTCAATTTTTCTTTAAACTAGAGTCTTCCAAGGCTAAAAAAAGAATCACATTGTATTATAATTTAATTTTGGATGTAACACGTCTTTGAGTGGAAGACGTCTTATTGTTTATCAGCTCATAGACAGAATTTTGTCATGTGACCGTGACCTCATTAACATTTTTTCATGATTTACTCAGGTTTAAAATGGAATTCAGAAATAAATTATAAGGAATGATTGTAATACGTTTTTCTGTCTATTTGAAATAACATAAAAAATGTGGTGCACACTTTTAAATAATTATTCAGTGAGCACCACATTTTTTATGTTATTTCGAATAGACAGAAAAAAATATTAGTCATTACTTAAAGGGAAACAATGACTCTGTTATATCACTCCTATTTCTAACATGATAGAAATATAGTAATCACATTGTTGAGGGGCCTGATAGGGGGGTTTCATCACAATTCACCAGTTGATTTTATTGTCAATCACGATTCACAGAAAATAAATTTTCCTGATCACGGATCACGAAAATATAAATCTGTAGAAAAACGGATCACCATAGAGAAAATGGATCGATCACGTAGAACAAAAAAACCCCATCAGGCCCTTTATTGTTCATTACTTTCAGTTTGACCTGACGGCAAGTTCTCTTCATAGAATAACTTACCTTGGGGGCAAACCATGACATCAAATCTCAATGCTATATTTTTTTCATATGCAGTAGGTTCTACTTTAATATACCGAGCCTGGAAATGTCCTTTAAAGTATCTAGTCACAGTCTCATTGTTGTTTACATTACCATCAAATACCTACAATAAAACAAGAATGTGTTCTTAGAACATAGATGCCCCACTCACACTAGCATACCGAAATTGGGGTCAAAAATCTAATTCAACATTTAAATTAGAAAGATCATATCAAAGGGAACGTCTGTTCTAAGTTATAAGCTGATTGGACTCAAAATTCATAAAAAACTATCTTGACCAAAAACTTTAACCTGAAGCTCGCACTATCATTTTCTATGGTCATCAGACTTTGAAATTGGGGTCAAAAATCTAATTTGGCATTTAAATTAGAAAGATCATATCATAGCTATATATAGTGATCATGTGTACTTAGTTTCAAGTTGTTTGGACTTCCAACTTCATCAAAATTTACCTTGACCAAAAATTTTAACCTGAAACGGGACAGACGGATGGATGGACAAAGAAATGAACTAACACACAAACGAAGGAACAAACCCACAGACCAGAAAACATAATGCCCCTTAATAATTACTACTCAATCTAAAACAAGTAAAGAGTTCTTATTAAATTTAAAAGGTTACAGGATGTTTGTTGTTAATATTTTAAAGTTGTCACTAAATTGTAACTCCTTTGGAATTTTCCTAGTCAGATGTTTGGAAATCTCTGGTTTTATCCATGTAGCACCATTAATAATTTTATCCGCTATTTGAACCAAGGCTTCCAAAAAATATTTGAGCCAGCCGGACATTTCATATCTGATCCCGATTTTAATCCCTTAAGACTTAGTCACAAAAGGCAATAGTATGGTAATCAGACGGCCATTCCAATGATTGACATTACATTAAAAAAAAAAACTGATTTTAAACTTTACTTTGATATGATATGAATTTGATGTTCGGATGTTACTGTTAAATTGGCAGTGCATCATTCAAAGTGTGCACATCAGCGTGCTCCTATCTGCCTTAGACTTTTTATTTGTGCAAAATGACATTGTCAAAAACTTTACTTTCGTTTTCAACCGGGTGTTGACTTGACAATGGTAAAACATGGACCATAAACGGATACGCAATATCCGTGTACGTTTACAAAGCACGACTGAGAGAAGAAGCTCTTTCCACGTTCTTTCTTCAACAAAATACTTGAATCAATTCAAGTTTAGAACGTTAGATACAGGTATCAATGATAATTTTAGCATTTTTAAAGAAATGTAGGATGCATTATTTAATTTCTCACCTGTGCACATGCGCACACTTGTTCTAGTTCATACATACGACGTAGTTCTGACGATTTTTTATTTAAATCCTTTTTATAAAATTTTTCATCAAATCATGTTGATAAACTAATTTCTAATAATTTTAATCTTTTGGACTAAATCAATTAGATACAAACCGCTGAAATGTAAGAAAATAATTGTGAAGAAACCTATCAATTTATACGATGTCCGGTACTGAACATAGTTCACCTGTCACCTGAACAGGTAGATTTCAGCTGTTCAACTACTAATTAGCCTTGATTAAAATTAGAAAATTTGAAGTAGGTGTTGTTTTGATAGTAATTAATCATCATGTCACATTTATGACCGGAAATGTGTTGATGTTAAAAGGCAAAAGATTGGGTCAAAAAGATCGTGAATTATGTAAAAATGACAGAAAAAGCATTGAAACTAAAAAGTATATGACCGTTTCATGCTTTGCCCAGCCGGACTTTTACCGGACATTATACAAATGACCGGAATATATGACCGTTTTGGAAGCCTTGATTTGAATCCCCTACTTTCTTTTGCATATCTGTATTACATATCTTTTGAATATATCTTAGAAAATCCAGGTCCTTTTTTCATAGTTTCCAAAAGAAAAAAGGTGATTATGATAAATAATCTAATGAAAATATTTCCCTCCAAATTATGTCATTTGTATTTGTTTAAGTGTTATGTACTGACTTAAATGTCAAATAGATTAATAGAAATAAAATAATTACTATGTTAAATATTTTAAGTTATTGAAGCTGACAAATAAAAAATGAATAATAAAACTTTCAAATTAAGCCTAAGTTACAGTAACCTATTTTCCCCCATAACTGACTCACCTTTATAGTTTTGTATGGTTCCTGATAATAAGAAGTGACAAGTTTTGGATTAGATCCATATGCAACTCTAAAATTTGTCACCCATTCTGCTGCATTAGGGTTTCCCGCAATAGTTATTCCCCTTATTATCATTATTGAACCAAGATCCACCTGGATGAACCAATTCTTATCCGCAGCAGATGGTTTCCAGCAAGATGGCACTGTTTGTGGTTTTAATGGATGAAGACGGGCAGCTGCTGGAGAATTTGTACTACTCAAAGAACTGGATGCTGTGAGTCCATTGTCTGTAGTTATTAATGGCCCACTAATGGCATAGTCAGAAATACAAAATTCTAAAATGAAAAATATGAAAGTAAGTTTTCAGTATAATCATCTTTCTGTTTCTAGTATCTCAATGCACTTTCAGTTTAACTTCAGTATATACTGTAAACCAACTTATTTTCGCGGATACTTTATTTCGCGTTCTACCCTTTGTAAGCTATTTCGCGGCTATTTAATTTCACGATTTTCTAATTTCTGGATATAGTTTAATAAGGAAAGATCTAAGATTTACAAATTCTTGACGATTTATATTCGCATTTATTTTCTACTCGCAAAAGTGGCGAAAATAAATCGGTCGCGAAAATAAGTTGGTTTACAGTATACAATTAAAGAGTATTTTGAATAATATAGCGTGGAGTCATTATTATTCCTTTGATACCAATTTTCGTGGATCTCCTGTGTGCAGAAGACCACAAAACTAAATCTTCAATGAATAACAAATTTTCTATAGACTTGTATGTAGCGAGTGTGATTTCGTAAAAAAACATGAAATTAAATATCAAGAAACATGCAAGTTTTCCATAATCCATGAAAATTTATACCCAAGAAAATAAATGAATTCACAGTTGTCAAATTGGACTGAAAATTAATTGTAAATGATTGTCAAAATAAGAAAACAGGATGACATGTATAAAAGATTGAAAAAGTCTTTTTGCAGTTTAAATTCCCCGGGCTTGACTAATGAATAAACCAACATTCCCTGAACACATCCAAGAACCTCCCACCTCAGAGATATAGCATTGTGACATTTCAATGGATACACTTACCCTGAACACATCCAAGAACCTCCCACCTCGAAATATAGCATTGTGCCATTTCACTGGGTACACTTACCCTGAACACATCAAAGAACCTCCCACCTCAGAGATATAGCATTGTTCCATTTCACTGGGTACACTTACCCTGAACACATCCAAGAACCTCCCACTTCAGAGATATAGAATTGTGCCATTTCACTGGGTACACTTACCCTGAACACATCAAAGAACCTCCCACCTCAGAGATATAGCATTGTGCCATTTCACTGGGTACACTTACCCTGAACACATCCAAGAATCTCCCACCTCAGAGATATAGCATTATGCCATTTCACTGGGTACACTTACCCTGAACACATCCAAGAACCTCCCACTTCAGAGATACAGAATTGTGCCATTTCACTGGGTACACTTACCCTAAACACATCCAAGAACCTCCCCCTTCAGAGATATTGCATTGTGCCATTTCATTGGGTACACTTACCCTGAACACATCCAAAAACCTCCCATCTCAGAGATATTGCATTGCACCATTTCACTGGGTACACTCACCCTGAACATATCCAAGAACCTCACACCTCAGAGATATAGCATTGTGCCATTTCACTTGGTACACTTACCCTGAACACATCCAAGAACCTCCCACCTCAGGGATATAGCATTGTGCCATTTCACTGGGTACACTTACCCTGAACACATCCAAGAACCTCCCACCTCAGGGATATAGATTTGTGCCATTTCACTGGGTACACTTACCCTGAACACATCCAAGAACCTCCCACCTCAGAGATATAGCATTGTGCCATTTCACTGGGTACACTTACCCTGAACACATCTAAGAACCTCCCACCTCAGAGATATAGCATTGTGCCATTTCACTGGGTACACTTACCCTGAACACATCCAAGAACCTCCCACCTTAGAGATATAGCATTGTGCCATTTCACTGGGTACACTTACCCTGAACACATCCAAGAACCTCCCACCATAGAGATATAGCATTGTGCCATTTCACGGGGTACACTTACCCTGAACACATCCAAGAACCTCCCACCTCAGGGATATAGCATTGTGCCATTCCACTGGGTACACTTACCCTGAACACATCCAAGAACCTCCCACCTCAGAGATATAGCATTTTGCCATTTCACTGGGTACAATCTGATATATTTGGCTTGAAATGGGAACTGGATAACATTTGTTACTGGTGAAGTATTGTCTGTGTTACCATTAAAAACCTGAAATATACAATTTGACAAATTGCATTTGTAATTTTGTTTCATTATATATGTAACAGTAAATAGGTGAAATTAGGAATTACACGTAATAACTAAACATTTCAGTAAATAAATGTAATTACTAGCCAATTTAGTAATTACATGTATTTACTACTTGTTTCAGTGATTACTGGTATTCACCTATTTTTTTGTCATTTTTACAGCTATTTACTTACTAGATATTTTTGTTTTAAAATCAAAGACATAATTCAAGAAACAAAATAAGAGAGTAAAGTGGAACGGATTTTAGAGCTTACTTCAGGATTAAGGAATATAAGGCTTATTAAAAGTATATACGGTTTAGTTTTGATTGTGAATTAAAACTGGAAAATGGTTGTTTTATAAGTTCTGAAAGTCCCTAAAAATCATTTTCAACATGTAAGACAATGATATGAATCAAAATAGAGAAATACATTTGTGAGAAGTTTATAGGCAACTTCGCGAGCTCTTTTTGATGAAAGACATTCGTTTAAGCTAAATATTGTTAAATGATCTTGATAATTCTTAAAATCTCTTAATTTCTGAAAATTATATCTTATTTAAACATATGCATGACATTGCATACACATTGAACTGCAAAACTGTGAACTTAATATACTATTTGCATTTAAACTGGTGCATTACGCTAGTTACGCTAGAAGGAGATTACTCTGTAAACCAGAATGTGTCCCTAGTACACTGATGCCCCATCACCACTATCATTTTCTATGTTCAATGTACCGTGAAAATGGGGTAAAATTTCTAATTTGACATTAAACTTTAAAAGAGCATATCACAGGGAACATGTGTACTAAGTTTAAAGTTGATTGGACTTCAACTTCATCAAAAACTACCTCGACCAAAAACTTTAACCTGAAGCGAGACAGACGGACGAACGGACAAACGAATGGACAGACGACCGAATGGATGCACAGACCAGAAAACATAATGCCCATAAATGAGGCATAAAAACAGCTGTTTTTTTAATCATTTGTTTTTTTTCTATTAGGATTGTTAAGGAAATATTTAGCTTCTCCATGTTCAAAAGTGATTGTCCAACTGCTATATATCCAGTGAAATGTTTCCAATAAAGTGTGTGGTTCAAGTTTTTCTTAATTTTCATACTTTTGTCTAAGCAAATATTTTGTAAAATTCTGTAATAGCACATGCATGCCTACCTTGATAGTACCTGGTGGCTCCTCATACCAAACTAACTCCGAGAAATAGTCATACTGATATTGAATTTTGTATTGCGTTACCCATTCTGAACCATCAGGTTTACCAGCTGTTATAATGCCTTTAAATGTGATAAGATTATAGAAGTAGGCCTGTATGTATTCTCCTTTATTCATCTTTAGTGCTGACCACCCTGCTGTATTAGCATAGCTAGATGCTCCTGTAAAAGTCAAATGGAATTCATTTATTTTACTGGTCATTTCCAAAATACTAATAAGGCCAAAAAAAATATGCGTGTTTACCATCACATGCTGAAAAAAATAGGGTAGGTAGGGACGTATTTTTTTTTAATTTTTAATATTTTTTTTTTATTTTTTTATTTTTTTAAATTGAGTCTATGGCAGCAACAGAGTAGGGTAGATGGGTGTACAGTAAACACAGATACTGTTTTGTTTAGCCTATTAAAATAAAACATGCATTGGATTCCAGTAAAAGGCTCATTCTTTGATACATAGATACATGGTTGTAATCAACTATAAGTTTTTCAGTGGAATAACAAATTTTGTTTTGTAAACAATCAATGGTATAAATTCATTTGAGAACAAGAATGTGTCTCAAGTGCACGAATGCCCCACTCGCACCATCATTTTCTATGTTCAGTGGACTGTGAAATTGAAAATCATTAAAATTAGAAAGATCATATCATAGGGAACATGTGTACTAAATTTCAAGTTGATTGGACTTCAAGTTCATCAAAAACTGCCTTGATCAAAAACTTTAACCTGAAGAGGGACGAACGGACGGACCAACGGATGGACGGACGAACAGTACGAACGAACAAAAGGACACGTAGACAAGAAAACATAATGCCCCTCTACTATCGTAGGTGGGGTATAAAAAACACACTGAACACAAACTCAGATTCAAGAAACATAGTAAAATTTACTGAAAGCATGTTTATTATAAGCTATAAAATCAGGTTTATTCCACCATTTTCTACATAAGAAATGCCGTATCAAGTCAGGAATGTGACTGTTGTTATCCATTCGTTTAATGTGTTTTAACTTTTGATTAAAATTTTCCTTGGAGTCCTTGGGTATTTTAGTTATTTTACTTTTTATGCATCATTACGATCTGCTAATATACAACAATATACTTTTAAATTCCAATTGCCTGTACTTATATTCACTGTATATTGCAGATTCATTATTAAAGATACTGAATTTTGAGGATTGAGGAAAACTTTAAATTTTCATAAATATTTAAATTTGTGGCTTTGCAAAAAGTCTGCACACAACTTTGTAGAAATTTGTACCCATGGGATCCACAAAAACTAATTCTTCCTATCCAACAAATAATAATGAATCCATAATAATGAAGTAGAGAATAGAAATGGGAAATGTGTCAAAGAGTAAAAAACAAGCCGAAGGCCATCAATGGGTCTTCAACACAGCAAGACAACCCTACATTCAGATGCGGACGTTCAGTAGTTGTTGTTTCTTGATATGGTTCATAAGTGTTTCGAATTCTCATTTCTCGTTTTTTATGTAGATTAGACCGTTGGTTCTCCTGTTTAAATGGTTTTACACTAGTTATTTTTTAGGGCCCTTAAAATTTGAAGCTTGCTGTTTGGTGTGAGCCAAGGCTCTGTGTTGAAGTTAGAAATTGACCTATAATGGTTTACTTTTATAAATTGTGACTTGGATGGAGAGTTGTTTCATTGGTACTCATACCACATCTTCCTATATCTAATTAATACATACCATTTAGACCAGTTTGTAAATATAGCCTAGAATTAAATGGACCATGACCAGAATCTCTAACTGATGATGCAGTTAATGAAGTGTCACCATCTAACAAGCTGTAGTTCCCTGATATCATCGGCTCATTTCCACATGTGTCTGTAAGCAAATAAAGGATTTCATATCAAGTAAGAATTCATTATAATTCGTTGAATACCAATTTTCGTGGATTCCCTGGTAACCTGGGAACAACAAACTACAAATTGTCTATAAAATATATGCAAATTTTGTAAAACATCAAAATTCTATAAAGCTTAGAATATCTGTATGTTTGTTAAAATAATTATTCCAATATAATGAATACATTTATTTGTGGTCCTTATTTTTGAAGTATTATTATCATGTTTTTTTTTAAAGGCAAATGAAAAATGTGGTTGTATATTATAGTAACTACAGCTTATATATATTTTTTTTTGTAAAATGAACTAACAAATACTAACACATATATATTTACATGATCTATTGCTAACATTAACGAGGCCGGAAAAAGGTACAGGTATTGGATGTTTTCATTACTAACAAATGTACAGATTTCAATAAAAAATGAAAATTAAAAAAAAAAAACAAAGAAATTCAATATTCATGAAAGTTTTCTTCAATCCATGAAAATTGGTACCCATAAAATTAAATGGATCCACAGTATATAACAAAGCTCTGCAAAATTTCATGTGCAATGTGGAAGTGTATCTTATCAATTTAGGAAGTAAACTTAATATTTCCTTAATTTGTCTCTCATCCTTTTTGCATATTGAAGGAAATAGAATATGTTTAACTGAACTTGATTTTGGAAAAAGATATAATGTAAATTTTATGGTAATGTTAATTTTGAGAACTGATTCAGTAAAGAATCTGGCAAAACGACAACCAAGTTAATTGATTTAATGAACTAATTCAGAACGATATAAAGTTAATTAATTTCACTTTCAAATGCCAATCTTAAAAATCTTGTTACATTAATTTTCCAGTAGGAAAAATGTAACTAACATAAAAAAAAAAAATATAATATCAACATTATTTTTTTTTAAATAGATACTTGTTCATTACAAGTTTTTCCTGATTTAAATTTCCTCAGTCAGGGGTTTCATTATCTTTCATGTTGACCGGTACATTCCTATTTGTAGGTGGTACTTTTCAATGTATTCAATGAACATCTTATATAAAAAATCCTGAATTTAGGCGGTACTTATCAGTAGCATAAGAGGGTAAAAGTACCGGGTACCGCCTCTTAATGAATGGCCTGCTCAGTTGTCCAGGATACAAATTCCCATTTAAAAGGTGGAAGTAGGAGGCTCATCAACAATTTTAAAAAGTCATCAAATTGCTATTAGATGAATACAATTAAATAGTGTAAAAAGTATGAAAAAACGTTTCTAAAACGTTATATTTTTTCACGACTCATTTATATCTGACATTTTTTGTCTGATGATGATGTCATTTCCAATTCCTGTATTTAAATAACTTACAAATAGGACCTGAGGTTGGAGTCAATGCAGTCGTTGTCAATGGTAGTGCTGCAAAAGAAATGTAACGTATATAAAAACAGACAATTCATAAAACATTGGGTACCAGTATATTTTTAAAAAAATCTGAAGTAAGCAATTTGTCCAAGGGCTATTCCATTAAAAGTATAGGCGGATCCAGGGGGAAAAATTTGGTTGATTATATAGCGAATCATTGAAGCATGAATGGAGCGGGCCCCCCCTTAGGAAAAGTTTTGGATCCGCCACTGAAAATGTATGTGAGAGAGTAGGAAGGAACTTTCAAAATATCTGTAAAACGAAGAACATTTTTTTAGAAAATTTTGCATAATGGTAATCATAGACATATATTGAAAAGACCCATGACCCACATTAAATAATTAAACTTCCCTTTCTACCTTTCCACATACATCTTAATGGAATAACCCTAAAGATTTACTTGCTGTACAGAAAATAAAGTGATTAATCATTTAGAGTTTGAAAACTTTAACAGAACATGCATTTTACATTACAAAAAAAAAACAATTAGCATTTGCTAGTTCATAAAAATTATTGCAATACTATGTAATACATGTAGCAAAACGAATAAAAAGTGAGATAAATTATTCTATTTTGCAAGCCGTGTGAGGGCTGTTCAGCCACTCAAGGTTGTTAAGGGCATCCGATACAGTTTCTCGATAAAATGTCATTTTTATAATTTTGTAATATGTTGTAGGCCTTGGCCAGTTATTAAATAAAACACAAAATAAAACATAGGTCACCGTGCTTGTTTTCGAGAAAATTGAGGCTGAAAATTGGGGATTTGTGCAATTTTGTAAAACAATAAGGCAATATTATAAATTTTTTGGAGCAGATATTTTTCGTCGTAAATTATTAAGATCGGGTTCAATCTGAAGCTGCGATAAGTGACAAAAAGGAAAAAAATAAATCATTACACGAATAACTATACAACTATTCAAGCCTTGCTTGACATTGCGGACCAGATGCTCAAAGTGGTATTTTTTTAAACCTAAAAAAATGGAAATAAACTGTTTCTGAAAATGTCATTTTTATCATTTTTCTGTATAAACTGCATTTTGTTATGCTTTCTCCAAATCTCAAATAAAAAATATAGGTCACCTTGCTTGATTCCATGATAAACGCGATTTATCCTAAAAATTGCGTTCCCCCCTTTGTAACCTCAACGTTAGCGCTAAAGTGCACGACGTCGCTGGCAGACAATTTCGATGTTATCTCTGCAAATTACCAGCGACATTTTTTAGATGTATAAATAGTGCTTGTAAAGTACTATCTATAAATTGGTTGTATTGGTTTCGGAAATAAAATCATGAGAATAACAAATACCTCTCTCTGTTTGTGGTCTAAGTGAGAAACATCTCAAGAAAAATAATAACGGACTGTTGATAATTTTTACGGCTTTTAAAATTAAAGACTCGGCAATTTAGAACGTGACATACACAACATGAGGTATATCATTACTGTACACAGTCTGTACACACTCGTATATTATTTCATACCGTATGTTGACCTCTATATTGGTTTTGTGTTGTTTGATAGGCTGCTGTTTCATTATAAATATTCCTTAAAATCCTTTTATTCAAGTTTTAATCACTGAGAAATCCGTTTTTGTTGATACAAATTAAAAGTTCAGGTCGTTTGGACAGTAAATCGCAATTCGAATTAGAATTTACGTTAGGACGTCAAACATTTCGAATGCGAATTAAACTAATTCTAATAAGTTAATGCGAATCGAATTTGAATTACGTTTGAACTCAGCCTTATCCTTCAAACGGAACTTCTTTCTTTGTACATAAATTGCAGCACATACATAAGTCTGTTACTTTTTTCGTTTGAATTGTTTTACATTGTCATTTCGTGACCTGTTATAGCTGACTATGCAGTATGGGCTTTGCTCATTGTTGAAGACCGTTCAGTGCCCTATAGTTGTTAATTTCTGTGTCAGGTTTGTCTCTTGTTGAAAGTTGCCTCATTGGCAATTATACTACATCTTCTGTTTTATGTGGTCAGAAAACAAAAGCAAACTCTTTTAAAGGGGAATCTTCAATTTCCTAAAGAATGCTCTTGTCCAAACAATGAAACTATAACTTTGAAATTTTTGATTTGGCAAAAACGATTGGATTAGTTGCGATTAAAATCCTTCTCTCATAGCGTAATTTTATTGGTAAATAACTATATATTTTTTTCACCATAGCGCGTACATGAAATATCGCATGTCAATTCCTCTGTTTGTCCTTCCGGTCCTTCTGGTTAATAACATTTTTCAAGTGAACAAGTCTTGCCAACTTTTTATAAAACTGATATCGTATGGATACGTTAGAAAATCAGTGCATATCAAATATTCTTTAAAAGAGTTATGCCATTTGGAAACATTGATTATATTGGAAATTGCATTGTATTTGCTGTCATTCGGTCATTTCTCTAATATATTTACAAAAAATATAAAGAACAAAATAAACAGCTGCGCTACGAGCGCATGATATGCCAGTCGTGTTATGAAAAAAAACATTATACATGTTTTGAAAATAATTTGGGGGTTGTACAGGAAGTCATGCTAAGTATATCTTGACTCATTCATTATTCTTGCTCAATAGTAAGTTTGTATATCACAACATGTTTTATATGATCCCCAAATTGAAACTAAATAAAAATTCAAGAACTCAAAAATGAATTAAAGAGTCATCACGAAAAAGTATACAGATCTTAAGGATAATTTAACTAAAAAGTATGTGAAGTTTTATGCAATAATTATAAATAGTTTCTGAGATACGGCGCAATACGTAAAAACCCCCTCTTTTTGTCATAAACTCAAATAACTCTAAAATCAAAGTTAGAATCATCCTCAAAAAGTATATACAGATCTTCAGATTAATATAACTTAGAAGTGTGTAAATTTTTAAGCAATAGTCATAAATCGTTGTTGAGTTACAGCGCGAACTGTGAAAAAAAATCTGTTTTAGTTACAAAGTCCTGTAACTCAAGAAGTTCACTAAAATTAAACAGATCGTTTGACCATCATGACTGAAAAAACATACAAGTCATGTTCAGTTCAATGAAATTTGGATAATATGCTGTTCCATGTTTACGACGGACATTTGTGTACCATAATACGTCCCATAAAAACTAGAGGCTCTAAAGAGCCTGTGTCGCTCACCTTGGTCTATGTGAATATTAAACAAAGGAAGCAGATGGATTCATGACAGAATTGTGTTTTGGTGATGGTGATGTGTTTGTACATCTTACTTTACTGAACATTCTTGCTACTTACAATTATCTCTATCTATAATGAACTTGGCCCAGTAGTTTCAGTGGAAAATGTTAGTTAAAATTTACAAATTTTATGAAAATTGTTAAAAATTGACTACAAAGGACAATAACTCCTTAGGGGTCAATTGACCATTTCCGTCATGTTGACTTATTTGTAAATCTTACTTTGCTTAACATTATTGATGTTTACAGTTTATCTCTATCTATAATAATATTCAAGATAACAACCAAAAACAGCAAAATTTCCTTAAAATTACCAATTCAGGGGCAGCAACCCAACAACAGGTTGTCAGATTCATCTGAAAATTTCAGGGCAGATAGATCTTGACCTGACAAACAATTTAACCCCATCTCAGATTTGCTCTAAAGGCTGCGGTTTCAGAGTTATAAGCCAAAAACTGCATTTTACCCCTATGTTCTATTTTTAGCCATGGCGGCCATCTTGGTTGGTTGGCTACGTCACGGGACACAATTTTTAAACTAGATACCCCAATGATGATTGTGGCCAAGTTTGGTTTAATTTGGCCCAGTAGTTTCAGAGGAGAGGATTTTTGTAAAAGATAACTAAGATTTACGAAAAATGGTTAAAAATTGACTATAAAGGGCAATAACTCCTAAAGAAATAAACAGACCATTTTGGTTTTGTTGACTTATTTGTAGATCTTACTTTGCTGAACATTTTTGCTGTTTACAGTTTATCTCTATCTATAATAATATTCAAGATAATAACCAAAAACAGCAAAATGTCCTTAAAATTACCAATTCAGGGGCAGCAACCTATCAACAGGTTGTCCAATTCATCTCAAAATTTCAGGGCAGATAGATCTTGACCTGATAAACAATTTTACCATATGTCAGATCTGCTCTAAATGCTTTGGTTTTTGACTGATAAGCCAAAAACTGCATTTTACCCCTATGTTCTATTTTTAGCCATGGCGGCCATCTTGGTTGGTTGGCCAGGTCACCGGACACAATTTTTTAACAAGATACCCCAATGATGATTGTGGTCAAGTTTGGTTTAATTTGGCCCAGTAGTTTCAGAGGAGAAGATTTTTGTAAAAGATGACTAAGATTTACGAAAAATGGTTAAAAATTGACTATTAAGGGCAATAACTCCTAAAGGGGTCAACAGACCATTTTGGTCCTGTTGACTTATTTGTAGATCTTACTTTACTGAACATTTTTGCTGTTTACAGTTTATCTCTATCTATGATAATATTCAAAATAATAACCAAAAACAGCAAAATTTCCTTAAAATTAGCAATTCAGGGGCAGCAACCTATCAACGGGTTGTCTGATTCATCTCAAAATTTCAGGGCAGATAGATCTTGACCTGATTAACAATTTTACCCCCTGTCAGATTTGCTCTAAATGCTTTGGTTTTTGAGTTATAAGCCAAAAACTGCATTTTACCCCTATGTTCTATTTTTAGCCATGGCGGCCATCTTGGTTGGTTGGCCGGGTCACCGGACACAATTTTTAAACTAGATACCCTAATAATGATTGTGGCCAAATTTGGTAAAAATTGGCCAATTAGTTTCAGAGGAGAAGATTTTTGTAAAAGTTAACGACGGACGATGACGACGACGGACGACGGACGCCGGACGCCGGACGCCAAGTGATGAGAAAAGCTCACTTGGCCCTATGGGCCAGGTGAGCTAAAAATACGGTTGTATAAACATATTCTTGGCTATTGCCTCTTGTTACATAAAATACGTGCAACGTTGAGGAAATAAGAACTTTGTTCTTTTATATTAGCGGCGTGTACCTACATTTTCGGTATTAGATTTAAAATATCATTGGTTTCCTGTGCTGCAATAAAATGTCATGGATGATGATTGATAATAAAAATGATAATTAACATGCATGATATTAGTAACACCAAAAGGGTCAGTCGTCTTGAGATTGCTCACTTTACATTATTTTGTTGAAGATCTCAAAGAAATAGTAATTTGTTTTATTTCTTATGATGTTATTAGACTGTTATCCTGTTAGAATCAAATGCACTAGTATTAATGGCGTAGAAATTAGCATGCAGGAGAAACAGAAATTGAAGCATCGAAATAACACTTTAGGTTTCTTCTTACAGAAAATTACACGCATTACGTCCCGCAAAAAGTGATGTTTTGCGGGAATTCAAACACTTAACATCGTGCCAAGAGTTAACTCCCTTGAAACTGTATCGGATGCCCTTAAAAAAATACTATACAACTTTCATTTTTCCTAAAAACTTTGGTGGCTGTGAAACCAGGTTTCATCCACCAATTTCTACTTACAAAAATGCCTGTACATAGTCAGGAGTATGACAGTTGTTATCCATTTATTTGATGTGTTTGAGTTTTTATTTTGCCATTTGATTTAAGGGACTTTCTGTTTTGAGTTTTCCTCAGAGTTGAGTATTTTTGTGAATTTCTTTTTTTGTACTAAATGCATTGCAAACATTTCTGAATTAACTGAGCATTATACAAACCTTGTTTTTTACAGATATAATATTGTTCTTTATCACATCTTTTGTCATTCCATTGATAATTCCAGTTAGGCACCATCTCAATACAGTCTTCTCCTGATGGGGAAAACATTCGTTCATTTGGCTCTCCTAAAAAAAAAATTAATTAATAGAATAATTAAATTAACAAGAAGTAATTGTAACAGGATGCTGTTACGAAGTCTCCCAAACAAAGCTCCCATAACTCGCCATTCATATGGTCCCATGTTCATTTGATTTGATTTTTTGTCCCATACAGGAATATATATGGCTTACGAGTAGGGATCTCCACCATTTACAAGTATTCAAACAGGAGGGGGTGGTGGTGACCCCCAGGGAATTTACCTACATTTCATTTCATTTGTTTTATTGTCCCCTACAAGAATGTATATGGTTTAAGGGTGGGGATCTGGACCGTTTACAAGATAATAGCACATTCTCAAATTGAACGGGGTGGGGCAACCCCCAGGAACTTCCCTTTAATTTCATTTGATTAGCTTTATTGTCCCATACAAGAATATATATGGTTTAGGGGTGGGGATGTTGACCGTTTACAAGTTTTCAAACAAGAGGGGGTGGGGTGACCCCCTAGGGACTTCCCTCTTATTTCATTTCATTTGTTTTATTGTCCCCTACAAGAATATATATGGTTAAGGGGTGGGGATGTTGACCGTTTACAAGTTTTCAAACAAGAGGGGGTGGGGTGACCCCCTACGGAATTCCCTTTTATTTCATTTCATTTGTTTTATTGTCCCCTACAAGAATATATATGGTTTAGGGGTGGGGATGTTGACCGTTTACAAGTTTTCAAATAAGAGGGGATGGGGTGACCCCCTAGGAACTTCCCTTTAATTTCATTTCATTTGTTTTATTGTCCCCTACAAGAATATATATGGTTTAGGGGTGGGGATGTTGACCGTTTACAAGTTTTCAAACAAGAGGGGGTGGGGATGACCCCCTAGGGACTTCCCTTTAATTTCATTTCATTTGTTTGATTGTCCCCTACAAGAATATATGTAGTTTAGGGGTGGGGATCTGGACCATTTACAAGATAATAGCACATTCTCAAATTGACTGGGGTGGGGATGACCCCCTGGGACCTCCCATTAATTTCATTTGATTTGTTTTATCGTCCCATTCAAGAATATATATGGTTTAGGGGTGGGGATCTGGACCGTTTACAAAATATAAGCATATTCTCAAATTGAAGGGGGTGGGGATGAACTCCCAGGGACTCCCCCTATATTTCATGTGATTTGTTTTATTGTCCTATAATCAATTCTGAAGACTGCATGTATCTATCACTTACAGTTTTCAAGTTATATTCATTTGAAAATTTTAGAAAATAAAATCCCATAGGGTTCTATAGTAAACCCCTTCCTCCTTTCTCCCCCCCAAAATACCCCTTAATAGACCCCAATGCACAAACGAAAGATTGATGGCTCACCTAGACATATTAGTCTACCATTTTATGAAATTCTAAGTCAATCTGACAAGCGGTTTTGGAGAAACGCTGCGGACAAGTTCATTTTTTAAAGTGGCGGAAGAAGAGGAAGAAGAAGAAGAAGAATAATAACTAGAATTGCCATTGCAAGCAATAGCGGATGTCACCCTTCCCCTATTGCCACTAACCGGCAGCCATTTCAAAATGGTTTAACAGTGAATGCACATATATTTATGGCAATACATCTTTCTGTAAATTTTCAGTACATTGAGATCCTTTTAAAAAAATTTACATTTCTGCTGTTTCCATGGCAACGGCAGCCATTTTGAAAATTTCAAAGTCAAAAGTATCATCTGTACTTGCCAGTTAACAATAATATCAAGTTTCATTAAGTTCAGAGCATTTTGAGAAATTTTGACTATTTTGCAGTTTCCATGGCAACGGTGGCCATTTTGGAAATTCCAAAGTCAAAAGTCTCATCCAGACTTGCCAGTCAACTATCATATTAAGTTTCATCAATTTTGGAGCATTTTGAAATTTTTGAAACATTTGATCCTGTATCCATGGTAACAGAGTAGTTCCAATGATTGTCATAATCATTCAAAACCTGTATATAGTGGACAACTATATTGTATAAAAATTTGATGATTTTAAGTTCAAGCATACCAAAGTTATTCACCAAACCCGGACGTTTTTGGAGCATTTTGACCTGTTTGCATTGTTTCCATGGAAACGGCAGACATTTTGGAAATTCCAACGCCAATTTCCACATCTACTAAAGTTGCTCATCGTTATGCTAGAATTTCAAAAAATTTGGAGCATTTTCATATTTTTGAAATTTTTGGTGTAGTATCCATGGCAACATAGTAGTTCCAATGATTGCCAAAATCATCCCAAACCAGTATATGGGTGGCACCTTCATTGTATTAAAATATGATGATTCTGAGTTTAAGCATCGCCAAATTATTCCAAAAAAACAAAAAGTGGAATTTTTCACAATTGTTCCGTTTCCATGGAAACAGCAGCCATCTTTTATGGTCTTAGACCCTACTGCAACCCGCAATTTTGTGTTCCCTATTATACTTAACTATCATTAAGATTGGTTCCATTGGCTCCGAGAAAAGTGGCGGACAAAATAGTTGGAAGAATAATAATAACTAGAATTGCCATTGCAAGCAATAGCGGATGTCACCCTTCCCCTATTGCCACTAACCGGCAGCCATTTCAAAATGGTTTAACAGTGAATGCACATATATTCATGGCAATACATCTTTCTGTAAATTTTCAGTACATTCAGAGCATTTTTTAAAAATTCACATTTCTGCTGTTTCCATGGCAACGGCAGCCATTTTGAAAATTCCAAAGTCAAAAGTATCATCTGTACTTGGCAGTTAACAATAATATCAAGTTTCATTAAGTTCAAAGCATTTTGAGAAATTTTGACTTTTTTGCAGTTTCCATGGCAACGGTGGCCATTTTGGAAATTCCAAAGTAAAAAGTCTCATCCAGACTTGCCAGTCAACTATCATATTAAGTTTCATCAATTTTGGAGCATTTTGAAATTTTTGAAACATTTGATCCTGTATCCATGGTAACAGAGTAGTTCCAATGATTGTCATAATCATTCAAAACCTGTATATAGTGGACAACTATATTGTATAAAAATTTGATGATTTTAAGTTCAAGCGTACCAAAGTTATTCACCAAACCCGGAAGTTTTTGGAGCATTTTGACCTTTTTGCATTGTTTCCATGGAAACGGCAGACATTTTGGAAATTCCAACGCCAATTTCCACATCTACCAAAGTTGCTCATCGTTATGCTAGTATTTCAAAAAATTTGGAGCATTTTCATATTTTTGAAATTTTTGGTGTAGTATCCATGGCAACATAGTAGTTCCAATGATTGCCAAAATCATCCCAAACCAGTATATGGGTGGCACCTTCATTGTATTAAAATATGATGATTCTAAGTTTAAGCATCTCCAAATTATTCCAAAAAAACAAAAAGTGGAATTTTTCACAATTGTTCCGTTTCCATGGAAACGGCAGCCATCTTTTATGGTCTTAGACCCTACTGCAACCCGCAATTTTGTGTTCCCTATTATACTTTACTATCATTAAGATTGGTTCCATTGGCTCCGAGAAAAGTGGCGGACAAAATAGTTGGAAGAATAATAATAATAACAAAGAAACAGAGGAAAAGCAATATGTCACCCGACATTGTCGATCGGGTGACATAACTAGAATTGCCATTGCAAGCAATAGCGGATGTCACCCTTCCCCTATTGCCACTAAGCGGCATCCATTTGAAAACAATTTAACAGTGAATGCAGATCAACGCATTGCGATATATCTTTCTGTAAATTTTCAGGACATTCAGAGCATTTTAGAAGATTTCACATTTTTGCTGTTTCCATGGCAACGGCAGCCATTTTGAAAATTCCGAAATGCAAAAGTCTCATCTTTACATGCCAGTTAACAATAACATTAAGTTTCATGAAGTTTGGAGCATTTTGGAAATATTTGACATTTCTGCAGTTTCCATAGCAACAGTGGCCGTTTTGGAAATTCCAACTTCAAAAGTCTGATGCAGACTTGACAGTTAACAAATATATTAAGTTTCATCAGTTTTGGAGCATTTTGAAATTTTTGACATTTTTGCTGGTTACTATGGTAACAGATACCATTCCAAATTTCTAATGGCAGATACCACATTGGTAAATGGGAGGGAACATACCATCAAAGTTTCAATGGATTTGACCTACCATTTTAAGAAAGTAAATGCCACTTTAAGGTTTTTGAAGCATTTTCACCATTTTTGACTTGTTTCCATGGTAACGGCAGACATTTTTGAAATTCCAACGCCAAATTGCACATATTCCAATGTTGCTCATCGTTACTGTGGAGTTTTATTAAATTTGGAGCATTTTGATATTTTAGAAATTTTTGGTGTAGTTTCCATGGCAACATGATAGTTCCAATGATTGCCAAAATCATCTAAAACCAGTATATGCCCGGCACCTACATTGTATCAAAATATATTGATTCTAAGTTAAAGCAACTCCAAATAATTCATTAAAACCAAAAACTGGAATTTTTCACAATTGTTCTGTTTCCATGGTAACGGCAGCCATTTTTATGGTCTTAAGACCTACTGCAACCCGGAATTTTGTGTTCCTCATTATAGTTAACTATCATTAAGATTGGTTCCATTGGCTCCGAGAAAACTGCCGGACAAAATAGGTGGAAGAATAATAATAACTAGAATTGCCATTGCAAGCAATAGCGGATGTCACCCTTCCCCCCATTGCCACTAAGCGGCAGCCATTTCAGGATCGTTTAACAGTGAATGCACATATATGCATGGCAATACATCTTTCTGTAAATTTTCAGTACATTGAGAGCATTCTAAAAAATTTCACAATTCTGCTGTTTCCATGGCAACGGCAGCCATTTTGAGAATTTTGAAGTCAAAAGTCTCATCTTTACTTGCCAGTTAACAATAATATCAAGTTTCATTAAGTTCAAAGCATTTAGAGAATTTTTGACTTTTTTGCAGTTTCCATGGCAACGGTGGCCATTTTGGAAATTCCAAAGTCAAAAGTCTCATCCAGACTTGCCAGTCAACAATCATATTAAGTTGGATCAATTTAGGAGCATTTTGAAATTTTTGAAATATTTGGTCCTGTAGCCATGGTAACAGAAGAGTTTCAATGATTGTCAAAATCATTCAAAAGCTGTATATAGTGGACAACTATATTGTGTAAAAATTTGATGATTTCAAGTTCTACCATACCAAAATTATTCACCAAACCATGAGGTTTTTAGAGCATTTTGACACTTATGCACTGTTTCCATGGTAACGGCAGACATTTTGGAAATTCCAACGCCAAATTACGCATGTTTCAAAGTTGCTCATCGTTACTATAAAGTTTCAAAAAATTTGGAGCATTTTGAAATTTTTGAAATTTTTGGGGTAGTTTCCATGGCAACATAGTGGTTCCAATGATTGCCAATATCATCCAAAACCAATATATGGCTGGCACCTACATTGTGATAAAATATGATGATTCTGAGTTTAAGCATCTCTAAATTATTCACAAAACCAAAAACTGGAATTTTTCATAATTGTTCCGTTTCCATGGAAACGGCAGCCATTTTTTATGGTCTTAGACCCTACTGCAACCCGAAATTTTGTGTACCTCCTTATAGTGAATTATCATTAAGATTGGTTCCATTTTACTCCAAAAAACCTGTCGGACAAAAAAAGGTGGAAGAATAATAATAATAACAAAGAAACATAAGAAAAGCAATATGTCACCCGACATTGTCGATCGGGTGACATAACTAGAATTGCCATTGCAAGCAATAGCGGATGTCACCCTTCCCCCCATTGCCACTAAGCGGCAGCCATTTCAAAACAACTTAACAGTGAATGCAGATCTATTGATTGCGATATATCTTTCTGTAAATTTTCAGTACAATAAGAGTATTGTCAAAAGTTTCACATTTCTGCTGTTTCCATGGCAACGGCGGCCATTTTGAAAATTCCAAAGTCAAAAGTGTTATCTATACATGCCAGTTGACAATAATATTAAGTTTGATTGAGTTTGGAGCATTTTGAAAATATTTGACATTTCTGCAGTTTCCATGGCAACGGTGGCCATTTTGGAAATTCCAACTCCAAAAATCTCATGCAGACTTGACAGTCAACTAATATATCAAGTTTCATCAATTTTGGAGCATTTTGTAATTTTTGAAATTTTTGACATTTTGGCTGGTTTCTATGGTAACACAGACCATTCCAAATTTTTAATGGCAGATACTCCATTGGTACATGGGAGGGAACATACCATCAGAGTTTCAATGAATTTGACCTACCATTTTAAGGAAGTAAATGCCACTTTTTAGGGTTTTTTAAAGCGTTTTGACCATTTTTGCCTTGTTTCCATGGTAACACAAGACATTTTCGAAATTCCAACGCCAAATTGCACATCTACCAATGTTGCTCATCGTTACTGTGAAGTTTCATTAAATTTGGAGCATTTTGATATTTTGGAAATTTTTGGTGTAGTATCCATGGCAACATAGTAGTTCCAATGAATGCCAAAAATCATCCAAAACAAGTATATGCCCGGCACCTACATTGTATCAAAATATAATGATTCTAAGTCTAAGCATCTCCAAATAATTCCCCAAAACCCAAAAGTGGAATTTTTCACATTTGTTCTGTTTCCATGGTAACGGCAGCCATTTTTAATGGTCCTATGACCTACTGCAACCCGAAATTTTGTGTTCCTCATTATAGTTGACTATCACTAAGATTGGTTCCATTGCCTTCAAAAAATCTGCTGGACAAAAATCATTGGAAGAATAAGAATAATAACTAGAATTGCCATTGCAAGCAATAGCGGATGTCACCCTTCCCCTATTGCCACTAAGCGGCATCCATTTGAAAACAATTTAACAGTGAATGCAGATCAACGCATTGCGATATATCTTTCTGTAAATTTTCAGTACGTTTTGAACATTGTCAAAAGTTTCACATTTCTTCTGTTTCCATGGCAACGGCAGCCATTTTGAAAATTCCGAAGTCAAAAGTCTCATCTATACATGCCAGTTAACAATTATATTAAGTTTCATTAAGTTTGGAGCATTTTGAAAATATTTGACATTTCTGCAGTTTCCATGGCAACGGTGGCCATTTTTGAAATTCCAACTTCAAAAGTCTCATGCAGACTTGACAGTCAACAAATATATTACGTTTCATGAATTTTGGAGCATTTTGAAATTTTTGAAATTTTTAACATTTTGGCTGGTTTCTATGGTAACAGATACCATTCCAAATTTCTAATGGCAGATAACACATTGGTACATGGGAGGGAACATACCATCAAAGTTTCAATGGATTTGACCTACCATTTTAAGAAAGTAAATGCCACTTTAAGGTTTTTGAAGCATTTTGACCATTTTCGACTTGTTTCCATGGTAACAGCAGACATTTTCGAAATTCCTACGCCAAATTGCAAATCTACCAATGTTGCTCATCGTTACTATGAAGTTTCAAAAAAATTGGAGCATTTTGATATTTTTGAAATTTTTGGTGCAGTTTCCATGGCAACATAGTAGTTCCAATGATTGCCAAAATCATCCAAAACCAGTATATGGCTGGCACCTACATTGTATCAAAATATGATGATTCTGAGTTTAAGAATCTCCAAATTATTCACCAAAACCAAAAACTGGAATTTTTCACAATTATTCTGTTTCCATGGAAACGGCAGCCATTTTTTATGGTCTTAGACCCACCTGCACCCCGAAATTTTTTGTTCCACCTTATAGTGAACTATCATTAAGATTGGTTCCATTTCACTCCAAAAAACATGCCGGACAAAATAGGTGGAAGTATAATAATAATAATACAGAAAAAGAAACAGAGGAAAAGCAATATGTCACCCGACATTGTCGATCGGGTGACATAACTAGATTTGCCATTGCAAGCAATAGCGGATGGCACCCTTCCCCCATTGCCAGGTGAACGGCAGCCATTTTGAGCATTTCAAAATCGAAAATCACATGAAGACATGTACATGCCAGTTGTCAAAATTACAGTAAAGATTAAGACAATTTAGAGTATTTTGAAAATTTTGGATTTTTTGCTGTTTCCATGGTAACGGCGGTCATTTTGAAAATTCCTACATTATATTTCAACTCTGCACATTCCAGTGAACATTTCTGTAAAGTTTCATTAAGTTTGGTGCATTTTCATTTTTTTGTAGTTTCCATGGTAACGGTAGCCATTTTGAAAATTCCAAAGACAGATTCCACTTTGACTCATTACATGTTACCTCCCCATAACGTTTCTATGGATTAAATATCATATTCTTCAAGAAAAAGCAAGTTTAATGTTTTTTCCCATAGGGCCAATGTTAAACTTTCGCCCTGTTTCCATGACAATGATGGCCATTTTGGAATTTCTAAATATAGGCGGTACATCAGGGCACACCAAGGAACATTTCCATAAAGTTTCATCCAGTTGGGTCTTACAATGAAAGATTTGGAATTTTGAATTTTTTTTACATTTTTTTAGTTTCCATGGTAACGGTAGCCATCATGCACATGCCAAAGTCCACTGCACAACTTATCATGGTGGTCCTCAATATAGTAGAGTTTAACCAACATTGGTCCATCGGATTCCGAGAAATAAGCTGGACAAAATCGGTGGAAGAAAAATAATAAGAAAAAAAAGAAACGTAGAATAACAATACGTCACCCCAACTTCGTTGAGGGTGCCATAATAACAAAGAAACGGAGGAAAAACAATATGTCACCCGACATTGTCGATCGGGTGACATAATAATACAGAAAAAGAAACAGAGGAAAAGCAATATGTCACCAGACATTGTCGATCGGGTGACATAAAAATAATAAGAACTGAGCAAAAACAATAAGTCTCCAAACTTTGTTTGGGAGACTTAATTACGAGTATAATTACACACTCTTCTACTATCAGCTTGTACATACTGTTGTAAATTCCTCATCAAACAAAGTTGTATAACCTCCACTCAGTGTCTCCATCCTTTCTTCATTTATATTAAAACATTATAAATATAATTAGTCCACTTTGGAAAAATGGGATTGATGAGCAGTAATTGGCCTAAAAATGGGGGAAAAAATGCTCAAATTTTGTAAAACTTTACCGTGGGTCAACACTGAATGCTTAGATTTTTAAGCTGAAAATGGTATCCAACTTATATTCTGACCCACTTTTACTCCAGCACTAACAATAACATTTCATCATAATACATAACTAGAGTCTTGTAAGAACTTATATCCCAAACTGGACCCTATGGATGACTCTAAATAATGAAACCATAATAAAAAAAAAACCAGTCCATACCTGGATGCCAGTTCAGATAGGCAAAAGGTGATCCATCAATCCACGACCATCCACCTTCCTGTGTGGCATCAGATCCACCTATCCAATAGTTACTGCTTACTTTTAAATATTTCCCTGTATTTAGTATGGCTGAAATTTTAAAAAGTCAGTTTATAATACCAAAAAGTCAGTTTATAATACCAAATTAACTGCAAACTGATTATTATACAGATTCTATGTCAAAACCTTAGCTTACAATGATCTAAAAAGCTTGATTTTGCTTTATGATTTAAATACCTTTCTGGATCCTCTGGTTTTGTCGGAATAATACACACCTTCATAAATTGAAAGCTGAAATTTTTTGGCTTATGTCATAATTACCAGAACAGAAGATAAAACAGTGTTGTCAGATCAGTGTAAGTTAAGCTCTGCATTCGTATACCCTAGTCCATCATTAGAACGCTTACAAGTTCATGAAGTTATAATTTACTTCTGCCAAAAAACCAACAAAAATATTCATATTCATATTCATATTCGGAAAGAACTAATAGTATCATATCTACTTATCTATACAATGTGTGGAAATTTTTTGTATGGATGAGTTACCCAGGTTAAACCAAGATCAATCATTGAACACAGTGCCATTGTACAAGTGGTTCTTACATATATTATGATGACTTTTTGTAATAACATAGTATAAGCATTGTGATGTATAAAATTTACAACAAAGTGTATAAATTAAAAAGTCATCTATACCTTGTATATATCTCTGTTCCCTTGGTCCAGTAATACTCAGTAGATTACTCCCCATTTGTTGACACGCCCACTGAGCATTGGCAAAAGTTTTAGGATGGTACAGTACAAACTGGTAACAGTAATCATCTAGAGAGTCATAGATCCACTGGGGTCCACAACGATAGGAATAGACTCCTGTCAATCAAACAGAAAATACAGTCAATTAATTCATATTTGTGGGTACCAATTTTTGAGGATTGTGGAAAACTAACAAATAAGAGGACAATTGATTTCTTGGTTTTGTCAAAGTCAGTATACAAGATTAGAGAAAATTTGAAGTTCTTTGAAAATTGAAATCTTGGGTCTTTTGTATCCAACAAATAAAACTAAATCAACATTAGCACAGTATTATGTAGCTCTGTGTGTAAATATATAAATAACTATACTTAGTACTGCATATAGCAGGTTTTGATAATTCTCTAATCTAGCTATATATATAGGCAGTTAAATATTTAAATTTTAAAACACCATATATAAATTTATTTATAAATTTTACAGGTGTTTTTAAAATTTCTTTTGTTTAATTTTCTTGTATTTTCAAAGTTAACTTTTTTTAAATATATTTTTCAATTTAACTTTATAATAATATATACTTTTCCTATTTATCTTTAAAAAAAATCCAATTTAACTTAAACACTTTTTTTATACACATTTAATCATTTAATTTGTATTTCTTTATTTTGTTTTTTTTAACATATTTGGATTATAAAACCCTTACCTAGAGTTGTTGGTGGTAAAGTAACAAGAGTGTTAAATCCAGGTGCTGAAATAATAAAATATATCATATTAGGTGGGCAATGATGAAAGCTAAAAAGTTTTAAAAATATAAAATTCTGGACCTTACCATTTGGATCTATATGTTTGAAAGAAAAATCTTTTTTTAATTTGCAAAAGGTTATAACATGTCTTGGCAACAACAAAAATCCTCAACAGTATATTTTTTTAGTCATGTGGAACAGGATCTGCTTACCCTTCCTGAGCACTTGAGATCACCCCTGATTTGTGGTGGGGTTTGTGTTACTCATGATCAGTCCTTTTTTTCTATGTTGTGTTTTACAGAATGCAGTTTTCAATTTTTTTCCTATTTTTGCCATGGTGTTGTTAATTTATGTTTCCAAATGAGTTTGGATGATCCTCCAGTATCTTTCGAAATATTTAATTATGAAATCAAATATGTTACATATTATTTTCAACCCTAATTTTCAAGTCATTAGGGCTGTTCCAGAAAATACTATGTCCCCCCCAGGGACGGCACTTTTTTTTAACCCCCACCACCCACAGAAATAAAATTTAATTAGAACAGCACTCCCTTTGCATTTTGGTATTTCAAATACAACCACCCACATAATATTTTAAAAAATTGCCTTCCCTGGGGGGGACATAGTATTTTCTGGAACAGCCCTTAGTATATACCTACATGCTATTTTTTTACAAATAAAATCTTGTTGCTTGGTGCAGTTTCCATCATCCCAAGCCCCTGTAAAATCCTGTCGTCCACCAACAATTTGAATGCAGTCTTGACCGTTTCCTAAATCATCAGGTTCTCCAGGATAGAAATTTACAAATACCACCTGAAATGTAAGACTTTTTTATAAGAAAAATCACTGGACATCTTATAGAATTTTCCTAATGATACACAAATTTACAAGAAATATATAAGAAAAATCTCATGACATCTAAAAGTTTTTTCCCAATCAATAACAAGTATACCTGAAGTGTAAGGAAATCTTTCTACATCTAAGAGAGTTTTCATAACGAACAATAAATATACAAATAATTGGCTGCTAAAATGTAAGAAAACCTATGTCTGCTTTTGTCTGCTCTTTGGTTGTGTTGTTGTCTCTTTGACATATTCCCCATTTCCATTATCAATCTTATTACATCTCATAAGATCTCCTAATAAATGGAAAATGAAACTTGACATCTCATAGAATTTTCCTAATTAATGACAAAATTACAAAAGATATCTGAAATGTAAGAAAATTGCTTGACATTTCATGCATTACAATGAATTTTCACGATGAATGACACACTATGGCAAGATATCTGTGGACCAGATGAGCTTAATAGGGATTGTATCTGCAATAAGTGCTATTCTTACTTGAGTATAATCCACCCATGCCAAGCCTTTTTGTGTAGGTCTATACCTAAGACCAATCCAGGCAGAGCTTACTGTCAATAGGTTCTCTGTAAAACAAAATGTGTACAAATTAATAGAACAATCAAAACTAATATGCATTCACTTAGCTTCAAATTTGAAGTCCTTATCATTTAGTGTTTTGCCAACATGATTAAAGAATGTTAACCCTTACAATGATGAATTGTTTTCAGAAATTGTCTAAATTTCGAGTATTTGCAAAAATATGCAAATGATATATGCAAATGAGCTGTACCCTGATGCTGATGAATACTGATTGCAATATATCTAAGATAGGGGATCACAAGGTGGGGTGTTCGGGTGAGGAGGAGGGGAAGGGTGGACGAAAATTTTCCCCAAAGTTGGTCCTCGGATACAAATAGCGTCAATTTTGATGTTTTTTCTTTATCTCCACCTGTAAGTTCAAGAGATTCTTATAGATGCATCCATCTCAGTTTTCATGTAGAGTGGACCCCAGAGCACACTTTTCATTTATAACAACAGTTGTTAGGTCGGAGTGAAACTGATCTTGGATCATCAGTGTAAAGAAGGTTATTTGCACCAAAATTCAACAAATTTCCGATTTTTTAAGATTTTGAACTTTAAATGGACTTGCAACTGGAAATAGTCGTTTCCTTGGCGTATTTTGATAATAAACACGATCAATTATTATGTGCCTTTAAGTTAACAGTATTTGTCAAGGTTTCAGTCCTCTTAACTCCGTGTTTCAGACCTTGAAGGTGCCCACCCCTCCAAAAAAACAATTTTGTCCGATATCAAATTTTGAATTTCATATTTGAGCTCAAAATGAATATTAAAAGTGAGAAACATGACAATCAATAGTGTCAGATTGAGGAAACCTGCATACACTCCGAATCAAATGGCATTATGATGATCTCCAAATGTATGGAGCGCCATTGATGCCAAAATAACGGTGGTATGGGTACGGCCTGTATTTTGGTGATTTTCATCTGTTACTGTATATTATATTTGTTGTTTGTTAACTTTTTTTTAACATTAATCAAGCTTTTAGTTCTCGTTTTTGAAGTATTTTACTTTTGTCATGTTGGGGCCTTTAACAGATTCTTATGCATTATTGTTTTTTCTTAAAGTTGTTTAGGTCATAGAGTTACCTATAGTTCCCAACTTCTAGATAAATCATGTAATAAGTAAAGCTATTCAAAATCTGAGAAACTTTAATATTTATGAGATACAAACCATGATCTTCATATGCAGACAGATAGACAGAAAATGTAAACAAAATGTAATTAAGACTATCATTTTCAGTCATAAAAACAAGAGTTTGTGAAATAAATCAGTCCTTAGATAAATCAATTTGAAGGGGACCAGTAATTGTAATATTCTTTGCACTTACTATTAATAAATGCCTGTTCATTTGCATTGGAGATGGTGGTAAGATCCCCATTTGCTGCGTAACAGAATCGCTGTGCATCATCCCAACTGTATCCACTAGAGTTCTGTGATGCACCAAAGTAATAACATTGTCCATTATATAATATCCAGCCTGGATCACAGTGGACATCAGCTGGAAGAAGAAAAACATTAGAAATATTAACTTGATAAGGATACCAGTTCATTTTATAAATTAGGAAGGCAAAATGTTTTGTCTTCATTTCAGAATTAACTGTAATTCAAATGTATTTTTTTTTGTTAAAATTCAATAATTATGTTACAGACAAAAAATTAAAAACTAAGGCTTTTCTACCTCAGGAATAGATTACCTTAGCTGTATTTGGCAAAAAATTTAGGAATTTTTGGTCCTCAATGCTCTTCCACTTCGTACTTTATTTAGCCTTTTATAACATTTTTGATATGAGCGTCACTGATTAGTCTTTTGTAGACGAAACGCCCGTCTGGCGTAAATATTAAATTTATTCCTGGTATCTATGATGAGTTTATTTAAATGAAAAAAAAGAGTTTTGCACAGAATGTTTTTATTTAGAATTTGCTAATACAAACATAGAAATGATAGACAAAAATATTTTGGGGTTTTAGATTTAACGGTTAAAAGTATAAATATTCTTACGTCTTGGGGTGGTCTTCTGTACTACATCTGTGGTAATAGTCGCCTTGCAAATAAATGGCAATGATGTAAAACAATATCCATTGGACCAAGCACTTGCTATTCGACCTAGAAAAAAAGAAAACATACTTATTTGACAGTCAACAACTACTCAGGAAGGTCAAATTAAAATCTGGAAATGTTAAATTATAATTTGGAATGACAAAAAAAAATTCAGAATGTATTTTTTCATTGCACATGTTTTGTTATGAATTAGGCTGTTTTTTTTACTATTGAATTGTTTTACAATTTTCATTTTGGGGCTTTTATAGCAGACTATAAAGTATGGGTTTTTCTTATTATCTAAGGCTGTATGGTTGCCTATATTTGTTAAATCTACTTCATTTGAACTTTGGTGAATAGTTGTTTCATTAGAAATCATACCCCATCTTCTGATTTTTGCAGAGCCTTCCACTTTAGTTGAAAAAGCAAGACATAGCGATCCTACATTCAGTCGGCGTCATCCATTGTTGGTGTCGTTGGCGGTGTCCACAAATATTCACTATGTGGTTAAAGTTTTTGAAATTTTAATAACTTTCTTAAACTATCCTGGATATGTACCAAACTTGGACAGAAGCTTGTTTATCATCATAAGATAGTATCCAGAGGTGAATTTTGTAAAAAAAATTATCCTTTTTTCCATATTTTACTTATAAACAGACTTAGTTTTTCTATCAGGAAACAATACATTTACTATGAGGTTAAAATTTTAAAATTTTGATAACTTTCTTATGCTATCCTGGATTTGTACCAAACTTGGACAGAAGCTAATGTTTATGATCAAAAGCTATAGTATCTAGAAGGATATTCTATTAAAATTGTGTACCTGTTTTTCGGTATGTTACTTATAATTTTCTCCAGTTAACATTGCATACAGTCTGCAGTGAAAAGTTTTTAAGACATTTATCAGATTCATAAACTATCTTGGATTTTTACAAAACTTGGACAGAAGCTTCTTACAAGCAAAAGAGAGTATTGAGAGTAATATTTTTATTGGTTTTTTTACTCATTTTTGTTGTGCCTGCGATTAACAGCATAAGTAGGCAAGACACTGGGTTCTCCAGAACCCATACAAATTTTTACACTGCTGTTCCAAACAAAAATGTGTGTTTTGTTTAATGCTTTAAAAATTAAAAAAGGAAAATTAATCTAAAATTCTTAAAACTCATTCCCAAGCTGTGAAACTTAATAATAAATTAATTCATAAACTAATTAATCATGATGTATTACATATTTGTAAAGACTTTACCAGCTTGTAATATTCCACAATCTGTTCTATTTTTTGTCAGTTTAGGGTAATTCAAATCCCAGTGAGTATAATTTCCTGCAGAAACCAAAGATCCATCAATCCAAGACAGAATATCAGGTTTTGCTGCTGAATCTGAAAAATATGAATATTATTATAAAATAATTACATTAGATGTATGTTTCATTATAATACTGATTGGCTAACTGCACATCACATGTTATTCCTAAAGCAATTGCATCACTCAATAAAACTTATCATTCATGATAACACGTGGTTCCACAATAAAGTGCACAGGTGAATTAAATAAAACAATTATAAAATTCGTGTTTTCATGATCATAGCTAAAAAATGTAATTATAAGTATTGAATGCTTCTTTTGTAACTTCATAGGGGTGTAAAAGCATTGACCGTACGCACATTTTTAGAATGAAGCGCGGAAGCTTCATACAAAATGTACTTCGGTCAAACGGCCTAGCCAAGATCAGATGTGCATTTCATATTGGGTCTATGTTATAGGCTTCTAAAGACAAGAAGATAAACTTTACATAAGTAATACATCTTTGAACTGAAGAATAGAATGTAGGGTTTCACAATGCAATGAATATCAAATATCATGTATAGGTGTTACCGTTTTGAAAATGGGCAAAATTTCACGTTATGTTGTTTCATTTAAAATTTCGCTGTTTTTATCAATTGATAGTTAATAAGTGAACTTAATTTGAACTACATTATTGGTTCACTGTTATAGACAATTTATTCATCTTTCTTTTACTGGTTGTTACAACAAAAAATCTTCAGTGGTTACAAAGTTATGATAAAAAGTTGAATACTATGCGTTCGTTATGAAATTTTGTTCTTTCGTTTTTAGCTTGCTCAGTGTAGTGATAAAACAGAAAAATGAATCAAATTTATGCTATTATGTGTTTTGTTTTCCCTTCTAGTATATACATTATCAAAAACTACCTCATTTATCAAAATTGCAGTACCCTAGCTGGAGATATATGCCATCAAAGTTGGATATACAAATAAAGTGAAAAAATGTCTTGTCCGTAGACATGCATTCCCTAGTAAACTGGAAGCATAATTACATTAATGTTGCATTGCTAAGTTCCTGTTCTTTTGTAGATATGAAAACACTACTAACATTTTTTTCTACCATCTATTAATAGAGGAAAAATTTCAAAAATATGTCAGAATGTCTTGTCCGTAGACACATGTCTTGTCCGTAGACATGTCTTTTTATCAATATTGCTTGGCTTTATGGGTCTAAATTAGGCCTATGTGTTGTTTAAACTTAGAAATATCTTATTTTTAATAAATAAATGGTAATTTAAGTGTTCTCAATTTTTGTAAAATTACTTTACAGGAGTGGATTTTAAAAGTGGCAGATTATCAGTCATAAAAAGCATACCTTATTTTACTTCAATATTGTTTATTCCAGTTGCTGCATACCTTAAATGATTAACTAAATCAATTGAAGAAAAAGTATTTCTCTCTCTCTAACTTTATCTTTTGATTTTTAGTATTAACAGCATATGAGGAAGTGTCTACGGACAAGACACTTGTACATAACAAGTATTAAATTCAATTATTTGTCTGCTATGGAACTTAAACCTTATTTATAGGTGATGAAAGTTATCTATTCAAATTAAAACTCAGTATTTTCAACATAAATATAGTCACAATTAATTCTAACAAATTTTTTTTTTAACTGAAATTGTCTTGTCCGTAGACATTACCACAATATATTTGTATCCAATTTCCTTGAGTTCAGCCTAATTTGATAGGTAAAATGTATGTTATTTTTTCAAGAGAACACATTCAACTATGTCAAAATTGAGTTTTAATAATAGTTTGATTGTTTTAAACAGTCAGATGAATGGATTTCAGTTAAAAATATGTGTCTTCATTTTGGCTTAATCAATAAATTATTGAGATATGTAAAGAATTATGGGTACATTTTTATATTTTCCAAAATTTAAAAAACACAGCTTATAATTTAATTGGTAACTTTTAATCTTAACTTTAACAATCATCTTTGAAAGCATTTAATTGAATATCAATAAAATGTCTTGTCCGTAGAGATTTATCAAAATGTATTTGTTTTCATTTTCTTTGAAGTTGAGCATCATTTGATAGATAAACCTGATAAAACGTATGTTTTTTTTCTCAAGAGAACACTTTCAGCTATATCAAAATTAGGTTTTAATAATACATTTCATTAAATATGAATACAATGTCTTGTCCGTAGACAAAACATATAAATTGTATTGCTAAGTTTGATTGTTTATTGTAAGAATATGCATCAAGTTATTTTAATGTTCTATACACCAAAAGAAAGGGTTTTTTTGGAAGTTTTGTTATTTATAGATAAGTTTAGATACAGTTTTATCAGATAAGATTAATAATCAAAGAAAGCTACTGTTGTTTGAAATAACTGTGAGTTAAACATGTTCTTGTCAATTTTTTTCAATTAAAATAGTTGATATTCAATAATTCTAAACATATTTTGTTTTCTTTGTCATTGACCAAAAATCTGACACTGGTGACCATGTCTTGAAGGCAACCATTAAAGAAAATTATACAGTTTTTAAACACCATTTATTTAATAAAAATATTAAATATTTCTTCCAAAAACTGCATGTAATTATATAAATGCTTCCAGTGTTAGCCTAACGATGGCAATTTTTCATAATTTAAACCATTTTTGAACCAAAATATCAAGAGAGTTTTTCCCTGAGGTGATACTCATTTTTGACTTCATGTGAAACACAAAATGCACATCTGATTGTGGTTAGGCCGAAAGCTTTTACACCCCAATGAAGTTACAAAAAGAAGCATTCAATTCTTAAATAAAATGTTAGTTAGTGAGAGGGTGTTCCATCATGCACACTCACTTAATGCTGTTAAAGTGGGATAGTAAAGTATTGGTTAACTTTTTTTGAATATAGATCAAATAAAGTTCAAATTCAATATGTGCCAAAAATTTATTTGTATTATAAACTTTTTTCTAAATATTTTTATTACAGTATTAATACACATCTCTTTTCTTAAGCAATAGTTGTGTCATATATATAATACTTTGAATGTTTTTGGCTGTGAAGTGTATATTGCATTTAATTCTTATACAAATTATTTTGTGTCTCAGTAGAATAATACATTTTTTCCTTTTACTTCAGTTCTTTTTCTCCAAATGGTAAACAAATTTTAATTCCTTAAACATACCCAACAAACATTAAATTTAATACATACATGTAACAAGAATAACAAGAATGTGTCCCTAGTACACGGTTGCCCCATCTGCACTCTTTTCTAAGTTCAATGGACCGTGAAAATGGGGGGGAAATCTCTAATTTGGTATTAAAATTAGAAAGATCATCTCATAAGGAACATGTGTACTAAGTTTCAAGTTGATTGGACTTCAACTTCATCAAAAACTACCTCGACCAAAAACTTTAACCTGAAGTGGGACAGACGAACAAATCGAACGAACAAACAAATGGATGCACAGACCAGAAAACATAATGCCCATAAATGGGGCATAATAAATGGGGCATATAAATATCTACATTGGATAAGTCTGGTATCACAAAAGGATAATAACCATTCACAATAAAAAATAAATCATTTTTTCAAAATAATAAGCAATTGTGATTTTGAAACAGAGGCATCTTGTGCACACAACATATGTAATATGCTGCAAAGAAAATATATGATTGTCCAATGTAAGAAGATACAGAAGAATCTATTCAGTGATCAAAACTTTTTTATTATATGTAAATTATGTGTTTACCAGAAAATCCCAGCCATGCACGCTGAACTTGCTGACTGACCATCATACTCTGCACAAATCCTTCTTCATCTGAACTGAAAGTAAACATGTTGTGATGTTATACTATTGTTTCAGAAAAAGGGAGAAGGTTTGGTACCATTAAAACGTTTAATCCCACTGCAAATGTTTGCACCTGCCCTAAGTCAGGAATCTGAGGTACAGTAGTTGTCGTTTGTTTATGTAATTTATACGTGTTTCTCGTTTCTCATTTTTTTTATATAGATTAGACTGTTGGTTTTCCCGTTTGAATGGTTTTACACTTGTAATTTTGGAGCCCTTTATAGCTTGTTGTTGGGTGTAAGCCAAGGCTCCGTGTTGAAGGTCGTACCTTGACCTATAATGGTTTACTTTTATAAATTGCTATTTGGATGGAGAGTTGTGTCATTGGTACTCATACCACATCTTCCTATATCTATATAATAAATTAAAATGCATATCATAAAAAAATGTAATTTCAGATTTTCTTAGGTATTGATCCTTTGCTTCTTAGTGTCATAAACAAAACACTGTTTGATAAAATATATATAAAAGCAGATTTTTAGTATGATGTCCTTATTTGGCTTTGTAAACAAAACTGTGTTCTAATTAGCACAATATATGATTGACACATGCATACAAATTTGTTGATCACATTTTAGTTTTTTTCTTTTTTGTCCTCACAAATAATGTATATTTGAGCTGTTTACATAAAATTTTATTATATATTGTTATAAAAATGTCATAGGCATTATATTTGACTATATTTTACACCTCGATCGCTAACGCTCAGTTTAAAATATACACAAATATAATGCATACCCATTTTTAATGAGCAAAAGGTGTGTCATGAATGAATCCTTCTTTTAAAAATATATAATTACAGTATCCAACATTCCAAAAGCATGATATCCCTCTGATATTTACCTGGCTATTGTCAATAATTTTGTATTTTGATTTTCACAGTAAGTTTTGGCACCAAACCAGCTGTCTTTTAATGAGGAGATACTGACTAACTGGAAACATTCATTTCTAAACTGAGCCCAGCCTTGAGGACAGGTTCCTTAAAAATAAAATATGAAATTGGTATTAAACTGAGCCCAACCTTGAGGACAGGTTCCTTAAAAATAAAATATGAAATTGGTATTAAATCATTGAAATTCTATTAAAAGTTTGGCATTTTTATTATTGTTGACGGTTGTGTGGCTGCCTAAGTCCACTTTATTTGAACTTTTGTGGAAAGTTGTCTCATTGGCAATTGTGCCACATCTCCTTAATTTTATATAATAATTCTACATAACCAGTGTTGATTGACAGATTGGTGGAGGGCATCCATTATTCTAAAAATGTGCACAGGGTTAATGCATTTACATCCCTATAATATTAATAAAGAAGCATTCAATACTTATAATAACATTTTTTTCCTAGGATCAGAAAAACACGATTTCTATCAAGCTTTTCTTTTATTGACCTTTGCACTTTATTGTGGAAGCTTTTTTCATTTTGAATGTTGCATTTAATTTTCAAAGGAAGGTGATTTCAGAATGATGTGAGATCACTATTAGCCAATCAAAATAACGTAATTAAATGAAACGTACAAGTAATGTACTAATAGGGGAATATTTATCTTGAAACATACTGACTTCAAAAAAGGTCATTTGTAAAAAAAAAAATATTTTGTATCTACCTGTATCTTTAGAACACACAAATTTCTTTTCTTCTGTACACAATTCTACATCCCAGTAGAAATTCTGACGTGGATTTGCAAACACACAGGTTCCTCCTTTTGTTCTGAAAAAAAAATGTTATTCAAGCATTATATTTACACAATAATGTTTACATATTAATAGGTAACTTTAAGGTTGTTCAAGAAACGATTGTATAGGATTTGGGAAGTCTAGAGACATTTGAAATCAATATTTAGATGTTGGATTTAATTTCATAAGGAAATGAATAATTTGTGTATTTTTAAGCAGGTGGAGTATTTAAAAGGTCATTATGACCTCCAACACATTTAATTTACCGGAAAGTTTTTTTATATAGATATGTTCTAAAGCAGACATACTTTTTTAAGAACATGGATATTTTCCAATGCCTATTCTTAACCCTTTCCTCCATTGATATTTTATTTGTACATACTTGATTCGCATAGGATTTTTTCAATAAAAAAAAATCATCAGGTTTAAAGTATCAATGCATTGCAAAAAGGAATATTTCATCAATGAAATTCCAGTCAGATGTTCTCTTGAATACCCTTTTTATATTAGATACAAATTTTATTAGGTCTGATACAGATTTTTTTGCAGTTAAGAAGTTTCAACTGAGGCACTACACAGGCGTCAAAAGGCGTCATTATGGAGTAAAGGTGGTGGCGTCAAAAAGCGTCATTATGGAGGAAAGGGTTAAGATTAAAAGGATGCAAGACCACATCTAAGAGAAATGTTTGTCAGGGCTTTATGAGAAACTAAAGCATTAGAGAACATATACTTGTACTATGGATTCATTATGATTTGTTGGCATACCCGTAGCCAGGGGGGGTTCGGGGGGTTCGTAAGAACCCCCCCTTGAAATCAAATAAGCACTGTTAAAGTCAATGTTTTGTTCAAATTGTGACTGTTAAATTCGAGTTCACGAGTCCAACGAACCCCCCCCCCCCCCTGGAAATTCCTGACTACAGGCCTGGTTGTATACTAATTTTTGTGGATTTTATTGGCAGAACAATTTTATAATGTTAAATGTTCAATGAAGTTTGAATTTGCTATAGGCTAAAGCTTATATATCGAAAAAATGAGTTTTCATGGAAAAACACTTTCTCTTGAATACACAAAAATTGGTTCCCATGAAAATACATTAATCCACAGTATCCCAGCTTTCAAATCACCAATTATATTATATAAAAAAAAAATCAAAAATCATTATAAGATAAATTTGTATACCATTTATTGATGAACTTACAATATTTTTCTGGCAGACGACGCCCAAGGCTGGTACCTCACTGTCATGTTATTACTATACCTCCACTGACCAGGGTAGGGCTAAAAATTAACACAAATAAAGAAAGTTTTGATCAATTCATCATTATTCTGAGTATTGCAAATGTGTGTGTGTATTTATAATTGCAATCCTTAAACATGTTAAACAATGTACAAAAATTGCAATTCATTCTGTGTTTATTTTGTACATATATACTTAGTAACTATACAGTTCCACCAATTCAATTTTGAATCCATATATATAGAAAATGGGTTTAATAAAGACTTTTTAAAAAAAAAATCATATTACTAAACAAGAATTCATAAAATTGTTAAACAGTTTATGAGTTATTACTAGTTATAAACAAATTAATAAATTTCAAACTAGCAATCCATCTTACCACATCAGATATATCAATCCACATCTGGTTATCATCAGTTCTACAACCAACAACTTCTCCTAAGGCATAAACCTCTCTTCCATTTATCATTCGATATAAATTGGCATTATTTTTGGTACATGTCCGGTTAGCATCAAGCCATGCTGATTTGTCCTCAAATAGTTTAACACATTTTTGTTCTAATAATATCCAGCCATCATCTCTGTTGCATAGTTCAAATGAATCTACAATATATATATATTTATTTAAATGTTTTTTCTACCAAAAAAGTTGTTAAAATAAAAAAAAACGGGAAATTTATAAAAATTATCAGGTTTCTCTACCTCACTTGCAAGAAATTTTTAAAATTCCTATCATATCATCTATAATTCATGCCAACACAGAAAGTGGTGTCTACTGAATCTGATGGTCAACATATCTGAAATGTGGTATCAAACACCATGTGTAAAGTTAATTTTGGCTTATTTTATTTTCATAAAATTTTGTCAAAATATTGGAAACACCTTTGACAAAAATATAAAAAATTGAAACCACATACACTCTATCGACAAAAATCATTGGACATATATAGCAGATTGGCAAATTCTAGTTTTAACCATTGCCAAGCTTAATATTTCCTTAACAATAGAACGTAATTAAATCGATCAGCTGATTTATACAGAGTTATCTCCCTGTAGTGTAATGTACCACCTTTTAATTAAGCTGTTTTACCTCTTGACTTGACACAAATAATTCCGTTACCACGGTTACAGTCATTCTGATGTATCTGTCCAGTATAAGGTCTATATGAATACATTGTAGCACATCTGTGTCGTGCATCATTCGCTACACCAACCTTGTTCCTCAACCATTTCCTAAATTAATAAGGACAATAAATGTACAAGATGGTGGAATGTATACTGAAATTTTCTTTTAATGTCACATGATATGACTTTAGGAATGATATGGGTATCATGTACATCGTATGCAGCAGAATCTAATTACCCTACCAAATTTCTTGTTTGTATTCTTGTTGTTTTTGTTTTTTTGCCATGACATGTCAGTTTTTATTTCAACTTAGTTTGAATGTCCCTTTGATATTCATCAACTCTCTTCTATGACGATATTTATGTTAGAGGAAATTCTTAAACCAATCCATGCATAGACAGCTGAATGTTTGAGCCATTGTTTCCATTTACATGTTTGCATGTTAACTGTGGATTCGTTTATTTTTGTAAGTACCATTTTTTGTGGATTGAGGAAAACATGCATTTTCATGGGCATTTAATTTCATAGTTTTTTCAAAGTTTGCATTCAACCCAATTAAATCAAATCAATCAAATGATATTCTCTTTTTTTTTCTTAACCCTTTCAACGCTACACAAAAAAATAGAAAAATGGCTGCTGCTGCTGCATTCTTTTTGTGTTCATTCATTAGAACAGTATATTCCTTTTCAGACTGCTGTATCTTTTTTATTATAAGAGATACAGAAAAAGTTATTGCATGAAAAATGCTCAGGAGAGTATGAACTGTAATGTTGGGCAGTTATTTCAGAATTTTTTTTATCAGGTTACCTGCATTTTCAGGTAATTAAAAGGTGTAATTTATTACAATTGTGTTGAATTTTGAATAAAAACTACTTTTAGTCTTCATCTATTTTGTTTTTTTATCTGCCATATAATAAAGAAGACACCAATTGCTCGATTCCGTAGCATACTGCACCATACACAACATATTATGTAATCATGGCACAAATCAGTGGCTCCGTCCTCAAAATTTTCAGTCAACCTCCGTTTTCCCCCCTTTTTCTACGTCTCGTAATGATCGATCAAATCATATTTCCCACACGAATTGAATGTAATAAACACATTGAGATAGCAAGAAACCTTTTAACTTATCCTCGTCGTCAGTTTCGCCATAGAAATGCTGAAATATTTCCATATTTACAGCTTCGTTTCCGATTTCCGCCATTTGCATTTGTCAAAATATTTGTTTTTATTTTCCTTCAATTTTCCTTCTACTGCATGATTTTACAATAAAAATTGCTGGGATTTCAAGCGCAAATGAGACCTTGCATATCCTCGATTCATACAAGGAAAAATTAGAGAGGACCCGAATGGTTTAAGAGTCCTTATGAAAAATCCGTTGTCATCGCGGCATATGCCGCGAATAGCAGTGACGGACGGCGTATGTCATCGCGGCATATGCCGTGCATAGCGTTGAAAGGGTTAATTTTATTTCCTGCAGCATCAGTTCATCATAATTCTTCAATGACTGCATAATACTGTCATTTTTAAAAATCTTTGAAGTTTAAAAGAACTGAACATGCTGAAAGACTAGAAAATTTGTAATAAATCCAAGACCGTATACATACGTAGAATTGGCATCATATGTTGTATTATCAATCCATGTCCATGTTTTATTTACACGCTGTAGTCCTATCCAGAATTCCATCCGAGTACCATGAAATAGTTGAGCATCAATCCATTGCTAGAATAAATAATTAAAACAAATGTGAAACAAATGTGAAACAAACGCAAGTGGTGCTTTCCTCACACAAAACAATTGTTTACAGAAAGGTAAGAGAACAATTTCTGTAGACCAATTGGAGTCCTTCACCAGAAAAAAATCATCAATTGTGCGTGCCTTTATGATGTCATTTACCAAATAAAGGGCATCGCCTGTATCCCTGCACTATTAATGTTCATCAGGGATCTTAGTAATCCTCATTGTGCAGGATAAACTTGAAATAATAATATTGTTCCTGTAGGTACTTAATCACAATTCCCTAATGATATAGCATTACTGATTGTCAATTACAAGAATTTAATTTGCCGAATAACTCATCCAATAAAGCATCATAATTTTCTAACCATTTGCTCAACATAGCAACAGAAATGAAGATGCCCTCAAACAAATGAATGATGTTCACTGAAACCAAAGTTTTTGATGAAAATGCATGGAACTCGAAAGTTATCTATTCTCAGTCTTCATTTTCTACAGTAACATAACCATGATGACAGTTAATTGGATTTTTTTTTTCCATTTTCATTGATTTTGGATAATTCTTGATTGAAAATAATAAATAATAGCAAATCAAATAAAAGAAAAACATCAACATAACTGGTACTACAACATATCTTAAAATCACACTTTATGATTCTAGTTATCTCCCTTACTATCTTCTCTTTTATGTTAGTATTATATAGCCTTAGTGTGCTACCAATTATGTCAAGACAAACAGATGAAAACAAAATAGACCAGCCTAATTTTGTAATGGGTTTTATAAGTCATTGGTAATAGATAATAAGGGACATTAAAAATCAGTTGTCACGGACCCGGCATAAAAAATTGAATTAATAGCTGACTATGCGGTATGGGCTTTGCTCATTGTTGAAGGCCGTACGGTGACCTATAGTTGTTAATGTCTGTGTCATTTTGGTCTTCTGTGGATAGTTGTATCATTGGCAATCATACCACATCTTCTTTTTTATATGAAATGCCATGGCAAATCCATGAAAATACCAAATCACAAAGAACTATAAATTTGATAAACCATATACATAGAAAATTAAGGACTAAGAAGCTAAAATCAATCAAAAACCTACGTTGTAGTTACTACATCATTTTACAACCACTGCTGCTAGTTTGTCTTGTTTTATATAGTTATCAATTAATGGTACAAGGATTATAACTTAATACGCCAGACGGTCGTTTTGTCTACAAATGACTCATCAGTGACGCTCAGATCAAAATAGTTGTATAGCCAAACATTTTATTTCATAAAAATGTATAAAATGTGAACTCAAATGACCTTAAGCTCTAAGTGCATTTGGTAACATGATTAAAAATCATGTATTATATAACGAGACATATCATATATCTACGTACACTGTACACATGATGAACATGATAATATAAACTATGATAAACTTTCAGTCTGCTATCTACATGATCTATGTTTGTTCAATATATATATAAGATGATTACCTATATAAATTATGTACTGATAATCCTAAGTATATATAACATAGCAGGTCATTATCATACATTTACAACAATTAGACAATAACTTGAATAAGGGTGAAGGATGGTACCTATTTAAACGTTTAAACTCACTGCATTTTTTTTGCACCTGTCCTAAGTCAGGAATCTGAAGTTCAGTAGTTGACGTTTGTTGATGGGGTTCATATGTGTTTTGCATTTCTCATATAGATTAGACTTTAGACTTTTGAATGGTTTTACACTAGTAATTTTGGGGCCCTTTATAGCTTGCTATTCTGAGTGTGCCTAACTCTGTGTTGTAGACCATACTTTGAAAATTAATGATTTTTTTTAATGTGAATATTATGCAGCTTGATATGTAACAGAATAATAAGCACTTCAATACATATATATATATATTATGTACATACTGGTTTCTGCTCTTTGGTCAGGTTGTTGTCTCTTTGACACAATCCCCATTTCCATTCTCAATTTTATACCCTTTGTATTTAACCCTTGTGGTAACAATATACTAAATCTAAAAAAATCTATTCTTCCATCTAACAGTTTTTCTAAGTTTCATTTAACTTTTATAAACTGACCTTTTGTTTCTCATCATGGAAAACATACATAGATGCATTTCTTGATGAGCATGTAATTTCTGCATCTGTGTATCTGAATCTATTCTCAGAAATGTAATAACAGTCTCCTTTGTATTCTTTCCAATTTACAGGACATGCAGCCTCACTTTGATTTGCTGTAGAATAAAATAGAGAAAATTAGTTGAACTTTATGCATACTAGTATTGTACTTATCCATTTTCTTTTTCTTTAAAATACCCCCTAACAATCACATGCTTTATAAATACAATGAAATATAAAGATTATGGATATACATGTAAGTGGTATGATTACCAATGTGAATGAAAATCTCCACATTTAACTCAATGATGTGGATGTAAACAACTATTAATCTGCATACAGCCTTCAACAATGAGCAAATCTCATTTCTATAATCAGCACACTGATTTATCATTTTATGAATTTAAGGATTGTAGGTACAATGTGCACGCTTTTTCAGCTTTAGTCAACACATGAAACAAATCAAAGTTCTGTATTCCATCATTTTTCAATAAGCACTGGTTATATACAGTCTTCAGGCTGAACGGCAACCCAGGCAGCACAGGCTTGTAAAATTGCTCTCATATCTACAGGCCAACAGAAACTTACAAAAAAATTCAAAAATTGAGCTCCTGGCCTGTATTTTAAACAGTTCATCGTGGAGACTGTATGTAGTCTGAATATGGTTAGGAAACACACATATTTTGTTTTTTTTGGTAGTGGTTATTTGGCTGGTTATGTTAAATATATCTTAATTCAAGCTAGAAGTGGCTATTTGACCGGCACCAGCAACATAGTGAATTTATTGCTGGTGCTTAAAAAAATGAAAATATGTGATTTTGTTGGCATTAGGTAAGCAGAAGCCAAGTAAATAACTATTTTGTTAACAAATATGCAATTCAATTTCAAATAACTGACTATTACATTGTATTATTTCAAAAGCAAGTCTAATTTAAATGATTTTTGATTTTTGAAGCTATGTGATTGACTTTGTTATGTTGTATAATATTTTATCAAATTTATGATGCAATGAGATTTTTAACTTTTAGTTTTGTTTATAAAACACAGTTAAAAACATGAAATTTGAATCTAATACATCATGTACATTCATAACATTAGACATTCATTGACTGATTTTAGAAATAATTACAAGTACATGTTTGAAATCATTTTTTACAGTTTAGATATGATTTTATTGCAACAAATGATCGATGTTCAATATATATATTATATTTTTCTTGCTATACATTCTTATAAGTTATTTATACTTTGGCTGATAAATGTTTTATAAGAATTATATGTGTCTCAAAGGATGTAACTTTAGCTGTTTACAACAGGGCTTTCTAAAGTAGCCGGCAGACGGCTGATTTCAGCCGTTTATGGTGGCTTCAAGTGCTGACTACTTCACTGACAAAAATATAAATTCAAAAAGAAAAAAATATCTTTTTCAAAAGTTTACAGGCAGCCGAGAGACGTATTTTCACAAAGTCACGGTCAGTGTTAACCTTGGGCTAAATATAAAATTGAGAATGGAAATGGGGAATGTGCCAAAGAGACAACAACCCGACCATAGTTCACATGAATTCAGGTCACTGATTGGTTGTCTATTAAAAGTCAGAATGCATCGTTTCTTTTCAAAGATAACAAGAGAGACGTTCCGGTGGTCATTGAACGATAACAATAGAGACGTTTTGATGGTCATTAACCATTTAAATATGCGTAACTAACAGTCTTTGGAGAAAAAAGGGGGGTCATTTGTTTACAAATGCACGTAGTTATGCAAATAAATCGATCAAGATTTCTAACAAATCAGATTATTATATAAATAAAACTCCTTTAAAAGCAAATTAATTTTAAGCATAAGGTAAAGAAAATAAAAAACAAACTATAACATAAAAAAAAAAATGAAATTTCTTTGAGATTTTTTTTTTTCTTTAATTTCATACATAAAAAATGGTCATTTGAAAGATGAAATTAGGTGCCAGGAGATTGCGAGAATGCAGGATTTTGCTCTATTAATGCCAGAGCATCTAGGGGCCTTAAGTGGCCCCCAGACCCCCTGCCGCCGAACGCATGTTACAGTCACCTATAATTTTAATTTAGCCTTCTACTTCAATTTCAAGGGAAAGCCCTGTTACAAATGTACATCCGTAATTATTCTATTCTTTTATCAATGTTGACAGTGCACATAATTTTTCATAGTGCGTCTTTTCAAAAGTAAATTACTAAATTTCAATCAGAACCAATTAACACAATAGCAACTGCCTTTTTATTTGGCCTTATACATATATTCTCACCACCACGGTTTACTAAAAGGGGTATCAGGGGTTAAATAATCCACTAGCCTGACGCCCAGGACTAGAACATTTACGCCTCGGGCAATCAAAATTTGTAACCCAATATGCCCGACGGACTAGTAACAAAAAATTCTTGGCGTTTCCAAAATAGATACTAAGATAGCGGAAAATCCCTTCATTCCTATTCTATCTTAGCCAATCAGATTCAATTACGTCATCTGGGATTCCAAGCATTTGAACTGGTTTGAACAGGTCCGGTTGTACAGTTACATGTTTTAAAAATAGAACAAATAACTCAGGGTGGCCCGGTATCATGCATTGATCGCAATATCTCGTACTTTCAATATCAATTTCTCAGTACAGGGGGGTATTGTACATTGCTTCTGTCGAGATTTTCAATTAACGGTACCAGGGGTATTATGTATTGGTCTTGTCGGACAACTGTTGAACACGAAACAATACAACAAAATATTTCAAAATATTTTAGTATGGGCACCCCAGGAACTTTGACAGTTTCAAAGCGAAAATCAGTAGATGAAAGGGGTACAGTACTAATGAGGTTGAAAATTCATCCAAAAAAAATGCAAAAAACGATTGGGAAAAGAGGAAAATAACATTTACAGTGACATGGACAGAAAGATTCCCCTGGGCAAGGTTGGCTGTGGCGCCGGGATGAAAAACCAGAGACCATGTTGTGTGAATATTGCGTGTTTTCCCGAGCACGCCAATACAAGGTTTGCCTTGTATTTGCATTGGGGACAACAAATACAAGAATTAAACCACTTGTTTCACACAATAAAACCAATGAACATGTTATCTGTGCCAGAAAATATTTAACGACCCATGGTACTACAACGGATAAAAATGAAGTAGTTTAATACAGTGTATAATGTCCCCATTAAAACATGACACCCACCCAGGTCACCCTGTATTATGCAGCAAACTCTGATTTGTTAGGCATACTTGGGCTAGCACTAGCAGTTCTTCAAACGGCTAGTAAAATCCTGCTGCCAATAAGTCCTGGGCTAGTTAGCTGTAACAAAAAAATTTAATCCCTGGGTATACATATATGGTCAGGCCAAAAAAAAATTATGTGTGTTTACTGTACCCCTCAATTAAAGTTTTTTTAACTTATTCAGTTATTGTTTTGGTAAAAAAAAAAAACTTCTCTCTAAAATAGCTGCTTTTGACCATTCTTCTTGTGGTGATGATATATCTACCCTATTGAATAAGTATTAAAGGTAAAGACTGTATGTTTTTCTTCCGCTGAGAAATGCATCAACGTGTAAATCATGGGATTATGCACCATTCTCAAACTGTCAAATCCAAATTTACTACTTTCCCGCCATACATTTTGTAGTTACGTCCCCTTTTTTGATATATCAAAATCGTACCGGGTATAAATTACGGAAATTTTATATTAAAAAAAGGGGGGACAGAGAATGTGACACATTAGCTTCTTAGAAAGTTAGTATAACCGCTTGTTGGCATTTTGTTATGACTATCTTAAAAAAAATAAGTCGGAAAGAGGGGTGTTTGTATGAGTCGGGGAAAAAAATCAAATAGCGCGAATTACATTTTTAAAGTTTTGTCTACCAGTAGACTAGTTTTTCTTCGCTACCAATCAAATTTTTTTTTTTTCTTCAAAATTTAACCCTATAAAGTATTGGGAAAATCTGGATTCAGAATATTTGTTTATATCAACTGCTTGACCACAATTTTTTTCTCTCCGATAGCCCCCTCCCCAAGTTTTCCCTTGAAGTTAAATGGTCGTTCCCATACTACATATATATTTCCTTTAAAAATTGAAGCATATAGACAGAGACATTAGTGTCTCTGATATTGTATAGGATCCTTCCATATGAGCCCAACAACGATCTAACACGTACATATAGTAGGGATGCACAGGGGGCTAAAATATGAGGTTCTGTGTCCAGGCTCCGCTTGGCAGTGACTGTGTCTACCGTGATCCGCCGGATTGATAGCTGAGACTACTATAACACAACTATATATAATATGGATTAGAGTAATCTCGGATGTTATATACACTGATTTATGCGAAAGCACTCTATTGCAAGCCGTTATGGAATCTATTCCCTAGTTTATTAATATTTTTAAAAAAACATCTCCCACACGTCTATCACCGTAAACAAACAAAAAATAAAAATCTCGAGCTCACTCACATACTTACTGAAACAAAACAAAACAACCTATCTTATTCATGTTTGCACTGCATGCAAACAAAACAACCCATCTCACTCACGCTCGCCTGTATCTTCTGTGGTTTTGGAAATCATGTAAAATAAGATTAAAATCATAATAGATAGTATTAAATACCCTAATAAATAATGATTTAGGTGACCTTTGGTTTAATTTGGCCCTGTAGTTTAAAAAAAAGCAGGTCATCTTATCATAATCATTTAGTCTTACAATGTAGTTACCGAAGACCTCTCATTATTATTCAAATTATTTTCAAGTTTGCCATTTGAAATTGTATTTTTTTACAATTCAAAGTGCCCTTAGACTTCTATAGTTTACCCTTGTGTTCTATGTTTAGTCCTGACGGTCATGTTGGTTGAACGACAGGGTCATCGGATACGTTTTTCAATCCAGATACCCTATTGAACTTGACAAGTTGTTAATTCTATTTGGTCCAGTAGATTGAGGGGAGAAGATTTTTGTAAAAGATTCCCAAAAAATACTAAAAAGGGCAATAATTCTTTAAGGGGTCAGTTAACAACAATTTTGATCATATTAACTTATTTGTAGATTGTACTTTGGTGAGCATTATTGCTGTTTGTCGTTTTTCTCTACCTATAATAATATTTCAGATAACCAAAAACTGCCAAATTTCCTTAAAATTACCTGTTCAGGGGAGGCAACCCAACTACGTCTTGTCTGATTAGTCTGAAAATTTTAGGGCAGATAGATCTTAACCTGATTTAAATTTTTACCCTCTTCGTTGTTGCTCTTAATGTTTTATTTTCAGAGATATATATGCCAAAAACTGCATTCTATCGGCCTATTGTTCTATTTTAGCCATGATGTCGGACATGTGATTGGCAGAATTTTTAGGGAGACATCGTCCGACACATTTTTAAAACTAGATACCCAAAGACAATTTTGGCCAAGTTTGGTAAAATTTGTCTCATTAGTATCAGGAAAGAAGATTTTTGTAAAAGATTACAAAAATTTACAAAAAGTTATTAAAAATTTATTGTAAAGAGGAAAAGATTTTAATAAAAAAAAAAAATACGGACGACGGACGATGAACGCCAGGTGAAGAGAAAAGCTGACTTGGTTCATTGAGCGAGTTGAGCTAATAAAAAAAAAGGATGGAACAAAGCTCAGTCAGCGACACATAATACAAGAAATTTGTAAATCGAAACTTTAGAATCTAGGTAAACATTTATTAATAATTCGATTTGCAACATATCACATTTATTGATTAAGTTATTTATTTAAGTGCAAGTCGTGTCTGTTAAATACAAACGTTTATCGTCGAGTGTTTTTCCGAAATTATTAATATTATACTTTATCGCTATTTTGTGCATTTTTCTTTTGATCTTTTTTTGTGATAATTTTCATATCATGCTTCTCGCTTGAGATAGAATAATTATCGCTAGAAACTAAGGAGGCCACGTGGCGTTGCTAACGAAATTGACATGAAATTGACAATGTCGTCATAGGTAAAATAGCGATAAACAGATTATCATTGGTCATCTCAACTCGATTGCTTTTCTCACTTTCGCTGTACCAGCTCAAGCGAGAAAATCAATCTCGTTGAGATGATCAACGATAATCTATAAATACTGAAAACTGGAACTAGTATTAGTCTAGCTCGTTCATTCAGTATCTAACAGGGCGGAACGACAACTCTCTGTACAGTGTATTTTCCCTGGTTGTACGTTTCACACGACTTTTAATAATCATATCTTACCCAAAAAGAAAAGAAGAAAAACTAAAACAGTTTCCACTAAAATCCTCATAGTTGCTACTATTTCATGGTTGATCTATTTCACTAATTAATAAATATTTATGAATGTTGTGTTAAAGTATCTTTAAAATCAATGTTGATGGACTTCAGTCTCAATGTTTATCAGTAATAAATACTTATATCTAATTGTTGAGATAATTCGGGACAGGTACTTATTTCTCAATATTTGTTTTGATTTAATCTTTTCCCCGACGTTTGCTTTTGATATATATACATAAAAAAGAATGCAAAGGTGTGACGGCCAGACTATCCCCATCTAGTTTTTTAAAACATGTTAACTAATTTTGTGTTAAGATATGTATATGCAGTAGGAAAATGAGGTATTCGCAAGAATCTGTTTTAACATAGCATACTTTTCATTTTGTATTAAATATATTATAATGACACGGAAAATAATTAAAACACATGGTATTTCAAAAATGTACATGTATCTGATCGAATATGGGCGGGGAAATAGAGAGACTATTACGAATCGGTAAAAACCTGACTTGATTTTCTTTAAAAAAAAAAAGAATCTGTATAACTTTTTTAAATTCTTTATTTTATATACGACAATGCATATAAAAATTTATGTCGACACTGTTTCTGCATTTCACATCCTAATATATTTCCTTATGTGTGCGTTGCTGGTTATAAATACACATTACACATTACTTGAAATTATTTAATTTTGTAACACAGTGATAAACTTTAGTTACTTTTAACATTTAATAAGCTTTTAAAAATTCATTTCTTGAAATGGTCTTTTATTTAATAGTCTAGCAAACGCAGTAACCCCTCAACGGTAACCGGAAGTTGAATATGTCATTGTTATACTTCTTGACCCATCCCAGGTAAGTACTTAACCGATGGACAAAATTCTACCTTCTTTATTTTGATTATATATTTACCCTTGTGGTTAACATCTTTGTCTATCGACTATGATAACTATCATTTATCTAGTAGATATTGATGATCAATTTGAACATGAATATGATTGTTTATTCTTCATTGGCTAAAGGGATAGCTAGGGGTTGATTTCTCATAAAACATGTGTAACCCTCTGCATTTTTTGCGCAAGTCTCATCTTCTCAGTCAGGAACCTCTGGCCTTTGTGTGTCTATTCTGGGTTTTCTAATTTTCGTTCAATTCAGTGGCGGATCCAACAGTTGGAACCCCACGCCTTTTTTTGGACGATCAAGGTATTTGAATGAGGATCGTCATAAAGTTGTCCAGAACCTCCCTTTGAAAAATGGCTTGATCAACCCTTTCAAGTATATGTTTCGGAGTTTTGTGGGATTTTATTTTCGCTGAACTATATATATATAAAAAAAAGATGAAGTATGATTGCCAATGAAACAAATCTCCACAGGAGACTAAAATGACATAGCAATTAACAACTATAGATCACCATACGGCCTTCAACAATGAGCAAATCCCATACCGCATAGTCAGATATGAAAGGAGTATACATTTTATTTTAGTTTTGGGACCAACTGAAGACCGCCTACGGGTGAAAAATTTCCTTGATGTGTTCGATAACCATTTGGTGGCCTTTGTTTATTCTCTGCTTTTCAGTCGGACTGTTGTCTCTTTGACACATTCCCTGGTTCCATTCTTAAGTTTACTATACTTCCTTCGGCCAACAACTAACATCGTACGATATTTGCTTCTTATAAATAACGATAACACGTATAAAGTGGGGCAATATTTGGAATAATTCAGTTTCAGAAAATCAACACAACTGTTTACTTCGACTGAGACCATTTTTTCGTTCCCCGTCACTATTTATTTTTGTTTGCACGGTTATATAAATTTGACCCCTTCTTACTTTGTGTATGTTTTCCTTCTCGATATCTATGCAAAACTAGAAAAAATTGTCTAGTCTGTGACTTAATTATCTTCAAAGCATATCAATTTAACACCGTAAAGTAATATCTCAGTCGAATTAATATGGTTTTTATCGGATCTAGGATGGATAGTATTGTTGACTGCTCAACAAAGATAATTATACTATAATTATATGTGTATTCCTTTTAAATATACAAAAGCTGCATGATAGTCCTTCGTTCCATTTTTTTAATTAATTACATTTTGGCATTGTATAAGGTCATGCTTTTCTCGGACAGTTTAAGACGTAGTTACTCGAAATCCGTTGATGTGTACTGATTGGCGCTTTTGTCTGGGAAACCTCATAACTCTATTATATATATATTTGTTTTATTGGCTTGAAACTAGATTTCAGGAGCTGAAAGTATATCCATAGATATTTTTTGTGTGTCCTTTGTGTTTACTATGTTTATTGCGCTTTGTGTAGTGACAGATTCAATTGATGTTTATATTTTGTGCTGTTACACCAATGCAGCAGGTAAGCAGAAAATTGAGCGCTGATACATGTTTGCATGTTTTTACCATACCACATTCTATATGTTCCTGCATGTCCCTAACCGGAAGCCTATCATTCAGTGGTTTTGGTTGGTTGGTGTCAGTCTATATGACATATTTGTTTTGTACTTATTGTTGTGTCTTTTATGTTCATACCAGTGCCTTTAAAGCTGACTTTATGATATGGATTATGGTCATTCTTCAAGATCGTGCAAGCATATAGTAGTTTAGACCCGATTCAATAGACTGTTTTGGATAGTTTGCTTATTGGTAATCATGTAAACCATATTTCCTTATTATTTATATAACATTTCTATTAACTCGTTTTTTATGATCTAAAATATTAACGACGATCACACATGATTTGAGTAAATAGAGTATATTGTGTAACACATCATTAGACTAAAACCGTTTTTCAAGAATGCTTATTCCAAAACGCTGCAAAAATACATTCCGAAGTAAATCTATGTAAAAATAAAAATTATTACTGAAAGATGAAAAAAGTAAAATAACCAAAATACCGAAATCCTAGGAAAATTCAAACAGAAAGTGACATATTAAATGGCAAAAAAGTTCGGACAATCAAACGAATCGAGAACAGCAGTCATATTCCGTCTTATTCCTGACATGGTACAGCCATTTCCTTATTATGCTTTGAAAATGATGGATGAGTTTTTCAGTTTGAAAAATACACGTATAAGAGTGTTGTGTATTCAAATTAATTTACATAGTAACCACGTATCAAATGATTAGATGTATTATATATCAAACTGCAAATGTCAACAATTTGATAAACCGATGGTACATTTTTAAAGTAGGTATGTATTTGTTTTCATCCTCATATATATGCTATAGATTGCTTTGTTTTGTCTATATGATTATTTTCAAGAATGTATTACATATTATCAAGTTACCCCATAATGGAATATTCGTAATTTCAAATATTTTGATTAATCTAGCCCTGCACATTAAAACAACCGAAACTTTTTTTTTGATTTTAATGCGTTGATTAATAAAGGCAACAGTAGTATACCGCTGTTCAAATTAAACGATAGAAAAAATCTTCATTTCTTTTGGATTACATGTAACTCACGCACTCGATCTTCTCAGCCTAAATTGAACTGATTAAAAAAATATTTACTGCTTATTGGGTAACGTACCGCGTGAATGAGGCTTTTAATTTTCCAATTTTCAACGTTGCATTTTCTAAACAACCCACTGAATCATCGTATTGCGTATACATTTGTACGTATACAATATGTCAAGGAATACGTTACGATTATGCATGTTCACACTGTAGTATAAAGGTCATCAACAGGGATGGTCATGTGAGACCTAACACAGAAACTGCGCAAAAGAGTTAGGAGGAATATAAGAGAAATCAACATGCACCTCTACATTATAAGATATACGATCACCGTGATTACGAATAGACCAATACGAGGTGTCCGTGTTTCAACCCATCAGCGAAAATTTTAATGATTCATTGATTGATTGCTTCAGATATCAGATATCAGAATGGTCGTCTGATTTGTCTATTCTTAAGTGTTGTCATTGAATTGTATAGTTAAACTATACAAATCCTTGGTGTTATTGAGTGTGGAATCACTTGGCATGTAATGCAGCCCGCCAGGCTAATAGAACGGTCTAGCTTCTTTTGGGGTCCATGCGATTTTCTCAGGGTTTTTTTTTTATATCTTTTTTATAACTTAATTTTTTACGAAAATTTGAAAAACGGTACCGTTGCTTCTAATAAATATTTTGTAAACATTTTCTTCTTATTGATCGGTCTTTCATTTATAAAATTTCATCACATTTTGAATGTGTCTAGCATGTGTATTAAACTGAATTTATAATTTACAGATAAAAATGGCGACGTCTACTGGTATCAGATGTGGTATTTGTCTCAAAAATGGAAAATTCAAAGCTGCTTTTACATTGTGTTCTGAATGTGAAAGTGCTTTATGTAATCTGTGTAGAGATCGACATAAACAATCAAATAAGACAATTAATCACAGAACAACAGTTGTAGAAGAGTTGTCTCAGATGACACAATTGTCAATTAGAGGTAGTAATATGGAGCTAGGAATAGCTCATAAATTCAATGTAAAAATGTCCGATTCAGAACAACCGCGGGGAATTATTGCATTCTGCCTACTCCCAAATAGAGATTTCGTATTTGTCGATGGCGCAGGTATTTTTACAATCTGTAATATTTTCGGTTCATTCAAGGACCAATTCGCCATTGAATTAGATGAAATTAGAGATATAACATCAATTGACGACTTTACAATTGCTGTTGCCGGTGGAAAATATCACGTTACTCTAGTCAATATAAAGCAAAAGCAGAAAATGGAACTATACCAACTTCGAATGCATGCTATGGTTTAGATTATAACAATGGATTGCTATGGATGGGCACTTATGGAGGTGGTGTGTATTCGGCAAATCTTTCTGAGTACACCATTTCTAAATTCTTTTCAATATCTGGCTCTATCCTTTATGTAACAAAGTCTCAAAATAACGTATGCATGAGCAATAGTTACGAAGCCACTGTAACACTTTTTGACCCATCAGCAAAAGTAATTTGGAAGTTTATCGACAAAGATTTATTACGCTCACCAAGTAGACTCACTTCGGGTGCAAATGGAAGTATTTACGTATTGAATTACAACGGAGTTGTTTGTATATCAGCTCATGGAAAACAAGGCAGAAAGTTGATTGACAGAGAACATGGTATTGGAAGCGTAGCAGATTTACACTATGACAATGCGCAACAAATGTTAATAACTGTAAATACACATGGAAATGTTGTCATCTACAATTGTCCGTAATATATTTAGTTACTCAGTGTGCAATTGTCCTAATACGAGGATTTATTGGGTCAATAAAATTCATATCTGGTAAGGCGAATAGGTGTATTAGGACAATTGAACACTGTGTAACAAATTGATCCTATATTCAAAATTTTATATTAGGACAATATCATCCAAATTTATTTTAGATATTTAATCTAAAACTGTGAGAGGACCATAAAGTAATACAATTTTTTATCATTTTTATTAGGTTAATGGTATAAGGGAGATACTTCCAACTGACGTTATTAAAAGTTGTATCGATTTTTTTTTTGGGTCAATATCAGCCAATCAAATTAGAAGAATTTCAATCAGGATAAATATAATTGTTGCTTTAATTAGCGCTAATTGTCTATTAAACTACCACCCTAGAAACCAACGACCTAGGTATGATATTTTGTGAAAATCTACAGAAAATATAAACCAAACAGTCTGATCATATTTTTCTTAACTATATTTAATCTGCGTAAAAGACTTAGTGTAATCAATGTTAGAGTGGACTGAGTTATTAACACGTGTTATAAAGGTGCAGAATAAATAAATTTGTCTTTAATAATCTTTCTTTTTCCAATTTTTCTCAATGAGTAAATTTTCCTAAACACATAATGAATTGAACGAAATTAGCACTGACTGCTTATACCATTTCAAATAGTAGGCAGAATTCGGTTAAAAAACGTAGCCTTATTGCTAAAAACTAACTTTATGTTTGTAAATGAATTTGCAAAAGATGTTTTTTTTAATGGCAAATTAAAAAATCATAAAAAATGAAGAATACATCATGGAAACAATATTAGACTTAAAGGAAACTACATTATTTTTATAAACCTCAAAACAAACCTAACATTAAATTCAGTTTAAGAGAAATGATTGATCAACAGTTCGACTTGAATTAAAGATTTCGTGTTTCCAACAGAAGACATAGCATACTTAAAATGGTATTGTTTAAGGGAGTACAGCGTAATAACAGAATTGTTCTTTATCTATGAAGAGGGGAAAATATCTGCAAAATATTTTTTAACCGTGTGGAAATAGAACAAAAAAAGTAAATTCACAAAAAATACTGAAATCCGAGGAAAATTGAAAACGGAAAACCCTAATTCAATAGCAAATTTAAAAGCTCAAACGTTTCAAACGAATGGAATTTTATGATTTGTTTTTGAAGCATATGGATTTTGTTAAACATCAAGAAGAAAATATATTTTAAGATGCATATATAAAAAGTGCATTTCTAATTTCAATTATTGGTCTGTAAAGTGTCAAGTTGATTATTTAATTAGCTCAATATTTTTGCCATTCCAAAATTGTACATTTAAATAATAATATGAGATTTAATTAAATAACATATTTAACCTCATAAATTATGAGTGGATCCATCTTCCAAGTCTAACTCGGCTGGTGGAAATCCCCAAATAAATATATATATATATTTTAAATCTTTATCAACTGATGCATGTAAAATATTGTCATTAGATTCCCCATCTTTCATATATACACATGGATAATAAAACCTATGTGAAATTGAATACTCTTTGGTAATAAGAATGGCTACGTCGTGTTCGGCTGTGCATAACGTTACAATATTTAAAAATTCACAGGTAAAATGGCTACCTCAACTGGCGTCAGCTGTGGTACTTGTCTTAAAAATGGAAAACATAAAGTTGCAATTATATGGTGTCCAGAATGTGAAAGCGGTCTATGTGGTGTTTGTAGGTATCAACACAACACATCCAATAAGACAATTAATCACAAAACAACGCCAGTAGGAGAGTTGTATCAGAGGGCTCAAATACCAATAAGAAGTCGTAATACGGAGCTATGTATAGCTCATAAATTCAATGTTGCGAAAGCAGATTCACCAAAACCAGAAATTTGTGCAGTTTGCTTACTTCCAAGTAAAGACTTCGTGTTTGTTGATAGAGCCGGTGTGTTTACAATATGTAATCAGGATGGTTCATTCAAGGAGAGATTTTCGATTAATTGTACGTCCACACAAGATATGATATCTATAGACAATTCTACAATTGCTCTTGCGTGCCACGCTGAGGGAGATGAGGGCGTTCTATATGCTCGTCTGGTTGATATAAAAAAAAAGAAGCAGAGCACAATTAACGCGACATACGACTGTTTAGGAATAGCACATCACAAGGGAATTCTATATCTATCCATATATGGTCGTGGTGTGTCTATGCTAAATCTCTTGGACTATAAGGTATCTAAATTTTATTGCCCAGAGGGCTATACCAATTTTGGTAATGGTATTACAATGTCTAATAGTAATATATTTGTGTGCAATTGGGAGATCGACGAAATAACCCTCTTGGATCCATCAGCAAACATTATTTGGAAGTTTGTTGACAAACAATTATTACTCTCGCCTGGAAACGTTACATCGGACGCAAACGGAAACATTTATGTGTTAGGACGGGCTTCATACAATGTCGTTTTTATATCAGCTGATGGAAAACAAAGAAGACAGTTGCTTGGCAGAGACGATGGTATTGAAAATGTAGTCGGCATTCACTATGACAAAGACCGAATAGTGTTAATTATTGCAAATATGTTTGGAAACGTTACTATCTATAAATGTCCGTGATATTGCTTTCAGTGGCTGCAAACAGGAAAAAAGACGGCATTGTGGTGACAATTCTGGACATTTTATCGACACAACGGTTTGATTATATCTTATAGATTTTTGATTTAACATAGTATATAGAATTTAGTTTTAAGGATAATAAATGTTTGAATGCTGAAGGACGCCTCCGGGTGCGGGAATTTCTCGCTACATTGAAGACCTGTTGATGACCCTCTGCTGTTGTTTTTTATTTGGTCGGGTTGTTGTCTCTTTGAAACATTCCCCATTTCCATTCTCAATTTTATATTCAATAGAATTTTTCATGTGTCCAATTCAGAATTCAAAATCCTGACATATAAGTACAAACAGATTTACATAGTTTATGGGATGGTGCATATAATCACGTTTAGATTATCAAGTATATCTCTGATTTTTTATGCAACTAGCATACAATTGAGAGGTTTAGCGCTTTAAAACTAGGTCCAATCTATCATTTTCTACATACCTTTGCCCAGTCAGGAATGTGACAGTTGTTGTTTATTTGTTTGAATGTGTTTTATCATTTGATTTCGCCATTTGATTAGGGACTTTCCGTTTTGAATTTTCCTCAGATTTGTTTTGTGATTTTATTTTTTACTTTTGACCTTAGAATAAAATGCCAAGAATAAATTATTTTTCTTACATAGTTTATGTTAAACAGGTCAATCTGTTGGACCAAATCACTCGGTTTATAACGTGTTCTCAGGAATATATGTTACGTAGAACAAGCTTAAATTTAATTAAATCATGTTATGTATCTACAATATGTGGATTAGAATTTTACTCTTACTGTCACAAAAGTGTACAAGTAACATTTACTGACACAATTCAGCGTTTTGTTAATTGGGACTTTCTAATCTACTGTCCGTCATACTGTAAACCAACTTATTTTTGCGGATAATTTATTCCGCGTTGTACACTTTCTTGACCGCTTCAAGGCTATTTCGTTTTTCTGATTTTCTTGATGTAGTTTAATATGGGAACATCCAAGCTTTACCAATTCACGACGATTCACATTCCCGTAAATTTTCTGCTCGAGAAAGACGTGAAAACAAATTGCTCGCAAAAATAAATTAGTTGACAGTAAATTTGTAGATCCAGTTGCTTGATTGCTTGATATGTGTTTAACGCCACTTTCAGCACTATTTTCTATGTCTTGGTGATAATTCTTCATTTGTTAAGGACTCTGCAGTGCCCAGAGAGAAGCTTATGTAAACCATCGGTAGGAAAACTGATAATCCTTGTCAATTTAGATTGGAGTTCGAACTCACAACCTCAGTGTTAAGAGGCTCGTGGATCAGCAGTTCGACTTCTTAGCCTACTCGCTTACAAAGATCGCTTAGTAGAAAAATGATCTGTATATATATATCTCAATTCAAAAGGGACCAACATCTTCATAAACATTCACAAATGCAAAAGTAGTTAGACATATGTTAGACCCAGTCAATAGCCGCTTTCTAGGATCGTCTAAACTAGAATAATTAGACTGTTGTATAAAGGAACAAAAACAATTCTTACACGAACAACGAACCTTTTGACCCTACGTGTTAACGAACAGAAATCCAATCCAGAAGTGATATAAACATGTGCTCCAGAAGAGATACACATGTAGCATGTACCCGTTATTACAAGTTGATTAAATCTCTTTAATTTGTTTTATTCAGCATGGAAAACTAATCGTATCATCATTTTACAGACAATTTCGCCTTTCTAGGGAAATTATGCATGTACAAATTTTGAAAACTCTTAATTCTACGTAGGGTTTTCTTAAGGGATCTCCGAAGAATGGAAAGGGGGAAAAGGGGGGGGGCTTAATGGGGTGTAATAATATTAAATTATGTTAGAGGATGATACAGCACCGGAGAATAATCACTAGTGATCCTCCCTATGATGACTGACAGAATCGTATGACACGATCTGATACATTTTTTTTAAACAATACCTGGTTTTCTCTTGTATACAAGATTATCTTGCCTCCTATACATTTATAGGAATATGATTGGTAAAAAGCGTCTGCGTGAAGACCGTGTATATTTGATATTAGGTTAGTAGGGATGCGGGGCTTATTTCATACAAGTTTAGTAGTGGAGTTACGTCCCTTTATATTCTATATTAGGTAGTGGGGAGGCAGGGCTTATATTATACACGGTTAGTAGTGGTGTTACGTCTCTTTATAAAAACAAAACGGAACTGAGAAAAATCTAAAGGTTTCAACAGACGAAGAAATTGATGATTAAGATTGAAATAAATTCATTTAACACATTTAAACCTATTCTTGTAGAATCAATAAAAGTAATTTGTTAATGATAACAGTATTGAAGACTGGCTTGCTCATTTTGATAGATCACAAGTCTAAATTTTACACGTTAAGATAGTCGGTAATATAAATTCGTTACATAGTGTGCTAGTGACGTAATACGGTATATATGGGGTCAGTAAGTTCCACATGGGGATTCGAGCTTCGCTCTAACCCCATATGGAATTTACTGGCCTCATATAAACCGTATTAGGTCACTAGTATACTATATAACTAAAAATTTTTTTTCGCCATCATGGTCTCTGATGCAAATTTTTTTTATCTTAAGATGACTTGCCCTGATCCCACTATTTCCGTGTTCAAATGTTATATTTTCCCATTGTAAACCATCAACATATGATTATCGTAAAATTTCAATTACTTTTATCAGTCAACTGGTAACATGATGCAAGAGATTTAAGTAAATAACCACTATGTGTGTAAATTTTTGAGGGTTTCTTTTACACTATTTACAAATCAAATTTCCCAACGATATTTTTTAGGCCGGTGAAAATACACTCCTGGATAAAAGAACGCTACACTTTAACATATTTTCTCTTTGGATATTATGAAATGACGTGTGGGCAGTCCACATATTATGATAATGACCTGTTTTCAATAACTATTATATAAATATGCAACCGATACGGTCTTTAACAGTGAGATACAACCTATACCGTAATGCGCCTTTACTAGATCAGCAATACAAATATGACAAAATAATCAATTAAGAAAACTAACAGCCTTATTCATACCAAAAACAACGTAGATATTTTTTTACAGAAATGAACCATTGAACTTTTACGTGAACAGTTACTGTAATTTGAACATATTCGTAAGCTTGCAACATAGGCCGTCTAAATTGTGACGTTATTTTTCTAGTAAATTTTCATCGGGGCATTGGTTCATGTGATTTTTATGGTAAAAAAGTTGATTGCAGAATAAAAGTGTTGAATTATAAATTGATCTGTTATCTCTTTAAAGAGATAAAATCGTGCATTTTGTTTTGAAAGCAGGAAGTTCTAAGACACAATCTTGGAAACACTCAGTTAAAACGTTCAGACAGTAATATGAAAATATTACGGCATAAAAGGTCTCGAACTGACAACATTCTAATCGCACGCAAACCGCTGATTAAACAAACTTACAAGAATAAAGATGGAGTCTTAGTGTATACTTTTTGGCAGGGTTTAAGCTTGACGATGAGACGCAGAAGCACTTTATTAAATCGAAACTTATATCAAAAATGTTTTTTTTGAAATATACGTTTACCCTTAGAATATGCCGAATTTTTACATATTACAGTATACGTAAGTGGTTGCGTTTTTATAGTTGCAACATAAATGTTATGAACGAATGGCTAAGTAATGTACATTTTTATATCGTCTTATACATCTAGAATATCCTAGGACTTTAAATATTTTCTTTGGTAGAAATCTTTTCCCTTGACCCAATTTTTCTTTTTTTCTTTCTGAAAGCACAGTGACTGTGTCATCTGATATTTTATCTTCAATTCTATCGTTTAATTTTGTTTTTTATCGCACTCATATTTGTCTTGTACTATCTATACGAAATCTGACAGATTGGCTGAACTGTAGCGTGAGAAAAACATTCGTGACCCATACTAATTTATGTAATCATGATTAAAGCAACATTTGACAAATTATGAAAACATTGTATATCGACTGAATATTGTTAGCAAACATACAAAGCATGTGGTGAGGGATTTTTGTTTAGCTCGGGTGATTTAATTTTGATTTTTTTTATGCTTTAACGCCACTTTTAAGCACCGCTTTTGGGCTATTTCGTGGCGGCCAGATTGTATTGGTGAAGGAAGCCGAAATGCCCGGAGAAAACAACCGACATTCGAAAAGAATACTGACAATTTTAGTAAATTAAGATTGAAGTCGAGGGCACCAACACGAGCGGGGTTCGAAATAACAACCTCAGTGTTGACTGGCTAGTGATTTTAGTAGACAGCTACTTAGACCACTCGATGTGGTTAAGATCTATGGTTAGCTAGGGGCTGATCTTTGTTCGGGTTGTTGTATCTTTGACACGATTCCCGTTAACATTTTAAACTTTACGTAATTAACCGTGCTCCTTTTTTAAAGTACCATGTAATATATAAATATTTAATATTAAAAAAGAAGTTGTAGTATCATCATCAATGGAATCAGAAAAGAAATGACACAGAAGTCAACAAACATATGTCACCGTAAGACCGCGCTGAAGTACGTCCATTGTTCATAGTTCATTATTCAAAATGAATAATGACATAGTTCACTGTTCACTATTCAATGTTAAAAAAATGAATAATGAAATAGTTTATGTTTCATTATTCAACTTGAATTTCTCAATGTTCAAGCGTTTTTCGATAACAGATCCTTCGTTACTCCTCTAATATCCGTTGCTGAACATATTGACTATATACCTTTTGTTCCTCTCTTGATACGCTTTCGATTGAGGTATAATATATATCTCTGATTAGGGGCTAAAGGGTCCTAGCAGTCCATTCCATTATTCAAATTATCCATTTCATTATTCAAATTAGCTATTTCTTCATTTTTACGCGTTGTTTTTGGCATTTAGGTCCTTCGTTACTCCTCTTATATCCGTTGCGGAACATACTGACTATAAAACTTTTGTTCCTCTCTTGATAAGCTTTCGATTGAGGTATAATATATATCTGTAATTAGGGGCTGAAGGGTCCTAGCAGTCTATTCCATTATTCAAAATATCCATTTCATTATTCAAAATTGGCTAGTTCGGAATGTTCACGCATATTTTGATATTTAACTCCTTCGTTACTCCTCTAATATCCGTTGCGGAACATATTGACTATATACCTTTTGTTCCTCTCTTGATACGCTTTCGATTGAGGTATAATGTATATCTGTAATTAGGGGCTGAAGGGTCCTAGCATTCCATTCCAATATTCAAAATATCCAATTCATTATTCAAAATTGGCTATTTCTCAATGTTCACGCGTATTTCGATATTTATGTCCTTCGTTACTCCTCTAATATCCGTTGCGAAACATATTGACTATATACCTTTTGTTCCTCTGTTGATAAGCTTTCGATTGAGGTATAATATATATCTGTAATTATGGGCTAAAGAGTCCTGGCAGTCCATTCCATTATTCAAATTATCCATTTCATTATTCAAATTAGCTATTTCTTCATTTTTACGCGTTTTTGGCATTTAGGTCCTTCGTTACTCCTCTAATATCCGTTGCGGATCATACTGACTATATACCTTTTGTTCCTCTCTAGATAAGCTTTCGATTGAGGTATAATATATATCTGTAATTAGGGGCCGAAGGGTCCTAGCAGTCCATTCCATTATTCAAAATCTCCATTTCATTATTCAAAATTGGCTAGTTCTCAATGTTCACGCGTATTTCGATATTTGAGTCCTTCGTTACTCCTCTAATATCCGTGTTGCGGAACATATTGACTATATACCATTTGTTCCTCTCTTGATAATCTTCCGATTGAGGTATAATATATATCTGTAATTAGGGGCTGAAGGGTCCTAGCAGTCCATTCCATTATTAAATTATACATTTCATTATTCAAAATTGGCTATATCTCAATGTTCACGCGTATTTCGATATTTAAGTCCTTTGTTACTCCTGAAATATCAGTTGCGGAACATACTGACTATATATCTTTTGTTCCTCTCTTGATAAGCTTTCGATTGAGGTATAATATATATCTGTAATTAGGAGCTGAAGGGTCCTAGCAGTCCATTCCATTTTTCAAAATATCCATTTCATTATTCAAAATTGGCTATTTCTCAATGTTCACGCGTATTTCGATATTTAAGTCCGGCGTTACTCCTCAATTGTTGCAGAAAATAATGACTATATACCTTCTGTTCCTCTCTTGATAAACTTTCGATTGAGGTATAATGAATATCTGTAATTAGGGGCTAAAGGGTCCCAGCAGTCCATTCCATTATTCAAAATATCCATTTCATTATTCAAAATTAGCTTTTTCTCAATGTTCACTCGTATTTCGATATTGAAGTCCGTCGTTACTCCTCTAATATCCGTTGCAGAACATATTGACTATATACCTTCTGTTCCTCTCTTGATAAACTTTCGATTGAGGTAAAATGAATATCTGTAATTAGGGGCTGAAGGGTCCAAGCAATCCATTCCATTATTCAAAATACCTATTTCATTATTCAAATTAGCTATTTCTTCATTTTTATGCGTTTTTTGGCATTTAGGTCTTTCGTTACTCCTTTAATATCCGTTGCGGAACATACTGACTATATACCTTTTGTTCCTCTGTTGATAAGTTTTCGATTGAGGTATAATATATATCTGTAATTAGGGGCTGAAGGGTCCTAGAAGTCCATTTCATTATTCAAAATATCCATTTCATTATTCAAAATTTGCTATTTCTCAATGTTCACGCGTATTTCGATATTTAAGTCCTTCGTTACTCCTCTAATATCCGTTGCGGAACATATTGACTATATACCTTTTGTTTCTCTCTTAATAAGCTTTCGATTTAGGTATAATATATATCTGTAATTAGGGGCTGAAGGGTCCTAGCAGTTCATTCCATTATTCAAATTATCCATTTCATTATTCAAATTAGCTATTTCTTCATTTTTACGCGTTTTTTGGCATTTAGGTCCTCCGTAAACCCTCTAATGATCATAGCGACTCAGGATATAGCTATAGTGTCACAGTCAATTTTTTTTAAATATTTATTTCACTATTCACCGCTGCAAGTTGAATAATGAAACATAACCTATTTCTTTATTCATTATTCATTTTTTTAATACTGAATAGTGAATAGCGAACTATTTCATTATTCATTTTTGAATTTAGAATAATGAACTATGAATAATGGACGTACTTCAGCGCGGTCACCGTAAGGCATGTCACAATGAGCAAAGCGCGTACTGCATAGTTTTTCTTCAAACGGCCCCTAAATTACAAATGTAAAACAATTCAAACGAGAAAAGTAACGACCCAATGAGTGAACAATAATTAACTAAAATCAAATATGTTACACAGCAACAAACGACTGAAATACAGGCTCCTGACTTTCGATGTTGCGAGGTTAAACATGTAAGCGGCATCCCAACCCTACCCTAACCTGGGATAGTGGTGTAACAGTACAACATAAGAACGAGTTATACAAAAAGCTGTAAAAGCTTATTTCATCAGATGAATACAAATAAAAATACATTTAACAAAAACATAGAGAAGACGTGGCTGGGTACTTCTACATCCCCAAAACAAAAAAGTATTATCTGAGAGTATTCCCAGTTAATGACAGCTAGTTCAAAGCAATTACCCACCAATAAAAAAATAATGAATTAAAACTAAAGTTTGTTAGACAATAAAATTGAGAATGGAAATGGGGAATGTGCAAAAGAGACAACAACCCGACCATAGAAAAAAACAACAGCAGAAGGTCACCAACAGGTCTTCAATGTAGCGGGAAATTCCCGCACCCGGAGGCGTCCTTCAGCTGGCCCCTAATCAAAGATATATTAGACAAGCAATCTTGTACGCACACGTTCAAAAAACGTGCTCACGATCTTGCAATACAGGTATGCACGACATTTTAAAACTGGTGCATACAAGATTAAATTTCTGTCAAACGAAAATATTTATACATCAGGGTACCCGAAACTTAATAAACTTAATAACATTGGATTTTGGAACCTGTATGCATGCCTTTCAAACTGGTGTGTTCGACTTTCAGACTGGTGAGCACGTCTTTTAATTAGGTCACTTTTTTCAAAAAAGTTTGACGGACTTTATATGAGATTGAAAGCCATGTGCACCCTTTGTTAAAATATATAGTGTTTTTGGAAGTCGTGCCCTCCAGTTTTAAATATCGTGCTCACGAGATCAAAAGTCGTGCGCATCAGTTTAAGAGTTGTACGCACCATATTAAATCTCAAGAAAACAAAAAATATATATTATATTAACATGACATTTAAGGTGCTCCCCAATTTAAATCTTAATGTTGACATATTGTATAAATATCAGTCAATGGTAAGAGAAGACCAATTAGTATTGACCTATAAATGCATACATTTTTGTTTCACCCCTTTTTCGTTGGTTTGCTGTCTAATTTAAGTATCCTGACACTCTTGTTACTCGTTATTGTGATTCAAATAACTGAATTTGTATCAAACATATTTTAATTGTTTAATTAATAGTACATAGTAGTCGACAAATTAAAATAGTTTGACAAGCGGTTTTATACACAACTTTTTCAATTCAGTGATAATTCAGTGGTTGTCGTTTGTATATGTGTATAAACAAACTTGTTTTTCGTTCATTTTTTGGTGTAAATAAATAAGGCCGTTAGTTTTCTCGTTTGAATTGTGTTACATTGTCATTTCGGGTCATTTTATAGCTGACTATGCGGTATGGGTTTTGCTCATTGTTGAATGCCGTACTGTGACCTATAGTTGTTAATGTCTGTTTCATGTTGGTCTCTTGTGGACACTTGTCTTTTTGGCAATCACACCACATCTTCTTTTGTTATATTTATAATCACTATAAAATTTATGAAATATATATCTCTTTATCATATTACCCCTATTAAACAATGTATCAGTAGCATGTTTGTATTGAGGAAATCTTTGTCAACTGATGCATGTAAATATTGACATTGAATTCCCCACCTTCGATATATACACGTGATTAAAAAAACCTAGGAAACTATTCGGCTGTGCAGTGTTGAACGATATTCCCAGGTAAAATGGCTACGTCTACTGGTGTCAGCTATAGTATTTGTCTTAAAAATGGAAAAGATAAAGTTTCAATCATATGGTGTCAAGAATGTGAAAGTGGTCTATGTGGTGTTTGTAGGTACCAACACAACATATCCAATAAGACAATTAACCATAAGACAACGCCAGTAGGAGAGTTGTACCATGGGGCTCAAATACCAATTAGAAGTCATAATACGGAGCTAGGAATAGCTCATAAATTCAATGTTGCAAAAGCAGATTCACCTGAGCCAAACATTCGTGGTTTTTGCTTATTTCTAAATAAAGACTTTGTGTTTGCTGATAATGCCGGCGTTTTGACAATTTGTAATAAGGATGGTTCATGCCAGGATAGATTTTCAATCAAATGTCGGTCAATAGCAGATATAGTAGCAATAGACAATTCTACAATTGCTCTTGCGTGTAGAAATTTAAAACATTACTACGTTCGTTTGGTTGATATCAAAAACAAAAAGAGCTGGATCAAGGCGGAAGGCGGTTATTTTGGATTAGCACATCAAAAGGGAGTTTTATATCTTTGCGAATATGGTCGAGTTGTGATTGTGTTAAATCTCTCGGACTATACGGTATCAGATTTTTATCTACCAGGGTACTATGTGAATTTTCAACGTGGTATTACCCTGTCTAAGAATAATGTATGTGTGTGCAACTCTGATACCGACGAAGTAATTCTCTTTGATCTACATGGAAACATTATTTGGAAATTCGTTGACAAAAATGTATTACTATCGCCTACACACATTACATTGGACGCAAATGGAAACATTTACGCGTTAGGACGGGCTTCATACAATATCGTTTTCTTATCAGCTGATGGAAAAAATGGTAGACAGGTGCTTGACAGAGAAGATGGTATTGAAAACATTGCCGACATACACTTTGACACAGACAATAAAAGGCTAATAATTGTAAATATTTTTGGAAACGTTATCATCTATAATTGTCCGTAATATAATCATATGATATTCCTTTCATTGGAAGCAAATGTTTAAAAAATTATATCAGTCAGAAAAAAGACGGCCTACGGTGATAATTCTGGACAATTGTACGGAAAAAACGGTTTGATTATATTTTATAAATATTCGATTTAGTATGTAAAAAAAATGTTTTAAAAGATTCAGTAGATCTTTTTATGTCTCCAGTCAAGGATTCAAAATCCTGACATATAAGCACAAGCAGATTTGCATAGTTATTGGGTGGTACATACAATAACGTTCACAGTATTAAGTATAATATATCTGACCTAAAAATAAAATGCCATGAACAAATTACTTTTTCTTGCATAGTTTATGTTCAACAGGTCAATCTGCTGGATCAAATCACTTGTTTTACAACGTGTTCTCAATAATGTTTGCTACGTCGTAGAAAGGATAAAGAAACAGGTGTCGATTGCAGTTTTTCATCATTTTTTTTGTATCTACAGTATGTGTATCAGAATTTTAATCTAAATGTCACAAATGTAGGTTGATTGATTGATTCGTGTTTAAAGCTACTTTCAGCACGATTAACGATTTTTTGATGATGAATTTTAATAAGTTGAGGAAACTGGAGTGCGCATATAGAGCATGCGTAGAACACAGGAAGGATAACTGATAATCCTAGTCAATTAAGATTTGAATCGGGGCACACCTGCCACGTGCGTGGTTCGCAGGCAAAGTGTTGACAGTCTTATGATACAGCATTTCGACTACATAATCTACTCGGCCCTTTACTTAGTAGATAAGTGACCATAAATATGTAAAAAGAAACGAGCATTTCCATTAGCATTAACCAGACAAATGTAAAAGTAGTTAGACATATCATTTGTTTACAGACTTCAGTCAATAGGCAATTTCTAGAATGGTCTACACTATAATACTTAGATTATGTACATGTACAAGAATAAGACTTATACACACTGACATGAATAGAGAACCTTTTTATCCAACGTGTTACATGTTTTAAGCAATAACAAATCAGAACCGGAAGTGATATTTGCATATGTGCTCAGGAAGAGTAAGCAAGTACCCGTTGTTACTAGTTGATAATATTAGACTACGCTTACACTTTAGTTGTTATTTCTGAATGTGTGTGTGTGTGTGTGTGTATTCATTTTGGTTCATTTGTATATATCAAAAACCATGATATGAACTACGTCGCATTTTTTAAGGTCAGGAACCTTTAGCCTTGGTAGTCTTGTGTGTGTTTTTATTTAATTCATAAAATTTGGAGATTTAGTTTGGAACAACTATCCACCAAAGTTCAAAAGAAGTGGATGTAAGCAATAATATGCAACCGAAAGACTTCAACATCGAAAAAACCTATACCGTAAGGTCGTCTTTAAAAGACCAGCAAATGAAAAATAAGAAAGGAATCAATTAAGAAAACTAACGGCCTTAGTTATAAAAAACAATTTAGGAGAAAATAATATGACAGACATGGGTCATTGAAAAACCACGGAACGACAGGCTATTGACTAAGGAAAGCTACATATAAAGAATGAGGCGGGGTTAAACATGGCTTACCTAACCCAAGTCAGTTGTGTAACAATACAACATAAGAACAATCTATAAAAATAAGTTGAAAAGGGCTTGAGTCATCAGATCGATAAAAAGCAGAAACAACATCTATCAAAAACACGGACCGGACTTTGTATGTTACGAAGTTTAGTGTGGCTCTAATTATATCGCTGAACTAGTATACCATATTGTTTAAGGGCTGGATGAAGCCCTCCTCCAGATGCGTGATTTTTTCTATCTGTGAAGACCCATTGATCGCCTTCGACTGTTTTATGCTTTTTGATCAGGTAGTTGTCTCTTTGAACCATTTCTTGTTTCAAATCTTTATTCTTAACGAGTTAATTAGTAACAAATACCCCTATAGATACACACGTTTGGTCAATAAAGTTAAGCTAGAAATTATAAATTCAGTATTCTTATGATATATGTTTTTTGTATAAACCGACGATTTTGTTGGTACCAATGTTGGATATGATAAAGCGCATTTGCTTGTTAAGTCATTTCGAAAAAAAACTCATCAGGACATGGGAAATGATAAAAAAAAAGCGACTGAGAAATAGACTAGGTGAATACAAACTCGATGTGAAAACAGCAATATTTTTCAAAACAGAACGATATCGATCGAAACAAAACAATGATATTGTCATCTGAAAATAATTTTTGTTCGAATGAAATAAAAAAAAAACTTCAATGAGATATCAACCACACGACGCACGCACCAAAAGACATCCTGAGGTAAAAAGTCAGACTTCAACACTTATATTAACTAGACTAAAATTTCTATATTCTTAGCTGTTAACAAAAACATAATTCGATCTCTTTTTATAATAATATTATTTTCATTAAACACTTGATCTACATGGATACTTATATATATTACACAAATGTTCTAACGTATTTGAAAATAAAGGAATTTGTTAAGGGAAAATGATTACACATGCCTGAATTTTTTTTAAGTAATTAACATACGGTTTTATGATAAAATATTTGGATTAAGTCTGTACTAAGATATTGTGTGCACTGAATTTTCATTACATTACTAAATAAAATATTTTGGGAAATATATATAAGTGAATAATTTTTCCTTCATCGGTTAACTACTATTTGCTTGCGAAAACAAAGAACAACTAGAATTAATACTTCGTAGAGTAATACTTGCACCTGTGTTTTCTTATCAAGATTCACATTGTATATTTAAACACTTATGGTATTGTACGGTCTTTCATCTATCCGTGTTCATGTTTCACGCCATTTAACACCACGGTCAAACCCCTTTACAGACCGATCGCAGCCTGACTTGTATTTATTGTTTATTGTTCTGGTCCTGAACATGCATGATCTATTTGCCGGTGTACGTTAAGCAAACAACAATTAATAACTAATTTATGTAGCTCGTGTAATTTTAATAACTACTGATCAAAATTGAAAGAAAAAATGTTTAGTTTTTTATAATTATTAGTCTGGCCACTTGTCCCATGTCATGAATATTGTAATAATCCATTTTGTGTTGTTGTTGTGTTCTAGAAATGTTTGTGTTGAATGTAGGTCTTTTGTATTATGTGTTTAATTATCCTCGGAACCAGAGTCAATTAACAACTGATAATATGGTACTTGGTAGTGTTGAAGGATTAATTTTGACCTCAAGATGTTTTAAGTTTTTTTTGTCGTGCAGTTGCTGCTTAAATAAAGTTCCGTTCATATACTCTTTATTGGAGAATGCAGTAATAGATAATAGTTACAGATTAGTTATATCTGCTGACTTTGTTTATCATCTCAATTTCGTACTATAGTGCTATTTTTAATTGTATTTTTTTACATTGTTAACCTTTACTCTCTATATTATTGTTTAATTAATATTTGGTAATTTTTGTCGTGGCTCAGTATTCATATATACTGCCATTTTGGGTATGGTGCTATATTAAATTTTTACTCAACCCTTTATTTTCGCTCATTAACTTTATCTTTCAAGTGTCTATTTGCCATTTTGTTTTTCTTTGTTGAAATAAAATTGAGAATGGAAATGGGAAATATGCCAAAGAGACAACAACCCGACCATAGAAAAAAAACAACAGCAGAAGGTCACCAACAGGTCTTCAATGTAGCAAGAAATTCCCGCAACAGGAGGCGTCCGTCAGCTGCCCCTAAACAAATATATACTAGTTTAGTGATAATGAACGCCATACTAGTCTTAAATTTTGTTTGAGAGTGATTTAGATTATAAAATAATGCTGACTGTTGTATTTGTATTTGTGACGTGAATGTTTTAAACAGATGGGTATCAAGTAATTGTATATGTATGTACTTTAGTTGATATTATATATCGTATCGTTTCACAGGTTAAATACCTAGGGAAACTACCTATTTAGCCTCAAACCAATTTGCATTTTCTGAAAACACTCTTTTTTCTTCATATTTCATATTACAATTCTATCATTTAGTTGTGTTTCTATCATGCAACACTTTTTGTTCGTGTACATTTTAACAAAATTAGACAATGTAGCTTGTCTAATGAGTAAATAAACGCTCTATGACCCATAATCTTTTTATCATATTTAGAAGGGAAAAAAACATGAAAAAAACTACATCTGGAGAAATTTATAAAAAAAAACCAACATTATATGGACTTTAATTTGATATAAAAAAAGGAAATATACAAAATATGTCGACTTTTCAGTACATCTATGCTATGAACTTTATTTTAAAAGAAAATGCAGTTGTGAGTGTTTAAATGACAGATTTTTGGATTGATAAGTCGGAAGATCACGATTTAGATCTGCTTTGATAAGATACGTTAGTTTTTGTAGTAAATTTCAGATGCCTTCACGCCTTACAGCGTCAGGGTCACATATTTCAAATTATTTTTATTTTCATAATTTCTGATTGCCTTGCTGTCAGCGAAAAGAATTATTTCCAAATGTTTATAATAACTCTAACGAACAATTACAGCTTCTATATCATTTAAAGAAACATTTTCTCTACAATCTAAATTCAATCGGCGTACACGAAATACATGTCTATCCTGTTATCGCTACTCGCTATGAATATTGAACTTTTCAATGATGATTTCAAAATCACGGATCATTATAAAAAATTATCAAAGCACGTTTCTAATCTTGCATAACCGAACATAGAAAAGAACATTCAAGACCTTTAGTGAACAAAATAATAACCGGTACCCTTTTGTCATGTCTTTATAGATTATCGTTGGTTATCTCAACGATATTGATTTTCTTTCTTGAGCCAATACGTCGAAAGTGTGAAAAGCAATCGAGCTGAAAAGACCAATGATAATCTGTCTATCGCTAATTCGCTAATTTACATTAATATGACGACGTTGTTAATTTCATTGACAACGGGCACTAAGTCTTGTTCCCTTAGTTTCTAGCGATATTTGTTCATATCACTCGGCTATGCTCAGAAAGAAAATTATCAGTCAGCAAGTTCAACGGAAAATTTCGTAAAATACCAATAAATGCTATTACCGATAAATTTTATTACCAATAACTTTGCAGCAATATTATACTTGTAATAAGTGCAAAACCAAGTCGGAAACCAAAAGCACCACAGAAAAACATTATCCCTTCATTAAAGGAAGCAGTGATTCCACAACAGCATCCACAAATAAGGAAATTTGTCTGTCTTTATTTAACTCAAGTGAAGTGTGGTAATATAAGTCAGAGTATCTTAGTTTCAGAGGAATAGTGTGTAATATATTATGTCAAGTGATTTCTTTTGGGTCAATTTATTTTAAACAATAAATTTTCTACTTAATTTTGCCATGTAAAGTCACGCGGGAGTTCATGATCAATCTTGTATAAAACTATCTGACGAATAAACGAGTTTCTGACGCGCAGAATTGTGACGTTGAATTGATTCGATTAAATTTTGTTGAAAAGAGCTATAGTTTGTCTAAAAATAAATTGTTCATAAAAGAAACGAGATCAAGGATACTTACACCACACTAAGTTGAAGTGCTTGTTTTTGAATCCTAATTTTGAGTATGTTTATTAAACATATTTGTATTATTCATAATAATTTGTTTTTGTTGAAAGTATATTTAACTTTAGTAACTTTGTGATCTGGATCCAATTTACAGCTTCGAATATGGCACTGAGTGTTAAAGACAAACAAAAATGAAATACAGTTATGAAAAGAAAAGTTTGATCAACATTTCGAGTTAATTTCCAACAGTAGACAGAGGGGAACAAATATTCTTGTTTAAGGAAAACAGTTAGAAAATATAGATCCTGTCACTGCAAAAAGTGTGAAACGATATTTCTCCGCTCGAAACAGTTAATTTTGATATTTAAAGAGCGAGGCTTGCCGAGGTTTAAAAATATATTAACTGTTGAGAGTGGAACAAGATAGTAATACACGAGTGATCGTGATAGAATCTGTTTCTCTTATGTTTTTTTTCTGCTATTTTCAAAGATATGCAGAAAGTTGTGATCTTTATATGTGACATCATCAGAAAAAGTCGCTATTTTTCAGGACGTCACATTAGGAAAATTTGAAGAAAGGAAGGAAATTTTACGTCAAATAAAATTCCGGCTAATCATTTGCTTAGAAAAGATATTTCACTAGTATTGAGAAATACTTTTCTCCCATCTCTCAAGAAATGTGAAAATTGCACAAAAAAAATAAATATTGTTGAGACTTTTTCAGAAAAACTAAAAAGTATGTAAAATATGTATTTTGGTAAACAATTAGAAAAAAATATACTCCAAGAAGCATATGAGAAGTGCATTTTTAGCTCACCTGGCGTCGTCGTCGTCGTCTGTCGTCGTTAACAATTTTTCAAACATTTTCTCCTCTGAAACTACTGAATGGATTTGAATGAAGTGTGTGCTTCGATTTTTGATCCGTCAAAAAACATGGCCGCCGTTACTTAAAATAGAACATAGGGGTCAAATGCAGTTTTTGGCTTATATCTCAAAAACGGAAGCATTTAGAGCAAATCTGATATGGGGGTAAAAATGTTCATTAGGTCAAGATCTATCAGCCCTGAAATTTTCAGACGAATCAAACAAACCATAATGATTGTTGGGTTTCTGCCAGTTAATTGGTAATTTTAAGGAAATTTTGCAGTTTTTGGTCATTATCTTGAATATCATTATAGATAAAGATAAACTGTAAACAGCAAAAATGATCAGCAAAGTAAGATCTACAAATAAGTTAAATATGACCAAAATTGTCAATTGACCCCTTAAGGGGTTATTGTCCTTTAATGACACTTTTTTCACAATTTGTTCATCATATTTGCTAACTTTAAAAAATCTTCTCCTCTAAAACTCCTCAACCAAATTCAACCAAACTTCAACTGAATGATCAGTAGGGTGTATAAAATAAAGTTTGTGTTTTATTTTCTATTTTGTCTAAAAACATGGCCGTCATGGCTAAAAATAGAACACAGGGTAAAATGCAGTTTTTGGCTTATATCTAAAAAACTCCAGCATTTAGAGCAAATAAGACTAGAAGTTAAAATATTTATTAGGTCAAGGTCTACCTGTCCTGAAATTTTCAATTTGCAATTTGCAAAAAAAAATAATTTGTTGTGCTACTTCCAAAAAATAGAAAATATTCTGACCAGAAAAAAAACCATGTCCCCCTACAAGTCCATTGCTAAGTTTTAAGTGTTTGTGTTTTGGTCGCATTTTCTTTATTTATAAACAGTAAGTCATATATATTTGTAATATTGAAGAATTGTTAGCTGTACATGTTTGCCTGGCATGGTTCAATATGTTCAATAAGGCATTGTTTACCAGGTGAGAGATTCAGGCTCTTGAGAGCCTCTTGTTAATTTTAATTAATCATCTTCAAAGTGTCATGTTGATTATTCGATTAGCTCAATAGTTTTACTCGAATAACATAAGTGAAATCAGAATCATTAAAAAAAGAAATAAGTGTCACAGCTCCATGCAAAGTGCTGACAGTTTTCTTTTTCAACAATCGAAACCTTTTTACCAAGATGTGTAAAGCTTAGCTTTTTGTTCAATGAAGCTATCACAAAACCTGAACCTGAAATTGAGAACATTCCAAGATGCAGAGTGTATATTAGTTATTGTCATTTTCTTTGTTCGATTAGTTGTGTAACAAAGCTTAGATTTAATGACGATATCTTACTTTTCTTGCGCTTGGTAAAAAATCCAACATTACAATGAATAAGGGGAACAATACAAGCACTGTTATACCCCCACACCCAAGGTAAAGTGCTGATTTTCTGTAGTCTCGAGCACACTGTCTTCTTCCACGGTATGATGATAAAGTTTTCTTATCTACTTTGTATGGGAGATATGTTTGTCTATCATGTTTATTGTCTGAAGGATCTGTATAGTTCCATAAGCAGTCGCATGGGGTTGTACAAGTCACACGATGTTTGGTTAGGTTAGCCACAGTTGTTGTTTCATCTGCAGTTGATGCTCCATTAGTATGTATTTTCCTAAGTGTAGACATTTTATCAGATACTGACGTTCCTCCAGGTATTAATGACGACGTACGGGAGACATCTGCGGTTGAAGTATCAATATATGATTTACTTGGAGTATCAGAACTAATATCAAATATGGTTGACAGCTGCTCAGTTGCTGCAAATAGAAAAAAAAATCAACAAACCAAGCACCTTTTACATTACATTCGTGAAAATATTTTTTTTTATTATTTAACCTGTGAAATCTTGGAATTTATAAATAAGTCTTTGAAATAGTTTCCTTATACTAGTATGTTTGTAAAATAAGACAAAAATTCCTGATATCTTTGATGAGTTTTATTATACCAGACAACATGCCAAATAAATAAATAGTAACTATATGTATGCGAAACATGCCAGATAATTAAGTAATGACTTCGTTGTCTGAGTTAACTAAGTAGTCGAACGTCTGTATTACAAGCCTGCTAATACTATGGAAGCTGAGTTCTTAACTAATAAGTAAAAGACATTCAAAATAGTTGGCAATGCACCGTATGTACATGTTGGCTGCTACTTACATTACACTTTATTATCAATTTTATGACTACATTATGATTCGCATACAAAACAGGAGACTCCTAACTTGTCGACGTACCGATCTTGCTCCTTTTGAAGTTGATGGTATTCCATCTATTTTTTATTTTTTTTAACTTTTCAATTAAATCGTATCTTTGAATGTTGCCTTTATATATGTACTTTGAACATCAAGTGTGTGACATATGGTCAGTTGAAGGAATTGAGTAGTTATGACGTCTTTAGATGCGATACTGTGCTTGTCACCAAGTACACTTGCTCAACGTTGGAAACCATTCCATACATTAGCATAAATTAATGTATATTTTTGTTCTGACATACCAAGTTAAAAAAAATGAAAATAAGAAGATGTGGTATGATGAGACAACTCACTTCAAGATACCAAATACTGTAAATATTAACAATTATATTTCATAGTTATCTGATGCATGCATACACTCAGGATGTCTTTATTTTTTTTTCAATAATTCGAGTATTAAATTTTTCCTCCAATAATCAAGTCAGACCTATATAGAATAAGAAGATGTAATGTGATTGCACATTAATTGAAATACCCACCACAGAGATATTGAAAAAGAAGTTTCCAACTATAGGTTATAGTTCAGCCTTCAACAATGCGCAACATTAATAGCAAGAAACGGAAGGCCTCAATATGACAAGACAAAAATAAACCTAGAAACTCAATTGAAAGATCAATGTCCTGATTCATGATGCGGGTTTTAACTAGTTTATTTACTTTTCGACTTACCATTCACCTCGCAGATGACATTATTTAGAGAACTGCAGTCGTCGTCATATAATTTTCCTCTATATACGTAAGCACATAAGTTGTTCTTTTCCCGATTATCTGGCTGTAGGGCAACTTCAACATACAAATAAAGGATAATAGTGTATATGCTATATGATAGAAATAAACTCATCATAGCTACCAGGATTAAATTTGTATTTACGCTAGACGCGCGTCTTGTCCACAAAATACCTACCAGCGACGCTCGAATCCAAAAAAAGTTGAAAAGGCAAAGTAAAGTACGAAGTAGAAAAAAATCCCAAAAGTTATGCAACATACAGCTGAGGTTAACCATACCTGAGGTACAAAAACCCTAGTATTTCAAAAATTCAAAATGTTTGTAAACAGTTAATTCATCAATAGGACCATATCAATGATATTTCATGTCAGCACAGTGCTGACTACTGGGCTGGTGATACCCTCGGGGAATTAAAACTCAACCAGCATTGGCATCGGCCCAGCGATGATAAATAAACTCATCATAGATAAATAGGATTAAATTTTTATTTACACCAGACGCGCGTCTCGTCTCGTCCACTCGTGCTCTTTTTGGGGTCTATTTTTAACGGAATTATGAATCTTAACCGCCCAAAGTTATCTTCTCTCTCCCTCTTTTTGAGATGCAAAATAAAAAATAAAACACACACACTATAAGAAATGGACCACTCATCGTTTTTCCTCTCTGTCTTGTAACAACGAATTAATATCAAAATAAATTTTGTTTCTATTTTATAGATACTTGTAGAAATACAAATAAGCTAGACAAGAAAAATAAATATGTATTTAACAGTTTAAAAGAAACTGCAAATGAAGCTCCTGATCATTTTCAGCAGTAAAAAGTCACTGCGTGTACGGTAGATTAGTATAGTTACTTTTAGAGACTGGATATTAATTCGTGTCCTATAACTTTACCACTTGTAAGTTAAACTGTAAAATAATATTTGTTAAGATATGAATATAACTCTTTATACCTTTTTGTAAATCATTCTTTTAATTCTGGTGTTAAATAACGGCAACTTATGTTTCACATCCAAAATTTGTTAACCTGTACAATGTATGATGCATTTTATAAAGTCGTGTCGAAATGAAGGATAATAATTTAGAGTAAATTTCGTGACTGCTGTCGTAGGTGTCAATTTTAGCATCTATGCACCGATGCATCTATGCATCTAAACCTGTAATTCAGTTGTTGTTTTTTTTTTTATGTTTTACATATTTTCTTTAATTTTTTTTTATATGAATAAGGCTGTTAGTTTTTTCCTTTGAATTGTTTTACATTGTCATTTCGGGACCTTTTATAGCTGACTTTGTGGTAAGGTCTTTGCTCATTGTTGAAAGCCGTACGGTTACCTATACTTTTCTTAATTTCTGTGTCATTTAGGTCTCTTGTGGATAGTTGTCTCATTGGCAATCATACCACATCTTCTTTTTTATATTTCAATGAAAAGCTAGAGCATTGTGAAACACTTACATCTACTTCCACCTTGGTACCACCACATATTTGAAATGTTTTCAAGTGTTCCGTCATTCCAAATATACATACCATCTGCGTTATAATCTGTGAGTCCTATCCAACAGGAACTTTATAAGAGAAACACAAAACATCATTCATGTCATTATTTGGGATAATATAACAAAAATTAAACACAAATACCCAACTCGGAGGAAAACTAAAAATGGATAGTCCGTAATCAAATTGCAACATCAAAGACTAAAACACATCAAACGAATGGATAATAACTTTCATATCCCTGGTTTGGTACAAGCAATTTCGTGTGTAGATAGTGATTGATTAAACCTTGTTTTGAAGCTACATAAACCTCTCACGTCTGGAACATTTAAACCAAGAAATTCCGAAAATCGAATGAAAATAGCAGCAAGAAAAATTGCTAACTTTTGGACAAGTGAAAAGGCAGGATATCTATTCATTAATTAGATCTTCTGAACCTCTCACTTCTTGCTGAAGTCATGATCACACAGTGCCTTCAATATTGAACAAATGTATTCGTTCAAAATATTTAACATTATCATTTGAACATTTTTCCATTAAGTTTTAGAGTTTAGTTACAAATGTATGTTTCAAATTTCAAGTTAAACTATTAATACGAAGAGCGGAAATCAGCTGTTCTCTGTCTTTGTTTATTTCCCATGTGTAAGTCAACGCATGAAACCTATCAACATGACATATATATTAATTCTTGTGGCTTTGGTTGGAAACCATGTGCTTTGTCTTAGAGTTTAGAGTTTAGTTACAAATGTATGTTTCAAATTTCAAGTTAAACTATTAATACGAAGAGCGGAAATCAGCTGTTCTCTGTCTTTGCTTATTTCCAATGTGTAAGTGAACGCATGAAACCTATCAACATAACATATATATTAATTCTTTTGGCTTTGGTTGGAAACCATGTGCTTTGTCTTTATGATATTTTGTGTTTCTTTGTTACATATTTATTTGTTTTTATTGTGATTAAAATTATAACTCAATATTGACTGCTGAACAATATTTTTAGGACATTTTTACCTGTTATGTCAATGTGTTTTGTTTGCACATTGTTGTCTATATAATGGTATATGATGCGACTACCATACAAGTGATAGGTTTAGCAAGCTAAAAAACAGTTTTAATCCACCATTTTCTACATAAGAAAACAAATGACTGTACCAAGTCAGGAATATGACAGTTTTTATATATCCGGTTTTCTTCGGCGTTCTGTATTTTTGTGATTTTACTTTTTTTAAACGTCTTCTAGGGTAAAACAGGCAATTCATTTGCAATGACGCAAATTCTAGTGGAAAATGACGATATTGTCATGATATAAATTGCTCTTTTATTAGGCTGATATAGACTTGGAGAACATTTTGTTCTAGCCATTACATAAAACATGACCAGATAGAAGTATTGGTCATTCGCGTGTGGACATAACTGTATAATAATCTGATACGCAGATGTGACATAACAACAATATTTAGTCAACAGAATAACGAAGCAGATATAACCAAGAATAGCTAGACCTGTATCATGTGTATTGTTGAAACACGTTTGCTCAGTAATTCATTTGAACCAAATAACTCACATAACGATCCGTGCGGTTTATATTAACTACATATTTCGGTCATTTTAAACTTACATCTGAATCATATAACACGGTATTGATTCTTTCAGATTTTACCAGATCCGAGTTATACTTTGGCTACATCTTGCACCTTACAATTTTCGAAAATATCTTTTATGTAATGTCATTGATTGTTCTATTAATAATCTACAATGGATTTGGCTTGTGGAATAAATATCCTGCCAAATTTTTCATTGTCCAAAAGTCTGTAATTTCCCTTGTGGCCCGTATTCAATTACTTTTAGATATACTAGAGCATGTAGAGTACAAATGCGAAATAAAAAGTTGAAAAGTATCCAAAACATATGTTTCACATTGAGGTGAAAAATATCTCATTAAGCGTGCATAAAAATATTTGAAAAAAATTGACAACTCGGACCACTTTCACATATCAAGTTTTGGCCGGGAGTTTTGGCTACTTGATATCAATAGAGATACAGCTGGTTCAATGGTGGCACTGTTCATCAGTACCATTTCTTGGTGAACACAACATCACGACACGACCAATTAGGTCTCTTATTTTGCAATTGAGTAATAATAATACGTTTATTACTCACCATCCAAAACTGGTACTGATCCATTTCGCAACTAAACTTGATTTCGGCATTATAAGTTCAGCTCCATCTTCCTTACACATATCCAATGCTTCAGTATATATTACACCATCGAACTTCTTTCGAAAGAGTTTATAACACAAAAATCCATCTTTTACCCATCCGGATTCGCAAGATCCTATATCAAATAGATGCATTTGTATCGATTACTAAATGGTATTGCACAAAAACTTAAGGAATATTGATTGCTAATTTAGTTATTATTCATCTATGTGCAATTTCAGTCAGGTTAATGACAAAAAATAAATATTATATCAAGTGTAAGGTGTAAGATCATTTAGACCGAACTTGAGCACAAACTTATTGCAAACCATGAATAAGATGACATGCATGAAATACATAACTTTGATTTTTTTTGTATATTTAGTCCAAAAGAACTTTAGTGTTTCTGTCTGTTGTTTCGTTGTTTTCCTCTTATAGTTAATGTGTTTCCTTCGGTTTTACTTTGTAACCGGGATTTGTTTTCTCTCAATCGATTTATGACTTTCGAACAGCGCTATACTATTGTTGCCTTTATTTACCCGTATTTCCAACGTCTTTCTGACAAATAACACCTTGATGGAATGAGCATATTTGATCATATAACTCGCCAGTAGACCTTCCTATCCCTATACATAGAGAGGGATTGTATGGTTGTACTGTAGAAAAAAATATATACATTGTTTGTAAAACAATATTCCATTCTCAAACTACTACCTATTTTTGTAAAATAAAAAAGGGAAAATTATTCAACCAAATGTTATCAAATATTTTATGACATTGTTAAGAATTGTTCCGTATTAATTAAAAGTTTTACAGAGTTGTTCAACCTAATTCTTTGCAACTCTGATAGGAAACTTATCATGTATTAGACATTCACTACATTTGAAATTAAGTGGATAGTTGTCTCATTAGACATCATATCACATCTCTTTATCTTTTTTATATCCCAACCATCTTATGTACCAACATTTGAACTGCTGAGTGCCAACGTATTATTGGACTAAAAATAAATATGTAAAGCCGATTTCATATTATCTCATTTTCCAAATGTTTTTTTTAACAAAAGACCGTATCTAAATATATAGTAAAGATATCCAATTAAGTTAGATATCTTTTAAATCAAACACGACATTTTATAGATTAAATCCAATATCTAATAGATTAAATCAGCGGTCTTATAAATCAAATATAAAGTTTTTCTTGGAAAAATATATTTTAAAATGATATCATATATCTTAAAAACTATATGAAATATTCAACTTCTATAAAGCATATCTTATCAAGTTCAAGTTAAACAGATGTATAACAAGTTATATCAGATATCTTGAAATTGAATAAATGTTCAAACAGCAAACCATATATAAGTGTCGAATCATTTCAGAAGTTACATCCGTACTTAAACGACTAAAGGTAAATGATGAAGAAACTATAATCCTTTTTAATCTTGACACATGTTGATTTTGTATTTTATTTTCAAGTTCTGTATTTTGTATATTCATAGTCGGAAAAGTAAAAGTCTATGAAAATTTGTTAACCCTCTTTCTAGACTTGGGTCGATATAGTGTTTCACATTCAGACACTGAGGCTGTTCAAATCTTTTGACGGAGATCTTATTTTTTCCTTATTTTTTCGTGTTTTTCGTTGTTTTATTGATTGCGAAACGCAAAATTCTCTCATTTTCATAAAAAAAACCTGTATTTCCAGTATTATATTTCAGCTGATTACACAATAATGATACAAGATTGATAGCAGTCATAACAAATGTACATGTTCTGTCAAATTTCTATGGATTTATCCTTACCAATTTTAGCATACACTTTTTTCATAGTAACGTGTTCATTAAAAATATCATTAAGACTATTTCTACCAAAAATTAAATTGTATTTTGGAAACAAATACATCTGTTTTGGTTAGGGACGTCATTTAAGTTAAAACATGTCAGACTTGTAAATTATATTAAAATTTATTTGTCCCCAATATGTATAGTGCTGGATAAAATTTTATTTTGTAAAAGCAAATTGTTCTTTGGTTTTCAGCTGTAAATGCATATTCTTTTTTATTCAAATCCGTCTGTTGTCCAGCAATTTCACATTGCTAGTGAAATATATAGAAAGGGAATATTAACCCTATTGTTTTGAATGACTAGAGGAAGCCTTAGGTATGGTTTAACACCAACATTTGCGTATTTCTATGAAACTTACTTGCCCATTGAACTGCACCATTTTCCTCATATTCAGTGTCATCCTTCCATTTCCAAACAACGCCCATGTAGAATTCTAGTCCAGCCCATAATCTTAATTCCCGACTGTTGATAACAATATATATTGTAATAAAAAAAGAAGATGTGGCATGATTGCCAATGAGAAAATTGTTCACAAGAAATTGAATGACACAGAAATAAACAACTTTAGGTCTCGGTATGGCCTTCAAGAATGAGCAAAGCCCATACCGCATAGTTAGCTTTAATAGTCCGTAAAATAATAGATTTATAAAATTCAACATAAATGACATACCTGTTGTCATAACGTGTTGGCTGTATTTTCTGTTTTAAAAGTTAACTTTATATATTACTCTATATTTACATGTTCATTGCATGTGCTTCTTCATGAAATACTTTATATACATTTTTTGAAAGCACATGCTATTACTTATTACAATGCATACGGTGTTATTGTTTAACGACTGTATCATCATCAGATTGTTTGAATTTTTTTCAATCTTTTAATTCGTGCTTTTACAAATAAAAAAAAATGTTGTTTAATAGACAGTTAAAATATTCCTTTGGATTGCTTCAGAAAACTTATGAATTTTTTGTCTTTAAAAACAAAAATTCACATCAACTTTTGTCGACATAAAGACTATCACGATTAATATCAATTCTTTAATGCTACAATGTGAGGTGTCTAAATGTGGTGTGTATGAAGTACACCTTTCAAACATACTTTGTATTATCAGTAAAGAATCAGATTTGCTGTCCTTAATCCTGGTAAATTTGCTTTTTATTGAGTACCTATTGAAATTGTCGTTTAATTGTCCTCATACTGAATATGCATTAAATATTTGTATAAAGACATAAAGCATACATCAACCAATTAAGATATCAAATTTTCATTTTAATAGCATTTTGCACACAAGCAAGCTACTTATACTTAGTCGAAGAATCTTCATACTATGTACTACATGTATATATAAATTGGTAGACTTGAGATGCATTGTTTGTATCTGGCTATCTAATCATTAAATTCCTTTAATGTCAAAAAAAGGGACCTCTGTCTCAATTAACAACACAATTTTATTCTTCGGTCTCGGGTAAAGTTGTACTTACAATATAAGTATTGTAATGTAAATAAAGCAAAGTTGTACTCACAAAAGTGAACTGTACAGATGTGACTCTGTGCTTGTATTTAGTATTATCAATTCCGATTCAGGGTTCTCTTTTTGACATTTTCGTGTACCATTTGCAACATTTGAGACGACTGCTTTGAGACAGATGGATTCATGTAAAACCCAGTTTGGATCAGGGCAAGTCAGTTCACCTGTTAAAAAAATCCGTTATGTATTATAATATGGAAATCACATGTCAATTCAAATTAAGAAAAAATGTTTTATCTTATATACATTGATGCAAAAGTCTCAACTTAGCATTTTTTCTTGAAATGTCCTGTATCGAGTTATATATCGTGGAATATGGCAGTTGTTATCAAATAGTTCGTTACAATGTTTCAACAGCCTAAGCACGGAGGAAAACATGTGATGAAAGACTGTAAACAAACGTGTACTGTTAGATAAATATTAGTTAAAAGTTCTTTAAGAACAAATTAATTACACCAAATCATATAACAACTGTTAAAAACAAAGTTTTAATAACAACAAGAACAAGGGGGAAGCAAAGAAAAACGAAACATCAAATGATCGTGCTATCAATTCAACTTTTTATCACGTGATCCATCATCCCTAGTTAATAAGCCTAAAATTAATATTTACTGAATTAAACATTATTTTTCATAATGCAAAACAAATTCTTTATGTAGAAAAATATGCATAGAGGATGTAGTTCATTATCCATGCATTGGTTCAATATTTCCATAGTTGAGACTGATTCAGTAAGGAAACAGACAGGTTAAAAAATCATGCAAAAATACTAAACTCAGAGTTAAATTCAAAAATGAGATTTCGAAAAACGGATCAAATCTAGCGGTATCAATCAAAACGGGACAAAACGTGATGGCCAAACACAGGTAGAAGAAACACCATTTCTCTTTATCATGTGTCAGGCAATTGATAACTTAAGTGAAGGAAGGGGGAGGTGACGACTTCAATAATCACAGAAAAAATTGCTTGTTCCGGACAGTTGTACGGCTGTACGGTATAGTGACCACATTTCCTATCATCAACTAACGCACAGAAAACCTACAGATTGACTAGCACAACTAAGCTATGTCACTCATAGCTTGTATTACATTTGACTACCTCGAGCAGTTTCGAAATGACTAAGAAAACATGACATTTATAAACTGTTGAAAATAAATTCATCATAGATACCAGGATTGAAATTTGATATTTACGTCAGACGCGCGTTTCGTCTACAAAAGACTCATGAGTGACGCTCGAATCAAAAATTGTTGAAAAGGCCAAAACAAAGTACGAAGTTGAAGAGCATTGAGGACGAAAAATTCCTAAAAGTTTTGCCAAATGTACCATTATTCATCCTTATACATCCTATTACCAAATACACAGAGTCTGAAAAAACCATACTATAAACTCGACCAGTGAGGTCCAGTAAAGATTTTATATAATCTCGAAAGTACTTAACTGTACTTAACTGTATTTCACTTTGGTCTCAACTTTAGTCAATAAGTCTGATACAGTACTTGGTATAGGCTGAAATATTCTCGACAAATTCTTGACCACTGCTAGTTGTCTGTTGTTATTAATGTATAACTTTCATTTTGTTTATTTTCTTTTGTTTTCTATTCTGACATCGGACCTAGACGTCTCTTAACCTGAGTTTTACTATGCGTACTGTTGTGCGTTTTTCTTTTTTTCTACATTGGTATAGCTAGGGGAGGGTTGAGATCGCAAACAAACATGTTTAACCCCGTCGCATTTGTTCGCCTGTCAACAACCTGGAGCCTCTGGCCTCTGTTAGTTTTGTATGCTTTTAAATTTTCGTTCCCGTCCATTATCACTGAACTGGTATACATTTTTGTTTAGGGGACAGCTGAAGGACGCCTCCGGATGCGGAAGTTTTTCGCTGCATTGAAGACCCATTGGTGGCCTTCGACTGTTGTATTTTCTATGGTCTCTTTGACATATTCCCCATTTCCATTCTCAATTTTATTTGACCAGTCTCGACCTGTATTGACTTGTCTTGCCCTTTAAAATAAGTCTTGACTCGTCTGAATCAGCACATCAAACTCAATTATAAGTTGATCTTACAAAATTCCAGGTTATTTAGTATTTGGTTCATTGCTGTAATATTTAAGGATTTAATAAATAGGTAAAAAAGCTAGAATTTTCAGTTCGAACTAAATGTAGATAGACATCTTTTCAAAATAAACTTTGATTTTCATAGAATTATACAACAATCTGAGTCATTTAATGATCTTACAGAATGTCATGTTGTTTGGTAATGTTTTTCGTATTGCCTTCAAATTTGAATATTTAATTGAGACTTCTATTAGAGTTTAGTCAAAACTGAATATTTTAGCTTTTTTTTTACCTAAATAGAAAGGCTTAATCCGATTAAATTAAAAGCAATACACCAAACAACCTGCAGAAATTCTGTAAGATGTATGTACATGTATAATTGAGACAACTATAATGTTTTTTTGAAAGTCTGAGTTGATTTGAAAAAATAATTAAAGCTGACTATCTGAATTTAATCAAAACGGAAAATTCTGGCTTTTTTCATACCTGTGTGTTAAATCTTTTGATTAAGTGCTGTCTTTTTTTGGACCTAACTTGGTTTCCTTTTCATAACTTAAAGTATCTCTTTATCTTTCATTAGCAAATGATTAGTGAATACTGAATTATTGGAAGATTTTATTGTCATTTCAATATTTAAATATTTCACCATGAACTTTCTTTTCTATGATGTTTTCCATTTTCATCCTTTAATACCCTACTAACTGTACTAAATGGACACCATATTTATCAAATACAAATTACTTACATGTTAAAATTTTATACTGATGCGTACGGAAGCCTTTTAGGGCATAGCTAGTCTACTTTTTACAATAACAGATTTTCGATTTTGATATAACAAATTATTTATTTGATATAACAGATTATAATTATCTAATATCACAATTTATTAATTTGATATAACAAAAAAGGAAATTTGATATGTCAAATTACTTATAAATGGATACGGGTTATCCCCCTTCTCTATTTGACAGAAAGTATATCTTAATGCAACGATTAAACTGTTTAGATATAAACCTAAATGTTTTTTTTGCATTGCTCATGATCTGAATTCCTTCTTCTATATATACAACGTTATTAAGGTGCTCAGATTATATTCGTGTGGTCTTTTCTAACAGAAATTGAATTTCCACAATCATTCGAAATCTCACGCATGTTTATGTATTTAAAAAACACCACTTCCAAACCAAAAATATTTGTTGAAACAATTTTTTTTAATACAAAAGCAGTGATATAGGAAGATGTGGTATGAGTGCCAATGAGGCAACTCTCCATCCAAGTAACAATTTATAAAAGTAAACCATGATAGGTCAAGGTACGGCCTTCAACACGGAGCCTTGGCTCACACCGAACAACAAGCTTTAAAGGGCTTGTATTTCATATCTGTTTACCTTCAATCAAAATTAATACCAACATTATAATTATAATCTTTATCAAAAAACGTTTTTGACTTTTCGATAAAAAGTTAAATAAAAAAAAAAACTCCTTAAGGGGCTCGCGGGTCTAAATTGATTTTTTTTTAATTTAATATAGGATTTCGATATATTTTTCTATAAATGAACTTTATGTTATACTCTATGGAAAAATCAAATAAAAAAATGGGGTCACCGTTCATTTACGCTCACAATCTGCCTTCGACAGAAGAATACATTTTTGTTAATGTACTTTTTTTTCTGTTGAACAAATAGGAGAAATAGCGGTAATATCGAAATAAACAAAGAACTAAATTACAGAATCGCTTAAATTTTACAATTTTTTAGTTTATGTACAGCTTATTCGGAAACAACAATAAAAAATATAGGTCACTGATGAGTCAAAAAGATATTTCAATTTTATAAAATAGAAAGGGAGATAATTTGGAGCTTTTACAATGATGTCTACATTTTAAAAGTCAGCTGGGGCCAACACGGATTGATGATTTTTTGGAATGATTTTTTGTGCCATATGATAAAGTAACAACTACTTAAAGTAATTAATAAAATTTGTAAAGAAAAATAAATGTTTAATTTTTTTCTGAAAATCTTATACCCGCGAGCCTCCTTAATTTGGAAGGTTAATGGACAATTAATATGTGTGATAGTTATACAACTCTATTAGAGTATGTGTAAAGGGAATATTGAAAACCTCTTGATCTATCAAAGCATACGTTATCACATTTGTAAATATGAACATTTCTGTTAATCTTATAAGATCCTATAAAATGAAGTGGTAGAATCGTAAACAAAATGATTATAATTATAGATAAAAGGACTCCTTGAGGAACGTACTTATCAAAAACGTAAACAGAATGTTGTAATTAAAAACATAGTTGACACCGTTTTACAAGTAAGTAGTTATGTTTCTGAGCTTTGTAAACGTAATTATCAAAAAGAGAGTCAATTTTAAATTGAAAATCTAATGAATGCAGATACGAAAAGAAAGTTGCATGATTTCTTGTCATATTTAGAAATTCAATACAATGATATTCAGTTACAGTTTTTATATAGACTTCTTTCAATGTCTATAAAAAAAATCACGAATTTGTCAAATTACTCATCCATCCGCTCAATAATCTCGTCCGAACCTCACACATTTGAACACCGATTTACTCCTTGAAATGAATGAGTACAGGAATTTAAATATATTTAAAATAAAAAATTCGGAACCTACCTGCTATTAATATTGGTCTGAACAAACTTAACCAAATTAATTCCTTTAACATTGTTTGTTTATGTCTGACATTGTTCAGTTAAAATGTCGTCATGATAAAACACTATGATCTTTTTATTCACTGATTAAAATGGGGCGTTATTAACAAGCCAATAATATTTCAAACCATTTTGGCTTGGAAATCACGTGATATTAAAAGTAAATGATTTCACTGTATTATTTCAGAAACAACAAATTGAGTATTATGTTATCAGAAGACTAAAACGAGACAATGATTTATACAAATGAAAAATAGAAAAACATCAAAACACAAATGTACAATTAGTTTTATATGAACAGCTAAGTTTATTGATGTTTTAGATTGAAGATTTTAACTAGTCTACTGATGTGCAATTTATTATCATATTGGTTATTTTTTTGCAATCGGTTATTGTAATTGAGAACTAATCTTTTGTGCTTTTTGTATTGCAGGATGGAATAAAGGAATTTATAAACTTTGAATTTGAACGTATTTCATTCTTTTTTGTGAAAATTATTTTTGATCTTAGGCATTGAATGCGTTTCTTATTCTACATTATAAACATTATATAATTACCAATGGTGAATAGTTTTTTTCAGATGATCTGTGCCCTTTAATGCATTTTAACATGTTTCTGTATGTGTTGTTCACAATATCCTTTGATCTTTTTCAATGTTAATGTTTGATTGTAAGTGACAGTCTCAAACGGAGCAAGCACACTAAAGTAATGATATTATTGCTTTCTGTCTCTACATTGAATAGTTATCCTCGAAGTTTGTTGTTGAAGCACGTTCTGAAGAATCATTGTGTTATGTGTATTTAATTGTGATTTTTTTGCTTATTTCGTGTACAAGTTGCAGTTCGATACATGTACAGAATTATTCTACATTAATACTTACTACTGACTAAACGGGCACAGCAGAGTGAACGCGAATTTACTCGAGAAACATTATACATAACTGTTATAATTTACTCAATGCACTAATTCAAGTTATAACCTGTACAAACGTACCTCGCACATGTAATAAAATGAACAAAATATAGCTTAAAAAGGGTTTTAGTTTGTACAAAACTTAAGATAAATTTAAATAAATCTAATAATATCATATTCGAAAATGTGTTGAAAAATAGAAAATAGTTATCAAAAGCAAAACAAACGTGCATTATTAACAGCTTGCATAACCTTCTACATTTTTTCATATATTTTAGAAATATTTTTATATTTTTAATATTTCTTGCCAGAGAAAGAGACATATGGAACATATGCCTTCACAAAAATTTTGTTTGTCTACATTTAACAAATTTGCAATTACTTTTCTTACATTCTCACAAAGCCTTGCCCTCCGCCCAATGATATATTACGCACAATCTTTCTCACACTAATATCTTTCATTTGGGACTTCAGACATATCTAACGTTGCATTTGCAATACTTTGAACCTGGTTTCTCCTCAAATATCCCTTTAGTTTGTCAATTTTTATTGCCTACGTGTTACTTGTATGCTTCTCTCGTCGACAGGGCCTTTAACAACGGAGAGAATTGAGATGATAACATTATCACACGTTGAATTGGCAGAGAACAGTTAATTTAGTGCAATTTATCATAATAGGCATATACATGTAAGACAGAAATGTCGATTGCATTCAGTTTAAATTAAGTAAGAAATAAGAGTGAGTCTTTCAAAGAAGGATATTTGAAGTCATATCAACATTTCGTAATCGAAAAATACTTTCAGGAAGGATAATACGTATTTTCAAAGATTGTATAGCAGATCTCAGCATTAAAAAAATAAAAGACCTCTTCATACATGTTTTGTATAATAAACTCATTTCGGGAGTAACATCCATAAGGAACGACCAAAGCCCCAAATAGCCGGTGTTCTCTATTACAAAAAAATTAAAAATAAATACCAAACTGCAAGGCAAATTAGAAAAAGTCGACAAACACTGACAATAGCGAACGCTATCATTTAAAGATACAAGTGAAAAACTTCTGCCAAAACGGGGAATCACAAATAAAGCCAAACCCTTAACTGGTGACTCGAAAAGTGACAAAGAAAATAGGGAATTTGTCAAAGAGACAACAACCCGACCAAAGAGCAAAACATAGCCGAACTCACTAATGGGTTTTCAACACAACGAGATTTTCCCGCACCCGAATACGTATTTTAGCTGGACCATAAAAAAATGTATACTACCTCAATGACAATTGACGTCGTACCAAACTCCGAAATATAATATATAAATGAACTTTATTTAGAAATCATACAAGACATATAAAGACCAGTTGCTCCTGCATTGAGACAGGCGCACAAATGCAGGGGGTTAAACACATGAAACATTTGTTGTGAGATTTCAACCCTCCCCATACATCTAGTCAATATATAAAATAAAGACACAGCAAAAGGCATGAACTAGCTTACCAAAAAATAATTTAAAAAGACGTATGTAGTGGCGAAAGACTGACAACTTGGTGAATTATATTCCAGAGCTTGCCAGTTCATCACCAGCGATATTGAACTAATCAAAAAGATGAGATAACATATATATCGGTTACTTTCTATTATGTGCTTTTACAAGTGTACAGCCCTTATGATTTTATGTTTACTGTATTCTGTATTAAGATTTCTCACGTACTATAGCAATATAAACTACGATGTTCAGAATTACGGTTTCTTCTACAATAAAAAAAAAAGAATATAATGAACACAATTGTCAGGAAGAAAACTTAAAATTCCAATTAGTGTTTAATAGAGTGCCCTTATTACACTTTTTTCTTTTATGATACACTTCAAAGCATATATTAATTAGTTTTTGATAAACTGTCAGACTTATTTCAAACATGCCAAATACTTGTTTTTATATTAGAAACAGTCTTTGTTAAAATCCTTTCATTTGCAACGAGAATTGAACAAGGAAGATCTTTCAAATATATTTTGATAAAGCAAAAAACTGTATGAATAATTGATCATTACATATTCAATAATGGCATTTTAAGTTTTTCTTTATATCATTTGACAAGAAATTTTTCATGCATGAGTGATATTCCTTTTAAAAATCCTCTAAGACGTGTTAACGACAGTATGCAATTAGTTTCAGGTCTCCTAGTTAATGAATAAGTTGAAAGTATACATGGTGTATTGTGAAATTGCGTCGGAATAGATTCAGAAGGAAACAGTTTCTTCAACTCTGTAATTTGTTTCTTAAATTTGACATTTGAAACAAAGCAAATTCGAAAAACCACGTCACTTTCTGTGTAGTTATTCCTTAAAAAGATTAAATTCATCAGATGGATACAAAGTAGAACTACATCTCACATAAACAAGTGGATATGACAGGGTCTTATATATCGATCTCCACAATAAAAATGCTATAATTACAAATCCAAAAGTACTCGCTGTTATTGACTGCTAGATAACATCTAATACACAAATCATGCATCTAAGACTTAAATATCTTCAGTACATATCTATAACATCCGATCAATGGATTTAGTGCAAAGGCGTCATTAAAAGTAAGAGAACTGCATGAATGACCAGCAGAGCCAAGAAACTGGTTTTGGCAGATTTTTGAGTTATTAATGTTCATATGTTTATAATAATAGTATTCATTTTGACTTTAATTTACTGATAACAAAATCAATATAAATACATATAAAAAGTTTTCTAAAATTAAATAAGTGTATTCACATGTGCCACGTTTCAATAACATTCTATTTATATTTTCAAAAAAGTTCATGAACCACTAGATTAACTTCACAAAACCTATTCAGAAACGACAGTATACTTAAATAGACAATGAGAAGGAGCATGATATAAATGTTTCCTTATTCACATGTTACCCCATTGTATGTTATGTCAGTTGGAGGTTTTTGTCAGTTGATAACCAGTTTTCACATTTACCTCAGGTATAGGAAAACAATTAAAAGTCGTCAGTGCATGAAGTGTGTTAAAATTTGGCACACAAAATAAACAGACATAATTAATGCCGCAGTAGTTATTCGTGGTTTAAATCTCGTTAATGAATTTTACTTACAGAAAACTGAGATTGGTCACTGTAATAAAGCAATATGCAGGTTTATGAATTAAAACTAAAAAAGATAACTAAAAAAAGTAAAAATATTTTATTTAGCAGTATATATAAAAACATAAATCTTGCCTTATGTAAAAATCATACTGATATTGTTCCCCCGAATAGCTGCGTCTTGTGTTTCAAATCGTCAAAATTTAAATATCAGGATATAGTTATGCTTAAATGGTATAATTAACAACTTTACTTCTAAATATATTATTCAATGCCCCCTAGTTTAAAAAAAATGAAGAATGGCAATTTTTTATAGAGATGGCAGGTATTCAAAGCAACATAAGCAGTGATAAGTTAAACCGACAATGTTATCTGTTTTATCATGTTTCTGATTTTGTCCTTTTTCAATGGATACGAATTTTGAATAGGAGTGATTTTCATTGGTATCTAACTTCTCCTTTTCCGGGAAGGAGGAATAAAAAATAATGAATAGACTACTGTCAAATAGATAATAATATATCATTTAGTTGTAAGGTTGGATGTTAGAACTACATTTTGTTTTCGTCCATAGAAACTAGAAACTTTAGATACCAGAGACCACAACAATTCTATAAAAAAAACATAGTATTTATGTTAAATAAAATTTAGGACCTTGAATTAGATGCAACAGTAGTATATCGATAGTATAAATTATAAATCAATTCGGACATTATCAAATTGACATGGTAAACGAACGAAACCTAATGATATGGGATGCACTGTAGCATAATTTGGGGCTACAAGGGAAGAAGAAGAGTAAATATTTTGTCAAACCAAATTTAACTATTATGTGCAAAATTAGATTAATACCTCTATGTAGAATGTTATATTCTAAATTAACAATAACAAGCCTTTAAAAGCCAAGACTATGAAATCAATGTCTCCTAACTTTTGTGCTATTTTCTTATTTCTTGTTCGGTGTGAGATATATATTTCTCCTCACTGGTGAAAAATTTGTTCCAGGCAAACGATTCGTCGATGTTAGATTCTGACGTCAACTTTTCTCGATTTATTCTGAAATTTATTATTGTCACATTATGAAAAAAGGGGACTATGCCTAATGACGTCACATATAAGGAACACAACATTCCACAAATCTTTTTTAAAAAGCAAGAATTTCAATCATTAAAGACACAGATTCCACCACTATAACTCATGTATTACAATATTTCTCCACTCTAAAAAGTTAAATTTAAATTTATCAAAAAGCTCTATAAACCTTTCGATTTCAATATTAATATTCAACTGTCTCGAGGGGAGAAATATCGTAACCCACTTGCTGCAGTGGTAAATCTATATTGCTCACATATTAATCTCTAAAATTCCATAATAAAGCTTTTTATTTGTTTTATTTGCATGTTAGTGATTACACGCAAAACGGTGAAAAATTGAGGAATGTATACATCAATAAAATTAATTATCATGTGTGCTATGATATTCGGTACTATTTCAAAAACAAAAACAACGGCAATTTGTAAATGAACAATTTTACTTTAAATTGAATGTTTAGAGTTCCAAACGGTGAAGTTGAAATCATCTCTTCGTAAAGTTAACGAACCCATCACGAGTTGGTTGACCGATATTGAGTAACCGATTCACAGATGATATCAGATATGTTCCTTATGTCTTTATTACAATCCTCTTCACTTTTAACAAATGTGACCTACCTAATTAAACAATTTATCGGGTGTAATAACATGATGCTTCACGACGGGTGTCACATGTAGGGCATGATCTGCTTACCCTTCCGGAGCACCTGAGATCAATCCCAGTTTTTGTTTTTTATGTTTTGTCTTGTGTACTTTTAGTTGTTTGTTTATCTTTTTCTGTTTAAATATGGCTCTGTCAGTTTATTTTCGAACTATGCGTTTTACTGTTCCTCTCGTATCTTTTGCCCCTCTTTTGTAACGTTTCAATAATGAAAAGTTATATTTTAGTTAGTACCTATATGTGTTCTGGTTGCATGTATTTTGTTTTGTGATTCAACTTAAGTCGTAAGTCAAAAGTTTTATTTTTGTATCCACCAAATTCAATTGTTTTGTTGCCTCACATGAACATATTTTGTAACTAACTTGATAAACCATGTAAAATGATATTAACAGCAAGTAACATGATAAAAGCACCTGAAGGTAGGAAAAAGTAAATTAACAAAAATACTGAGCTCAGAGGAAAATACAAACAGGAACGTGTCTAATCAAATCGTAAAATTAAAAGCTCAAACACATGATACTAATGGTAAACAACTGTTTTATTCCTGATCTGATACAGGCATTTTCTTAACCTGATTTAGACCTAGTTAAACCTCTTATTTGTATGACAATCTCATCAAATTATATCATATTGACAACTATGTGTGTTCAAAACAAACAGACATAATAGGTAGCAATGTCAAAAATTGGGTTTGGTGACCTAGAGATTAATTATATGCAGTCGTTAATTTGTATCAAGTAAGTATATACAATGTATAAAAGTTCTTCCAAAATCTATCAATTTCATAATTACATGTAAACAATGGATGTATCTTAAGTTACCGAAATTTACTTTGAATGCACTAACTCATTAAAAGATTGACCACACAATATTGGTTAACAACAACATTTGGACTGAGCCTATTTCACAACTGAGTTCTATATTCCAACGACTGTGAGACCATCGATTGGGTATTATGAGTTAATGTGTACTGACAAGGAATACGACAGAATAAAGGCTTTTTCAATGACACCGTCTGTTATCAGTTATAAAGCTACGCATTCAGGATTTTAGCATGTTAAATATTATACTCTCTTGAAATGGTGTTTCACCTTAAATGCAACCTGAAGAAACTGGCAATGCGTTAATGCAAAAATCGTAAGTTTTCTCGTTTGTAATGTTTTACATTTGTCATGACGGCTCCTTTATAGCTGACTATACAGTAATATGGTAATGGTTTGCTCATTGTTGATGGTCGTTAAAGAGACCTTTAGTTGTAAATCTTTGTGTGATTTGGTCTCATGTCACATGTGGAGCGTTGTCTCATGGGCAATCATGCCACATCTTCTTTTTTTTATATATATGATATGCCTTTTCAGGTTGACAACTGCTGCTTATTTAATTTTGTATGACTATTTTTTACTTTGCATCGGAATTAACCGCTTAGCTGGTTCATCATTATTGATAGTAATGCTAGACCACGGGTTAACAGTAAGGAAAAAAGGGAAAAATACTCTAATAAGACAAGAACTCTAACTACGAGTAGACTGATGTTTGCTCTTACGTTTAAATGAATTCAGTTGGACATAAGCTGATAGTTATTTTGTAAAATGGTTAATGCCATCAAATTTCTATCATAAGGGGGTTTTCATATTGAATACAACACAATCTTCAATTAAAAACTAGGTATTAGACTCTTCATGATGATTATAAACAATGCTAACATAGTTATATGGATAACAATAATACATTTAAAAAAAATATCCAAGTATCTGCGAACGTAGAAGGTAATATTAATCTTTTAAGAAAATTACAATGCACTTTTTTTTTGGAAGAAATGAATAAATATAAGATTATGGTGAGATGAATATTCAAATTGAAGTTGCTCACTGCTGAATTATAAAGAAAACAGAAGTATACCATGGTAACCGCTGTTCAAAAATCGTAAATCGATAAGAAAAAAAATATGGGTGACAAACTAAAACCAATGTAACACATGAACTATAAGAGGAATAGAACAGAGCAAGATAAACAAACGGCAAAATATAAAAAAAGGAAGGTCATATTGGTTGGCATACAATTGCATGAAGCGTTATACCGATTCGACATCTGTATGTTTCATATCATGTTTTGGAGATTTTCCTTTATTACCGTGTGTAAAGGGTCAAGAACTTCAGCAACGAGCGATCTACCAATTGCATCATTTTTTTTTTCTTATTAACTCCAAGGACAAATGCAAACGTCTCTCTACAAATCTGCTGTCCATTAAAAAAATAATCCTGTCTCGACTTCTCCCTTTCTTTTGATTTGTGTTTTTTGTATTGTGTTAAACCCCAAGACTGCCTGAGATGAAAAAGCTGAAACTTTATTTCAATATCAAGTTCTGTTGTTGACATTTCTAGGCAGTTTTCACGGTATTCAACCAACGATTCCCAGTCAATAGTTGTACTGCAGGGCTTCCCGTACACACGAATACATTTACATGTTTTAGTTTTCAATGCAAGTACTGAACCGATCTTCTGGATGTCTGCATTTGTTCACTCATTACTTATATCATCAGTTTTTCTATAAGCTAAAGAACTGACCACACATTCATAATTGGAACTGTCAGTATCAGTGTCGGACCCTATGTCACTGTATGAAATTTGTTTTCTCGAGGTTTTCTCATTCAGCTATCACAAAGTATAGATCATTCACTATTGTTATTTCATCAAGAACATCTAAACTAAATCAAGTGGAACTGTGATGGCGGATTTAAGATATGAGGCAATACTATTCTAACGTGCCATTTTAGGCAATTTGTTTACGCTGACAGCGGAATTGGTTTACTTGTAATACTACATGACTTTGCAGAGAGTTTTTGTGGATGCATGATTAAATCATATAGAGAAAAAAATACTTGGATTGACATTGTGTGGAGAGCGAAAAAATAGAAAGACTGAGAACACAATTGAATGTTGAGGTTGAAAGTTGATAAAAAGACTAAGAATACAAATGAAAGTTGAAAATAATTGTGTTATTTCCATGAATGTAATCCGTAACAGCTACATTTGTAGGTAACGTACATTAGAAATATTGTTATGCAATGTTGTTATAACTTAAAAGAGGGACGAAATATATCAGAGGGACAGTCAAATTCATAAATCGAAAATAAACTGACAACACCTGGCTAAAAATGAAGGAGGACAAACAGACAAACAATAGATCACATGGCGCAACACAGAAAACTAAAGAATTAGCAACACGCACCCTTAACTGTTAAGGACAAACAATGATATTGGAGGAAATGTCTTTGCTAACGCGACGTCAAACTGTGACATTTTGGGAAAAGATGCAGTTCTAGACAGCTTTTTTTATGATTTAAACAGATTTAACTTTAAACTGAGTACATAGACCCTTCTTGTTTAAAAATGGAATAAGGTGTGATAACGTAAGAATTTTTTTGTACTAATTTTAATGAAAAAGTCAACATTTGTTTTTTTAATTTCACAACTTGATAAATATACCGCCAACATATCCGTTCTTAAATCCTAAATATTTATTTAAAAGTAATTACTTTCAAAGAACTGATGTACATATTTTTACTTAATTGTGTAAAGAGGTTTTTCGCTATGTTTCTACAAAAAAACGCCTGTGTTTATCTGTTGAAATAATAAAGCTAGATGTGCATATATATATTCGAAGGATAGAAATGTAAAACAAAACAAAATGTTGAGTAAATGTCTTAAATTTTTTGACCCCTTTATCTCTTAAAGTTGCACAAGTAGGTATATTTTTTTATCACATATTTGTATTGCTTAGGTGAAAAAAGCTTGTATGCAAATGTGCGTAATCATCACGGAATTGAAAATGTATCGTATCGTATGACCTAAAGGTAGACCGGGTGTTTAAAATTTCACACCTTCTGCGCAACATGTTGCGCATAGGTGTTGTCAATTGTGCAACCTGTCGTAAACTTTTTAAAATAATATTGTAACTTATTATCCTTTACTTTCTGTGAAAATTATCAGAAACGCTTTTAAAATCGCATTTTTTTCAACTCAATCAAATTTATTGCAGTTTTATTACTTCCGTGTATGGCGACCCGCACAACATGGTCAAGAATGGGAAAAAATGAAAAAAAGAAACTGTGATCGTGATACAGTGGATGGCATGTTTTATTTCATCGGTTCTACACAATATTCTGACATTGAAAACTATTCGAGATAAAAGCATTTCGATGAATAATCAAAAGGTGTTGCATTCCGTTCTTGATGAATATTCTTGTTTTAGAAAAAGGTACCTCTGTCATTTTGAAGAACCAAAATGTGTCGAAATTATAAATTGTAAATGTAATTCTGGTATTAAAACCCGAAAGAGCGTCAGATGACAAAATGTAAATTGTGTAAATCAGTAATATGTTTTTTTATATGTGGTCTAAAAATTGTTACGTACCTTAAGGGGGTAGACCTTGGTTCAGGGAGATAACTCTTTAAATCAGTTAAGTGTTTGTAAAAGTCAAGTTCATCAATGTATTTTAAGCATTTACCTGAAACAGATTGAAAATAATCTATGTAACCTAGAAGCTTAGAATATATTTTTGAAAATGGTTGACACCAACGTACTGATGATTTTAAGAGTTATTTCCCTTAACCTAGATCTACCTCCTTAAGAATGATAAAAAACATGGAATATGATAAAATGTATTTATATCTTCATTGTTTTACTCAGTACAACTTCAGCGGTTTTTTCCAAATACTATATCATTTTCCTCACTTCTAAAAATGACCTTGGAATGTAGATAATTATGTAAAAGTAACCTTATAATTGTCTTGTTTCGTTTTTATTGTCGTCTAATTGTCGTGTATTTTGTTTTATATTTGTTATTCTCGTGGGATCTTGTCTGATGTTTGGTCCGTTTCTGTTTGTGTTACATTGTAGTGTTGTGTCGTTGTTCTCCTCTTATATTTATGCGTTTCCCTCAGTTTTAGTTTGTTACCCCTATTTTGTTTTTTGTCCATGGATTTATGAGTTTGAACAGCGGTATACTACTGTTGCCTTTATTAGTGTACAATTCTTTTAAACTTTGGACACGGCCGTACGATGAACTGTGCTTAGCCTTTGTTTTCTAATGAAAGATGTCTCATTGGCAAGTATGCAACGTCTCGTAATTGCTTTTAAATAGATTTTCCTAATAGAGAGTTGACTTCTTTTATGTAACACATCGAAAATAGCTTAAATAAGTATCGTCAATCAGTCAGTATATATGATTTTTTTCCTTGTAATAATACTTGTTGTTGCAGCACGATTTGTTAAAAGAAGAAACGTCCATTTATTTGGTTAATAAAAATAGCACACGAATTAATTATAGGACACTACATATTTTATAAGAGCATACTAGACATTCTATATCTGAAATAACACATTCTTGTTTTTTCTATATGAGTGATCTTTCTTTCTGCATCTATCTCGTTTTTATTTCTAGAGACGTGTTTACCACATGTATATATTTTTTGCATTTGTCCTAGTAAATTTGTTTGATAAAGGTATACATTATGTATAGTGAAATTGCGTAGTAACAGATTGAGACAGAAACATCACATTTTACAATATATTAATTTGCAACTTGAAAAACAGCAATTCGACTAGCCTTGTAACTTTCTGTGAATTGATTTATCCGATTATGAGAGAATAAAAGCATAAAACAAGTTACAACTCGTATTTGAGCGTACATCTGTGCATGTATTTATCGAAAAGCAAAAAAAAAAAAAAAGAAGAAGAAGAGAATTACTGTTTTCTTTGTTCTATGATACAGCTTTTACTCTATGCAGTGATGCAACCAATTATTGTCTAATGCTTAAGTAGTCAATATAACGAAGGTTTCAACTCGACTTAATTCTTCAAAACAAAATTTAAAAATGATATAATTTGTGGTATGGTTGAATTTTAAATAAGTACGAGAAAGTAATGACTTTTGGCCAAAAGTACAGAAGTGCATAGATAATTAGTAATCCTCCTATAATATAAAAAAAATATAAAAAAGAATAGGTTGATTAAACAAAAAGCAAAATGTGTTCTTATTTTTAATTTTCATTTATAATTAAACATTGTTCGGACGTGTTTCTCGATTGTTTGTTTCATATAGATAATAAAGTGATTGTCCTGTTTTGTATTGCTTAACATTTTCTAATTAAACTTAATCATTAACAATGTATAACATTTCTCGACTATGAAATAAATTGACATAAGGCACAATTCAATGTTATCTATTTCAGCGATCCCATGGGTAGTATTTGTCATGAATGCCTCGGAAATGAAATAATTTAAGACAATCGATTCAATTTTAAATTTGAAATCAAATTATTGATAAAGTGAAAATTTCTGACAAATTAACGTTCGACGGAATAAAACAATCTTTATCATGCTAACACATGTTGTCTATTGATATCCCTCATGAGAGAAGGACAAATGTTTGACTGCACATTTGTAAAATACATTTAAGACGAAGTGTATACATAATATATTTGTGGCATGCTTATTCTGGAGGTTTTCATCCGGTTTGTTGCGTAGACAACGTTACGAACACAAAAGGTATACGTAATTGTAGTGTAGTCACTTAAGGTTGATTAAGGGTTTTGTAATGCGCATTAAAATGGTACTCAGTGGCCATCTATAAACAGTTTCAACATCAATAGCTAAAACCTCACAGCGTAATGCATGTAAAAACCTTTATAAAAAGGTAAATATCTGATGAACATATTCTTACAATATAGCAATTTGGTACAGGCCACGAAATAATGTGGTTTGGGTAAAATATTTTTGAATGCTCAACCCCGCCTGTTATTTTTTTCCAGTAGTACAATAGCATAAAAAGATAAAAGGGCACAGTTCAGTTGATAATAAACTCATCAAATTTTTTGTTACTTTTAATAATTCCAGTTGAAACTGTTTGTTATACGAATCCTGAAAACCAAATTCAACGTCCAGGCAAAATACCTAGAAGTTGCATCTACATGTACGATAAACAGGAATGAAAATTATAAGTAAATTATGGTAACGAAATTCTTGAATTTATAATGTATATGTTATTCATGATAACGCTTGTTAAAATCTAAAGCATTAATACAGACAGAAACGAGTTGGTAAACATACCCATAATAAATAGGATCAAAGGTACGTAATCGTCCAAAAACGGAAATCAACAATAAGGAACGAGCAATCGTCCCTTCTCTCGAATGCTTAAGTAGTTTTTAAAAGGTAAATTTCATTCGTATAATCGGAACATTATATCAATGATATATCCAAGGTGTAGAATAAAGAAATTAAGAAAGATAGATACTGATTTTTTTCTAATAACTGTGATTCACTACATTTGAGAACAAAACTGCTTGAAACAAAAGTTTATCACAAAAACCTCAGTCGGTTGATAAACGTTATAGAAACACTTTGTTTTGTTAGAGGTATTTCTATTTGTATCCATCTGATGAGTTAAGTCTTTTTCAACTGATTTTTACAGTTTGTTCTTATGTTGTACTGTTACACCACTGTCCCATGTTAGGGGAGGGTTTTGGTCGTGCAAACATGTTTAACCCGACCACATTTTGTATGTATGTGCCTGTCCCAAGTCAGGAGCTAGGGTAAAATGTTTCTGAACGCTCAACCCCGCCTTTCATTTTAATAGTTGTACAATAGCATAAAAAAAGGGCACAGTTCAGAATGTTTAATATGATATGTTTTATATAATTCATTCACTTTTAATAATTTCAGTTAAAATGTTTGTTATACGAATCCTTGAAAACCAAGTTAAACGTCCAAGCAAAATACTTAGAAGTTGTATCTACGAAAAACAGGAATGAAAGTTAACATGCTTAACCCGACCACATTCTGTATGTATGTGCCTGTCCCAGGTCAGGAGCCTAAAATTCAGTGGTCGTCTCTTGTTGATGTGTTACAAATTTGTTTTCGTTTATTTTATTGTACATAGATAAGGCAGTTAGCTTACTTGTTTAATTTGTTTAACATTTGTCATTCCGGGGCCTATTATAGCTGACTACAGGTATGGGCTTTACTCATTGTTTAAACCGTACGGTGACCTATAGTTGTTAACTTCTGGGTCATTTGGTCTATTGTGGAGATTTGTCTCATCGGCAATCATACCATTCCTTCTTTTTTTATATTTACAGTGTTCCGGCCAGAAATTACCTTTAAATTGTAGCCAACAAAAGACACAAATCAATAATAAAATTTAGCAATATTTATTATACAAAAGTTTACAAGAAGTATAACACAAATAATACTGTCAACTTAACTGTGAAAATATGAGTCCAATCTTTTATCTTTATCTGTATCCGGATATCTTTCGGAATGCAATCTGAATATTACGTTCACTACTACGGTCACAATCCAGTATGATGTTGTTTGTAGAAAAAAAGTGTAAATCCAAATGCTATGAGTATTAATGTCTATCGATGTCTAAGTCTAAGTGTAAGTGTAAGAGTTTAACTTTAGTCTCTGTATATATATAGTTGTCACGAAAAATTCTAGAACACTCTAGAATGGAACGTCCTAGAAAGTTACAACGGAAATTTCTGGTAAAATGTAGAAGTTTTTATACTGCAATCAGCTATTTTACTATACAGATAAAGTTATACGTACAAACGTTAACTTCATACGTAAATGACCTCAACTAACCTATAAGCCCCGCCTACTTACCGGAACTATTGTATTTCATCAACAACGCCATGTCACAACCATGACAACGTGTAGTAACAATTGTCAAACTTTTATGAATTTAAACTTGTTTTGTCTTCAAATTGGTAATTTATATACCATGTTTATCAAATGTTATTAATTAAGTTCATTTTCCCTTTTTAATTCCTTAAAATGTAAATGTCTTACCTCCTGGACTATGCTCATAGGGAAATACCCCAAAATGGTACCCCAAGAGGAAAATTCCAAACACCTTTTTTTAACAATATTGGTTACATGTTTTTTAATTTTTTAAATTTTTTTATCGATTTCAGTATAAAGACAATATACGTATAATGTCTTGAAATATGAAATTTATTTGTATTCGGCACGAAACAGGAAAATGCTCGGTAGAACTCGCATTTCCCCCGTTTCTAAGCCTCATACAAATAAATTTCATATTTCAAGACACTATACGTATATTGTCTAAATATAACGCATCTTTTATTAGAATCATTCTGGAATCATTATGATGGTCAAATGGAAATTTCCAATCATTCTATGATTGTTCCAGTGGTTTCTAAACTGCACAGTTCTAAGATTATTCTGTAAACAACTATCAGGCCACACAACACAAATCAGGCCAATATAAATAAATACAATAATTACAATATCATAACAACAGACATAGTTCATATACAGGTCAATTCATCACTAAAAATGTCCAATATGTATATCGAGCATATATATCTGTTTGATAACAAAAGTATAAATCAATTGTATCTATAGGTCAAAACCCATAAATTATCATTGTTTCCAATGTTCATTTGATCAAACATACACATTTATTGTTCACCAGATTGTATGGAATTGCATTGCAAAAAGTTAAAAACTAAAACTGTCAGCAGAATAGTAATATTATCGTAATACTTTTATTAATAAAACTATCATCTTCAAGCTCAATTTTCATATATTTTATTTAAGAAATAATTCATAGGGGCTGGAATATATCGTGATTTTAACACGGGTTGGCCCATTCTGACAAATATTTTACCCTGAGCGATAGTGAGGGGTAAACTATCGGCATAAAGGGACAACCCGTGGTAAAATCACGATATATTCAAGCCCCATGAATTATGTCGATTATAATAGGACAAATACGGCAACTGTTTTGGATCGAAGCGCTCTAGATGAAGGCATTATTTGCCGTTCCCATAAATAATCACACTTTTAAATCGACGTAAAACTATTTACAGTAACATATTTAGATAGATTTAGATCAGTCTAAATATTAATTGAAATTATATGTCTTATTTGTATACAAAAAAAAATGGCTTATATAACACATTTTAGCATCGTTTGTTTACGTTTCTTTGTTGTATTGATTTTCGGGTTCCAAAGCGTATTTTCCCCCGTAAAATGCTGATATTCTGACGTCATCTTTCTATGACGTCATATAGCTCATTCATAAAAAAACCATATGACGTGGGAGTACGATCGGAACAGCCCAAACAATATATTAATTTTTTACCACGGGTGTGTACTCAAAGCATTTGAAGGACGTCATGTTAGAATATAAATTCTACTATTAATATATAAATTATTTTCCGAAGTGTGATTGTAATATTCAAAGATATTCAAATTGTGTTTTTAATTGAAACGCACAGAATTAGCATCATAAGCTCTAATTCAATTCATCTGACGTCAGTCGATTGTATATCATAACATGAAAAACCGCCAAATACTACTGCTGATTTACCACGAAATACAGTGCAAGTTGAGTTGTAAAATGTCTATTCAAAACATTGTCATAAATTGAAAAAAGTAAAACAACAATAATACTGAACGTCAAATTCTTTTAAAATAATCATTAAAGGGCATACGATACAGTCTGGATCCCGTATTTACATTTTGATAAAAATGTCCATATACTAGACTATTTTCAACCTGATTAGATCAAATATGTTATAAAAAATATACCTTCATGTGCTACTTTTTGAGTAAAATGAGGTCGAAATTTTGTACATTTCCTCAAAATTCGGATTTGTGGCCTCATTTACTCTTTCGAAAGAAAGACATAACTTATTTGTTTTGAAAGATAAACACAAATTGTTTTTGTTAAATAATTTGTAATTTCTGTATTTCATTAGTATCCTAAAGATTTATACATTTGTTATTGCGAAATAACTCATATTTATCAAATGTTCATGAATGTAGAAAAAAACATCATTTTTTGCTGTATCTATACTATTAAACGAGAAGACCTCATTTTGTGTGTCGCTTCTCCTCCTTCTTCAAAAAATTAATCATCATGACTCTGTGTTCTTTAGGTAACATGCATAGTCGCATTTGCCATCCGTTCTTATGATTATTCACATTGAGTTATTTCGGGAGAAAAACGACAAAATAGGTGTCCGAATATGGTTTCCGTTATCAGACTGACTTTTAGTCATAGATAAGACTTCCGGTTTTTAACATGCACATGAACAACCAATCGTATGATAGATTAAAAAAATGAAAAATAAATAAGCCAATCAGAGCGTTCTCCTTATCAAGGTTTTTAGATCGCAAGAACCACAACTATTATACCTCCTTAGGGACAATTATGTTTTCGCGTTTATCCACCTGTAAACTACGATTATACTACTATAATATACAGAGGGTTTCTGTTTTCTGTCTGTTTTTTTCTGAAATATTTACTATATAAGGTGTCATACGAGTTGCATATATATTGAAATAAGTAAAACATGTGGAAACAAGAATGTGTCCATAGTATACAGATGCCACATCGGCACTATCATTTTATGTTTAGTGGACCGTGAAATGGGGTAAAATCTCAATTTGGCATTAAAATAGAGAACATATTTACTAAGTTTCAAGTTGGTTTGACTTCAACTTCATCAAAAACTACCTCGACAAAAACTTTAACCTAAAGCGACACAGACGGACGATATAATTTCCATAAATGGGACATAATTGTTGAAAGTGAAAGTAGTGATTTGGCCAAAATGAAAGTAGGGTAGAGATTAGAGGGAGACAGGACTTATTCGGGACGTCGGGAATCGGGTGTTTTTAAGCTCGGGATTTCAGGATTGATATTGATGGGGTGCGGAATATTTTTTTAATTTTGGGATATCGTGATATGATGTTTCGTTAAAATACGCAACAAGCTCGGGATTTCATGTTTTTAAGCCCGGGATTTCGGGATCAGGACCCCTCAAATGAGCCTTAGTCATTTATACGAGATTGGCATGTCAATAGGGCTCTCAAAAGGAAAATCACTGATGGATTGTCCTAGAAGCACATTTTATTAGAACAATAATGGTCTATAAGCAGTTTAATTTATTTCATGTTTGAAGTTTTTAATTTAATTTGACTTTTACCAAAAAAAAAATGCATTGTAGCAAAGGGGAAGAATGATGTGGTATAAGGCCAGCAACACGAAAAATAATTGAATTTAACAGAAAGGAAACACATAACGGACTTTGGAAAAAAGGGAGAGGGCTTTTGATACCTTATATGAAATTCTCCAGTCATAATATTTTTTACACATACTCATCCTACAACAGTTAACAAGCTGTATATGCCCGCGATTTCGCGGGTGTGTTCTAGTATTAATTAAATTTAAAAAGATTGCACTATTTACGTTTTCATGAAAATTGGCACATATAACCTTCTCGCGTAATCAAACCAAATATCATTTTAAAAAGAGGACCCATGAACCCGTTTCCAAGTTAAATAAGTTTGAATGATAAAAATCAGTCGAAAACTAATTCTTTTCCCGATAAGTCATAGTTTAACGTCGCGAAAATAACAATTTACGTTAGCAACGTTAATACTTTCCCCTGTAACTGTATCGTATGCCCTTAAATCGGAAAATTCATCGTCGAATGACAAAATCAAAAGTTTAAACACATCAAACAAATGGGAAAACATCTGTCATATTCCTTACTTAGTACAGGCATTTCTAATTATTTACTGATAAATTTTGCATAACGAAATACGTCATCAGTAGGGAACTATAAACAAGCAAAACATTTCCCCTGAAAACATTTTGTACCAAATTTCCAACCCGAGGCTGTTGATGTTAGCATGTTCCCTCCTGCCGAAATCAATTCACATTGACTTGTATGAACATTGAAATTGAATCCCATACAGTTAGGGATTATGTGGCATAAGTGAGGACAATCATATTCCGTCGCTAAGGTGGTCTTGATTAGTTCCATTGTACCCCGGGTTTCTGTGTGTAAACAAAAGTATCCAATAGCTGTAAAAAAGATAAAAATATCCTTAAGTATGTTATTTTCTGACGTTTCAGTCTTGTTGAAATCTCTTTTGGGAATTACTTCCAAAACAGATGATACACGTAGAAATTAACAATGAATTTAAAAAATGTTATAATCAAACTTAAATATGTGATACACTTGTGTATTTACAATAAGGAAATTTTGTGTGATATCTATTTATTTTGATTTATTACAAAGAAAGTTAGTCTTTTCAGCCGAGAAATGATCTTACCAGAAACATTTACATTCCATATCACTTTTTATTAGATATATATTTTTGCAATAATTTGCATTTTTCCTTTAAACTGAAAATTCACAAATTTACAAAATAGACACGAAAAAGCATTAAAAGAAGGTAAAACTTCATTTTATTAACACATACCTACTGTTGTTTTTTTAGTAAAATTTATTCTGATTGGTCCATGTTAACCTTATTGAAAGTATGAACAAACTACATTGTATGGAAATGTAATATCATTTACCAGTCATATAAACCAAAAACCAGGTTAAGAAACAAGTTTAATTCTAGAATGTTTTGGCTCCTCAGAGGTGAACATCCTTAAAGTAATTGTTAAAACGTTTGCTCTATAAATTGTTTTTATTTGAAACTTTTATAACATATGGTAAATGGTTCTATTTTGATGTAGCAAATGCATCTTTAAGCCAACATTTTTATTTTTAAATTTTGGTTTCAATGCACATTTATATTTTATTTTCCCCTTTAAACATGTTAAACCTCCATACCAAATGATAAAATAAAAAAAAATCGGTCCTAAATAAAAAGATCAGACTGCATTCCTCAATAAAAGGGTATCATGTGCTACTTAGATGAATGAGTAAACAGTATACGGAACGCCATAGCTGTTTTATGTGGAACTCTGATAATACGGATTGTTTTTTAATTGTTAATTGATGTCCAAAATACTGTTAATTGTTTAGTACTTTTTTAATATATCAAGTCAATACGAAACCATATCGTGTAATATCGAAATATCAAAATGTTAAAACTATATTATGAAAAGACCAAATATAATCAAGTTATATCAAACAACATAACAAAATTTCAGAGTTCCGCATACTACAGCTATGGCGTTCCATACATCAACCTCTGTCTCATTTCTAGACATTCACATAGAATGTGACCATAAGGGTTACTCAGTACCAAAATCTATGAGAAACAAGACAATTTTAATTTCGTTTTTTATTTATTTCTATCTTAGTTATTTTTTTACTTTATCGAGGAGCGGATACTATATACGGTATGTACTATGAACATAATAGCGTATTAGTCAACGAACTATCAACTATAAAACATTTTTTGTTGACGTTTCATTAACAGAAGTATTGAATACAGCGACGTTATGTTTCCATCTTTGTAAGACTTATTAAACATTATTTTAATCAATTGTACGTCTATGGTGTAGGTTGACACACTTTTGGTTGCTTCCTACCAGTTATTTCACATTAACATATAATAAAATTGAGAATGGAAATGGGGAATGTGTCAAAGAGACAACAACCCGCCCAAATAAAAAACAACAGCAGAGGGTCACCAACAGGTCTTCAATGTAGCGAGAAATTCCCGCACCCGGAGGCGTCCTTCAGGTGGCCCCTAAACAAATGTCTGTTTGTATTGCTCATCATTTTTTTGCATAAAAAAATGGAACTATAAACAACTATCATATAAAGATGGAAGATAGTGCTAGCTATACAACTAGGCTTTACCCACCCATGCCTTTACCATGTCAGGAATATGAACTCGTTCCATTTGTTGATAAGGTTTGATTTTGCCAATTTTTGAACTTGTTTTATGTTTCATTATAAAGTTATAGGTCAGTGAACAAAATGGTACACATTATACATGTTATAAATTTGGAACGCCTCGAATCAATACAGCTTATCGAAACCAAACACGAGTGAACTAGGAAATATATCCAAAATACGGAATTAATATGGTATACACCTTATGAGTAATTATATCATAATAATATAAAATGAATGGCTAATATTAAATCATTACCATAGTAACATATTATTGGAAGTTTATTTATGTATATTCACCTTCCATATAAATAATCCATTGTCCTGATTGTCCAATACCTGTCCTCACACCTAAACCATGAATAATAAAGGGATTGGGATCTCTCCAATCAATCAACACTTGGCTGTCTACAGACAAGCCTTTGCCTATCTTAATATTTCCATGTTGCCATGAGATCCAAAATGGTTGAAATGATCCACATTGTGTGCTTCCGTCACCGAGTACGTTATTGGCAACATCTTTGAATGTAGCGTCCTGTCGGCGCAAAAAAATGTTTTTCCCTCCACCTCCTCCTATACAAATCTCATACAATGCTGCCTGTTTATCCATTATTAGAGAGGCTGATAGATATACAAATGCATTACTGCAAACTTTGAGGTCAAAATGTATTGAAGACTTTTGGGATGCATTATATCCGTACTGGTTTAAAGAATGGCTGAGTTCAGGAACATTGGGGTCATGGTGCACATCTGACCCTGTATTCGGTGTATGAATCCATATTTCACTCACTAAAGATGTAGAGATACCTAAATAACAAAAACAAAACTTAATTGTTCATTCATTCATTCAGTTCTTATTCTATCACTGTAACCTGATAAATTGTTTGAATGGTCAAGAATATATAGTAAAATTGTGATTCTGTTTTTTTGGTGTATTATATGAACACGCATCAATGCTATCTTTTATCATATCAATTGTCTCCTTAATTATATCAATTGTCTCTCTATTCATCTCAATTTCTCTCCTTAATTATATCAATTGTCTCCTTAATCATATCAATTGTCTCCTAAATCTTATCAGTTGTCTCCTTAATCAATTTCTCCTTAACTTTATCAATTGTCTCCTTAACCATATTAATTGTCTCCCTATTCATATCAATTATCCCCTTAATCATAACAATTGTCTATTATCCCCTTAATCAAATTTCACCTTTTTATATCAATTGTCTCCTTAATAAAAGCAATTGTCTCCATAATCATATCAATTGTCTCATTAATCATATCAATTGTCTCCTTTGTCATATCAATTGTCCCCTTTATCATATCAATTGTCTCCTTCATCATATACACTAGTAGCCAGATTTTAAGTCTGAAACGGTCATTTTGGTCTGATCAAGTCTTGATCGACTTAATTTACCGCTAGGAAAAAACGTTAAGACTTTTCAGAGTTTAAGACACTGTTCAGATATGCTGTGCTCAGTCCGTTTAGTCATGTTAAGACAATCAAAATGGAAGGCTTTAGCGATAAATCAAGGCTGTTAAGACTGCTTTTGATAAATTTAGACAAATCATAAAAAGTAACGTTCAAAATTTTCAGATCGGGTTAAGATCCGTTTAGTGTGGCATAATGATAGTAGGAGTTACACCCCTTCATGTGGATGGTACATTCTAATTACAAAAAACGAACAATATATAAATGCTACAATGAAAAACGTTTATTATTTTGAATTATTAAACATAAAATCATTGGTAGACTTTTTATTTTTGTTGGTGTTTTTGAAGAGATAAGAGAATTAATATAAATATATAAAGTTTTGTTAGTTTATTTTGTTGAGGAAATAAATTATTCGCCAATAACAGTTTCTGATTTTATTTTATTTTTTATTTTCTGGTGTTAATTTATGTATTTATCTACTTATTCTTTGAAAACAGTAAATACAAATTTTAAATGTAACAATAACAAAAGAGTGACAACAACATCTTGTAAATTTCGTACGTCCAAATCACGTCTCTAGATTTTAGTTCATCAGAAACGATCAACGCAAATTACAAATATTTCATGTGTCAGATAATTAATATCGTTAATTTCGTTATCCTTCTTAAGACCGCATCAGGTAACCATGTCTCCGTTTGAACTAATCTTCTGAAACTGCTCTTAGGTGTTAAAACTATAAATAACATACCATCGGAAAGAGAAGGATGTCGATGGGGTTTTACAGAATAGAGAATGGTCGTCTATAAATATGAATAATAGAGAAAATGGAACAAAAAATAAAGAATAGAGAATAATAAGGTGTTTGAATATAAAGAATATATAATAATAGAAAAAAAAGTATAAAGAATAAAAAAGAACGGCCTAAACATTAAAGAATACAGAAATGAAGGACCCCTCCAGATCCTCATAGATTAACCCAATATAACCTAATTTTAAGTTCAGCATCGAGTACAGACCTTCTAAAATTCAAACTGACCACACGCACGGTGAATGCACGATACACGGTACACGCACGATTAGCTATTAGCGTTACACGGAGGATTAACGCAAAATATATAATGAATGATGAAAAAAGTAAAATCACAAAAATACTGAACTCAGAGGGAAAATCAATTCGGAAAGTCCATAATCACATGGCAAAATCAAATAACAAAACGCATCAAAAACGAATGGACAAGAACTGTCATATTCCTGACTTGGTACAGGCATTTTCAAATGTAGAAAATGGTGGATTGAACCTGGTTTTATAGCTAGCTAAACCTCTCACTTGTATGACAGTCGCATCAAATTCCATTATATTGTCACCGATGCGTGAACAAAACTCAAAACAGAACGCACCATACACGCACGATGAATGATAAATACACGATACACGCACGATTCACGCACGTTGAATGATTCATTGACGAATGAACAATGAACGCTTTTTACACGATTCTCAAAGCTTTTTTATTTCGAATAGAATTTAAAATTGATATGCATTTTAATTAAAGGCAATACTTGTAGCTGTTTTGCAGATACCAGCATAATAGATAATATGCTATTTTGCCAGCTCAGATTCAAATAACTCTTTTTTTTTCTTAAAACTAAGTTTTATTAACATATTCAAATTTGTTAATAGATACATCAAATACCGGTACCTTATCCCGGCCTCAGATTCCAATAACTTAACTAAAGTCGGCTATATTATAGGCACAGGAAATATTTGTGAGATTGGACAGAAGCTCCTTATAATCAAAATACAGTGTCTTGATTTTGTTTAGCCTGAAAGTTCAAGTTTACAGCAAACGAAGGCGAGACATTGTGTTCCGCAGAACCCTTATTAATTTTATTTCATACAGTTAAAAAACTAAATTTTATTTTTATGCATACTATGTCCGACGCATTATATCTACAGACAGTGACTGGTTCTAGAAATTATTTTAACTACATGTTTGATATAATTGATTGCAATTAATGAATGATCAATGTATTTTTATTTTCATGTTATATATATTTTTTTCAATTTGACGGATAAATTTTATAAACGATTATATATGTATATATCTAAAAAATATTGTAAGCTGTTTTCGTTTTCACTACAAGCATAGATGAAATTATTTGATTCTTTTATGATAAGATGCACTGCCCATTTTGTAGTTTTGTAGATATACTTATCAATAGGACATATTAGGTTAATTTCCCCAATAAATGAGCAGTTGAAAAATATTTAGAACGTGTCGGTTTTTCCTTGGTATTGCCGAAAATCAGTGATCCGACTGACACGAGCGAACTGACATAACAACTGACTAAACAATCATAATCACTTTTTTTTTTACTTAAGTTACATTGTTCCTTATATTATCCATTGTTATCGGAATCGCATGTGTTAATTTAGAGCAAAAGATATTATTTTTTTCAGAAAAATTTAATTCGTACAAATAAATTAAAAATAGCTAAGAAAATGACATTTACCAAATAATGAGAAAATTTAAACATTTGTAATACCAAATACTTAATATACTTCTGAAACCACGTTTTGTTTTGAATATGCATGCAATTTATGTCACTGGACGTTTAAACAACCATTGATTAATCAATTAATCAAATTTCAGTAAAAATGAATTAAACAATATAAGACATAATTGATGTCTGTTGTTTTGTTTGTACAGTTACATGTACCATATTGAATTTGTTTATATACCTTATACAATTTCAAGTATGTAAGAAAATTCATACATATTTTCAAACATCCTGACACTTCAAATTTCTAGGAGGTGAGATTCTTGTGGTTTAACCTGAAACTCTTTGGGAAAATGCAATTTTTAATTCCAATTTGAAACCAAGGTTTTTTAAAATGCATGTCTAATTTGATAAGGAGATTTGAAAAAAGCGATCTAAATGGTAGTTGAAATTATTCAGTGCAATCACTTTGTGTCCGTCGTTGTCTTTCATACATTTCAATTGGTGTATCCTGTTTGCAGTTCGTTATCTGTTGTTTATGTCAGCCAGGCCTCGCGAACGGTCTCCAAATTTAAGCCCATACTTAGGTAAATTAATGATCATTTATAGGAGAGGTAGGGGCTATTTTTCTCGATGCCAAAAATATTTTTCTTCCTTAAAAACAGTTAAACAATTTTCTATATTTATCATGTAATCATAAACCAATGCATATTGAATGAATTTTAACTTAAAAAACATATTTTTATGGAAAATATATGTAAATGTCTGGGTAATTTTCTTATCCAAAGTAATAGTGTTTTCAGTTATGTTATATGACACTTGTCTTATGGTTAAGTGATTTTCAGAAAAATCAACAAAAACCAGCACAGGCATTGTTCAATTATCATTTGTGATCTTTTATTGATAAATTTTGATTGATGCATTAAATATCAATCTCTATCTAGATAAGAAATTTGTTTACATTGTACAGCACTCCCTTTAGTCCTTAGTAGCATATTATAACTCATTAGTGCACTTAGGAGTCCTTAATCTTGTTTAGACGCACCATTTTCTGCTCTTTGGTCAGATTGTTGTCTCTTTGACACATTCTCAATTCCAATCCTCCATTTTATGTGTTATAACATCTGTTTGTTAATGTGCTTATCCTTTCTTTCATTTGGATAAAAAAACTTATTTAATATAAAATATGTATTTATTTGTTTATTTGTTGCACTATTATAAATAAATGTTCTTTGCCTTCTTCCTCATAACTGTAAAAGTAATGCATGCGTTAATATTTTCTACCAATTATCTGTTAGTTATGAAAACAAAAAAGACAAAAGGTTTAATAAGCATATAATGGTATAGTCTTTTCCAACTTATGTATATAGTTTGTAAGTGTTTTCTAGATATTCAGGGTTCGTTTTTTGTGAAGATAAGTAATAAAAAAAATCAACACATTTTTTCTCAAGTAATTTTAATATCAATTCAATCAATGCATTCAACAAATAACAAACAAATTATATTCAGTTATAAAAGTGTCTAGTGTGTTAGTTTCTGAATGATTTCCATGATATAAAATATTAATACAAGTTCTCTTTTATTGCAAAATTAATTTAATGAATTATTCAACTTTATAAATGCATTGCATGAGGAAAAAACATTAAGCACTATGGATACTAACTAATAAGGGCATTCATGCTCGTAGCTACGTTTACGTCAAAACGCCCAGGCGTACACTTGAATTTTGAAAAGAAAACAAATAATCGACATAGAATAAGAAACACTGGTAAAAAGCACATCATCCTTGTGCTTCTTTTTTCAATGGATTGTAATTTTGAATAAAAAGGGACTAAATTTACTCAAATAGATCATTTAATATATGTGTTCGACTTCTTTGTAAAAATCTGAATCTACTATGAATTCTACGTACTTTTCTTATGTTTAAAGCAATTCACTATCTGCTCAGATTCGATATGCTGTTTGTATTTTTGTTGAGCCTGTGATTTATGTCCCAAAAGAGAGACAAAGCGGCGTCAATATTTAGGTTCCGAATGTGGATAAAGTCTTTTGAATAACTCGCCGTGAAATTTTACGAAAGTTGGACAGACACTGTTTATGATCAAAAGAGTATTCAGAGCAATACAATAATGCAATTATGTCTTTAATTTTCCCTTATTTTAAGGACAAAATGTATTTCTTTCTGCAATTAATAAGTGGTCGCAGTTTGCGCTTACATTTTGTTATTTCTTAATTACATTAACTACTTTTCTGAAAATGCTGAAGAAGCTTTTTCTATGACTAATGTTTAAATCTAAAATTTGAAAGCATTTGTTTTTGTTCATTTTTCTGTTCTTTTCTGATAGACAGATAGCCGGGCTCTTCTTTACGCAATTAATTGTTTTACATGCTCAATTTATAAACCTTCATAGATTGTCGTGAAATATTCCAGATCAAGAAAAAATATCAAAAGAAAATTTTAGATTTTTTTAAAAATCCCTTTAAAGGAATGATAAATTGATTCAATTTTTCATGTGTTTTTGTGAGAAGAAATCCTAGGTGTTCCAGTTTTTTTTTTAGATTGCACCTCTTCGAAATATTTTTTTTTCGTGTTCATTAAAAGGTGCTTTTGTCGATTGTATGCCTACTCACAGCACCCTTTAAACTTATTTAAAAGTAATATTGGTTTGGAAGTTTTATCTAAAACCAATGACCATTAGGCTAGCTTCCAGTTTAACACGATGAATAAGTTGATGAACAAAATTTAACCAAAACAAACAAACCATTTAGATTCAAAAGTTTGCTGCTATCAATGATTTTTTACTGATTTTACTGACAGGAATCATTGCGGTATCTCCTTCTCGATAGATTTCGGGACTTTGTCACTTTCAAACCCACTACTTGCAGGTTCTTTAACATTGAGCGATTGGCTGCCATCATGTCCCTCGCCAAGGTTCGGGCGTACACGTAAAAAAGACCCAGCTACGCCAATGACTTCTTAATCATATCAAGTGTCTCCTTAATCATATCAATTGTCTCCCTTATCATATCAATTATCTCCTTAATCATATCAATTGTCTCCTTAATCATGTCAACTGTCTCCTTAATCATATCAATTGTCTCCATAATCATATCAATTGTCTCAATAATCATATCAATTGGCTTCTTAATCATAACAATTATCTCCTTTATCATATCAAATGTCTCATTAATCATATTAATTGTCTCCATAATCATATCAATTATCTCCTTAATTATATTAGTTGTCTCCTTAATCATATCAATTATCTCCTTAATCATATCAATTGTCTCCTTAATCATATCAATTGTCTCCTTAATTATATCAATTGTATCCTTAATCATATCAATTATCTATTTTATCATATCAATTGTCTCCATTATCATATCAATTATCTCCTCAATTATATTAATTGTCTCCTTAATCATATCAATTATCTCCTTAATCATATCAATTGTCTCCTTAATCATGTCAACTGTCTCCTTAATCATATCAATTGTCTCCCTAATCATATCAATTGTCTCAATAATCATATCAATTGGCTTCTTAATCATAACAATTATCTCCTTTATCATATCAAATGTCTCATTGATCATATCAATTGTCTCCATAATCATATCAATTATCTCCTTAATCATATCAATTGTCTTCTTAATCATATCAATTGTCTCCTTAATTATGTCAACTGTCTCCTTAATCATATCAATTGTCTCCATAATCATATCAATTTGTCTCAATAATCATATCAATTGGCTTCTTAATCATAACAATTATCTCCTTTATCATATCAAATGTCTCATTAATCATATTAATTGTCTCCATAATCATATCAATTATCTCCTTAACCATATCAATTGTCTTCTTAATCATATCAATTGTCTCCTTAATCATATCAATTGTCTCCTTAATTATATCAATTGTATCCTTAATCATATCAATTATCTATTTTATCATATCAATTGTCTCCTTTATCATATCAATTATCTCCTTAATTATATTAATTGTCTCCTTAATCATATCAATTGTCTCCTTAATCATATAATAATTGTCTCCTTAATTATATCAATTGTATCCTTAATCATATCAATTATCTATTTTATCATATCAATTGTATCCTTAATCATATCAATTATCTATTTTATCATATCAATTGTCTCCTTTATCATATCAATTGTCTCCTTAATCATATCAATTATCTCCTTAATCATATCAATGGTCTCCTTAATCATATAAATTGTCTCCTTAATCATATCAATTGCCTCCTTAATCATATCAATTGTCTCCATAATCATATCAATTATCTCCTTAGTTATATCAATTATCTCCTTAATCATATCAATTGCCACCTAAATCGTATTGTCTCCTTAATCATATCAGTTGTCACCTTAATAATATCAATTTTATCCTTTATCATATCAATTGTCTCCTAAATCATATCAAGTGTCACCTTAATTATATCAATTTTATCCTTTATCATATTATTGACCCCATAATTATATTAATTATCTCCTTTATCATATAAATTGTAACCCTAATCAGATCAATTGTCTCCTTAATCATATCAATTATCTCCTTAATCATATCAATTGTCTCCTTAATCATATCAAATATCTCCTTAATTGTATCAATTATCTCCTTAATCATATCAATTACCACCTAAATCGCATTGTCTCCTTAATCATATCAGTTGTCACCTTAATAATATCAATTTTATCCTTTATCATATTAATTGACTCCATAATTATATTAATTGTTTCCTTTATCATATAAATTGTAACCCTAATCATATCAATTGTCTCCTTAATCATATCAATTATCTCCTTAATCATATCAATTGTAACCCTAATCATATCAATTGTCTCCTTAATCATATCAATTATCTCCTTAATCATATCAATTGTAACCCTAATCATATCAATTGTCTCCTTAATTGTATCAATTATCTCCTTAATCATATCAATTGCCCCCTAAATCGCATTGTCTCCTTAATCATATCAGTTGTCACCTTAATAATATCAATTTTATCCTTTATCATATCAATTGTCTCCTTAATCATATCAAGTGTCTCCTGAATCATATCAAATGTCCAATTGTCTCCTTTATCATATCAATTGTCTCCTTAATCATATCAATTGTCGCCTTAATAATATCAATTGTCACCTTTTTTATAACAATTCTCTCCTGAATCATATCAATTGTCTCCTTAATCATGTCAATTGTCTCCATTGTCATATCAATTGTCTCCTTAATCATATAAATTGTCTCCTTAATCATATAAATTGTCTCCTTAATTATATCAATTTTATCCTTAATCATATTAGTTGTCTCCTTAATCATATCAATTATATCCTTAACCAAGTCAATTACCTATTTTATAATATCATTGATCTCCTTTATAATATCAATTGTCTCTTTAATCATATCAATTGTCTGATTTTTCATATCAATTATGAATGTTTACATCATGTGCCATGTGCTGTAAACAAGTATTTCAACAGGTTCAGCTGACCAGAGGATTTAATAAAAAATAAACCATGCATGTAATCTTTCGAACAAATTTATTATAATGAATTGAAAACTACATAAAAAGTTTGACTAATTGATTGGTGTTCAACGCCACCTTCAAAACTATTGGACTATTCTTTGGCGTCAGTTATTATTGGTAGAGATAGCCAGATCGAACTGATGGAATAACCAACTTTCGGTTGAAAGACTGGCAATCATAGTTAATTAGGAATGGAGTCGAGTGCACTGGCCATGTACGAGATTAGAACTTACAACCTCATATGGTTGACTGGCTAGTGAAACAGTAATTTGGCTGCCTTAGTTTATAAGGAATTTGTGTAAAAACATGATGTTAATAGGATCAACAATTCGACTAAAGATAGAAAACTTCTTAATCTGTAAATTAGTTAATAACACCAAAAACATAAATTTATTTCTTGACGTTTGATCAGGCACCATTATGATAATGATTTTAAAGGACGGAACAGTAAATAAAAATAAAATGTTAAAACACTTCACAGATGTTGTGAATTTGTAGAGAATAAAAAATAAGACAAAATTGATTAAAATAGAGAGCATATAAATCTATGGAGCTATAAAAAAAGTAATTACATGATGCATAATTATTTGAAATTTCTCACATAACAATTGATGTTGTGAAGAATTCACGATGTTCGATACTCAAATTATAAAATAAAAACTGTCAATGGTGATTTCTTTTGCAATAAAATATGCAATGGAAAAGGATATGATAATTATAATGTAAATGACAGAAAGGGCTCATTCGTTTAATGTAAAGATAGAACCGTTTAAAACAAAAACAAAAATATGCTAGAATCTCTCAAACATTAAAAACATTAAGGTATAAGATAAAGATATATTAGATATCAAACTGCATGCACACTGTCATACACATTACATATTATATCAACATGGTTTGGTTTCTGTATTGCATCTAGTATCAATTCGAGTTTAGCTCTATAGGATGTAGGGTTGACAGGGAATACAGCTATCGGATCGAAAAATCTATATCAGATTCAATAGAAACAGATAGTTCATAACACTTTAATTCAATTATTCGTACTCTTCGAGTCAACTACCTAACTAATAACTGTATCTTCTAATATTTCAATGCCCAGTTTTTCTTAATATTTACGATATTTTCTTATTATGATACACACGAACCTTATATTCTAAATATTTTTAACAGTGTAAGGCAGTTCAATCTTTTCGGACGACTAACACAAAGGTTCCTGGTTTGATTCCCGTTCCGGGATGGAAATTTCAGGGACTGAATTTTCTGGTCTCCCTTGTCACCATTTGCGAGTATGGTATTGATGAAACGATGATAGTCCATCGGAAGGGGACGAAAAATGACTGACCCGTGTTAAGAGACAGCCATATCTCTTGCACGTAAAAGACACCCTGGTATATTTTGAAAAAAGGCAAATGCCGCTACAAGGCAGCATTCGCATCTGCAAAGTGGAAAGGGATTTATATTAGTTGCAAAACTTGTTTCCCAATCCAATATGAATAAATATGTTTAAACTAATCTTTTCAACAAATATGATAAAAATGAATCTTAATCAACACTATATGTCCAAAACACGGTAAATAATTCTAAACTGAAATATGAAATCCTTAATTGGTCCTTTTGTCAACACTTTTTTGCCTTATCATTCCGAACACACAAACTGTATTTATCCATGAACAATATAAACATGTTGACGTCATCAGTATTGCACATGGTGATTTACTGGTATTAATGCTGGTTTGATCATATCATTTAATAATGAATAATAAGAATGTGAACATACTTTGTCAGAAATGTATTTAGGACGTATGTACTATATTGAGAAATACAGGATTTGGTAAAAGATATTTCGCTACCGTTGAATCCAAATGTGTTTCAGAATAAGGAATAAGGAAAAGTTACAAGCAATCAAAAATATTCAAGAGAGTAGCATTATATGTAAACTTCAAGTGGGATTTGGTATATGGTTGCATAAATATGGTAATAACATATTGTTGTATGGTATTTAAACAGGTTTCCTTTCGCGTCAAAATTTGATTGGATGTCCAGCCGGGTATATTTTTAGTTATTACGGTATGCTGATCAAATTTATTTAACTCTATACATGCTATATGCGCTAGTTTAATATGAAGTCATTTTTTTGTTAAAATACATATGTATCTACCCATATTTGATTCGATCCAAATAATCGACACAGATCAGAACATATTATCTTTATAAACCATAAAGATGTATACAATGTGTCCATAAGGTGTTGTCTTTGAATATTTTAATAATAATTGGAACTTACCTTCAAAGTACTGGAAAATTAACAATATGATATATATTTTCATTATTGCAATGGTTCACATCTGCTCTGTAGAATGTATTCGATTAGTATATGCCTCTTTTTCAAACATACTCATGTAAAAGCAAAATTTTTAATAAGCTTTTTTTATAAAATTTCCTACTAAATATTTTATTAGCAATAATGGTTAAGTACATTTTAAATGAGTTCAATGAGACGAATCAATATATATAGGAATATGTGGTGTGAGTGCCAATGAGACAACTCTCCATATTTATGGATGAGTTTGTTTCTGTGTGGAATGTTAATTAAAACAGTACCTTTCAAACTTCCATAAAAACTTGTAATTATGATAATATCTCGAATTACATTTGTCACAGTGGTGCATTTGTCAAATTTTATTAAAAGAAAATATATAAAACATTATAATCAGCTATACATATTTCCATTCTATTGATGAAATAAGCGTTTATATCAATAAAGACACTCCTTATCAACTGCCATCACAACATTTAATCAAATTAAGGCAACAATTGTCACATTTCAAAATGATTAACATCCCGTCGTTGTGATATTGTCCTATAATAATTGTTGTATTCTTGTCTTTCATTTTTGCTAATGTGCTTTGTCTATTTGCCTTTCTGCGTTTCTGTATACATATGAGGTGGCTTTGTATTTATATATCCCGTCATTGTGTTATTGTACTATTTCAAATTTAAGTATTCTTGTCTATAAATTTTGCTAATGTGCTTTGTATATATAGATATAGGAAGATGTGGTGTGAGTTCCAATGAGACAACTCTCCCTCAAAAAAAAATTAATAAAAGTAAAACCATTATAGGTCAATGTACTACCTTCAACACGCAGCCTTGGCTCACACCGAACAACAAGCTATACAAGGTCCAATAATTACTAATGTAAAACCATTCAAACGGGATAACCAACGGTCTAATCTGTATATACAAAAATGAGAAACGAGAAACACGTATAAATTGCATAATCAAACGACAACTACTGTACATCAGATTCCTGACTTAAGACAGGTGCAAACATTTGGAGCGGGATTTAACGTTTTAATGGTACCAAACCTTCTCCCTTATTCTGACACAATAGTAAAACATCACAACATAGAAAAGACACACGATACAATATCAATTGGAAGGCTAAACTCAATCAAAAAACGTAAATTAACACACTATGAACGAATAAATTTGATCGGCGATACCTGAATGCAAATACATATATAACACATGTATAATTTTATGTGATTGTTCAATCCCCTCCTGACTTGGAATAGTGATGTTGTAACAGCACATCATTAACAAACAAAAAAGTAATTAGTTAGAATGGGTTTAGTCTTTAGATCGAGACTTTGTAAAATGCCAAAATATAAGAAACGACAGACATTTTTCTTAAGAAAATAGTTGGATAGCAATACAGTCATGTTAAGTTATTTCTTATAATATATAAGAATCAATGCAATGCTTGTATCGACAAAACCATATTTAAGATCTAAATACCATACTAAATTAATAACTATTCAAACTGAATTTAATCCATAGGAATAATAAAAATGAAAATCAAAAATGCCCATAAAAAAAAAATAAAACATGCAAACAGACACATTGTAAAAGAAATCACGTGATGCATATCAATACTGCTTCTGTTTACAAAGTTGTTGCCATGGATGCAAACTATTTCTTTTTATTTAAGACTAGATTGGACAATTAAATGGATATAAATAAGCATGTCTATTTTTTTACTTATTTTTTAAGGAGGACTAGAAGACATTTGGGTGGACAATTAAATGGATTAAAATAAGCATGTCTATTTTTTTACTTATTTTTTAAGGAGGACTAGAAGACATTTGGGTGTTAATTCAAATTAAATGGAACAATTCAGTGTGATCCTGAAATGTTTATAAATGGAGGGCAGTAAAACCTGAAAGTATGCTGCTCAGCTATATGCTTTTATTGCTGCAAAAATAGTGCATGTCTCCTTTCTAGGGAAATATAACATTCTCCTTAAAACTTCCTGAATGAAGTGTGGCTGCATATGCATTTTAGGCAGTTCCTTTGGCAAATTGTATTGCTGGTTATACACAAGTATAGTCTTAGATAATGGGAAATAATCACTCAGCCTCCCTGAAAACCAAATGTTGGAACCCGTTTTGTTTTGTTTTTTATTTTGCAGAAGCACGATGGAATCATTTTTGAATGCATTGGTTTTAGCTTTGTCTAAGAAAAATGAAAAACATTATGGAACTTGTGTCTGTACAGTGTAGATCAGTGCTTTCGAGAATGCGGTCTGTTGGAAAAAAAGTTAATTGGATTGGCCTGGTGGCACTAGAACTCTCGAACGAGCTCAAAAATTATCTTATATGCTAGATAAAAGAAAAATAAAAGAAAATCTTCCCGTTACTCTCCAAACGGTGATCATTTAGATATTTCACAGCTTTCCCATAACCCTAAAGATAAAACTCCGGATCTCCTAATTCTAGAGCCGTACAGTATAAACGTAAATGGAATTTCTGTAGACGGATAAAACAGTGTCTTATCTAATGCAAGTAATTTATCTATTTTGAACATGTCTTGATCTGAGTTATTTTTGCAAACAAATACTCTTGAGGCTGTTTTACGGCCAGCCCTTTTGTCGGTAAAAGTCTGTTATTCTCATTGTCTTTTTCGTCTTGATATTCATCATATATTTCATAGATTTCATGCTTTTTGTAGCATCTCTAGTCTGTGTACGGCTTTGAATGTTTGTAATATTTATGTTTTTCATTGTGTCGTTGAATATTTCTCAGACCACGTGCAGCACGACTTCCTGGGAACCTCAGCCGCTTTACAGAGTTTAACGATGGATTCTCCGGGACCATTATTTACACTGTGAATAGCTGCATGTACCCTTCCTTTGTAGTGTCCGGTAAATGTTTCATTGCTAGGTGCAGTTGCACGTATTGCACGGTTAGTTGATTCAGCTTTTTATGTGTAAGTGTTTTTGAATGTACGGCTTAGCATGGTAGGTCAACGTCGATATTTTACGAATTCACGTAACAAAGGTGCTGTGTTCTCATTGATTTAATTTGAAGTTATTTTTCAGATAAGCTGATTTTTCAGTCCATTTCTTCAAACTATTCCTATTTGAACAAACAAAGGATTTTTTTTTACATCTTTCATGCAATTTATTTTATCTTTCTCTAAAACTAACCGTGCCGGCATTATTTCCTTTAGACCGGATATTTTTTTAATAAAATTTCTATGATTTGCGGACACATGTCTCGTATAGTAAACATTTCTTGAACTTCAAGACCATCATTTTTTCAGGTCTAACAAGCAGTCTATAGCCCATCGCTCCTTTAGGGAACAGTGACCCATGTGAGATATATTTTTTGATTTTGTTATATGTTCACTCTTATTTGAGCATAGCTTAGAAACTTGCCTTCTGCTTATACATTAAGTAGCTGGTTGAAATTGTGTTTTACCCCTTTTGGTATAAAGAGGGTTATTATATATTCCGTCGGCCTGAATGTTAATGATATTAGGATTATCACCTCGCAATATGTGTATGTCCTTCAGTAATTTTCTTTTCTGAACCAAATCCTTTTGAGTGTACTCTTGTATAGTTTCAGAAACAACATAAGCACTGTGTTGCTTAATTGTTGTGGGAGGAACTGGTATATTAGAGCCAAGAAATAATTTCTGTAGAACAGTTGTACTGATAGCTATGTGATTAAGTGCGACTTTTATGTATAGATTAACAGCTGCTGTTTGACGACCGCGTTTCTTAGCGACCACCTCCTTGTAAAGTTTGAACAAGGAAAGAACACTCATTGAAGCTTGCCATTTCCCCCCAGTCAGCTCCTCTTGCTGCTCTGCACTTAAATCCCATTGTATTAGGCCAGTGCACATAGGAGATATTTGTCTGGGTTCTATGAAAAATATCAGTCCACATCTGTTCCATGTAGATGATCATAATGTTTGATACAACACAATAGTTTTTCTAATAAAATGTAGCATATGCACCACTGTGATTAATGTAATTTGTAATATTATCATTTATAACAGGTTTTGTGGAAGCTTATATTGATTTAAACATGTTAAACTTACTTTTTTACTAAACTGGGAAAACGAAATTGATTAACGTCACTGAACTCATGTATTATGTATTAAATCATGAATAACATTAAGTTTGAAAATTTATGAATAGTTAATTAAAAATTTACATTCACAAGAGTATATTTGAAAAGGATACATATAGTAAATGAAAACATTCTATAGACAAGATTTGAACTATTGCAATAATGAAAGAATATATACATATTTGTTTTTCGTTCTTTTTTTTACATAAATTATGCTATTAGTTTTCTCGTTTGAACTGTTTTACATTTCTCAATTTGGGACTTTTTATAGCTTACTACATGTTTATGGTATGAGATTTGTTCATTGCGGAAGGCAGTATGGTGACCTATAGTTGTTAATTTCTGTGTCAATTGGTCATTTGTGAAGCGGTGTCTCATTGGCAATCACACCACATCTCCTTTTTTATATAATTATAATATGTTAATGTTAAATAATTGCTGTCAAACAGCTAAAATTATGTAAACATACACCAACAACGTTCACAAAATGACTAAAGAATTCTAAAAACTCTATAAGTAACAAGAATGCAAAAACAAAAATGTTGTAATTTTACTTAATTTAACAAAGACTTCAACAAAAACTTTTTTTTATTGATAGTGAATTGCTAAAGACGCTGATAAAGGTCATACCGTATATGAAATACACCTCTCGCTTAAGTACAAATCATGTAAAAGATTAATATAATGTAGGCAACTTAAGTACCATTGCATAGTAACTGATCCTATATTCAACCATTTAGGAGCAAATCATATCTATCGCACATAAACCGGTGGATTTTGGATCAATTTCTATAAAACTTTGTCATTATAATGTTGGTACTGATATGACACTGGTGGTCACATTAATGTGTAGAATTGAGGAATGCAAATAAGTAATTTGATTTAGGATGTAACGCGTCTTCAGATTGGCCGACAGTTTTTCGTCTATCAGCTCATAGACAAAATTGTGTCAGGTGACCGTAATCGACGGTTGTCATGCTTAAAGAATTTATAATAAAATTATGAGAATTGTAAGATTTTTTTTTGTATTTTCGAAATAATAAAAAAAATGGTTCACATTTTAAAATAACCAGCTATTCGGATTATTTAATGTCCACCACATTTAAAGGAGAAACATAATAGAACAGTTATTTCTTAAGGTAACACGATACAAAGATTTCATACCTCTAATTCCACAATTTTAAAATGCTATAACTTTCTTTATATTGCTTGAAGATTTGTAACAGTGGTTATTATTGATAGCTAACATATTACTCTTTCTAATAATTGCAATGTTAGTAATATACAACAATTATGTATTCAATTATAATCTTAACTGTGTCTACAAAATTTTACAAGAAATTTACACTTTCAATTAAAATTAACTTCTACGTCGATACCCCGAGAGGGTTGATTTTATGATATGTTCTTCCTAGAGCCATTATCTACAAAGGGATTTCGTATAGAATGTAAAGATCAAATTTTACATCTAATCAATCAGTATCTACTTTTATGCGTTAAGGATATTTACACTAATTACAGAGTAATGGGAGAATGGAATACGATAGCGATAATTTGAGACACCCTTTTGTACCTCCTGCTGTGTTGATTAAGATTTCCTGTATATTCATATAGATGATAGGGCTAAATTCATTCAAGTGACCAAAATTTTGCCATTAATTATATGATAATTGATTACATAATCATTGTTTAACAAACATATTGCATTCATTAAAAAAAGTGATATTTTATCTATCTATATATACCTCTTTTATTAATTTATATGCAGTCTTAATAATTAGCAGCATTTTAAAGGGTAGGGATCGGAAGTAAAATATCGAAGTATTGTGCTACCTTAACTTGTATCTGAAACCAAATTATCTATCTTTTTTATGTTCTTTTTTTTTTTAAAGAAGGCACTCCGACTTATATGGAAAATTGCCCATGGGCCAATGTTAACTCCCAAACGGATATGTTGACCATGAGAAACTCTAGCACACTCCTCACGTATTCTTCGACATAGCATGTTTCACACACTCAAAAAAAATAAGATATTCTGCACTTAATGGATGAATACATTATGAACTATCTATTCAGGAACGATTTTTATATTTTTCATGTAGTATGGAGGTTTAAGGGGGAAAGCGAATTTTGTCGTCAGTTGAACCAAAATAATAAATAACATGTTTGCTAAAAAATGAATTAACGACATCAATATAGTGCTATTTACGATATGTTTTAACAGTTTCCAATAAAGATTATCAATAAATGAAATGTTTTAACATTTTGTTTTAAATTATGTTTTTCTTTTTTTCAGCTCTTGGGTACTTTTGTTTACACACTGAAACCCAAAAATAGTAAATTTTGAATAACGAAATACGTCATAAGTTTGGTACTAGATGTAAATTCGGTGAACCTTCACGATAGTAACGTAGTGTTCTTACCATCCCGTATATATGATATGATGTAGGGTTATCAGTCAAAGACCGGAAGTACATAGTAAATATATACACATTCACAAGACTTTAACAAATGTATTTTGTTGAACGTCTTTGTTTTTACTTTCAAATTGATCATCGTAGGAATTTGCCTTATTTCACTTTTATTATCATTAGGTGATTTTATTAAATGCATTTAAATTTAACAATACATTTTGCTCTTTATCGTTAATAGGTTATATTCTTAAAGCAAATATGCGTCGAATAATAGCAAAAGAAATCACTTATTACTACAGAAATTACAGTAATTTCCGAATGTCGCAATAGATCAGTACATTTCCGAATGATCAAGCATGCCGAGTCCATAAAATTACAAACACAAGGCCAATGAGGCAACTATGAACAGAAGTTAAATTAAAGTGGAATAAAACAACCAGATATAAGAAGCATTCATGATCCAATAGTTTACAATCATTCGATTTTTCCATAAAATATATTTGAGGGATTTATCGAAATTTCCGTAGAAACCTCATTCGCTCTTTTTTCGTTTCTTTTCTTTTGTATATGTTTTCTCACCTAAGCAGCAATATTCCAACCTCGCCGCGTATGAAGTACATGTATACATGTAAAGTCATACGTTATGCAAGAGCTTGCAACTTCTAATCAGATTTTGTAAAACTGTATCGGTTTCTGAGCTAAAAAAAACGATAATAATCAATTTCTCCTGCAATATTTATAAATAGAGGCCAGTATAACTTGAAAACATGCCGTACAGCTATAAGTTTTTATTGGTATTCATTTATATATCTTTTTTAATTCATCTTAACACTCTTTGTTCAAGGTTGAGACTGTAGCCAAATAAGTACTTATAGCATTACCTAAAGATTTTATAACTGTTATTCTTCATATCATGGTAAAGTTGCTTTATGTCCAGTTAGATATAATTTTTACAGACTTTTCTAGATGTTTTTAAAAAGTTTTTGACACTCTTCTTTGCTATGCCCAAAATATATTCCAGACTTTTAACTGGTTTATCTGTAAAGTTAATAATAATATCCAAAAATGTTTAAGCGACATCATGCAAAACAACTTTATACCGATAAGTGTCTTGAGGAAAAAGATGATATAAATTGTCGAGAGAGATTCTGGAACTGTAGCTTCGCTTCCTCGCTGCAATCAGTAGTTCTTATTGATATTTGATATTTTAACTGAGTTAAACAGTATTTTGTTATGGGATAAAGGTTGGTAAATGTTCACTTTTAGCACATTTGTGTAAGGATGGAGCAGTTATATTTCCTTAAGACAGTGGTTATTTCGAATTTGGTCATCCGATCAGTATCATAACAATTATATATATTTTTTAATTTTAAAATGAAATATAATTTGAACAAAAGATTTAATCAACCACCATAGTAACCTTTAAACAATGACGTAAGACACGAACAGTATATCAGTTCATTTACTTTTCTACATTGGCTAGAGGTATAGGGGCAGGGTTGAGATCTCAAAAACATGTTTAACCCCGCCGTATTTTTGCGCCTGTCCCAAGTCAGGAGCCTCTGGCCTTTGTTAGTCTTGTATTATTTTAATTTTAGTTTCTTGGAAATTAGTATGGCGTTCATTATCACTGAACTAGTATATATTTGTTTAGGGGCCAGCTGAAGGACGCCTCCGGGTGCTGGAATTTTTTGCTAGATTGAAGACCTGTTGGTGACTTTCTGCTGTTGTTTTTTCTTTGGTCGGGTTGTTGTCTCTTTGACACATTCCCCATTTCCATTCTCAATTTATATCAACACAGAGGAAATATCTGGTCATGAACTATCATTGTAAACTTTACTCTGATGAATACAAACGAAGCCTTATATATAATTTGGAATACTAGTTTTACATGCATGTTTGAAAATATTTCGTAATTTTTAGATAAGCCTCATTACCTATTATCAAAACAGGCAAATAGTCTAATGTTGTACGAAGATGAATAGCTGTGTTGAAAAAAAAAATCAGGATTATTTTGTGAAACACAGTTTGGGTCATAGAGTCCTAGTGTTCGACATCATAAGTGTTTTGAAAAAAATAGTAAAAGGAGCATCATCTGAAACAATGTTGTTATGTCTTTCATATTGTCTTGCATTTAAGATTTTGTAGACATTAATTACTTTGTCAAACCTTCATATGTTAAGTTATTAAACAAAAACATATGTTTCTCCTTTAATACCACACTACTCTTGTTTAATTTGAGATTTCAAGATGGTTTCTTCGTAAGATTAGGCAAGTAAAATTATGAATACATATAATAAATGGAATTAAATTAAAATCACTTTATTGTTTGTCGGTTTATTAGAAAAAAGGGGAAACACATTTAAGCGTGTAACACGATTCAAAGAAGCGAAAGGTCCATGAATGATCTATGTGTGTTTTTAGCACTTGTATCATAAAGAAAGTCATAAATAATGTACAAGTAGATGACGCAAACACACAAAGGCAGATTTAAGACAAAAAAAATGGGAAGTTTCTTTTGAATTTGAATCAAATATCTTCCAATCAATTATGTCATTTAGAAAAGAATTCTATGGACGCTGCAACATTCTAAAAGGTAAAAAAATCATTTCCTGTAAATTTATTATCTACAAGGATAGTTATTCAGTTTGCAGAAATCGAATACGTGTTACAAGTTACATTTCTGGTATATTACATGGCATATGATGTTGATTATTAGCAAATAATTTCATTGTTTATGGATTTAGGAAGATGTGGTATGAGTGCCAATGAGACAACTCTCCATCCAAATAACAATTTATAAAAGTAAACCATTATAGGTCCAGGTAAGGCCTTTAACACGGAGCCTTGGCTCACACCGAACAACAAGCTATAAAGGGCCCCAAAATTACTAGACTGTAAAACCATTCAAACAGGAAAACCAACGGTCTAATCTATATAAAAAAACGAGAAACGAGAAACACATATAAATTACATACTACAAACTACTGTACATTAGATTCCTGACTTAGGACAGGTATGTTGAACGAGGATTCATTGTTTAAAAGGCTATCAACAATCAATCGTTATTCGAAGAAAAATTATATTTCGCATCAAAATGAAAACTAATAACGACACGTGAATTTATAATTATTTAAAAAAAAAATCAATAAACCACAGGAAAAATTGACGAATGTTGGTCTTATATACTAAGAAATGTAATAATAAGCTACATACCAAATGTGTTTCGGTCAACACTTTTACTTCTAACAAAACGACACAAAGAAACAAATCGTTCTCACATAAATTTCTATATACCACTCTTTATTGAAACGTACATTTTGAAAGTATCTTCATGATACATCTCTTGTAGAATAATGAAAGTGTTTGTAATAATCAGTGATTATCCGGTTATAGATAACAGTACTGACATATATACACAAATATGAAGGTACTTTAGAAATGTATGATATTCGGTGTGATGCTCTGTTTAACAGTTTTTAACGACCCTATATTTGTTTGACTACATATATATTAAATTATTTCTATAATGAATGCATTTGTAATGGATTACTGCATAACGCATTTTGTGTCAAATATCAAATATCATTCGTCTCGTTGTTTTTCTTTTATTTTTTTTAAACAGAAAATTCAAAAGGAAAGGGAACAGGTTAAATTGTTAACAAACAATTCCTTACATTTTAATCGAGTTTAATTTATTTCATTGAATTATCAGTGTTCTATATGTCAGGACCTAAGGCTTATGAAAAGACGGAAGTGTTTATCTGAAATTAATTCAGACGCATTATACCACATAAAAAATTATGGAATTCCAAGAAAAACTCCTGTTGTCCAAATGTCCCCAAAAAAATCTAGCAGGAAATGCTTCAGCACATCAAACGAATGAAAAATATCAGTCATATTCCTGACTTTTTACAAGCATTTTCTTATGAAGAAACATGGTGAATTTATCTAAATCTCATAGCTACATAAACCTCTCACGTGTATGACAGTTGCAGAAAATTCCGTTATATTGACAAAGATATATGTGAACATAACAAACAGATATATTAAGTAAACATATAAAAAAAAATGGGGTACAGCATCCACCATTTTTCCATAATCTTAATCACGATCAAAACAAACAAATATTAAAAAAAGCATAATAACACAATGACGGAACGTATAAGTACTGCGCCACGTCAATTGGATATAACAATAAAAGACTAAACAATATAAGTATTAATTGACAAAGGCACATACAGAATACGTTAACATGTGTACAACATGTTATTAGGATGGTAATTAACGTCATTATTTGGCATATACACATCAAGACCATCGTGTATCATTTGTTAAGTTAATATTGATATTTATCAACAAATAGATATAGGAAGATGTGGTGTGAATGCAAATGAGACAACTCTCCATCCAAATAACAATTTGTAAAAAGATATATTATGGGTCAATGAAAGATTATAGACATACCACTGGTTCATAATATGGTAGCATTTTAAGAAAACAGAGTAGCTGCTGTACGCTCTTGAATAACGAATGAGTTGGTAAATGCATATCCAATACGCAAGTGAAGTTGGCATATTGCTACTAACATGACTAAGGTGGGTTCAAAATTAAAATCATCTCGTTTGACGTAGATTCTATTACTGAGATGACCGATTATGTCAAATTGCATGTATAAGTCTTAAAATTAGGCAGACGTAGCCGTGTCTGCTGTTTCGTTATATTCTAGTTCTAACGGATAAACATAAACAAATCAGAAAAGTTTGTATTGTAAATTGAAAGAACATCATCAATTTATTTGAATGTGAAAAAAGATTTGGCTTCTTTGATTTTCTTGTAATGACATGTGTCCGTAATGAAATGAGAACAGGTCTCCAAGACGTGGTGCACAATTTGTTCCCACGTGAATGCTGAACATTTGTTGATAAAGTCTGTCGACAATTCAATAAATATGTTGTCAATTAGAAACTCCATCATACAGATCGGTTGTTCATATCTATCATGTTTTACTCTTTGTTCACTAATGCCTACTAGTAAGAGGACAAAATATTTCGTAAATATTTATGATTAATAAATCAATTGCACATATTACCGAACGACAAAGAGGAAACTGAAAATAAAAGGTTGGTATATCTATTTGATTTAAAAAAAAAAATGGCTAGTTTTGTCATTTACTTGATACCTAGCTACATGTATGAAAGTGTCCTCACAAGCAACGTTTAATTGCCAAAAAATCACCGCAATGTAGTTATTTTTTAATGCCTATGTAACCAGCAATCGATAACAGCGAACTTGGGAGCTATTGAGATAATTCATGCTCTATGATAAGTTTTAAAAAAGACATCATTCAATTTTACCATACGATATATTAAATGGATTCATCAGAATTTCTATAGAAACCTGCTTTGCTCATTTCCCTCTTTTTTATTTCTTTTTCAACGAATTCCGCGATGAACAATATAATTATCAAAATGAAATTAATAACAATGTCGTTTGTCGAACGATTGTTTTGTCTCAATGAGAACGCATCTATTTTCAAAAACAAATAACTTCTATTCATATAACTGTTAAATACTGTTAAATTGATTTTGAGCCAATTACAATAGCTTTTGATGCAGATTCACAATGACAAATAAATGAAACAAAACATTTTTACAAAGAAACATCTCGTTAGTCATATATATTGGTAGCTGGTTTTTTTGGTAAACCAAATTTGTTAGTTACACTTTTATAAAAATTATGAAATCAACCCTTTTCTTATATGCAAGCAAGACATTTATCTTGAGAACATTTTGTTCCAAAGATTCAGTCAGAATCTGATATCGTTATCATATTTTTACCCCCTGATATCAATTCGCAGGTTTCCGTGACCTGGTAAAGGTGAATCCCATACAATTCAGGACTGTATGGCACATCAAAGGACAATCCTTCTCCCGAACTATATAAGTCGTCAGTAGGTCCATCGTTCCACGTGTACATTGGGTCAAACAAAAATATCCAGAAGCTTAAAAAGAAAATGAAAAAATTGTTTATTCTTTTTACCTTTTTAATGTTCTTCTTCCTCCTTCTAGGTTTAAATACTATGCTTATAAAATTAAATATAGATTTATGGATTTACCTTCATCCTACATCTAAATTGAAACAATCCGCTAAAAAAAAAATAGATTTTGAGATTTACATTCGTCAAAAAATTCCCACCATAACCTTTCGAGAGCCATGAATGAGCATAAATGGTACAAGATAAATGACATACCTATCATAAAAAAGAAGAGCGCAATTTTTCCATGGTCAATTTCGAGGGTACAGAACTTTGGTATTATTATGATCTGTAATTTTTTTCAAACGGTCTTGGTCAATAAAGAAACACGACATACGTTTTTAATGTATCCCCTCAACACGGTGGGTATAGTGTCCGGCTAGGAACGTGGTTTTTCGAGTGATTTGATCGGGCTTTTTCTAGTGTGACCACTTTTTTTCGAGTGAACATTAACAAAAATGTAAACAAACAGACTTCATCTCTAACAAGACGTGATATAACCGCCTGTGTTTAGTACACACAGTTATATTATGTATAATTGTATTTGATATAGAAAGATATTACTAACCCGACATTATTTTTCGTTAAAAAAAGTAAAAATAAGCCTTAAAATGCTTTAATTCCAAAGTACAGAATAACGCCATTTTTATACAAATTACACTGATAATGTTGAAAAAAATGCATACATGGAATCTATATATCCTTAGAAATACAGACACTTTACAAAAGTTCTTGTTTTTGAATTGAAAACGACATTTTGAGACTAAATTCATTTGTTCATGTTCGGGTTTTTTTGAGAGCAGTCCGGACTTTTTCGATTGTGTCCAATTTTTTTCAAGTGATTGTACAAATTGCCCATAGTTAAAAATCCTATATGTCAGTATATTTACGATTAGAAACAATAAACAAAGTTTCAAATAAATTACTTTTTCAGGCATGAACCAATGCAATGCAATAAACATTCGTTCGTTTGTATATATTTTGCTGTTTGTCACATTTTATAACTTTCAAGTACAGTACATATTCGAGATGTCAACATTATAATGTACGCATAAATAATTTGAATTGAGCCGTACATACATATATTTGTATTTCTGATGAGCTATTCATTTCATTGTTTATTATGCATAAAATCTAGTTCAATTGTTTTTGTCAATTGGAAATAAAAATCGAGCGGATTAATTGTTTCTGTGTTGTTTTTTGGTTTTTTTCATTCATGTTTTTTTTTTTGTTGGGGCGGGGATCAAGCCTCTATTAGTAGAAGTGTTTTATTACATAGCATTTTTCTGATTCTTCTTTGCTGTCCAGTACTGAGGTTTCTTACTCCGTTTTTTTAATAAACAGCAATGGTCGCATGATACACATGTCCCGTTTTCAAAGTTCATTTCTCTTATGCATGGTTGTGTCTTATTATCTATTTCTTGCATGGATAAACATTTCTCGTATCATCACTACACAGAGTGTGATATGAAAATACGAAAATCTGCGTTAATTTGATCTGCTGGTGCCACACCACCAATTACTCCCTCCACTGTAGAACGTAATTAAAAGTAGCCTTACTCTGACACAAAAGTGCTTTTGATGTCCTTGTTTACTTAAACAAGGACCAACAAATTTTCAAAAATCAAACTTTTGGTGAAATAGAAATATATTTAGACCATTTCGAGCCAAAATTTACTTGTCTATGAGTTAGAATTAAATTTGAGGATTATTGCGCTCCACGGTATACTAATTAACGATTTCGAGAAAAAAAAACAGGGATTATTTTTGGAGTACCTCTATTCGAAGGTCAGTTTTTTTCTTAGAAGGCTAAACGGGTATTGGCATGTAGAAATATGATACATGTACATATCAGGATATACCTGGTTTCTAGGAAGTTTAACTTTGTGTAAGATATTTTGAAAGCTGGGAAAATCGCAAAAGTTGGTAGAACAGAAAGAGATTTTTAATTGGTGGTCTGACACCTTATACATCATCATAAGACGATATTACTGTATTTTCACTGGATATTCGTTAGGTCATTGATGACATTCAAATGTTACGACGATGTACATTTCGTGTGCAAAATTCTAGAACAATGATTCTCGGAATTTTTAGTCTAACGTAATGAGAGTGGTGGCCGTTTTAAGACAACTAGGTTTAATAACTTGTGAGAATGGGATATCGCATGATATCAACTCTCGTCATTTAATTCAAATAGTAATAATAAACTCGCCAAAAGGCTCGTTTTTTTATTTTATTGAAATTGAATAACTCGAGTTGATTAAAAGCGATATCTATTCCCACTCGTTATGACACCTATAAATAATTTCTAAATGTCAAAAACTTAACTTTAACAAAAATCGTCTCGTCTGAGACTACTTGACCAAGTTTATTATAGATAGAGATAAGTGTAAACAGCAAGAATGTTCAGTAAAATAAGATCTACAAACAAGTCACCATCACCAAAACATATAATTTTGCCATTAATTATATGACTGTCTTTAATGTTGAAGACTGCCCTTTGTTTGACATGCACTGCAGCAAATAGACTAAGGTGAGTGACACAGGCTCTTAAGAAACTCTATAATGTTAAAAAAAAATCCCATAACTCGGAAACGTAAAATCAGTAATTTCTAAAAAATCGAAAGGAATGATAACTCAATAGACAATTCACCGAAGTTCCATGTAAATTGGTTACAGAGTTTATGAGTTTTCATCCGAAATGCTGACGATGGACGAATGGACAAAGGGATACCATAATATGTCCCGTATAAAAACTCCATCACGAAATTTCTATTAACAAAAGTACTAAAGTGGAAAGGGATTAATATAAGTTCCAATAACTTGTTTCCCAATCAACTGTTTATAAATATGTTTAATCTAACAAAAGTACCATGAAATGAAGTTAAACAAATTATGATTCTCCTGCACTTTGTTCTAAATAACTTTTATAAAGGATCTAATAATTTTTAATTTATTACTGGAAAGTTGTGGCAGAACAATTTTCGAACAGAAAACTTGTATTAAATTCAAAAAGGTTAGTTCTGATCAATGTAGTATTATGTTTTTATGATTTATTGAGAATAAGTAATATTTTCATTCATTAAATTACCGGTATAAACTAGAAAAGTCATTTTTTAAAGTCTAGAATACCTTTTTCTTATTTATATTTTCTGTAAAAAAAAAACACGGACCATTTGACAAAAAATCCGGACGATTTCACAGTTGCTCTCGAAAAAACCCGGACAATAATAAACACTGAATTTTTGGTTTAAATACAAGGAAATTGTACTTCTTTGTTGGTCGAAATATGTAAATCATTCAATATAAGATGGGTAGTTATGTAAAAAAACTATTACAAAATAGCAGTTAATTGAAATTATCGCATGTGATATCACTCGAAAAAGCCCAAACTACACAATTGACTGAATCACTCGAAAAACCTCGATCCTAGCCGGACGCTATACATGTACCTACCGTGCTCAATGTTTTGATTTATACGTATGGTCTAAGTATACTCATTCGAAGCAAACTAGCTGTCATGAGACCAAAGAAACATTCCTGTGAATTTAGAGCGAGCTATTAATACATTTAGACAAGACAGAGAATACACCCAACACAAACAACAGTTATTCATAATTAAATCATTACAAACACATATTTAAGTGATCGGTCTTTCATTTAACTACATGTATGTAGCAATAATATATGGCAATTTTGGGCGTATAAAACCTTGAACGCTTTTATTTGAATTCACATCTGAAGATTTTTGTATTAGTTTAGTAAATATTTTAATACCAATACTAGTAAAAATTCAGGGACTTGTCTGCTGAAAATTCATAAATTATTGCGAAAATTTTTTTATTGGGGAAAACGTAACATAGTTGTAAACGCAATAATTTAAACCCACATTTTGAAAGATTCTGTATGAATTAAACAAGATTTTTTCCCAAAGTCGTAAAAAATGAAAATCGCATTTACTTCTTAAATAACAAATCGCAATAACAAATGAACACAATAGTTTCTGAACTTGCAGTAATATATATTTTTCGGATAGCCATATAATTCGTCAAATGTAATTTATATATTTATATATACATATGTCATTACGACCAAGCTGAACACGGATGGTCGAGAAAGGAGTCTTTTTCGACGTCCGGTTTTTCTGATGTTAATCTGTGGAGTTCGTTAAATTTTAATTAGATAAACAATCGTTCGGTCCAGGTATATGTTTAATTGATCGTTGACATATTCCAGGGTAACTGTCAAATAAAATTCGTCAAATAAGTCACCTACCATTCACCGACCAAATTCGCATTACTGATTATTCACCGATCTTTCAAAATTCACACCACACGGTCACGAAATAGGTTGCATGTCCTATTTAACTGCTCTCGGACACGAGAGAAGAAAAAAGAACTTGCAACTCGTACCTTCCTTCAGCCATTTCAATACCAGAATCATTGACAAACCAGACAAATTTAATCATGACATTGTAAATTTACCACACCTTAACAGAATTTACAAACTTCTTCCGCGTATGAAATTAGCATTTCTCTTCTCATTTGATATTCAAGAGTTTGCAGCTGCTACTCGAACTTTGATAAAGATCATCGGACCTAACTATTTATGAGTCAGTATTTAGTCAAAGCAAGTTCAAGTTCCATCTTTTTTCTGACAAAGTTCATCGGAAAATACCAAGCCCTAATAATAAGTCAACAGTGTATGTGGTATAGTTGACAGTAAAACAACTATCCTGCAGAGTTTAGATAACGTTAAAGTAAGCAGTTCTCTTCGTGTTACTATCATAATAATTATATACCAAACCTCCAGTATAAAGACAAAATCTAATGTCATAGCTTGATATTTTGGTCTAGTTTGTGCATTTAAAACAGTAAGCAGTTTGTATTAAAAAAAGGTTAAAATTATATTGATTTCATAGAGGTAAAGCACCGTGTTTTACCTAACACCTGTAAACAAAAAATACATTGATACAAAACAAAATCCCTATTACAATAATTGTAGTAGTGTTGTAAAAAAGTGAACCGTGGCGTAAAACACGTCAAATAAACTTAACATAGCTACTAGGATTGATATTTTGTATATGTGCCCGACATTTATTTTGTCTTCAAAAGACTCAATAATGATGCTCGAGTCAACACAACTTCAAAAAGCCAAATTAAGTAGGAAGTTGAAGAGCATTGAGAACCTAAATTCCTAACGTTTTATCAAATACAGCTAAGCTAATCTATTCGAACTCCTGAGGTAGAAATGTCTTTGTTTTTAAGAAAAATTCAAAGTTTTGTAAACATTTGATTTAAAGTTATGAACATATAAATGATAACTAATGTCAACACCGAAGTGCTGACTACTTGGCATCGCCCTAGTAGAAGTTAATTTCGATATTATGGCATTTCCGTTGACTCTTAAAATTCATTATGTCATGCATGTCAACGGACTTGCCATTTGGTGACTTCTCCAATATTATACACTCAACATGTAAAACCTTGCAACTGGAATTCCGCTTTTTATCAAATTTGATTACATGTTGAAGCTTACAAAAATACTTAAATATTAATGTCAGATGCTAAAGTGTGAAGGCAATAGACATATGACGTCATACTAGTAATCCTTTCACTTTTAAGCTTGATCATTAAATTTCACATACCGGTATATTTATGGTGTTTGTTTCATTATCAATTCAACCTGTAGTGAAATGGTCCCATTATTATATCCTACTAGAGATCATAAAAACAACATAATACAGTCTCCGTCTCTTTTCTCGATATATACAATTAATTTGATCACAGCAGTCATCTCAGTACCAGAATCTAGACGATCTCAATTTTGAAACTGTATATATTTTCTCACCTATGCAGCAATATACCAACTTCGCCTGCGTATGCATATGAATTCATACGGTTTGCATGAGGAGCTTGCAGCTGCTAATCAGATTTTGTAATACTTTACCGGTTTCTGAGCAAAAAGTAATGAACCAAGGTTTGTCAATGAACATTTCCTCCTTTTTCTTAAATAGGTTATTTGGAACATACCGAGACCGAGTAGACAAAGTGTTGGTGTCTACTCAATGTAAATGAAACCAATTCATACGGCGTTTTGAATAATAGTTTTTGAAGTTGTGATATTTTTTTATTCAATTTACAAGTTTCCCTTTATTATCGTTTGTGTCTGGTCTAGTAACTTTTGATGTGACTCGGTATTCATGTAACCTGTTGTTCTTTGGCTGTTTACATAGTATTTTTATCTTATTAATTTGTCTTTTATATGTAAAGAAAGTGTTTACAATGTACAATGGGTACCATCAACAACACAAACCTGTAATTAAGGTATTTTTTCAATTTATTATAATTTACAAAAAAGTTAGTGTTTGTATCTTTTTTAAATTTACGATAAACAACAGCAACGTTTTTGTTTGCGTCTTAAAATATTTATTCATTTGTTGTTGTTTTTATAAGAGTTTTAGGTAGCCGTGTTGTATGTCCATAAATTTAGGTTAAGGTTGCTTGATCTCAATTATTGTGACTCTAATCTATTTTGTATGTTAAGTTGCTTATTAAATTTCGTGATTATATTGGAACTATCAACAACTTTCATACAAGAGGGAGAATTAGCTATAAATGAAACCAGATTAAACATATTTTGTTCTTTGGACAATGCCTGTACCATTTCAGGAATATATAACAGTTGTATTAGTACTCGTTCCGTTTGTTGACAACGACGTTTGATTCAGTCATTTTTTGTTGACATACACTTTTTGTAAATTTACCAATATTTCGGGTTTGTTATGGTACAGAATTTGTGTGATAACAAATATTTTAATATTGACCTTTGCTTCGATCTATATTAATTCATTAATTAAGGAATGACTGTAATATTTTTTTCTGTCTGTGAAGGAATAACATTAGAATGTGGTGCACACTAAATAACCCGCGTAGCGAGTTGTTTTAATGTATTCACCACATTTTGTATGTTATTTCAATTGGACAGAAAAAATATTACAGTTCTCTCTGATAATTTAATTCTTAATTCCATTTTAAACCGGAGTAAATCATGAAAAAACTTTGATGACGTCACGGTCACATGAGAAAATTATGTCTATGAGCTGATAAATCGAACGACGCCAGCGAATCAGAAGACGCGTTACATCCAAAATTAAATTATGATGATTTAACAATCACTTAATTTGGTACATGAATACCTCCAACCAATACCCTAATCTCGACACAATACGAGTGTATTCGAACTTGGATATAATACAGGATTAATATGAAAAACAAATTTTTAATGACACTATAATGTAAACATTAAAATAGCAATGGATGATTGATATCAAAACGTAACCATATATTTCAACCAAAGTAACGTATTCTTGTGACGTTATTTATGTATGTTTACCTTCCATATAGATAATCCATTGACCTGATTGCCCAAGGCCTGTCCTCACACCTAATAGGCCGGTGACCAAAGTCGGATTTATAAAATTTTAATCGTCAAAAATGGTACACGTCTATATCATATATCATTGGATTCGGAAATATGTGTACTTTGAGATTCTTCTGGTCGTCAAATGAAAATATGGTGCAGTTTTTCAGAAATCTTGATCAAAGGTCATATGTCGTTTTCAAGGAAAATCAAAATTGAATATCCAACTCTAATTTAAATACCCTTTTTACAGTAGAATGATTGAAAACTTGAATCTATTTTCTTTCTTATTCAATTTTTCATCTAAAAAGTGGAAATCCATCATTATATGAGATTTCCGAACACACGTATGCGACTGTACAAAAAGGGGGGTAGTTTTCAGTTTTACATGATGTATTTTTTTCAAATAATAAGATCAACGTCTGTCAAAACTTAACAAAATTTAAAGAAAATTATGAAGAAATATGTATTTATTCATATAACCATCTAGTATACATCAATGAAAGTGAAAACTTAAGTTTTTGCCATATACGTTGAACTCGGTTCATGCAAAACAGACAACACAAATTATTTTAAAACATACTTAAAGCTGAGTTTTGACAGTCATGACGATTTCTATGAAATAAATTTGTATCAATAGGAAAATAAAATCATTTTAAGATAAACTTACAACTTTAAAAAGGTATATTTTATGAAAGAATAGCCTTTTATTCGTTTGAAAATGAAGAACGTTTCGGTTATTCAATCCCAAACTAAGTGACGCAAGATCATATTTTTTTTTATGCGGGATATATTGACATAGCACTAAATATAACTAACTTTAATCAGTAATTCAGACCTCAAATGACTTTTGTAATGTGGAGACGTTATTAGGACGTTCTGACCATTGGCTGGAATACGTATGTTCGCAAGTGGAAGTATTAGCAAATCTCGAATGTCAGTATTGGTCCGTAGTGTTTAACGAACACGACAAAATTCTTAAGCCACGAATCCTATAATGATATTGCGAATATCAATGTTAAACTTCGGACATCTAACGTGTTATGCCTTGCAATAGAGTGTTGTTTAAATGTTTGTGTACCACATATAGCGAGCTTTTATCCATCACCATTTGACATCATCGTTATTGCTAAATACACTTTGGCCATGTCAATCTATTTTATGGGGGACATAAAACAACTGAAACATCAGTGCACCTCTAGGACAAATGTCAAAAGAACCCTGTGTTGAAAGAAACGTCTTGTCCTGCTGCTTGAAACTCAAAATATCTCTTAACAAAAGCCAAGAAAAAAATATGTGATCCGCATCGACAGTATACACTAGCCATGATCACATGACTGTAGTTTGTGCAAAGTTTCCGATTGTCGTGGTCGTTACGCCCTACATTATGGTCTGTATAAGTGATTTGATATCTGAACTAGGGATAGCATTTATATCACACTGCTGATGGTAAAAACACTTTCTTCTGTGAATGATCTTGTAATTTAGAATACAACAGTTTGACTCCCAGTAAAGGTTCATAGTGGCTATATGACAAATACGCATTTAACAGCCTTTACTTAAATGTTCTGTTTTAGAGATAAGAATGAAATTCCTCGTCTTGGTTGTAGTTTTCTTTACAATAGATGCAAGCATATGAAAGAGAGACAAAAGATACCAAAGGGACATTAAAAGTCATAAGTCGAAATAAGCTGACAACGCCATGGCCAAACAATGAAAAAAAAAAACCCACAGACAAACAATAGTACACATAGCACAACCTTTGATAGCCGTGACTTCGATTTCTTGACTTGAGCCGGCTGCCATTTTGTCTGTATATCTCAAAGAAAAACAGGCAACAGTACATAAGTTACCGATGGTTATGTTTAAAACAAAGCATGGTGAATTCCAGGAAAAACAAAAAATAGCTCAGTTTGGTTGTGTCAACAAGATGTTACCCGTGTCATGCGAATCAAAAGTATCATTATATAACAAACAGGAATGGAACACAAGTTAATTGCTAATTTTCTGATCTGATCTGACACTTATAATTAGTAACTTAAAATTGTAAACCGCAAAAAGACGTGCTAATGAGTTGGGCCACGACAGAGCTTAAATGTATCATTATTCGTGATACGGTAATATAAAAACCTATTTTGTGTCTATTTCAGTCGCAAGTTCTTCATAATTAAGTACATGACACCAAAATTAAATTTCCACGTTCGACACTCAGGTTTTAAAATTGAAACATAATCTTCTAAACATTCCGGGTGCACACGAGATAAACGTGTTTTCAGTATGTTTCGTGTTAATCTTTGGTGGTCTATGAATAGTTTTGCAGAATTTTGTTTGTCATTTACGTCGTTCTCCTAATTTTACCATGTCGTTTTGATATTATCGTCGACTAATATGTTTGAACATCCCTTAAAATTCTGCGGCCTGTTTTAAGTAGTCAGGGGTATACCCCTGCCCAAGAAGACTATTGACTCAACAAGCACCAGCATAGGGTATCATTTGAGATATGTGAACAATATACGATGGCGCAGAGGAGCGTTGTACATTGAGACCTAGCTGGGGAATTGACCTTTGGAAAGTTAAAATCGCCCTCCAAAGTTTGTCATAGATTTTTGTTTGTAGTCGTCAATCCGTCTCAATATCAAAGAAAAAGGCCAAGATATGAAGCGAACATTCTAATTTCTGTAGTATCCTTTATCACAAGCTAACTGGGAAATGTAAGTACTGACTGACGAAAATGTAGGTAAAAAAAGAAAGATAATCTTCAATACATCGGAATTTTGAAATCACATATGCAACTATTCCAGTCATTATTAGGTTCGATAACTCTGTATGTGACTGGTTTAATTATGGTTATGTAAAATGTACTGGTTACCCAAGTAATAATTTCAAAATATATATATATATAGATATTGCATCTTTGTTTCAACCCATCCGTGGTTTCCTTTCGTTGATATAAAATATTATCATAAAATGATTTCATAAACAATCGTATAATACTAATATATATATTAAGTCTTGCCAAAATTTACATCGTGATTAGGTCACGTTGCCATGTTTGTTTTGTTTGATCACGTTGATGACTTAATTAATATCTCCACAATCTTGCTTTATCCTTAATTATTATACGAGTTACAATAACGTGTCATATTTAATTGTATACAAACAGTTAAATCTCATTGAATTATTTGCATGTGTAAACTAAGTGTCGGACATCCTCTACGTTTGAAATTATTTGGTCGCCATTTTGTTATATGTAACTTCGAAATTTTATCAAAACAAATAGCATGTATCCACTTTCACAGAGGGAAATAGTGTTTAAATATATGCTGCATTAAGGTAAGACAATTATTGAAAAGACATGCATCTAACAATTTTACGATTTTCATCGTACAAATCTTCAAAAATATATATGTCCATGTCGCCCCACGCTATCAATGTTCTAAACTGCATGGTCGGTGCATGTAAATCTTTATTTTTAGTGTGAGATACTGTTTCTAATAAATATATTGATGAACATGTGAAAAAAGAAATTTCTTAAGTACAAAAAGACACACTTTGATAAATATTTGAAATATTACTTTTTGATTTATAACTAAATGAATACCGGCATGTCGTGTCGTTATGAACCTTCAACAGTGTCCGCCATTTTGAAAATATTGCTGAAGACTGCTGCCAAAATATGAACTTTTCAAACAAATTTCGAAGCAAAAAGTTTAATACCTGAACTGATATGGTTTGCCATTTACTTTAAATAAATATGTTGTCGATCTTTTTAGAGGTTGGAAGGATATAAGTAACAATAAATTAATTGAGAAAATTGATTTTACAAAAAGGTCCCATTGCAATTTTGTCGAGTTTTAACGAAGATGTCAACGGAGGCTGTGTGGCTATGTCACCTCAATTTTCAAACTTATTTCGAAGCACGAAATCATATTTCTGAACTGAAACTTAAAACATATTTAATTGTAAAAATTTATAAACTGTAAAACGCGGGGTTGGAAGGAAAAATATACTTTATAACAAAAAAGTTATGACCGTTTTATCTGTGTACCCCGTTCACTTTCATTGATAATGTATCGGCCATTAATGATATACAACAAGAAGTGTAAAAGTCACGTGATGACGGAGATAGTTGGATATGTAGAACTAAGCAAAACGGTTTACTTTAGGTCTTTAAAAGGTTTAGCATTTCAAATTGCAGTGCGAAATGTAGATATCACTATGTCATGTAGACTTATGCATCATTCGTATCCATTTTTATTATAAACAATTTTCAAGCGAATAGAATGAATCCGATGATAGATGTACATCTATGAATTAAAGTCACAAGTATATGCACAATCTTGTGTATATTTATATTTACACCAATCAACTGTGTCAAAATACCTCAATTTACTGTACGTTTGTAAAAATAAATCAATTATTCTACTTCTGCATTTAATAAAATAGCACTATTTAGGGTATTAAAATGAATGTTTGCTTCTTTGAAATGAAAACGCAAAGTTTCAACGGACTTTCTAGTTTTGTTATCTTTTTGGGATTTTGTCGGATCCCTATTTCTTAAATAAATCATTGAAAAACTTATTTCGCCTTTTACATCATAAAATCAAAATAACACAACCTTAAAAAAGAATTACGGACACCAAAATAATTCAACGAAACAATAAAACATCAACAAAAACAAGTAATATCAAGTCCAAATATTACAGGAAAACTATGTCCCAGCCCAATCATGGACGGGACACAACTATCCGTAATATTTTTAAGTAAATGATTGATGAGAAGAGATTTTTGAAATTAAAAAAATATCGTTTTAAACAATATGACCTCATAAAAACATGTGTACATGAAAAGAAAAAATGTAGTTTTATTACTTTATAGTAGATACGATATAATCCATTCATCAACGCTTTGTTGTATGATGTTGGAATTGGGTAAAACACAAAATATCCCCGTTAACTGTAGTTTTTACCTTCATAATTTGTCATCAAAAGGCTTTGAGGATTACCCTTATTGTCTAATGCATAGAACATTATGTTTCACGTTTAAATAAAACAAAAAAGAAAGATATGCGATGGCAGCTTTTGAATAAAAAGCCAAACTGCATGCCACTTATGATCTGCATTTGATGTCAAATTTGCTGACTAAAAGCTGAAATAAAAAAAACTGCACCATACGACTTTTTGACGACCAATCTTAAATTCAAGTAAAATCATTTTTCTAGGACTGTGTTAACTTTTAGCCGTGTACCATGAAGTGAAATTAAACTCCTTTAATAATCGACTTTTTCCTATTCTGTCACTGCACTATAAACCATGAATAATAAAGGGATTGGGATCTCTCCAATCAATCACTACTTCGCTGTCTACAGACAACCCTTTACCTATCTTGATATTCCCATTTTGCCATGAAACCCAAAATGGTTGAAATGATCCACATTGTGTGCTTCCGTTTCAGTCGCAAGTTCTTCATAATTAAGTACATGACACCAAAATTAAATTTCCACGTTCGACACTCAGGTTTTAAAATTGAAACATAATCTTCTAAACATTCCGGGTGCACACGAGATAACCGTGTTTTCAGTATGTTTCGTGTTAATCTTTGGTGGTCTATGAATAGTTTTGCAGAATTTTGTTTGTCATTTACGTCGTTCTCCTAATTTTACCATGTCGTTTTGATATTATCGTCGACTAATATGTTTGAACATCCCTTAAAATTCTGCGGCCTGTTTTAAGTAGTCAGGGGTATACCCCTGCCCAAGAAGACTATTGACTCAACAAGCACCAGCATAGGGTATCATTTGAGATATGTGAACAATATACGATGGCGCAGAGGAGCGTTGTACATTGAGACCTAGCTGGGGAATTGACCTTTGGAAAGTTAAAATCGCCCTCCAAAGTTTGTCATAGATTTTTGTTTGTAGTCGTCAATCCGTCTCAATATCAAAGAAAAAGGCCAAGATATGAAGCGAACATTCTAATTTCTGTAGTATCCTTTATCACAAGCTAACTGGGAAATGTAAGTACTGACTGACGAAAATGTAGGTAAAAAAAGAAAGATAATCTTCAATACATCGGAATTTTGAAATCACATATGCAACTATTCCAGTCATTATTAGGTTCGATAACTCTGTATGTGACTGGTTTAATTATGGTTATGTAAAATGTACTGGTTACCCAAGTAATAATTTCAAAATATATATATATATAGATATTGCATCTTTGTTTCAACCCATCCGTGGTTTCCTTTCGTTGATATAAAATATTATCATAAAATGATTTCATAAACAATCGTATAATACTAATATATATATTAAGTCTTGCCAAAATTTACATCGTGATTAGGTCACGTTGCCATGTTTGTTTTGTTTGATCACGTTGATGACTTAATTAATATCTCCACAATCTTGCTTTATCCTTAATTATTATACGAGTTACAATAACGTGTCATATTTAATTGTATACAAACAGTTAAATCTCATTGAATTATTTGCATGTGTAAACTAAGTGTCGGACATCCTCTACGTTTGAAATTATTTGGTCGCCATTTTGTTATATGTAACTTCGAAATTTTATCAAAACAAATAGCATGTATCCACTTTCACAGAGGGAAATAGTGTTTAAATATATGCTGCATTAAGGTAAGACAATTATTGAAAAGACATGCATCTAACAATTTTACGATTTTCATCGTACAAATCTTCAAAAATATATATGTCCATGTCGCCCCACGCTATCAATGTTCTAAACTGCATGGTCGGTGCATGTAAATCTTTATTTTTAGTGTGAGATACTGTTTCTAATAAATATATTGATGAACATGTGAAAAAAGAAATTTCTTAAGTACAAAAAGACACACTTTGATAAATATTTGAAATATTACTTTTTGATTTATAACTAAATGAATACCGGCATGTCGTGTCGTTATGAACCTTCAACAGTGTCCGCCATTTTGAAAATATTGCTGAAGACTGCTGCCAAAATATGAACTTTTCAAACAAATTTCGAAGCAAAAAGTTTAATACCTGAACTGATATGGTTTGCCATTTACTTTAAATAAATATGTTGTCGATCTTTTTAGAGGTTGGAAGGATATAAGTAACAATAAATTAATTGAGAAAATTGATTTTACAAAAAGGTCCCATTGCAATTTTGTCGAGTTTTAACGAAGATGTCAACGGAGGCTGTGTGGCTATGTCACCTCAATTTTCAAACTTATTTCGAAGCACGAAATCATATTTCTGAACTGAAACTTAAAACATATTTAATTGTAAAAATTTATAAACTGTAAAACGCGGGGTTGGAAGGAAAAATATACTTTATAACAAAAAAGTTATGACCGTTTTATCTGTGTACCCCGTTCACTTTCATTGATAATGTATCGGCCATTAATGATATACAACAAGAAGTGTAAAAGTCACGTGATGACGGAGATAGTTGGATATGTAGAACTAAGCAAAACGGTTTACTTTAGGTCTTTAAAAGGTTTAGCATTTCAAATTGCAGTGCGAAATGTAGATATCACTATGTCATGTAGACTTATGCATCATTCGTATCCATTTTTATTATAAACAATTTTCAAGCGAATAGAATGAATCCGATGATAGATGTACATCTATGAATTAAAGTCACAAGTATATGCACAATCTTGTGTATATTTATATTTACACCAATCAACTGTGTCAAAATACCTCAATTTACTGTACGTTTGTAAAAATAAATCAATTATTCTACTTCTGCATTTAATAAAATAGCACTATTTAGGGTATTAAAATGAATGTTTGCTTCTTTGAAATGAAAACGCAAAGTTTCAACGGACTTTCTAGTTTTGTTATCTTTTTGGGATTTTGTCGGATCCCTATTTCTTAAATAAATCATTGAAAAACTTATTTCGCCTTTTACATCATAAAATCAAAATAACACAACCTTAAAAAAGAATTACGGACACCAAAATAATTCAACGAAACAATAAAACATCAACAAAAACAAGTAATATCAAGTCCAAATATTACAGGAAAACTATGTCCCAGCCCAATCATGGACGGGACACAACTATCCGTAATATTTTTAAGTAAATGATTGATGAGAAGAGATTTTTGAAATTAAAAAAATATCGTTTTAAACAATATGACCTCATAAAAACATGTGTACATGAAAAGAAAAAATGTAGTTTTATTACTTTATAGTAGATACGATATAATCCATTCATCAACGCTTTGTTGTATGATGTTGGAATTGGGTAAAACACAAAATATCCCCGTTAACTGTAGTTTTTACCTTCATAATTTGTCATCAAAAGGCTTTGAGGATTACCCTTATTGTCTAATGCATAGAACATTATGTTTCACGTTTAAATAAAACAAAAAAGAAAGATATGCGATGGCAGCTTTTGAATAAAAAGCCAAACTGCATGCCACTTATGATCTGCATTTGATGTCAAATTTGCTGACTAAAAGCTGAAATAAAAAAAACTGCACCATACGACTTTTTGACGACCAATCTTAAATTCAAGTAAAATCATTTTTCTAGGACTGTGTTAACTTTTAGCCGTGTACCATGAAGTGAAATTAAACTCCTTTAATAATCGACTTTTTCCTATTCTGTCACTGCACTATAAACCATGAATAATAAAGGGATTGGGATCTCTCCAATCAATCACTACTTCGCTGTCTACAGACAACCCTTTACCTATCTTGATATTCCCATTTTGCCATGAAACCCAAAATGGTTGAAATGATCCACATTGTGTGCTTCCGTCTCCGAGTTCGTTTACGGCAACATCTTGGAATGTAGCGTCGTTTCGGCGCAACAAAATCCTTTTCCCTCCATTTCCTCCTATACAAATTTCATACAATGCTGCCTGTTTATCCATTACGGGAGAGGCGGATAAATATACAAATGCATCTCTGCAAATTTGTAGGTCAAAGTTTATTGAATAGTTTCGTGAGGCATTGATTCCATACTGGGTCAAAGGGTGACTTAGTTCGGAAGCATTAGGGTCCCAGTACACACTATCCCCTATATCCAGTGTATGCACCCATATTTCACTCACAAAAGATGCAGAGATATCTATATAACAAATAAAAGAATTAAATTTTCTTTCAGCAAATTTATTTATATGCTATCAATATCAACTGATAGATTATCGTCTTTAAAGGCTAAGTAACGAATAAATATATAGTAGATTTGATTCATGTTTGGTTTCATGTACGTGTATTTGATTAGAGCACTTATCATTGTTATATCGGCTTTCTCCTTAATTATATTTATTATCATGTAAGAACATGTACAGTAATCAAGACTACTTGAAATGACCAACATCATTTAATCAAATACATATGTAAACATTAACTATCACCTCACTCATTTGGGTCATTATGATGCATTGTAAGCTTCATGATAGTGACATTTACTATTAAAATGGTAATTGGTATAAACACATACAATTTAATGTTAAACAGTTCTAAAACACTATATGGGTTATTGCACCAACAGACATCAACTTGATTGCTGGTAAAGCATACTGTTATATATTAAAACCCGAAGACAGTTATGAAATATTTTTTTTAATCATTACTTTGGTTTGTCCGTATAAAACGAAAATTGCTCATGTGTTCAATGATTCATACGTACATCACTGTACTCGAAGTTTCTTTTAAGTGAGGCAATCTTTATTAAAAACAAACTGTTGTTACTTCAGATCTAGAGCTTATACATTTTATATACAGCAAAACTAGTAAACATTATCGAGTTATATTCAGAATATTCGCTACTTAAATCTGATATAAATTTTCAAATAAATTAGACTTTGATAATAATTTAAATGGGAGATAACCCCATGTGTTTATCTTAAAGATAAAATGGTATGAAAACAATGGAATTCATCACGAGAACTTGTAAAAAATTTCCAAATAAAATGTATGGAAAGAAGAATGCACACTGCCTCTACTACTGGGAAAATCATGCTGTTCACTAATTAAGCTAAGTGACTTTTTAATTAAGGAAAAGTTATCCAAAAAAAACCCTGAATCATGTTTTATTGTGTGACCTACCGAATTAGACTATTTACCGGATTTGTTATCACAGAAGCAACACGACGAGTGCAAATGTTTAGCAGGATCTGCTTACCCTTCCGGAGCACCTGAGATCGCCCCTAGTTTTTTGTGGGATTCCTGTTGCTTATTCTTTAGGTTTCTATGTTGTCTCATGTGTACTATAGTTTGTCTGTTTGTCTTTTTTTCATTTTTAGCCATGGCGTTGTCAGTTAATTTTCGATTAATAAGTTTGACTGTCCTTCTGGTATCTTTCGTCCCTTTTTTAGGAGAGGAAGAGCATATATTTACATGAATTATTATAGGCGGGGTTTAGTATATGTTTGCATGGATAAAACATTTTCATATTGTTGTATATGCATACAGGTTTCAAATATCATTCAATTTGAAGGACTGACTAGCCGAGTATATTTTTGTATTGTAGTCCTGTAATGTTGTGTTTTCATGTTAATGTTATATTTAACATGGCCATTAAAGCGGGAGGTTTGGCATGCCATAAAACCAGGTTCAACCCACCATTTGTTTCTTTAAAAAATGTCCTGTACCAAGTCAGGAATATGATCAATGTTATATTTTAGTTCGTTTCAGTGTGTGTTACATTTTAACGTTGTGTTTCTTTTGTGTCGTATGTTTCCTTTTATATTTGAGTGTGAATTCACATTATTAAAAAACGTGTCACGGTACTTTTCTATCCCAAATTCATGTATTTAGTTTTGATGTTATATTTGTTGTTCTCATCGGATTTTGTCTAGTGCTTAGTTCGTTTCTGTGTGTGTTACATTTTATTGTTGTGTCGTCATTCTCCTCTTATATTTAATACGTTTCCCTCGGTTTTGATTTGTGACCCGGATTTTTTTTCTATCGATCGATTTATTAGTTTTGAACATCGGTATATTACTGTTGCCTTTATTTTGTTACGCTTTGTTAGTCAACTTCTGTAAAGGAAATTCGATACAGTTTTGATCCAAGTGTGAATTTTTTAGGAAAGTTTGCACACAAACTATTTTTCATCTTTTTAATTCAAATCTGAAATACAAATTTACATATGTGCTACATCTAGAGATAGATGGGGTCTAAATTGTATACATTTTATTGAAAGTTTTAGACATATATGTGCTTTTGAAAGTCATATCTAACTTTTTCATTTTTATTACATGATTTAAGTATGAAAAACAGGATTTATTTCCGTACATTCATCGAAATACAAAAAAAATCAATCGGTGATTTGTTTATAAAAATTGGCATAAAATATCATATCAAAGAACGGCACAGGAGCTTGATGTGAACTTGTTAGGGATAAGGGAATATTTTGAAGTGACGCCTATGTATCTTAATTTGACACAGATTAACACAGATCTTATACATTAACCAAAAATGTAAATTATATTTATCAGATAAATGTTGGTTTAGACGTTTACTGAAAAAATGCAACTTACCTTCAAAGTATTGAAAAATTATCAATATAATATATACTTTCATATCTGATTAGTACGATGTATGCAGATACTAAACTGCGATTTTTCAAACTTGCTCTTTTAGGCGACACATTTCAAATGGATTTCCTACTAACTTAAAACTAAAAGTTGTGTATTCTTAATAAATCAGCACATCTTAAACATGATAAATGACTTTAGAGAGATAATTAAACATCGATTTTCCAATTAATTAAATTCACATTACCTTTGAATCAATAGATGCATGCAGTAAAACCTGTTATACATTATGAAATACCGTTCGACGAATATCGATTGTGACAGTGGTACTTTTGTTACATTTTATGATAAAGAACGGATTTGTTTGTACCAAACAAAATAGTAAACTGTAAATACTACAAATCTTCCTCTAATTTGAGCTTTCACAACAGTTTATATCAATTAACACAAAATTATTGACGAAAGTTTAATTCTAACCAATTATTCGATTCTTATGAAATGAGGATTTTGTGATAATTCAAGAGCGTTTGACAAGCAGTCACAGTTATGTTTGCATTGCATTCGATTCTCCCTTTGAGGAATCAAAGAATTTGTTAGTTGGTTATGTTGGTATCTGTCTTTGTTTAATAGACCAACGTTATTGTCACAGTTTATTAACATTTCAAAACCACCCTCCTTCTTAAAAACAAGCTAAACATTTATTTTGAAAACATTTCGTTCCAAAAGTCCAGTCAGAATCGGATACTGTTGTCATCGCTTCTCCACCCGATATTAATTCGCAGATTTCACTGAGTTTGTTAAAGTTGAATCCCATGCAATTTTGGACCCGAAGACACATCAAAGGACAATCATACTCCCGTACTATATCAGTCGTCAGTATGTTCATTGTTCCACGTGTACCTCCAGTCACACAAAATTCTCCAGATGCTTAAAGTAGAAAAGATAAATGTAGGGTTATATCATCATGCTTGTTAGTAAGGACACATAACAAAGGTAAAAAGCAAAAACTAGTTACAACGTTGCAATTCATTGTTCTCTATATATGTAGTCAGGTCAATGTAAAAAAAAAAGTACATAAGCAAAAGCACATAAAACAAATAGATAACAATTGCAGTATTCATGACATGGTACAGTCATTTTCTTATGTAAAAATGTTGGATGAAACCTGGTTTTAAAGCAACATGATGCGAAGCAAAGGACATAAGCCTGATAACGAATGCGGAAAAACTTAACGACTGTCTGCTACTTGTCCGTTTTCTTATTACTTTTCCTTGTATTTGACTTGTTTGACTTATTCAAAAAAGAAAAAAAGAAAAAAAAAAGATTCCAAAAGACGAGTGTTTAATGAAATAGTTGGTCACATCCATATCTGTGTGTGTATAACCATGTTTTGATATATTAACTTAAAAAGTTGATATTTAATTTGGGATTTTAAGTAAACATTCGTGCTTCTTAGATCTTTGAGGTCTGTGGGAGAAAATTATTATTGGTCCTTTGGGATATGTCAGTGACCTATGGGTTAACCTAAATGAAAAAAAAAGGAGTAGACCCGGTAAGGGTCTAAAACTTCAGTGGTTTGGTCATTATAGATGCTCAAATTCAAGCTTAGATATTTAAATTCTATCAATTATGCCACACTATGTCACTTTACAGATGTTTGTTTTTTGTCAAATGCTAACATTGCCTAAATGATGCTAATACCCAATACATATGCATTGTATTGTCATAAACAGCCCCTATTTATGTAACAGAAGTATTTTACTTTCCAATAGATAACTAAACGTTTACAATTCAACACTTTTGTAAGACTGCTATATTTTGGGCCAAAAAAGGGGTCTTACTGGTCTTACTCAATTCTTAAAAAAACAAGCCAAATCAAAACACGTTATATATAGTTTTAATTGAATAAGAAATTAAAGGTTGTTTTTAAAAATACGACGTATGTAACTAGGATAACAGAGATCAATCAGACAATCATAAACGGATTTGTGTTAATATGACATCAAATGACCAAACTTGGGAATCTAAAAAAAAAGATATTGATTTTCTATTAAAAGGAAAAATGTAAAGAAAGTTAATGATTTTCGTTTTTTATTTTTTTATATTGCATCCATATTTTTTTTTAAATCGGTTGTTAATTCTTTTTTTCGTAATCATCTAAATAAAAGAAATATTACAGAAAACACTAAAGACTGAGCACGTTAAAACGAACCCGTCTAAATATCAAGGGTGATATCAGAGTAAAGTAATATTCGGGCAACCCCAAGGACATACTTTATTTTCATTTACCATCACAATGTTCGAAATTAGTTTATTTGACGTTGAAACTGTAAATGCGTTATATCAATTCGACTTCGACAAATTGATTTATGAGAGAAGTAGTATAAGAGGCAAACATTCGTGTTGTTGAATTAAGAGGATTTAAAAGATTACATAATAAGCAAACCGAAAGTAAGTTTGCACATTTTATGGTTACAATTACTCTTGCAGTCAGTAAATTCGTAACCACTTTGATTTCGGAGTTCAAAACATTGTACGCCATATGCATTCCTCATTTCATTTGTAATGAATACTTTTCATATAAATTTACGAAAACGAGTTTTGGGGTCACATTACCTCATTGGATGACCGAATGGCTCTTTGCATCAAAAGTGACCGCTTATCATTTTAATAAGAGTCCACGTAACACCTGTTAATGCACCTTTTTGTTTATAATTCAGCTGCGGGCAAAGTCATAAATCTACTTTTAATGGTTTCTACTATTTTCGAAATAAAATAATCAAGTTTTAAATCGTCCGTCGTAATCGATTTCTGGATTAACAAAGCCTAAACATTGACAGGGATGTATGAGTACGTGGAAACGTTAGAATATATGCAAAATGTTTCCTAGAAAGAAAAGACAAATGTATCTTAGGAAAAATTTGATTGAATGTATGGAACCGTTGATTTTTAATCATTGGATACTCTCTTTAATTGGTTATCAAAAGTACCAGAATTATAATTTAATACGCCAGACGCGCGTTTTGTCTTTATAAGACTCATCAGTGACGATCAGATTAAAATAGTTATAAAGCTAAACAAGTACAAAGTTAAAGGGTATCTAGGACCCAAAATTTCTAAAAAGTTGTGTCTATCCGTCGATATATTTTTGTTGCTTAAATGTTCATTTCGAAATCAAAGATTTGGCAGTCACGATGAAACTAAAGAACTTCTCCACTCACAACAAGAAACATTCAGAGAGATACTTGTCACATCATTCAAATTATACAAAAAATTATGCAAAACTGACAGTTCCCTCGATCGGGAAAATGTCTTAATGTAAAAAAAAAAATAAACAATACAAATACACGTGTATTCTACATTAGTTGTATGTTTACTATTGGCGAATTGAAAAACGCTTATATTACCACGATGTACAGTAATAAGCTTAAATAAGAATCATCTAAAATGTAAAATTATTATTTGATATAATAAACCTCATTTAATTAAATGATGTAAGTAAAATAATTACAATGTATTACGTTACTAGTTTTCAGTAGATGTTATTCATGTTATTTAAAAGTATAACAACACATATCTTCCGAACTCTAAGGAAAATTCGAAACGCAAAGTCATTACATGCACCGTGGTCAGCACCGAACACCACTCTGAGATTCGTTTATAAACAGATGTATAAAAATATCGCCCGTTTTATTTAGTTCAACAATAACAAACATGTACAAACCTGGATTATAACGATTTTCAAGATTCGTTTCGTGTCGATAGTTTGACAATGAAAGTTAGACCTAATGTAATTGTTTACCATATTTGATTTTTATAAGGACCTTTTTATTTACCTTCTACATGAAAAACCCACTGACCAGATGAACCATAACCTGTCCTTACACCTATACCAGCTATTATGAAAGGATCAGAGTCGGTCCAATCAATGACTACGTCTTGGTTTATAATCAACCCTTTACCAATCTTTACGTTTCCATTTTCCCATGAAATCCAGAATGGTACAAACTGATCACAGTCTGTGTTACTAGTTCCAAGTAAGCCCTGAGCCACATTTACACCATTCTTGCTGCGTAAAAACACCTTTGTACCAGATCCTCCTCCCATGACTATTTCATACACATCAGCTGTTGAATCCATTACTAAAGAAGCTGATAAATATATAAAGGCATCATGACAAACTTTCAACTCAAAGTCTATCGATGATTTTTCTGACGCGATAAATCCGTACTGATTCAAAGGATGACTTAGTTCTGGTGCATTTGGATCTATATGGATACTTTCATGTGTGTTAGGTGTATGCACATGTACTTCTCGAAGAATATCCTGTAATGCATCTGTAAAAGTAGAATAAAGAAGAAAAAAAGTCGTATCATATTGTTTAAGCCATATTCGTAAAATAAATGTCTGTCTGGAACAAATATATATTGACATACATACTTACAGACATCCGTTACCTGTTATCATACAATTGTCTGTCTGGAACAAATATACATTGACTTACATACTTACAGACATCCGTTACCTGTTATCATGTAATTGTCTGTCTGGAACAAGTATATACTGACATACATACTTACAGACATCCGTTACCTGTTATCATATAATTGTCTCTCTGGAACAAATATACATTGACATACATACTTACAGACATCCGTTACCTGTTATCATATAATTGTCTGTCTGGAACAAATATACATTGACATACATACTTACAGACATCCGTTACCTGTTATCATATGATGATATATTGTTAGGATTTAAAAATGTGAACTGTTAAGTTTGTATTAAATTCAAATAATGGCAGTGTAAAAAAAAATGTTTGAAATTGTGTGACATCCTAAACTGTTGTGATTAATATCTAACAGGTGTATACACTTAAATAACTGATAAATGGACTATAAATCAGAGATACTATGCTTCTACACGAGAAGATACATTTATGTTGAATAAGTTTTTAAGATAATAGAAGCAAACTGTAAAGAGTTTGCCTTCGAACTTGGACGTGTGGTTATTTCTAAATTTATAACGTTAGATTTTTAAATTTATAATGTAAAGACAAAAATAAACTTTACACATGCATATATTAGGGTAATAAGAATGTTTGCCCTCAAATTTTAATAAAATCAAAAATCAACATTAACAAAAACAAAAACAAAAACATTATTAGAAATAAAAAAAGTTGAAGTATTTGAAATATATGACATCTTGTACACAAAACGGTTTGACATATTTAAATACGAAGATTTTAAATTAATTAAGAGCATGGATCGGCTTAATATATTGTGTGTATTGCAACAACAAAAAAGCAAAATAACAAAATATCGAACTCCGAGGAAATCCAAAACGAAAAAGCCGTAATCCGAAACAAATTGTCTTTTAACATGTTTAAATATTTGACGAATGGTTGAATTATTTGATGTTTTTGTCTTACCTGAAACAGAATATAATAGAATGCATATTTGAAAAACATCCATTGATGCACAGTAGAAAAAAAAACGCTAGTCTAAGTAAATAGGAATATTCAAAAGTTTTCCGTCCTTAATGATACTTGTTCTGTCTGAATAAAAATCTATACCATGTATATATTATTCGGACTTTGTCCTAGTAAAAATCAAAACTGATACAGACACAAAGCTTCCATTGTTGTATGGGAGACATCAATATTAAACTTTTGTGAACTGAAAACAAAGTGATGTGTTGATTATTCAACACGGAATATAGGATGTTTTGTCAATTGAAATAAAGAATGGGGTAATTACAATTTGTTTGTACATCAATGAGTTTTAATATAACAACTACTGGTATTTTGAAATACAAAAAAGGCATAAGTTCTTATTTTAAATTCAACAAACATGATAAAGTAGGCAATTATGATGATGAACAATTATTTGCTATCACTTTTCTATAAATGGTTTTCCTTAATATCCAAGTCAGCCTAAAAATTGGTATATATGTTGATCTTCAGATATCTATCGTGAAATTTCAACAGAAAAATTGGTTTATTTAGAAAAAACGATAAAGAGACAGTAAAAGCATGACACAAACAAAAAATATATAAAAAAAATGAAATAATGAACAACAACAATAAATAGCTGTGGATGCTATCTTTATCATTATTAAAAGATTTAAACTTAAACCTTATACTTAATGTATATATTTTCGCCGGAATTAAGGACCGCCATGTCTCAGTTTCGCGACACAAGTCACAGCCCCAACAACAACAAAAAAATAGGTATTAAATGAAAAGAACAGTATGGTAATTGTCTTTTCACTGTATTCTTTTCTTTTTCTTTCAAAAACGATTGAAATAGAATAATTCTTAAACTGGTGTAGAATTGTCTTGCACACTGCTTTTATTCCTAAATGGGTTTTTTGAAAGAACTTTCACTTTTGATAATGAAGTTAACATAATTTTGAAAGGATTGTGTGTGTTGTTTTTTGTATTTTTTTTTTTTTTTTGTATTTTATTTTTTTGTTGTTTATTTTGTGTTACAGAAGAACTTGTATTACTGCTTTGTTTATGGTTTTGATGTTTGACATTTTTTGCGGTATATTACAATAAATGAATAAACTTTATTCTACATGTCCCATGTATGACGTAAAGGTAATTATTCAATTTAATGGCTTAAAATACTTGTTCTTATATCTGCCGTTTTTGTTGTTTGATTTCATACGGCTCATATCATATCAAGTTCAGTTATGGAACCTGGTAAATATTTGTCTCTTATTCATTAATTCGGATAATGCAAATGTGCCTAACATTAAATACTTTTATTTGAACTCAAGCCATAATGTATCTAAAAAGATATATGAAACCGTATATCTTGGGGTTTTTTTCGCTTGTGTTTAATTTTCGCTTTTTTCACGGTAGCAAAAGAAACGCGAAAAATTGACCATGCGTAAATCTCCCTTTATATTTCAAGATCTATCAAAAAGATGTTGTACATTATACTGCTAATTGTGGAGTCTTATGTGTTGTTAAACTGATTAAATGAATGAACATACTTAATCAAAATCTCTGATTTCATAACAATTAAATTGACTTCACATAGGTGTCGCACCTTTTGACAATGCAGCAATCAGATGTTAATAAGTGACGAGCTATTGTATTGATATGTGTCATAATCCAAACATAAGCCATTTAATGAAAAAATAACAAAATAAAATCACGTTAACACGGACACTTTAAATCTGTATTAATCAAAGCATGCTCCAAACGTTCGTTTTAAGTTCTCTAAATTGTGTACTTTCGTTTATATTATTATATTACTCGTATCTATTTGTGATCGATAACCTGTCGGTCAAACAATTTTGAGTTACTTACATCTTTAACAATGCTTAACAATTATATTTTTGTGTGTTTTTTCGATTCAGCGAAAATGTTACACAGTGAAAATTTAACCTGCCTATTTTGTATTGAAATCGCAAAAAAAAAGGCAGACGCGAAAAAAAAACACGATACACGGTATTTTTTTATTACAATGTATTTGTCCTCTGAAAGTGCAATCCTTTCAAAATTATGTTAACTTCATTAATGCATGTTAATATAGATTAGACCGTTGGTTTTCCTGTTTGAATTGTTTTACACAAGTCATTTTGGGACCCTTTATAGCTTGTTGTTCGGTTTGACCCAAGGCTCCGTAATTTGACCTATACTGATTTACTTTTTACAAATTTTGTATTAGATAGAGTTATTTCATTGGCACTCATATCACATCTTCCTATATCTATGAACATATCAATATAATGTGAACATATCAGTGTAAAAAAGTATAACAGCCTAAAGCTTAATCAAATTTTAATTTACACCCATCGAGATTTGTTTTTAAAAACAAAAAGCAAAATATCGTTTTGGATATACACTGCACCAATGATTCTACCATTTGTCTCAAAAATCAGACTTTTATCGCGATTACAGTTTTGTTCTTAATTCAAGAAGTTTAATTCGTAATGGAACAATGGAAAACGATATTAAAAAAATATGAGTACTGATTTCTGGCAGACTAATGTGTATAATCAAACTCATCATAGATACTAGGATTGCAATTTTGTATGTACACAAGACGCATGTTTCATCTATAAAAGACTCATTAGTGACGCTCGAGTCAAAAGAGTTAAAAAGGTTACCAAACATACAACCATCTTAGTTCAGAAAACTGACTTTATGGTGAAAACTTAAATCATCATGCTTTAATCAGGTAAATACTAGGACTATTTTAAGATATAAAAAAAACTTTTGTGTCTTTTTGAGGAAAACAAAACTATAGGGAAGAGTTTACCCTAATTTTTTTATCCTAAAAAAAGACGAAAGAGAAGTACAATTAATAACAAATCAATAAGTAAAGAGAAACTAAAGATAAACCATTAGAAACCCTATCAAAAAATCGTAATGACCTCAAGAATCACTGGAAGGAGTAATTTAAAATACAATATCGGTTGAATTGACCGAAAAGGCTCAACATGTATTCATTTTTCCTAAAACCTTCTCATCCAAAAATCAACACATGAAATGAATCGATCAAGGAATCATGGAAATAAATAATTTGACCATTTAATTTTATAATTTGAATTAACAATAACTTCCATTAATGAGAACGTTTTGTTTATTTTACATTTGTAGTTGTTTGCTCTACCATTTCAATAAATACGCAATCATCACTTGTTTGCACACAGAAGGAAATCTATTATATGTTATAGCATGAGATTCAATAGATGTGTTAACATATGAAAAGAAACAAAGTGATCCTTACTAGTGCCTTAAATCTAAATTTCATAGAGCTTAATAACAATGTTAACAACAAAAAAATGATTATAAACACTATATTCAAACGAAAGAGAATAGATACTTTTACAATAAGCAATTATGAATTATTTTCATATATGTAAGAAAATACAGTAACATAATCACACTAAATAAACACATTACAGATACTAGGATTAAATTTGTATTTACGCCAGACGCACTTTTCGTCTACAAAAGACTCATCAGTGACGCTCGAATCCCAAAAAAATATTAAAGACCAAAGTATGTACTACGTGAAATCGAAGATTTGTTGGATCACGGTGCTCCAATTTATTTAACAACATGTACAACGTCGTTCACAGGATAATATGACTGTATGGAAAGGCAGTATGTTTTTCATAAGTGATTATGAAGCCTGCCACAGCCCTTTCTATATTGACATATACGTTTGTTTAACCTCATTTTACACATGACTAAATCTGACTTAAGTCATTTCAATACTTATAAATTATAAAATAAACAAATTTACTGGAATTAATGTAAATTCACAATTAAAACATTTAACATTTAAAGTGGATTCAGTTGCGTCTTTTAAATTTTAAAATTATCAAAATTACACCAATTGGGAGGAATATTTTCACATACCCAGTTTAAAAGTAAGTTCAAATATTCAACACGTGTTTCAACTTCTTTTTGGATTGGTCTTATACAAAGTTGTTATGAGTTTTATAGGTGAATAAATATGTAGAGTTATATTCATATACATGAAAAGTTAATCTAAAAATCGTAATCAATTTTACTTGACCCATTTTTTTCTCTCAGAATTTTGGACATTAATTTTTTTTAAACCCAAACTTGAAATGCATAAATTGAATCAGACATAAACACGTAACGTGTTATCTTATTTCCGATTTCAATTAGAGGTAGAAAATCAAAATAACACTTTATTAAGTTCATGCATTCAAAAGAAGCATACGAAATTGAGGGACATAATAATTTGTATCAAAAAAAAAAAAAATCGAATTGCTGTTATTGGAAAAAATCCAAACATCAAAGAAGGCAATAGTTGTAAGACCAAAACACGTGCGAGTTATATGACATTTGTATCTTATGGGGATATTTGTCTCCTTTAGAACACATTTTGGAAAACAAAAAAAACAGTAAATATCAGAATATAGAATGAATGAAATCTGATAAATAGTATGTATCCTGTCAATATTGGCTGTCATAGTATTAAACATACGATTGCCACATACAGCTTAACACAATTTAAGTTTTAACCATCCGATTTTTAATAGTTTTTCTTTAATTTGTTCATGTTTTAATGATAATTAGAAAATGGTACATTAGATAAATTTATTAATATTTAGAAGACGCGTTGTGAAAAGGCTACATTACATATACTGTCCTGAACGTGGCTGCTGAAGGTTGCATTCCTCTAAATATCGACAATGCAATTTCCAATGAGAACTCTTTTTAAGGGTAAAACTTTACCATTTGTACTATGAAGTTTGGAAGAAACATATATCTTAGAATGGAAAGTTCATATGCACTACTTTTCAAAGGTCAAAATATACATTGTCTCATGTTGTTACAGATAATTCTTTGTAAAAAATTGAAAACAACACGTTTTATAATTTCTTGCGTCCGAAGCGCTTTTCTGGACTTACCTTCATTAGGAACTCTCAAAGCCAAACATTGGAATCCGAAGATAGATAAGTACCGAAAATCGTTGAAGAGCTATATGTCAAAAATACCTAAAATAAAATAAAAGAGATGTGATAAGTTTGCCAATGAGACATCCTTCCACCAAACTATAAATAAAGTTGATGTTAGCAAATAAAGGCAACTATACGGCCTTCAACAATGCCAAAAATAAACTATACTGTATAGGCGGCTATTTTTACAGACTTTGGACATTTATATGATATAGGCAATTTTGAAATTACCTTTTAAGTTATTCTGTAGTAAACATTGCATTAATCCGAGTTTACTGCACATGTTTATTAAGATTACTGGTATGTATTTGTTCTGTTTTAGGGACAAATATGACTATTCAAACGATTGATGGAACCTTACAAATTTTGAAACTCTCAGACTTTGGAGCGTTTCAAAAGGAAAGATATTTTCTCAAATTTCGAGTCTAGGGATGCCATGATGCTTTTATCAAATTGCTTTCAAGTACTACTTTACAAGAACCATATTATGACATCGGACTAAGTGAATCATCCAATACTCGTTCAACAATATGGAGACAGTTAAACATTGGGAAATATGTGGACCATCATTTACACAATTGAATGATAAACTGTAGTAGCTTTCGGCCATTTTGGATTAGCTGGGGGTAAAGGCAGTATAAGAGAAGGTAGTGGTAATGTGGTTGGAGATAATGCTTTTTTGTTCCATGACGACATGTGCATGTTTTCTATTCGGGAAATTGTAATCAACTCTTTATGGGCAACTGGACTGGACATTTTATCCTGAAGGTAATTTATGTAACATTTCAATATTAACCTGATTTTATAACTATCGAATTGTTTTACAGTTTTTTCGGGAAGATATTTCTCTGCATGGACATTGTCATTTTCATTTATTTCTGCATTGAAATCTTGTGCATTTTTCATAGTATGCTATCAATATATTTTCCGTACTTCATTTTATCATGATATATTAAATACGAGAATATGAGGAAAAAATCATTTTCAATGATTTGTTTTGTAGATATAACAACACAAGCCGCAATCAGTTCTGGTGACATTATTGATGCGTTCTACAATGTACATAGATATCTCCGATTGCCAAACGTTTGAAGTTATATCAACTTTTAAAGAGCATGCCCTTACAAGTTTTGCTGTTCAATGTTGGTTAATGAAGAACTGTAAAGGTTTCAAATACAACAAAGAGTCTGAAGTGTGTATATTGTCATCGGAGACTGCCATTAATGGGACATTAACATCCATATACCGATTAGTCGAGTAAAACTGCCGTCGACTTTTTTTTCTTTTTTGTTTTTGTTGCCACATGTATTTACATAGTTTGTGTGATTCTTTTGTGTATTGCACATATATTTCATGTTGTTTACTTTATTGTGTTAGCAGACAAAATTTTAATTGTAGGAGTAACTCATGAAGAATTCGAATCTTAGAACTCAAATACGGAAAACTATTCCTGACCGAACAACACCCATAGTACGGCTGCTTCGTGAAAAATTGTGCACTGTGCACATCCTGCTACAAGCATAAAACTTTGCAAAAAGCTTCATTTAGTATTACACCTTCATTTCAGATAGGGGGCAATCTAAACAAATGCACCACTTCCAGTAGAATTTAATGTGGCGGACATTATACTTAAATCCGCCCAATATCGTAGGCTGATATTTAAAAAGGTGTTATAATCATGCTACAAACATTATATTTCGTACAAACATTTGTTATGTGCTACTTTTGGATATATTTTTGTAGATTATATGACTGCTTCCGGTAAAATCAAACATGGCTGACATTGTACTAAAACAAGCGTATTTTTTAGTGAGGGTAATTGAAGTGTTTTAACATTTTGCTACTATCATTATATTGTGCAGGAACCTTTCTTTGATGCTACTCATGGAAACAACACATAGGACATATGTCTTTAAAATTCCTACTTCCGGTAATATCCAATATGGCGGATATTTAATTATCAACTTTTTAATGTAATATTCAACTTATTGCCGGTAACTAAACATTTGGTTTGAATTTATCTTCAAACAACTAATTCACTATTATGTTTAAAAAGTTTTAATACAAAGTTCACACTCCCGGTAAAAAAACAAGATGAAGAGATTTGGATAGATTGATTAAAATTTGTTGTTTCTTGTAGAAACCTTCAAACAATTTTATATGTACGCATCCGAGACTAAATCTGCTATTACAGTTTCAAGGTGTTTGCTAACGAGTATGCTTATTTGGTACTATATCTCTACATTAAGAAACACCTTGACACTGTTATAAGAGTCATTGATTTCTATGATGCATATGGTAGTTGTAGCAGAAAATGCCTAGGATGTTGTAACTAATCCACCACATGATGACGTTTCAAGTTTAAAACCATGTTCACATCTCGAGGCTGACATTAGAATTATGGTTCATGTGTCTGATGCAGTGAAACACGGACTTGAACGAGTCATGATTCTAACAATTCGTTACTGATGATGCTATCATTACTGTATCGCTATTCCGTGACATAGGGGAAGACAAACTAAGGCTTTTAATTGGGAGGGGGAAAAGCTTTGCATGAATACAAGTATCGATCCAGGACCTGTCAAATGCACTAGGCAGTGAGTGATCACACACACCTCCTGTGAGCCATGCCTTACCGTTTGTGATACGGTTCTCTGTTTGCATGGGAGACATTGATTGATGGTTTTTGAAGATGTGACTTTAACATTAAAAATGATGATTGATCAGCTTAAATCACTGGGGTTTTACTGTAAGATCGGACAAACTTATCAGATAGGGTTAACGAAGCAAGAAAAAAACTATTTTCGCAAAATGGAAGGCTAATTGAGGCTATTCCCTCAATTTGGTCTAAGTGTTTTCCATCATGTAAAACGTGCAATATACTTAGGCGGGTGTTTAACGGGACGTGCATGGAATTGGCTATTGTGCTTCCCAGTCCAGGCGCGAATGGATGGCGAAGGGATGGCAAACAGGATCCAAGGGAACCCTCTTTAATAGCTCTTTTTGAGGTCTCATCCTCTTGTCAGAAGCTTGGCTTCTATATTTTGGATGTAAAAAAGGATGTCGCAGTCGTTGTAAATGTGGAAAATCGTGTACTGCTTGTGCTTATGTGCTTGTGGTTGTGTTTGTGATTATTAGATATAGGAAGATGTGGTATGAGAGCCGATGAGACAACTCTCCATCCAAGTAACAATTTATAAAAGTAAACCATTGTAGGTCAAGGTACGGCCTTCAACACGGAGCCTTGGCTCACACCGAACAGCAAGTTATAGAGGGCCTCAAAAATTACTAGAGTAAAACGGGAAAACCAACGGTCTTATCAAAAACGAGAAACAAGAAACACTTATGAACCATATAAACAGACGACAACCAGGTAATTGTGGCTAAGCAGTAGTAATTTTTTTTTTTAGTACTTAGTGATTTTATATTGTTTTAATCAACCATTCCAAAACTCTACATCGAGGATATGGATTCTTTAAAATTTACGCAATATTGTTTTTTTACCAGAAGTGTTAACTTTGTATTAAAAAATTTAAAATATAATAGAGAATAAGTGGTTTTAAGGATAACTTTGAGCCAAAAGTTTAGTAAACAGCAAAAAAACGTTTTTTTTACATTTCGAAAACTTTAATATTAAAAAAAAAGATATTTCTGTGTCCACCATATTGGATATTACCGGAAGTAGGGGTTTTAAAGACATATGTCCTATATATTGTCAATTTCCGGCACAGAGTTCATATCCGTTCCATACATTCTCCGCAATACTGCACTTAATATTGAGTGTAGTGTTACAAAGTATTGAACGAGGGGATATGCTCTCTGCGCCGGATATTGATATATTGTATCCATCAGAAGCACCAAAGAAAGGTTCCTGTACAATATAATGATAGTAGCAATACATGTAAACACATTTCAATTACCCTACCTACAAAATACGCTTATTTTAGTACAATGTGCGCCATATTAAATTTTACCGGAAGTAGAGTTTTTGAAGATATATAATATATATAATTTATATCCAAAAGTAGTACATAATAAAGGTATGTACCAAATATTCTGATAGTAGCATCACTAGCATGATAATAACACCTTTTTATATATTAGCCTTCGATTTTGGACTGATTTAAATATGATGTCCGCCATATTTGATTTTACCGGAAGTGAGACATTTTTTTCAAACCCCTCCCTATCTGAATTAAAAGAGTAATAGTTGAGAAAGGTCTATGCCAAATTTCATGCTTGTAGCAGGATATGCACAATTCGTCTGAAATATGCTGCTGCACCATCATGTGCATTCGTGAATAAATGAGTTGTTTTGCAATCGTTGAATATTTCAATAAGTACTCCTATAGATCTCTGATAAATACATAGGCCACGACTGCAACGATTCAAATAATTAGGAACATTTTGTATTAAAACATATAGTTTGAACCACAGCAGAACAAAAACAACTTCTTTTCTCATTAAAATTGTAAACATTAAATGATCTTTTTCCATGATACATCATGCTTACAAAGTTAGTATTTCCACTCTACTTAGAGCGGAATTCTGAATTTGAACTTTCCGTATTGTGTAATTGCTATCAAGCAATATCAAATGTTTAACTCGATAACAACTTTTATATATCATAAAAGTATATTTTGTCAATATATTTGTGATTAAATATTAACTTAATTTCCTTAGAAATTAAACAAAGGTACAGGAAATGAAATAATGGTGATCATGTGTGTGTGTTTGTCTAATTATAGGAACATTAAGTCTTAATGTTCGGTTGTCGTTGGTTTATGTCTAGTTTTTGTTTTAAGTTGTTTTCAAATAAATCAGGTTTTTAGTTTTATTGTTTTAAGGGAGCTGGCTTCTCAGTTTCAAAGTAATTAACTTTTCAAAACACTAGCATATATTGATATGGGATTAATAAAGGAATCAAAAGAGCAAACAAAATATATAGGTCACCGTGCTTGTTTTTGAGATATTAGCCATTGAAATTTTGGCGGAGAAATGTTCTCTCTTGACTTTTCATAGCTTTATCATTGACAAGTTGAAGTCTTCAAAAACTATTAAAAAGTAATTAAAATTTTATAAAACTTTAACAGACAGCTTATCATTATACATATAAAAGAATTATAAAAAGAAAAATGGGAGTCACCGGGCAAATTTTGTTAAGGCATTCAAATGGATAAACCAGAGGATTCCGAAAATCTGATCAAAATTCCAAAACATGACAAGTGAGCTTCCTTAAACGTTTCACATTTGTCATATTGCAATTAAATAAGAAAAGAAGCAAAGGATACAAAAGGTACATTTAAATGTATTACTTAAAAAAGGAATTGATAACGCCATGGCTAAAAAAGAAAAAAAGACAACAGAAAAACAGGAAAAATATCTAAAAAAAAATTATAACAGTTAGGTTTTTTTTTTAATTTAATTTATTCATATTAAAAAGGTGAGGTTATGATTGACATTCACCTCATTTGAACTTTGGTTTATAGTTGTCTTATTTCCAAACTAACCGCATTTCCTTGTTTTTGAATATGTATCTTCTTTCAGAGGTAAACTCTGCCTAAAATTTTATAGTAATATTTGCACCAAACTTTTAATGAAGTGATTTCGAGTATAATTTGGAATCATTGGATCATAACTAGAAATGTCAACTGGAGGTTTTATCATTCATTCAAACAGCACAACATATACCTCGTGCTTAGAACCATGGAATGATTTCTGCCACACCAGGTGAAATCCATTGAACGGTGTTTGCTGCTAATATTTTATTTTGTTTATTTGTACCTTTCGTAAGATATTTTGAGTCATCTAAATGATCCATGTAGTACCCTAAAATAAATTTCCGTTAAACCCTACTTTTCTTTGGCATATTTTCAATCAAATAGTTAAAACAGATATATTTCTGAATCTTATCTTTTAGCTGTTTATATTTATACACCCGACTTTTCACACGTGACTTTCCATTAAAATAGTTTCTGGAATTAAGCGCAATGGGTATCATACAACAACGAACTACACGAATTTTAATGATGCACTGTGTATAAAGGAAATCTTATAGGAACTATGCAATTGTTGTATTTAAGATTCAAAAATACAAAATTTACAAAAACATGGACGGTATTGAATTAACAATATTTGATTGTTATTAGAAAACCAGATAAGTGGGGTTTTCTTTTCTAGACTTTATCGAATACTTACACAACAGTATATTTGGTATAAATTGGCCATCAATTTGTTTTCAAGAATGTATATAAATTATACAAACAACTAAAATTAAAGGAATAAAGGGTGGCTGAATCACTATTTGATTTATAAAATTAATTGTATTTGTTTAGTTACACATTTAAAAGAATTAAAGCTTACAATTCATAATAACCGTGACAATAACATTTAACACACTCTTTCATTTAGTAATATAAAGGTTTTAAGTTAAGCTTTTAGGGATATTCCGAATACTTTCAATTAATATATGTACTTTTGTTTAAGTTCATACTATCATATTTAAAGCCTTATATCAAGAAAACGTTTATTTGATTATTTTTAATGATAAAATAAACATATGAGTAGAATTTTGAATAATTTGTCCATTATTTAGTTCAAAAGAATTGTATGATGAGGTTTTAAAATTCTCACAAAGTGTTTAGTTTTTAGGCATCACATAAAGTGTTTAGTCACTCTAAAAGAACGAAGTGTCTTTATCAGTACGATTTAGGTATTAACATGATTTACTAAAATCATCTGCAAAAATGCAAAATACTATTCAACTTATTTTTCTGGTCTTATACCACATAAGCATGGATTTCATAGGTAAGTACCTATACTTATTAAGAATTTACAGAAGTTGAAAAAAATGAAGTGATCTTTATATATACAGAGTTTTAACCGCATTAAATGTATAGTGTTGTCGTTTTTATTGAAGCGTAAATTTCGTATAACGATGTCTTCAAATGCATAACTCAAAACGAAATTAGCATTACAAAAGATATAAAGGACGAACAAAAAACAGATGTATATGTTAATGAAAAACTTGAACTATTTTTTTTTAAGTTTGATCATTAATTACTTTATACAAAACTGTAACTTATAATTTGATAACATCAACCAAATACGTTCTAAAAAGTGAAATCACAAAAATTCTGATCTCCGTGGAAAGTTAAAAAAAAAAACAGTCCCTAATCAAATGTCAAAATCAAAAGCTCAAACGGATCAACGAAATGGATAACAACTGTCATATTTCTGACTTGATAAAGGCATTTTCTTATGTCGAAAATGGTGCGTTAAACCTGGTTTGATTAGTCGCATCAAATTACATTATATTAACAACGATGTGTGAACAAAACAAACAGGCATAAAAATATTCAAAACGTTAACAATAAAAATAACTTCAATATCAATAATTGCATTATGACATGTGCAATGTTCAATTGTCATTACATTTTGAAATGTACTTGTTAATGCATCACAGATGACAAATTTAATGAACCGGTTGTAATTTACTGTCAATATTCGATTATATACATGTATACTGTAAATAGTAAATTATATATGCTCTTCAACGTTGTACTTGTTTGGCTTTATAACTATTTTGATCTGCGCGTCACTGATGATTCTAATGAAACAACGTTTGTAACGTTCATTTTGATTGGATAACGTCACTTTCTTACATGGCATCAATTGACAATTGATGCTATGGGACGTACGCGCAAGCGCAGACGGCATATGACAGATTTTAAATACATGTTATAAAGTTGTTTCTCGTCAGTTAAATTAGAATGGAGATAACAATATTGTATTTTTAAGCTCCGACGGCATCAATTTGGGATATGATGGTCGCAAATACCCGTTTACTGTCTCCGCTAACGCGTCGCCAGTAAACTTAATTTGCGACCATCAAATCCCCAATTGATGCCGTCGGAGCTTAAAATACAATACAGTTATCTCCTAAGTCTTATGTAGATTAAACGGGCGTCTGACGTATACAACTATGACCCTGGTACCTTTGATAACTATTAAGATACCATACCAGCATATCATGTTTTTGATGCATTTTCTGATTCAATCTAATTATTGATTACGTTGTGACCATGATGAACATAGGAGGATAAAAAGATAAGTACAGTATTTCCTATCGTGTTAACTAAGGATGTACACCTTTGAGGAGCCAAAAAAAATGGAATGACATTTTATGGTATCATATGGTGGTGCACTTCTTTTTTTGCTACGGCCCTTTGAAATTACCAAATTTTGATGACTTTCCCTTTTTTCATTCATTTTTACCTATTTTTTTTACTTTTATTTAAAAAAAAATCCCAGTTCCACAATTTAACTTTTTTTTATACTTTCAATTAGGATGATGTGGATTGATTTCTATTTACTTAAACTAAAGTTATTATCTTGAAATCATCCGTCTGCGGACGACGGTGACGACGACGACGACGACGACGTGATACCAATATAAGACCAATTTTTTTCTTAATTTTTGCGATCGTATAAAAACATCTTTACTCTTTTTTTACGCGATAATTATCTCGTAATTACGAGATAAAAAAGGATAACTCGTAATTATGCGATAGATTTCTCGGAATTACGCGATATTTTTCTCGTTATTACGCGATAGTTTTCTCATAACTACGTGATAATTATCTCGTAACTACGCGTTAGTTTTCTCGTTACAAGATAAATTTTTAAAAAATGTGACCCTAATAGGCTTTCGTAGTTTTAAGAACAAATTGCATATTTTTCAACTTCTTTGCCATATAAATGATTAAAAAAATACATATCTCAGAAATTTGAAAAGAAAAAACGACATAGGATGTACATATTTCTGGTAAATTCATTTCTTGTATCCCACACCCATTTTCTCAAAATTTTGGCTAAAAAGACTGACTTGATTGGTGATAAAATTTGAAAAATTGATTACTCAAAAACGACTCATTGTAAATACACATTGTTTTCATAGAGTTAAGGTTGATTACAACATTTTTAAAATTTGTTGATATTTTCCACTTGTATAGCATATTTTGGAAATAGTTTCAGAACGAGATTTCAACGAGACTAAAACGTCAGAATAATACATCCTTAAATGAATTCATGTATATAGCAAAACAAAGAATAAAGAGCAATTCACAAAAACTAAATTACTTGGTATATATATATAGGTTTGCACTTTTGTAAAATATAGACATTGCAATTTCCAAGAGGAACTCATTTCACGGCCACTATTATTTTGACCGTTAGTTTAAGTGAATATCAATTTTTCAAAAGTCATTTTACCACATATTAACCTCACCAAAAGACAGTATCATTGTATTATATTCTATATCTCATCGAGGAGTTGTTTGTGACACAGCTGTATTTACAAAGTGCGATCTATAAATTGAGATTGTATTACATTGCATGCTTTAGATATCTATTTTGTTAAGATGTTCAGATAATGACATGGTTAATTTTCAGTCGCAAGCATAGCAATCCGAACGATTGATGGAAGCCTAAATGATTTGAAGTTATCAGATTATGGAGCGTTTTCAAAGATGGAGACCTCTATACAATTTGAAGTTCAAGGCTGTGATAACGCTCTAATCGCATTGCATGCAAAGTCAAGTTTGTCAGGTCCACATTATTACATTATAATAGGTGGATGGGGCAATACACGATCACAAATATCGAAAGCGGTGACACATGAACAATTGGTTTACCTTTCTTACAAGACTGATCTTTTGGATTGTTATACTTATAAGAACTTTTGGATCAGCTGGGAGAAGGGCCGGATAAGAGTAGGCAGTGGTAATACACTCAATGATAATGTATTTTTGCTGTACGACGACATGTGTCCATTTGCCATTCAAGAAGTTATGATCAGCACAGCATGGTGGAGAACAGTGGATTGGATATTTCATCCACAAGGTTTGTAATGTTACAATTGTCCTTAAAACAGGTTGTAAATAGTTTTTTGATATTGTTATATGAAACAATGATTTTCATAATTATTAATGGAATTTTATGCAACTGCCATGTACAGATAGAAGGTTGAGCTTCAAAATGTATCTATAAAACCAGGTTAAATTAAACATGTCTACATAGAAAAATGCCTGATCCAAGTCAGAAATATGACAGTTGTTATCCACATGGTTGATGTGTTTGATCTTTTGATTCTGCCATTTGATATTTGATTTGAATTTTTCTAGGAGTTCGATATTTTTGCTAGTTTATCATTTAAAGAAAATTATTTATTCGTGAACATTTACTTCCAAGGTAATTTCGGTTTGTTTTTACTTATGCATTGTGACAAAGTGCATAATTCATAATCTACAGTAAATGATAAGCTGCAAACTCAGATTGTTCAGAAAATCTTTAAAAGAAAACAATAGATAATTAAATCGAGAACGGAAATGGGAAATATGTCAAAGAGCCAACAACCCGACCAAAGAGCGACAACAACCAAAGGCCACCAGTGGGTCTAAACGCAGCGAGAAAATCACGCACCCGAAGATGGTCCTCATCTGGCCCCTAAATAAAAATGATGTAATCTCAAGAGAATATTTAAGTAATGAAAACAATTGTATTGTTTTATTTTGTAGCTATACCAACACAAGCAGCCAGCAGTATGAGTACCATTATTGAAGCGTTCTATGTAAAAGTATCCGATTGTCCAACGTTTGAAATCATATCGACTTTTGAAATACCTTTGTCAGCAAAATGTGCTGTTAAATGTGGGTTGATAGATAACTGTAAGGGGTATCAATACAACAAAGAGTCTGAAGTGTGTATATTGGTATCGGAAACAGCCATTAATGGGACATTAACAACTATTTACAGATTGATCGAGTGAACCCATTGTTGTTTCGGGTTAGATTTTTTTCTTTTTTCTCTTATAAATTTGTTTTTAAATTGTATTTCTATTGATTACACAGTTACATATTGTTACAAAGTTTTTACGAGTCCGTTTGTGGATTGAATGCAATTGTTGACTTTGTTGTAGTAGACTATGATTGCGTCTTTAGAAACACCAAAGATATGCCAATCTTAGTATTTAAGTGTCCTACATGTGGTGCGTTGCGTCGACTCATCGATGAAGCTTGGATCAAATCAGATGATTGTACTTCTTTGTCAAATGACAAAAAATTACAATTCACAATTTCAATTGCTATTTACCATAACGACAATATCCAACTTGAAACCTTCTGTAAGTTCTTTCTGCCAATGTGAAATCATAACTCTGAGTGCTAAATCTTACAGAAGAGCTTTTATAAATGAATTCAAATATACGAAAATATTCAACAGTTGATCAAATAACACAGATAAATAAATTATGCGCCCTGCGATTTCTCGAATTAGTATTGTTTCGTCAACCGTTGAAAAAATGTCTACATTTTAAGTTTTGGATTAGTTATTCCATGATTATCTGAATAATAAAATTAGAATTTGAAATTAACAGTGAGGCCTTCAATATGAACAAATGAACAAAAACATCTTTCTCATGATCACTGAAAGTTCAAGAAGGATAACTTTTCATAAAATTAACTTTAAACTGGTATAAAAATAGTATTTAAGGCGTTGTTCGTCGAGTGCTTTTTATGCTTTGAATCACGGGTCCCAAATCGTACAGTTTGATACTTCATTACTGATACGTCGCGTCTTCTTTTTTGGGGGGATTTTGTGGTGAAAACCCCTAATCTCTCAGACTTAACCTTACTGTTGTTCCACCTTTTTTCTATTCACAAATTTTCATTCGTTAATATAGGTGTGTTGTCATTATGATTTGCTTGACCTTAAAAAAGTTATTCATTATGAGATTTACTTATTTCATTGAAAATGACGTACTAGTACTCAGAGGTCAGCACGGTACTGACATAATTTATAACGCACATTTCTTAAATTTTCTGTTTATAGATGTTGAAATTATTAAGACTTGAGGTTTCAACTCTCTTAGACAAAGTTGACCTTTACTGAATTTGTGTATGTTTTGGTACTTGTTGGTCATACGGCTCTTCCACTGTTTCGGTTCTTATACATCATAAGCTTTGATTTTTTTGACTTTTAGCATTAATGACGAATGTAATTCCTGAAAAGCTTTCAAGTGGACGCATTAAATTGATAACGTGTTGTTTGCATTTTTTGTCAATATGAACAAATGTAAATGTTTATATTCTTCCATGGCTTCAGCTGATCCCCTTTTAACATGTAGGCGCAACATCAAAAGTAAAATCACAAAAATACTGAACTTAGAGGAAAATCAGTTATGAAAGTCCATAATCACATGGCAAAATCAAATAACAAAACGCATCAAAAACGAATAGACAAGAACTGACATATTCCTGACTTGGTACAGGCAATTTCAAATGTAGAAAATGGTGGATTAAACCTGGTTTTATAGCGCTAACCCTCTCACTTTGATGACAGTCTCATCAATTTCCGTTATATTTACATTGATGCGTTAACTAAACAGACACAATAAATAAATAAAAAAGAAGTTTTCTACAATTATAGACAATTTTAAGCTTTAATTGTCCGGAGTCATAAATGATATCAATACAACAAAAATACGCCAAAGCTATATAAAGGCAATATATTCAAAAAATTATAAATAAAAAAATCATCAAAAGTATGACAAAAGAGGATTATTTAGAGAAGAACATGAAATGTGAGGGAGTGCGACTTTATTTTTAATTGTTCTTCTTAAAGTCTACACCAATGATTTTAATAAGAGATATTCAAAATAATGCAGAATGCAAATCAAATCAAGAACAATAATTAACACTTATTTTTTGATAACTGTATTATTGATAACAGAAACATAAACACAACCAATAAGATACTGAACAATGTTGTTCGGGATCAATGAATGTATGTCGCTAACAAACCCAAGTCAAACTTCTTAAGGGAGTTCGCTACTCAGTTTCACTAGTTTATATTGATAGGAAATTAATAAGGGAATCAAAAGAGCAAAAAAAATATATACAGGCCAATGGGCTTGTTTTCCATTGAAATTTTGGCGGTAAAATATTTTTTCTTAACTTTCATAGCTTTTCATTGTTCAACATGGACAAGTTTAAGTTCTCAAAAACTATTAAAAAATATTTTTACTTTTACAGATAGCTTTTCGTTATATATGTAAAAATATATTTAAAAAGAAAATTGGGGGTCAATGGGTAAATTTTTTAAAACATTCAAATGGATAAAACCAGAGGATTCCAAAAATCTGACAAAAAACCCAAAACATGACAAGCTAACTTCCTCAATAAGCTGTTGGTCAATGAACTAAACATAACACGTATATAAAAAGTTTGAGACTGTACTGTCAATTATCGGTTAAGTCGGAATATGAACTTTTCAATCGTGTTAAACATATAAAAGCAAACACATGTATTAAAACTGGTTCCTGTTGTTTTTAGCATCTGAAAGGAAAATAAGTAGATTTATATATAACTAGACGTGTGATTTCCAATGATTAGCGACCAGTGACCAGACGACAAAGAGGTAACCAACTATAGGTCACCGTATGACCTTCGACACTCATAGTTTACAACACAATCTGATTTAATCACTGGTCATTAGTCCAAACTTGAAAAATATGGACAAACAGGATTTGTACTTTTAATATATCAATATAATGAAAATGTAATAAAAACAATCGAGTAATCGGATTTTATCTATGTTATTATCATAACAGGAAAAAATGTTTCACTACTAAACCGAAAGCATTCATTAATTCGGGTGAAAGTTATTACTGACAGGTCAGCGTATGTTACGTCACAAAGGCGTGATGTTCAACAAAGTGATACGCCTATAAAGCAAACAATGAAATATGATGTCATACAAAAATAAGAAAATAAGAAGTGGTACGATTACCAAGGAGACACCTCTCAACCAGAGACCAATGAAAAACCCATACAGCATAGTCAGCTATACAAGTTCACAAAATGGCATATACAAGACAATTCAAACAAAAAACTTGCGGCCTAATTTATATCATGTACAAAATAATAATAATAAAAAAAAATGATATACAGCAACAGACAACAACCTCTGAATAACAGTCTCCTGACAGGATCGTACAGAATGAGGGGTAAAAGTAGTTTCCAGGCGCAAAAACACCATTTTCTGTTTACTGTAACATAAAAATAAGAAGAAAAATATTGAAGAACTGCCCGTAGGACAGTCCATATATCACGAAAATGACCAGTTCTTCAATATTTTTTTCTTATTTTTAACAACTTGAATAACTATTATGTAATTCATCGTCGGGATTTTTTGTATGTATTTTAAACGTGAAAGGAAAATTTGGAAACAACTTTAAACTAAAAATAAAAAAATATATGTTGTTTATGTAATGTCAACCGGATGTTTTGTCATCATGACTGCACACATTTTTTTCGTGCTCAGGACCAAGGTGATGGAAAGATTGATGTTTCAACGGGTCATCCATTTAAGGATGTTTGCTGCTATTATTCTTATTTTCCTTTCGTTAGATATTCGGAATACTCTGAATGATTCATGTAGTACCCCTAAAACAATTGCCAGTTAAACTCTATTTTTCTTTCAATAATTTCTAGCATATTGTTTAAACATTTATTTTCCAAATCTATCTAAAAGCGGGTTATGTTTTCACACCTGCAAATCGTGACTTTCCTTTAAAATGTTTACTAGCATTTATGCAATAGGTATCATACAACAACGAACTACAAATATTTTAAGGAAACATTGTGAATAAAACAAACCCTATAGGAACTATGGAGTTGTTCTGTTAAAGGTTCAAACATACAAATAAACTCATAGATACCAGGATTAATTATATATAAATTTTGTATTTACGCAAGACGCGCGTTTCGACTACAAAAAAAACTCATCAGCGACGCTCGAATCAAAAAAATAAATTTACATAAACATCAACGGCATTGACTCTTCCTTAAAAAATAAAAAATTCTAATAGTTATAAGTAAAACAGATTAGTAGGGCTTTTTCCTTTCTAGACTTTATCGAATACTTACACAACAGTATATTTGGTATGTATTTGCTAACAATTTGTTTTCAAGTATTTATATAAATTGTCCGAACAACTAAAACAAAGGGATAAAGGGTAGATGAATCACGATTTGATTTATAAAAATATTTCTGTTTGTAAAGTTTCACCTTGTAAAAAATTAATAATGCAACTAATAGTTGACATATTCTTTCATTTCGTAATATAAAGGTTTCATGTTAAGCTTTTAGGGATATCCCAAATACTTTCATTTAGTGCATTTACTTTTGTTCAAGTTCATACTATCATATTCAAAGCCTTATATCAAGAAAATGGTGATTTGATATATTTTTAATGTTAAAATAAACATATAGTAAAAGTAAAATATTGATTTTTTTTGTCGATTATTTTATTCAAAAGAACTGTATGATGATTTTTTTATAATTAAATCAAAGGGTTTAGTTTTCAAGGATCACATAAAGTATCAACACACTATAAAAGAACGATGTGTCTTTATCAAAAGCAGTGTTCAAAATATATTCCAATGCGCAAAATACAAGTATATAGAGAGCGTCGAATAACTATGTCTTCAAATACATAACTAAAAACAAAATTAGCATGACAAAAGATTTAAGGACAAGCTTGAACAAAACAGATATATATGTTAATAAAAAATAATGATGATCAGGTTTTGAACTTTATTTTTTCAAATTTTGATTGTTGATTACTGCATACAAAACTGTAACCTATAATTTGTTAATATCTAAAAAGGAAAAATCGCAAAAAAAAACAAAAAAAAATTCATGGAAAAAAACTGTCATATTTTTTACTTCATATAGGCATTTTCTTATGTAGAAAATGGTGGGTTTAACCTGGTTTTAAGGCTAGACAAACCTCTCACTTGTATATCAGTCGCATCAAATTCTATTATATTGGCAACGATGTTCGAAAAAAATCCAGACATAAATATATTTAAAAAATTACAAATGTGAATAACTTCAATATCAAATGTCGCAATATGACATGGTCATGATGTTTACTGCCAGACATTATCGTTATGTCTGATTGTCATTACATGTTGATCTGTACTTGTTTAATGCATTGCAGACGACAAATTTAATGAACCGGTTGTTTTTTACTGTCAATATTCGATTATATACATGTATACTGTCAAAGGCAAATTATATTATGCTCTTCAACGTTGTACTTGTTTGGCTTTATAACTATTTTGATCTGAGCTTCACTGTTGAGTCTTATGTACACGAAATGCGCGTCTTGGGTATAAAATTATAAGCCGTGTACCTTTGATAACTATTAAGATACCAACATATAATATTCAATCTTATAAATGATTCCGTTGTGACCATGATAAAAATAATTTTTTTATAAGGGTAAAAAAATTAAGTGAGTATTCACTATCGTGTTGATAAAGGATGTTCACCTTGGAGGAGCCAAATATTTCTGGAATTAAACTTTTTTTCTTCACCTGGTTTTTTGGTTTATATGACTTTGAAAAAAGTAATTGGTGAAGAAACAAGAGGCTCTCAAGAGCCTGAATCGCTCACCTGGTAAACAATGCCTTCGGCCATGTTTTTTGACGAAATAGAAAATAAAACACAAACTTTATTTTATACACCCTACTGATCATTCAAATGAAGTTTGGTTGAATTTGGTTGAGTAGTTTTAGAGGAGAAGATTTTTTAAAGTTAGCAAATATGATGAACAAATTGTGAAAAAATTGTCATTAAAGGACAATAACCCCTTAAGGGGTCAATTGACAATTTTGGTCATATTTAACTTATTTGTAGATCTTACTGTGCTGATCATTTTTGCTGTTTACAGTTTATCTTTATCTATAATGATATTCAAGATAATGACCAAAAACTGCAAAATTTCCTTAAAATTACCAATTAAGTGGCAGCAACCCAACAATGGTTTGTTTGATTCGTCTTAAAATTTCAGAACTGATAGATCTTGACCTAATGAACATTTTTACTCTGTCAGATTTGCTCTAAATGCTTTCATTTTTGAGATATAAGCCAAAAAAACTGCATTTGACCCCTATGTTCTATTTAAAGTAAGGGCGGCCATGTTTTTTGACGGATCAAAAATCGAAGCACACACTTTGTGCAGGATAATCTAAGGAACTATCATGCTAAGTTTCATCCAAATCCATTCAGTAGTTTCAGAGGAGAAGATTTTTTAAAGTTAGCAAATATGATGAACAAATTGTGAAAAATTGTAATTAAAGGACATTTACCCCTTAAGGGGTCAATTGACAATTTTGGTCATATAAACCTATTTGTAGATCTTACTTTGCTGATCATTTTTGCTGTTTACAGTTTATCTTTATCTATAATGATATTCAAGATAATGACCAAAAACTGCAAAATTTCCTTAAAATTACCAATTAAGTGGCAGCAACCCAACAATGGTTTGTTTGATTCGTCTGAAAATTTCAGGGCTGATAGATCTTGACCTAATGAACATTTTTACCCCCTGTCAGATTTGCTCTAAATGCTTCCGTTTTTGAGATATAAGCCAAAAACTGCATTTGACCCCTATGTTCTATTTTAAGTAACAGCGGCCATGTTTTTTGACGGATCAAAAATCGAAGCACACACTTTGTGCAGGATAATCTAAGGAACAATCATTTTAAGTTTCATTCAAATCCATTCAGTAGTTTCAGAGGAGAAGATGTTTGAAAAATTGTTAACGACGACGACGACGACGACGACGATGACGACGACGACGGACGCCAAGTGATAAGAAAAGCTCACATGGCCTTTTAGTTGGTGCATTCCTTTTCTTTCTACGACCCTTTGAAAGTACCCAATATTGATGTTGTTCCCTTTTTTCGTCCATTTTTATCCATTTTTGGTTATTATTGTGAAAAAAATCCCAGTTCCCAATTGGACTTTTTTTCATACTTTCAATAAAGATGATGTGGACTTATCTAAATGAATCTAAATAGAAAAAAAAACTATAGGTAGGGGTTAATATAAGAAAAAATTATAATATTTTGATGCTTTTTTACGTCAAATTTACCTTGCTGTCAATTTTGTAATTTGTGATTTTTCTCTGTTTTTAGAACAAATTGCATATTTTGTCAACTTCTTTGTTATAAATGGGATATGGGATGTACATGTTTCTGATAAATTCATTTCTGGTATCCCTCACCCAATTTTTCAAAATTTTGGCTAAAAAGACTGACTTGCTTGGTAATAAAATTTAAAAAATACTCATTGCATATACACAATTTTTTCACAGAGTTATGGTTGATTAAACCATTTTTAAAATTCGTTGATTTTTTCCACTTGTATTATATATTTTGGAAATAGTTCAAGAACAAGATTCCAACGAGACTAAAACGTCAGAAGAATACATCTTCAAATGAAATCATGTATGTAGCAAAACAAAGAATAAAAGTACAATTCACAAAAACTAAATTGCATGGTTGAAATTACTCCGTATATAAATATAGGTTGCACTCTTTTAAATATAGACATTGCAATTTCCAATAAGAAATCATTTCACGGCTGAAAGTATGCCACTATTACTTTGACTTTTAAAAAATTGATATCCACTTTGCCGTTGGCCTCAGTGAATATCAGTTTTTCAAAAATAAAAAAAAATCACATATTAACCTCACCAAAAGACAGTAATTGTATAATATTATATATCTCAAGGGAGAGTTGTTTGTGACACAGCTGTATTTTTAAAATGCAACTTATAAATTGAGATTGTATTACATTTCATGCTTAAGATATCTATTTTTCTAGATGTTCTGATAATGACATGGATAATTTTGAGGCGCAAGCATAACTATCCAAACAATTGATAGAAGCCTGAATGATTTGAAGTTATTAGATTATGGAGCGTTTGCAAAGACAGATTCCTCTATACAATTTGAAGTTCAAGGCTGTGATAATGCTCTTATCACATTGCATGCAAGTTCATGTTTGCAAGACCCAAATTATTACATAATAGTAGGTGGATGGGGCAATGCACGATCACAGATATCGAAAACGGTGACCAATCTACAATCGGTTCACAATTCTTACAAGACTGATCTTTTGGATTGTCTTAGTTTTAAAAACTTTTGGATCAACTGGGAAAAGGGTAGGATAAGAGTAGGCAGTGGTAACACACTCAACGATAATGTCTTTCTGCATTACGACGACATGTGTTCATTTGCCATTCAAGAAATTGTGATCAGCACATGGATGAGAACACTGGACTGGATATTTCATCCACAAGTTTTGTAATGTTACAATTGTCCGTAAAACAGGTTCTTGATAGTTGCATTTATTATTTATATTGTTATATGAAACTGTTACAATGATTTTCAAAATAATTAATGAAATTTTTTGCAGCTGTCATACAAATGGGAGGTTTACCTACAAAATGTATCTATAAAACCAAGTTTAATCCGCCATTGTCTCCATAGAAAAATAACTGATCAAAGTCAGAAATATGACAGTTTTATCCATTCGGTTAAGGTGTTGAAGCTTTTGATTTTAATATTTGATTTGAGTTTTCCTTGAATTCGAAATTTTTGCTTTTTTACTTTTTGTTTTCATCAGAGAATAGACAGAAATTAACTTACCATTTAAAAAAAATGTATTCGTAACTACCTACTTACAAGGTTATTTTCCTTTTGTCTTTTAAACTATGCATTGCAACAATGTGCATTACTCATTATCCGTCATAAATTATATGCTGTAAACTCAGAACTTTCCGTAAATTTTTAAACGAAAAACAATGGATAATAAAATTGAGAACGGAAATAGGGAATATGTCAAAGAGACAACAACCCTACCACAGAGCGATAACGGCCAAAGGCCAACAGTGGATCTCAACGCAGCGAGAACATCTCATACTCGAAGGCGGTCCTAAGCTGGCTCCCTAAATAAGATTGTGTAATATAATGAGAATATGTAAATAATGCAAATATTTTAATGACGTAATTTTATTGTTTTGTTTTGTAGTTATACCGACACCATCAGTAGCAGTACTAGTGACATTATTGAAGCGTTCTATGTAAATGTATTCGATTGTCCAACATTTGAAATCATATCGACTATTGAAAAACATTTGTCAGCAAGATGTGCCGTTGAATGTCGGTTAATAGATAATTGTAAGGGGTATCAATACAACAAACAGTCTGAAGTGTGTATATTGTTATCGGAAACAGCCATTAATGGGACATTAACAACTATGTACATTTTGATCGAATGAACCCATTTTCGTTTTGAGCTAGGTTTTTTTTTTCTCTTCTTTCTGTTTGCCTTCTGTTGTGATTGTTGTTCTTAAATTGTATTTCTATTGATCACACGGATCACACAGTTACAATTGGTCCACTCGATCAATATACATAGTTGTTAATGTCCCATTAATGGCTGTTTCCGATAACAATTACGGCAATCATCCTTATCACACACATCTTCAAATAGACTGTCCTTATGCAAATTAAAACATAAGCTCCGCCCGATCAGTTGAAATAACATTGGTAATGGGCGCAACATAACATTTTCTAAAATAGACATTCTTAGAGATATAAATGATATCAATACATGAAAATTACGCAAAAACTGTCAATATATTTAATACTAGTAGATTATAAATTTTAAAAAATGCACAGTATGACAAAAGAGGAATTTCTTTATTTTGAGAGAAACATGAAATGGGAAGAAGTTCTAACTTTTTTTAAAGTCTTTTTAAATTGATCCTCTTTTTATCTACATCAATGATTTTAAAAAGAAGTATTCAAAACAATGTTCAACGCAAATCAACGCAATGAAAAATATTTAAATTAAAAGCTTAACTTTTAATAACTGTATTAATTGGTTATATGTGTGCATGTGGTTGTTGTTTTAGTATCAGAAATGTGGCATTTTTAGATTGACTGATACTAATAGCCCCGCACCGTGATGCGAAGCAAAACAAACAGAACGATACTGAATCATATTATTCAGGATCAAAGAATGTGTGTCGGTAAAGAACCCAAGTCAAACTTCTTTTAACTGTGATGAATGAACTGAGTATTAAATTTGAAAAATATGTACTGTTTGATACTAAATATGAAGTTTTTAATCGTGTTAGAGTAAACCAATGTGTTTAAAATGGTTCCTGATATGGTTAGCATCTGATACAAAATTAGGTAGATTTATATATAAAAACTCACACCACATCTTCCTATATCTAATATTAGCATGATTACCAACGATAAGAGACCAGTGACCAGACGGCAAAGAAGTAACCAACTATAGGTCATCGTACGACCTTCGACACTGAGAGTCAACAACACAACCTGATTTAATTACACTCAGGTCATTAGCCAAAACTTGAACAACTTGGACAAACAGGATCTGTACTTTAATGAAAATGAAATAAAAACAATCGAGTAATCGGATTATGTTTGTGTTATTATTATAAAACACAAATTTTCTTTGTTTCACCACCTAACCGGAAGGATTGTGCCTGATATTCATATGATGAAATCATAATCTTTCAATCAGTTTAATTGAAGTCTTGAGCTGGCATGTCAGTTAACTGCTAGTAGTCTGTTGTTATTTATGTATTATTGTCATTTTCTTTATTTTCTATGGTTTCATCTTCTGAAATCAGACTCGGACTTCTCTTGAACAGAATTTTAAATGTGCATATTGTTGTTATGCGTTTACTTTTCTACACTGATTGGCTAGAGGTATAGGGGAGGGTTGAAATCTCCGCATATTTGCGCCTATCCCTTTTTGTCTAGCCTTTGTTAGTCTTGTATTATTTTAATTTTAAATTTTTGTGTACAATTTGGAAATTAGTATGGCGTTCATTATCACTGAACTAGTATATATTTGTTTAGGGGCCAGCTGAAGAACGCCTCCGGGTGCGGGAATTTTTCGCTACATTGAAGACCTGTTGGTGACCTTCTGGTGACCTGCTGTTTTTTCTATGGTAGGGTTGTTGTCTCTTTGACACATTCCCCATTTCCATTCTCAATTTTATTGATAAGTTCGGAAAATGTTATTTGGGGCAGGTCAAATTTTAAACGTTAAAAAGACAAATTCGTTAAAAAAAATCAAGTGATAAGCCCATTAAAAAAACACTATAAAATATGGTATAAAAAAAAAGAAAATATGGCACGATAACCAATGAAAACTATCCACCAGAGACAAATGAACTAACCCACACCACATAGTAAGCTAAAAAAACAAAAGCCACAAAATAGCAAATGTAAACCAATCCGAACAAACAAAAAAATAACGGCCTAATTTATATTATGTACAAAATAATAAAATAAAACAAAAATAATATGATATACAGCCAAATCTGTCTTGTGATCATGTGGCGTGGTTAACGAGTCAAGTTCCTTGCGCAAAAATCCCCCAATGACATTGTACCAGACTTTATAAAATCGGTTGCTGTACTTCCAAAGAATTGTCCTTTAGATTGACTAAAATTCTGTCCGCAGTTAAAGAGGGTCTTCAGATATACTGTGAAACTGTTTACTCGCGTAGTGGTATTAACCATATGTGGGTTCTTAAAAACTCTAAAGAACTTCTGGATAATTTTAAATCTCGGTCTTTTTCTGAAATTAGTTCTATCAAAACTTTTGATTTTTCAACCTTGTATACAACCATTCCCCATGTGAAATTGAAAAACCGTCTAAAAGAAATAATCCACATTGCTTTTCATCATAAAAATGGTAGCATACGCTATAAATTTATCACTTTTGGATACCATAAGGCATATTTTGTTAATAAAGAACAAAAGGGTAAAACATACTACACAGAGGAACAAGTGATCAGTATGCTGGAGTTTCTTATTGACAACATATTTGTTGAATTTGGAGGTAGACTTTTTCAACAAATTGTCGGCATTCCTATGGGAACGAACTGTGCGCCTCTCCTTGCCGACCTCTTCTTATTTTCATATGAATCGGAGTTCCTTCAGACACTTGTCAAAAACAAGAAGATCAAAGAAGCCAGGTTATTTAATTTCACTTTCAGATATATTGATGATGTTCTTTCCATTAACAATCCGAACTTTTCTGATTGGGTTCCATTAATATACCCACCAGAACTAGAAATTAAAGAAACAACAGACACGGCTTCCTCCGCCTCATTTTTAGACTTATACCTCGAATTTGACATACACAGTCATCTCAGTACCAAAATCTATGACAAACGAGACGACTTTAATTTTGAAATTATCAATTTCCCCCACTTTAGTAGTAATATACATGTACCAACTTCACCTGCATGTGGAATATACATTTCCCAACTTATTCGATATTCAAGAGCTTGCAGCTCCTATTCAGACTTAGTAAAACGTCACCAGTGTCTGAGCAGAAAGTTGATGAACCAGGGGTATGTCAAAGAACGTCTCGTCCTTTTTCTTAAAAAGTTCATCGGAAGGTACCAAGAACTTGTTGATAAATATTTCGTATCAACTTCACAAATAATACAAGATGGTCTTGAAGTATAGATTTTGCGTACTGTCGTTGGTTATCATCTTAATAACGTGTTATAGTATTCTTTTATTTGTCTTTATTAATATTACTTTTACTGTTAAGTCAGTTTTTTGAGATATTCATTTGATGTGACTCTGTACTTATGTAAAACATCATAGTTTGAACGACAAAATTATTTCATTTATTAATATTACTTTGACTTATGGATCTTGTCATACTTTGAATGACAACACTATTTTATACATTAATACTACTTTTTCTGTTAAGTCTGTTTTTTTTATGATATACATTTGACGTGACTCTGTACTTATGCATCCCGTCATACTTTGAACCACACAATTATTTTATTTATTATTATTACTTTTACTGTTAAGTCTGTTGTTTGTTATATCTACTTTACGTGACTCTGCATTTATGTATGCCGTCATACTTTCAACGACAAAATTATTTTATGTCTACCTGTGCAAAGGAGTAGGTTCAGTAAGACCCCTTTTTGGCCCCAAAATATAGCAGTTTTAGAAAATTGTGAAAATGTAATCTTTAAGCTATATTTTGGAAAGTAAAATGCTTCTGCTACATAAACATGAGCTGTTTTAGACAATAGAATGCACAAATACCGCTTTCTAGCATCATTAAGTCATGGTAAATTACTGAAATCTTCAAAAATTTTGCATTTTGGTTAATTTTTAGACGGTTTCCGTCTAAAATGAAAGTGGCCGCATTCGTGTTCATTCATAATATTGAAATGTAAGTTGTATTTGATGATAATACAAAAATTTATATATAAAGGTTGAGGATGAACACGGATGCGGCCACTTTCATTTTTGGCAAAAACCATCTGAAAAGTGACGTTTTTTAGCATATTTGATAGATTTTTCATATTTAAGCTTGAATCAGAGCGTTTTTAGTGACTAAATCAGTTAAAATCTTTCACATAAACTAATCGAATCAATTAAAATAGACACTTTAGTGTTTAAAAAGTGTCCAAAAACTTTCGTTAGATGAACCTGAAATTTGAGGCCAAAATCGGCCCTTACCGGACCTACTCCTTTCAAACGCGCAATTTTACACCAGTACTGAAAACCTTCCATCCTTTACGGGTAGACTTTACATGGATAAATAAAATCGTATAAGATAAGCAAAATGAGGATGTTATATTTGATGTATGCCTTTTTGTGCTTCTTCGTTACATTTGTTGTTTTTATAGTGATTAAGATGATAACACAATGTTGACTGCTGTACCCCTATTTTTGACATTTTTACTCTTTGAGTATGTTGAACTTCGTTTTGTTCACGCATCATTGACAATGTAATGGAATTTGATGCGACTGTCATACAAGTGAGAGGTTTAGCTAGCTATAAAACCAGGTTCAATCTACCATTTTCTACATTAGAAAATGCCTGTACCAAGTCAGGAATATGACAGTTGTTATCCATTCGTTTGATGTGTTTGGACTTTTGATTTTGCCTTTTGATTTTGGACTTTCCTTTTTGAATTTTTCTCGGAGTTCAGTATTTTTGTGTTTTTTACTTTTTTTTCCAGAAGATTCCATACAACCTCAGAAACAGGACAGGGCGATTTTATAACATTTTCAGTTTACTGTAATATGAAAAAAAGAAGATGCAGTACATGTCTGTTTGCCCGTAAGACAACTTGCTACCGAAGTCAAAGTTACGTAAAAGTTTTTAACTAAAGATAACCGTTCAGTATCCGACTGATTATGCACAGATTAACAGTGCATACATATTGATTGATTATTAATTGATTAATGTCAAGTGTCATATATTTCATGCAAGTAAAGGCAATAATAATTTAGACTATCGTACTAAAACTCAAACTCACTTTCGATTCAGCTTTTTGTACTCATACTCCAAAATCAACCAATCAAAATGTTGGATTTTATGTTTCGAGCATGATTTTTGTGCTCTGATCACAAAGCAAAGTTATGACTTCAACACCAGGATTTGATCTTTCGAGTACATATACTGTTCTCCGATTACCGAGTAAAGATGTATGGACATAAGTCCAGGGCGGTACTACTTATAAATCATGTATATAGATCTCATGACAATCCAAATGAAAATCTTATTTTCATCTTTTCATTTCTTCCGTATTCCAATCTTTATGCTTACGTGCATTTACAATCCTCTACGATTTATTTCGAAAATCAAAATTATAATTCGTAAAGTATATTTAATTAAAACATAATGATCCATCTTTTCTACTTATTCTATTTTTTGTGTTCTTAGCGAATTGATTAATTTAAATCGTCGTGATTTGTATCTAAGTATACTATTAAACGAGAAGACTTCATTTTGTGTGTCGCTTCTCTTCTTTCCACAATAAATTAATCAACACGCCTCTGTGTCTTATAGGTACAGTGCATAGTCGCATCTATACTATTAAACGAGAAGACCTCATTTTTTGTGTAGCTTCTCTTCTTTCCACAATAAATTAATCAACACGCCTCTGTGTCCTATAGGTACAGTGCATAGTCGCATTTGTCATCCATTCATATGATTATTCAGATTGAGTTATTTTGGGAGAAAAACGAGAAAAAAGGCATCCGAATAGGCGGATCCAGGGGAGGGCCATTGGGAGCCCGGGCCCCCCCCCCCCCCCCTTTCGTGGGAAAAATTTGGTTGATTATATAGGGAATCATTGAAGCATGACTGGAGCGGCCCCCTCTTAGGTCAGTCAGCGGGCCCCCCCCTTAGGAAAAGTTCTGGATCCGCCACTGATCCGGATACTGTCCCGTCATTGGACGAAATTTTAAGTCAGATTAGACTTCCGGTTTGCGTTTTTCTATATACTTTGAACATACATATACTACGAATAAAGCGTTTTTTAATTCTATCTACTATCATTTTTAAGTTTACTATCCACGGCGGTTACAGAGTTTATTAAATGGAGAGGGTCTGTATACTATATCAATTGACCACCATGGATCGATTACTAAACTTAGAATTGAAAGTAAATACACATTATTTATATAGTAATATACAGATAAGCGCTAAAATTATTCATGTGAACTTTTGATACCTTTTTTTGAAATTCTCCATTCATTAAATATTTTACAAAATTCATTGATTACAAAAAAAAAGATGTGGTATGATTGCCATGTTGAGACAACTCTCCACAAGAGACCAAAATGACACAGAAATTAACGACTATAGGTCACCGTACGGCCTCCAACAACGAGCAAAGCCCATACCGCATACTCAGCTTTAAAAGGCCCCGAAATGACGATGTAATAAAATTCAAACGAGAAAACTAGCGGCCTTATTTATGTACAAAAAATGAACGAAAACAAATATGTAATACACAAACAAACGACAACCATGTTCATATTGAAATTGATAGAAAACCAAAAATTGGGAATTTTGGAAATGAAGGAGGAGGGATACAAAAAAAACATTTTCCTGTCCCCAGTAACCTATGACTTATGATAATTTTGCTGAAATTTTCCAGTCATTCAATATTTTACAAAATTCCTCTAACAACACTTTACATACTTTAAACTCCGCTCTGAATGCCCGCGATTTCGCGGGTGTGTTCTAGTGTATTTTAAAAGTAAACGAAAAATTTGAAAACAAGTTTAAACTTTTAAAAAAGGAATTAAATCTATTTATAAATAGTTTACTTTTAAATTTCACTAATACCCTTCTGGTCGACCGTTAAGTCATTAACAGATTAAGATGTTGACCACTGTCCACTTAAAAAAAACACGTGATAAGATACAAGAGAACGACCATTAAATTTACCTGATACATTGACATCTATCCTAAAAATCAATACTATTTTTATACGGATGTAAACACATATAAATACCTTTATTGTGATCTTTTACGTGTATTCATTTGTGTATTGTACAACAATGATGTGGTCAGTCATCATATTGTGTGTTTTGCTACCGTTTAGTATTGGTTTAGATAATGGTTTGGCCAGAACTCCACCCATGGGTTGGATGTCTTGGGAAAGGTTTAGATGCAACATCGACTGTAAAAATGACCCACATAACTGCATCAGGTAAGGTTTTAGTCTAGTCATCAGGTGCATCTATCGATCTATTGACTAAATCATGTTTATCCCATAATGCATGTTAGAGACGGGGTCTCACACGCCGTATGCAAAGAGCTGTCTTAAGACACAAATTTGCACGTGACTGTATACTATTATACTTTGTCGACATATATGGGCGTTTTTCAATAAAAGCGTACATTTCAGACCTAAAAAAAATGGAAAATCAACTTGTCTAAAATTTAATTTCAAGATTTATTTTGAATACCTCTATAATAGACCTGTTTGTAAACAAAAAGTGCAATCTTAAATATTCTTTAAAATGATATTATTTTCATAATTTGTGTACTGTTTCGTAGGGGACTTTTGTCCCCTACGAAACTTCTTCTAAACACACATATTTTTTGCAATTTTAAATGTTTCCTATAGACATTCCAGTTTGTTTACTTTAAATACTAGAAAAATATCATTTTTTTTCTGAATTAAAAAATCAATTTTATCGATAAAGATTAGACAGTACTTCACATATGAAGGTTCAACTCATGTTACGTAGTGGACATTTTGATGCGTTTCGTAGTGGACAAAACCGTTTCGTAGTGGACAAAAAGTTTCGTAGTTGACATCAACCCTATTATATGTTAATAAAAACATAATAAAAATTACACGAAACTAACCCTTGTTATTTGTTTTGCACGAATATAATTGAAAAAAGATTAAAAAAAGACTCCATGGTAGTGGTAGTGTCCACTACGAAACGTTTTTCTCCCATACTTGTTTCGTAGGGGACCGTTTCGTAAGGGACGTATTCGCATGCTTTATTTTTTCACCACAATCCCTATATTGAAATAGTAACAAGACTGATTGTATTCATCAAAGCATTTATCAAGCTGTACACTGATATTTTTTTCATAATTTTAAAACCAGATACTGAAGGAGATTTGACCCGTTTCGTAGGGGACATTATCAAAAATACGGTATCATTCTGGTCCATTTGATGTGCTCAATTTTTCTTACCAACAATTTAATTGCCGTTATAAAAGCATCACTTCTTTTGTAAGACCCCAATGTTTATATCTCTTGCAAACAAAAATTACATTGATTTTATAAAACTGTTTATTGGCAAATTTTAATGACTTCGTTTCGTAGTGGACAATTTGTGAGGGACACACCTTCTGAAATTAAAAAACCTATATTGAAAGCTGTTTATTAGAATATGTTGGCTCTGAACATACTTTTGAATTATTAAAGAACTTATGTAAAGTAAAAAAAACATTAATTTCTTAATTTTTTTACGATATTTTAGAGTATGAATGTTGAACAGGCGGTCTAGGGTCATGCCATTTTGGTTGTTTTGGACCATTCAGGAGTCAATATCTTATCAATCCCTCTAAAAAAATAAACTGTTTCTTTGCTTAAAAATGTTAAATCGAATTCAATGTACTGACTGCACAAAAAATTACTTGCAAAGATCAAACACATTTTTTTTAAAGTGGCTAGGACAAGAAAATACGTTTTTATTGAAAAACGCCCATATACTCTATGCTCTGAGTCTATGCTTCTTATTAACGCTAAAAATAGAAAATACAAACAGACAAGTAGTAGTACGAAAGACACAACATAGAAAACTATAGACTAAAAACACGAACCTCACCAAAAACTGGGGTTATCTCAGGTCCTTATGGGCATCATTATAAATACTCATTACGTAAAAAGAGATAAATTTCTCCTATGCATCATGATCTTTTTCGGGCATTATGATAAACAGACATTCTCAGATTTGTACTTACAAATGTAGCGTCCTGTCTGTATTTTTGTTTGTATCGATTTAATGAGTGAAGATTTTTCAATTGACTTTATAGTTTGTTCTTATGTTGTGCTGTTACACCAATGTCACAGTTTAGGGGAGGGTTGAGTGCTCAAAAACATGTATAACCCCGCCACATTCTGTATGTATGAGAAAAATTAATGTAGTATGATTGCTATTGAGACAACTCTCCATAAGAAACCAAATGTCACAACTAAAGGTCTACGTATGATCTTCAACATGTGCCTGTCCCAAAATTGGGAGACTGTAGCTCAGTGGTTGTCGTGGTACTTTTTTTAATTGAATTGTTTCTTTTTTTGTCGGGGCCTGTTTTAGCTGACTTTGATCATGAGGTATTTGCTTTTCTCGTTGTTGAAGGTTGTATGGTTGCGTATAATTGCTTACATCCATCTCATGTGAACTTTAGTGGATAGTTGTCTTATTGGCAATCATACCACATCTCCTTACAGACTAAAATAAAAAAAAAACATAGGGAATTATTGTTTTAAGGCATAATTATGTAAAAGAAAATCTCCATTGGGCATCAGTAAGTACTCCGCACAGAAGAGTTATTTCAATATTCATGCGCGGTTGACAGAGGTACCCTTGGTGAGTTTGTGCTTTCATGGAATAACTCATATTTACAAACAGTTTCGCGCTATGTTAGTGGATAAAAAAAATGTCTTAAACTCTCTGTCAAATTATATTTTGAATAAAACGCATTTCTAGATCTTTATTTCCTAAAACATATATGTGAGGTTAAATTCCCGTATGTGTCAAACCAACGACTGTAAAGTGGTACTTGCTGATTCTGACCTAAAAATGCTACGTATGAGTAAAAATAAACACTACATGGTTGGCTCAGAGTCACGCTATTGTTTCAGAGTAAGATGAAATTGGGAATGGAAATGGAGCATGTGTCAAAGAGATAACAACCCGACCACAGAGCAGACAACAGCTATCAATAAGATGAGTTGTGTGAGTTTGTGAGTTTGCACTATTAATCCGCGCGTCGTTCTTGTACGAATGTATAAAGAAGGGGAAACCAACAGCTCATAAATACGTTAATTTCCTTGCTTGGCAATGAGAAAACTACCATAAGAGTCCAAATGACATGGATTTATTATATATATGAGTCACCATATGGCCTTCACCAAGAACAAATATTCCGTATAGTCAGCTATAAAAGCCCTCGACAAGATCAAATCAAAAACAAATCCAACAAAAAATATCATTTATGACCAAAACAAATAATTAAAAAACAAATGTGACAAATTAAAAGAAACCTGGTAGACTCCTGACTTGAGATATTGACATATATTAACCTGTATTTTTAGCGCCAACCTGCTTATGCAAATGGCAGATAGAATGGCAGAAGATGGTTACTTGGAAGCGGGATATGAATATTTATCGGTCGACGACTGCTGGATGGCAAAAGAAAGAAGCCAAATGGGAACGCTTGTAACTGATCCCGAAAGGTTTCCGAATGGTATGAAAGCAGTTATTGATTACGTAAGTCAACCATACCGTGTTAATTCTGTTTTGATGATAAGCATAACTGAAGAAAAATAATAACAAGTCTTTTGATTTTCACAAGAATGATGTCGTTATGTCACTTTTACTGGATGTTTGATAAGGGAGGAAGGGGTGATACAAAGATGGGATGTTATAGTGGTAAAAATTTATAATTGTGGAGAAAAAATGTCCCCATCTCATAATTTGTTTCTATCAATCCAAAACTAATGAATGCAGTATGTACTATGATAGTATAAAAAATTGTTTAATTTCAAAACATCCCTACATTTATCTTAACAATTAGATAGCTTTTTAATTGACAAGCGTATGGAATTAACACCTGTAATCTATACTGCAATGAGTAAACAAATTACACACATAGCAAAGTCTAGGTTTTGCTACCGTTCCAATTGTAAAGACGCAGTATCTTGACTGAAAACACTGGACTATCTAACCGAAGAATATGTCTATCTTTCAATATATTATTTATTTATTATCTGTATCGTAGAAGGAGGTTAAATGTAATTGCAGATCATTTTTTATTCCGATTGTTGTTAATCGTTATTGCTTTGTTTAAACCAGGTACACTCAAGAGGTCTGAAGTTTGGTATTTACGGAAGTGTTGGCAATAAGACATGCAAGGGTTACCCTGGAAACAAGTATCACATGGCTCGCGATGCTGCAACATATGCTGAATGGGGCGTTGATATGTTGAAATTTGATTGCTGTAACCCAGGGCCAAACTTTGTTACAGGTATAGCAATTTTTGATATCGAGTCTACAGGTACATATGTATAGCGACTTTTGATATTGAGACTACATGTATAGCGACTTTTTTATGTTATGGTTATACTCATATGCGTACATGTACGTCCCTAAAATTACTTCTGTTCTCCAATTTCAGTTTATTTGTCGCAACTAAATATTTTGAAACTCATAAACATTGCTTATTACCACAACACATATCAAGTTCGAATTTTAACCGTTTCTCAAGTAATGCCCCTTTATAACAGAATTTGCAAGTGGGGGCATCATATGTGTGCCATAAACATTCTCCGTTTATTTACATCTACAAATATCTACAAAAATAGACATTTATTTTGGGGAGTACACTATCGATTGAAAGGATACAAAATAATAAACCTTTTTTTTTGTATAATGAAGAACATAATTGTTTTTTAATGAATCGATTACAGGTTTTGAACAGATGGGGATGCATCTCAACAAGACGGGACGACCAATATTGTATGATTGTGCTTTAGCTATCTGTATGGGACCAAAGGTGATTTTAATGTTTATTTTGATACGACCAAATAAGGAAATTCAACTTTCGTTAATTACGATGCGTATATTTTGGCGTCTGCTTAGATTTTCTTCATCAATGGAGTTGTCCTCTATAATATATTGATTACACATATCTACCAGAAAATATCTAAGATATGCGATCATCATCAAAATCTCCCATAACGAAACACATTATAATAACAACTGCATGCTGCGCCAATTTCAACAAATACATTTGTTTAATACGTTATTTGGGCAGCAATGCAATTAGATTACTGACCTGGGATACACACACAAAGATGTGACAGAATTGAGCTACTTCTTTTTTTATACTCAGTCCTCCTCCTTTACACATACATGTAACTGTCAAGTCATTTAAATAACGGTATTAAAGACGGTTTGGGTAGAGGATTACCGAATAAAGAATAATGACCAAAACATATAATGAATAGAGAAAAATGGACCAAAAAAAAGAAAGAGAAGAAAAAATGAGATACTTCGATTTACAGCATATTCCATTGAGTTTGTAGACAAAGGTAGTATCTTTAGTTAGCTTGCTTGCTAGCTGAACTGCGAAGTCATTATTAGGTTACATTTGTAGGTTAACTACCCTCTTTTAAGAGTAGACTAGTTCGACAGATAACCAATCTATCTGTATGTATGACCAGGCTACCTTGAAAGGAGGGTACTAGTATTTCTTACCCAATAATGACTTCACGGTTCAGCAAGCTAGCAAGCTAACCACAGATATTACTTTTTCCTACAAACTTAATGGAATCTGCTGTGAATAATAAAAATTAATGGTCAAACAGTATAAAGGAAACAGAAAAATGATCCACCCAATCCAGACCCTTGTAAAGGGTAACAAAATACACAAAATTCAAGAGTCCGCTCCTTTCAGGTTGACTACAATTTAGTAAAAAAATATTGTAATATGTGGCGCAATTATGAAGACGTAGAAGACAACTGGAAATATGTCTTTAACATCATTGAGTTTTATGGCAAAAACGACAAGAATTTCCTGGAAATTGCTGGGCCTGGTGGATGGAACGATGCAGATCAGGTTAGATTTGTTTACTAACATCAAGTATTTATATAGTATGATCAAGGCAAAAATATTACTATACAAATCATTGCACTCGCTGCGTAAGAAAAAACGAATAAACCACGAGATTTCAATACGCAAATCCTTGCTAGCATAGTGTTTTTTTTTTAAATAAATCAACACAAATAGACTGTCTCTCTTCTTATGTCCTCGTAGCGGAGGGGCATTAAGTTTTACCCTTGTCCGTCTATATGTACGTCCGTCCGTACGTCCTAAAGTTTGTTTCCGTTCTATAACTTAAGTTTGCCTCAACGAAATGTTATGACACTTATACACAATACGTATTACAACTAAATACATTTTAGTGGCGTCACCTGTTCCGTTCTAGAGTTCCTTTACAAATGGATAAATTGCTAATTTTTTCGTTACCGTTCTCTAACTTAAGTTTGCCGGACTCCTTGGTTTTTTTTCGTACGAAACATGGGAAAATATTATCCCCGTATCACCTACTATTCTTGTCATCGAAGACTTCAATAGGTCATAAAAAGCCATTACCGAAAAATAAGCAGCACTGGTAATGTGCTCATTAGCTCTTTATTAACATTTCTTTAAATTTTAAATGTATTATGTTTAAAGATTAGTTCATCTTGTCATTGGTTCGTTACACATCATTGTTTGTTGTTTCTAGCTTCCAATCAAACATTGCTGATTCTCTACAGGCGGTTACCTCCACCAATTAAAACTGATCTTCACAAAGTAGCGCAATGGTGCTGACAGTGGCGTTAAACATCAATCAATAAATCTGTCAACTCTTAACAAGCATACATATTTTTTTTTGGATTTCGTGATGAAATTTATATTTTTTCTTTAAATTGTAGCTAATAGTTGGTGATTTCTCATTAAGTGCGGGACAGCAGCAGACACAGATTGGGTTGTGGGCTATAATGGCGTCACCGTTGTTTATGTCGGTAGATCTCAGGAACATTGATCCGACAGCAAAACAGTTGTTGTTAAATAAAGAGGTATTGGCTATACATCAGGACTCACTCGGTATTGCTGGTAGAAGAATCTGGAATATAGATGATTATGTAAGTAATGCCATGCCAACTACTATTTGTTTAAATAAGTTTCTAAGCATGTTGTCACCGTGCAATACTTTCTTATAACTCGTAACAATATTTCTGTATATCTGTATACAAATTTCATCTAAGTTCTCAATGCATTTATCTGGGGGACATGCTCTTTTTACATTAATTAAAGAGAGCTCTGTAAGAGTTAGGCTATTTTAAAATCACTTATTACGTCCGACCGTTCGTCAAAACTTGAAATATTTTCATCGTACTTTTCTCAAAAACTGCTGCAACGAATGGATTTTTATTTAGTAGGCAGCATGGTAATGGTTATATATACTACCTCTTTTTTTTCAAAACTTGTTTGACGTCGCGTACGGTGTTGGTGATAATACGGGTTTTAATTTCCAGTTCTCCTTTATTGCATTTGTTAGAAGTATCGGAATTGATAACTATATAAATGTATATATCAAAATGTGCGTAATTAAAAGTAAAAATGGAATATTCCTTAAAATCAATACTTTTATTCATTTTGTCACTCGAATGATCACTAATAACACAGATTTTGAGCGTGTAGACAAGTAACACCGCGACATATGATTAGCGTTGCTTTGAAGTTATTCTTGTCATTTTTTAAACTTATTAAAAAAAAGTTGTACTCCTAGCAAGAGTAGTCTATGTTTTATTTATGACGTCATCGTTAACTGGGTGCGTCTGACCAGGACGAAAAGTTCACTTTGTTTTGTGGTCAAGCCGAAAATTGAAAAAAAATATGGATAGGGGTGAAGTTAAGAGTGATTTTTAACGGTAATTCAAATAGATTATTCCGAAAATGATATATCTTTTTATTCCGTATATAATAAGGGAAAAAAATAAAAAGTTGTGTTACAACATTTCAAAAGATCGTGGCAGAATTAATGATTTTTTGAAATTTGTATTTCTGTCACAAAATCCAAATCTTGCATATTTTTTGGAGCTCTTCAAAATTCGAACGAATGCTGCAGATCCAAACCACAAGTTACATATCCACCCTTCCTTTGTCAAAATTATACAATAAATATACAATTTTCTATGTCTTCAATTAGTAAGTATTGTTTAAATTATGTCCTAAATTGTTAATTTTATTAAATCCGTTGAAATGTCACACACGCCGTTTTCTAGGAACATAGGAACATGCAAGGATAAAAAAATGCTGGCATGCTTCTTTATCAATTTCGATGGGCTTACAAGGATTAATGAAACATCCCTTTAAGTTCATCCTTGCATTTTTCTTTATATATTTGTTTCAATATTTATTTTGTTTGCACACTTTTTATTAAAAAACAAAGACCCATGCGCGAGATCTGGAAGAGAAAACCCATGCACAATCAGTACAATACTGTTGATAAAGTTGCAGTAGGAACTGATTTTTCTCTTTATCTTGTCTAGATTGTGGTGCACATTCGCCTATACATTGTATTTTTATTTATACTGCACTCGTTCTATTTGAGCAGTCAAAATGCGTTGACTGCATATTTCTATGTCATATACAGTCACTGACCCGATGTCACTTTTCCTCATGAATATTTAAATAGAAGTTGCCGAAATAATAATCAATTATTCATACGACCTCTTCAACCTGTTTTTGTTTCCAATGCATACAACGATGCGTGGAACGACTTAACCTTGTTTATTTTGAATTTATTGGAAACACATATTTCATTGGTTAATTTTTGTTTGTTTGCAACCTATAAATCATTATGTTTTATGCTTATGGTTGATATTTTAGTCCATACTCAAACGATTTCGTTCACCATCGAGTGTTGGTATCAACAGGTAAATTAGTGCAATTAGTCAATCAGAATAAAGTATTATGATGAAACATGCATCTAATGTAATTATTGTATATATATGTTGTTGTTTGCAATTTGATGATAGTATCAAGAAAAACGCAAATAGCTCAACTATAAAATTACTTTTATTTCAATGATGAACCAAAGTGAACATGTATATACATACAACTTTAATACTAAACCAGCATAAATTAATGCTCGTGGTTTTAGTATTATTAAACTAGGAAAGTTTTCGCTAAAATGGGCTATCGAAAATGCAGCTGAACGGATTAATCCTGCGCTAAAATGGGCTCTAAAGTCTGCGCTAAAATTTCCCCTAGTAGTTTTGCGCTAAAATTATCTGCGCCCATCTGTTTTCTTGTTCATAGTGGAGATTAAATTTCTTTTTGTTTATGAAATTGGCAAATTTGATTAAATTAATTTTATTGTGGTTAATTTTGAATTTGCTTTCAACTGTTGATTCTTCTAACATTTAATACAGGCGATGAAACAAACGATTCAACTAATAAAATTTTTATTTGGAAATTATCAAAAGCGGATAAAAGAATAAGCCCTTGACACCATTTGCGAGTATGATGGTCTTGTGAAACAATGACAGTCCGTCGGAAGAGGGCGATAAATGACTAACCCGTGTTTTATTAAGAGAGAGCAATATCTCTTGCACATAAAAGTCACCCGTTTAGATTTCGAAAAGAGCAGGCTAAGGCTACAAGGAAGCACTGGCACCCTCAAAGTGGAAACGGATTAATATAAGTTGTAATAACTTGTTTCCCAATCCACTATAAATAAATATGTTTAAACTAAAAGAAAAAGCAGCAGAAAAGACAGTGGTTTAAACTTTTTTTTAAATATCCTGTTTCAATCAAAAGAAAGAGAAAATATCTTTGCTCCAAGGGGATACTAATGTAAATGAATATTATTTTTCTGTTTTAATTTAACTCTACTTAAAAACATATGTGCCGCTTTTGCATTTCGGTTCTATGCGTAGCAAGTCAAGCAAACCGCTCATATAAATTATGCTGTATGATTGAGCTGCACGAAATAAAAAAAAGTACGACGTTATTTATACAATGCATGAAAAATAACGTCAAAATAACGTTACCAAAACTAACACCAACACCGTACGCGACGTCTTTATGATGATTTATTTTAAATTATAAGTCAAAATCTCATTTGTGCACTTATGCTTGTTATTAAAAACAATGTATATGCAATTTTCTTTTATAAAATTATCAATAATTATACTGAGTACAAAGCTTATGCAACAAATATTTTGGAAAAAAGAATTGTAATAAAAACATATGTGCTAAATTTTGTACTTCGTAATTTTTTTCAGGCTGTTAAACTGGAAAGTTGGCTCCGCCCATTAAGTCCTAAAGGAAGATATGCAGTTGGAATATTTAATAAGAATGTTGGTGGTTTGCTGCAGATGGTCAATCGGACCATGTCTCAACTAGGACTAACGGATGAAAATGGGTACACCATGAAGGAGATATTCACTGGAATGTCATACGGACCATACAAATTATCAGACTGTCTTGTTATCAGAATACCTCCTACAAATCTATTTCTTGCTGTAGCTACCCCTGTTACAGAAAAGGAACTCATTGTGTTCTGATGTTGACACAATAAAACCACTAAAGAATAAATTGTATAAAAGTAAAGGTATGAAGAAGCAAGGTGGTACTTTTTACAAATTATGACTTGAATGGAGAGTTGTCTCATTGGCACTCATACCACAACTTTTATATATCTATATACAATAAAGCAATTAAATTATATAAAATTTAATGTATGATAAATGTTTTATAAGGCATGGTGGTGCAATGAATTTTTAAATACTTTCTTAAAAAGTTGACACCTCAATATTACTACCCACTTCAAATCTATTTATATCTATTGCTACCCACTCTTGGTCGTCGAAATATCAGCGGGAACCCGCTAAAACCTTCTCTGTCTCCTCGGTAGAAAATTCTCCCTCGTAAAAAAGTGTCTTATGGTATACTTTTTTGGCTGCTCTTCGTAAGTTCCGCGGACGCCCGCTAATACATTCTCCGCGGCTACTCGATGGAAAAAGTACCCCCGGGTCAATATTGTTAAACATGTTGAAATTAAAAAAAAAACATGCGCTTCAACCAAGCAGCTATGGGTGGATGGGTGGTTCAAAAAAGTATTTGGAGTATGACGTATTGAGATTATTTGTAGGCGATATTCCTATGTATTGTTATATTTAAATATACTATGAACTGCTTAAAGAAAAATGTTAACATATTAAATTCTTATACTTATGTAACATAAAATTGAGAATGGAAATACATGTTTCAGAAGTTATAAAATAAAATATATATAAAATTGATTATATTGAAATTCTTATTGAATTATGTGTTGAGATATCATGCTTTATGACAACTTAAAATATATATTAAACAAAATATCTATAGAACAATAATAATACTATTCTGAACTCAGACTACTCAAAAATATTGTTTATATATAGTGGCCAGTTCCTTAAAACAAAATATGATAGAGAAAACAACAAGCACATCTCAAGAATCAAATGTACCAAGTTGGATATTTTCTGCACGCACTATGGAACGCCGTAACTGCCTTAATAATACGACGTTCCATACCGCACCCTTCTCATCTATTTGGGTTAGTATACACATTTTACTGTGCTAAATACAGTTATACATGTACGACATATGTTTTATTCCTCGCAATTAATCGTCAGAGCATTTCTATTTACTAGTGCATTCTGGCTTTTTCAAAATAAATGTGAAATACAGCGCCATTTTAGAATAAAAGGAATACTTTTATTTATTAAATGTTTTAAGTATTATATACAAACATAAATAGTTGTCAATTCTGGCACAGATTAGAAAAATTGCATTGAATGCAGCAAGAATTTACTAGAAAAAAAATCTACTAGAAAAAAAAACCTTCAGCATGTTCAACAATTAACAAAGCCTATTCCACGTAGTCGGCTATAAAAAGCCCCGAACAGACAAATGTATAATAATTCAAACGAAAAAAAACAACGGCCTAATTTATGTACTAAATAATAAACGAAACCCAAATACGAGACACACTAACAAACGACAACCACTGAATTCCAGACTCTTGAATTGGGACAGACAAATACAGAAAGAAGCGGGTTTTAACATGTTACAGCGGATTCCATTGAGTGAGTAGCCAAAGGTAATATCTTTGGTTAGCTTGCTTGTTTGCTGAACCGTGAAGTCATTGTTAGGTTAGGTAAACTACCCTACTTTATAAATAGACTAGTCTTACAGAAAACCAATCTATCTGTCTGTTGGACTATGCTACTTTGAAAGGCGGGTAGTATACCTCACCTAATAATGACCTCACGGTTCAGCTAACAAGCAAGCTAACCAAAGATATTACCTTTGGCTACACACTCAATGGAATCCGCTGTAAAGGGTGCCTAACCCCCGGCCTCCCCCTTAAACGTTGACAGTGGTGCAACAGAACAACATAATAACAAACCAAAAAATCGGTGAAAAGAGGCTTAAGTCGTCAGATGGATACAAATATAAATGCATCAAACAAAAGCAAAGAGATGACGTGGCCGGGCACTTGTACATTCCACCAACATAAAACAATCTTTGATCATGATACAAGAACTCGTGCATAAGGGATAATTCTAGTATAACACATTCGCAACGATTAATACACACATGATTTTTCTAAGAGAAATAGGTTGGCTAACAGCTACTGTCCTTATATTATATATAATATCATATGATTGATTGATTGGTGTTAAACATCCGGGCACTTTTGTGTTGAACCATTGACCTTACATGAAATAGAACAGGAAAATACATAGACACACTAACAAACTGCAAACACAGTTATGAAATGAATAAAAACACACCTGATAAAAAAGATCTAACATGATTCAATAAGAAAAATGTTTCGTGTATATACGTGTAACAGATACGTATATATCGTTCCATGACTAACATGGCTTCTACAGGAAAAGGGTTGAAGCATGGTTTTCATACAACCGTGATACCAACCGAAGGTCAATGTCTATTTCCTGAATTTATTGGTATGCTAGTTGACTTACAGTCGGGAGGCATAGGGAACATTAAATCCGATGGCTCAGATAGATAAGTAGCGCTTTGTCTGCCCAAAGACCTAGACACATCGAAACAATTTGTAATAGAGGCCATAGGTGGCAATTTTAAGGACATATTCTGGCCATATTCGAAATCCCTCTTGATTCCAGTGGCAGTCAAAATGTTTCGCTCTATCCCGGTATAGTCCAATAGTTTGTAGAACACACCAATATAAGCCACGTGCACCCTGTAAATTTTATGAATTTGGGTTCACTATAGATGCATAAACTTGTAGAAAATTGATGGGTGAAAACTAGAAGAAGATTGCTAAATTTAGGACAAAAATATATATCTAAAGCGGGACAAAATAGCAAAACTAAGCGAGTTACTTAAAACATTCGGTTTGATCTGCCATTGATCGAACCCTAGACATGCAATTGAGGATAGCAAGCTAATATGAAAAGTTTGGCCAATCATGATAGTTTTGGTGTTGTTGGGTTTGTTGTTGTCCCTTTTTCAGTCGTTTTTTTTGGGGGGGGAGGGGGGCGACGCTTTTCCGAATATGGCAATATATATACGCAGGGGTAAAGAAGAGAACAACTGCGTAAATATGTTGATATACTTACTACGTAAAAACAGATATCAATGAAACATACATGTACAGTTCATACATTTATAAATACAATAATTAATCTTCAACACGCCACATCCTGTAGATATGTACATATGAGATTTTTCATTCATGAACATAAATGAATTCCTGCAAAAGTTTAGCCTTCTTGTTTTATGCAGATAGACAAAAAAAAGTTGACACCTGGGTAACAGGTCGGGACCACTACCTTATATGGAAATGCACTAATTAGCATACTTATGCTCTCGCACATGTAATTGTTTATTTACATGTGACGCAATTTATTTTTACCTACTAGGTTTTTGACCAATCCACTAAATGAATACCAATGCATGATAGATGATTAAAGGCAAATGTGTGACCCTTCAATTTTGTGTTCGTAAAAAAGGCGAAAAAATATTTACATACATGGCAGTGTTAACAAAATCTATAAGTATTTATTTTTGTCACATTTCAGTATATGAGACTTCCAAACTGTTCCCTTTGTTTTGAAGGTAGTGAAGTCAGCAACTGTAGTTTCATTTTGTTTTCGTTTTTTAACGGGCTCGGAAATTTGCCAAACTGAATAAAATCATTACAGCTGATTTCCTAATGCTTGCAAAGTAAAACTTTGGTTGGCTTGCTTGCTTTGTGTGTATAGTTGTTTATACAAGCTTTGAAAATAATATTGACATCTTTAAACAATATAAATAGGCATAGTTTAACTTGTATATTTTATATTTGAATTTAATTGGTCGTTATCCTAATATGAGTGTACAATATACAAACAAAGCAAGCAAGCTAACCAAAGTGTTGCTCTACATGCATTAGGAAATCAGTTGTAATGATGTTATCCACATGTATGTGCGACGAGGTGGAAAATTTGATATGTTTTGTGAAAATTGCAGCGTTGGATCTAATATAAAAAAGAAGATGTGATATGATTGCCAATGGAACAACTGTCCACAAGAGACCAAAATGACACAGAAATTAACATTTATGGGTCACCGTACGGCCTTCAACAATGAGCAACGCCCATACCGCATAGTCAGCTATAAAAGGCCCCGATAACACAATGTAAAACAATTCAAACGAGAAAACTAACGGCCTTAATTATATAAAAAAATGAACGAAAAACAAATATGTAACACATAAACAAACGACAACCACTGAAATACAGGCTCCTATAACGCATGCAAACCTTTATACGTTTTTATTTAAAAGATAGATTTATTCTCCTTTTATATATATTATATTGGGCCGTTTTTTGTTTGTTTTTGTTTTTGTTTTTTTGTTTGGATTGTTTTACACAAGTAATTTTTGGGTCATTTATAGCTTACTTTTCGGCATTGAACCTATGACTGCTTACTTTACCAGATTATGTCTTTTTTGGAAAGATGTCTCATTTGGCACTCATACCTCATCTTTTTATTTCTATATACAAAGCACGTTTTGGAATAAAAATAATAGGTAATATGGCACCCACTGTGATCCAGGGCTTTAAATATTGAAGATATTTCACATACGTCAACATGACAGCAGCCCTCTGAGGTATATTTTGTGATAAAATTAGCAACAAACAGACTTTATCGATGGATGAATTCGAAGCTATACAAAATGTATTAAGCTATTTACCGTACCCGCTCAGTGGCGGATCCAAGGTGGGGGGGGGGGGGGGGTCCGGGGGTTGGACCCCCCTTTTTTTGAACGATCAATGTATTTGAATGGGGACATGTAGTTGAAACCCCCATCCCCCCTTTTGTCCTGGGTTAGGACCCCCCTTTTTAAAATGGCTGGATCAGCCCTGGCGCTTTCAAAACACTTATTTTTAGCATACTGAATATTATGATGTTCTTACTTTCAGTTCAGGTCCTGATAAAAATTTTACACATCCAGTACAGAAAGAAATTAATGTTTCAATGAAAGTTTTCGTGTTTTTCTAGGCAGAATGACATTATACAGGTTTAAAAGAACTCAAAAAAAATTCATAGTGGACAGTGGTCATTTCATCTGAAATTTCACTGTTTCAGGTCGTAAAATTATTGCACAGGTACAATGCATAACAATGGAAAAAAAAACCTGTTCAATAACTTTAACAAGGCGAAAAAGAAAGTCGAATAGTGAATCCCGTAAACAATACTTTTTTAATCTGAGCATGCAAATTGAAGATTATGTTATATATTTTACAATAATCACATTCGCAGAACAAAAACATATATTTTGAGAATCCTGGCCGACACTATATTATTTGACAGTTCTTCAACTGATTCCACGTGTTTTCCGGTTGTAGTAAACTCGTAGTAGCCCACAATGCATTGTAGCTCATTGAGTCGATTGGTCAATTTTTCAAGGCCGTATTGGCCTTGTGTTTGGGAAATTTATATGCAAATATATTCTGACGTAAAGAAATCTAGAGTTCTCGACCTGTGTAAGATATAGAATGTGTTTACTCTATTTATAACACGGGAAATCCCAGATTTCGATTTAGAAACTAAATATAACTTACAGTGCATATTTGTCCACTGGTCTCTGTTCAAATTATATAGTTACATTTGTACTGTATCTTTCTTCTTTGGAAATATTCAATTACCCCCATAACGTTAAGTTTAATATTTCTCAAGTGTATATATTTACCATTGTTAACTTAAATAGCTTCTTTATGTGTAAGTCTCTAGGTCAATATATAGTCTACTGTACAGGTATGGTCGATATAAAAATAAACTATTTATGCATGACGTCATAACACATAAATATGATGAAACTCAGCTTGTTTACATTATTTCGGCGCAGAATTTAAAGACCACGCGTTCTTATTAATAACACGTTACCCTTAATGAATCAACTGCGAAATAAAATAACAAACTCAGCAAATAAATGAATGCCACGACAACTTGTACAATGAATAAGCAAAGATAACAATTACATTCTTTAATATAAATTACTCATTTTACTCTAATTTAATATCAGTCTTAAATCAAAAGTCGAACTTTTAAATTGAAACCGAACTAAAACTACGATATTCGACAGCTTGTTCTTCAAGAAGAAAGTACGTTATATATTGAAACGGAATTATATGAAGAAAACAAATTAATAAAGTAAGTTAAAACTATTTTAAAGTAATTATAAATTACGTCTACGTTTACTTGAGGTTTATTTATACAATGTATTTGATCTGAGGCGGATATTTGTTTTAAATTTCGTTAACAATTACACCGACCCCTTTTTCTGTCCTTTTTTGTGCCTCCTTTTACGTTTTTAAAGAAGGGACATGGAGAGCGACACATTATATTTGAATTTTCGAAAATACGGCCATACCTAGATTATTTACATGTAAGTTATCATATAATTTCTTGACGACTTGCTATAGCTAACCATTTTTACGCTGAACAGAAGCAGTCTGATTTATCAGTTTTTCTCTCACTGTTGAAGGCATTACGGTGTCATATACATGTAGTTGTCAACGCGTCTATATATGTCATTTGGTCTTAATTGAGCAGATCGTTGTCTCATGGGCAAGTATATCAGTAGGACTATGTACGTAGCATACATTGTATTTCCCCCTTTTATATGCTTTTAAACTATTTCCTTTCAAACTATGCATTATGATCATATATTTACTTGCAGTATATATATTTTTGTTTTTCAATCATTTACAGAAATGAAGTATTATTTGATTGGAGTTCTAACCCTTTTGGGCCTCGTGTGCGGGGACGCCGAAGATATAGGAACGGTGATCGGTATCGACCTCGGAACTACTTATTCTTGGTGAGTAAAAAAATCATTTTAATAGTATAAAGGGATGACATTATATGTTTTCGTCATTCACTGAAACATTTGTGAAAGTATGTTCTTTGGTTCATAAAAAGTAATATATAATGTCTTATATTTTTTTTAAATGTCCTGTACCAATTCAGAAAAATGGCCATTGTTATATTATTATAGTTCGTTTCTGTGTGTGTTACATTTAAGTGTTGTGTTTCTGTTGTGTCATAGTTCTCCTCTTATATTTGATGTGTTTCCCTCAGTGTTTGTAACCCGAATTTGTTTTTGTTTTACTCAATCGATTTATGAATTTCGAACTCGAACAGCTGTATACTACTGTTGCCTTTATCTATATAAATAAAAACATACTAGTATTAACTAAAACCAACAACTTTAATTTTCATTTCATCTTTTGAATGTTATCTTCTTCACTTTTTGTTTTACATTTTCACAAAGACTTACTAATGTCTTTATCACTTTTTAGTGTCGGAGTGTATAAAAACGGAAGAGTTGAAATCATTGCAAATGAGCAAGGAAACAGAATTACCCCTTCTTATGTAGCGTTTACAGAAGACGGAGAACGTCTAATAGGTGACGCCGCCAAAAACCAACTGACGTCTAATCCGGGGAATACGATATTTGACGTAAAACGTCTGATTGGTCGGGAATGGGATGACGATGCAGTCCAGAACGACATGAGACACTATCCTTTTAAAGTATTAAATAAGAACAACAAACCGCATATAGAAGTCAAGATTGGAAATTCTTCTAAAGTATTCGCCCCAGAGGAAATATCTGCAATGGTTCTGAGTAGGATGAAAGACATTGCGGAAGGATATCTTGGTAAAAAGGTAACTAACGCAGTTGTTACTGTCCCCGCCTATTTCAATGATGCACAGCGACAGGCTACCAAAGATGCAGGAAGAATTGCTGGTCTCAATGTTAAAAGAATCATCAACGAACCGTAAGTATCTACATTTAAGTTGGGGGGGGGGAGTAAACAAGAACACAGAACAACAAAGTTAAATAAAAAAGAGGACGTTCATATCTTTTATTAAATCATTGAACGGAAAAGACACTGAAGACGAATTGAATGCAAGTTTCATTTTTCATTTGTTTTCGTACATTGTATGATGAAATCCAAAGTAATGATTTGTGGCAATTAATTCTTTTGACTGTTATGATTTGCCGATCGATTTTCTGCGTTTTCATTTAAAACATGCTCACAGCGAAAAAAAAACACTACTGTAAACTATTACCCAATAGCATGAGTTATGTCTTCATAATGACATTTCTTTCTGTTTGTCTTTAGAACTGCAGCAGCTATTTCGTATGGTCTCAATCAGGAAGGAGAGAAAAATGTCCTTGTGTTTGACCTTGGAGGAGGAACTTTTGATGTTTCTATTTTAACTATCGATAATGGAATATTTGAGGTTGCCGCTACGAATGGAGACACTCATTTGGGCGGTGAAGATTTTGACCAAAGAGTTATGGACCATTTTGTAAAATTGTACAAGAAGAAAACAGGAAAAGACATAAGAAGTGACAAGCAAGCAGTCCAAAAACTTAGACGTGAAGTTGAAAAAGCGAAAAGAGCCTTGTCGTCTGCACATCAAACTAGAATAGAGATTGAATCTCTATTTGAAGGAGAAGATTTCTCCGAAACAATATCAAGGGCAAAATTTGAAGAACTGAACATGGTAAGTCGTATAGTCAAAAACTAGTTGTATATTATTTGTTTTTACATTTATATAATTTAATCGAGGAATCATAGATCAACCGGACCGTTCCGAACAAACAAGGAGAAGGAAACATAAAAATCTCAACAAAACGGAAGACAGTTACGATTAGGAGGGCCAACGTATCTAGTATTTATAGAATGCCCATGATAACTTTTGACTTTTACTTTGAATGTGCAGTATTCCATGTAACAATGGGACAGTTTAAAGAATGTTTTCATTGTCAATGCTGCAACGGTGGCTGGCATCTTTAATTCAATCCCAGAATATGGATAACTGCCTCTGAATAGAACGATATATGCTGTTAATGTAAATCAAACTTCAAGCTATTAATACTAATTATAAAAATGATGATAATGTTATTTTTCCAGTGGCAGATATTACACGCTTTACTTTTTAGTTTAATGCCATATAACTATTTACTTTAAAAATGTATTGCTTTGATTTATAAGACCGACATATTCAAACTGATTTTTTAAGGTTTTTACCATGGCTACAACCTTGCAAGATAAAAATAAAAATTAGCGTTTTTGCCATTCGTAGTAAGTTATTTCATTCATATCTTTCGTTGCAGGATTTATTCAGATCTACCATGAGACCAGTTCAGAGAGTTTTGGAAGATGCTGGTTTGAAGAAATCTGAAATCGACGAAATTGTTCTTGTTGGTGGATCTACAAGAATTCCTAAAATTCAACAACTGCTCAAAGATTACTTTAACGAAAAGGTAATTTACATTTATAGTACAGATATGAAGTTGTGGTACGAGTACCAATGAGACAATTTCTCAATGAATGTCACAATGTGTAAAAGAAAACAACTAAATGTCAATGTACGGCATTCAACATAGAGCTTTTGATCACATCGAACATAATAATAAAACACTATAAAGCGAAAAAAAATGTATACTGAAGCCATTAATTGAGATTTGTTTGAACAGACGTCTAGTCTTCAACGATGACATACATGTATGTCTATACAATATGATTTTGGTTTTCTTTCAATTTTTGAGAAAGCTTTTGATCCTTTTATAAAATGTTGTTTTGAAAATAATGCTCTCGTTTTGCATATGATAATTGTGCTGCATGTTTAAATATGCAAATTAATTTATCAATACTACAATTTCACAGGAACCAAGCAGGGGAGTAAATCCAGATGAAGCAGTGGCTTATGGCGCTGCTGTTCAGGGTGGTATACTTAGCGGAGTAGATGAGACCAGTGATCTTTTGTTGATGGATGTTAACCCGCTTACTCTAGGTATCGAGACAGTGGGCGGTGTTATGACTAAACTGACACCACGTAACACGCCCATACCAACAAAGAAGTCACAAATATTTTCAACAGCTGCCGATAACCAACCGGCTGTTACAATCCAAGTTTTTGAAGGTGAACGTCCAATGACAAAGGACAATCACCTACTTGGAACATTTGATTTATCGGGCATCCCACCATCACCACGAGGTGTACCTCAAATAGAAGTCACGTTCGCCATTGATGCTAACGGGATTTTGAAAGTAAGTGCTGAAGATAAAGGAACGGGACAGAAAAATAATATCGTTATACAACAGGATAATAACAGACTTTCACCGGAAGATATAGAACGTATGATATATGATGCTGAGAAATTTGCTGAAGAAGATAAAGCGACAAAGGAGAATTTAGATGCTAAAAATGAATTAGAAAGTTTGACATATAACTTGAAAAATCAAGTTAGTGATAACGAAAAACTTGGAGGAAAATTGACTGACGAAGAAAAATTAACAATAGAAACAGCAGTCGAAGAAAAATTAAAATGGTTGGAAAATAATTTAAATTCTTCAGTCCATGATTTGAAAGAACAGAAGAAAGCTTTAGAAGACATTGTTAATCCAATTATAAGTAAGATATATCAAGATTCTCCTTCTTCGGAGGGAGAAAAAGAAGAATTGTAATAAGTTTGTTAGTCCCATAATACCTCTGTCTTTCACTGCCAGTATATTTCCATTTTACATTTAAAAGTAAGAGTCATATTTATTCATGTGCAAGTAACTCTGTTATTTATTTTGTTTTTGTGGTAATGAATTTTTGGTAAAAAGTGTTTGAGTTGGGCGAATGTGTGACATATGTACAATGTTGCTGTTTTATTTACATGCTATTTGCGGAACAGACATGAAAATATTATTATAACCAAAAGGCGACAAAGTTTACATGATGTGATTTAATTAAAACAATCAGTGACCCCTCGTCAGTTCACTGTACTAAATTAATTATTTTTGTAAGGATATCAGAAATCCATAAACTATCGTGTGATAAAAAATGTCATCATAGAGGGAAACACGGTTTCTACTAATTCCTGTAGAACATTTAGTTCTTGTAAGTCCAGCTTCGGCTGAGAAAAATTAAAAGGAGTAGGTCCAGTAAGACCCCTTTGTGGCCCAAAATATAGCAGTTTTGCAAAATTGTTAAAATGTAAACTTTTAGTTACTTATTGGAAATTAGAATGCTTCTGCTACATAAATATCGGCTGTTTTTGACAATAAAATGAACATACATCGGATCCTATCATCATTAAGTCATACTAAATTAATGAAATCATTAAAATTTTAGCATTTTAGTTAAATTTCAGACGGTTTCCGTCTTAAATGAAAGTGGCCTCATTTATGTTCATTCTTAATATTGAAATATAAGTAGTATTTATCGATTATACATAACATGTATAAAGGTTGCGGCCACTTTCATTTTGGATAAAAACCATTTGAAAAGTGACGTTTTGTTGTCATATTAAATTTTGATAGATTTGTCATATTCAAGGTTGAATCATAGCGTTTTTAATGACTTAATCAATTAAAATCTTTTACATAAACTAATTGAATCAACTGAAATAGACACTTAAGTGTTTAAAAAGTGTCCAACATCTTTTGTCAGATGAACCTGAAATTGGAAGCCAAATTCGGCCCTTACCGGACCTATCCCTTTACACATTGGAATATTTTGGGACCTCAGTATTTCCATTTGTTTAAGGATTCTTTGATAGTTTATGTTAAAATTGATATAACATAAAATTCATCAATAGAACACCATAACTTATCTTTGCTCTTCATTTTGTCTAGACATTTTAGCCCCTGTGGGGAACAGTAGACATCCCTAAAATTATAATTGCTAGACAGTCTTAAGCATTACACTCTTTGTCTCAATATCATTCTTGTAAGATGGTATATTACATGTTATACAATTGTATGTATTTTGAAAAGTGTGCAATGTTTATATATTTTAATGTATGTCATTAGGTGCATGATTGAACTCGTCGTGTATTTGTTATTTAAGAGAGAAAATCTGTTGAATTACTTTGTTATTTGTATTTTTAATAAAAATTAACATTTATACTTATTGATTTTATTTCATTACTTTGATTGAATATTCCAATGAATCATGTACGTTTCCTGGATTTGTTTCCTGCTATTAAATGTATGTTATACATCAATGCTACTTTTACTATAGTTACGTCACAAATTTTAATCTCAGATCTAAATGACTGTTTCAATTCATTTGTAGATAAATATTATTTTTTTTCAACCGAACTTAAAATATCTAAATTAGTTAATAAACATCTAGATGATCAATTCATTTTTTAAATTATCTGAATTAAACGTTTTTATTACATGGTAACTGTTAGTACTTTGAACTGATGATGTGTATCAATTTAAAAAAGAAAACCACAGCAATAAATAAACAAAACAAAAATGTTAGTCAACAAACCAACGTCAACCATTTAATTAGAGGTTCCTATAATAGGACATGCATATACAGAATGGGATGGAGTGAAAAGTAAAAACACAAAAATACTGAAACTCCGAGGAAAATTCAAAAAGGAAAATCAAAAATCAAAAGGCAAAATCAAAAGTCGTGAACCATGGTTGTGAAATTTCTACCCACCCCATGTTCGAAATATCTTTTGTACAATTAATAATTATTTCGTTTATGAGTGAATGATGTACAATAAGAACTGCAATATACGATGTCAAACTTTAACGCTCAGAGATGAATTAGTTTATTTTAGGTCCTTCTTTGTAATATAGTATGGGCTTGGGCATCTCTGTTGAAAATTTAACACAGAAAAGCGCTTCGGACGTACAAAATAAAGAAAATATGTTATTACAATTTTCTACTTGAATGAACTTCTCACCTATGAAACCCATGTCAATTTGGTATAGTACCAGTCGAAAATAAGTTGAAATACGTTTTGCAATTTCGCAATTACTCCTTAAAGTTACTGGACGAAAAAAAAAACTTTCCAAAAGATGTCCGTTAGGTGACCTAATGTGAAAATGAATGAAAGTCATTACATGTATTTTGACATCGCTAAAATTGACCAGTTTATAAATGTGATAGTGTTCAGTTGGAATTTTGACGTAATTGCAGTATACTTAAATTACATAAATAGTGAAGATAAATTAAAGCAAAACTGAAAAAAAAAATGTGGCGGGGGGATGTGAATTGGATGGTTACGGCTGAGTTATAGCTGTTAAAATGTCTATCTGCCACTTATGACGTTTCAGTGTTTCAGTCTCGTGAAATCTCGTTCTTGAAATTATTTCCAAGATATGTGATACAAGTGCAAAATATCAATGAATTTAAAAACTGATAAAATTAAACTTAACTCTTAAAAGGATTTTACCAGAAACAATTACATCCCATATCCCTTTTTCTTTTAGATATGTGTCATTTATAACAAAATAGTTGAAAACATATGCATTTTGTTCTTTAAACTGAGAAAAAACAAAATTGACAGCATGGTAAATTTGACACAAAAAGCATCAAAATATGATAAATCTTTTTTATATTAACACCTACCTACAGTTTTTTTAATTGAAATTTATTCAGATTGGTCCACTTCATCTTTATTGAAAGTATTTGAAAAAGTTAAATTGTGGAACTGTCATTTTTTTTCACAATAATAGTCCCAAAATGGGCAAAAAGTGATGAAAAATGGGAAAATCATCAATATTGGGTATTTTCAAAGGGTTCTAGCAAAAAAAAGAAGTGCACCACCATACATTTTTTTTACAGCCAAAAATTAGGTTAAGAAAAAAACATGAAAAAGTTTAATTCTAGAAATGTTTGGCTCCTCAGAGGTGTATATCCTTAAGTCATATACGACTCTTTCAAACAGTATATTTAACTGTCACAGACATTTGAAAATTCCGAATCAATTACTGATTTATCCTTTTTATCACTGAGCTCTTGTTTCCCCTTTACACAAAACAACTGTAGGCTATTTTTCTTTAACATTGCTAAATGGTACTAATGCAGAAAAGTTATCAGAAATTTTACGCGTGATAATTTTATATCTTCTTTTCGTGTCCAATTTATTTTACATTGAATAATATCAGTCAAATATTGTGTAGTTTACCCCTTTACGACTATTTCAAGTTGTTTCAGTTCCAGAAAAAGATTTAAATGTTTGCCACTGGCCATTATTCAACTTACAAGAAATTAATCAATGATGTAGTAATGAAATGAACAGTATGATGTTCAGGTTGGACGAGGAACACATTTTAACTCATCATGCTACTGTAAAAAAATATTATGATCAAAGAACTCCCTATCGTAGGCGGAGATGAAAATGAACGTTAAACAATAATTATCTCTTCGTTATATCAGATAGCAAATAAAACCTTTTGTTTCTTCTTTGTTCAAAGTTTGAAGTAATACATATGCACTCATGATCAATATCTGACTTGTATCTGGGAACAGTATATTTATAAAGTCAATATATATGCAACAGTAGTATACCGCTGTTCAAAAATCATTAATCCATGGACAAAGAACACAATCGGGGTAACAAACTAAAACTGAGGGAAATGCATTAAATATAAGAGGAGAACAACGACACAACATTAAAATGTAACACACACAGAAACGGACTAAGCATTAGAAAAATCCTATGAGAATAACAAATATAACATCAAAACCAAATACATGAATTTGGGATAGATAAGTACAGTGACGCGTCTTATAGAAATGTGAATTCACACTCAAAAATAAGAGAAAACAAACGACACAACGGAAACAGAACGTTAAAATGTATCACACACAGAAACGAACTATAATATAACAATGGCCATATTCCTGACTTGGTAAAGGACATTTTTAAAGGAAAAAATGGTGGGTTGAACCTGGTTTTGTGGCATGCCAAACCTTCCTCTTTTATGACCATAACATTAAAATGACAACACAACATTAAAGGACCACAATATAAATAAATAGGAGACCACAATGGACAAAGAAACACACGAATAATAGCTAACAAAAAGTTTAAAATTTTAATACGCCAGAAGTGCATTTTGTCCACACAAGACTTACTAGTGACGCCCAGATACAAAAGTTTGAAAGCCTAAACAAGTACAAAGTTGAACAGCATCGAGGACCAAAAGTTCAAAAAAGACCAGGGTTTTCTGTTAGGTATCAGAACATCCCCATTATTTGGAACGGAAGTGACGATGCCCAAAAACATACGAATGATGTTCCCTAAAACCAGAGTTTTGACGGAAATGCATCGAACTCAAAAGTTGTCTTTTCTATTTTTGTCATTTATTTAATATTTCCGTCTATAAGTACTTTCTCGTGATTTCGATTTTTTTTTTTCTGTTGTGTGATTTATCTTTGTTTCAATCAAACACATGTCAAAGTATAAGTATTTCCTACAATTGTTGTGAAATAGTGAAAGAACATTTCACGAAAAAGAAAAAAATGTAAACAATAATTTCCGCACCAGTTGAAATTTCTTGTTATCAGTTTCATATTGTTTGACTCGATGCGGTGTATAGCTTAAACCATTGCATAGACCTTTAGTATGAAATGTACTCATTATCAATGTTATCAAAATTTAAGAACATTTCATAATAAGAGATGCATAAGGAAGTGTATTTATGCAAACGAACCAGTTTCAGTACACCGTACCAAACACTACGACAAAGCTGTTTGTAATAGATATATTATAAAAATTGTGTTTGCCAAGCATATAATCAACATCGTTATAGTGTATAGCGTTATATTTCTATTCCTTGATGTGGATATCGTGTAACCTTTCTTTCTTTGGTATTTTCTAATGTTATTTTACTGATGTGTCTTTATATTTTGATTTTCTTTCGCATTAACAAGTTTGTCAAATATTTCTATGGTGCTTGATATCCACGAATATTCCCAAATCAGCTAAATTGAGATTGTAGGCTGAAAAGTCGGTATCGCTATTTTCTTTAAAATAAATTGGCTCCAACAAAATGAAGTTTTAACGATCTTGACTGGCTATACAGCCCTTGTACGGTCGATAAATTGGTTCCTCTACGCAGTTGTAGATGTTACAGGGAATCCTCATATTGCCTGGCGTTATTTAGATGATAATGACAACGAAAGTTAAGGAATAAAGCATACTGTAAAGTATGAATACTACACATGTCATTCATTACTTCCTTAAGAAGTTCGTTAGGTATTAATACAGAGTTCTGTTCGAATAACATAACATCTACTAACATTATTCTCCACTGTTGGACAATGCTTTTCTTCTGGATTGTTTTCAGTTTAAGTAATCGGTGATCTATATCCATCACATCCATGGAACGGAACAGTTTTCCGGGAGGATATTTAGTTATAGAATACTCGATTATGCGTAACGCTTTATTGTATTGCTTTGTCTTGTAGAAAAACGAAGCTAACATCAGCCATCCAGATACAGCATCGTGATAGATATTCTGTTGTAAAATACTAATACATGATCTATACTGTGTGTATTGGTATTTATTACTGAACGTAATGGTCAGTGGTAACGTCTGGGCACGTATTGAACACACCACTGACATAAAATATGTGTATAAGTATTTTATTGAAGATTTCTGACATGAAACAATCAGTTGTATTCCTCTTTGGAATTCGTTCTTAATAATATGAGTGACCAAAATATTTAAAGACTGCAACTGGAGCGAATTAATTATTGTTACAACTTCAGGCACATACAACGAATGTAGTTCGATGTGGAAATTCTGCATTGATTTATGAAACTTAGATATTTGATCGGAAAATAAAATGCATCGCCAACCATAACTATGCAGGGTAAATAATTTCTCTAATAGTATTTCACGAGCACGACCCTCTATCTTGTTCTCAAACATGTTGTTTTCTGGAATGAAATAATGCAGGCAAACTGCATAGTCAACACAATAAATCAGTCGCCTCAAACATTGCATAAAACAAGGTATAAGACTGAAAGGTTTCCATGCATGTTGCGGTAGTTCTTCAGATATCCAGAAAATAATTATTTTCAGAAAATATGAACAGAGTAAATCTTTACATTCAGAGTTAGCAGCAATAACATCTTTCAAGAGAATTTTTAAGAGGGCATAGCATAATAATTGAGTGTGTGTAAACGTATTTATGAGAAGTTTTTCACCAACTGAAAAGGATATTCGCCATTCAAGATGTTCTTTTGGTGACCCTTTTACTCCGATCGGTACAAAGAGTACCCCATGTTCTATAATACGTTGTTTTACATTATAACTTGACCACTGATTGCTTGGTCTGGTTATCCATTCTGTTGCAGGTGCCACCCAGGTTTTACAACGAAGGCATAAGGCTATATCCATCTTTTCATAGTTGTCAGATATACACGGTCCATGAATAGTAAGTTTTTTCTTATCAACCAAAAGGCCTTGTCTAAATATAGCGCTCGAAAAATAATATTTACCATTTACTTCTTCAAGAGTTCTATGGGACATACCACATGTATTTTCGCAATACAATTTAGAAAATCCAGGCTTTACATCATCTGTATCCATTGTCCAATATCTAATTCTTGGATGTGAACTGGATTTCACATCTTGAATCTTCATATCTTTGAGCACACACATAATATCTAAATCGCTGCCTCGCATCTCAAGTCCTTCCCCGAAACTACCACTTGTAATAAATGTCATCTTTTCATCACTAGACAAGTTATCTCGGACGGTGTTAATCAATCTGAGTTGTTTAACATGATCTTCTGTTCCAACTATATTCTGACACATAAAACGATACAGCGCTATTGATATGTTTTGTGTTACGTTGTCTGTAATAAGAACAAAAATCTTGATTGTTAGAAAAATAAATAATCTTAAAATTAAGTTGAAGGTAGCATTTCTGTAAATATAGACAATGGAATTTTAATAAGAACTCCTTATACAACAAAACCTGTACCACTTTTACTATGAAGTTTCGAAAAAATCTTAAAATGAAAAGCTCATATGCACTACGATGTGCTTCAAACGTTAAAATATAGGGCTGTGCAGCATATTTTCAACTATTAGATGCCTTCGAACTTATAAAAGAGTTTAAACTTTCTGTACTACCCCTACCTTCATTTAGGGGCTTCCTCAGAATTCAAGGCTGACTCTATAATGTTTTACTTATACTGGTAGCATTCCCAAGTTATGTCTCTATGAGATGAAACGTAGAAATCATATCTGGGAACCAGTACCTAAACGGAACAATTAATCTATGAATATTATACATTCCCCAAAAGACGCGTTCTTGATGAAAAAGCTGTATATACAAAGCGAAATTGAAATAAAACAAATGATGATTTGAAAGATAGATTGAACGTAAACATATAAAATGTACAGGCTTCTCTTAAAAGGTAAATCGAGTACATTTGATATGTGACATGTAAAAACATGTATTTGAATAAAAGTAATCTGGAATAAAACTGTTATCCGCGTCATGATGCACAAATTCTTATCTAATTAGTTAAGTGTATGCTCCCTTTTGCTTTTTCATAGGGTTGTAAAACCGTTCACCGAAGCACTTCATATTAGAAATCAGCGCAATTGGATTTAAGAATTTCAAAAGCAGCATTGAATTCATATACTAAATTTATTCATTCATTGTGTATTAATTTACGTTTTTTGATTGAGTTAAGTCTGTCAATTGATATTTTATCGTGTGTTTTTCTATGTTGTGATGTTATGCTTTTGTTTCAGAAAAAGGGAGAAGGTTTGGATCCATTAAAATGTTTAATCCCGCTGCAAATATTTGCACCTGTCCTAAGTCAGGAATCTGATGTACAGTATTTGTCGTTTGTTTATGTAATTTATACGTGTATCTCGTTTCTCGTTTTTTATATAGATTAGACCGTTGGTTTTCCCGTTTGAATGGTTTTACACTAGTAATTTTGGGGCCCTTTATAGCTTGTTGTTCGGTGTGAGCCAAGGCTCCGTGTTGAAGGCCGTACATTGACTTACAATGGTTTCCCTTTTTATTAAATTGTTATTTGGATGAAGAGTTGTCTCATTGGCACTCACACCGCATCTTCCTATATCTACTAAATATTGTCATTTTTTCAACTTTGATATAACCAGTATTTTTACATTTCCCTTTAATTTCAATTATCATAGGAATAAATAACAATACCATAATATAAATTTAAAAAAAATAATTGATGACATTACACTTAATTGTTTTATAGAAAAACATCCGGGAAAACATCCTTAAGATATTGCATACTTGCCACCTTGTATAGTATATTGTGGGAAGGTGCAAAGTGGTGTTTTCCGTGAAATCTGCCTTTATTTCTTTTTCCGTCTTGGCCTACGCAGTATTTACCACGGTACTTAAGCATTAATTATGAACAGTTTTTTCATGCATATATATAAAATTATATATAAAATTTGAAGGCCACAAATTCAGCTACGTTAAAAAGTTCTTGAATATAAACAAGAACATGTATTAATTATTAATTTAATTGTGATTAAAACAAAAATATATAATTTAAAGAGAACAGAACTTGTATTCACGAAGATTCGAATTAAGGTGTGAAAAAGACTGGTGTCTATTACTTTTACTGTCTTCCTATTAATGAAATGTTTATAATACGTTATAAATGACAGTACTCTTTTAACCTGTAAAATACCATGCATGATATTCAGTGTTTCTGCATACAAGAAATATCGGGTATGAATTCATGCATACCTTTAAAATGAGCATGCCGAAGTGTTGCATAAGCATATGGACAATCTTATAGTTGAAACAATAAAAACTACACAGTCATTTCCCGTGTTTAAAATAGTGATTATTTTTTTTTAACCGTAAACTTTTATAGTCTAATCATCATCTTGTAATGTTATTTTATTTAAGTCAATGTATTAACCTTAACGGTGTTATAATTCCGTAACATGTATGATATTTACTTGTTTTTTTCCGTTGTTTTTACTTTTATCTGTTGAAAAAAAAAATATTTTAACAAAACTTAAGCTTGGGATCACGAAACAAACTATTCTTCATAGGGAGACAACTGAATTTTACTCTCAATGGCAATTTTTTTCCTCTGAAATAATCAAATCAATGGCGTATTGGGTGAGTTTTTTTTAAAAGAAAATCATTGGTTCCAAAGAATAACATTGTCGCACGAGAACGCACAAAAGGAAAAAAAGAACACTTCCATAAACATGATAATACCTAAGCAGTAAAGTAAGGTTTTAAAGTTTCTTCTCCTCGTTATACATTTTAAAAATGTGAAACTTATATCGTGGTTATGCAATTTTCCATGTGTTTAATATTCCTTCTGGTATATATTTGACTTTGGGTATAAAACACACCTTTCTCGTTTGTTCCTAAAATATTCAAAATTCAAAATTCGACTTTGAACTCCTATTGAAACTATTACTCCAATTTTTAAACTCGATCTGTAACTTAATTTCTGACTGAAACTTGAACTCAATCTCGATAATCAATTGCTGGTTAGCATACATTTAATATATCCAGTAGTTTTTTAGTTGTCTTCAATTTCAAATGATCATGTGAAAACATACTAAAACAGATAACTGATTTTGTATAAACATATCCTAAATATTTAACATACCTGCCATCTTGTTTAGTTTGTTGAGGAAGAAAAACGAAGATGAGTTTTCAATGAAATCTGCCTTCGTTTCCTTTTCCTTTTAAAACGTCACAATAATACTTACACATTACTAAAGCAATATTTTGTATAAATGATAAGTAGGTTACACAAATATAGATTTTTGTTTAAATGTAGACTTCTTTTATATTATGATTTACATACTATTTTCATATCAAGTGCTTTTGTATGTAATCGTCCATGTGAAAACAGAACGTATCATGAATAAAGTTTAATCTCAAATACAAATTGAAGAATTTAAAGGAAAATATCTGAAGTTATTTTATACCTGCAGTAAAGTCACGTTTAAAAACGTGGTTAGAAATAAAATCTACGATGAAATGTAACTTATGACTTAAGGATGTACTTAGGTGATTAAAGGTAAAATTAAATATATCAAGAATTCAAAATTGATAATTTAAGCTGGAAGAGTATTAGTTATGGATCAAAATAAGCTAAAAATATGGATAGGTCATGGAGCTCCTTTTCGAAATATTTGATTTATAACATAAAGCGGGAAAAGGATGACTCAGACTTTTACCTTATATTTGCATCGGTATTTTTGGGGTCTCAAATCGAAAGACAGAAACTCCAGAATCTGCTTAGATTTTGTCAAATGGCCTTTTATGAGCTATTAACAATGATTAAGTCTTATGTTAAAAGATAAATAGGTGTTATTGGGCACATTATTTTACCTTGTATCGTATGCAAAAACACCAAGGAGTCCGAACATTTGACACTTATTCCAAAACCTCACCTAAGTACATCCTTACGGAAAAGGGTTGGTGTACTTGCAAGGAAGGATCAAGTGTAAAAACGACTGGTGCCAGATCTTTCTTTGTTTTTATACATGGAAATTCAACCGTTGCACTTATACCGGTATCTTAAGAAAATGAAGATTCTACTTCTTCTACCACTTAGTGACCACCGTCAACAGGTTGACTATCCTGTCACGGTTAGGTGTGCACTTGCAAACTTAACAAGTTCAAATAATAATTTAAACAAAAATGAAAAATTTTGTGCTGTACATAACATTTATACATGTTGCAAATAAAAACATGGAACTTGAAATTTAATGTGCATGCAGTGGGCTCTTGAACGAGTCAAGACTTTCTGCAGCGGTCACTGAGGCAGGTAAGGAGTTTAAATCTCTTATTGCACATGGATAGAAGAAATCTTACCTGATGCTGGTATTGCATGATGGTATTTGGAAAGAGTGAGCACTCATATGTCTTGATAATCTATCTGGTGGTATTAGTTTGTCGCCAGCATCAATCTTTACTTCCTCATTTGAGATTTTATATTTTCTTCTTGTAGTTTTATCGACGTTATTTGATCTCAGGTGAAACGTTGTTTCATTGACAATTACATCCCTTCCCTTTTCTGTCCTCTTTTTTCTCCTTTTACGTTTTTAAAGAAGGGACATTGAAAGTGACACTAAAAATTTAAATCTCGATAATATGGCCATAATTATATGAAGATTTAGAAACATAATTTTGATTATTCTAAAATTGCAGTATCGAAAATATTTTTAAGCGTAATTATATAATTTGGTTCACAAATTTGAATTTTGTGAACGGAGTTACACTTACCTGATAGGTTTACATAATTGGATATTCTCTCCGGTATTTGGTCTTATCTCGCTCAAGCGCTTAGCTGATCTTTTAAAAATCATCTACATCTATATCAGTTAAGCGCTTAGAACCTCAGTTTTCTCCGGCGAAAATCCAGCTGAATTCACCAAAAGAAATTACTGAGGGGAGGAGGTGGGTAGTATATCAGGTAAGTGTAACTCCGTTCACAAAATTCAAATTTGTGAACCAAATTATATAATTTTATATTCACTCCGTTACACTTACCTGATAGGTTTACATAATTGGATACATCCAGAATTCAAAGCAGTACTTTGTTCTGTGGTTGGTAGTAATTTCTTGTTCAATTTTTATATATACACTGTACATTTTTAAAACAATAAAATCACTCCTCCTCTTCTCCATGTAAAATATCATCCATTATTTACACTAATATTAAAATGAATATTCTGTTTTCTATCATTCAAACACTTTGTAGTCTATATTCATCATCTAAAATTCCATCGCATCTCGTCGGAAATGAGGATTTCAATATCTATATATTATATACATGAATGTACAATATTTTTTTTTTTAATGTTTATTTTATATATTTTTTCTTTCTTTTTTCTTATTCAACAATTAAGATAAAACGCTTGGTTCTAGATTTCTCAAATAGAATTTCGTGAAAGTAGACTCTCTACTCCAGTCTGCTGCTTCCATGATGGATTTCATAGATGAACCATTAAATAGGGCCCATGAAGGACCAATAGCTCTTGTACTATGCGCCTTTACAGACTTATTTTTGTCATTATATGCCATTTGGATGGTTTGGACAATCCAATTCGAAATTGTCTGACTAGAGACCGGGTTGTGCGGACTATTTACACTTAAAAACAGTTTACTGTTACTTCTGTCACAATTACGGAAGTTATCTGTCATTTTTAAATAATAAAACAATGACCTTTTCGGATTCAATAATTTGTTGTCCTTAAAACTTGGAACAAATATTTTTGAACCATTATGTCCAGGACGATCCTGCTTTGAAAGGCCTTCTCTAATGAAAAACACACCAGTACTATGTACACTAATATTACCATCTCCTATTCTCAATGCTTGAAGATCACTACAGCGTCTGAAAGAAGTAATAGCAATTAAGAAAATAGTTTTCCAAGTAACATATTTTAAAACACTGTTTTTCATTGGTTCAAATGGACTTTTTTGTAACATGTCTAAAACTTTCCGAAGATCCCATTCAGGTAAAAGTTTAATTTTAGGTGGTCTTGAATTGAATACACCTTTTAAAAGTCTTATTATGTATGGATGTTGGCCTACAGGAATTTTTTCTATAGGCGGTAAGACTGTAGATAACATGGACCTATATCCAGCTATTGTTCTATATTGAAGTCCCTTAGTAAACAGACCTGTCAAAAAATCTGCTACCTCTGTCAAAGAGGCAGTATAGGGATCAATTTCCCTTTCATTACACCAGCTACAGAATTTTTTGAATTTGCCAGAATAATCTTTTTGAGTTCCTGCCCTCCATGAGGCAGACAGTAATTGTCTAGTGTCCTTAGAAAAGCCTCTCTTTTTAAAGAGTCTGTTGATAGAGGCCATACAGTTAGATTGAATATTTCTGGATTTGGATGATAAATCCGTGATTCTGGCTGGTGTAAAAGATTGCTTTGAATTGGAATTTTTAAAGGGTAATCTACCAGTAATTTCAACAGGTCTGGGTACCAAGGTCTTCTTGGCCAATGTGGTGCTATTAGAAGAATTTGACACCTGTACTGGGACATGTGTTGTAGAATTTTTGGTATTAGGCACATTGGAGGATATGCATACCCGAACAGATTCTGCCATGGAATTGACAGTGCGTCTAGAGCATAAGCTTGATTGTGAGGAAACCACGTGCAAAAAAATTTTGTTTGTTTGTTGAGGATTGATGCAAACAGATCTATTGTTGGTGACCCTAGCTTTAGGAATATTTTTTGTACTATAGATCTTTCTAGTGTCCATTCTGTGTGTCTTATTTTGTTTCTCGACAATAAATCCGCTAGAATGTTTGCTTTGCCCGCAATGTGGGCTGCTTTCAATTGAATCTGATGATCGATTGCCAAATTCCATAATTCCCAAGTTTTTTGACAAAGAATCATTGATTTGGTCCCCCCTTGACGATTGATGTATTGTACCACCGTTGAGTTGTCGCAACGTATTAATACATTTTTCCCCCTCAATTGGGATAAGAAGTGTTTTATCGTTCTTATCACTGCTTCCATTTCTAAGCAGTTGATATGGAGTTTTTTCTCCGATAGGTTCCAGGTTCCTTGTGCTATCTGAGTCCCCATGTGACCTCCCCAACCCACTGATGTTGAGGCATCTGTTGTCATAGTGGCATGGGTTTCCCAATGTTTCAATGATCTCCCCTTTTTTATGTTGGTTTGATCTAACCACCATTTTAGATGGCTTCTTAGATGTGCAGTAATTGGGACTTTGAACTCCAGATTCTGTGAAACTGATTTCCAAATTTCAACAGATGTATTTGAACAGGTCTCATGTGTAATCTTGCATTGGGAATTATTTCTAAGCAGGATGACATTATCCCTAGAAGGTGAAGAAAATCTCTGGCTATTACTTGATTTTGAAGGATCATTGCCTGGGATGAAGTTATTAATTTGGACGTTCTTTCCACTGTTGGCAAAACGATCCCCAGATCCAAGAGAAACATTGCCCCTAAGTATGTTATCTGTTGTGATGGATCCAAAGTGGACTTTTTTAAGTTTATTATGAATCCTAGTTCGACAAGGAGATTGAGTACTAATTCTCGATCTAATATTAATTGATTTTTTTCCTGATTCAGAAGGAACCAGTCGTCTAGATAGACAACCAGTCGTATGCCCCTTGACCTTAAATGGTCAGCTACTACTGCCACAATTTTTGTAAAAACTCTTGGGGCTGAGGTTGGACCGAAAGGTAGAGCCTTGAACTGAAGAGCTCTCCCGTTTTTTAGACAAAACCTCAGATATTTCTTGTGCGTTTTGTAAATTGGGACGTGTAAATATGCGTCCTTTAAGTCCAGACTGATTCCCCAATCTCCTTGTTTCACCAGATTGAGAACCGTAGAAAGAGAATCCATTTTGAAATGTTGTTTTCGGAGATACCTGTTGAGGGGTTTTAAATTTATTACTGGTCTCATGTCCCCTGTTTTCTTGGGGACAAGAAAAAATGTGCTGTAAAAACCGTTTTCTATTTCGTTCAGAGGTACATATTCTACAGCTTCTTTTTGTACTAGCTCTCTTACTTCTGTATCTAAAATATCTAGATCTTTTGCAGATACACAGGTGTATTTTATTCCTGTGTTCTTTGGAATCTCTTAGAATTCCAGTTTGTAACCCTCTTTTATAACAGAAAGCACCCATTGATCGTCTGTTATTTGTTCCCATTTTTTCAGAAAATAAATTAGACGTCCCCCAACAGGTATCTCCGGATGACAAGCCATGATATTGCTTACCTTTAAATAGTCATTTTCTTTGTTTGTTTTTTCCCTGGTTGCCCCATGAGGGACGAAAATTAGTTCCTGTTTTCTCGAACTTATTGTCACTCTTGTCAGGTCTGGAAACAGTGCTTGTTCTCTGAAAAGGACGCTGAGTACTTGGAGTTGATTTAAAACTGTTCTGATTAACATTTTGTTTCACACGTTTTGCTTGCCAATCATTAGAAGCAGTGTTTTTTCTTTTACCCAGAAAAGACCCAGGTTTATTTCCAATATGTAACTCAGGAAGAAATTCCTTAAGTTGTTTGTCTTTTTCTATCCTATCTTTCAAGGTTTTTTCAAACTTGTCACCAAACACTCCACTGCTTGAAAGTGGTAAGGAAATTAAAGAATTTTTAAGTTCTTTTATGTCATTTAACCCAGTATCTTCCATTTCTAGTTTTCTTCTAATAAGGTGATGAAAAGCACCTGCTCTTGCAACCTGATCAACACTTTTTGTTGACATAGCAAAGATATCACGGACTTGTTGTACTGCCCTATCCATATTCACCTCTTTGTCTAATAATGTTTCTAATAATGTACCTAATGCCTGTTGCATGTAAGACGATGAAACAATACCCATTTTAGCAGCAGCTTGTCCTTGATATGCCAATTTTTCAACTGATTTTAGATAAGGTGTATATAAAGTCTTTTTCTTATTAGAAATTGTAAAAGCTTTTGGACCATGTTTTTCAACTAGTAGGTCTGATGTAAAGCTATCTAGACTAGGTATATCCAAATGTTTTTCAGAACTTTCATGTACTGGGAAAGATAACTTATATTGCTCATTGTATGCAGTTATCTTTTCTGGTTTTTCACAATGCCATGATCCAGAAAGAATATCAATCTGACTTTTGTCTAAAACAAGGCCAACTGACTTAGAAACTGATTTAGTTTTGGCGTCGTCACCAAATAACTGATTAAGATTGTCAATACCAGAGTCTGTTTCCTCAGTTTCTTGACACTTTAAATATTTACTGAACCTAGCTACAGTATTATGGTTTTCATTGTCACTTCTCATTGAAGTCCCATCTTCTTCATCTGAGAATAACCCAATGTTAAGTCTCTCCGAACGGCCTGGTGCCAGAGATATAACATCTCCATGTAAATTTTCCTCTGCCTCATTATCTGTAGGCAAATTTACATCAGGAGTTTGTGTTTCTTGTAAAGGTCTGCGCGCTCCCAAAGAGCCGCTATCCTGTTAATTACAAGTAGAAACATTTTGTACCTGCTCACCCGAAGTGCCAGGGTTTTGACTAGTTTCCATAAAATTACATATTTTATCTAACCTTGAATCAAATTGGGCAAACCTGCTTTCCTATTTCTGTTCTAAGGTGTCTAGCTGGTCGTGTAGACCTGCTTTTATTCTTAGTCAAAGAAGAAGAACGAGTACGAGCCGCCATCTTTGTCGTTTCGTTCGCGTCAGTTGACAAACTGGGACGTTCCTGCAAAACGTCGTCTTCGCTATTTGAACCGTTCATAGCGACTTCTGCCATAATGTTAATTATTTTAATACTTCTTAACTCATAAACTAATTATTTCAATGTATTTTCTCAGAGCGAAAACACGACCGGCTGGATTTTCGCCGGAAAGAAGACTGAGGTTCTAAGCGCTTAACTGATATAGATGTAGATGATTTTTAAAAGATCAGCTAAGCGCTTGAGCGAGATAAGACCAAATACCGGAGAGAATATCCAATTATGTAAACCTATCAGGTAAGTGTAACGGAGTGAATATAAAATTCGAGTAATTATAAGTTTTCAGTTTATACTAGTATTCACTTCTCGTGTTTAACTTATCCCATAGCTAACTATGCGATATGGGATTTGTTCATTGCTGAAGGCCGTACAGGAATATAGTTGTCAACGTCTATGTCATTTGGTCTCTAGTGTAGTGAAGTCATTGTTAATCTTACCACACATCCTTGTTTTTATTATCTGCTTTTTATTATGAACATATAATTAGTATATATTTTTGTAGATAATGTTTTTTAATTGTTTACAGAAATGAAGTTATATTTGATTGGAGTTATCTCCCTTTTGGGCCTCTCGTGTGGGGACGCTAAAGATATAGGAACGGTGATCGGTATCGACCTCGAAACTACTTATTCGTGGTAAGTAAAAAATTGTGACATTTTAATAGTATAAAGGGATGACATTATATTTCATTGTCATAAACTGAAATTGTATTCTTTGTTGCATATAATCAGAAGAAATTTTGACGGCATAAGAATTTTTTTTTTTTTTTTATAACGAATTTTCTTTATTGTAACAAATAGACTAGCACAACATGTATGAACAAAGGTGTACAGAATGGCATTTTCACACAAAAGAAGTATTGTATTATAAAACAACAATTGAATATATATGATGGTGCAATAGTAGGTTGAAAATAAATAAATATCTTATAACATTGAAGTCTTACTTGTTCTTGCAATATACATAAGTGGTGTATCAATAAAATTTAACATTTAGTATTTATTCTATTATAGGGGCCCAGGGACTCCAGTATTTGTTATATTCCTCTACAGAGAGGTTTTTAAATGAAATATATTTTTTCTAAATTCAAGTGTTCCTTTAAATAGTTTTTTAAAGCATTTAAAAATGGCAAAACTTCTTGTAGTTTTGTTCGGTAAATGTAGTATTTTGAAAATAGAATATTTTTAACAAAATTCAATTTAACATTTTCGAAGATACCAAATAAAATAATCATAATATTCAAAGGCAGTTCAATATTTGTCATTTCAAAAATCTAAATGTTTAGTGCATGCCAGAGACTGGCGACCATAGGACAGCTCCAAGATAAATGTTCTATGGTCTCTGGTCCTTCTTTACAAAATGTACACATGTTGTTACTATTTATTTTCATCTTGTAAAGAGGTGAATTAGTTCCCAAAATTCTATGGATAATTCTATATTGGAACCAGCAAAGCTTAGTGCTTTAACTATATTTTGTACACGAAGTATGTATTTTTTTCCAGTTAATACCAGTCATATTAAGATGGTTCTCCCATTTTCCTTTGCAGTAATGTAACGTATTTTTCATTCAATATTTTGTACATGTCCTTTGAACCTTTTTTTGATTCAAAAAAGATACTTATGTTAAAAGGTAGTATTGCATGAATTTTTTTCTCCTTTACTTCAATATTGATCGTGTTTAACCACTCGTTAAGCGAGTGTGCTATTCCATAATAATGTAAAATATTTGGCCTAAATTGATATAATTGTTGGAAATTTGATATGACATAACTTTGCCCTGGTCATCTAACAAATCTTGCACTGTCCAAATTCCCGCATTTGCCCAGTTTTTATAATAGACTCTTGAACCACCAATTTTAAGGTTTTCTACCTCCCATAAAGAATACGATAGAATTTCATCAATACATCTTGGTTTTCTAATTTGATTAAGGGTTTTCCAAGCATCAAAAACCTCTTGCCAAAATTTATTTGATGACCTTTTAATAAGCCCAATATAACTTATTTCAATAAAATTTATTTGCTCCACAATAGAGACTAATCTCACCCACTTTGAATTCGAATTATATAAACGTCTCACCCATGTAAGTTTTAGTCCCTGTATAAATGCTTTTAAATTTAGCATTTTTAAACCACCCTTATAATAATCTTGACATAAAAGATCTCGCTTGACTTTATTTGGTTTATTATCCCAGATAAAAGCATACATTTTATTTGTTAAATTAAGTAACATATTCTCATCTGGACTAGGGATAGATAGAAACAGATGATTTAATTTAGCTATGACCAAAGTTTTTAAAATGGTAATCTTTTCAAAGGGGAAACTTTTTATACAACTTTACTTTATAGATACATACATTTCAAAATAATATTGTGTTAACATTCGACTAAAATAGTAAACTGAACCAGCATATTGTTTCCAGTGATCAGACTATACATAGAAATATGTACAACGTAAACTATTTTCCAATAGAAAGACTTATCGGATACTATAGTCTTAAAAGAGTGAACAGTGGCGCCAATATTACAAGAATTTTATGGGTAAAACTAAATTTATTAATTTGAAGCAGTACTCAGAAACTTTATTAATTTCTACATACACTACATTTTCTTCATTGTATGTTTAAATTTCTATTATTGAAGTTTAAACAATGTCTTTATACATTTTTAGCGTCGGAGTGTATAAAATGGAAGAGTTGAAATCATTGCAAATGAGCAAGGAAACAGAATTACTCCTTCTTATGTAGCATTTGCAAAAGACGGTGAGCGTCAGATAGGTGATGCTGCCAAAAACCAACTGACGTCTAATCCGAAGAAAACAATATTTGACGTAAAACGTCTGATTGGTCGGGAATGGGATGACGATGTAGTCCAATGAGACATGAGACTTTATCCTTTCAACGTATTAAACAAGAACAGGAAACCGCATATAGAAGTAAAGGTTGGAAGTTCTTCTCTCCAGAGGAAATATCTGCATTGGTTCTGAGTAGGATGAAATACATTGCAGAAGGATATCTTGGTAAAAATGTAATACACGCAGTTGTTACTGTCCCCGCCTACTTCAATGACGCACAGAGATAGGCTACCAAAGATGCTGGAATAATTACTGGTCTCAATGTTAAAAGAATCATCAATGAACCGTTAGTATCCAAATCTAAGGGGAAAAAGTATAAACAAAAATGCCGAACTTTAAGGAAAATTCGAAATAACTGAAGTTCATAAGAGATTAAATATTCCAAAACAAAAATTTAGTTCAGGTTTTCCACAGTTTGTAAAAACCATATAATCTAGTCTTTCAGATTAAATAAACTCATTATAGATACCAGGATTTAATTTTAAATTTACGCCACACGCGCGTTTCGTCTACAAAAGACTCATCATCAGTGACGCTCGAATCCCAAACAGTTAAAAAGCCCAAATAATGTACGAAGTTGAAGAGCAATTATTGAACAGGAAGCACTCTGACCACACAATAAAGAAACGTTTAAAGTGTTATCATTTTTCATTTTATGCTAATTTTTACTTTGTATAATGAAATCCAAAGTAATGATTTGTGCAGTTATTTTTTGCAAATCGATTTCTTGCGAAAAACACTGATGTTATCAAACACAAAATAGCATTTTTGTTGTCTACATTTCTGTCTGTTTATCCTTAGAACTGCAGTAGCTATTTCCTATGGTCTCAATAAGGACGGAGAGAAAAATATCCCTGTGTTTGATCTTGGAGGAGGAATTTTTTATGTTTCCATTTTACTGACTATCGATAATGGAATATTTGAGGTTACCGCCACGAATGGAGACACTCATGTGGGCGGTGAAGATTTTGACCAAAGAGTTATGAACCATTTTGTAAAATTACACAGAAAGAAAACATGGAAAAGACATAAGTACGGACAAGCTAAACACGCCCTGCCGTCTCACTGGTATTAATAGTGGGTTGTTGTTATGACAAAAGAAACATATCCGATATAATTTGTGAAACTTTTATTCCTTAACGGTCAACCAACTCGTGATGGCGTCTGTAAGCCAGTTGTTGTTCATTCTGTCGGTGTGTTTAGCTTTTGAATTTAACATTACATTAGGAACTCTCCGTTTTAAATTTTCCTCGGGGTTCTGTATTTATGTTATTTTACTTTTTATAGCAAACATTATCAGCAAAATTTTTTTTTTTAAATAAGCCACATAATTAGTGGATGGTGAATTGTCTTTTCATAGGTGTTATATACAGTGAACATATCTTTTATTCAAGCATATTATTTTTGAAGATATACCTAAGAAACAATAGACTGGGTTCCAGCTATGTATAATCTTTTTGTTGTATACATTAATACATGAAATATGTAATATGCACACTATCTGAATTTTTTCGATGTCAAGGATGTAATTCAAACCAATAACCTGCTTTTGCAAGACTTTAAAAAATTTTGTTCGCTTCATTATCACAGCAAATATCAAATAATACTGATGTTGATGAGACTGGTATATATGGTAAGAAGTAAGATCTCATTTTTTATTTTAATGAAAACTGTTTGAAAAACATGCACATTACGACTATTGACACATTTACTACTGAAGGTCGGTATGTTTAGTTAAATACAAACATGACTAAAGACTACATTTATGAAAAAGGAAACTGCAACGTATGATTAGCCGTGCATAAAGTGCATACACTTTCAGAGCGCTTCACCGTCTTTCTTCTTTAATATTCTTTTTTGTGTTCATCAGTCAATTAATCACGAAAGCATATTAAACCTTCCTATATCGCATCATAGCTTAATATGACGTTTAAGTGTTTAGATGTATTATATCAATTTAATTTTTTTAAGATTTTAACGCCACTTTTAATCACCGCTTTTGTGAAGCCGAAGTGCTCGGGAAAAAAACACCGACCTTCGAAAGGAAAACTGACAATCCTAGTCAATTACGATTGGAGTCGAGTGCACCGGCACGAGCGGGGTTCGAACTATCAACCTAATTGTTGACTGGCTAGTGATTACAGTAGTAACTACTCAGACCACTCGGCCACCGAGGCCCCTTGTACCATATGACGAATCACGTGAATGAACATTATCCAAAATCAACATATTTACATAGAATAAACAAGTCAGTCGTTATAATATAACTTTTCAGCAGGGTTACATACTTCTTAATTCTATCGAATAATGATTATAAAGGGAGAACCCAACACCAATAAATTGTTACTATACAAATAATTGCCAACTCTTTGACTAAGACATTTTTGTCTAGTTTAAATTTCAGAAAATTTTGACAAAATATTAATTTTGAAATGTTGACAAAAATATGGAAATTTCAAGAAATTTGAATCACACAACTTACAGGAATAATTTCGTTTGATATATAGCAATTTGAAAAACAGTTATTTGATCATTGAAAAGCTTGAATTTTCTATTCTAATAGAATATGATTAAAACGTGCATCTGGCTTTAAAGAGATAACTCCCGTAAGTGTTCTCTAACCCTTTATCTACCCACAAAGGTTGTTCCTTTATCAGGCATGTATATGTATTATCGTCTTCTCTTTTTTTTTTCTCGTACATAACATCTTTTATGTTTTAAAATCAAATTCAAAAGTTTAGTTTTGAGGAAACTTAAATATTTTTCTGAAGATAATTTCCCGCTTACGATGAAAAGGTTCCGATAAAAAGTTCAAAACATTAGCTTACAGTGCATACGAAAGGAAAGGAAATCAACAGACCTAAATATAACTCTGAAACTAACTTTGTTCTGCCACATTTTGAAAGCAGATAGAAAATGTCGTTATTTAATAAAAGTCCTGTCTTAAAATATCTACCTTCTTTGTTAACTTATAAGAGATGGAAAATTACTGATGAAAGTTCTAACCTTATCCGTTTAACTAACTCTATATTTAACACACTTCGAACAAAGTTGTTATTTTTAATACAGAATGAAGTAATTTAAAACCAAAAATGTGGTATGATTTCCAATGAGACAACTCTCCACAAGCAACCAAATGACACAGAAATGAACAACTATAAGTCACCGTATGGCCTTCAACAATGAGCCCACATTGCATAGTCAGCTATAAAAAGCCTCAAAATTAAAATGTAAAACAATTAAAACGAGAAAACTAACGGTATAAGATATGTACAAAACGTTAACGAAAAACAAATATTTATTACATCATCAAACGACAACTATACAGTTTTAAATCTTATCTATTGAAACGTAGAATATGGCATTTGTTTTGTAGAAAGTTAAAGTCACAATTTATGATCTGATGTCAGCTGATCAAAATCCTACTTAATAAAGTATAGACTTCAGTTGCGGTTGATTTATTGTCAAATTGACTTTTAAAACATGAATCAGTTGAATGACTGTCAAATTTAAATCACTTTAGTGAAAATGAAAAATACAATATGTATTGCGTTTTAAACTTAAAAGCCACTTAACCCATTTACATGCCTTATAGATATATTTGTGAATTGGAACTTTATATTCTTTTAGTAACAATTTCTGATACAATAGTGTAAAATTTATGATTTCGTCGTAAAATGCATGTACGGCATCTTAATCAAAATAGATAAACTCATACTTTTCAAACATATCTTGACTTACATCTAGAAATTAACAATAAGCGTCGGTTGAAAACAAAATTTTACGATAAACCAGGTGATTTCAACTTCCCAATTGCGAACGTTCTATTAGCATGAAGCAAAATATCAGCAGCGCTTGCATACGGAGTATATATCTCCCAATTGATACGATATTCCTGCGCTTTTATTTCATATCATGATTTCCTTTATAGAGGGTTGCTGCTCACAAGGAAGCTATTAAACGAAGAGTTCAAATTTTGAAATTGAAATTATCCCTTTGTAAATTTTACGGACACCATCACGAGTTGGTTGACCGTTATGGAATAACCGTTTCACAGATGATATCGGATATGTTTCTTACGTCGTAACTACAATCCTATCCCTTTTCATGAATATGACCTTCCGAATTAGACTATTTACCGGATTTGTAATAACTTGAGCAACACAACGGGTGCCATATGCGAAGCAGGATCTGCTTACCCTTCAAGAACACCTGGGATCACCCCCAGTTTTTTGTGGGGTTCGTATTTCTCAGTGTTTTGTTTTCTATGTTGTTTCGTGTGTACTGTTATTTGTCTGTTTGTCTTTTTCATTTTTAGCCATGGCGTTATCAGTTTATTATCGATTTATGAGTTTGACTGTTCATCGTGTATCTTTCGCCCCTCTGTTGATATATATCATGTAAAATTGCATCCCAAACTCTGGTCAAGATTTAGAGAGGCAAAGGATACTGAGAGTAAGCACATCCTCCTTAACATGAAACATCCGTCGTGCTGATCAGTTAAGTACAAACCAGGTGATAGATCTTAGTCAATTATTCACATTCGAATAACAGTAGTACAAGACTGGGGAAACGACGATTAAAAAATATATCATTTGTCATCTTTAAAACCGATATTCCGTAAAGGTCAACGATGGCGTCCAAAATTATTTCTGAAAGGATGATTTCAACTTCACCAGTTGAAAGTCTTGGTGCAATAGCTCGATTGTGAGAAGCAACACTGTACCAAGGAAAGCATCACGAGAAACGTAAGCCCTTACTATTGTATCAACTGCAAGATATATTATATAATACTCCAAATGCAGGCGCTGCTGGAATGTTGCTACAAAGAACAAGCTTATTCACAGTGACGAAGCTAAACTCATTTCTTTGGTCGTAAAGATTTGTTTTTAACCGACCCTTGTTGTCAATTGCTTGAGTTTGAGGCAAACTTATTTGCAGTATTTGTATTTCAAGTTTGTTATGATAGATGCTTCAAACATATTCGTCATACTTCGAACATTTAGTCAGAGGACATTTGCTTCAAATCAAAAAAGTACTCAATAGTTATCAAAAGTACCAGGATTATAATTTAGTACGCCAGACGCGCGTTTCGTCTACATAAGACTCATCAGTGACGCTGAAATCGAAATAGTTATAAAGCCAAACAAGTACAAAGTTGAAGAGCATTGATGATCCAAAATTCCAAAAAGTTGTGCCAAATATGCCTGGAATAAGAAAATCCTTAGTTTTTCGAAAAATTCAAAGTTTTGTTAACAGGAAATTTATAAAACATCAACATTTGCATTAATCTGTAAAACCAGCATATATTCAGTTTTATTATTAGAAATACGTTGTGATATTTCAAAAACTGACAGTATCCAAATGCTCCTGTGAATCCTTGTAAACCCTTTACATATATACATGTTTATATTGTCATTAAGTATTAATCCAGGGCTGATACGAACATTCCGTATTCTAATATTCATCCATTTACCTGTAACTGGCACGGTAGTATTTCCTGGCCCAATAGGGGTAAATAGCATTTTTAGAATTTCACGACTTTCTAACACTGTCAAAATTCAACATTCACAGTTAACTGAAATTCTTTCATTTTACATGTTTTAATAATCAGAAATGAATTTCAAAATGTATCATGACCGTTTACTTTTTTTGCTATCATTAAATCTTAGGCCACTAGCGCTTTTAGGTCTATTATAGTGCAATGAATACAAAATTTTAAAAACATTCTAAAAAGTTCATGTTCATCTGTATGTAAAATTATTTCATAATTTTCTACACCTGATTCATCCCTCAGTTTCGGAAAGTATGTTTAGTTGATACTGAATTTTTTGTCCAATAACACTGTTCAGATACATGACACACAGAAGAGCAACCTAAATTCTGGAATGCAAATACCACCGTGCTACCTGTATTATAAATTAAAACTGTCTTTTAATGAGGAATAACGGGGCACTCATGCATATAATATAAATAATTATGATATTGAATTTTTTATTCAACACTTAACTGTCAAAACAATCATTTTGAGTCTTACAATTTGTTTTGTTTAAATTAATCCATAGGTAACTATGATTTCTGACTTTTGTAAGTTAGAGTATGGGAGTGTTTGACAACCGTTTTGTTTACAACAGGTTTATTTAAAGATTTTAGTCCAAATAAGACTGACGTCATGTTTTCAACAGGGAAGTTAAATCCGTCGCTAAAGGCCAGGAAAACAGCTATCATTTCTAGAGGTGAAATGTCGTTATCAAAAAGTTCACAAAATACGGGACAAGTTGAAAAACCTTGTGAAGTATGCGAAGTAAGTTACCAGATACAGTGGAAGTGTTTTGATTGCAAGCGATATATGTGTAGTGCCTGCAAAGAAACGATCCATCCAAAATTTAAACATGCTGACAAGCACAAAATTATAAAAACAAAAGATATAACCTCAGAAGATTTGGAGGAAAAGCCTGATTTGACGTCCATTAACTGCACTGTTCATGACGATAAATTTTGCTTTCTTTACTGTAAGGATTGTGAAGAAGCAATTTGTTTATTGTGTGTTACAAAAACACATACCACACACAACATGATCGAACTGAGTGAGGGATATAATTTGTGCATTGAAAAAAATAAGAGCTACTTGGAAATGATTAACAAAACATTTGACATTGATTTATCGAAACTGAAAACCATTGAGTTATCAGAAATAACTAGATATCAAGATGGAAAAAAGAAGATCATGATGCAGGAAAGTGATCTGATCAATTTAATTCACAGGCAATCACAAATACTAAATAATGAATTTGAAAAACATTGGAATATTTTCCAAGATGTTATCAGTAAAGAGGAAACCATTTTAGAACAAAATGTTGAACAAACTAAAACAAGACGTAAAATATTTGATGATGCTGCTAGTTCATCCGACGCAAATGAAGCATTCAGAGCTGCAAGAGAAGGGAAACAAAAAATAAACGAGGACAGTGAACGAAGCTATAGTGATATACAACGCCCACCAACTTTTGTTCCCCGCTTAGTTTCGCCAACAACGATACCATTAGTTCACGGATTGCTCGAGGTAAGTAATTTATTAAACAACTGCAGGGTATGACACTGGCAATCAATATGTCACTGGATGTGTTATTTAACATACTAACCTCTTGTCGTCTTACGGAAAATCAGTATTTTCCCTTCTGTTTTTCTTAGTACATGGCTTTTTTGCACTATAAAATTCAATAAATGAATGATTTTTCATTGTACACCAACCTTAGAACATGCTCACCCCTTATTGTCCAATGAAAAGTAAGTTGGTTTTTTTTACTCCTTATTTCGTGCACTTCAAAATGCTGTACATGAACAACTTTTGATTGTAGATTAAATATGAAGAAGAACTCTTAATAACCACTTTAATAAAGTGTACAATCACCTGAGACATTTCCTTAGGAAAATAGCCTACTCAGTAAACTTGAAATAGAATAGCATTTTTAAAAATATTTTCAGTATTGCAAATGTTTATCATGGAAAACAATTGTACAAAACAAACGAAAATGAACTGAGTGCAAAGGTTAAGGTAGAAAAATCTTTTATTCCTTTTTTATACCAGACATTCAAGTCATTTTTTTCTTACAAGAAAACAATGTCAGAATACTAAACATGAAAAAGCAAAGGATTTTCTTTTTTGGGAAAAAACCACAACAAATGTTCATTCATCAATAAAAAGTACGCATCAGATGTTGAATGGTCGTAAATTAAGTTTGTTTGGCTTCAACTAGATGTCAGTAACTGCGAGTACTCTCAAATCGTATAATTCGACCTATTGATACTGTTTATAATGCTTTTTTGTTATTTTATATTGATATGGATCTTTTCTATATACCAGCTTTGATTATTTGGAATATCTACTAATTTTCACTTCTTCGTACTACATTTGTATGAACACCAAGATTATTCTCTTGAAATATGTACAGGGAAGTTTTAGCTAGCTCTAATTGTATAGTTTAATTGTTGATATTCACCTCAATTAGTATCTAGTGTTAAATTATGTATTAAAATGACAGAACTTTCTTGGTATTCCTAATTATTAGAAGAATTTTGTACAAATAAGTGGTATACCTAAAACGACAAAGTTATTTTTCATTTACCTGTATATATTATTAAAAAAGGTTTTTAAAGTGATTATTTTCGAAGGGTTAAATATTTTGCGGTGGTGTCTTGTCGTGGCTTTGTTTGGACTTGTTTGTTTGCTTTTTTGGCCTTGAATGTGTTTCCCTTATATTTTATTAACTATGCATTTGCATTCATATATCGCAGATCAAATTTATTCGTTATTCGTGTATTTATTGACGTTTTTTTATTAAGTTAAGCCTTCCAATTGATATTTTATCATCTGTTTTTCTATGTTGTGTTGTTATGCTATTAAATCAGAAAAAAGGAGAAGGTTTGGTACCATTAAAACGTTTAATCCCGCTGCAAATGTTTGCACCTGTCCTAGGTTAGGAATCTGATGTACAGTATAGTTGTCGTTAACTTTGTTTATGTAAATTATACGTGTTTCTCGTTTTTTATATATATTAGACCGTTTGTTTTCCCGTTTGAATGGTTTTACACTAGTAATTTTGGGGCCCTGTGTAGCTTGTTGTATTGTGTGAGCCAAGGCTCCGTGTTGAAGGCCGTACATTGATCTGTAATGGTTTACTTTTATAAATTGTTATTTGAAAAGAGAATTGTCTCATTTACCCAAAATATATTCACATTTCAAAAAACATTGCGTGCTTATAAAAATCAAGAAAAGGAGTAGGGTCATTAAGGCCCAGTTTTGGCCCAAGAAAATAAAATGTTTGATAACCATTTCAAATTGGCACATAATGTTTAGAAATGCATAGGGTCAAGAAATATCAATTAAAAACAGAATTTTTTTTATCTGATGACGTCACAATTACGTCATAAAATGTATTGTTTTCACAAAAACGATGTAAAATACAGAATTTATGCAGTTTTCTATCATTATTTCCGTTGAGGAAAGATCCTGCGCAGCCGAGAAACAACAAAATAATTTAACAGAAGCTTTATTATAACTATTGGCATAATCTCACCAAATATAAAGTTGTTTCTTGGGTGCGCACATACTTTTTAAATCTAAAATATACTTAAAATTTGATGAAAAAACAAGGAAAATAGCCGAAATTTAACAAATTATGCAAATTAGGTCATGATTCGTTGCCATGGTAACTTGTTCGATGTCAATTTTTTTTGTTTTTCTTAGTACCTTATACCTTAGTCAAGTTTTCAGTAATTTAAAAATATGTATGATATCTTTTAAATTTGCAGTAATTTTTGGGCCAAATAAGGTCCTTATTTCCCCTACTCCTTTGAGGTATGAAAGCATTGAAATTTACCTGAATTAGAAAAAAAACTCAATGTTTGAACAATTTATTCGTTGTGTCCCAATACATCGAAGTTAGTGCTATTTCATTCCATCTGTTGACATGATAATTACCTATGTTATGCATTCCTTTATTTTATTCAATTCAACAACATTATAAAAAGGGAATTAAAAGGTTTAGATATTATATCGGGAAGGATGATTTTGTAGGGTCATTGAAGAGGTAAATATGGTCTAAATTGGTCCGAAAATACTTGGTCATGTTTTATGAACACCTAAAACCCTCCCTTGGTCTTTAAATCTTCATAAAACATGACCAAGTATCGTCTAACCTATACGTAAGCTGTTATCTTTATGTAGTTTCAGGATAGATACAGAAGACAGAACGTTGTGGTTATAGAAATACGCACAAACAATATCAGAGCTGCTCTCTGTTTGAAATGCGATTATGACGCCTTCACTAGAAATTCCAAATGTGACCTTGGTATACGTTCTGTGACATATACAAATGCCGATAGAACGTCTATAGATGTCGTTTTGAAACCAAATGGAAAAGTTCATGGCATTGATTTGAAAAATAAATTGGAGTTCGAAGAGAAAAGATCTGATATATTCAACAACTGGTACTATTTTCAAAACATCGGGGAAATACTTTTAGAAATGAAGGTTAGTAAATATGGTATTGTATTTTGTAATGGAAATATACCAATCAGTGAAGGCAAATGCTTTTTAAAAATCAGATTTCAAACTGTCCGTTTAAAAAAAACGTCGTAAATTGCTGGTTTGCAGATTTCTGCATGTGCAATTTAGTTGAGGGATACTTTATATAGAGAATAATACATGGCAAAATCCGTATCATATGTCGTATCATCATGAGACACCAATATCAGCCTAAGAACCTTCATGCCTGGGGGATGATATTGGTCGAGGGTGATACGGCATGAGATACGGATTTTGTCATGTTTTATACGCTTTATCATATATTTCAAGAGAAGAGTATTATATTATATGAACTGTTGTCTGGTCCATAGAACTGGGTTACCTTCAGTTCTACTTTTGTCTTCTTTCAAAAGCATTAAAAGAACTGCTCAATTACTTATCCGAAGCACCTGGGTAACCTTACAATTTGCGTGCTGTTGTTTTAAAAATATTTTGTTGATTATTGTATTTTTTTATTGTGTTTTTTTATAGTTGCATTTAGTGTGTCAAAAATATGATAACTTGACGTTCGTGACGTCATATACCAAACAATGACGTCATTCAATAAATTGCGTCACGCCCGAATTACCGTTCTGTTGGACCTATTTTGAGGAAAAATTTTCTTAAGCTTACATAAATAAAAACTGACTTGGGGTGTGATAAAGGGTATGCGATAAAGGGTGCGCATCAAAGTTGCGCGATATGGATTACACAGCAGGCTATTTATCAAATATACAAAACTACTGTATTTACTACTAAAAATATGATAAATTGAAATATTCGCATAGTTTTACATATTGATGTTAGTCCTAATCAAGGCTATCATGGGACTGAGATTGTGTTTCGCTTTAAGGGCATACGATACAGTTTTGATCCCGTATTTACAGTTTGATGAACATTTCCATATAGGCTATTTTTTGCCTGATTAAATCAAATATGTTATAAAAAATTATACCTTCACGTGCTACTTATTGAGTTAAATGAGGTCGAAATTTTGAATATTTGCCAAAAAAATTAGGATTTGTGGCCGTATTTTCCCTTTGGAAAGAAAACCATAACTTTTTTGTTTTAAAAGATAAACCCAAATTGTTTTTGTCAAATAATTTGTAACTCCTGTTTGTTATAAATAACTTAAAAAGTTATGCATTTTTTATTCAGAAATAACTCATATTTATCAAATGGTCATGAATTGAGAAAAAAACGTATTTTTTTGCTGTATATTTATCAACATTAAAAAAATTGCATTATTAACAGTTTTATAAAATTTGGTTCACAAAATCTCCCTGCAAAATGAAACAAAATGTCGTTTTAAAAAATAGGTGTCCATGCACTCGTTTTCACATTAAATCAGTTTGAATGATAAAAATCAGTCGAAAAATGGATCTTTTCCCGGTATGTCACAGTTTGACGTCTCAAAAATAACATTTTACGTTAGCAACGTCATTACCTCCCCTGTTACTATATCGTATGCCCTTAATCTTAGCCCATCGAGAACCAAAACACTTTGTGCAACAAAATATATCAATCTGAGTAATCATGCAAAATAAGACTTTCGTGATGTTCGATGTAAAATTTATAAAAAAAACAGGGTGGTGGAGATTATTCAACAAAGTTTAATAAAAAAAAGATAAAATATCAAATTGTGCTCAACTTCCCTCCCTTCCCCTCAACATAAAATAAAAGAATGAATTCAAATTCCTTCTTTTCATTAACTTACAATCACACTTATGAAAACAAGTGTCTTGGCTCCCCACTTAAAAAAATAAAAATGACTTCCCAATTGGCAAAATTACGTCACAAAATGAATGACAGAACCCCTTGAATTGTTATAGGATATAACATGTTCACTCGTGTTGACATATTCTGTAAATACTAAATGCACAAATGATTAGACTACAAGTAATACATGATTTTAAAAATAATTAACGACGATTACGAGAATGAGATTGAATAGAGAATAGGTCGTGCATTTAACAGTAACTGAAAAGCAAGACTAAAAATCATTTTTGAAATAAATATTGAACGACCATATGATTCAAGGGGTGCATTAGTTTGTATCCCTTTTACCACTTGCTTCATATAATCGCAAGTGTGGTCATATCTTTTATTAAACATTTGACCTCTAAATTTTCAAAACGTCAGCATACATTCTTTTTGTTCCGTCTCTAAGGTCGAGTTTCAATACATTTTCCTAACATTGCATTTTATGTTTATATTAAATCTTCAATCATGTTTAACACAAACAACGTATCGAAGGTAAATGTATTTTGAACTCTTTTCCCCTTATTTTCAGATATTAAATGTGTGTTCCATGTTTGCGATGTGTTTTAATTTTAATCAAAGGATCTATTCCATTCAGAATAGAAGACTGGTTTATCTGATTAAACATATTAAGAATATTTGTGTTATCATGTTATTGCAATGCATGCTCCTATTACTTAATTCGTACCTTTCGTCAAATGTAAGAAAGGTCCATTAAAATATAAATGACCTGTTGGAGTGACCTGTTCTATGAATAGTTACTATATAATTAATTTATCGGTGTTGAAATTTGTTCATTTTAAAAGTATCGAAAAAAAGAACTAAAAAAACTCTCAGAGCAGTTTTTTAACATGTTTAAGATTCTGTTTCTTTGGTATAGTAAAACCTCGTCTGGGATACAGTAGTTAAGCAATTTTTTTTGTGTTCTAACATGAATGGGTCAATGTCACTGCTTTGACATAAATAGCATTGATACGGGTTTTTTTTTCTGAAAATCTATATATGATGACTCAGCATAAAGTCATATTTCACAATATGAATAGTTTTCCTAAAGCCGAGTATGCAAATTAAATTCAAAATATAAGAATTTATGTATTTAGATTGATACGAAGTGCTTATATTCACTCTTCGCAGTCAATGAAACGCAAAGATCCTTGATTGAACATTGTACAGAGGCAAAACAGAGAGAAAAATCCCCAACCCAATGTTCACAAATCATATAATTTAACCTGTCATGGAAATGATCTTATAACACTGGACACTTTAAATTTGCAAAACACTTATTTGCAAATCCGCCGCCACCTCAAATAAGAGCTACAATGTCATGTATATAACCAAAATGTGCAGAATTAAATGGGATTCAATAATTTCATTGGTTTTCTACTGTTACTATTATATTTATTTTGCTATTTGATATATAAAAACATGGGATTTTCAATATCCCATAGGACAGGGCAAAATCCCATTGGATCGACCATTATCCCTTGGGATTTTGGTTAAATTAAATCCCATGGGATTTTTTTGGTCCCATATGATAATTGTAGTCCCATGGGATATTTGTTGCGCCATGGGACAAAAAAAATCCCATGAGACTATAATTATCCCATGGGATTTTTTATATCCCTTGGGACAAGTTAAAGATATATAAATATAAATAAACAGTAACGTGTATGTTACAATGTATTCTTTTTGGTAGTAAATTATTATAACATGAATCTTTTTAATTAAATATCTTTTTTCTTTGGAAATGTTAATTCAACATATTGTTTTATAACTGTTCAAAACTAAACTTTTAAACAACAAAGCAGATAATGTAAGTATCAATATATGTTTATTTTTGAATTATAGAATACTTTCTTGAAACACTATTATTTACCATATGAAATCAATGAAAAACGCTGTTATAAGGCCGAACATACTAGTACTGTAAATTCAAAAAATATTATGTGCATTTATTATTGGGATTTTGTCATTTAAGACTAAAATGCGATTTTAATTTTTACAATTTTGAGAAAAAAAAATCCAGTTTAATTCATATAAAATATTTCAAAATGAGAGCTTAAATTATTGCGTTTACAACTATATATATGTCGCAATTTTCGCAAAAAATAAAAACCTCACAATAATTTCTGATTTTACAGTAGCTATTTTTAAAAGTAAATCTATTTTTTTCACAATATCCCTCCACACAAAACATTAAAAGTTTCTTATCATCCAGCATTGTGTGATCGTTTAGTCCACTTTTTGGTCATTCAGCACAGAAAATTTACATTATTGTGGTTTCAATATCCTTTGGTATTTAAAAGAACTTCAAATCATTGAATGAGTGATGAAAATAATAGCTGATCCAACTTTTGTCTTTGAAATATTCTGGTTTTGTTTCTATGTTTTCTTCATTTATTCTAGGTGATGAATGTCAATCCTTCTGAAAAAGAACCAATTAAATCTTAAGTTATGTATTATTCAAAATTGTTTGCATACATGTAGCAATAATATGATTTTCAATCAAACAAACTAGGCATTATGGATTTTACTGATGATTAAAGGTTGTTCAGTGTCATCAGTTGCTAACCTCCTACATCTTTTGTTCTCTGATGGAGAGTTGTCAATTAGCAATATACCACATCTTCTTATTATCATACTATATAACAATCAATTAATTTATTCTTCTTTATAACATTTTGGTATTTTCCCAAGTTATATACATTATATATATATATCATGTAAATATGATCAATGTTAGGCAATTATTATAACATATTCCATTATTCACAAGAATTTGCAATATATTATACAAAACGCAGACAACAGAAACAATATTTCTTTAAGCTTCTGAAGTTCTGACAGAGTTCAACTTATGTTTAAAATCCCTTAAAATCTTCGGGCTTATTGGATATTATAACATTGATACAAAAAATTATATTGTTTTATCCTTATTTTGTGTGTTGTTGGCTTGCTGTTTCGTTTTTATATCAGTTATACATACATCAACAATCGTCTTCTTTTATATTAAAATTAAAAATGGGATAAAAAACGAATAACTTATCACCAAGTTCACACACACCAAATTGTGTTTGATACTAATTTTAAGACATGTATAAATGTTCCAGACCATATAAGTATTTGGATACGGTCTGGAACATATAAGTATACTCACACAGTCCGACCATATGCATACAGTCAGACCATTTGAGAATACTTGTACTGTCTAGTACCTGAGCTCGACCAAACATGTCTTTTTATTTCAACTGCAATTAAACTTTTTGTATTAATCTATAAAAGATTTCAGTTATGTTGATCTGTAATGTACATTTGTTTCTAATAAACTTGACCAACTTCTTAAAATTGGACAGACTGTACACGTACAGTCTAACATCTCATATGTTCTGGAACATAAACATGATTAACAAGCATTCGACAGGATGTCATGCTAAAATTTCATTAATATAAGTACTAAATTTTGAGTATATACATGTAAATCCACAAGCTACTTACTGAAATTCATGGCAAACACTCACCAAAAACTTAAAGAGGATACAATTTAAAGGAAGGACTGGACAGATGAATGCACAAACACTATTTAAACAGAGCATAAAACATACCAAAAACAAGATGTTTTACATTTATCCTTTGGAAGCAGGAAAATTGAAAAATTTTTTTTTCTTTCGCTGCTGTCCATGATAAAAACTTTAAATTAATTCATGCAAAATATGAAAATCTACAAAGGTAGGACCTTGAACCTCAGCTTATCCACATTTTGACTTTTGAACTGCGTATTTGTTCTTTTAATCTTGCTGACAATCTAATCACAAAAAAATGATAAAAACATAATTCTAGATTAACTTTGTGTTTTCATTTTTGTTGGTACAAACAATTTTTCCAAACTTTAAACGTAAGCATCATCACAAATAATGAGGTCATACTAACCTCCGAAATATTTAAACAAACCAAGATTATTACTTGATTTAGATGTTGTTATGAATTAATAGCATTGATACTCTTATTTTTGAAGACCATATATGTCTTTTGCATACTTATATTCCTTTGTACAAGAGTATGCATATTAAGATGGATTATGAGGACTTAAATGTTAGATTAGCAAGATAAATTTTACGGTTTCTCAGCTCCATGTGTACAATTTGAGAGTTTCTTGCAATACTGTGTATTCTGATATTTAGAACTTATTGTGAGGTTTTTATCAATGCAACTGAGAGCTGTATCTCATTCTCATTTCTGATACATATTTATCAACTGAAGACAAGTGCCGAAATTTTCTCACTGAATTGAAGACACATAGGTGACCTTCAGCTGCTGTCTGCTTTTTGGTTGTGTTGTTGTCTCTTTGACAAATTCCCAGTTTCCACTTCCCATTTTATAACATATGTATGCAGATTTTTCTTAAATTACAATAATCAATCACGCAATTTTGTCCTTTATTGAAAATAAGCAAAAATAAATGCACACAAAATTTAACATTGTTATTTAAGGCTGATTATCGAAATTCAAAACAGTTGCCTACACCGGTTACTTCCTTGTTTGATTTATTTCATATTTTAAAAAGGGGGGTTCCCAACCTAATATTTAAGGGGGGTTTCAACTATATGTTCCCATTCAAATGCATCGATTGTCGAGTTGAACTTCCAACCCCTGGCATCCACCACTGGTATGGCTTTTGCTCATAGTTGCATTCATATTGTTACCTATACCTTACTTGTGCATCATTTGGTCTCTGATGGGCATAGACCTACTGAAGAAGGTTCAACTTACAATTTGCTAGATTTTGAGTGAGTCTATTTATCCAAAACTGTAGAAGAAAGACATTCATAATAAAAACCAAAATTATGTTCAAACAATTAGTAATTGTAACAGGATGCTGTTTCGAAGTCTCCAAAACAAAGCTCTTATAACACCATTCCTATAATGGTCCCATATTCATTTGCTTAATATAATGGTCTCATACAACAAGAATATATATGGTTATGGGGGAATCAGGGATCTGGAATTCCACCTAACCACTGGGGATCTCAACCATTTAAAGGTTTTTCAAACATGTGAGGGTGAGGGTGACCCCAATGGACTCTCCCTATATTTCATTTGATGTGTTTTATTGTTCCATACAAGAATATATACATACAAGAGGGAGTGGTGTGACCCCCTAGGGACTTCCCTTTTATTTCATATCTTTTATTTTATTGTTCCCTACAAGAATACAAAATAACCCTTTATAGACCACAATGCACAGATAATTTACATTATTTTCCTTGATTTACACTTAAGAATACAGGTATACAATTTTTAAGATAGTACAACTGAAGACTATAGTGGTAGATCCAGAAATTGTCATATAAGTGGGGGCCCACTGACTGTCTAAGAGGGGGCCAGCTCCTGTCATGCTTCGGTGATTCCCTATATAATCATACCATACTTAATAATAGATATCTTAATAATTGGAAAGAAAATATATTTGGTGATAATAAATCAGTACACGGTAATAAAAATTAGTCTGAACTAACCTCCAAACCATCAATGATTCTGTAATGAGGAGTACCCAAATGCATTCATGCTTAAATTCGCATCGTCAAAAGTCGAATAACAGAGCTTTTGTTTATTGTTTTCAAATATTTTAAACAATTTGATATTTGTCCATGCTTACTCTTCCTTTTTTTTAAATGAATACTAGAACATATTGTATTTTCTAATTTTAAAAAGATGATGTTTTGATGACGTCACATGGCGACGTTTCAGTACATTTAAGAGTTAACTGTATTGTATTTGAAGCTTTAAGGACGTCTATCGGTAGTTTTACTGTCGCAAATTTAGTTTACCTGGCGACGCAAAGCGGAGACAGGTAAACGGGTATTTGCGACAGTAAAACTACCGATGGACGTCCGCAAAGCTTCAAATACAATACAGTTATCTCTATTTTAATGCTAAACAAGTTCAAAATTAAATTGCAATCATTATTTCAGTGTAAAATCTTTGTTAAAGAAAATTCCTCGAAAAGATGATATCCAGCGTCAAACATAATTACCGGGAGTTTTCTGGCTTCTGTGCCGCTTCAGAATGTAATAAAATTTGATTAAAAGAAGATTGTTATGTGCAACATGTGAGTTTTTTGGCTTATTATTGTAGAAATTACATGTCAATACATTCAGCAATTCAAAATATCTGCTTCCTTAGTTACAGTCAAGGAGAAAGAGAATTTTACGCTAACTGTCATTCAATCAGAACCATTGATACAAAATAATTGCATTAGAATTTGAAATGGGACGTTTTTTTCCTACATAAAATATAAAGAGAAAATTTCAACATAATGACTATAAACAAAAAGGAGGGATATCATCATGATCATAGATGCACACAAACTTGCAACAATGTAATTATCAATTGAAAGAAGGAATGAATGAAAAAAATATAAGTATGTTGTTGTCTAAATAAAATTGCTTTGTCTTCTCATTTGAATTGCTCCATCCAATAAAGATGTATGGAGGGAGATCTTTGACAAGATTGGAAAAATGTTGTGTCTAAGAATTGCGGGAATATTCTAGTGGATGAAATAATTTATTAACTTGACTCCTATATAGTGAACTGAATAATTATACATAGCAAGCAGCCAAAAAGAAAACTAAAACTTTAACAGAAAAAGTGTTTATATTATAAATCTGCAAATATAAGCATAATATCATGTACACTACAAAGGTATATAATTCAAATTGTTTGCATATTCATGTATTGCAATGAAACTATAACAAGGAAAACCTTACCTCATGAACATGATGAAAAGAGTAAACTATTCAATCAGAATATTATTTTTGTTTTCAGTTCTATTTTTCATAATAAAATAAACAAGACAAAGATTTCAAAACAATATTTTTTCATTTATTTAGACATGTGATCATTTACTCTTTGACCTTATTTTTTTTCATTATACAATCCAAAATCAGAATTATTATCTTTATTGTCATAATTACAAATAAAAAACATGTGTGTGACAAAATGAAAAAAATATTATATATTTATATGATTTTTTTTTTTAAAACTCGTATACATTTAAAACTTTTTATAACCAAACAGCATTCATTGCAACATACACATTACTGTTTATTTATATCTATATATTATTACTTGAATCACATAGGATTTATTTTGTCCCATGGGATAATGGTCAATCCCATATTGAAAATCCCATGTTTTTATAAATCAAATAGCAAAATAGATATAAAAGTAACAGTAGAAAACTAATGAAATTATTGAATCCCATGTAATTCCGCACATTTTGGTACTGTAGCTCTTATTTGAGGCGGCGGCAGATTTGCAAATTAGTGTTTTGCAAATTAAAAGTGTCCAGTGTTTTATGTTTATAACGGTCTTTTGCAAAGAAAACAATAACCTTGCTTTCGAAGTCAGTTCTTTTAAATGTTTAATGGATGATATATGGTTTTATAAAGATAAAAGTTCTAAGAGGGCCATTTGAGGCAGAGTTTTTTTTTTACTTTGATAGATAAATAGGAATAAAGAAAGATGTTGACTGGAGACAGAGGCAGGATTGAACGCTTCATATAATCTTGAATATTGGAATGATTATCTATTGACCATTAAATTTATAGTATTCTGAAATGTTTCAATTGGTTATCAGTAAAGACAACAGTAGCATACTGCTGTTCAAACCTCATAAGTCGATAGAAAAAAACTTATCCGGGCTACATACTAATACTGAGGGAAACGTATTAAATATAAGAGGAGAACAATGACACATTATCAAAATGTAACACACACATTCTAAGCATTAGACAAAATCCGATGAGAATAACAACTATAACATCAAAACTAAATACTTGAACTTGGGAAAGAAAATACTGTGACACGTCTGATAATAATGTGAATTCACACTCAAATATAAGAGGGAACAAACGACACAAAAGAAAAACTACGTTAAAATGTAATACACACAGAAACGATCAATAATATGATAATGGCCATATTCCTGACTTGGTACAGGGCATATGTTTAAAGAAATAAATGGTGTGTTGAACCTGGTTTATCAGAATAATTTCATATATATACAACGTGCATATAGGGTAAGCTGATAGAAATTAAAGTTTTGTTTTCAAATTCCTAAAACATTGAACTAGATTGACTGTATCAAAGGTACTGTTAAAGAAATTAAAACTAGTCGACCAAGCATAAACAAACAAGGTCAGAAGGTTCAGTATGGGACAGCATCGTACATTGAGTTACTGAGAAACAATTATGAGTTACCAAGTTTGACAATGCATGGTAATAAAAAATGAAAGCTAAGTCTACAGAAAAAGTAAGAAAAAAATAGCCTTAGGATAACGACTTATCAACACACCTGGATATTTAGTTCTATTAAAATAACGACTCTGGATGTTTTTCAGTCACATGGCAACTGTTGTTATGTAAGAGAAAGTAATGTTTCTTGAAAGGAGTTATCTCCCTTAGACCATTTTGAATAAAAAAGAAATCAACTTTACTCAAAATCAGGAAAAGGCTACATATTTTATTTTTTGATATTTTTTAAAGAAAATTGTTCTCTTTAGTTTGCATAAAACCATTTTCCTTAAAACATCCGGTCTAAGGAGAAAATAGTGAAATTCTTGTACTGCAAAAAGTGGGGAAAGTTCATATTTTCCCAATATTCAATAAAGCACCAAGAGGAACATACTGTGTTCAATGGTTTTATATTACAAATTTAGTTCTTACTTCACAAGATCTTTCAACACAAAAAGTATCGTGGATTTCTGTGATACAGTGCGTATCCTTATTTCATTATTTTGCATGCATGATTCTTATCCAGACTGCTAAAAAGTTATGTCTCTATGAGATGCAACCTACAGATAAGAACTTGGAAGCAGTATGACAAAAAAAAATTCTAATAGTATTCTTAATCTCCGCAAAAGAGGCGTGAGAATCAGCTGTATTTTCAAAGTGCATTCTTTAAGAAACATTTAATTTTTAAATTAATTTGTAAATATTTTAGGATGAATTAACCACGGACATTTGGCTGATAGAATCAAGAAATGATGTTGGAGGCACATCAAAGAAAATGAAAGCATTAGATGTTTATACAGCTGTAATGAGTTACATAATTGAAAATATTTCAAAGTTCATGTCAAGAAGAAAAGAAAACTATATGGACGATATTTTTTTGGTGCTAACCGTTCCACGTATTTGTGGAACTCAAGGAGAACAGTTCATGCACGATGCTGCAAAAAAGGTAAACACCATACTATAACGCATGCGTGCAAGTTAAGGTAACACGATACCGAATGACGTTACGCCATGAGTTATCGTTCCTGACGTTATCAAATAACGTTCACACATGTATAAGCCAATGCAGCGGGTTTTGTGTAGCATTTTTAACGGTAACTTTCCCTAGATGCAGAGTGCCGAGAGTTTTGATGCAATACGTAGCGGTTATTTGACATAGATTGTTTTATCGTTTTCCGGTAATCATTCTGCTTATTGTTAATCTTTAAAAAGTATTACTTTACTTTTTAAATATTCTGTTTCTTTTGATATTTAAGCATCTGCACGTTTTATCTATATATGTTCTTATACATAACAGGCATAGTTTTATCACTTTTTTTTTATTCTTGGTATAGATATAGGAAGATGTGGTGTGAGTGCCAATGAGACAACTCTCCATCCAAATAACAATTTTTAAAAGTAAACCTTGGTTTTTTTTTGCAATAAGTATTAATTCATGTTTCACGCCGTATCCCCATAAAATTTTGTTTTGAAATTAGAAATCTAATTCATAGAAGCTTAGGATGATGTGTGAAAAAACGGGGAATTTTACAACTATTAATTCGTTTTAAAATGGTCATCAAAAACACCGCTCGGACAAAATTGAAATTTATTTGGATGAGAATACGGATATAATTAGGGGGAAAAGCACAATACAAGCAGACGTTGAAAATCATACAGAAAATAGTTTGTTTGTACTGAATGTAAAAAAGTGGTTATTTAGCCAAATAACTTTTCCTGTTTTTCATGTGTAAACAGTCTCTGAAATTCATTCGTCTGTACAGAGTAAATTCGATATAGATTGGAAATATTTTAAAATACAGTGCCAGCTTTGTAATCGTATAAACCACGTCTACTCAGGACGGACAGCAACATCGGAATGAAGCATTAGAAAGTTAACGAAGGCTGAGAAATACATGGGCACTTGATTCGGCAGAAAAAAAATAACAAAATTCAGGTTCCGTTACAGTCTGAATAAAGCCAGCCCCGAGTATCCACTTGCGTCTACAAACGCAAGTTGATAGTTGGGACTGGCTGTAGTCAGACCGGTTCCGTGTTCCATGATTCCGTTATAATTTTTTTCTCGAAATTTACATGCAAACGGCTGACTTTTTATTATTCAAACGGCAAGAGACTGTAAAAAAGCTAGATCTTGAAATCATTTAGATTTTATATTCGTGTTAATTTACGCTTGCATGGGTATTCGGTGTCTTTTTAGTTTTGAGTTGGAAATAATGTACATGTACAAGTTGGGAGACAAAACGATTGAAAGAAAATTAACAAAGTTACCTTTTAGGGCTCTGAGGGCCATATTGCTCGCATAATAGGCGTGGGAAAAGGCCCGGAAAGTTTCTTTCTTAAAAGTAGTTTTTAGAACAAGTATACAAGTATATATATACATGTATAGCGTCAGTTTAAATTTTCCCTTCCATCATCGTGGATGCCCTGCCTCTATTGCAAAACCTACCTATTGTATATATTGTTAACTTGTTCTCGTCCTGAACATGCATGAACTATTTTCCACTGAACGTTAACCAACCAATAATCAAAGCTATCAATCCTACAATTTACCCCCGTCACTTGGAACTTTAGTTGTTAAAATTAAAAAAAATTCGACAAAGTTTAAACGCAGACCATGAGGAAGACCAAAATTGAAAAGTTACGCAAAACTAAATAGCTACGTTACCGCTTGCTCATTTTGGAAGTGGGTAACATGAGACTTTATCTGTAAAAGTACAAGTACAAATAAAAAAACATGTGTACATGTACATGTTATTTGTACAAAGGTTGGCTGATAGAATGATAAATAGAGATATGTGATATATGCAATTTATAAGATAGCAACAGCTGGGCATTAATTAGCTGACATCAACACCTTGAAGACATCAAGAAAATCGTGACTAATGCTAATTGGAATAGTATCTTTACACTTCTTATTTGTAGTTTTAGTAAACGTTGGAAAAGTTTGAGTATGTGTAGTATAATTGTCACAGTAACATTTCAGTCTCTTGGTAAATATTAGTTCAAGTCTTAAAACTTTTGCTCTTCTCTAGAAAATTCAAACCCGATTATGAAATATAAGGAGATGCGGTAAAATTTCCAATTAGTCAAGTTTCCACCAAAGACGAAATGACGGAAATGCTATCCTTCTTACATTGCTACTACATTTCAGATCTCCAACTTACCATTCCATTATATGAACTGGATATTCAAAAATATGCATTGTCACCAAATTACTTATGGAGCACGTATCATCATATTGTTTTACATTTGTCCGTTCGACCGTTAATCCCGCACATAGTATATATATAGAGTTAATTCGGCTAATTATTTAGAACTACAGTAGTTTTGCTTCAGCTTTAAAACTATGTACCTGGTGTTACTACTCATATTATAGGTGCGCATATCGTCTGGAGTTTCTTTTTTGTTTCATGACAGGCTGCTGGATTAGGCATTTTGATAAAAATACAAAGGCACACAGAGTACAGACTCCGGCTTACATCTGATACAGGTTGAATTTCAAGCTGGAACTTTTAAATTTCGCAGTTGTTTTACTTATGTAAAGAATGCATATATGATCTCAAGATTTGTTATGTAAATAATTTTTTCACAAATGACAGAATGTTGAAATTTGAATCAACCCGAATAATTCAGTCCCTCCCCGTAATCGATCTCTCCTACTTACTTAATGTAGTAAGCGGAATATAACGACTGAATTATTCGGTTTAACAGTTTGCAAGGTTTGTCCGACTTGCTGAGAAAACAAGTAACATATTTACACAACGCAGAGTCACGGTACACTATACTACATGTATTGTATGTACCAAGTCAAGAATATGACAGCTGTTTATCATTCTTTTGATGTTTTTCAGCTTTTGATTTCGTCATTTGATAAGGGATTTTTTCGTTTTGATTTTTTCTTGGAGTTTTGTTATTTTATTTTTTGTGGAATGTGTATTTTATCATGATCATTATTTTTCCTCATAACTTTCACAAAATCTTTTTTGACTGGTGCATCAAATGTGTCTTTTATAAACAACTGTTTTCAAAATTGTATTGTATCGTCCCGAACATGCATGAACTATTTGCCACTGAACGTTAAACAACCATCAAACCGAGCAATTAAAAAACTGTTAATGCAGTGATGATACCACCATTGTCTAATCTGATGGAGTTAAAAATCAGTAATTCGGATGAATCTCACGTGAAATGTTTTATTTAATTTTCACGTAAACTTAACAAAAATCTGAAGGTATTTTTTATGGTTTTAATCAAATTTTAGAACAAAGATGTTATTTAAATAATTTTATTTCAAATATTTACGTGAATTTAACGTGTACAAAATTCCGGTGATTTATGCATGAACTATTATCATAAGATTCACATGGAACCTGTTCACGCAAGTTTCAAGTCATGATATGCTCGTTTGATGTGAAAATCGGACGATATTGATATTAATTCATGAGTGAAATTCCATGTGCAGGACGAAATAAAATTATATCTGATTCAGTAGAATTTTATATTGCATTACTAGGAACTTTACGACAGTCGACAGGGGAAATGAAAATTAAAATATACTCATTCAGATCCCGTCACATATTTTTTTCTCCATTTCTCTGAGAAGGAATAACGTTATATTCCGTACACCATATGGTCACACGTTTTTGGTCAAATTCTAGGCCTATCGATCAACTTTGAAGCCATTTATTTCAAAAACAAGGATGGTGACATATGAGTTTCTATACGTGTATGGATTCACTATGCAATCCTGGATATTATGTTAGTTTTTTGTTTTTCTCCGTATATAAGAATATAGCCATCCATTCGAAAATCTAAAAAGGTTAGCCGAAAAAAAGGCATTTCCCCTATATACCTAAGTAAATTTGTCGCCAAAATTGACGTTTTCCTATGAAAATTACAAAAAAACAAAAATGGTGACCCCCATTTTTTATTACATATTCCGATGTAACTCGATTCAAAGTACACGTATGCCAAAAATTTTGGAAATCGGGAGATATGCCATTCGGTATCGTGTTACCTTAAGAGAAACAGTTATAATCAGTTAACTCATGTTCTTATATTAAGAAAGAAATTTGTTCCACGTAACATATCTTTTTACCGAAAATACTAGTTACTAGATGAATTTAATTTCTGTACTTTTATATATGCGTAGATATTTTAAAATTCCCAGTCATTTATATGTTCTTTCCGTTAAAGTATATCCATACAAGCAAATAAACTCATCATAGATATTAGGACTAAATTTTGTATACATGCAAAACACCTTGAGCGATATGATACTTTATATCAATGAAAATGATTTGGAATAGTTGTGAAATTTAAAATATTCTTTTCATCCATTCATTGTCCACAAACCTCAAACTGAAACAAACTTCATATTTCGTTACATCTCGAACTTCAATGAGTTATATCTATTGGCTGTGTTAGTGCTTAAAATGGAATTTAAATGGAAATAGTGAAAAGTTTGCAAATTAAGTAGTAATTTAAAAGTAGATACTTTTATCCTTGCAGGCAAACTTTTTAAACGAACAGATTACTATTACTTCAGAACCGGATGCTCTCGCTGTATATTGTGAATATATGTACGGTAAACTTCAACTTAAAGGGCGCGGTACACACCAATACAAAGGTTGTAAATATTTGATGTTTGATGAAGGAGGTAAGAAAATTATGCATTACACAATTGTGTACAAATAAATTTTTGGACAGTTTTCCGAACAAGTCGATTGATCAAGCAGACAAAGCTTTCAACAATATTGTTTTATATCTAAAATATTATTTGGAACGTCTTACTAAAGAACTTATAATTTTCCGCAAAACAGGCATACCTACATGTACATATACTTTACATAATTGACAAAATCACAAAAATCAAATCATATTACACGTACCGATTTTCCAATTTTCAGATGTAGAACATGATGGAATGAACCTGAGTTTATAGCACTCACTTGTATAATAGTCGCATCAAATTCCGTTATATTTACAACGATATGTGAACAAAACAGAAATAATAGGTAAAATAGTCAACTGGCAGTCGATATTCAAAAAGGTATTAATTATGCAGTGCCCCTACATGCATGTTCATTTGTATTTGTATTCATATGGATTTCATACGGAATCATTTGAAGAAGCATCTTTTATAGATCTTTGATTTCACTTTCATCAGATATACTGATGATGTCCTATTACTCAATAAAATCCATTTCTGTGAATGATTACGTCACATACATGTTGTTCTTTTATATCCCATGACAAGGTTTGGGGGAGCAATTGCAAACTTATTTAATTTCACTATTTTGTATGTGTTTGTTCCTAGTAATGGGTCTGTAAGTACATTTTCTGTTTGTTTGTTTGTTTGTTTGTTTGTTTAACTACATTATGGTTATTTCGTTTGTTTTGTTGTTCATTTTGTCATTTCGGGGCGTTTGCTACAGTGGTAGCATCTATAATTATTTCTCATATTGTACTGGATTTTATCTATTTATCTAGTAAAGCAAGCAATAATAATATGCAAAAGAATTCACCTCCATACCATAAAGTCTCTTCTTTTTCGCTTATACTAACAAATCGTCTAAAATAAAAATAAATTTAAAAGGGACAAATTTTAATATCATATTTACCTGAACATATCTAGATGTTGGTATTTAGTCAAATCACAACCGGGATTTGTGATAATCAAGTTTAAAATTTCCAAGAAGTTTCGTTAACAAAATATATCCTAGAATGGAAAGCTTATACGCAAAGGTTTTTTTACATCACTGGGTCGATACCTCTGCTGGTGGACTATCAGTCCCCGAGGGTATCATCAGCTCAGTAGTCAGTGCTTTGGTACTGAGATGATTTAACAAACTTAACTTAAATTGTCTGATTATAAATTTTTGAAATTGCTATGAAACTAAGGTTTCAACTCCCTCAGGCAAAGTTGGCTTAAGACGAATTTGGCTATTTATTTTAGGTATTTTAGACATATAGCTCTTCAACGATTTTCGGTACTTATACATCTTCGGATTTTAAATGTTTGGCTTTGAGCGTTCCTGATGAAGGTAAATCCAGAAAAGCGCTTCGGACGCAATAAATCATAAAACGTGTTGTTTTCCATTTTTTACATCACTGGGTCGATACCTCTGCTGGTGGACTATCAGTCCCCGAGGGTATCATCAGCTCAGTAGTCAGTGCTTCGGTACTGACATGATTTAACAAACTTTACCTAAATTGTCTGATTATAAATTTTTGAAATTACTATGAAACTAAGGTTTCAACTCCCTCAGGCAAAGTTGGCTTAAGACGAATTTGGCTATTTATTTTAGGTATTTTTGACATATAGCTCTTCAACGATTTTCGGTACTTATACATCTTCGGATTTTAAATGTTTGGCTTTGAGCGTTCCTGATGAAGGTAAATCCAGAAAAGCGCTTCGGACGCAATAAATTATAAAACTTGTTGTTTTCCATTTTTTTAAAACAGTTATTGTCCGAACTATACCTGCTTTCACTTTAGGTCTTCCTCATACTTCATTTTTTCCGCTATCGATGTGTATGTGTAAAGGTAACATTACTCTACGAGATGAATCATAGAGTGCATATCTGGAAACCAGTAGGTGAACAAATCAAAATATCTATGGATATTATATATTTCCTCAAAAGATGCGTGTTTTGTGAAACAACTGTAAAAAGTAAAACCTTTAATAATAACTGTATTAAATTTTATTTTTTTATATGATACGAACTGTATCGTTTAAACGATTTGAAGGTTTATTGAAAAAAATACCGAACTCAAAGTTAATTTCAAAACGGAAAATATCTTATCAAAGGTAAATGTTTGAATTAAACTGCTCGATCTGACTCGCATTGATCATTCGAACAAAAATTAATATCGAATTATAACTTCATTTAAAAAGTTTAGCAAAGTTTTTTTCTAACTGGTCTGTAACATAAATTACAAGTATTTTAAAAAAACTAAAAAACAGAAGCGATGCGCTTTTTAGTTTTCTCCAATATTTTTTTTCAGACACAGTATATCCCATTTGCAAAATCCTTTCTAACTCCTTGCATTATTGTTATACTCAGAGGTAGGCTAACATTTCAGGACTTTTCTATTTTTTTAGTAAAGAGTCTGAATGAGATAAAATGTATATACTTTCAGTATTGCAATCAATGTTATGTACGCAATGATGGATTGGTTCACCGATCGTTTGTTCATTTTAGGAGAGACTTTGTTTTCGGTTTCTCTTTAGCACAGGTACACCAGAAAAGTCCTCTTATCGTGTTGATAGGGAACTATTTATGTTTGAGCTTTCTCTGCTCTTAGTAAGATTTTTTTTCTCAATTAACATAAGACTAAGATCACAAATAGACTCTAAAATACCCATTAGCATCTGGCAGGCGTACTTAATTATTCATCAGCCATTTTTAGCGTTTTTAAACGAAAAGTTTAATTAGTATTATTATAGCAAAAAATGAACTATAATTGGACGATACAATCACATCAATATCCGTTCGCTCAATCGATTTTTTTTTTACAGTTTGATTAATATTAAAAATATATTTTGGTTTTTAAGCGAGTGTCTGAAACTTATATATTTTTACTGTAAAATCTACAAATATCTTCTGTCATTGTAAATCCCCAAGGTTTTGAGAGTGATATTTGAATAAAAGTCCCCAAAAAAGTTTAAAAGTATTTTGATTGATTCGATTAAAATTAAATGATTCTGTTTTTGTTTCTGTTTTGCCTTTCTAGCGTATATTTTTATAAGTCTTAAATCATTTGGATTCATGAAAGGCGTTTAAAGTGGTGTAATAGTGTCAATTTGTGTTACACCTGGCTATCATAATTTCAAAATTATGATGAAGTGCTATAAGGGACGAAAGATATCAAAGGGACAGTCAAACTCATAAATCTAACATAAACTGACAACGGCATGGCTAAAAATGAAAAAGACAAACAGACAAACAATAGTACAAATGACACAACATATATAACTAAAGAATAAACAACACGAACCCCACCAAAAACTAGGGGTGATTTAATGTGCTCCAGAAGGGTAAACAGATCCTGCTCCACATGTGGCACCCGTCGTGTTGCTCATGTGATGACAAATCCGGTAAATAGTCTAATTCGGGAGGTTACATTCATGAAAGGGACGGGGATTGTAGTTACGACGTAAGGAACATATTCGATATCATTTGTTAAACGGTTATTCCATAACGGTCAACTAACTCGTGATGGAGTCCGTAAAATTAACGAAGGGATGATTTCAACTTCACCATTCGGAACTCTTGGTTTAAAAGCTTACTTGTGAGCAGCAAACCTCTATCAAAAAATCATGATAGGAAATGCAAGCACGGGAATATCATATCAATTGGGATATATATACCCCGTATGCAGATGCTGCTGGAATGTTGCTACTGAGAAATGGAAAGTTCACAATTAAAAAGCTGAAATCCAATCTTTTGGCGCAAAGTTTTGTTATCAGCCGACCTTCATTGTCAATTTCTAGATACAAGTCAAGATATGAGGCCGACCTAACTGTATATATAACCTCATATTAATAAAGAAACAAGTCGGCAAGTGGAGGGGCACAATTTGTTCCCATTGGAATGCCGACAGTCTGTTGAAAAACACATCCTCCGAACGAAACAGATATGTTGTCAATCAAGAAATCAAGCATCCGGAAAATATCAGTTTCAGAGAATTTTTTGATTGAATCAGAGTGATCCTTTACAAAGAATGACTATCCCTTCCTATGACAAGATACTTGTATCTACGTTGGCCATTTTTTTTTATGAAGCAAAGCAATACCAACTCTTTCAATTTGTCTTATTTAACTATGCAGAAACTCGTTTTGTAATCTTTTCACCGGTAGAAATATGTTTCCTGCTCCATAATTGTTGGAATATTGAATTTCTAGTTATAATTATTGTTTATCTTCAGATGGAACGACGGACATTACAGTGCACGAAGTGACATGGCCAAGATTTGTGAAGGAAATATACCGCGGTACTCGCTGGCAAAGGAACTCGTTAATTGTTGAAGAGTTTTGTTCTTTTTTGAATCAGTTGTTTGGCTATGATGTTATAGGAATTCTAAAAGAAAATATGGAATATATTGAGTTTGTACGCCGTTTGGAATTGAAAATTGAAACATTTAGCCAAAATTCCACTAAGATTGTTAGTGTATGGATTCCAGTTGTTCATTTGATACCTTTTACGACTGAACCATTCGAAGAGCTTGTACAAAAATCAAGTTACAACAAAAAAGTAGGTCTTTTGAATGATAAATTAAGAATCACTGCATCTTTATTCAGATCATTTTTTGAGAATGGAATGAGATATGCTTCAGAAGTACTGGATACATTTATTCCAGCAATCAACAAGGAAATTACAAGAGTGTTTGCTGTGCATGATTGTTCAGTGTCACCTATCCTTACAGATGTAATTAAGCAAAAACTTGGACCTACAGTTGAAGTTATAATTCTAAAATCAAACAATGCAGTGCTTGAGGGGGCATGCGTGTATGGCTTTCAGTAATACAATTTTACAACTTGCAATGTATCTTAAAACATTAGCTTTTCTTTAATTTGCATTAAGTAATCTCTCATTCTTGATCATTCCTAACAATAAATCGCAATAATAAATGTACGCAATAATATTTGAATTTACAGTATGCATTTCTATAAATGAAAAGTTAAGAGTATCCATGATTATCCTGTCGATACTGTCTGTACAAGGTCATTGGGTTATCAGGCTGTACATGACGTTCTTACGCCAAATCCATTAAATTTATATTGATTGATACTGTATAATGGGAACATTATTTAATCATATGTTGGTTGTAATTGGCTTTCCACTAGCTCTCAGGAGCAGAGAGTATTGTTTCTTTGGAGATGTGTATCTATTGTGTTTATATTAGTTGATATCAATTGATGATCGTACCGATTTACTGAGTTTTGTCATTTTCAATTGATTTTTACAGTGTGTGCTTATTATGTACTGTAACATCCCTGTTCCAGGCTGTACATATATCGTAAGTCAAAATGGAGGAGTTCGAACATCTGACAAAAGTCCAAAACCTGACATGACTTAATCAGTGAATTTGGGTACTAAGTATTAACTTTAGATGAAGGCAATAAATGCATATGATTTCTGCAAAATCTCAAAATTACCAAAAATAGCTGTTTGAATAATATTGCATACTTTTGTTTTTGCTCAACTTTTGGCCTATTATTTTCAAATTTGGATAATTTTGAACACGGAATGAAATACCGTAAGTTAGACCTAAAATATAAGTATAACTAAATCATTGTTTTCTTGGACAGCGTTGTTGAATGAATAGTCAAATGACAATTATAACTTGTGTTTACTTTTCATAACAGTTCCAAAAAATGTATGTCGAACAATGTTTGTTTACTCTTATACTAATTATAATTATAACCATGAACATGTATTCACTTTTTTGTTTTTCCACTAATTTTATGGGTTTCCTTGTGATAAAAAGCTCTTTAAAATGTAACTCTAGATATGATAGTGTGTCCTCAATAAATAATATCATTTTTCATGTTTTTGTTTATACTCTAAATGTGTTCTGTGCAATTATATTATTTATTTACTCCTTAAAACCAAGTGTTAGAGTACATAAATCTTTTTTCAATTGCGTAAATGGATAGTGTGTCCAGTTCCCACCTCCCAACATACCCGTTTCTTCTAAAATCAACGTAGCTGGAAAAAATAGATAGCCTAAATTGATGATAAGTGTCCGTTCTGCTCTAAAATCCATCTTATGTACTTAATGTTTAGAAAGATTTTTATTTTGACACACTTAATGTTGGTCATTTAAGAGCTCTTTAAAACAAAAGATTATAAAACAAAATTTCCATACTATAACTTTCAATAGCATTGACTTATTGTATTGATTATGATATGAAAAAAAAACTAAATATGATGTTATATGCCATAAAAAAAAAACGAAACAGTTAACCCAAAGACAAATAGTCATAGACCATCCCAGCTTTTAACATGTTTAATGATTATTAGTAAAATAACACGAAAAGATGACATTCAGGGGATAAACATCAATTTGATAACTTGGATTTTTTTCTATCGATTTATGAGTTTCGAACAGGGGTATACTACTGTTGCCTTTATAAGTCCACTTTGGACATACAAATACCGTGTTATGTTAAAAAAAAAACCAACAATACAACAGTACAAACACCAGCCCGCAAAAGACTACAGATCAACCATATCGAACGATATGCTTAAATGTATGAATGAATTGAAATTCCTGTACCTTGTAAGGAAATCTTGGTTTACTTGGCACTGATGGCTTAACGTCTTATTTTCTTTTCCCTTTTTTAATCTGAAAATGACATCAACTTGTGTAAATTGGTATGCGTAATGTTTCTCCAATAAGTGTAAAGTTCTATTTACAACTAAAAAATACCATATATGAAAGATATACGAGATATAAGAGATATTCGATTAATGAGTTTATTAATTTACATTACCAAAAATCATTTATATATCATAGTTGATTTTATTTGATTGATCGTGCAATCGGATACTTAGGATAGTTATGCCTTCACAAATGGTTATTTATTTATCATTGTCATCAAGGGGTACATATACCTAGTAATTTCATTCAATAAATATAATAAGTATAGTAATTTCATTCAATAAATATAATAAGTATAGTAATTTCATTCAATTAATATAATAATTATAGTAATTTCATTCAATAAATATTATAATTATAGTTGAACATACTTCTTGTAATTTATTTTATTCCAATTAGCTTAATTGTCAAAAACAACGTATTTTAGAACGCCAGAAGGGAAATGAATAAACATGATGTATAAAGCCGAAATAAACTGTAAAAACGAGCTTTATCATTAAATTCATTTCGATTATACTTAGTTACTGTAGTATTGTACAGCCTTTATCATTTTAAAAGTAAATGAAAAAAAAGAAAAATACAAAAGTGCCTGTATTCAGTTATTAAACTGACAAAAACAGAGAATGATCACTCTCGTCAGGTTTGTAAAAGATAACGATGCTCTGTTAAAAAGTTCATTTAGGGTAAACGCTATTTGCACGACTCTGGTATAGATATTGAAATCATCAACATCTGCAGTCGTCGTGACACCTTCATTTCTAATCAGCAAATGAAATTTCAAACATAAGGACGAGCACGTAAACCGTCATGTGCGCGTCGATGACACTAGATGATACTCAGCACTTTTGTCTACATCGCTTCAATATTGCTTCTTTATTTACGCAATAGAACACATAGAATTATTAACATTGGGTTCATTTTTGAATATCTGTATTCCATCTTCGACAGCAATCCACAGGGAGCCTTTAACTAGTCCGACAGACTTGGGATTATTTAGACCATCTGATGCATTCACTAGACGCCGTTTATACTTTAGATTGTTATTCAGTATAAAAACACAATGATGTCGACAGTCCGACACTAAAATATTTCCTTTCGCATCAGTACATATTCCGAAACATTCAAAGTCATTTTCTGGAGCATAACCGATTACCCCTTGAAACGATTCAATAATGGTACCGGATATGGGATTTCTCTTTTGAATAAGAGATGTTGTCGGCTGACCAAAAGCTTTTACGTAAAAAAAGTATATGCCTTCCTCAGTACTTAGAATTTCGTTTGGTATGTGGCAAATATTTTGATAAAATTCTATGCGACGAACTACCACCCCTTCTAAGTCCAAATGTATGAATGCATATTTATAACCTTGATCCTCTTGTACTGTAGATAGAAGTAAAACTATAATGCTATCTTCCATAGTGACACATGCGCAATGAGGAAAGAACGGTTGTTTTCCTGAATTGGCAAACAAAATTAGTCGATTCTCATTTACAAGTTGCATTATTTTTGTGTCTTTGATCAGTATGATAAACACACACTGGTGTCTCAACATGCCTATGTCACACACGTTTTCTGCATAAGTTTTCTCATCTAATGTATGATTAGTGATTTTATGTAATTTGTTACCGGAAATTATCCATGCATTTTTGTCTGAAATCGGCACGATTTTCGTAATGTGTTGGTACTTGTATGATCTATCGATACTGATCTTGTAAAACATTGAATATTCTTCATGTTTGTCATTACAATCTTTCTGTTGTGTATCGGTTTTGCCTTTTTTTATACAATTGGCTTCGGAACTATTATTTTTTGAGTCAGAATAACGCTGGTTTTCGGTCTGAATAGACACGTCACGACAGAGAGGCGGGTTTTGATGTTCACTTTTATCGATCTCATCACTTTTTGCTTCATTATTTTGACCGTGTGAAAAAATAAGTTGTCCGACTGACATTTCTTGGTCGTTTGGTCTGAAAGTGAATTGTTCAAGGAAATGCTTATGAGAATTCGCGGAAAGAAGACAAGACTTTATTTCTGTCAATATATTGACGACACTCCAAAATTCTAATTCCTGAAGATTAGTAGTATCTATTATCAAGAATGCTAATCGAACGTTTTCTATGCGATCCAATGTTTCTTGAATTGCTGTTTTCTTATTTGAGACTGTATCATTTAATTGCGTAAGAAGATCCTTTTTTAACATATCAACCCGTTTCTTCCTATTTTCCGTATGATACGCGATACTATGTTCAATCTCATCCCGTAAACCTAGAAGTCTATCTATAGACGATCCATTAAAAATTATCTCGTGTTCTTTTCTTAACACTAACCTCTTGAATTCATCACGAATGTTTGTTTCGGCATCTCGTATTTGACAAAAAATATGCTTTTGATGGAACTGGCCTAAACAATGGAAACAAACAAAATCCATACATTCTTTGCAGTAGAGCTGACAACTTTCTTCGTGGTGAAACCTACATCGCACTAGGTTGTTCGAGTCCATTTGGTGTTTCACTGATATATTATTCGCCATGATTACACCATTTATGTTAAAACTTGAATATTTTGTGCTTGTTATCATCATCTGATAACATGAAATAGTTAAATATTTTCGTTATCATAAAAATGAGCTTGATTTCTGATAATTTAAATCTATATATTCAGATAAGTATTTATGTGTGTGTTTGAATCAACCGTATACTAGAGATATCTATTTTATATATCTCTGGTTATACACAATCGAGTAATAGAAATAAATTTTATATAAATTTGAATATCAACCTGATGAGGAATATTTGATCATATTTTTTTTTATTTAAGATAAAAAATTGATACTGATAACATTTGGAAAGTAACGTTCATACCTTCGGAGTAGTTTTAGTTTAACCTAAGATAAGCTTTGATCAAATTTAGCAAAATATAATATATGTATATTCATAGTCCAATCGACGACTAATCATTTGCTAACGGGGTTTTAAATGCTTCGTCCATTTTAAAACAAATTATTTCTCGACTTTCGCTAGCAGACAATTATGAATCGTCTCGAATATTCCAAACCTGGATCTTCCCTTTTATGAATACCTCAAGAAAATTAAAACATCGAGAAAATACATCGAATGGAAAATTGTTGGATAACAGAAATACGTACTGAACTCCAGAGGAAAATTCAAACCAGAACGTCCCTTAACAAAAGAAAAAATCAATAGCTCTAACACATCAAACAAATCGAAAGCAACTCTCATATTCCTGACTTGGTTTATGCATTTTCTTATGGACTCTCATGCGCAACACGACGGGTGACACATGTGGAGCAGGATTTATGTACCCTTTTAAGTGATCAGCGATCACCCCAAATATTATGGGGTTCGTGTTCCTCAGTCTGTAGTTTGTTTATGTGCTGTGTTTTGTGTACTGTTGTTTTCCATCTAGTCGTTTCGGGGTTGTGTTTTGGGAAGGACATTGTCAGTTTGATTTCGATTTATTAATATTCCTTTGATATCTTTTGTCTTTTTTATGACCGGTATTTTAACTGTAGTTTTAAAAGTTTAAAAAAAGAAAGTAGTATGAAGGATCTGTATATAATATAAATTAAAGCAACAACATTTGGAGCAGCGTAAACTGCTGGACACCTTTTTTGTCATGCTTAAGAGGATTTAAAATCAAACGTTGTTCAAATCTTACTTTAAGTACACTTATGATGGACAAATCATGTTAAACACAATAAAAACAAATACATCAGTCGAAAAAGAAACTGTACTAATATAAAAAGAAATGCATGAATTACGCTCCTTTGAATTGTACATCTGTTTTAGTTGAGGAGCTAAAGACACCAGAGGAACATTCAAATATTTTGAAAATGAACAGACAAACAAACAATAGTAAACAACTCACAACATAGAAAACAAGAGACTGAGAAACACAAACCGAATCATAAAGTGTGTGGTGATCTCTGGTAATCCGGAAGGGTACGAATATCCTGATCCACATGTTGCACTCTTCGTCTTGGAAATCTAATCACAAACCTGGTAATAAGTCTAATTATGAAAAGGGTGCGGTATTCAAATCAAATCAACAATAGTAATACATGTAGTATCAATTAAAATCTATGAAACGCTATTTCATAACGGTCAACCAAGTCGTGATGGTGTCTTTAAAGCTTACGAAAGATGACTTCAATATCAACGCGTGGGACTCTTGGTTTAGTATGTTCCTTAGCAACCCTTTATCAAGGAAATTGTGATAGGAAATACAAGCCCTGGAATATCGTGTCAACTGGGAGATAGATACTCCGTATGCAGGCCTTACTAAAATATGGTTCTACATAGAAATGGAAAGTTCACAATTCGAAGCTGAAATCATCACGTCTGTCGTAAAGTTTTGTTTTCAACCGGCCCCCATTATCAATGTAATGTCTAGATGTAAGTCAAGATATGAGGCAGGCTTAACTGTATCTGTTATATCCTTTATCTCAAGTTCGATGGGATAGATTCGTTCAACATAGTCACCAAATTTAGTGAGATCATTTGCTGACAACGCCAACGTATATTTGGGTATAAAATTAGTTTACAGAGTGTATTGTGTTATTCGTTATTGTATGTATTTGCATCAGAATATCAATGCAATGTTTGCCACTTAAAGATAAAAAAAGGGGGGTGAGTTACCGAAGGTATTCATATTCAAAGTGGAAAACAAACTGGCAATAAAAATAAAACACTAATTATAATAAAAGACAAACAACAAGTACACAAAGCCCAACATGGAAAACTAAACACTGAGCAGCAAGATAAGCAAGTAGTCATTTTCCAGGATAATGCAATTTTCATTTGTGTGAACTATACAAGCAATTACATGCATGTGAACTATTGAGATTTGAAAATAGTAAAATTTTAGAATATTTTGATGGCAGATCTTTTCTCCATCTCATGTAGATAATTCAATACAGAAATAAAACAGAATTACAAATAATCACAATTTTATTTAAATTAATTATAAATAACAATAACAACAGAGACATTAAATAAATATGAATCACATTTATAAAATATTCATTCACTTACAACATTTGCAAAAATAAAATATAACTTTGATTTGAATCGATCAATGAAAACATATTTACAATATTATGCATACAATCATATGTGTGAAAAAGGTATGGGTATCACATAAAAACGTTGATTCAGAGGAACATTTATAATACTACAATGAAAGTGTGAACAGATACATAGATAAATAATCATTCTGTCCAATTTAGGGATTCATCAAAATTCCCTTTGAATAGAAATTATTATTTAGAATGAAAGACAAAGGTTTTGGACTAGAGTTTTATCTATAATTCACTTTTTTCTCCTTCTGATGAAGAACCAGACCCTTGATATACTTTACTGACAATAGGATTAGCAATGTCTTCTAAGGATTTCTTCTGTTCTTTAAGTTCTTCTAACGAAGGATCTGAATTATTTTCCAACCATTTAATTTTTTCTTCAATCGCATTTTCAATGGTTGACTTGTCGTCATCTGTCAGTTTTCCACCTAATTTTTCTTTATCACCGATTTGATTTTTGAGGTTATAGGTCAAACTTTCAAGTTCATTTTTAGCATCAACTTTTTCTTTTATAGCCTTATCTTCATCTGCAAATTTTTCAGCATCATTTATCATACGATCAATATCTTGTTGTGAAAGTCTGTTATCATCCTTTTGAATAACAATATTGTTTTTCTTACCCGTACCTTTATCTTCTGCACTTACTTCTAAAATCCCGTTAGCATCAACAGCGAACGTGACTTCGATCTGTGGTATTCCTCGTGGAGCTGGTGGGATTCCAGTCAAATCAAATTTTCCCAATATGTGATTGTCTTTTGTCATTGTTCTTTCACCTTCAAAAATCTGTATTGTTACGGCATTTTGGTTATCGGCTGCTGTTGAAAATATTTGTGATCTTTTTGTTGGTATTTGGGTGTTTCGCGGGATCAGTTTTGTCATGACACCACCAACGGTTTCAATACCAAGTGTTAGGGGATTAACATCCATCAATAACAGTTTTCCGGTCTCTTCCTCTCCACTCAGGATGCCACCTTGAACAGCGGCACCAAAAGCCACAGCCTCATCTGGATTTACCCCTCTGTTTGGCTCCTATAAAATTATAAATTTGAAATGACCTAACATTAAATATCTTTTTTGTCTTGATCATGTTGACCTTATTTTTCGTTGTTGGGATATACAAATACCCGACCACGTCCACTCTGTGTTTTTGTTATATTTATTTCTATTTGTATCCATCGGATAATTTACGGTTTTTTAACTGATTTTTTTATAGTTTTTTCTTATATTGTACTGTTACACCACTATCCCATTTTAGGGGGAGGGTTTGGTATCCCGCTAACATGTTTAACCCCCGCCACATTCTAAATGTATGTGCCTGTCCCAAGTCAGGAGCCTGTAATTCATTGGTTGTCGTTTTTCATTCATTTGTTGTACATAAATTAGGCCGTTTGTTTTTTCGTTTGAATTGTTTTACATTTGTCATTATGGGGCCTTTTATAGCTGTTTATGCTGTATGGGCTTTGCTCATTGTTGAAGGCCGTACCGTGACCTATAATTGTTAATTTCTGTGTCATTTGGTCTCTTGTGGAGAGTTGTCTCATTTGCAATCATACCACATCTTCTTTTTTATATTTATATGGTTCCGGCTAAATTTTTTTTTACATAGCTCTTCAAATGTTTCGGTTCACATTAATTTTTGGCTTTAAAATATTAGATCTTGAGCAATCCTGGTGAAGGTAAATAAAGAAAAGCGTTTTGGTTGCATGAAATTTGAAACGTGTTGTTTTCATATTATTAAAGAAAATGCAAACAACATAGAAACTTCTTGAGAACATTTTCTTTTTTAAACAAATATATATATATAGAACCCCTTAAAAAATATGAAAAGATGATAAGATTAATAAGAACAAAAACAAACACTCACCTTGCCGCTAAAGTAGTCTTTGAGAAGTTGCTGAACTTTAGGAATTCGTGTAGAACCACCAACAAGGACTACTTCGTCAATATCAGATTTCTTCATGTTGGCGTCATCTAATACTTTCTGTACTGGTTTCATGGTAGATTTGAATAAATCCTGAAAGACAAAGTTTCATATTCATTAATACAATAGGTTCCTTGTCTACATTAATTTGTTGTGGTTGGCAAATTGAATGTATTAGAAAATTTGTATTAAGAAGTGAAATAAAAAAAAAGCCGAATTTTCTATTCAAGAAAAAAACATTCTACATTTTCATTAGCTTAATTTGACCCCATGCTTAGCCTGTACAGTACCAAAATTCGATAAAAAGTTTAAAATGCACCATTGATTGATAAATTGTTCTTCCCTCAACGTCTAGTGACAAATGTTTCATGCATATCCTTTTCGATCTTTTCAAATGTAATTTAGCATACACAAAAGAATTTTAATTGTCTGAAGAGTTGCAATTCTAATCTCTTTCGTCCTATATTGCAGAATCGGTTAATGCATAATTAAGGGTTTTTTTCTACGAGCATGCCAGTGTAACAAAAAGTTTACTATTTACATGGTGTATGTCAATATTCTCAAATCTGTTATGATATACATAAAAAAGAAGATGTGAAGGACAGATTGTCAATGAGACAACTCTCCACAAGACACCCACATGACACCGAAATAACAACTATATTATGTCTAACCATACAGCCTTCAACAATGAACAAAGCCCATACCATATAGTTACCTATAAAAAAAACGAAATGACAAATGTAAAACAATTCGCACTTAATGCTGGTGTCTGTTATATGGTCGAGTTGTTGTCTCTTTGGCACATTACCCATTTCCATTCTCAATTTTATTAAATTTCAAAACTTACCATATTTAATTCTTCAAACTTGGCCCTAGAGAGTGTTTCTGAGAAATCATTTCCTTCAAATAATGATTCAATTTCTACTCTTGTTTGATGTGCAGACGACAGGGCTCTTTTAGCTTTTTCGACCTCACGTCTCAGTTTCTGCATGGCATGTTTATCTTTTCTCATGTCTTTTCCTGTTTTCTTTTTATAGACTTTTATAAAATGTTCCATAACTCTCTGGTCAAAATCTTCTCCTCCCAAATGTGTATCGCCATTCGTTGCTATGACTTCGAATATTCCATTATCGATCGTTAAGATGGAGACATCAAAAGTTCCTCCTCCAAGATCAAACACAAGAACATTTTTCTCCCCTTTCTTATCAAGTCCATAAGCAATAGCTGCTGCAGTTCTGAAAAGTAAGAGGATATCAATGCAATGCACAACGAATCAAATATAAAGGATCTGTCATATTCCAGAAAATGTTTCTGAAGATCCTTTTTTATATTATTAATGATACTGCTACTTTAGTTATAGGTGTTATTCGGTGATTGTTATCTGTAGTGGCTTTGCTGTCAAATAATTTATTATTTGCTGAAATTAAATAATAACAGAAAAATATTGTGAGAGGAGTATATAAAGTTTAGATTTTATCTACAATGTAAATAAAGATTTGGTAAGTGGTAACTTATGTTTAACCCCATAACTTAGAGCGGCTACATAATCCTTGTTCAAAAATAGAGTTACTTTTCTTTGATTATACAATACTAGCATATTATACTTACGGTTCGTTGATGATTCTCATAACATTGAGACCAGCAATCCTTCCAGCGTCTTTAGTGGCCTGTCGCTGGGCGTCGTTGAAGTAAGCCGGGACAGTAACAACAGCATTGGTCACCCTTTTACCAAGATAGCCCTCAGCAATGTCCTTCATCTTACCCAAGACCATTGCAGATATTTCCTCTGGTGCGAACACTTTCAAAGAATCTCCAACTTTAGCTTGTATATGTGGCTTGTTTTTCTTATTGACGACTTTAAATGGATAATGTTTGATGTCTTTCTGTACAGCTTCATCATTCCATTCTCGACCAATCAGACGCTTGACGTCAAATATCGTATGTTCAGGGTTGGTTGTCAGCTGGTTTTTAGCTGCATCTCCTATAAGACGATCGCCTTCTTCAGTAAACGCTACGTAAGACGGAGTGATTCTGTTTCCCTGGTCATTTGCGATTATTTCAACTCTTCCATTTTTGAAAACGCCAACACTAAAATAAAGAAACTCGATTTTATATAATAGATTCATCATATAGTGTAGCAGTGATGCTAAATTGTGTTAGTTTTGCATGTCCCTGTAACCTTCTATTGATATATTATATGTGAAAATCATATTTGATGAAGTGAAAAAAAAACAGGAAAAAAGCGGAAGCCGTGGTGTTGTTTGTTAAAGTTCGAGTTTTGGGGGATATATCAATGGAATCCAATCAGAAAAAAATGGATTGTTAATGGAAAGAACATCATTAATATATCTGAAAGTGAAATTAAACGGTCTGGCTTCTTTGGTCTTTCTTGTTTTGACAAGTGTCTGAAGGAACTCCAATTCATATGAAAGTAAGAAGAGGTAGACAAGGAGATGCGCACAGTTTGTTCCCATAGGAAAGCTGAAAATTTATAAAATCTTGAAATTAGGCACTGTAAATGCTTTGAACACGGTTTTCATAATGAAATATTATAATAAAGGAAAAAATAGTAATTGTTATGACTTTGAACTTACCAAGAATAAGTAGTTCCAAGATCTATACCAATAACTGTTCCAATATCCTCGTCTTTTGCCATTGCGCATGACAGGAACACAAGCACACTAACTCCAATTATAAGAAACTTCATCATGTGCATGTCTATAAGAGAGGAAATAAAATACACATAATTTTTTTTTTCTAATTAACATCTTCGAAGAAAATGTTGAACATGATGGTATTGAGAATTTTACAATAACTTCAAAAAAGTTACTTGAACACATATCTAGCATATACAATTTTAGGTTGAGATTTGTTCGTTTCTTCATTAAATAAAATCGACCAATATTTGATCCAAAACTTTGAAATTCCATATACGTAATATATTCAATTCAATTCAATTCAAATATTCATTGTCACTTAAAATATTAACAATGAGTTTGTGACAAATTATATAAACATACCATTGGCGGATCCAGGGAGGGGAGGTGTATTCCGGGGGTTGGACCCCCTTTTTTTGGCCGATCAATGCATTTGAATGGGGACATATAGTTGGAACCCCCCCCCCCCTTTAAAATGGCTGGATCCGCCCCTGCATACACAAAATACATTTCACAGACAAAACCATAAGAAGCGGCTGAAACCTCGAGGAAAACATATTATAGAAATATAGAAAAGTTATATATATATATAACATGTATAATGATACATGTAATACAATATGCACTCACTTATTTGTATTTAGTTTTAAATGATATTTTGTTTACGGTGTGGTCTTTAAGTATACACCATAATAAAATATATACAACTCCTAATGATTTAAAAAAAAATGTTGAAATAATTATATAATCGCGAATGTCCAATGGTAGATTATTCTATTTTAGAGCTTTTCGTTTAGTTACGGACCTAATTTATCTACATGTATATCAGGTGGTACACGAAATATGGGATGATATATTCTTGATATTTTCAAATCATCAAACTTCCCTAACAAATATTCCTTTACAACTTTTAAAGGTATTCGGTTTTTATAAAACTGAAATATCCCCAAGAAAAAAAAAACATATCTAAATAGTGAACTGAAGAACCGAATACCTTCTGTAACAAAAATAAAAATCAAATTCAATTTTACCTGTATTTTCAATGATGAGAACCATCATAGTCTATGTTCGTCCTGAAATTGCATGAAATATTTGCCACTGAACTTTAAGCAATATTAACTAATCGTATATAATTATACTATGTAATATATGTACTTACTGTGAGATGTTAAATCAGGTTTTGTAATTATTTAACAGTTTAGGTATACTAATTTCTTTCTTCCGGTAAACAATAAAATAGTTGAAGTCTGAGGTTGAAGATCTCCGGTATAGGTTGATTGAATTGTAAGCTTTGTATCAAAGGTGAATAAAATAATATGAATTTGCATTTGATTTTATACTAAATTATTTCTCATAGTACTTAGTATAAGTTGTCGTGTCATTTATTTATTTGTCGTAATCATTTTCGTAGTAAATTCATTAAGTATACGTGTTATTGATAAGTACACGTGTTATTTAAATTCTATACGCCGGTAAAATGTAAACAAACAAAAGTTGCATCATTCAGTATAGAAAGCTGACGTAATACATCAATATATTAGATATCTATTTTTAGATCGGAGTGAATTATTACCTAGAAAATTTTATGCGCATTTCTATAAAGCTGGTCACCCAGTCAACAGGCTTAAACTAAAGCTTGTTTTTCATTAAAGAAAATGGAACTTTTAAAATAAAACAGAGGTATAGAAAAATCTAGAAATATCATAAGTAACTGTATATAGCATATTTATATACAATCTTGACAATCTTGATATCGGGATTTCCCATAGTTTAAATAGAGAAAAATTAAATAGGTCAATGTAAAGGTAAAAATATCAACTAGAAAATACTAGTTGATCTATTGGAACATTTGATCTATTGGAACATTTGATCTTCTTTTCAAATTTGTCGAATCAATTATGTACAGTCAAACATATAATACTATACACTGCACAGTCAATAGCATTTTTTTTTATACTTTAGATATATTTTCTTTTTTTTTAGGCTAGAAATAACAGAAAGCATGCGTATACATGTATATGCAATACAATTAAAGTATATTGAAAATTAGACAGGCATTTCGGGGGCATGTACCCGTCTTTTTTGTGTTTACATTCTTAAGCGCACAATCTTAAATTATATCGTTGTTAATACATGTCCCCACCGCAACCCATGGCCACCATCTTATTTCTGAATAATTCGAGAAGTGGGATGCACGTTTAAATTAAATCTTAACTCGTTAAATGTGATGTGTCACTTAATTTAACCTGTTAAGCTGTTTAATGTGATCTTAAGGAAGCTTGAAAGTGAACGGAAATTGTGGTTCCATATAACGACATTTTGAAGCTGCAGTTGTGATGTGTCATGAAAAAATATCTTTCATAATATAAGTTCCAAGTGAAAAAAAATATTCTGTAGTACATGTATTATTCTCACTGGAACACATACAGTCAAACGGAACTAAGGGTATAAAACATCCAACTGGAACTTACATGGCATTGTTTACAATGAAGGTTCGTGTAGAACTGGCACGCCCCCTTTATATATAGGAAAAATTTGGTAGATTATATATATAAGGATTCAATGAAGCAAGACTGGAGTAGCCCCCTTAGGTCAGTCAGCGCCCCCCACCCCACTTTTATAAAGTTCTGGCCATGATCCGCCAATGTGATATCTGTGTTCTATAGGGCGGAGTGATATTTTTATAAAGAAGGATTTATCTCTCCCTAAAGACCCAGTCCCACTAGACCACGATTGCACCACGTTCACCGCGATCTAAAATAAATTCCGATCGTGGTGAGGTCGCGGTATGAGCGGCATGAAAATGTATATTTTCATTGCTTTCACGATGCTACTACGTTCTCATTACGCTTCTACGACGATCCTTCTACGATTATACCACGTTCTCACCGCGCTTATTCTGCGACCTCACAACGCTTATAAGATCTTTCTACGCTCATCACGTTCTCACCACGACCCGATACCACGAGCTATCCACTAACCACGCTTCTACTGCGATTATAGTACGTTCTTACCACGATTAATATTATACTACGTTCATAACGCGATCTTACTATGTTCTCAGCAATAACGTCAACATCATGTTCCAAATCAATACAGTTCCATTCCTTCTGTTTCTGTTTAATACGTAGATTTCTCAGAAACAATACAGTCATGCCACCAAAATCGACTAAAACACGTGGGTGTGGTGGTAGGGGTTGACGTAGAGGCAAAGGGAGCTCTGATAGTAACGAATCCTGATCCAGCAGAGATGTCGGACCGACCAATCCAACCTAAATTACAACCTATTGCTGGTCCATCAAACTAAAATGACGATATTTTAATGAACAAAAGCAGAGATGACACAGATGTGTCAATAGATATAGGAAGATGTGGTATGAGTGTCAATGAGACAACTCTCCATCCAAGTAACAATTTATAAAAGTAAACCATTATAGGCCAAGGTACTGCCTTCTACACGGAACCTTGGCTCACACCGAACAGCAAGCTATATGGGACCCCAAAATTAATAGTGTGAAACCATTCAAACAGGAAAACCAACGGTCTAATCTATATAAAAACGAGAAGCATGGTTGAGCCGTTAGAGAAAAAGAAGTCCTAATTACATACAGACAAATAAAACCTGTAGAGATTTAATATATTTTAAGTGAAAATGACAATGAGAATGATGGTCATAGTATGAACGTAGTGATGTCGTAAGAAGAGCGTGATGAGGACGACAAGGGCGTACTACAATCGTACTGTGGTCTTGAACTGCGAGTTGTAAACGTGGTATGATCGTAGTGGAAGCGTAGTTAGGTCGCGGTGAGAACGTGATGGTCGTAGTGAGGTCATAATAACGTCGCTGTGAGATCGTAGCGCTGTCTCTCCGAATAGAATCACGCTTTCGCTCGCTCTCGCTACGATGGTACAGCGACCTTTGCGATCTTACCACGACATAAGTGCGCTCTCACTACGCTTCTAATACGACCTGATTTCACCACGACCGCACCACGATTGTTTTGAACATGTTCAAAGTTTGTCACGCTCATCACGATCTTGAAGACCTCACCACGACCGTGATACGATTTGTTTTTAATTTTTAAGACATATAAACTAAATATTTCCTGTATACAATTACCTTAGTCGTCCAAGTACAGGCTAAGGGTCCCTGTTTACAAAATGAACCATCTATCCTGGGTTAATAGAAGGCTATAAAAATGTAGTCCACTTATTACCTTGGATATACAATTCGTGTAAAAACTATATCCATACAATGTTAGAAGCATCTAACAGTTCTATTCTTTAATTTCAAAATAGTATAAGTAAATAATAAGATATTCACACTAAAGATGTGCATTTACTACAATAAACATGATAGGCTAAATTACATTTTTTTTCTATGTTTGTATAAATAGATAAAATCTGTATTCTTATACGATAAACCATAAAAAATGTACTTTGACTCATGACAAGCTTAATACTATATTTACTGTCTAAATTTTCCTTATAACCGACTCCAATTTTGTCTTCTCAATGATGTCAACGCCTTTCAAAAGAAATCAAAATTTAGATTAATTTTCAAGTTTTGTTTCCAGATTTTATAAATATCTTGCGGTGCTTTAGGCGTTTTGTCAAATTTTATTGAATTCCTAATTTTCCATAGTGTCAATTTAAAATATATGATAATTATGTTTAAAAAATTATCATATTTTAATTCTTTTCGTGTTTTTACCTAATAGAATGTCCTTTTCAACAAAAGGATTATTTATTGGAGATTTTTTTAAATTAACTGTGATGTACTACACCTGAAAAATAAGTGTTGCAGGGTTTCTATATCACTGTCATTTTGACAAATGTGGCATTTTCCATTTGATATCTTCATTTTGTTTTAATCTTTCTTCAGTATATAAAGTATTGTGCATGGATCTCCATTGAAATTCTTTTACTTTATTTTCAATTTTCAAATGTTCTTATCCCGACCATATATTTTCTCGAGGTATATTTGTTCCAAATAAGTACATAAATCACTAAAAGTTCATTGTCTATAACATCCATTCCTTGAATTCACATACTTCCATTTGCATTTCACTTGACTTCTAAATTCTTTAGAAGTTGTATGCGGCAGATATGTATTTTGTAACAGAAGTCTCTATATAGCCAGTGACTCAATATTCATCTTCTGGGTTTTGCTGAGGTTTTGCAGATTGCAGAAAACTGAAAAATCAAGCAAAAGTGCTACAATGTTTTGGTTGATGTTAAAGAGTTGTTCCCATCCTTTGCAGCCTATGATATTTGTGACCAGGACTTTGAGAGGAAGGAAATACTTCATACGAGTTTCCCTTAAAGCTGGACAAAATGTAAAGACGTGCATTAAATCTTCGTCCTCCCTATGGCACAGCAGACATGTTGCATTTTGTCGGCCTGTACCAAGTATGTATCAGTGAGCATACTAGCTTTGATCATGCTTTTCCGTACGACTAATAAGCTCTGTGATGCGAATTCCCAGACTGGGTGAACAATACCTATCTCTAAGATGGTTGTGTTAAGGAATCTCAATGAGGATTTTGCATCTGCCGTTTCTTGTAGTTCAGAGGTCCAGTATTTGTTGATTGTGGATCTCAGGCTTTTTTCCATACAACTTTTGAAGGCAGTTTTCTACTGGAGTCAAGAATGTTTGGCAGGTTGTATTGTTGTACCAATAAGATTGATTGATGAAAGAAGCTTTTAGGATTTTTGGAATTGACGGATATTTGTCTTTTAAGAATTTCCATAATTTAGAGTTGTCACAAGATAGAATTCCATGTAAGAGAGTCAGTTTCTTTCTGTGGATTTCTCCTTCTACATGTAGGACACCCAATAGTAAATAAATGACAGGTATAGCCGTTCTTTTAAAGAATGATTGTATGGATCTAAGAGTTTCTTTGTGAAACTTTTCCAGTAGTTCCATTTGAGCATTGGTAAGACTTCTAAGCCATATACGAGTCTAGGCAATACATAGCTTTTGTATATTGTAACGGAGATTTTGGGATTTAAGCCGTTGGTTCCATGTAGACCTGAGTTCATTAGAGTTCTTCTTGCAGATTTGATGCGTTCCTCTATGTTGATATCACATTCATTTCTAGCTGTTCGTTTTATACCCAGATGTACAATTTCTTCAGAAGCAGACTTGGGGTAATTGTAATTGTAATCATTAATCAGCTGTAATTGATTACAATTTTTCAAGTAATCAGTGTAATCATTAATCAGCCAAAAATCTGATTACATGTAATTTAATTTAATCAATTACTTTTCAAAATACCCTGTAATCATGATTACTTTTTGATTACTTCTGATTACAATGAAAAAAATCTAAAATTGTGTTTTGGTCATTAAATGAACCTCTTTGTTATTCATATTTGATAAATTTTTAACATACTAAAATGGTTTGGTTACTTTACGCATGTCTACTTCAGTAAAAAATAAACTGTTACAGTATTGAAAAGTCATCTTTAGCCTAAGCAGAGACATATAATACAATTATATACCTTTTATCTTGGTAAAAGATATTGTACATACATGTATATTCATCATTTTATAATGATCTTCATATTAATATTTGATAATAACTGTAATATATTCAAGTAATACTTTTCTTTAACCCTGAATTATAATCTTTTGTTAATGTTTGTGATTTTTATCAACTTTGAATTGACAGGTAGGAGACTAATTAAGGTTTGTTTTTATTGCAATTACAAATTGAGTATAGCTGTAGGGAAATATATATGATAAAAGATAAATCAGACATGAACATTTATCTAATTAGCAAAAGCTAACAAATATGTTGTTTAATTTTTGTTTGTATTTGGACATGTAAAATGCAATGATTTTTAGTACTTATATATTGTTTACAATTTGATTAAACACTTCTATTCAAATTTAACATAGTTTTAACTGGTAACTTTATTTCATCCATACTTAAACTTCCATAAACTGCAACTTGGAATACATATAAATTATGAAAGAGGTCAAAAGACAACAAAAAACTCTTGATTATGATTTATCTTTATTAAATTTAATTCAAAATAATTCAGAGATCATTGGTGATAAAATGTAATGTATATATATGTAGTGAAATTTGGTGTTTATTTAAATAAATGAAGTGAAATTTGGTGTTTATTTAAATAAATGAAGTTTAATTTGAAGTTATCATTTTATAATTGAACCAATTAAAATACTTTCTCAAAAATGCTATAGTGTTATTGAACGTTTATTCATTCACATCATTCAAAATGTGTTGTTTTTAAATTCATTGTAATCATGATTACTTTGCCAATGTAATCATTAATTTAATCAGATACTTTCAGAAATGATGTAATCATTAATTTAATCGTACAAATGACAAAGTAATTGTAATTTAATCAATTACATTGAAAGTAATCGGACCCATCTCTGTTCAGAAGCAGAAATTACCTTTCCTGACATGTTCCAGGAGTAAGGCTTGGGATTTTTTGATGATTTATAGTGAATAATTTTGGATTTAGTTATGAATAGTATACTGATGTTGATTTGCATATCTCTGTAGAATGTTAAGCATCACCTGAAGTTCTTCTGGATTTGAGCTCAGTAGTGCTACATCATCAGCACACGTTGGTGCACCACAGTATATTGTGCCTAATATAAAGCCTATAAAGAGTTTTCTTACAGTTCTTTAAGAAGATCTTCAACAAATATTTTATATAGGTGGGTTAATAAAATACCCCTTGTCTAACTCCTTGTTGGATGTTAAAGCTGTCACTGAATTCTCCCTGCCATTTAACTTTGGAGGTAAAGACCGCTGTAGAAGTCTTTGATTAGTAACCATATATCAGGGTGTTCCACGGTCGAGAAGCTTGTCAAGAAGAATGGTATGTTGGACGACATCAAAAGCTGATTGGACGTCGACAGTAGCAAGATATAAGGATAATGCACTGCTTATTTTACATTTACACTCTGAGATAATTAGACTTGCGAAGAGTGGCCAAAGACCTGCAGTAAATCCAAATTGTAAGTCAGTATCGGCGTTGATAAAGAGTTTGCCAAGAATGCAGAACTCGTGTAGCCACGGTAACTATTAACCAGAGATGGATTTTTTCCTTCTTTAAGACTAGCGTCAAGATTCCTGATTTGAAGTCAACTGGGACTTTTCTTTCCTGCAAGATTTTATTGAAAATTTTTGTCAGCACTGGTACCACGGTATGTTGAGCATATTTTAGATGTTCTGCACAGATACCGTGTTCGTCCGCTGATTTTCCTGTGTTTATAAGTACTCAATTGCTTGTTTTACTTCCTTTTCTGTGTATGTCAATTGATGGCATAGTCTGACTGAATGTTTCCTTGAGCAACTATTTTCTGTCTTATTTGGCAGAGTTCCAGATATGCGTTGTCATATGAGTTCTCTTTTGGAAGGCTGAGATCTTCGTAGTAGTTTGGGAAGAGAAGTCAAATTTACCGTCAATTTCCAAGCCAGATGTTTCCGTTTTAGATTTTGATTTATTTCTATTAATGAGTTTGAAGAAGAGTTCAGATGAAGGATTGTGTCAATAATTTGCTCATATAGCTTTCTCCTGTCAATTGCATGTTCTTGTCTTTGTGATGCAGCTACGGAGTTTCTTTTCAATTTTGAGATCTTGCTTGCTTTGATGATTTTCTGGTTTGCCCAGAGCTTTCCATGTAGAATAGAGCAGTTTGCAGGTTTTGAGATGTTTCCTGACTTTCGGTGAGGCTTTCCATTTTGGACCTTTTAGCTTGGTCATTTTTGTTTGGACTGCCAGATGCGAAGCTTTTAACAGAATAGATGTCAGAGTTTTAATGCTCTCTGAGGTTGTTTTGTCTTCCCTAATGTCAGTTAGTTTTTCTGAGATAGTATCCCGGTACAGTTGTTCATCAATCTCGTTTCATTTCAGTCTTTGAACAGTCTTTTTATTTTGATAAGAAAAAAATTTCAAGCAGAGGGACAGCAATATTGGTGACCATTGAGACAGGTACATGAGAGGAGACATTAGATGATGTATTTTCCCAGATCTTATGATTACAATAAATATCCTTGTTGTTGGTCAGTATGTAGTCAATTTGAGAAGAAGATTGCCCTGAATGGTGGAAGAATGTTTTTTGTTCACCATAATTTCCGACAGTAAATAGGTCCATTTCCAGAACAAATTGTTTCAAAAGCTGATCATGTTTGTTATTCCTACAGTACTAGTAGCAAGAGTACCATTTAGATCTCCACAGACAATTACTTGGTAAGTTGATTGATATTTCTTTATAATTGAGCGGATTATATCCAAACAGTCGCCATATTCATACTGTGAATCGGTTTCCCTTGTTGGCATGTAAGGGGTACCACGATTACTCGGGATATTACGTTTTTCTCGTATTTCTCGGGAAATCGTGATACATGAAAGTGTTAAATAATTAAGCAGATATTCCAATTTGAGTGTATAAAATAGCGACAATTCTTTCGTTTCCGTCTGGAAGTACAGAACCTGATACGAAAATGAAGACATTCACATAGTTTCTTTCCCCTAATCTCATTGATCCCGCAAGAGCCACATGCACATGTTTGTGACACAGATAAACATTCAGAATGATTTTAAGTAAACTTTGTCTGTCTGATCATGACTATCTTGTGTTCGTATCTTTGATTTTTTTCAGTAAGTTTATTATAAATATTGGGGGGGGGTTTCCCTTCGATTTCCTTACTTTAAGAAACATCAGTATTGCTTGAACCTGAAAGCAACTTTTATGCAAAAATAAGCTGAGATTGCTGTTCGGGGTGAGCCAAGGCTAGCTCTGTCTTGAAGGCTGTACTTTGACCTATAATTGTTAACATTAAATACATTGTGACGGTGGACTTTTTCTCAAATGATATAGCTAAAATTACCTGTTTTCCTTCGATTTTCTTACTTTAAGAAAGATCAGTTTTGCTGGATCCTTGGATCAATTTTCATGCAAACAATTATTATCTGTATTTTCTGTATTTAAAAATATTTTTTTTAGAAACTGGTAAGTTCAAAAAACATATAAAGCAAGATTATAAAACGCAAGATATTTTTTTTTGATCGAGGATCTTGAATTTCAATATTGTTGAAAGCTGAACAGACATGTATATAACTACAACCAGGGACTTTCTATACTAGTCTAGTATATAATTAGTATAGAAAGTCCCTGCTACAACGAAAGGGAGTGTTTACCTACTAAGGCATTGACCATAATCTGATAATGTTCTCTTACGATCGGAAAACTTAAAAAAAAACGATCCAACAGCTGATTCAGCCGGTAACGAATTTCCGATATCTTAAAAGATTCACAATACAAAAGGAACTTCCTCTGCTTAAATAATTGAGCCCCCAAATAAATGTGAATAGTTAAGTTTTTATTCAAAATTATAGAAATCAAAGTTTCATATGTGTTCTCATATGAATACTGACCCCCTCAATACTGAATAACAGACGGACGGCCACACGAAAAAAAATAAAACAAATACTGAAACGGTTTACTTTAGATAAAAAATCCCAATAATGACAGACATATCCCGTATCATGATAACACTGTTAAAACTGTTAACTTGTGTTGTTTATAATATAAATTCAAGTTCTTCGTGTACACATATATTGTCAATATTTTTATTTTTTGACTTCAAAAAAAAATTTTGGTTTAGAAAATTCAGGGGAGGCTGTTGCCTCCCCTGCCTGCCTCCCCTGCCTCATAGGTAGTTACGGCCCTGGTATGGATAGTCGACCTTCCAATGGATAGAAACAAGTGCCTGTGGTTCCAACTATATGTGCCTTGATCGTCAAAAAAAGGGGGGATTCCAACCCCCCCCCCCCCCCGAACTCTCCCCCTGCATGCCCTGGATCTCATTATGCCACTGAGAATGTTAATGGGTTAAACATGCATGTGAGCACTTAACCCTTCCCTAACAGAGAAGGTCCTGATCCTGAAATCCCGGCTTAAAAACATGAAATCCTGAGGACCTAAATTTAGAAAAATTTAAATCCAGAAATGCTGAAGTTGTAAAAAAGAATTCCTGGATCCTGAAAGGGTAAATCCCGAAATCCCAAACTTAAAAACACCCAATCCCAACGTCACGAAAAAGGTCCTGCTCCCCCATAAGTAGACACTCTAAATTATTAGCAAGGAGCTGTGTTGAAGACTCATTGGTGGCCTTCTTTTTTTCCTGTCCTTTGGTCACCTTGTTGTCTCTTTGACACATTGCCCATTTCCCTTCTCAATTTTTAGATCTACTTAAACAAATCACATTTTACTGATATAGGCAGTACGGCTGTCACTCTTTTAATATAGAAGTGATTGCCCATCCTCTTAATGAGGATTTTTTTTTTACCCTCTTTTGTGTTGTGAGCAAAATCCACTGAAGATAAAGAGAAATTAAACAGACTAAAATGATCAGTAAAGCTGCCTTTGTCAAATATGCACACCAAGGTGAGCAAGCAAATCAGTTTCTTTATAGAGCCTCTAGTCTTCAAATGCACGTTTATCTAAACGAATTACACAACCTGAATTGTTTTAAAAGCATGAAAAGAAACTGTTGAGCAGGGGTGGGTTATCTTTCTTTGACTTTTCTGTACTTATGAAAACAAACTTTTATTATGTTGCTGTGCTCACCAATTCTACTGACTCACTTATTAGGGTCTGATGGTTACATTTAAATGTAATAAAATTGTTTTCTGGGTTCATTTTTAATCATATTTCACTTTACAAAAGCAAGTAAATTGCAAGTTGGCAAATTTTGTATCCTATCCATCTGGAAATACCAAATCTGGATGCAACACTTGCAAAGAAGTTACATGTTGCAGTTTCATATCTGTCAAGTCTAGCAGCTACTCCTTCTATAACAGCTGTAATCCTATTTGCACTCAGACGACCTCCAGTCCAGGATTCAAGTCTTCTAGCAGCTCTTCTTGCTAGTGATCCATTTCTTCTCAGGTCTCTTGCCAGTTTTTTCAAAACCAATTTAGTTAGTCTTATTTTACCCCATCTTAAAATGAAAAAAAAACACAAATTTTTAGAATATTTATTTTTATCATGTTTATAGGCCTGTTCACAGGAGATACCGGTACCAGTATTATGGTAAACAGTCATCTGTCTGTCCGTCCTACTTCAACATTTCAGACAATATCTCAAAAACACTTGAAATAATTTTCATGAAACTGTGATTAGTTATTTATATCTATTAACCATGTTGACCTAAGCTAGCTTTCCATTATAATGAATTTCAGATTTTTAGTTTCCGAGTTATTCATAAAAAAGGGGGTAGTATCCAGTTTTCAGACAACAACTCAAAAATGCTTTGAGCAGTTTTGGTTAAACTTTGGTGACTGGTTTATATTTGCTAGAATAAGCTCCTTTTAGTTTTTATTTTAAATTTTTGATATGACAGTAATGGAACTTTATTTTTTTGAAAAATGGACAGGAGTATCATGCACTCATGGTGCAGCTCTTTATTTATCCTTCACCTACCTTAACTTTGGGAACAGTATCTCATTAATATCCAGTCATGTTTTTATATTAAAGAAATATAACATGAGTTCATGGTCTATTATTCAGATATATGTATTTAATTTCTGTTGATGAATTTTAATTTTGCTTTTATTAGCAAAAATGATTAGATATACATTTCTTCTTTAAGGATGTTAAGTATGTAATTACAAATGCTGTACCTAAGAGGCTAAGGCCAGCATGTAAGTTTACCTTTTCTCTACTCTATGATCGTTCTCTTCTACATCCCTTTCATCAATGTCATTTATTTCATCCAAATCATCCTCGTCCGATACAGCAGCTCTCTTTCGGTCAGTTTCTTCTAGTTCACTTTCATCAATGTCATCAATAGATTCTAATTCATCTTCTTCAGGTAAAGCTGATCCATTAGATGTAGATAAGATGCACAAAACAAAGAAGCACCTAGAGAGAAGAAAATGTAAATACATGTACTGAACGAAACACCTTCATATACAGATTTGATATGCAGGTATATGTAGAGTGTTGTTTTTGTCATGCCTCAATGAAGTTGCAGAGGCAAGATTATGGGTATTCAATTCTAAAAATATATACTTTGGATTCATTTATTTTTGTTGTTATCGATTTTTGTGGATTGAGGAAAACTTGCATGTTTCGTAGATTCTTAATTTTGTGACTAAATATTCAAAGTTTGCATACATTCCATAGAAAATTTGGAACATTCAAATTCATGGTTACCCAATACAAAAATTCCATGAGAACTGATATCCATTGTATATTAATGAATCCACAATACCTTGTGATTACAAAACTCTTTAAAACAAGGAATCATTTGAATCTGGAGAAATTTTGAATTCTGGAAATTTGATTATAATTGTATGATGAAACCTTACCCAAATATTTAGGGTTATAGTCATGATGTTCAGTTAACTTTCACAGAAATTTCAACATGAAGTAACTAACCTCTCTTTGTCATGTACACAAAGCTTACCCTATATATTTAGTTGGGTTGTAGTTTTCATCATAAATACATTTTATGTCAATTTTCCAGAATTTGATATTTCTCCAGATTCATATTCTTTTTTGGATTTCCCTTCATCAGGAACCCCAAAGTCCAAAATTGGAAATCAAAGGATATATATATGAACAGAAACATTTGAAGAACTATATAACCAAAACTTCCTAAAGTAGCTATAAATAGCCAAATCCATCTGAGGTTAACTCTGCCTGAGGTAGTTGAAACCTCAGTTTCTTCAAAATGAATTTTAGAAAGTTTGTTATAAATTATATCAGTACCCAAGTAATGACTACAGAGATGATAATACCCCAGGGACTTATAGCCCATCACCATATTGACCAGTGCTGTAAAAAATAAAAACAACACCTTATTTAATAATTTAATGTGTACGAAGTGTGTTTTCTGGATTAACCTTCATCAACAAGACAACAAAATAGCCACAAAATGAACATAACTCAAAAATGTTTGACTGATCTTCTGAAAGATTAAGTATGAATATTAAACTTACCAAACAAGTTTCCTGTTTTGTTTATTACAGGAACTAAATGATCTCTTCCCTTTGAAATCAGAACTGGATAGTAACGAAAGTTTATACTTTTATCTAAAAGTACCATCCAAAATGCTGGACAACACCTGTTATTTGTAAGTATTAGGTTTTTTTTGTTTCAAGGAAAAATTGTTTATTTTGTTTTCCTGTTAATTGATCTTTGTTTACAATTTTTCCTTGTTTGGACTATTTTTAAAATTCTAATCAATTATTGAAAGGTTTTCAAGTTCTAAAGTTAGATCAATACTTGGCAGACAAGTTTTTTTCCCCAGATTTTAAATAAAATGATTTTGGTCAGGCTTGTTTATGTATTCTTGAAAATATTAGCTTTCATTTGTTACAAAATTGACACTTCAAATTTTATAAGAGGTTTGGGAGCACTGACCGTTGGCTAATTGAGAAGTAAGGCTACTTTTAAAAGCTTCAAATAATTTTGTAAACCATAGGAAGCTACATGTAGATCATAACCTATTGTCTTACAGTTTCCTCCCCAGGCCGTTTTAGCGTCGCAGCAACGTCCTATTTAAGACCTTGATTTCAGCACTTTTGGCTATATAGTGGAAGTCAGTTTTTTAGGTGGAAATTTCACCCGGAGAGAACCACTATCTTTAGTAGGAAAAACTGCTGATCTTTGTTCAAACTAACAACATCATCATTGACTGTACAGTGATACTACTTAAATGGCTCAACAATCAAGGCCCCTTGTTATTTTAGATAATGTACTTTTTATTGTTTAGTTACTTTGTCTTGCACATTTATGCTCGGTTTACTTATTGTCCATGCAGATTGGATTGCAGTAAAAAAAGCTTTTAAAATTTAAATACTTAAAAAGTGACATGTCAAAATTATTTCAGGAAAAAGGTGTTCTACTGAAATCTATTGCTTTTATGTTGTATCCTGATTTTTTCAAGGAAATAGAATTTGATACAAGTTTTGTTTTTAACCATGTTAACCTGATTATTCAAATAATATTGGTCTAGATTAAGTATATTAGTATTCCTCACAAATACATAAACATGATATGATTTTCAATACGTCTTTTGGTAAAAATTTATTGTTCTCAATATTGAGGTTTCATTATTATAGTGACATCAAAATTTATTTTAATTATTTCAATTAGAATGATATATATACATCGCCAATTGAATGTATTATAAAATTAAGAAATCTCAACTTAAAACAAATCAGGGTCATTGTTAATTATAATTTTAAGAGGTAATGATATGCCCATTCCTGATTGTGAGTTGACTAGATACTGTCCCTGATGTGAACTGACATTATCCCATCTATTAAGGATAAGAATTACATTTCATTTAGTGTGACAAAACTTGATTAATTGGATTTAAAACCTTGGGAGAAAGAAAAAATAATTCCCAGGTTCATCTTCAGATGTGACCTTTAGTTTAATACCACAGTATACAAATATATATATATAAGTATATAAGTACACATTTCAATTATGACTTACAGTTTAATTTCGAGGTATACCTTTATAAGTACATTAATTTCATTGTGATTAAATTTCAAATTCAAATTCTACCAAGATTTCAGTCTGCTGATACTCAGAGGTGAAACAAGAAATGATATTTACATAAGGAACCTTTAGGATATAAAAATTTAGATATGCAAAAGCCCTTCTACATAATTTTGTGTAATTACTGTATTTTACGCTGCAGAAAATAGCCGAACCTAGCAATTTATAGCACGTCAACGTGATTGTTATCGCCATCTGTGGGAAATAGACAATTATTCAGAAGTATATATTATTTCGGCTGTATAGCTATTTCATGGTTTTTAAGGTAGAAATTAAATATTTGAAAAGATTTCTATTTGTCTTGTTTAATTTGAATCGGCAAATTTTCATCAACCCATAGTGTTAACAGAATGTGGTGAAATAATTATAGGACTTTGTTTGGTTCAAAGAATAAAATTTGTGAAGTTAATTTTTTTATTTGCCTCGTTGGGTTTTGAAATTATATCTATTAAAACACCCATCATGATAATTGACCAGACAGGTGAAATTAAAGAAAGTGGGGTTCTTTGGTTATTTCTTCAGACTGATGTTGTCATGTAATTAGTATTTTGTAAAGTGAAATATTTAGTCCTAAAAGGGATGACCTTTTTATTTTTATGGAAGGGGAGATAACTTTCCCAAAGACCGGATGAAAATCAATATTGTTCCAAACAAAAAGCGGGATAAAGTCTGATTTACTATCATGACTATTAAATGTGTTAAAGTAAAAATACATTTTACAAAAATGAAAAAATTAAAAACTGAGTAAATGTATTTTGAATAAGTTTAATATTTTTTGCTATTTTGTAAGTAAAAAAATGATTTTTTGTTTTTTGTATTAAAGCAAGTTTCAACATTTAAAATTACTTTTCCCTATTGCATTTTTGGCATAATTTTCTTTAAGGAATAAAATGTTTTTTAAATATTAAAATCTACAGAAGCAATTGCTAAAGTGCATATATATGAACTTGCTACATTGCAATTGTCAAGAATTGGGTCAGACAGTAACAGGTGCTTGCTCAGATAGTTAGAAATTTGCATGCTGAAATGAACAACTTGTTTCAAAAATAGACTATTTAAGCTGCATGTGCAAAGCATGACCTTTCCTGTTCCAGTGTAAATTAGTCAGGTGACATTAAAACAATGAGTCTTCCAATCAGTGTTCTTCGTTTGCTTTGATTGACAGGTGCCAGAGTGAAATGAACAGCAAAACTCACCAAGAAAAAGCAGGAACTGAAGTTGTTTGCAGAACAGAAGAAACCAGCAAAGGAGAGAACCAGCATTCTGATTTTGTAGGTAAAGATTAGAAATTAGGGTTACTACATGTACTAAGGCATTGTTTTATCACCAGCAAAATGTAAGTTTATAATGCATCAAGTTTGAAATAGTATTTTAATTATGAAGAACTTTATTGCTTTATTATAAATGAGAAGATTTTGTACGAGTGCCAATGAGACAACTCTCCATTCAAGTCATAATGTATTAAAAGTAAACAGTTATCGGTCAAAGCATCAGCCTTTAACACAGAGCCTTGGGTCACACTGAGCAGCAAGCTCTTAATGAAGGACCCCACATTGACTTACTACTTCTAGGATACATATAAATGATGGTCCGTAATTTCTGCTTGAAACAACTTTATAATAATCCTGCCTTTTGAATTTGGGATACTTAGTCCTTGCCCATGTTGCCTATTTGTCTATATACTCAATACTGAAGTTTTTAAAATTTGGGGTACATTGTCCTTGCCTTCCTGTCTATTCATACTACCATACTAAAGTTTGTTCGCACTTGGTATCATCATTCTCTATTGAACCAAAGATATTGCAATACTAAATATTTTGAAATATTTGCTGCTGGATTATAATAAGACAAAACAGCAAACTTCTATAAATTGTGACTGGATGGAGAATTGTTCATCGGCACTCATTCCTGATCTTCTTATGTCTATTAAATTATCAATAAAACTTTTGGAGAATCTATTGTGTGTTGAGTAATACAGGGTTATGAAATACTAAAGTGCAAATTTATGGAATATAAAAATGAAGATATGGTATGACTGCCAATGAGACAACTCTTTACAAGAGACCAAATGACAAAGAAGTTAACAACTATACTAGGTTAATGTACAGCCTTCAACAATGAGCAAAGGGCATTGCAAAGTTATAAAAAAAACTAATACAATCGTGACAATGCAATTATTCTGTAGTAAGAACAGAGGGAATAAACTCTGAGCCATAACACGTTAGACTGTTGCATGTACCGTTTAATAACTACATATAAAATTTAATATATTATTAAGAGTATCAACACTCACACCATTGCATGCTGAACAGTATTGAATATAATACCTTTCATTGTATACTCTACTACTTTGATGCATATATTTCTTGATAAAAATCTTGTAATGAGATTATAATTTCAAAACGTAAATATTTTATATTATATTTCAAAATGATCTCATTATGATATTGTAACATAATGTAATGATTTGCACTTTTTAGAAGTGAATTTTATTACATGTACAGGTATTCTTTAAAAAGATTGATCAGCTGTTCTTTCATATGGATCCCTACACCGTTAAAGAATGGTTTCACTTTAATCCTAGGGGAGAGGGTAATGTTTTTCATTTAATAAACATATCTCTTAGTCTATAATTAAGACATGACTTCTTAGTTGGATTAATTATATTAAAATACTCATTGGAGTCAATTGTTATTGTTAAGCAATTCCCTGAGTTTGATTTTTTTAATACATTGTTGTAATAGAAGAAGGGGGAAATAGAATAACCAGGGGCAGATGCAGGAATTTTCAAAGGGGGGGTGCTAACCCAGGGCAAAGGGGGGGGGGTGCAAAGGGGTGCAAAACATATGTCCCAATACAAATGCATTGATCGGCAAAAATAAAGGGGGGTGCGCACCCCCGGAACCCCCCCCTGGATCCGCCACTGATAACTATTGAAATAATCTTACAAAAAAACTGAATATCAAACTGGAAATTTTGACAGAAATCAGTGGAAAGGGATTCTGAAATATTTTTTTTGGGGTGTAATCTCTTCAAACTTTTCATAAATGGTGCTTTATTTAACAACGCCTTTTAAAAAATTATGAAACAGTTCCTCATACTGGAAGAAGATAGAAAAGTGGAATAGAATGATGAAAAAGCGCTGTGAATACATTGATTTTTGTGGGTACCAATTTGAATGGATTAAGGACATGTTCTTCGATATTTAATTTCGTGGTTTTGCCCAAGTCCAAATAAAAGCCTATAGAAAATTTGTTATTAGTTGAACATTTAATTTCGTGGTTTGCCTGTATACATGAAATCCACGAAAAATGGGTATCCCAAGAATAAAAATGAATCCACAGTATATGATATCTAAATTGGCTATGAATGCAGAGTTATTCCCCTTTATCTTGACTGTAAATTTAGTTGAATTTACAGGTTTTTATTATTGCCAATAATTAGACTGGGGGAGTATTGCAATAATTAGTATCTGATACATATATCTGTATGCAGATTTTCCTGAATGTACAATAATTAAACTCACATTGTTGTTTATTCTTCAAAAATAGCGAAAATAAATGCTCACAATAATTTCTAATTTTTCCATATGATAAATTTTAGTAGAAAGAAGTACCGAACCCACTATAGGAAAATTCTAAATGAATAGTCCCTAAAAGCAAGTGGCAAAATCATGCAAAAGCTCAAACACAATAAACTAATGGATAACAAGCATTCATAAAATCTATTTTACACAAATCACAACCAAATGAAAATTAATGTAATTTCTGCATTATTGATTATTAAATGCATAATGGTACGTGCAAAGGCATCCTGTGATTCTACAAAAAAAAATAATTTAATAATGAATGTTATTAAATTAAGGTTCATGTTGCTGGCAGGCAGTACCAAGAACATTTAATGGTGATCAAACAATGATCCTAAACCAGAGTTGACACAATAATGGAGCTTTTATAAAAAGCCTTTATTTTTCCTCAGTGACTTCTCAATTAAATTGCCCAGTGAACAGTTCCTTCCACTCTGGTTTATACAAAAAATAAAGATGTTAGTCATAGATGTACAACTGCTGTGCAAGTTATGAATGCAAGATGTTGTTACAAGACTTTATTGTACAATATTTAAATTGTTTGTAAATATTGAGTTACTTCCCTTTATCTTGACTGTCAGTTAAGCAGTTAAAAAATTGGATTTCAAGCACTTTTTTTTTAGTGGCAAAGAAAAAATAATGTGATGTGGTGATTGAATTATTGATAACTAAATGTTGTGTTGTACAAAGACATTTAGTGATTTCATCAACAATATATTTATACAAAAACTGTTTAAATAATGAAGTGACATTACATTAAGGTTCATGTTGCTGTTTGGCAGTACAATGTACCAAGACCATTTAATGGTGATCAAGTAATGATAATGTAAGTCCTTGGACAGGCCTAGGGTGAATCAATAATAATGTGTTGATGCAAAGCTTTTATTTTTTTCAGTGATACCTAAATCAAGTTATCCAGTTGACTAAAAAAATAGTCTTAGCACCCTGAACATATTATGCTGTCTACAGAAATAAAGGTGTAAAAGAACTGTCTTATATATGTAAGTCATGACTGCAAGATGTTTTCAATTTGTGTTTTGAAACATAAGTACTGTACGGTAGTAATTATTGGAAGGTTTTTTAATGGGCCCTTCTCCAGGAGGTATTATGGTACACCTTTTGTCACCTGTCTGTCAGTCCGTTGTCAACATGACAGACAATAATTCAAAAAATACTTTAAAGAATTTGCATCAAACTCTAGTGCCTTGTTTATATCTATTGACATGAACTTTTGATAAGTTTAGAGTTTTTATTTCCAAGTTGTTGGACTTTATTCTTATGGCAGAGCTCTTTATTTTTTGTTAACTATGCCAAGATAAAATCTTGCAAATATTTCCTTGAGTGAATTTTATCTTTAAGGAGGGCAAGAGTTGGGAACAAGAAAAAAACATAAAAACAAAACATATCTAGGAACTTTAAACTTTGAAATTATTGATAAATCCCAGGAAAATATGAAACCTTAAACAGTATATTTTGTCTTTTTTTGTGATATTAAATAGTTATCTGAGATTTAACATTGCTTTGCACATATGATATTATTATTAATAAGATGGTTCTTAATAGGCAGTTGATCAATTCAGTTGGTCAATGCATCATTAAACAAAGTGTAACAATACACTAAATTCAACAAAGTGAAATAATATGGAGGCATAGAGGACAAACATCCCCTTTGATTGGGCGGAAAATGGTTTTTGACTTAATGAATAGAAAAATTATGTGAATACGTCAAACACTAATCATTTCTTATTTGATTACATCATCAAAAAATTAGATTAAAAAAAACTCAATAATAAATCACTGCAAGTTGAAAAGGCTAAAAACAAATAGAGGGATATGTTTGAAAATAAGTTTTGTTTATCTTATTTATATTTATGTAATCAATTTTGTTTTGTTTTATTCGAACTTAAAACATGCTTCCTACACAGGTTACAGTGTTTTAAAAAACACTTCTTTTACAAAATATAAAATATGATATAGAGCTTCCCTAAATTGATTTTCCTTTAATGTTAAAAAGTCCCACATAGTTACAAAATATATAAATCTTTTTTTACAGATTTAAAACTATTCTTGAATTGATTTAGAAAAAAAGTTATTGACCTAAGGCTGAAGATTGGCAAATCCTTATTTATGACCTTTAAGGATATGTAAAATAAAAAATAAAACTTATGTGCACCTAAGATAACACAGATAATCCTCAAAAGTGACATATCTAGGTGCATATATATATTTTAAGTTACAATTTTGATATTAAAGTAACTCTTTTACATGATACTATCTTTTGATTTTCCGATCACTGGGTTACACTATAACTTTTGCTTTCTTTGGCCCTGACAAGTTTCATGACACTTGAATGCGATCCAACGCTTACAATTGATTTTTTTGTGTAGATGAAATGAAAATTACAAAATTTTTAAAAAGATTCTATTAAATGGGTGGTACCTTGAAAAGAGGGAAAGATTACCGGTAGATATTAAATGTAATAATTTAAATCTTTTATTAACTAATCTATTTTACCAATCTTTTTAATTGGAAGATAATGATCTAATGACTAAAAAAGAGAAACTTTTTACATGGGAAGTTTAAATTTGTTCCCTTGTACCTGAGTTTTTAGAAACATTTTTAACCCATTTGATCTGATAAATCGTCTTTTGAATTAGACGGACAAATTGTAAGTTTAAAGGATTAAAAAACAACCTTCACAGTTGTCTCTGTAATTATGCAATCAAGTAACGTTTTCCTATGAAGACCGCTGACATCTGACAGTGAAAATGTACAGACTACGTGACATCTTTTAGAATAGACAGATTCTGTGTTTGTGTCAAGATTGGGTAGTCTGGACCACCTTGAAAATCTTCAAAGATAGTTATAGTCGGCACTTGTATTCTCGACATTGAAAAATAAGAACTTAGAAAGAAGTAATCTTATGAAATTAGTTTTTGATCTGGTTTTTGGCAAGAAATTTTTTAATTTTTTTTTTGCACTAATGTAAGTTAGTTAACCTGTCATCTTATTACAGATGTGATTGTATGTGCGTTTTATTATTTTACACCAATTTGAACCGATCTTGCTAGGAATGATGTTAGGGAGGTCCTCTACAAATGATCTTTTTTCTGCTCAAATTGGACAAAGAACATTGTAAGCAATGGTATTCTTTGATACCAATTATCAAAATATCTTCTTTTTAAAATCGGTGGTCGGGGTGGGGTGAATAGAGAAGTTACAAAGCCATTTCAAGATTTGTTTTTATAATTTACAGGATATTGGTTGATATTATATATAAGATACTATAAACTTCAACTGAAGGCGTCACTACATAATAGAAGTCGCCCTATCATCTTTACCAAAGTTCTGTTAACGTCTATGTCGTGGTGAGTTGTCTAATTGGCAATCATTAATGAAAAAAAAATTTCTTCTTAGGAAGTAACAAAACAAATGTTGCTTGTGGAGGGGATAACATTTAGCTATAGAAAATCTGCTTTAATATTAAGAAATATGGAAAACATTCCTTATTGAAAATCTATATTTTATTTGCTTTTCATGGATTATTTTACAATGCTTTGCCATAATATAAGGATCATCAATGTGACCTTTGTTCATTCCCCTAATCTTCCATCTACAAAATGAAGTTGATACCATTTTGGTTTTATAAAATCAATGAAATTACAAGTTGGACTGGTGTCTTTGGTCAGCTCAAACAATTTTTGTTCTTGTAATGCTGATACTTTTTCATTGGACTCTGTCCTTCCCAAGGGTTTTATTCCTGACGGAATAAACATGCTTGTGTAAATAAGCTATAAACTGGGACATTTCCTATTACATAAATTCTACACAAATTACTCTAATATGCTTACACTCACATTATGTGGTTGTTTTCATATGGGAAAATAGTTTAAGAAAATTGATATTTATTTTCTTCTGAAAGTATCAACAGTTTATGAGTTTCCGCTATGCGTTGATCTATATATTTCACTTTATTTAAAAAATGTTGATAAATATCTTTTCATCATTGAATCATGTAATGTCTTGCAATAAAAGCCATTTAATATCAGTAAAAATTCAATTTTGGAACACCACTTTTTAAAAATGACTAAAATACAATTTTAATGTTGTGTTACTTTGTTCATTGGGGGTAACCTAATTGAATTAGATGTCCCCATTATGCACGGAAAATTTCATTAAAATCGCATAACCAGAGTTGTATGAAAGCATAATGATCAAGCGAGGTATATTAAGAAACACTTTTTTCAAATAGAAATTTTTGAAGCAGAGAAAATTGTAATAAATGTGCCTTTCAAGTGTATAATTTCACAAAGATTTAACATGAGATAAGAGAGAAATAAACATATGTAAAATTGTCATTTTATTGACGGGAGATGATTGAAAACACATATTACAAGTGTAGTTCAAATCTTTTCTCAAAGCTCATGAATTATTCATAGATTAAAGATATATTTAGGTAAAAAAAATTGGTCATTTGCTAAACTGATATTGTTTACAGTTTTTATGAAACTATCAACAATTCTATAATATGTTATCATCATGAAAGGCTGTTTAACATGATACATTGAAAATAAATCAAGACCAGATATTATCTTTAGAAATATCAAAATTATTTTTAAAGGTCTTTAAAGATCTTTTTTAAAAATCTGTAAAAGAAAAAGGAACAAGAAGATATTGATATTTGTCCTATATTTTCTGGATTCATGCAACAATAATTATGGCTACCCATGATGAAACTGTATATAATTTAAGATGAAAATTTTGATCTATGGGATGTTTGAAAAAAAATTACAAAGCCCACCCCTCTTTTTTCTTTGTAGGAAAAATTTGGTTTAATATTTAAGGAATCATTGAAGCATGGCTAGAGTGGGCTCCTTCTTCGGTGGTTAATGGACCCCCCTTATGATTTTTTTTTATCCGCCACTGTTTTAATTATAAATAGAAATTTTGGTATCGCATGATGACATAGAATTAGAGGAAAGAGGCAAAGTCTTAGGTTCTGAAGGGACATTTAAACTAGTACCGGTAAGTCAATATAAAATGTCAAAAATAAACAAATTACAAAAAAAAAAAAAGTCAATATAAAATGACAACTCTATGGCTGAAAAAAATTACAACAATAAAAAGAACACAACATAATAACTATAGAGAATGGGCAACACAAACAATGCCAAAACAAAGGATTTTCATTTGTCTATTGTCTGTTTATTTTCTCTCTGTCCCCTGAAATTTTTGTTGCACATTTCTCAGTAACTTTCTGAAATTTGGTAGCAAGCTTCATGCCAGCATGCTATGTATTCATACTGTATGATATATTTTTCAGATTTATAGCCCAGCAAAGGAGGAGGTGTCTCAGCTGAAAATATACTATTACAAAATCAGGTGATATTGACCTAAATAAAATTATTAAGTATGTACAAAGTTTTAAAAGTTAAAGTTGACAAATACATGTATGTTTATTAGATATTGAGTGCATGCATTTACCACAGACAATGAAGCACCATCACAATGCAACAAACAAATCAATGAATAAAGCCTTTAATTAACAAAATCTGGAAAATATTGTTAGTGTTATCGTAATTCCAACAATTAAATTAAGGGACGTTTGCAAAATTAATGGTTTTTCGAGTTGAACAAAAGGCATGATCAACTGAAATGTATTAAGACTACTGTGAGTGTGACAATGAACAAAATGTTACTGTTAATATATATTTAGACTACATAATTTAATAGCTTTCTTTTTCAAAAGACATCATAGTTGTCTAAATATTCATGACATATTTGCCACTGAACATTAAGCAAGCAGCAATCAAGCAATCTAGACAGCATTTGATTTGTCACTTTTGAAAAGTGCTAAGCTAAATAAACATCTCTTACTGGTTAAAATAAATAAAATGCAGGAGTTCTGTTTGAAATATAATCATTCTATGTGAAACATTAAACTGGTGATTCGATCCGATATTGGAACAATAATGTCCACGTTATATTAATTGAGATAGTGATTTTGATATTGTATTCAGTTGAGCAGACATTATCATCACAAACAGGAATTTTTTAATTGAAATAATGGTCCAGATATTTTTACCATGGCAAACACCATACTCTCAGATGTCTTGATATCAAATGAGGTTATAGAAGAGAGCACTTGATGAATTGATAGTGATATTGAGAGAAAAAAGAATGATACATTATTGAATAGGATTTTTTTTAAATTTGTATTCCATATGGTATCTAAGGTTGGTAAAGGAGTGATTTTTGCGGATTTATTTAGCATGGTATCTAAAAATAAGGAGATGTGGTATGATTATAATCTGAATATTTAAGAACAGATGTAGAAGTTAAGAACTATAGGTCACTGCACAGCCTTCAACCATATGCAAAACCCATTTTATATTTAGGCCCCGATACAACAAACATAAAATAATTCAAACAAGAGAGCAACATCCTATAAATTATGTAAAAGACAATAAGCAAAAACAATTATCACAAAATGGTATACAGCAACAAACTACAACCGCTTAATCACAGGTTACTGACTTATGAGGGACATGCACATACAGAATGTAGGAATGGTCAAACGTACTCTCCCCCTCCCCTTAGTCTTAGCAAATCTGTAAGTTGTACTTAAACTACATGTATAGAACATTGGCAAAATATTTTCATATTGCAATGGTCATGCACCATTTTTACTGACTTGCGCCTTCAGTATGCACATTTTCATACCATCCACCAATATGTTTGCCAAACAACATAATAACAACGTTAATAGAATTATTATTATAATGGAAGGCAGTTTCTGTCACTGCACATATAACATCAACAAATTGCATAACAATATGGAAGTTATATGCCAAGCATTGCCTGTCAGTCTTCTCTCATTGGTACATATTTATAACGACATAAATTATTGTTTATTAGATAAAGATAATGTAATCTATAGTGCTCAGAATAGTAATTAAGTTTCATGTTTTATTACATATTCTAATTTCAGAAAGCAAGACATGAAAAGGTAACAGGAGACGAAACCAACAGGTACTTGTAAGAGATGAAAGAAGGTTACGTCAAAAAAGGAAGAGAACCTAATTGATGTCAAAATAGGCCATACTGTACGATCGTTGACAGCCTCATTTTCATTGTTATCAGGTATCTAAATGGTCATGTAATGTGATGCTCTAATATCGCAGCATCATTAAACGATTTGTTACGTCAATTAAATAATGGAAATAGTCGTAAATAATTCTTTTAAGGTGTTTGCTTGGGTTGTCTTGTATTATAGTAAAACAGTTATTTTTTGCTTTGTATAAATTTTATTATTAAAATATTGCTTAAAAATGATTTTTTGTAACAATGCACTCAAATGACCACATTGTTATGGGTTTTATAGTTATCAATAAAATATTGAATATTTGTTCTAAAAACGTGTTTGGACGACAATGAACGTGTTTATGGCTTGGTTTATTGCCATAAAATTGTTTCTTGATTTGAAATGAATGATATGTAACAATGCTGATGACAAAAGTTTACATACATATTTAGATTTCGGAAGTTTGTAGTTTGAGATGTACTAAAGATAGTGGATGTAAGAAAAGAATTACATGTACATGATTCAGAGGATAATTTAAAAATAAAACAAAAAAATTGTTTAGTGTTTAGAATTTTCCATTGATAAGTTTTTAAATTAGAATAATACTAGTGCCTTAAAGGTACCCTGGCTAGAAAAATGTCGACTATTTGTATTTCATTTTAGTTAAAAGTCTTGACTTATGCTTATAAGTGAAGAAAATTAAACTGTATTTTGTATGCTTTAGAATTTGATGGCATAAGTCCGGCAAGCCCTTCACTCCTTACTTTGAAAAAATTTATATAAGGATTGTATATCAGATTAACTGTTGCTTGCCTTAAACTTCCATTGACAAATGTTGTGTGGCCATAACCCCTATATATTGAATGCTAATAGAAACACATTATTTCATAATTTGTTAGTTTGTATTTGTAGTAAAATCTAGCATAGTTAAAAAATTCACTATGCATTATGCAAACTTTCATCTGACAAATGAAAATAATGGTTAAAATGGAATTTAAACTGATAGAGTTGACAAAACTGTGACCACATAAAAGTTGTATCAATTCTTTAAATTTTTCGCTAAATATGGAGTGAAATCTGTTTGTACCGACAGTATAAGATGGTCATTGATAAAAGTATTATAAAACGATGATCACAGTGACCCGCTAGAGAAAACAAACATGTATCACTCATATTTACTACATTTGTATCTTTCCATGTCATAAAATCAGTTATCCTGTTGACCATCTTGTCCGTTAATGTCCACTGGACTGGACATCTGCCCATAATAAGCCTCTGGACTAAAATGGATACTGGATAATGTACAGGGACCGACTAAAACATGTGCAGTCTCCTGCATCTGTCTTCATTAACATAGAAATTAGTGAGAAATTGTCATTCAGCCACATGTGCTAATCTGCCGTCAAATTTTGATAGCCTGTCTGAACAAAAGAAATCATATTTCATTTTTAATAGAAAGTGATGCATGATAAAAGAGTAGATGAAAGAGGTGAAATTTCATGCATTTTAATGTTGTTTTTAGCTATTATTATAGTCCTTTCAATTGTCATCCCGGAAGATGATAGCTTTGTTGTGTTGACTCAGTGGTCAAGTGCCTCATTTACACATCTTGTGTGTGTCCACTGGATTTCTTAATCACATTTTTCAGTCTCTTTCCTTCAAATTATGTTGTAAATATCTTCTTTTTTAGGTGTTTAGCAGAATAATTTTGTGGTTTATTGTCCCTAACCTTTGTATTGAGAGCCGAATTCCAGTCTTGTTTGTGTTTTAATGTCACATTAAAAAGTCAGAAATGATGAAGAACAGATGTGCACCAGTTTCAAGGTGACTTTCAGCAATAGCAAAATATATGTTAAAAAAAGTTTTATTTAAATAAGTTACTTAAAAATGTTTCATACTTGTAAACAAGTAATGATGAAATGAATTTTAATGTTATTTACTACATGCAATTCATGAAATTCTTCACCATATAGTAGAAGGTCAATTGTATGAAATTTAAGATTAACATTTTATCACAAAAATGTCATGGATTTTTGTTTACAGTTGTATATATATAAATCATGTTAAACTACTTCAATGTCTATTTATTAATCTTTTTAAATATTTGATTAAGCTATATAAAATTGAAAAAGTATCCTACAGTACTGATGACAGGTCAACAAACCATAAACCACGAAAAATGTTGAACTCATGTCGTGCTCTTTTGAAGGTTAAGATGCTGAACCTCTTAGTTTCCATGGCGATATAGATTTCCGTGATGGAAGGATGGGTAACAGCAAGCCTGACGTCCATAGATTGTAACTTATTGTTCCTGGTTCTGATTGACACTGCTGGATTTTTTATGACTGGGTTGAGCACTTAATTGAAAAAGTGTCATCTTAAGATTATTACATATGAATTGTATTTAAAACAGTAAATACTATAATCCTACATAAAATTGTTTCATGGAATTTTAAATATCTCAAACTGATTCGTATTGAATATATCGAGTATTTCTGACTCAGTACACTTCCGACTAATTGTGGAAATTTTAATTGGAAACTGACATACTAGGTTTTCTCATGGTTTTGAATCAGCCACAAAATTTTCTGGAAGATCTACTGCTGTGGGAAAACAATTGAATTTTCATTTTGTTCGTGATTTCATGAAAGGTTGTAATATTTTTCTGTCTTTCATATCTGGCTGAACATGTTACTTCTGAAAAGAAAATAATGATATTCATACCTAGATTCTTTTACTAAAGTTTGTAAAATACAATTTTATTATGATTTTTTTTTTAATAAATTAGGAAGATCTCAATCTTTACTCATACATCGATTTATAAGAAGATGTGGTATTGAGTGCCAATGTGACAACTCTCCATCCAATTCACAATTAGTAAAAGTAAACCATTATAGGTCAAAGTACAGTCTTCAATTTTGAGTCTTGGATCACACCGAACCTCAAGCTATAAAGGGCCCAAAAATGACTAGTGTAAAACCATTCAAACAGGGAAAACGAAAGGTCTAATCTATATAAAAAAAACTAGAAATGAGAAACACTTATTAATAATAATATTTATTTCACACTTTTTAAACATAAAGCAACCACTTTTCTGATTATTGTTTTATTTCCAAATACATAATTGTAATAATAGGTATTCAAAACAAATTTTAAATGTGACCGAAGATGAAATATTCTTTTATTACTATATTTGTAGGCCTGGTCATAATAAAACAGGTGAACATGAAAGTGGAAATCAACCAAATGAACTCCATGCTTGCTGCCAATACTGACTGAGATTTAAAGGTACCATCATAAAAATTTATTGTAGTGTGATATTTTATGACCAACTATATATATCTTTTTCATATATGTTTTATTTGGAAATGATTACATTTTCTTGTGGTAATGTATTATGTTACAGCTATGGTTCTTATAGCAGGCAATGACCTTAGAAGGTAACATAAGAACTGTTCCCAGTTAGTAAGTGATACAATTGGTATACTTCAGTGCGTATATTAAAATGTTTTAGATTATGAAAAAGAGCAATACTATGTAGATGTGCATATCAACAGGAAATTATAAATCAGGTTTTTTTCTAGGAGTTATGCCCCTTTGAACTTATTTGCTTCAATATACTACTGCAACAGTTTGTCATCAAAACTCCTTTGAAACCTTACAACAGAATTTCATGAAACCTTTTAGATTATAAGGACATACTATGTATAGGTGCATATCAACAGGAAATTATGATATAACTTTTAGGCCTTACAGTTATTTTATTTGTCCAGTGACAATGTAGGGGCGTGGGGTATGTGAGCGCGCTCACTAAGGTTCTTTTATTCTATCAAAAAACTTTTTATTTATCCAAATTGTTTGTAATTGTTTTCATTTGATTTTTATTCACATTCAGAGATGATGTAATAAGTTTTAATTGAAATCTGTTAAACCCATCAAATTTTTAAAATTTACGTTAAACTTTTTATGATACATGTACAACCATAGTTTTGATTCCTCTGTTAGGAGTGGGCATATCAACCTTTTAACAGTATGTATTCTAATGTTGTCATAATATATATACAGTAAAACCTGTATAAACCGGCCGGCTACGGGACTATGAAAAAGGGCCGGTTTAGACAGTGAGCCGGTTTATTCAGGTTTCCGTTTTGACCGGAAGTTAATGACTTGTGACGTCCGATATTTTGCATGTAAGAGTTCTCTCTGATTGTAAATTATATCTGATAAATTAAAATACTTTCACTTCGTGTTTATCCAGGACTGAGGTTAAAACGTAAGTTCAATCCGAGATATATTCGATGTGTCTTTTCGTTTCATTCACACGTTTATAATGTTTTAATAAATAATACAGCTCACTACTATACGATTGTAGGTTCGCAGTTTGACACCTGACTAATTGATTATCAAATATGTTTTGATTGCATATCGACCATTGAAATTAATTAGACAAACCGGTTTTGACAGGTAATAATTAATGTAAATAAGAGTATTGGGACTTCATAATTAGACCGGAATTCGGAATACACAGGGTCCGGTTTACAAAGGGTATTTTAACAAAGACTTTGAATGGGAAAATATGGGACTTTCATTTTCGGCCGGAATGGACAGGAAACCGGTTTATTCAGGGTCCGGTTTAATCAGGTTTGACTGTATATTAACCATAGAATAAAAAACAAATCTTTCTAGAATGATTGGCTTAATTTACTGAAATTATAATTGTATTATTGCTGTTCAGCATTTAATGATTAACGTTACTAAATGATTTATCCCTTGAAATATTACAACTGGAGATTTAAAATGAAAATCTGATTTGATAAAAGCAAACAAGTTACAATGTAATTATCAACATTTACTATAATTTCCCTGTGGTTAAGTTGTATAAAGTACCGATTGCTGTGTATCATTTGGAACCCGAGGTGATGAAAATCGGTGATTTTATCAGTTGTCCGAGTTTTGATGTGTTGTTTGTTCGACTTCTCCATTCATCTGTATCCTTCCCGTTACATTTATGATATCTGATGAAAATTCTTTTACATAAAATCCAGCTTCCAGGCATTTACAATTTATGAATTAGTCATTTTGGAAATTTGCAGGTTGTTATGATCGGAAGTTTGAATGTAAGTTTTTGCATGCTAAGTATTTTCATTCTATTAGAGCTAAAGGAGAAGGTTCTATTATAACTGCCATCTTTAAAATCAGATGTGTAACAATATTTTCATGTGGTCTTTAAACTTAAATAAAGTAATGGTGCTGAGGATTAAAATATAATGTTTCATAATATGAAACAATGGCTGACAGTGAATTGAATTGAATAATATGGGGCATTAAGTGAAACCCTTCTCCCTCTATGCCATCCCTTATGCATACTTGTGTCCTCAAAATTTGTTTCTGTTCTCCATGACTTTAGTTTGCCTCAACCAAATTTTATAAACCTTACAAATTAAACAGTGCTTATTATTTAAGAATGATGAGGATATTTAACTTCTTAGTTTTACAAAAGTCTGCATACAAGCTTATGATATATTTGTACTTAGTTGAACATTTAAATTTGTGCTTTACCTATACCTTTTAAATCGACAAAAAAAGGTACCGTTGAAAAATAATTATGAATCCATAGTTAATTAAAAAATGGATGTCATGTATATATATATATATATATATACAACTCGTCTAAACATCAACCCAACAATGTTAGATCTGTAAATTTGCTTTCGCAAATTTTTGGTTCTTCCCTCGCCGGGATTCGAACCCATGCTACTGTGATATCGTGACACCAAATCGCCTGCACTGCAGCCGTCCCACTAGACCACACGACCACCTGGGCTCTCAATAAAAGAGCTTTCGGTGGGCATGTGTTACCTTTCCACGTCAGTTTTAATCTAGCGGCGTACTACAGTACATGATATATAAGGCATGAAGATGTTATTGTTACAGATCAGCTAAATTATCTATAGTAAAGGATCCTACAAATTAATGTAAGATACAGTCACAGAAAATAATTATATTCATAAGTACGTCTGAGTCAGTGACAACCCTACAACAGATGTATCCATCGGATCGCCATCAATGATGGTGATACATGGCTGTGTACATAATGTATATACAACTCGTCTAAACATCAACCCAACAATGTTAGATCTGTAAATTTGCTTTCGCAAATTTTTGGTTCTTCCCTCGCCGGGATTCGAACCCATGCTACTGTGATATCGTGACACCAAATCGCCTGCACTGCAGCCGTCCCGCTAGACCACACGACCACCTGCGCTCTCAATAAAAGAGCTTTCGGTGGGCATGTGTTACCTTTCCACGTCAGTTTTAATCTAGCGGCGTACTACAGTACATGATATATAAGGCATGAAGATGTTATTGTTACAGATCAGCTAAATTATCTATAGGAAAGGATCCTACAAATTAATGTAAGATACAGTCACAGAAAATAATTATATTCATAAGTACGTCTGAGTCAGTGACAACCCTACAACAGATGTATCCATCGGATCGCCATCAATGATGGTGATACATGGCTGTGTACATAATGTATATACAACTCGTCTAAACATCAACCCAACAATGTTAGATCTGTAAATTTGCTTTCGCAAATTTTTGGTTCTTCCCTCGCCGGGATTCAAACCCATGCTACTGTGATATCGTGACACCAAATCGCCTGCACTGCAGCCGTCCCGCTAGACCACACGACCACCTGGGCTCTCAATAAAATATATATATATATGTATACAGTTAAACAAGACTAAATTGAAAACAATTTCCAAAGCTATGATTGTGTTGGATAAAAACCCCAATTTAAAAAAAAACACAATTTTTATACGTGTGCATGTAACAAATTTCGTTGTAGAGGGGTATTACTACAGAACAAACAACATTTTCTTATATACATTTACACCACTACATTCAAAGTGCTTCTTAAAGAACTTTGTTTACTCCTTTTGATAGAAGGATATGTACCTAATGTTACTCACACTTCCATTTTAAAGGTCCACATCTCAAGTTGCATGGCATGCATGCTAGGTTCTGCTACAATTAAATATCATTAGGGAAATAAGCCAAATCTAATGTGTTTAATGTAACTACCAAATTTGTGTAGATTTATCTGAGCATGAAAATAGAAAATAATTTATGAAACATATTATCCGTATAAGGTTAAAACTCAAGTGGTTTAGGGTTTCTTATAACTACAAAAAGTGATCTTTTACAAACTGGAGAACAAAAGAGCTCTGTATGTAGTCATTGTGACCTGATACAGTTAAATACGGAATAATGGTAGGTTTCGCTTAAAAGGTTAAGATGAAGCATCCAATGATTTGACCGAGACATTTATATATTGACATAGTGTCGTTTTCCTTTCGAAATCGACATGGGATGTGAAATTTGACGATTGTAAAGTACGACTTATTTGAGAACACCTGCTGATCACTCTAATGTATTATGTCTTGATAAGCATTCATGACAGAACTTGTGTATCAATTTATCCAAGTTTTTGGAACTTGAAGCTCGAAAGTTACATTGCTGTGTCATTAATTGTCTTAATTGATGTTGGGATTGCATATATTATTTCATTTGTTTACAATGATATAAAGTGATACAATTTACAATTTCAAAATTATAAATGATCTTTGGCTTTTTCTTTCATGGATAATGTATGACAGCCTGTTAAATTTGTAATCAAAACACATTTCTATTTCTATTTATAAGTTGTACTTACAAGCAGGAACACTGCTAAATATAAAGCACAAAGAGTTTTGAAAGAAAGTTATCATATCAGGATATCAAGATTCAGTTCATTAATTTTTTATATTTCTTACTTACAACTATAGGGGGAAATTGTTTTATAACTTAATGAAACTTGAATTTTTTATGTTGTCTATGTCAGACTGATAGACGTCTCTTTCTTTTGACCTCAATTTCACAGTTCATTGACTTGCATTAAACAATAACTATTAGGTCACCCACTGAATTACTGTTTCAATGAGAGCATGAGCTAAAGTTATATTTTGGTCCATAGAATTGTAAGATGTACATACTGTTCAAATGGGTGAAATCTTGACCTGTACATCATTTTATATTTCATTGAAAATATGAGTTTTCATGATCAGCTGACCTTTTAGTTACTTCCAGTAATTGATTATATCTAAGTAATGCTTGCCTCATTGGCACTCATACCACATCTTCTTATATCTAAGTAATGCTGGTCTCATTGGAACTCATACTACATCTTCTTTTATCTAAGTGATGCCTGTCTCGTTCGCACTCATACCATATCTTCTTATTTTCTAAGTAATGCTTGTCTCATTGGCACCCATACCACATCTTATATCTAAGTAATGCCTGTCTCATTGACATTCATACCACATCTTCTTATATTTAAGTAATTCTTGTCTCATTGACATTCATACCACATCTTCTTATATCTAAGTAATTCTTGTCTCATTGGCACTCATACCACATCTTCTTATATCTAAGTAATTCTTGTTTCATTGGCACTTATACCGCATCTTCTTATATCTAAGTAATGCTTGTCTCATTGGCACCCATACCACATCTTCTTATATCTAAAACATTCTTGTCTCATTGACACTCATACCACATCTTCTTATATCTAAGTAATTCTTGTCTCATTGACATTCATACCACATCTTCTTATATCTAAGTAATTCTTGTCTAATTGACACTCATACCACATCTTCTTATATCTAAGTAATTCTTGTCTCATTGACATTCATACCACATCTTCTTATATCTAAGTAATTCTTGTCTCATTGACACTTATACCACATCTTCTTATATCTAAGTAATTCTTGTCTCATTGGCACTCATACCACATCTTCTTATATCTAAGTAATACTTAGTCTAATTGACACTCATACCACATCTTCTTATATCTAAGTAATTCTTGTCTCATTGACACTTATACCACATCTTCTTATATCTAAGTAATTCTTGTCTCATTGGCACTCATACCACATCTTCTTATATCTAAGTAATACTTAGTCTAATTGACACTCATACCACATCTTCTTATATCTAAGTAATACTTAGTCTAATTGACACTCATACCACATCTTCTTATATCTAAGTAATTCTTGTCTCATTGGCACTCATACCACATCTTCTTATATCTAAGTAATTCTTGTCTCATTGACATTCATACCACATCTTCTTATATCTAAGTAATTCTTGTCTCATTGACATTCATACCACATCTTCTTATATCTAAGTAATACTTGTTTCATTGGCACTTATACCGCATCTTCTTATATCTAAGTAATGCTTGTCTCATTGGCACTCATATCACATATTCTTATATCTAAGTAATGCAAAGGGTTGCACATATGATTCTGCAATGATCAGTGACAGAGATAAACACTACTTTTTTAAAATAAAATTACTGAAATACAGTAAAACCTGTATAAACCGGCCGGCTATGGGACTATGAAAAAGGGCCGGTTTGGACAGTGAGCCGGTTTATTCAGGTTTCCGTTTTGACCGGAAGTTAAAGACTGGTGACGTCCGATATTTTGCATGTAAAAGTTCTCTTTGATTGTAAATTATATCTGATAAAATAAAATTAAAATACTTTCACTTCGTTTTTCATTGTTTGTATTTGCATCATAATTCTCGCGTTGTTTGGGATTGTGAGGCGATAGTTTCGATTTACTTCCATGATCGTTTATTTGAAACATTGGAATGGCCAATTAAAAAGCCAGAATATAATCAAACGTAATTTCATCACTATCGAAACGTTGTCGTACAGTGTACAATACCCATTCATTGTTGTCATCCGGGTGTTTTTTCATTATCAAAGTCATTTGTTTAGGGGTTCACAACAGGGAACCCAGGATTTAGAAATCACGTGGTAAACTTTGGTAAATGTCTTTCTCCGCGATTTAAATTTGTTTATCCAACTTACAACGCAAGTTAAATCCGAGATATATTCGATGTGTCTTTTTGTTTAATTGACACGTTTATAATGTTTTAATAAATAAAACAGCTCACTACTGTCCGGTTGTAAGTTCACAGTTTAACACCTGACTAATTGATTATCCTAAAAAGCACTATTGTATAAACAAATATGTTTTGATTGCATATCGATCATTGAAATTAATTAGACAAACCGGTTTTGACAGGTTATGATTAATGAAATAAAGAGTATTGGGACTGCATAATTAGACCGGAATTTGGAATACACAGGGTCCGATTTACAAAGGGTATTTTAACAAAGACTTTGAAGGGGAAAAAATGGGACTTTCATTTTCATGAATGGACAGGAAACCGGTTTATTCAGGGTCCGGTTTAATCAGGTTTCACTGTACAAGAATGCGAAAGATTAGGCTTTTATCTAATTCACTTAACATACAGAAACATACCACTTAGTTAATTATTAAAGAACTTTACTTAAAATTCATCTTTACATGTCAAATACAAGAAATGCACCAAATGGCATCTAATAAGCTGCACCATTTCTGTTCTGTAAAAAGAAACTTTATGTGAAACATACATACCTGCCTGATTTTGTCAGTATACTTCTAAATATTTGTAAAATTACCGGTAAACTAAAGAAGTTAAAGTCATAAGAAACCTCAAATTAAAAAAAATAAGGCATATATGTTTTTTTATAACTCAATGGATAGTTTTTGTTATAAAACTTATGTACATATACTTTTTTCTGAAGAAAATTCTTTAATATATTCATATTTAGAAGAAGTTTACTTTATTTTAATTGCTTCCTTCCAGGAAGCAATTCCCCCAACATATTTTCCATATGCAAAGTGACCTCAGTGTGACCCATCCCGTAAAAATCCGGTGATCGCAATACGCATGGATGTCCTTAAAATAAACTATTATCTGAATTTACATGTTAAACATGTGCTCAATTTCCATGCTTTTTTGTTGATTGTTGACAAACATGTGACCATCTTTAAACTTCGGCTTCAAAACACGAACTTTAATTTCCTGCCATATTTTCACAACAACACTGACCGATTGAAAAAAAAATTGATGATTATACGAAATTTATGCGAAAAAATGATAAATTCGTGCACAGAAGACTAAGTTTATGATGTTTGTATGCTTTGGTTCAAGAATTGGAGGAACATTATTTTTCACTGGTCACTCGTTTCTTGTGACTTTAATTAATCATTTTTAAATCTATAGGAAAGACAAAGTTGAAATCTTTAAATACTTTTTTTTTAAATGATACGCAGGACAAATGTACATACATTGTGTTTTTTTAAATGATATGCAAGACCAATGAACATAGATTGTTTTCAAGGTTTAGACAAATCCTTGGTAAAGTGGGTCTGGGCTTGCTCTATGTTTGTATTTCAAGAAATAGACAGTTGTCTGTAATAAAATTATGATTTATTAGACAAAAAGTGAATTAAAATAAATTTGAGAAATAAAAATCATTGATTTCAAAAGAAAGGAAAATCTATAAAATCTACAAAGATGATGAAAATCCTTTTAAATATTGTAGTTTAAAGTCCGTATATTTTATTTTTGAAAAGTTATGATGTATTGTATACAAGGCATTATCGTGTGAAACAAGCGTAATCTATTTATATGTCCGATATACAAACATCCTGCTGGTCGATTGATGTTAATATCTGTTTTATTGCCGAGATGTGAATAGAAATCTTCGGTTTCTTGGGAATCGAGGAAATCCTAGTAATTCTAGTGGCGGCAAAAGTATTGCTTGAATGAATATAGAAAGTAGGACATACATACAGGTCTGCTTAGTGTTATGAAGGTGTCCGACTTTGCAGATATTTATATCGTGAATTGATGACCTGCCATTAATCTCTCTTAATAAATATAGTAAATGGTTTTCAGAATTGAAAAAGATGGAGATTTATCTGAGTATTAGCCGAGTAGCAATTCGACCACATTGTTATTTATTTAAATCTTTAAAGAGGATCCTTCCGATAAGTGAAGAGTAAACAAGCTTATTGATATGGTGTATAACGTTTACAAAAAAGGTGATTAAAGAGGTCCGATGTCGATACAATTGTATTGTGGCTTAAGACATAAGGCGGAAAGGTGTCAGCTGGCTATCACCATCTATCAACTATTGTTAGACTTGACATGTATTTGAGGGGCTTGACACAATGAGAAGTGTGAAATTGTTGACTTAATAAATACTGATTCTTTAGAGCAGGGTTCTTTTTGTGATTGGCGTGAATATTTGGGTATATTTTAGGAATTTTGATGATGCACTTTGTCTGTTTTTAAGTAGCTTTACCTTTGTTTGAACTATTCTCATTTTTCTCTCTTTTTGCATTAATTTCTGCCTCCTTTTTTTTTTTACAAGATAATATATTTGCATATCTTTTAAAAGAAACAATTTAGATGGGGATTATTTTAATCAATAATCTTGGACATGTTGGAAGAATGTACTTTCTAAGAGGACTTTGACATGACAATTGAATATATTCAGTCCGGATTCTACTTTGTCAAAATTATCTCCCCATTACGCCAGTTCATTTTTACAATCGTAGAAATGGAAACCTTGTATCAATGATCATATGGGATTGGCTGAAATAATTGTGGTCATGAATTTTTTTAACTATCTGTCTTTTGTTCATTGTTAATTTATTCAATGTTTAAAATCCTTCAAATACACTTTCTTCATCATACATAGTATGTTAAAAAGACTATTTTTTTAAAATTTTGAACACCTGTTGTCAATGTATGTAATGGTAAATATATCATATGCAAATATTGTAACTAAAGTAGATTTATTATTTTACTGGCTGACAAATTTCACTGTGTGCTCTTGCTTGTTTTTAAATGTCTGTCACAGATACATCTTAAAAAGTGTTCCTAGAAAGAACTATACTTATGTTATTAACAAAGAGGAATCCTCCAGTTTGCTCTCCATTTATTTGATTAAATTATGTTAACTTATACAGGTACTAGTTTTAAAAAAAAACATTAACCTAACTTTGCATAAGAAATGATACTGAGTAAAGGGACGGTAACATTTTGGGCCTTTGCTCTATACATAATGGATAGTTGTCTTATTGGTATTCATGCATTCCACATTTCTTAATTTTGATAACACTTTTAAGGGATATGTTGTTTCAAGAATCAGGAAATACTAAAGCTCAAGACCTGTATACATGTTACAACCAAAACTATAATGTCGACCATACTCTGCAATCTTTCATGTCATATATTTATTTGCATGTCATGTTATAAAATGCAAATATTATAACTAAAATAGATAAATTATTATACTGTCTGACAAATTCCATTGTGTGCTCTCCTTCTTTTTAAATGCTGAACAATTTAGTGGCAAACGTTTTGACCACAAAAGTCATTTGAAACATTTGTCTCACCACAAATGAATTTAAGCAAAGTTTTTTTAACAACCATTTAATCGTTAGCAGTGTAATAGGCACATAATTAAACCAACACTTGTAGGTAAACAAATTATGCAGATATATTGTTTTTATTGTTGACAAATTTTTCTCATTTCAGATTTCATAAATAAAAAGAAAATTTCTTCAAACATTTTTTTGAGAGGATTAATATTCAACAGCCTAGTGAATTGCTCAAAGGGCAAACAAAATATTTTAAGTTCATTAGACCACATTCATTCTGTGTCCGAAACCTATGCTGTGTCAACTATTTAATCGCAATCCAAATTTAGAGCTGAACCCAGCTTGAATGTTGTGTCCATACTTGCCCCAACCGTTCAGGGTTCAACCTCTGCGGTCGTATAAAGCTGCACCCTGCGTAGCATCTGGTTTTTGTTTTGTTTCCTCTACTTATTGGATCTTCCTTCATACTATGAAAAAGAAAAGTCTGGATCAGATTTTTATTCTGTGGGTCAATGCTTTATTTAGGGATGATAAATTCACGCTATTTAACAAGTCACTGTAGAAATCAATTGAGGAAGATAATATATTTGGTTTCTGAATCGTCCACATAAAATCGCTGACCTAGGCAGTGAATTGAATAAATTCAAATCTATTTGAAAAGATACGGTCTTTGATTAAATCAGAATAAATAATTTTGCGGCAAATCTATACAATCCACCCATATCATTAGGTGATATATATGATTTACTGAACACCTTTTCTTCTTTTATACCATATAGTTCTGTATGTTAATATTGTTGAATCTTTATCCATCATCTATTAAAATCTAATGATACCGTGAAAATCATTGATATTGAGAAGGTTTATGAAAAGGTTGAAAATTTGTTAATATATTTTCGATAGATTTAATTCTTTTCCAAATTTTAACACTCATGAGAAGTTTTCAACTTGGTTTGTTTTGCCTGAGACTTAACTGTTATAGTAATCTAAGGTTTATCTGTGGTGGGAAAAGGAACTTCCCACAATTGAGAGAAACAAACTCATGTAAGACCTCTGAGGATGGTTAAAAAACAAGTATAAAAGTGTGTTGTTGCACATGGTTAGAAAAATTCTGTGGTTTTACTGAATTTATTATACAAAATGTATTGAAAATAATGAAAGTTTAAATACAATTCCAAATTGTCAAACAATAGCTGAACATAGATATAAGAATTTGAAAAGATGTGGTATGAGTGCCAATGAGATAACTGAATGAGTACCAATGAGACAACTGAATGAGTACCAATGAGACAACTGAATGAGTACCAATGAGACAACTGAATGAGTACCAATGAGACAACTCACAATTTTTAAAAAGTAAAATGTAAACCACTAAAGTAAATATGTCTTAATCTGTTTGAACCGGCATATTGTTTGATAAAACAAGCCACAATTTAACATTTGTCGTACACTAGTTAACATTTGTAACTGTCCACTAATGGCAGGTGACACAGATAATCAGTTGACCATTGTTTTATCCTATGTCCATCTGTTACAAACACCACCAAATCTCCTTACGGTAGACAGACCTAATGGACATAAGCTTGACTGATATATCTTGTCTCACTTGATTGAGTCTGACCATTGGTACAGGTAAACATCTGCACACCTGGATATCTTATCAAGTTATCTGGATCCTGTCAATTTGTTTACTTGGTGGAAAGATTAACATGGGTCCTGTCCAAGTATGCTGATTTTCTGTGTCCTTGTCCTTTTAGGTGTTTTGTTTCAAAAAACACTTTTTAAATTAACATTTATTTTATGGAATGACTATTTTTTTTTAAAAGGAAAAGATTATTTGTAGGTGTTATTAAGGGACATTAATATAACGAAAAAACCCAATAAAAAAACAAAAAAGTATCAAATGTTGTTTAATGCATAATTTTTCTTCGTCTTTAGAAATGCTGGATGGTTGAGATTTTGAGCAATAAACTTGAGAGCTTATACCGTACAGTTCAAAAAAAATTTAAGCATTCAAACTTGCATATGAAGGGCTTTAAATCACAGTCCAACATGTGAAAAGGGGAGATAATCAAATATGTTGGGCTAGATCGTGTATCCTTTTTGTCAATTCACTGACAGTTCTAATTTTTCCTGGATCAATGAAAAAATGAATCCAAAGTTGTTTACTTCTTAGTAAGACAAGATTGGTAATGCAGCTGTAATTTTGTGCAAGATACATCAAGCCAATCATTAAATTAAATACTTGCCACTGATCATTTAGCAGGCTTACTTTCAATTGATATATTTTTTTTTAAGTATATCAATTGTTTTTAAATGAATCGCTTGTTTAATGCTGTGGTAGTGTTGTATGTCTTACAATCCGATACAATTCTTAAAATCAATCAAAATGATTTCAAAGACAAAAATTAATAATAATGTCCCATAAAATGTCCCATAAAAATGATAAATTTGACACTATATGGACATAGCGATAAAGGTTGACTTGTTAGAAATCAATTAGACTAGGTGATGTGTAGATGTGTGGGATCACCTACAGTGACAAATTGTCTTAACTCTTGTAACATTAGTTGTATAATCATTCTCTAGATGTCCAACATCTCATAAAGTTATGTTCATTAAAGAGAAAGCTCTTAGTATTGATCCATTATAGTACGGGAATTTTTAGGTTTTAGGCTGTAAATAATTCTTTTTGGAAAGGTTCTATGTTATATTAATTTGATAGTTATAGAGTTTAGTTTTATGTTGCAATGTCTGATGGAAGAAAATAAAATTTTAATTTAATACTTTGCATTGGATTTGTTCTGGAAATGAGTGTATTCTACTTTGACTCTCACCAATTTGTAAAGATTAACTTAATTTGTTCCTAATCTTGTTTTTTTTCTGCTTCTCTTTCCAGATAAGTCTACCATGATCAAGCTGACATTTTAAATGATAGTTTTACAGCAAAAATGTCCTAGCTTTTTTAATTTTATACTGCAAGATTTAAGAAAACATTCTTTTTTCTCTTTCATTGACATTTTTGTTTCAGCTTTGAATACATTTTTGAATGTATTACAGCTGATTTCCTAATGCATGAAGAGCAAGACTTTGGTTAGATTACTTGCTTTGTTTGTATATTGTATAATTGTAATTGGTAAAATGTCCAATCAAATTTAAATATAATATATACCAGTTTAATTATGCCTATATATTTTGTTTGAATCTTAATTGCAAAGCTTGAGTAAAGGTTTACACAAACAAAGCAAGCAAGTCAACCAAAGTTTTACTCTACAAGCAGTAGGAAATTAGCTGTAAATTCTAGGAACTTTTATGAAAACGATTTCAAATTTTTTATTCATTTTAAATCAATTAATTTAAAAGTTCTTTAGAGTTATGCATTTTTTGGAGTTAGACAATGTTAGAGTGTGAAGGAAAAGGTAATATTTGAAAATAAGATATGAATATAGAGTAGATTTTCTCAGGTCATGTAATTATGAAGGCCATTAATATTGACACATAACATGTGATGAATGATCAGCTTCTAACTATTGTTGACAAATATTGCTCCTCATTTATCTTGTTATGTAATCAGGAACTGCCAAAAGTCTGGTAAAGAACATTTGGCTCAAGTTCACATTAATTCATCCAAATTGATAGAAGCATCATACAATTTTAGGATTTGGTATTTTCTGTGACACAGTCCACACTTTTGTGCCATTTGATTTATAGATGTTAGGGGAATCTTCCATTTTTGGTTATACAATATATAAGTGATTTAGACAATCATATGATTTAAAGTAAATGTTGGGGGTACATATTAGAAGATTTGATATGAATGACAATGAGACAAGTCTCAATCCAATTTGCAAAAGTAAAGCCAAAGTATGGTCTTCAACATGGAGCCAGATTGGCTCCTACCGAACAGAAAGCTATAAAGGGCCCCGAAAATGACTAGTGTAAAACCTTTAAAATGGGAAAACCAAAGATGTAATCTATATGAAAAAACAAAAAATGAGAGACACTTATGAACCACATCAACAAAATACAACCACTGAACATCAGGTTCCTGACTAAGGACAGGTGTAAACAAATGCAGCGGGTTTAAATGTTTTGATAGTTACCAACGTTCACCCTTACCTGAAACAATAGTGTAACATCACAACATAGAAAGACACAGTCATATGCATTGATTGCCATTTTTAACCGGATTTTTGTGACAAAAATGTCGGTTATTGATTTGGGGATGAACTGCGGTTCGGCGGGCGGCAACCAAATGTTGTCTGTGCATTTACTCATGAACTGTTCACCCAAAGCTTTTAAAATTTAATATGTTGTTACTAACAACAAAATGAAGGTCAAGTTTAATAATGACGATTTTGACTTTTACCGTTCAGGAGTTATGGTTCTTGAAAGATCGAAAAATGGCGTTTCCATTCATGTTGTTGCATTTACTCATGTAACATTCAACCTATTAACTTCTCAAATTTTGATATGTTGGTACTGATGGCAAATTATGGAGGTCAAATTTGATATTAACGATTTTCACTTTCACCGTTCATCAGTTATGGTTCTTGTGATATTGCCAGGACACAAATAAATGTTAATAAATCCGGTTTGCTGTCGTTGTGACAGCCTCTTGTTTATTTGTAAACCCAAAAATGTAATGCCTGTTTTACTTTGTGTGACTTAAAGATCATTGACATGCACATTTTTGTCAGAAAGGGAAGATTATGAATATGTTTAAATATTCCTTTTAGCAAAAATATCAAAAATTCTATTAGAATGTCATTCTTGCTTGAAAAAAAGTAATTTAAGTTAATGACATCACAGTAAAATTGAGGCATTTATTTTCATATGAATAATGTTTGCATTCTCTGATTACAGTAATTTTCCACATCATTTTTCAATGTGATTTTGAGTGAACTTTAAATGTTTGCACAAGTTTTATTATCAAAATGACAAATAGATCTTGCAACAATAAAAGTATTATTTGAAATCTAAATTATAATCCGTATTTCTCGCCTCCTGAGAACTGTGTTTGCTGATGGCCCAAATCATTTCTTAATATTACTTATTAACATAAAGTTGAAATCTGTTTTAACTTTAAATGTATAATTTTCTTGATTCGGCAGACAATAATGATACGGTTAAATTTTCAACAGCATTAAAATTCCTCAGAATTTGAACATTCTACTTCAATGTTGTTGACTAAGTTCAAATTCTGCTGTTGCAAGTTCAAAGTAAACCTGTTTCTTTTTTTGGGGCAAGTTTTTTATCAGATTTTGCAGTAAATATTGTTAATCCTTTCAGTAAATTAAATGTTTTAACTGTTTTGATTATTTTATCAAATTGATTTGTAATAAATAACTTGTTTATTATTAATTATTAATTCAAAGTCAGAGCACAGACAAAACTGGCTTTGAATAATAGGTCCAATTTGATGTTAGTTTTCAAGCCTGGAGATAAATTTCCGGAAAGAGTTCCTCGTTGAAATTAACATAAAGTTTGTTGACTATTATGTGGTCTTTTAATGGTTTGATCATATCACCTAATTTATAGGTTTTGGCTGAAGAAATTGACAATTCGGAATCAATTTTATTTTTAACTGATTGAAAAGGGACACTTGTAATACCATGCCTTGAGGTCAAGTCAGACATTTAACGTACAAGTTGATCAATTTTACACATTGTATGTTGAAATTTCATTAATTATGTACAGTTCATAAAATTCTTATACAAACATGTGCCTAATTCCAGCCTCTTGGGGATGGTTTCAATAACAAATTTGAAAGTGTTCTGCATCCATTAAATTTAAATAAGATACTTTGTACTCAATTTGTAGTAACATTTATAGAATGAGTTGTAACAGATATTTGAGAACAGAAATACGATAATATATGAGCCCTAGGTGATGTGTATATTAAAATTTTGACAGAAACCATCAACTCTTTTGGTTTATCTGATGGGGCCTAAAAAGCATTAAAAGAAAATTTGTCAGAAATGGACACAGTATCTGTTGAGAGTAACAAAATATTTTACCTTCTTCCATGATGACTGAGTGTTCCTAATTGATTTTTGTCATAAATGTAATGGTAAATTTGCAGGTGAAAAAGTCATTATTTTTTTATTACAAATATTTAATGAAATATGATCAGTTTTAAGGTGGCTCGGCCCTTTAACAGTGCGCATATTTTAACGCATGTTTCTTACGACGACTGCCTTGGGAACGGTCGCTTTTAGGGGTCTTCTCAAAAATAGCTTTGACGACCTTGGAACGCGGGCGTGTATGAAAGCACCCTTGACGATGTAAACAAATGTATAATAATAATAATAATAATAATAATAATAATAAATTCTTTATTTAAAGAGGGTAACTCAATTAGAAATAGTCTAATTTTCATTGAGGCCCTCAAACAAAATACATGCATACAGTTAACATTCATACATTCATACATTAATTTACAATATATATTACTAGTATATACACAATTCAATCATTGAAATATACAAAGGGTAATAAATGACAATATTTGATATAGTTTTGTTAAAGGAAAACAAATTAGTTGACTTGCATATAATTTTCAAGAAAATGATTATAACTATGTTTCTTGAATAATTCCACATTAGGACATTTTTTTATTTCGAGTGGTAAATTATTCCATACTTTGGTTGCAGAATAATGAAAAGATTTTTTATAAAAATTTGTATTTGGTCTTGGAACAAAAAGATCATTATTAGAGACAGATCGTAAGTTGTGGCGTTGCACATCATCAATATAATATGTCGAAAAGATACAAAACGTTCTTCAAAACAGGAAATATGTTCGATCAGAAATTCAGAGTGCTTTCTTCATTTTTCGCATAAAAGTTAAAAAGGACAGAAATATACATGAATATAACATTAAAAAAAAAAAAAAAAAGAATATACAAATACTGACAAAGTCACATGTATGACGTCGACGGTATTTGGTGCCGCTTCGCAAAGCCCAAAACGCATTCTCATCTTACACGGTCGCCTCTTGGGCCCCCCTTTCGTGGGAAAAATTTGATTATATAGGGAATCATTGAAGCATGACTAGAGCGCCCCCCCCCCCTTTTTTAGGAAAAGGTCTGGATCCGCCACTGACTTGTGACCCGTATCAGAGACATATATGTGTATATATGTCTCTGCCCGTATAGTATGCTTTGAAAGCATCGGACGGGTTTATTTTCAAGCTATACTCCGTTTGGCGTTTTATAACAGTTTGTTTCTGTCATAAATCTATTTAAAACTTGAAACATCTTTATTTCAAAGTATTTTTTGGAGTTTATTCCCGAGTATGCGACAGCATAATTTTTGATAATTATAGAATATTTTTTATTTTCCCAAAAACAAATTTGAACATGCCAATTTTCTAACAGACGTCATACTTGACAGGCACACCTAACATTTTAATTTAAAGATTTGTTTTCCTGCACGAAAATCATTTGAATTTTTTTCTCGTATCACAATTCCATGATTTCCGGAACACTAGACTAAGTCCTATAATCTAAGATCTCGGGGCCAATGTTTTCTATTTTTATGATACTTTTCTTCTATTACTTATTTTGCTGAATTGTTATTTTGTTGATTTGCAATTTTCTGTTGTATCTATCAATATGTCAACCGAGTTCATATTAAAAAAAAAAGAAATATCAGCATTAAAACTAAAATAATTGAATCAGAGCACTGAATGTTATTAAAATAGACTAATGGATCCAGCAACTTATTTCACTAAAATGATTATTTGTTTTCCTGCAGAAATAAAACGACACTTCAATAATTTGCTGTTTTCCGCCTTTTCATGAAGATGAAAATTGATCAATCGGGGTGGATCCAGCTATGTTAAAAGGGGGTTTCCAGCCCAGGACAAAAAGAGGGTGTTCCAACTATATTTCCCCATTCTATCGTCCAAAAAGGGGGAGTTCCAATCCCCGGAACCCTCCCCTTGGATCCACCACTGTCAAAAGTAACCGGGACTGGCCTAGTATTCCGACCTTATATATATCGGTCTATGATATAATTTCTCAATACTGCATGCTTTGCGGAGAACCATGTTTCACCATGTCGGGATTTTGCTAGGACATATACCCGCAGCGTGCCGGGCAGTCTCAAACAATACTACTATAGGTTCAGGGAAAGTTTGGATTGTAATTTAAAAACTACGCCCAGTACACAGGAACGCTATATTAGCCGGGGATGTTGGCAAACTTCTATCTTAATTTTTGACATGCTTTTTTAAAAGGTAAGCTAATAAGGAAAGTTCTTGATTAAAAAAAATATAGTTGAGTGATGTCATTGCGGCAAAAAATTTGAATGACAATTTTGTTTGTGAACACTGATTTGATCTTACCGTGGCAAAGAAATGCATAACTAATCATCGATCTATGCGTGATGATAAAAGGAGATGTTTTTTTTTATTTATAATATTGAATTTTGTGGATAGTTGTTTCATTGGCAATCATACCACATCTGCTTATTTTCATATCGTGTGGTTAACATAGAAATATGACTAATCTGACAGATGATCCCTTGATTATACAGGGTGTTCAAACAGCTGGATATATACATACGAAGCCTCGTAGGGTAAAAAGCGGGAATTTTGCCTATACATGCACCAATCATAATTGTCAATTCATTTTCTTATGGCAGTCCATATATCTAGCTCCTCTTACTTTGCATAACTTTCATAATTGATACTTATCTCCATGTTCTCATCCGTATTATGCTTGAAACATTTGCCAGTGATCATTCAGTATGAAAATTAAATTTTCATTATGTGCAATCATATAAAAAAACGTAATTTCTGGGACTTTCATTTGTTTGACTATGTGGTATATCAGTTTATAGTAATTGTTGAAGTTCGTCCGGGAACATAATTGTTATCTTCTCTGTTAATTTGGTCTCTGGTGAAGAGTTGCCTCATAAACAATGATACCCCATCTTCCTATTTTTATACCCTATGCAACGAAGTTGCGCAGGGTATAACGTTTTTGACCCGTCCGTCCGTCCGTCCATCAGCCAGTCTATCTGTCCTGTTTCTTGTAATCACAACTCCTCTCAAACCGACCAACAAAATTTCATGAAACCTTTTTAGATAATAAGGACATACTATGCAGATGTGCATATCGACAGGAAATTACGAGTCAAATTTGTTCTACGAGTTATGCCCCTTTGAACTTATTTGCTTCAATATACTACTGCATGTTTGTCCTTGCAACTCTTCTCACACCGCACAATAGAATTTTATGAAACCTTTTTAGATAAGGACATACTATTTTGATGTACACATTTTTTTTTCTAGGAGTAAGGCCCCTTTGAACTTATTTGCTTCAATATACTACTGCAACAGTTTGTCATTGCAACTCCTCTGAAACCACACAACAGAATTTCACGAAACTTTTTAGATAATAAGGACATACTATGTAGATGTGCATATCAACAGAAAATTATCGTGATTCAATTTTTTTTTCTTATACCATTTTTTTTCTTAGTTATTTTATTTCTCCAGTGGCAATGTGGAGACTGACTGCCAAAGCGGGTCCGGCTTCAGTTATTCACAATATAATCAACCAATGAGCCTGCACCCTAGGTCGGACTCTGTAACAATCATCCCATCAACCAAATATTTTGAAACATATTTAGAATTCAATAAACAGACAAGTCCATGAAAATGAGGTTAAGTTCAGATAAACCCTGCAAGACAGACATATTTGTTTTTCATTCATTATTTTTTACATAAATCACCCATTAGTTTTCTCATTTGAAATGTTTTAAATTGTTCATTTGTCATTTCGAAGCCTTTAAAACCAACTATGCAGAACAGGTTTTACTCATTGTTGAAGAACATATGGTGACCAACATGTATAGTTATTTCTGTGTTATTTGGTCTCTTAGCTTGTGTCTCATTTACAATCATATCACATCCTCTTATTTGATATTTTAATTTGTTATAATACATTTAATAATCTTTTCATACACCAAATATACATGAAGATGACCTATTTATTTCACAATATAGCATATTAAAAGAGGATTGCCAGACAGAATTGTAAATTATTGCACGCAATAGTTTATCTACTACATGTACCTTTTAGTATTTATTATTTTTGAGTATATGTCAGACATGTCGACGACGGACAGTCAATGGTACTATACCTTAATATGTCCCGAAAACGGGCGTAAAAAAAAGCCTCAACTAAATCAAATTTTTGAAATGTGATTGATTTTATTCCTCTAATATCTATGAGACCAAATTTACAAAAAATTTATTAATATAATTAATTTCAATGTACTAGTATACATGTAAGAATTGTTGCCATTTATACATCATGTACATATACAATCCTTTGCTGATCAGCTCTATATTTTCATTATTTTTATTCTCCTTCACTGTTTTTTTTTTATAAGACTCATATATATGATCTGTATTCATCATTGGGTCAGGTAGCAATATATATAGGTGAAGTAGGTCCTTTTGATTGGATTTTTTTAAAGGATTTTGACAGCACTAAATCATATACATGTAGTTCCAATTTTTAGTTGATCTTAGCTCCTTAAGTGGATTGTGGCAACACATATTGCATATATACATGTAGAATGTTGTTCTTAAGTTTCAGCACTTTACGCATAGTTTCCGGTTGCAAGACTAGAATATGATACTGGCTTCTCATGAAATTCAGTCAGAACTTTGCCAATAGTTTCCAAGTAAAGTTGAACATTCCAAGATCACTCCTTCCATTTGCAATGTACATGTACAAATGTACTTGCAGCCTGAAATTAAATATCAGAGTAATTCTGTCAGAAAATCAACAATAATTGACATTCAAAAGCATATAGATGTAGACTAGTTCATAATAGGTAATGTGTCCATGGGACACAGATGAGCAACCGCTTGCATATAAAGAATGACAAGAGTGACACCACCCAAATTTGTACTTGATCTGAGTGTTGTTGTAGTAAGCATTGCATACAAGTTTCAGAACATTTGGATGAAGCAAACTTGTGTTAAAGAAAGGAACAAAAATTCAGCATTTTTTTAATTTTGTAAAGGGGCATATCTCTAGAACAGTAAAAGCGACCCCACCAAAAATTCAAACTTCATGTTTGTTTGTTTGTAGTATCATATATATATGCATTAATTGTGAATTAGTTTCATAACATTGGTAGAGGCAAACTGAAGTTGGAGAACAGAATCCAAATTTGGGAGGTACATGCAAGTTTGATAAGACTGACAATGCAAGGGTAACCTTAAAAGAAGTAGAATGGTATAAATAATTATGTGTTTATTTGATAATAGGTTCGTTTTCATGTGTTTTTGTTTTCCCTTGAGAACACATAAAATATTTTTTTATAATTTAATTTGGTTGAATATATATATCGAATTTCTGAACAGAAAATAATGAAAATGAGACATAAAAAAATATAGCCAAAAAATAAACCTGTGATAATACTGCTTCTATTGGTACCAGGATGCTAAAAATCAATCCAAAATATTTAAAAAAAAAAATCTAGTTTTATATACAATATACATGAACAGCTAAAAATCTCAAGTGACAAATACTTATGGCCACACTCTGTACATGTTTAACCTTGATACTTCTATTACTAGACCTTAAGACTGTTTGACATTTTTGTATACCTAACAGAATTAGGGGGGGGGGGGGTTAATGGTAAACAAATTGTGATTGATCAAGACGAATCCTTCAATAAGGTGTAGGGTTTATCATTTACAAATTAGGCCAATTATTTCATATTCTCAAGAAAATAAACAAATCAATCAAACCCCTTGAGGACCTTAATTGAGGGGTGGACAAGGGTAAGGAGACAGGGGAATGAGGGATCAGAGAAAAGGGGTATCTTGGAAATATATTTTGTCATTTTTATTTTGTCTTGGAGCAAGGAGATGGAAGTATTGAAGTAAAAAAAAAGGGGGGGATTTTAGGGTAGAAAGGGAAGGGAAATATAGTTAGGGGTAAGCCTATAAGGAGTAGAAACTGTTCCGAGGGAAGTTATGGGGTACCCCACATACATATGACCCTGAATTGGCTACGAAATTAGATATTACAAATGATGATTAAAAAAGACTAATTCATTGACACTAACGGTAGCGTAATAATGACAGTTGTAGTGCTTCATAGTAGATGTCATCCCTTCCTCTTCGGCCGTTTGCACACGGATATTTTTCAAAACTGTCCAGACATGTTTACAACTTGTCTGTAAAGGGTAAAATAAACACATAAATAAGATACCAGCTATAACGATCTATAACATTAAACATGGAACAGAAATTGAGCCGGTGCAAGGTTTCAGCCGCAGTGATTTTCAACAGTAGCGAGTATTTTGAGACAACCCCCAAGTTTGTATTTTTCGTTATACTGATAACATTTGGCTGCCTAATATATCGAAATCTATGTTTTCTTATGTAATAACTCTACCTTCATCGTTGTATATTCGCCACAATGTCTGTTATGCATGTACATGGTCGTATTCATCAATGTAGTATGCTGCTCGGCAATGGCGACCTTGAAATTCCTCTGGTCCGATAATGGCGCCAAATTAGAGGGAAGCAACTCGCGCCAGACAAAATTACCGTATTTCACCAAAATAATCAAAATTTCGCTTTTTGATAACAAACAGTAATACGATAACCACATTTATATTCAGTGATCGTTCATTGATATAATTACAAACATTATTTTATTAAAGCCATCAATAAAGAATTCACAATTAAGTAATTAATGGAGTCCATTGAAATCAGACCTTATGGGGTAGAGGGGTTAAACAAAAGCTCGTAACTTTTTTAAAAGCCTGGTGACCCCCATTTTATTTTACCTTAAAATGTTCGAAAAGTTCATAGCTTTGACATATCTGTTTTTAAAAAAAATCTACCGGGGAAATTTTACGAAAAATCGATTAAACCAATATTTTTTGCCTTAAACTGAAATTAGAAAATGCAAAATTTAGACATTAATCTGAAAATAAAAGGATTTTTAAGTCAAAAACAACCAAGGCAAAGGTTTACATTTCAAATTCTAATGTTTTTTCACATAAAAATCATACTGACTTGGTTTTAAAAGTCTTTGAATTTGATGTAACCGGTATTGTTGAAAGGGTGGGCATGTTTGGAAATAGGGTCAAAATCGCACATTTCGCTTCAATTTGAGGGGAAAACGAGCCTGGTGACCCCCTTTTTTCTTTGCATTTTTGGATTCAGCATAAAAAGATCTACAAAATATGTGAAAATAAAAAAATTCTACCGGGGGTCCTTATTGGGGTGAGCCACCTTAATGTGGAAATTATTAATGAAAAAGTAAATGCTACTAAGTATAAGATGCAGCTACTAATGTATTGTACTACTATTGTATTACGTAAACTGTATAATTTCAAGTTCAGATAGGTAAAAGTCATTCAACAAAAGTGTTCTTACTAAGTATGAAGTTGGTATTTATTAATATTTTGCATGTTATTTAAGTACATTGCCTTCTTTGTTTTTAGGGAGGGAGTGGGGAGCAACTTTATCATAATGTTGATTAATGGATGTTAGTGTGAAAGATAAAACCACAAATTTCTTGAAAAATTAAATAATTAATTATGAAACAAAAAATTCATGAAATAAAGTATCCAAAATAACAAAATATCTTATCAAGACTTTTATGCAAAAATCTGCAACGAGAGTTTATGATGTGATATGAATAATTTAAAGTGAATAATAAATTACAACTGATGAATAAGACCTTATAGGTCGGTTTTAAGAAACAAATAGAATTATCAAACATTTTTGGTAATTGAATTAATTTTAAGGATTTCAAGTGCATTTGACATGTGTCTTTATGACCTCAACCTTGCGTTCTAGTTTCTTTTCCTTGTAAATTATAGTTGTTATTTATATATATCAGTACTACTATTCCTGTTTTGACATTGAAGTGTGTCATGGATTTGTGTTCCCAGGATATTTGGAATTAGTTTCAGCTCTTAAATCTTTCAGTATTGTTTATTTCCTTAAGTACCAATTATCATTATGTATTTATGGAAACAAAATGTTGAAAATGTAAAATTTATGTAAAGTAGTTCTTGTTTTCACTCACAGTAAAATATTTATGAGAGAAAAAGGTCGAAACCAACCATAAATCATAACAAAGTGGACATATTAGGGTGTATCTGTTAGACTAAGATTTCTCCTACTTATTTGAACACCTTATCTCATTTTTATGTGACTTTAATAGTAGTTTCAGTAAGCCTTCTTTTTCAGATCATGTATTTATTTTTGTCCTAGGTTTTGTTTTTTAACTAAATTTTTCTGTTGATAAGGATATCCCCTTTAAACAAGAATAATCATAACATACAATTATTTAAACATCATATATCATTTTTCTTCATATCATTTCCTTTATAGACTTACATAGATAGATATTGTTTCAATAATAAGGATTATTTTCCACATAAAAGTTATTTTATGATTGTAGTTAGCATGCAAATTTATAACTTACAAGGACAAGATAACAGGTGGTTAAAAGGGAGGTTTTGGTTATTGCTTGTTAAATTTATCACATAGTATTATGCACGACAGTGTCAGGAATACAAAGTATATGATAGAGTGTAACAATATGTTTTGAAGATGGACTGATGCTTACAGCTTACAAAAGCCTTCGTTACATGCCATAGGCGGATCAAGGCGAGGACCCTGGGGGGCCCGGGCCCCCCCTTTCGTGGGAAAAATTTGGTTGATTATATAGGGAATCATTGAAGCATGAGCGAGACCCCCCTTAGGAAAAGTTCTGGATCCGCCACTGCATGCTATATATTTCCTTACAGTCATGTCATTTGGTCTCTTTTACTATCTGTCTTGAATTCATAATTAAAGTAGGAATGTTGGAGTTAAGGATCCAGAACTTTTAATAAGGAGGGGGGCTCAAGACATGCTTCAGTGATTCCCTATACAATTTTCAATCAGAAGCCAGTTGAGCTTGTTAATTTTTCTTATAATATTAAATTTCATTTTGAATTTCTAAACTTAATTACAAGATGATTGGGGGGGGGGGGGAGGGGGAGGGGGGGGACCTTACAAAATTGAACACAACTAAAAATATTATTTGAGTCACAGTTCTTCTTTCATGAAGACTACAAATTGTTGAAAAGTGGTTACTGACTTAAACATTGAATTATCTTGTATTTTGTAAAATTATCAAAACTCTTTCAATAAACCATAATGTTATGAAATATAAGACTTGTGATGAAAATTTGAAGGAATGTTTTGCTCAGTAAAATATTTTCAAATTTCAATTTTTATGTAAAAATAGTATTGTTGGAACAAACTGTTTTTTTGTGGAGCCTGCAACTTTTGTTGCAGAAAGCTCGACATAGGGATAGTGATCCGGCGGCAGCGGCTACGGCGGCGTTAGCTAACTTCTTATAAGCTTTATATTTATATTTTAGAAGGTGGAATTAAGACCTGGATGTTTCATACTTTGTATATAGATGCCTCATGTTACGAAGTTTCCGTCAGTCACATGTCCAATGTCCTTGACCTCATTTTCACGGTTCAGTGACCACTTGAAAAAAAAGTTCAGATTTTTTGTAATGTTGAATTCTCTCTTATTATAAGTAATAGAATAACCATATTTGATATGTGCATACCTTGCAAGGTTCTCATGTCTGTCAGACAGTTTTCACTTGACCTCGACCTTATTTCATGGATCAGTGAACAAGGTTAAGTTTTGGTGGTCGAGTCCATATCTCAGATACTATAAGCAATAGGGCTAGTATATTCGTTGTATGGAAGGACTGTAAGGTGTACATGTCCAACTGGCAGGTGTCATCTGACCTTGACCTCATTTTCATGGTTCAGTGGTTAAAGTTAAATTTTTGTGTTTTGGTCTTTTTTTTTAGCTCACCTGGCCTAAAAGGCCATGTGAGCTTTTCTCATCACTGGGCGTCCGTCGTCGTCGTTAACAATTTTTATACGCCCGTCAAAATTTTGACGGGACGTATTATGGTATACAAATGTCCGGTGTCCGTCCGTCTGTCTGTCCGGCGTAAACATGTCGCACCGTAACTTGAGAACGACTTATCTAAATTTCATGAAACTTAATATAGTTGTTTTTTATGATGGTCAAATGATCTGTATACTTTTTGGTGAAAAAAAGATTTAAACTTTTTGAGTTACGGCACTTTGTAACTAAAACAGGGGTGTGTTTTTTTTTCACATGTCGCACCGTATCTCAAAAACAATTCTTGATTATTGCTTAAAACTTTACACACTTCTTAGTTATATTAATCTTAATATCTGTATACTTTTTGGTGATGATTCAAAATTTCATTTTTGAGTTATTGAGTATTTTGTAAAAAAGGGGGAGGGTTTTTTACATGTTGCGCCGTATCTCAAAAACGATTTATGATTATTGCTTAAAACTTTACACACTTCTTTGTTATATTAATCTAAAGATCTGTATACTTTTTGGTGATGATTCAAAATTTCATTTTTGAGTTATTGAGTATTTTGTAAAAAAGGGCGAGGGGGTTTTTACATGTCGTGCCGTATCTCAAAAACGATTTATGATTATTGCTTAAAACTTTACACACTTCTTTGTTATATTAATCTAAAGATCTGTATACTTTTTGGTGATGATTCAAAATTTGATTTTTGAGTTATTGAGTATTTGTAAAAAAGGGGGAGGGGGTTTTTACATTTCGCGCCATATCTCAAAAACAATTTATGATTATTGCTTGAAACTGTACACACTTCTTTGTTATATTAATCTAAAGATCTGTATACTTTTTGGTTTGATTCAAAATTTTATTTTAGTGATATTTGTAAAAAGAAAACAGGGTGGGGGGGGGGGGGGGGGGGGGGTTCACATGTCCCGCCGTGTCTCAAAAGCAATAAATTGTAATTGCTTAAACTTTGTCAGAAACTATTTATGATCATTGCATATCATGTCGGGCGTATCATGCGCTCATGGCGCAGCTGTTTATTCAAACATCTTCTCCTCTGAAACTACTGAATGGATTTGAATGAATCTTAGCATGATTGTTCCTTAGATTATCCTGCACAAAGTGTGTGCTTCGATTTTTGATCCGTCAAAAAACATGGCCGCCGTTACTTAAAATAGAACATAGGGGTCAAATGCAGTTTTTGGCTTATATCTCAAAAACGAAAGCATTTAGAGCAAATCTGACATGGGGTAAAAATGTTCATTAGGTCAAGATCTATCAGCCCTGAAATTTTCAGATGAATCAAACAAACTATTGTTGGGTTGCTGCCACTTAATTGGTAATTTTAAGGAAATTTTGCAGTTTTTGGTCATTATCTTGAATATTATTATAGATAAAGATAAACTGTAAACAGCAAAAATGATCAGCAAAGTAAGATCTACAAATAAGTTAATATGACCAAAATTGTCAATTGACCCCTTAAGGGGTTATTGTCCTTTAATGACAATTTTTCACAATTTGTTCATCACATTTGCTAACTTTAAAAAATCTTCTCCTCTGAAACTACTGAATGGATTTGGATGAAACTTAGCATGATTGTTCCTTAGATTATCCTGCACAAAGTGTGCTTCGATTTTTGATCCGTCAAAAAACATGGCCGCCGTTACTTAAAATAGAACATAGGGGTCAAATGCAGTTTTTGGCTTATATCTCAAAAACGAAAGCATTTAGAGCAAATCTGACATGGGGTAAAATGTTCATTAGGTCAAGATCTATCAGCCCTGAAATTTTCAAATGAATCAAACAAACCATTGTTGGGTTGCTGCCACTTAATTGGTAATTTTAAGGAAATTTTGCAGTTTTTGGTCATTATCTTGAATATTATTATAGATAAAGATAAACTGTAAACAGCAAAAATGATCAGCAAAGTAAGATCTACAAATAAGTTAATATGACCAAAATTGTCAATTGACCCCTTAAGGGGTTATTGTCCTTTAATGACAATTTTTCACAATTTGTTCATCATATTTGCTAACTTTAAAAAATCTTCTCCTCTAAAACTACTAAACCAAATTCAACTTCAACTGAATGATCAGTAGGGTGTATAAAATAAAGTTTGTGCTTTCTTTTTTATTTCGTCAAAAAACATGGCCGTCATGGCTAAAAATAGAACACAGGGTAAAATGCAGTTTTTGGCTTATATCTCAAAAACTCCAGCATTTAGAGCAAATAAGACAAGAAGTTAAAGTATTTATTAGGTCAAGGTCTACCTGTCCTGAAATTTTCAGCCGAATTGGGTAACTGATTTTTCAGGTATAATGCCCCTGAATTGATGATTTTAAAGAAATTTTGCAGTTTTTGGTTATTATCTTGAATATTATTATAGATACAGATAAACTGTTAATAGCAAAAATGTTAAGCAAAGTAAGATCTACAAATAAGTCAATTTGACCAAAATTGTCAATTGACCCCTTAAGGAGTTATTGCCCTTTAAAGACTTTTTTTCACAATTTGTTCATCATGTTGACTTACTTTAAAAAATCTTCTCCTTTGAAACTGCTGTATCAATTTCAGCCAAACTTAGGCTAAATGAGTTTCAGAGTATCTAGTATAAATTTTATATTTCATTTCCTTGTATGTCAGAAACATGCTAAAATAGAACATAGGAGAAAATGATTTTTTTTTTGCTTTTGAAGAAAATAGGACGATTCAAAGAACATTTAAATAAATTGAAAAGCCAAAATAATCATTGATGAGAGATTTAACCAAAAAAATTAAGGTGAGCGATTCAGGCTCTTGAGAGCCTCTTGTTCATACTATGTCTACTATATTTGTTGTATGGAATGATTGTAAGGTGTACATGTCTAGCGGGCAGATGTCATGTGACCTTGACCTCATTTTCATGGTTCAGTGGTTATAGTTAAAATTTTGTGTTTTGGTCTGTTTTTTTCATACTATATAGGTCTACTATATTTGTTGTATGGAATGATTGTAAGGTGTACATGTCTAGCAGGCAGATGTCATGTGACCTTGACCTCATTTTCATGGTTCAGTTAAGGTTTTGAGTTTTGGTCTTTTTATCTAATACTATATGCCATAGGTCAACTATATTTTGTGTATGGAAATATTTTATGATCTTTATGTCAGTAGCGCAGATTTCTTTTGACCATGACCTCATTTTCACGGTTCATTGCACAGTGTTAAGTTTTTGTGTTTTGGTCTATTTTTCTTAAACTATAAGTAATAGGTCAACTATATATGTTGTATAGAAGCATTGTTAGCTGTACATGTCTGTCTGGCATGGTTCATCTGACCTTGACCTCATTTTCATGGTTCATTGGTCTTTGTTTAGTTATCTTGGTTAATGTTAAGTTTGTGAGACAGTTGTAATAAAACTTTATACTTAGGACTATCAACATAATATCAATGATTAGTATAGAAGGCGAGACATTTCAACATGTGCACTCTTGTTTTTTATATTTGTTGTAATGCCTTTTCAAACACCTTATTATGTCAACAGTTTTTTAAAACATTGAATTTGATTAAGATCAGCCTAGTTTGACAACAATGATTTTGGGGTGGACCAATTGTGCTTTTACAAAATAATGAAGTACTTCTGTGGGTGGTAAAACCTAATTCTGAACTGAGAGGTCAGGAGGCGCTAAATTACTATCTCAGTAGGAAATATTAGATTGTACTGTGGATGAATGTTTCAAGTCTGAATTTCAATTTTCTGCTTCCTTGAATGCTTCAAAATTGCTCCAAAAAAGATTTTAGCTCATGATTTTTTTTATTTCCGATTTGTAACATCCTGAGTTTCGCTTTTCTACAGGTAATGATACGATGTCTTCTTTTTTGTCATAATTGTAAATATTTCAAGGAAGATTGATTTTACAAAACAGACGTTACGCAATGCTCAAATGATTCTTTTTATTAAAGTTTTTGGTTTCCATGGATACTTGGTATAATGCTGCTAAATGGTTATATGTGAAGAGAAAATTTGTTTGAACTAATGTCTCTTATGGTTTCCTTGGTTTGATTCTAAAAAGAAACATCTTCTTATATCTATTTTCAATCTTTTTGTAAAGTTTACTTTTAGAAGTTTTTTTTACTAATTAGTGAACTAATTGCATTTATTCAATTCAGAGACAATAACTGGGCGATTACAGTTGCACACAATCTCAGGTCATGTTTAGATATTTTGCCTCTGAAATGGTTTATTTAAATCTCATTATTTTCTGAATTTTCTCATTAAATTTTTTTCCTTTTAATGCTCTATAAACCAACTGGGAAGTCAAAATACCCTGACCAATGTTTTGGAAAGTTAACCAATTGTTAATTTATAAAGCAAGACTTCATCAAAGCTTCTTAGAGAAATTGATCTTCATGATCATTTGACCGTTTAATGGTAAAAATTATTGAATGTTAGTTTTGATAATGGAAATATTTATACCAAATGACCAAATCGCTGACATTTAAAATATTGATGACTCAATTAGCTAAATGCATTCAAAATTAAAATTTATGGAAGAAAGTAATTTTGCAGTTTAATGGGATATCAATTTTCTTAAAATCAATTGAAAGTTCAAGCAGAAAGGGTACAATTCAATTTTAATTCGTGTAGACAAGAATCAGATTTGTGGCGTCTATTTTCACCTTCAGTTAAAGTAAGCTGGATTTGACTTTTATAACAAGATTTTAAAAGTGAATACCAACCAGTTGAATTTTATTTAATCCGAGCTTTTACATTAATTGGGATATTGAAATTTTAAAAGATCATTTAAAATCATGAATGCAAAATTTAATTAAATAAGTGGTTTGCACTTGACATGACTCTCTTATGGGGTAGAAAATAATGAACTGTTTACAGAATTGGAGGTCTCCTAAATTTAGATGTACCACTATAATAGCTGTCACCCTCAGTAAACAGAAGGTCATATAAGTGGATCGCCACAGGACAATCAAAATTATAACTATATTATAATTCAATATAATATTTCATAAATGTTAAATATATGATTTTTGAATGTCCTCTAGTAATACTGTTTGTAATTCTATTATAGAAATCCATCCTTAATTTCCTGCCAACCAAATAATGTGTAGAAACTCAGAGATGTAGAGGAAAAAATATTTCTTAATATAATTAAATTACCAAGTGTTTCACTTGGCAAAAAAAGCAATAAGTCATAATGCAAGTAAATTTTGTCTATAATTTTTGTTTCTGTTGATCTAATTCCTGCTAGAACACTTATCTTTAGGAAGCTGGAGCAGTAGGGACAGCTCAGAATCTTGAGTCTTAGGGTCTTTGTAACATGATGCCATTTGCCAAAACATTTTCAAATTCCATTTTACAGTACCTGCATGAATTACAAAGATTTTCTTCAACATCTTTTTATAAAATTCAATTTGTTGTTCAAATAAGACTAAATTTCAATTTTGTTTTATCATGCTTGTTTGATGATGTCTTTTTTGGTTTTGAATTTATTGCTTGGTTGCTGTCTTATAAATGTTTCACCCACTTTTTTATACTATCATAAGCAACATGATGAGTTTTACATGTAAAGCAGAATTCTGTTCATCCTTTAAGGTACCTGAGACCAATCCTGGTTTATGAAGGGGTGTATGATGCTGAGTCTTTAGATTTTCTATACTGTGTTTGTATTTTTAAATTCAGCATTCTTTGCAAAATGACATGTCTGTTAATCAATAAATGTCTGATTCTTCTCAAAATGAAAAATGAACACAAATATGCAATTGTTACTAATGGCTGCATGTTTAATGACTTAATTGCTTATAAATAACAGGACCTTGGGATCAAGCAGATATTAACAATAACCATGGAAATGATACAAATCGGCCAATAAAAAAGAGGTAAATCTTTTGTGTCATCTATACTGCATTAGTATAGATTACAGTGAAGTCATTTTTCATGAGGTTTTCTTCCATCAAACAAAGAATTCTCTTATACCGTAGACATTTTACTGCAATATATTTTTCACATTTTGCTTGAGTCTGTTAGAAATTCAGTGTTTGAGAAATTAGTCACTATTTTAGATTAAAACTGACTGAGTTGGTAATGGACCAATATATAATGTAAAGAGTAGTTTTCTCTTTTACAAATTACATAATAAGTGCAATTGGAAAAAGTGCAACATAAATTTTGTCTCAACTTGTGTGGTTGAATTGTTATTTTGGTTTCAAGGTTTGACTATATTTAATTGTGCCATTTACTGCAATTTTTTTCATTATATTCCACATTTCCTTATACTCATATTTATGTCATAACTATTTTTCAGGCAAATGTCATCCCATGGTCTATTTTCAAATGATCTTCAGTTGAGCTGATTAAGCCTCAGATACATTGACCCTGGTAAGCTTCTTATACATTGATTGCTTCTGATGTCAGCTTAAACTTACAGAATTCCATTTTGTCGAAGACTATGACCTTTCTTTTCTTTCAAAGGTAATAAGAAAGCGATTCTAAATTTGGAATCAATATTTAATAAAAAGATGAGCGAGGAACTATTGGAAAGGTAATTAGGAAATGATTTGTCACGAATAATTATTCTCAAATCTGATCTTTATTGTGTTTTAATGATGGTCAGCAGCAGATATGATTCAAAAGAATCTGCCAGTGTAAAGTCTTAATATAGTTCATTGTTCTGTGATGGCACGACCCAATGCAGGTGAGATAAGCGGAATCCAAATGTTTCCTGATTTTGAGAGATTTCTTAAATCACAAATGAATCGGAAAGAAAATGAAAATTGTTGCTGTATAAGTCTCTGAATATCCCAATTAATGCTGTATTAATTCTGGAAGGATTTAGTTTGTGCCATTTGGTACAGATTTATCATTGATTTATCTTAAAATCTATCATATAAAATCTTCTCCTGACTAATGACACGTACAGCAGTAATTTTATTGCAAATCTGATCTTTTTTTTTAATCAAGTTAATAAATTAAAACAGATAAAATATAGATATTATGTTTTAACGAATAAATAAATACATTGTTACAAGACTTGTACATCAGATAGTCAGTGATGAAAGCTTCCTCCAGCCTCTTAACACATTAAATCTCCTTTTGACGACTTGTGAATTGTTAACTCTTTGGCCTTTGATTGTTGTGTCATAAAAATGTATAGATATAAGGCACTTAACAACACAAATGACAAAATCATTGCCGTTAAGGCAACAGAATAAGAAGCTTTGCAAGGGTGCTAGTCAACTATGGATATTAATAACAAGTCTCTTTTTACTATTTATCTAGATTGAAGCTATCCTAACATGGTTAAGATGATATAGGAGACATTTTTCAAGTACCTTCTTTATATTGGATACACAATTTTAGGCCTATTTAATTTAGTTCCTAGTTTCAGGACCATATAAATGCTTTCTGCATTGTTTGGATAATAACCCAATTTGGTGAAATATCAGTTAATAATGTTTAGATTATTTAAATAGAGATATTTTAAGTGATTTGTACAACAAAAACAAAATTATTAATTTAATAATGCCTTCATGGGATTCAATGATTTCAAATATGTTAATCTTGCAATTTGTAAACAATACTAGCATCAACTTTATACTGGTACATTAATATTTTCATTTTTAACCGGATTTTTGTGACAAAAATGTCGGTTATTGATTTGGGGATGTACGGCGGGCGGTCGGGCGGGTGGCAAACAAATGTTGTCCGTGCATTTACTCATGAACCGTTCATCCAAAGCTTTTAAAATTTTAATATGTTGTTACTGACAACAAAATGAAGGTCAAGTTCAAGAGTGACGTTTTTGACTTTTACCGTTCAGGAGTTATGGTTCTTGAAAGATTGAAAAATGGCGTTTCCAGTCGTTTCCGTGCATTTACGCATGAACTGTTCAACCAAAGCTTCCCAAATTTTAATATGTTGTTACTGATGAAAAAATGGAGGTCAAGTTTAAGAATGACGATTTTTAGTGGAAGAAGACGTCAAGTCTTCTGAAGACTTAAGGGGCCGACCATTGGCTTTGAGTCTCCGTATGCCGCATTCATTTCGTGTATTACAATTTCAAAACAACTTAGATTCCTGACACCGATTTTTACACATGATTGGGCATCTGAATCATTTAATTTGTAAATTATAATTGTAAAACAATCACTATCGTAAATATGACCCTTTTATTTATGTAAATTATTAGATTTCATCTCATCCACATGAACGTAATGTTTGTTTACTTGTAACAGGATGTTTTAACTGTAGATATTTGTATTACGCATGCGTGAATTTGGTATCGGTACAACTCGCCCTGTTTACAAGTTCGCCCTTGAAGTTACGAATTTGCAATCCTGCAGACAAGAAGATTTTATTTTTATATAAATAAAAAGGATATATAAAGTGTTATCTTTATTCATGGGTTTCCTTTGTCATGTGAATTAGATGCCCTTCGTAACATACATGTGAACCTCCCGTTTAGGAGAAAAAACTCCCGTGTATGAAATTTTTCAGACGCCATATTTGATCATTTCTTACTACTGTACGGGTGTAATTGACACCTGTGTTAAATTTTATCTGAACATCAAAGAAGATGTATAATTATGTGGCTTCACTTGACAGCTTGGGTGTCAAACATACTGGTAATCAACGATGTTTACCTCCGGCTAACTGCCGTTGTGTTATCAAAACGATGTGTATTGGGAATATTGAAATACTTTTTTGTTACTTCCCTTTGTTTTATCCTGTTTTCAGTTATTTTGCTTTTAAAAATGTAAATGGTAAAAAGACTATAAATGATTAATATTTTAATCAAATAATCATAAAAGGATGTTGATTAAATGAATTTAAATGATTTTGGACAAATAAAAAAATTAACATTTATAAATTATTTTATTAATTTAGACCTCCTTTCAAGGATTAAATTGAAGTTTATATATTAAATTTGTTTATAGCTGGTTAGAAGTCAACATACAATATGTGCAACTAGGTTAAAAGTCTAGCTTCTGCTAGCTTCATGTATAATTTTTCTACCGATATAATATATAACTAGAATTATGCAAACAGACTTAAGGAAAAGGCATGTAAGTCATGTAAGTTCATACAAATATGACACTTTTTCTAGACAATCCAGATCTTGCAAAATACATCGCTAAAAATTGTAACCTTTAATTTTGTTGTTGTGCAGTAAAAACCCATATGGGAACTTTCAAAAGTTGGCAGGTATGTAACAAGTCTTACTATTTTTATGCTCCATTTATGGGCAATATGTTTTCTAGTCTGTCCGTCCGTCCTGCTTCTGGTTATAAAGTTTATGGTCGAGGTAGTTTTTGATGAAGTTGAAATCCAATCAACTTGAAACTTAGTACACATGTGTTCCTCTTGATATGATCTTCTTAATTACTGCCAAATTAAAGATTTTACCTAATTTTCATAGTCAACTGAACATAGAAAATGATTGTATGGATGGGAAATCCATGTACTTATGACCTTTTCTTGTTTGAAGAAAAAAAATACATTTTAACGATAATGGAACAAAGCAGCCTGGGTAAGTGGGGCTGCTTTTATGGTAATTCAAGTTACCTTTTATTCACCTTCTTCCACTTCAGAGCTATCAGCTCTTTGATTACTTTTACCGTTCAGGAGTTATGGTTCTTGAAAGATTGAATAAACAGCTGCGCCACGAGCGCATGATACGCCCGTCGTCTTAAGGAAAAAAACATAATAAATGTTTTTTGAATAACATAGGGGTTGTACAGGAAGTCATGCTAAGTATATCCTGACTCATTCCTTATTCCTGATCCATAGGAAGTTAATATAAGAGAAAGAAAAAAAATTGCTCACAACAAAATTGTTTTATATGATACGGTTCTGATTATTTTACATAATTTTGCATGTCAATACATAAATTGAAAATTTCCATAAAATAGAAAGTTGATGGAACACAGAAACAAAAATTGTTACATCATGTTTCAGTGTTCATGGTATAATGTTACTCTAAAATAAATTCTCTATACTGGTTCTTTCTAATGGCTATTCCATCAATAAATGTATGATGGGAGGGTTGCAAGGCAGGTTTTTTGTGACCCAACCAGCCATACATTTTTTGCTGGAATAGCCCTGAAGGCAATCTTTAATTAATATCAATTGTAGATATCAAATCAAAAATTTGTCAAGTTTCTATGTACAATGTATACAAAAGAATCATCAGTTTATGTACTAAGTAGGTTCCATCACAAGTCAAGTTTATATTCATATGCAATTTACAATAATTATACATTACCTACAATTGAGACACTCTTTATTTATATAATAACTAATTCAAACTGATCCAAATGATTTTGTGGTCAGAATAATATGTTTCCATAGTTCCACATTTGAAGTCCTAATCCGTGTTTGTGAAAATAAGATCTATTGTAGAGTTGTTGTCATTTGTTGGTCCTGTAATCACTTGCCTGTATTTCAATCTACCAACCATTAAATTTCTCAGTTCTTCTTGTTGGGCAGATTGTTTTTGCCAGTGAACATTGAAATCCCCAAGAATAATTGCCTCTGAATTTTGGACATATTGATGGTGCAGTGACAGCAGCACATGGCAAAGATCTTTCACGTCTGTTTTTGGTGGTTTGTACACAACCAAAATTACAACATTTGGTAGCAGTTCTGTCTTCACAACAGTCACCTCTATGGTTTTGTAAGTTTTATTCAAAGGATACTCTTTTACAAAGTCTTCTTTACTATAAACAGCTAAACCATGCACTGGTCGAGTAGCTTTACCAGATGAATTTTCCTTTTGTTTGTTGTTCTGGAATGCAAGCCTATTTGTATTATTAGTTACATCAGAAGAATTTTCATCTTGTCTATACTGTTTAAAACCTGGAAGACTTGTTTCATTGATAGAATCTTTCTTGTGAAATCTTGTTTCTGCGAAACAAGCAATATTTGTGGCCAAAACACTATTGTCACAACGTATGTCATCAATATGCCTACTCAGGGACGATGCATTTAAGAAACATAGCTTCATGTCAGATTGTTCAATCTTGTATAGTAACTGAAGAGATGGTTGAACCGGGTTTTCTCTGAGTCGTTCCATTTCTTTCCGGACAGACTTATCTATGCCAATTTTGTCTTCTTGCAAGTTTGTTATATGCAGACCATTCAGAGTTTGTACACGACTGATAGCAACATAGTGAATATGGTCAACCTTTCTTTGGGTTGTTAAATCAACAACAGCTCTCTGCATAGTATCTCCTTGACAGCGATGAATTGTTTTGGCATGAGCAGCTCTCAATGGAAACTGATATCCCTGAATCTGCGCTTGGCCTTTTGTGCCTGCACAGAAAGTCTTACCAATAGGTTCTAAAGGGGTCCATTCTTTTTTGTGACAAGACTTGTAAAATCTTCTGCTGTCTTTACGAAGTTGCTTTCCAATTTCTGGATCATTAAACTGAACCCAAAGTTTGCCAGAAGCAAAGAATGAGGCATCTGTAAGTTCCACTTTAACCATTTTACAAGAAGCCCCATTTATTAATCCATCAGATGTGTCCAAGTTAACTGTTATTTCATAATGAACACCAACTGACACTTCAAGAATTGTGCTGAGCTGTTTTGTTTGATTTTTGTTATTTTTGAATGTCTCCAATATTTTTGTCTTCATTGAAGGTGGTGCAGACCCAACAAACTTATCCTTAGCCTTTATGGAGTAAACTGGATTAGGACTTCTGTGAATGATAGTACAGTTGTAGGAATCAACTCGCTCATTAGTTGTGAAAAGATGAGGAGCATCCCATGGATAATCTTCTGAATCCACAGCTATACCTTGACCTTTAAGTTCATCTATATCTTTTGTAGTCTGCTTTCCTTCACGAACACGATTTAACAGCTCGGCAAAAGACTTATTTTCTGCTTGTCTCATTATTGTATGAAGTTCAAACATTTTGAAACTTTCAGTCCAAAGATTAGTTGATAAAGGTAAATATCCTGTCCTAGGAGTTGAGAAAATATAACTATCCATAACAGGTTTGAGTTGAAAGAGGTCACCTACTGCAATGACTGATATGCCACCAAAAAGTTCCTTCTTCTGAGTTACCTCCACAAGCCGTTGATGAATGCAATTAAACATGTTAAAACCTACCATAGAAATCTCATCAATGAAGATTAGTTTTACATCTCCAATTTGGTTTCTTAGTGTATTGAGTGCACTAGAAGACAGCGGTTTGTGCTGCAGCTTTTGATTTGCAGGGAGTTTCAAGGCACTATGGATTGTATTTCCTTTGATGTGGTAGGCAGCTTTACCTGTAGGGGCCATAAGTAAAATTTTCTTCAATGCAAATTCCTCTCCTGCTTTTTTGTTGAAGAATTTCAAAGCGAACTGATAAAGAGCATTGGTAACATAACTTTTACCAACACCGGCTCCACCACTAAGGAATCTATAAATTGGCTCTTCTTGTGTTTTGAGCAAATGGATAGTGTCATACACAAACTCTATTTGTTCTTTGTTAAGTCGACGCATGTGTTGTCGAAACTCTTTATCAGGCATATCATACTGTTTGCTGATCTCATCCTCAGCATTGGAAGGTGGTAGTCCTAAATCTAAACCTATATCATAGTTTTCTATACCTTTATCAGGTTGCTTGGAAGAATTAGCAAGGTCTTCGGCATTCTCACTCTCTGTCTGGGGAGCCAATTCATCCCACATCTCTTCAAGTTGTTCATTTTCATTTAAAAGACGTTGGGCTTCATCAACAGTATCACTAAAAGGTTCGTAAATCTTTTGTTGCTCTTCTATTGTATCTTTGAAATGTTGATACGCCTCTGAATATGTAGGAAAGTTACATTTAAGTGCATGTTCATCTCTCCAAGGATTGTACAGCATTAACTTTTCTCTATAATGTTTCTCTGGATCAGTATCTATGTTGAAATGTACAGATCGAATAACTCTTGCTCTTTTCTTTCTTTTGTACGGTCCTGTTGAAGTATCTTCCACATCCTGTTTATCGTCATTTTCAATGATGTTTGGTTCTAGTAAACATACTTGATTTGCATTATTTTTTGACTTGCTTCTGTTAATTGTTCTGGAAGGTGCCTCATCATAATATGCTGCAAATTCTGTCAAAGTAACCTTTTCCATTGACTTTGGACGATCACTATATCTAGTCAAAATGTTACTGCATTCAACATCGTCATCCTCATCTTTCATTGTGTCTAGAATGGAATTTGGTTTTAGTAATGTTACTCTTTCTTCAGGAGGGCTGGTGTTTAAAAATATAACTTGTCTGGATGACTTTTTCATTGGAAGTTGCAAACATATGTAAACCGCTTCCTGAGCTGATATCTCAACAGCATTTAGAAATTTGTTTCCAACCATTTTAATCTGCTGTTTAATTGTTTGATTGCCATGTCTAACTTCTTCAGTTGCTTTCCTCAACAATTCACTCATTCCACGTTGAGATTTGGTTATGTATGATGCTACATAGGTGGCACATGCGTATACATCTAGCACAAATTGAACGTCAAGATTAGCTCTCCAAGCACGCAGAACATTAGTGTTATAGCTATTTATCCTCACTTCTTTGACAGAGCGTTTCAGGAAAACTGTTGCGGCCGATAAAGAAGCTCGGATTGCCAGGACGTACTCACTTTCTGTGATTTGTAATCTTTGAAGAAATGTTTCTATTTCTTCATCGTCATTTTCAATGCTATCTAATTCCTTTGAAATTTTACTCCAGAGATTTTTGTATTTCAAAATGTTTTCTTTTGAAAAGTCTGCTTAACTGAGTGGATGCAAAATTCTTGTAGTTTTTAAAGGAGGTTTCGGATATCCAAATCGACACTTTTTTTTACGTGGTGATTTGCAAGTATGTGTATGCTTGTGTGTTTGGAATTTTACTAACTCTGAGATTTCACTTTCCTCTTCTGGTTTATGACATGTAATGTATCGATCGATGTATTCACAAACATCCTCATCAGAATCCTGTCCAAAAATAGGAGCATCTTTGCAGTAAACAATCATGTGTACATGGGGGGATCCCCTCTGTTGGTACTCTATACGGTAAAAATAGTCAGTCACATTACCTAGAGGATTTCCATCAGAGAGCAGAAAACCATTGATGAACTTCTGAGTTGAAAAATCGAAATGGCGTGCACATGTGACAGGATCACTTTGAATCAATCGACATTTTTCTTGCCATGACATATTGTTCAGTTCATCATCACTGTAATCCTTTTTATCAACAATTCTCCCAAGAAGTCTTAACAAGTGTAACCATCTTGTTTCTGCAGCTGACAAAGTGACAAAAAATGTTGCTGGCCCAAGTTGACGGATAAGCGCAAACAGTTCCTTACTCACTTTCTCGAAATAAGGTGGTGAGCCTCGAATGTTGGCAAGAAATTTATAGGCTTTGTCCTCATGAACCATATCTAATGCTGCATCTCCTCTTACATCCTTTGCAGTTAATCTATTATCTTTTGTTTTCACTTTTCTTACTGCCAATTGAGTTTGGTCTATCAAGGTCTTCATCTGAATTTTCTTTGTCTTAAAGAATAAATTTTCAACTGACTGAGCAGCCCTTCTGTCAACATTTCTTAGTTCGGCCTTCACTATTTCTCCATAAGTGATTCTGGTTTGTCGATCCTTATTTGGTGGACGCCTCTTTCCACAAAAGATACTAGGAAACGCTAGCTCTTCAGAATCCTCTTGCATAAAAACACTGATAGGAATTTGGCCTTCCCCTGGGGCAAAGTTATAAACAATATCTCGTTCTGATGGTTCAACAAACCCAGGTGCAGATAGAAGAGTGTCTGCCTCTCCACTCATAAGTGCACATTCATCAACTTCACTCCACTTGTCATCTTCGTTATCACTGACATAATTAGCATTTTTCATTTGGTCATTATTTGATATATCATTTTTCGTAGGGTTTTGATTTAATTGTTCTTGTTCACTGATTACAAGGTCTTCCTCAGTGGTATCAGTCTCCAGAGATGTCTCATTGTACATATCTTCCCAATCATTGTTTATGACCACATTGTGTTCTTTATACAAAGGAGAATCTGATAGAAATTTAGCAGCTTCTATTACCAACTGTGGCCTTATATTAAGGCAATACACATGATGTTTGTATTTCAAACGACGTTTTAAAGTGGCCTTGATGGTAGCAGTTTCAGTTGTAAGCCTTGGTAGTTGTGTAACAGTCTGACAAACATTAGCTGGAACCAGAACCATGTTCCCTTGAATGAACTTTTGCCTACCTCTTGGTTCTTGGTGGATCTTCATAAAAGGCAGTATGACAGAAACAAGAGTTTGCTCCAAAGGGTTTAGATCTTTCAAAATCTCTTGATCTGGAAATGTCATTAGGTTCATCACTGAGGTGGGCGGAATTTTACCTTTCTTTATGTAAGTCTTGCAAGTGTTGCATATCCAAATTGTATCATTTATACTCTTTATTCGTGGACATTGAATAATTATGTTTGCTACTTTCTCAGAATGTTTATTTGCAAATGTGACTTCAAATCTAGATACACTGTGCTTATACCAAAGTTGTTTACAAGATGTACATGTATATATAGGTCCTCCAGAAACAGTTCTATGGAAATCACTGATTAATTCATTAATGTCTTTAGATTTGTTCTTTTTTCTTTGTTTTCTTTTGGCCAATTTTCCTTTCTTAGTTTCTGCACTTCTTTTTTTTTTGTGTAAAGTTTTTCGTCTTAAAGTTTCTCTCCTCTTATAAACACTGTTAAGTCTTTTGAATATGCGTAACTTCTTTTCCCTATTGATTTCTTTTTCTTTGTAAGAAGAATCAAGTCTTTTTCTCTTACGAGCTTTAGTTTCCCGCTCAGTTTCATTGCTTTTAAACTCAACATCAAGTCTTTTTCTCTTACGAGCTTTACTTTCCCGCTCAGTTTCATTGCTTTTAAACTCAACATCAAGTCTTTTTCTCTTACGAGCTTTACTTTCCCGCTCAGTTTCATTGCTTTTAAACTCAACATCAAGTCTTTTTCTCTTACGAGCTTTACTTTCCCGCTCAGTTTCATTGCTTTTAAACTCAACATCAAGTCTGTTCAATTTTCTAGCTTTCGCATCAATGTCTCTTTCATTTTGCCTGTATTGTTCACCAAGTCTTTTTTTCTTACGAGCTTTACTTTCCCGCTCAGTTTCATTGCTTTTAAACTCAACATCAAGTCTGTTCAATTTTCTAGCTTTCGCATCAATGTCTCTTTCCTTTTGCCTGTATTGTTCATCAAGTCTTTTTTTCTTACGAACTTTAGTTTCCCGCTCAGTTTCATTGCTTTTAAACTCAACATCAAGTCTTTTTCTCTTACGAGCTTTACTTTCCCGGTCAGTTTCATTGCTTTTAAACTCAACATCAAGTCTTTTTCTCTTACGAGCTTTACTTTCCCGCTCAGTTTCATTGGTTTTAAACTCAACATCAAGTCTGTTCAATTTTCTAGCTTTCCCATCAATGTCTCTTTCCTTTTGCCTGTATTGTTCGTCAAGTCTTTTTCTCTTACGAGCTTTAGTTTCCCGCTCAGTTTCATTGCTTTTAAACTCAACATCAAGTCTTTTCAATTTTCTAGCTTTCGCATCAATGTCTCTTTCCTTTTGCCTGTATTGGTCGTCAAGTCTTTTTCTCTTACGAGCTTTAGTTTCCCGCTCAGTTTCATTGCTTTTAAACTCAACATCAAGTCTGTTCAATTTTCTAGCTTTCCCATCAATGTCTCTTTCGTTTTGCCTGTATTGTTCATCTTGACCTTTGTCCTTTAGAGCTTTTGATCCTCGTGCATTTTTATCTTGATTGTAAGTATCATTGTTTCGTTTGTTTCTTTTATCCAACGTTTGTTTGAAATTGAATTTCCTACTTCTCCTTCTATCCTGCATATAAATTCTGAAGTAATCTGCTCTACTCATGGAAGGCTGAAAAAATAAAAATAATTTTTTTAAGGGATGAGAGAAAAGTTGAGATACTACTAATAATTTACATAACTGGTCTAGAAAAACCAGAAGTTAACTTAATAGTAATGACAACCAGAGAAATGACAAAAATGATCCTTATTGCAAACCAAAAATTGAAAGGCTTTATGCTCTAAAAGTGGTTGATGTGACAGAATGACATCAGAAAATCTAATAGCAAAACATGATAGCAATAGGGATAGAAGTTATCATGACCAAACCATAATTAAAATTCCTAGATTCTTGAGTACATAAAACCCAATCAATGTGACTTTGATTTTTGTTCATGTTTCTTTTGATAAGAGGTATTCATCTCAGTATTGGCAATATCCATAAGAACAAATAACAAATTATATCAGGACGGTGAAGTCTTTTGTGTGAGATTTGACTTGAAAGAGACAAGACAGATCTGTTATATCAATAGACATGATTTTCATAACAATAGATATTTACAGAATCCCTGTAATTTCTACATGAGGGTAAACTCCTGCTTCAGATAAACATGAAATGATTTAACTAATACCTTATTTTCATCTTTATCCACTGGACTTTGTTTTGGTATTTTGTAGTTTTTTGGGACTGTATGAACTTTCAAGATCTGGAATATATTCAAAGACATTATATAAAAACAAATACAAAGTATGTTTGATAAGATGTAATTAAAGATCATCATAAACAAGGATATATTATCTATCATCTGAAACCAGCAATTAAACATATTCTAAGATTATGCCTCTCACATTGTACTCTTCTCACAATCATAACTCACCTTCCAATAATGGACAACAGTATCTCCAAGTATCATTAAGTACATCTGATCAAGGCATTTTTGGAATATGAACATGGCATAATTTTTTCTATTTCTATTTTTAGTTATTTTGTGTTCATATTTCATTTCGTTATTGAATGTTTCTTGTTTTGTTGGAGGGTGTTTTTCTTGGTCTTCTGATTTTCCATTAAATTTCAAGTTAGAATCTTGGTTGCCTAGTTTTTACTTTCTACACAGATAGACAGACAGATGAATCATTTGAACATAAAAGAGCTTTCAATACATGTTTATACCTCTTTAGGAAGTGCCACAGGACTTGGTTTGGTTGCCATTGCAATTGGTTGTCTCACAAAGGAGGGTACTTGTGCTTGTTTCATGTAACATGGCTTTATTGAACGTGGTTTGGATGGACCTCGTTGTTGATCCGGTTCTGTTTTCGCTGGATATGGTTTGGATGGACCCTGTTGTTTACATGGTTCTGTTTTGGCTGCATGTGGTTTGGATGGACCTGGTTGTTCATGTGGTTCTTTTTTCGCTGGACATAGTTTGGATACACCCCTGTGTTTATCTGGTTCTGTTTTGGCTGCAATTGGTTTGGATGGACCTGGTTGTTCATCTACTTCTTTTTTTGCTAGACGTGGTTTGGATGGACCCCTTTGTTTATGTGGTTTTGTTTTGGCTGCATGTGGTTTAGATGGACCTGGTTGTTTTTCTGGACCTGTTTTCGCTGGAAGTGATTTGGATGGACCCAGCTGTGTCACTTCAAATGGCTTTTTCATGTTCTGTTGTTGCTTAGTTGAAACTGGGACCTGCTGTTTGGTGGTAGAAACCTAAAAACAAACATATGTTCTTGATTTATACTTCAGAAAGAATTATCTGCATAAAGGTATGAGAAAACCTCAAAACATTTCTAAGCCAGTTTTCAGATTCATAAAACTCTTTCATTCAATGAGTGTGTTAAATATTTGTAGATTTTTACTGTAAAATGGGAAATTCTTAAGATATATAACACAATTACCTTGTTGTAATATTTCTCTGGACCTGGTTCTGAAGCCATTGAGTTTTGTTGTCCTCCTTTAATGGAATCAACCTAAAAACAAAAGCATAGTCAACTTACTATACATGTACATGCAATTTTCAGGATACCTTTTACACAAGTTTTATATTGTAATGCATTGTTATCTTATATTGCATAACATGTATTCATAGGGGGCATACCCACCACATGCAAAAGTGGCAAAAATAGGTGTTTTTAATGAAATTTTCACATTTCACTCCACTTGCAGATTTTAACATGTCACATCCTCTCTTAACTTAATTTCTTAGACCGATGAAAGAGCCTTGAAAAGGCAACATTTGAGGTACATACCAATGACTCTCTCTTCCGTTTTCTTTCCAATTGTAATGTCTTTTCGGACTTCTTCTTAAACTTCCCCATGATAAATAGTGCGATTTCACAAAGTATTATTTCAATATAATTTGAGTTGCCACTGGGTTATCCATTCACTAAAAAAAAAAAAAAACTTTATTATTATCAAATGCATACATTTTACAAAGTACATTCTTTGTGTACAAGTATATAAATTAACAACACATCAACTACATAAATTTTACAAAGTACATTCTTTGTGTACAAGTATATTAATTAACAACACAAAAAGTAAAGTTTGCAATGTCAGCTCTGTAACTAATTTTTTTCTATTAATTATTTGTCTTTTGTCTTTCCATCAACATTCTTTGTGACTGCACTCGTACAGGCTTCATAATCTTTCTTTGTGACAGCACTTGTAGATGCTTCATCAGAATTCTTTGTGATGGCACTTGTAGAGGCTTGATCATCATTCTTTGTGATTGCACTCGTAGAGGCTTCATCATTTTTCTTCATTGGTGTACTTGTAAAAGAACACTCTTCAAGTTTAATATTCTTTTCTTCTATTGAGTCATCCAAGAGTGACATTTCCAGTTCAAATTGTTGCTCTCTTTCATATCTTTCACATTTTCTCTTCATGTCAAATTTTTCTTTCTTCAAACTGCAGAGTTCAGTTCTAAATTTTTTTTCATTTTCTGCCATTGTCTTCTTTAAGTTTGAAAGTTCGTTATTCAGGTTCATGGCTTCTTTTCTAACTTCATTCCCTAGCTTTCTAATCTTGTCTGTTGATGAGTTCATAAACCTCCCATGTTCATCATTTGATCTTGACACCTTTCCAAAGCATCCATTTATTTGATATGATACAGCAATTATATCATCAGCAATTTTGTTAATCTTGTCCATTTTTACCTAAATATAAAAACAAGTATGGAACATCAAGTTATACCCTGCCACTTACCGATGCCACTTACCTATGGGAAAGGGGTGGATGACAATAAAATGAAAAAAATGGCATAACTCAAAAAATATATTTTGGATTAAGCCATTGATACTTTCTGTAAGTTATCATCTGGAACCTGCCATGAGAGGACAGATCAACGGCAATTTTTTTTTAGTGAAATCACATAATACTGTAATTGGTAGGGTATGAAAATATTTCAAAATTGAAAATTGATCCAAGAATACATGTATTTGAGTAATGGTATATCATTGAAAATGCTGACGCACAGACACAATGAGAGTGATTACTGTAGGAGGTTGCTGTTCTCACAAGACCCTAATAATGAATATCCCAGCCACTGCAGCTGATGTCAATGCCACCAGGCAAAGCCATGGTCACATTCCAAACTAGATTGTATTAACAAATATCCCAGCCACTGCAGCTACTGTCCATGCCACTGGGCAAACCCATGGTCCTTTTGTCATTCCAAACTTAAACTTAATTGTACTAGTATGCGAATATATTTAAAGATAGGCATGCAATTTATAGAAAAGCATGATGTATGTTACAACATTTAAATGATACATTGGCAAGAGTTAAAGCTACAAAACATGCATAAACTATGTTTTATTTGTGATGAAGCATACTAATGATTAAGTGTGGAAGGTCCGGCAACACTATGAGGGAGCGGACCATGGAAAGGGTTACATTACAGGCAATTTTTGTTTGTTAATCAGAACTATAATTGATACCCAATGAAATTGATCTGTATGTGTAAAAGTGACATAATTTAGCAGCATTAGCCAAACATCAGATGTAATGAAACCCTTTTTCAAACCAAATGTTTTGTCTTTAACGAAGGAATGTTTGCTGAATTTTTACAGTTTTGACACTGCTATTTAAAAAAAAAAAAAATAATAGTGAAAAAAACATTTGATTTGAATGTTGCCATATGAAAGCTGTGCAAAGATTTTACTAAAGGATTTTAATCAATATTTACCTTTTTTTCCAAGCTGCAATATACTCCATTCTAGCACATCTGAAATGCTGACTGAAATCCCCCTATATTTAATGGAGTGGCTAGTGGGATGTTGAAAACTCAGCAAAACATAAGCGAAAACTCAGCAAAACATAAGCGTGTAAACTTGTAAGGTCAATAAAAGTTCAATAACTTAAAACCTCCCCCTTTTTTACAAAATACTCAATAACTCAAAAATGAAATTTTGAATCATCACCAAAAAGTATACAGATATTAAGATTAATATAACAACGACATGTGTAAAGTTTTAAGCAAAATTATACAGATATTAAGATTAATATAACAACGACATGTGTAAAGTTTTAAGCAATAATCATAAATCGTTTTTCAGATATGGCGCGACATGTAAAAAACCCCTCCCCCTTTTTTACAAAATACTCAATAACTCAAATATGAAATTTTGAATCATCACCAAAAAGTATACAGATATTAAGATTAATATAACTAAGAAGTGTTTAAAGTTTTAAGCCATAATCAAGAATTGTTTTTGAGATACAGTGCGACATGTGAAAAAAACACACCCCTGTTTAAGTTACAATGTGCCGTAACTCAAAAAGTTTTAATCATATTTTCACCAAAAAGTATACAGATCATTTGACCATCATAAGAAACAACTATATTAAGTTTCATGTAATTTGGATAAGTCGTTCTCAAGTTACGGTGCGACATGTTTACGCCGGACAGACGGACAGACGGACGGACAGACGGACAGACGGACGGACGGACGGACACCGGACATTTGTATACCATAATACGTCCCGTCAAAATTTGACGGGCGTATAAAAATGGTGTTTTCAGTCGTGTCCGTGCATTTACGCATGAACTGTTCAATCAAAGCTTCCCAAATTTTAATATGTTGTTACTAATGACAAAATGGAGGTCAAGTTCAAGAATGACGATTTTGACTTTTACCGTTCAGGAGTTATGGTTCTTGAAAGATCGAAAATTGGCGTTTCCAGTCATGTCCGTGCATTTACTCATGAACTGTTCAACCAAAGCTTTTCAAATTTTAATATGTTGTTACTGATGACAAAATGGAGGTCAAGTTAAATAATGTCGATTTAAGGTAGATTTATGGTATACCGCCAACTTGGATTGTACAATCACAGTAAAAAATCGGTCTAGTTATTTGGCCAAATCAGCAAATTTGGAAACAGATTTGCAATTTAATGGTTAGACTGTTTATTAATATATGGAAAACTTGTTAATTTATTATATCATTCAAAATATTTTAACAAAAATCAAATTTTTTGGTTTTTAAAACTATTTTTTTCAAATGAGCCATTTAAAGGGAGATAACTCTTTAAGTACAAAATTCATACTGGGCTAGTAGGGAAATTTTTAATTTTTACCTGTAGCAAGAAAACAAGTTCGGTGACACCATCTTTTCTTTTTATTTTCTTAAAACTTATTATGAAACCTTTCTTCTCACAATTTATTTCAAAATTCTATCTCATAGAATTTTTTTATGCACTCTTATGTGCTTTTTCGTGAACAAACTAACCAAATTTAGGCAATTTTTAACGACTCAAAGCTTGAAAAATAGCACGGTGACCCACACTTTTTATTATATTTTTTAAAAAAGCAAACTAAAATCTTCATTTAAGCAAAATAAAAGAAAATTCTGTCTCATAAAACATTTACTTATGATCTACCTTAAACTTTTACCGTTCAGGAGTTATGGTTCTTGAAAGATAAAAAAATGAAGTTTCCATTGATGTTGTTGCATTTACTCATGAACCATTCAACCTAACTCTTTCAAAGGAGTAAGGTCCGGTAAGGCCCTTTTTTGGCCCCAAAATATAACAGTTTTACAAAATTGTTAAAATGTAAACTTTTAGTTATTTATTGGACAGTTGAATGCTTTTGCTACATAAATATGGGCTGTTTTTGACAATACAATGCACATATATCGGGTTGTAGCACCATTAAGTCATGCTAAATTACTGAAATCTTCAAAATTCTATCATTTTAGTTAAATTTTAGACGGTTTCCGTGTAAAACGAAAGTGGCCGCATTCGTGTTCATTCTTAATATTGCAATGTAAGTTGTATTTTATGATAATACATAACATATATAAAGGTTGTGGATGAACACGGATGCGGCCACTTTCATTTTTGACAAAAACCATCTGAAAAGTGACGTTTTTTGGCATATTTGAGAGATTTTTCATATTTGAGCTTCAATCGGATCGTTTTTAATGACTTAATCAGTTAAAATCTTTCACATAAACTAATTGAATCAAGTGGAATAGACACTTAAGTGTTTAAAAAGTGGTCAAAATCTTTCGTCAGATGAAACTGAAATTTGAGGCCAAAATGAGTCCTTACCGGACCCTACTCCTTTTAATATGTTGATACTGATGACAAAATGCAGGTCAAATTTGATATTGACGATTTTCACTTTCACCGTTCATCAGTTATGGTTCTTGTGATATTGCCAGGACACAAATAAATGTTAATAAATCCGGTTTGCTGTTGTTGTGACAGCCTCTTGTTAAAGTTATTGGACAGACCCACACCTGCAATCTGCAACACTAAATCATGCTTCAACACAGAACAAGCATTCAAAGTGAACATTTAGGCAGACCACAACCAAACAACAAATGGTTCAAATTGCCTGCTTTGATACAGACAAATTCTGTGGGGTTTTACCTGTTTTACTTGCATGACATGAGCAAAAACCTCACCTTTATCTATGTATATAGACTTGGAAGCCCTAAAAGTATAGAAAAAAAAAACTGCACAGTGCCGACCAACAAATATTGTATACTTCTTCAAAATAAAACTGTTGTAGTTTGCACAATGATAAGAATAATATCTGTAAATACAATTGTAATCAAATTTAGAAAAAAGGTTGGTTTAAAAGCTGAAAAAAAACAACATAGAGTTAAATGATAATTTCCTTCTTTTGAGGTTTTGTTGTACAAAAATGTAGTTTCGTTTTCAAATTGATATACAAATAAGAAAATGTGGTTGGATTGCCAAAGAGACATTTATCTGCAACTCCCAGACTAAATGATGCCATAGGAATTTTTAATGGTGATTTTTTTAGTCTTCCTCAAGTTCGATTTTATGGGACATTTTTCTGTGTATATTAGGGGTATAATGCTAAAGATTAAAACTTAAAAATCTTCTCTTGCAATTACTTTCGGGTTAGGGTCAAAGGAGTAGGGGCAATAAGGGCCAAAATCGGCCCCAGCCTAGAACAAATTCATTTTTTCTGAAAATCATGCCTGAACAAGCCACTTTTTAGAACAGAAAAGATTTTGTTCATATCTCAAGCCGTTTTTGCGTAAGAAACTTTTAAAACTGATGACAAATAAATTAAAAAATCGTCTTTTTCAATGGAATATTTTTATTTGTAGCCGTTTTGAAATTTCAATGTAGCATATCCGGTTTTAACATTCAGTTGATAAGGGAAATGTTATTTTTCAACTCATACATTGTACAAATGCTATTTCATAAAATTTGTTTACAATTCATTATTATTATAATACCATAGTTACCGTTGCTATGGCAACAGAAACATACCTAAAAATAGTGAAATCCGAGATAAGCGCTTTCAGCTAGCTTGGATGTTCATTTGTTGGACAATATAATTTTCTTAAACTTCTTTTAAGAAAAAAAAAAGTTTTCGATTTCCAATATAAAGATGATAAAATCTTGGTCGTAGATATACATAAGAAGATATGGTATGATTGCAAATGAGACAACTGTCCACATAGGCCTTATTTTTTTTTTTTCGAAAACATTGGAATTCCTTGTTGAGGAAAAATTATATGAAATATTTGTTTAAAATTAATGGAGAAAATTTTTTTTCAGGAATATTTCAGAAACTTTTTGACTCAAATCAAAATGTCAGTAATAGGTCCTATTTTCATTTGAAAAAAAACACGAATTGTCCTATAAAATTCTGTATAATCATTTTAAAATGATTATTCTCTCTAAATATTTTACACTTGATACACTTGAAGACACTTAATTTTTGAAAAGGAGAATTTTTTTAATTTAAAGTTTTAGATATTGACATTGTTTTTTAATGATTCTTTCTAAAATACTCTTAAACCAAGATTATTTTTCTAAGATGCCCAGAAAGTCTGATCAGAAAAAGAATCAGATCTACCTGGAACAAAATATACCTGTTCGAAAAAAAAATTTAATCTGTTTTTTAATCAATTGATTTGTAATTGGGTCGTTATCTATCTCAACTCTCTCTTAAAACTTTCATAGAATCCTATTGAATGTGGACATCTACACTGAAAATAGAATTAACAATAGGTATATGCATTTAGTATTTGTTTCAAAGAATCTAGTAAAATGTTTATTAATTCTGCATTATGTGACCATTATTCTTTATTTTCTGCAGTCCGCAATTTTCCGTGAGTAAGGAATGGATATACTCTTAATATCAAAGTCACAAGCTATAAAGAACATACATTGTCATTATGCTTTATCATGAAAATAAGTTTTAATCAGTTATGTACTTATTTATTAAATCTTACAATTAATTGCAAATACATGTAGTCATATATGAAAAACATGTATATGAAGAACTATGTTGAACTAGTAACTCAACATATCAGAAAACATGAAGTTATTGTCTGAGAGATTCGAAAAAACGCACAAACTACAACTTGATACATTTGGTGCTGCATGACAAAAGATGAAGACATTGTGACATGAATATTAGTTTCTGAGAGAAAAGAAATGTGAAGAAAATATATTTTTGACAAACGGACGGTCATACGAACGGATTAGGTGATTAAAATACATGTATATAAGAATTCAGTCATTTCAACCTGTGCATTAATTGAACTGCCTTTCTGTAAGGTTTGAAGAACATGGATTGTTTTTTTTCATATACACCTATACATAAAACCAGAGAGTACACTTTTACACAAGACACATTTCCTGATAACAGATCTAACTTTGTATAAGTACAATTTTACATCAAAAGGAATCGAGAAAACTAACAACTATTATTTCAATTCGGAGGATGCAGTTAGTTCAACATTTCTAGGCATATCAATGTGTGAAAATATCATACATTGTAAAGTATATGATTAAAAAAGGAATGAAATTTTTGTCATTTCTTCCAAATCAAAAATTATGAATTTTCATGTCATTCACTCTTCATCATTTGCTTCCTCGTTGTCACTTTCGTCAACAGTAACTGGATCTGGCAGGTTACGAGCGTCCAGAAGATATTTGCTCCAATCTCGACAGTTTTCAAAAATATTATCCGTGTACTTTCCAATACCAAGATACCAAATTAAGGCTGTAACATGAGACCAGGTTCCTACAACACGACTTCCGGCTTTGCATTGGCAATACCAACCCACGACACTAATGTCATCATATTTAACCCATACACGATAGCATTTTGATGATATATGTCTTGACTGTATTTTAGCACACAAAAGATTCTCTTCATGGTCACATGTAAAAACTTCATAATTACCATCGTCATCTAAGTGTTCTCTGGTATAACTTGGAGCAAGTTTAAGTTGGTAGACTCCAACAGTAATATTTTTTATATCTTCTTCTGATAATCGGGGAAAAGAAGGGGCGGATGAAGCATCAATCTTTTGCCATTTACAAGAACGTTTGTCAAGGCCTTCCTCTATTATTTTCTCATGAAGTAAGTTTTTTTGCTTTGAAAGATAAAGCATTTTAGACGCCAATTGTTCATCTTGCTCTGAGTCCCCTGTATTTAGTTCTGGCCAATATTTGTTCATGATTGCACAGGCAATGTTGACATAATCAGACACAAATGGAATTTGGCTATTTGGTAGAACTCTATCTAGATATTTCCACGATTTAATGCGGCCATTAACGGACTCTACCACCCAACGGATTTTCGTAACAAGTCTTGTTACGTTGCTGTCTTCAACTGGAAGTTGAGACTCCCCTTTTTTATTAAAAGCTGGCATTTTTGTTTGAATACCCATTTCTTGCAGTAAGTCAAGTGCATCTCTAAAACCACGGTCAACAATCATAATATCATCCTCAGCCACCCATTTCTTAAATTCTTCAATGTCATGTTGGATGATGTGCTTCATTATTTGTGCATCGTTGTTTTTTCCGTCGCTATAGTAAGGTCCAATTACACTTATAATGTAACCAGAAGTTATTACAAAGACCATTGGTTTAACCAGTGGTCGATGTTTGTGCATGCTATAACATTTACGTTGGAACTTGAATTGTGAACTTTTCTGGATATAGATATAAGTACCATCTGCTACTATAATTGCTGGATACATTCCTTTTCCGAACAGTGATTGCGCTAGAGGTCGAGTATGCGATGTTATAACCTCTTCCCTACTTATATGATTAAATCCAAGATTAGATGGAACAAAATTTTCAGACAAGTATTTTCTAGCTGATGCAATAGCACGTCTTACAGAATCTTTACCAAGATTAAAAAGTGTTGATAGAAGTTTATTTGATAAACCGGACTTCAATTTGGTTAGAAATATTCCGATACAAGTCCGGACACTACGAGTCCGAGAATTCCGTAAATTACCCTTTTGGACAATTGAACATAGGTCATTAAAGTTTTCCTTAGAAAGGCCAGTAAGATTTAAAATGTCTGAGCTTGTAAGGGCATTTTCTGTGTCAAAGTCAATTCGCCGCTTGCTTCCTCTCAAGGCCATATCTCGGATTTGCGTAATAAGGTCCATTAAATCAGTACGGTTAAAAATGGACGAGGACTGCGAATGCGAAATTCTGTCAAGTGCATCAGGTAAAAATATTTCATTGCACAAGTGTCCTGGACAACATCTGGCACCAACTGTGAGTATAATGAGTTTATCTAAAAAGATATTAAATCTAGCGTTTGTTGGGACAACTACTAGCTTTGGGCCTCGGCGTTTACACACAACACACTGCGAGTGGCCACCTCCAGCTGATGGTATAGGCAGTGCGATACTTGGTGGAGATTTACATGGATGGCATCTGGCATACTTTGCTGGAGGGACGTACTCCGTGTCATCATTAATTGATTCAGATATTGTAGTTTGTATTGGGCATCTTACATTTGTGTCAATTTCTCGAGAGCATCGTATTCTGCATTTATTACATATTACACTGTTAGCGTGATTAATTTTGTCATGTTCAATGAAAAACTTCTGTTGTAAACATTTACGTAGTGATTTATTGTTGGGTCCAATAAGTTTCCGCCTGTCTCTGGTTTTTGGTCTTTTTGAACACAAAATGCAAGTATAGTTTCTTGGGGTTGACATTCTCTGAAAATTAGAAATAGAAATTGTTAAACACTTAGCACGAGGTAAATCAGAATAAAATAAAGAATATCCAAAGTGTGATTTAAAATTGAGAATATCAAAGTGCGTACGTTTTTTGGTGTGTTTATTTGTCTGCGCACCATGTGTGTTTTCTTTTTTTTTGTTAATTTACATGTCAATTCCTTCACGAAATATCAGTTTTGAAAACCCTGATTGCCCATACTTAATTATCGTTTTACGTTTACAGCTGATTTCCTAATGCTTGTAGAATAATACTTTGGATGGCTACAAACATTTGATCAAGCTTTGTAATAACAATTGGCATCTTCAAACAATATATACTCCGGCATAGTTAAACATGTATATATTATATTTACATTTGATTGGAGGCTATCCCAATTACAATTTTATACAATATACAAAGAAAACAAACAAGCTTACCGAAGTCTTGCTCTACATGTATTAGGAAATTAGCTGTAAACGGAACCTACTGACAAAAGTTCATGTCAGTATCAAAATCACGGATAGTTAATAATAATAAATAAATACTCTTCACTCTTCACATGTTAGATATACAGCATAAAACATGGATTCAAAGACATAACAAATAAACATTTATAGGACAGCAACCCCCACCCATATAACAAAACACAAACAAAAAGCCGTACATTGACCTATAATGGTTTACCTTTTTAAATTGTTATTTGGATGGAGAGTTGTCTCATTGGCACTCACATCACATCTTTCTATATCTAAACAGAGGGAAACATATAATATTCAACAAAATAATTCTACTCAATATTAAAAACTCTTAAGTCTTTTCGAAATGTAAATAATGCATGCTCTCATCAAAATACGTTTACCATAATTACTAGAAGTTAAAACACGCAGTCTTAATCCTATACTCACCTTAAGATCATGAGTTCCTATCAGGAACCGACGTATCCATGTCACCCATTACACGTTTGCATTGTTTAAACCAGCTCAAAATCTGTTGAAAAAAATTCAAGATTATCAAAATAATGTATATTTATTTTGAACTGAATATGATAGGTTATTAAGGGAACATTTTATGGTTAGAATGTTTATCAAAATTACCATGAAAATATAAATAACCATTCTTTCAATTTAAAAATAAAAGATTATTACTTCTATAGCCGCACATTATAAACTGTCAAAATTAGTATTTTTGATTCTGTGCCTGATAATATAAATGTATCAATTAATCATCATTAAAACATAGGTTAATTAAACTCTTTATTCGAGCACAAAATGCTTTGAGAAAATGAATCAGTTAAAAATAAGGAACTTTACCTCATTATGGCACCATTAAGTATGTAAGTGACAACTGCTACGTAGTACATACAGGTGAAGTATAATGTCTATTCAAAACAACATGTATACTGATCTTCAGTAAATATCTATAAAAAAAAACAGTTCATCATTCAAAATCACTCTTTAAAACGTTATGACAATATAAAAAAGCATTTATGCCCCAAAAAAAAAAAAAAAAAAAAAAAATCGAGCTTCGATCTCAGCATCCCCGCTTTATTAAACTAACGACCTTATCCTCACGGCCATCGCTGCAATTGTCTGTAATCTGGTAAATAACAGGTACTTAAATTCAACAGTACGTTAGAAAGGTGTCTTTAGCATACGACACCTAACATTTCAAATTGTAGGATAAATTGTGATCTTTTCATTGTTTATTTTAATGTTTGTATTCATAGTATAATGTTATAGAAAAGTGACTCTCAAAAATTACTAGAACAAGTAGTTTTCAAACTCCGTAAATGATTTCTTTTCATTTTCATCACCCACGCAATATTTATATTACGAACTGTTAAAAAGTATTGCCGTGAAAGCACATTTCTTGTGAACATTCCGATTTATTTATGGTATATTTTGATTTTCTTACGGATTCATGCAAGTATTAAGTTTTTCAAGTTAAAATCGTGAAAATACTTTCAGTTTCATGTACCGTGAGAAGATATGACATAATGTATTCTAATATACTGTACGGACCCCGCATATTTCTGTTTAGATAAATCGATAAGTAAATTAATCAACATACCCTTTTGAATTGCAACCGAAATTGATAATCCTTTGCACAGCTATTCTCAAAAGTTAAGCGAAATAGATCGGGTCTAAATTACTGCTGGTAACTATAGACGCTTTCCTTTTGTACCGGGTTGTCCTAAAAGATGTCTTCTATACTCTAAACCGGCTTTTTCAATTTCCGCAACTTCTTTTCTATGATCATGTTTATATATAGAGTGATCAGACAATCTAAATATTTAACATGTCACAAATCAAATAAGTTACTGTAGAATTAAGTTTTTTAATGATTTTTTTTATTTCATTTTTTTTATTTTTTATTTTTCACCGGACATCGTTTGACAACTCTATTCGATCCACAGTCATGTCAACAATAATCCACGAAAAAGACTAAGGAGACTAAAAGAAGTGTTAAAACAATCAACATTGAAATAAATAATATTAATTTGCATCACGTGGAAGTCGAGTTGTATTTGCGAGTAAACTGGTAATCTGAAACGGGTTTAACGTCAGGTGTTCAATGCCTCCCTTGAAGAAACGATTCCGCTTTTGACAAAAAATTCATACCCTCCGCAGGCATGTGCCAAAAAAATATTTTGCTACTATCTTGTTTGTTTATAGTTCCGTTTATCGTTTAAAGGAAATTTTGGCACATGCCTGTGGAGGGTACGAATTATCGTAAAACGTACTGAAAATCTTTGTTTTTTAAGCAATAATTACAAATCATGGCGTTTTCGAGGTTCTATTGTGACGTCACGGAACGCGATTTTTGCCGAAAATAACATGTTTTTTGAAAACACACTTTATAATGATTATTTCAGTTGGTAATATATAACTGTAAAGGAACTTTGTTTTTTTGTGAAAATTGGGGCCGATTTTGGCCCTTATTGCCCCTACTCCTTTATGCTAGATTGACTGGACTATAACTGATAAACTTCACATGTGGAAAGTCAAATATACACTTAATTGCAAAAATAAAGAAAACAGCGGTAAGGAGGAAAATGGTATTGCTCTAAGCACATGAAGCTTGTTGAACAACCTAGAGCATACTGTGCCAGGCAATGAGCCTCACAAAACTTAATAACGCACAGACTTTAAATGAAGTCTGTTTAGGTAAATAACCTGTAACACAGTTAAGAACCATAAATTGTAAGATTTTATAATTTAAATTAGGAAATGCCAATATTAGCCATTGCCAATGAGTATTCGATAATTATAAATTATCATGGCCTATCTGCAATCAGCTTATGAAAAAGATTCTAATAACAGATCTTGATCTTATTAAAGTTTTAGGATTATTTATTCTCTCTTTGTAGAAAGACGATATTAATATTATGGGCGAAAGTATTGGTTTGATGTGAACAGTTCATAAACAAACGTAATGTTTTACTGAAGACTTAGAAATTCAGATTTGTGAAGCCCTTATATGAATTTGAAAGAAGATAAATAGAAATTGAAAGCACAATCTCCGGAATCAACATGGTCACTAAAATCTGACATACTTTAGCAGGTAAAAATATCTTCTGGGCAATTAATTTTTTGAGTATTTTTTAATGCCATTGATGTACAAAGTAAATTGAATTTGATTGTTGGGGACTATCTTGGTAATTGAAAAAAAGTTGATTTTTGATGGCTTGAAGCAATATCTGCTTTTAGTATATGTAAAAAGAAAAGGAGAAGCTACCAAGAGGGGAATAAAAAAACTTTGAAGTTAAAAAAAAGGGGGGCAAGAAAGCTGGATATTGAGCATAAAGATGTACAATTTGGAAATTAGTATTGCGTTCATTATCACTGAACTAGTATATATTTGTTTAGGGGCCAGTTGAAGGACGACTCCGGGTGCGGGAATTTCTCGCCACTTTGAAGACCTGTTGGTGACCTTCTGCTGTTGTTTTTTTCTATGGTCGGGTTGTTGTCTCTTTGGCACATTCCCCATTTCCATTCTCAATTTTATTAATTGTTACCATTTTCTTATAAAAGGTATTAATGGTATAAGTTAATATGGTTGGTTTGTTAACCAGTGGTTTAGTGTTATGAATGGAAATTGTCTCCTAGATAATTCTTTATTTTTTGAAATGGCAAAATTCGGTTTGATATAAATATTATAGTTACTGTTGAATGATGTCTCTTACACAGATGAATATGACAAACAAAAATTGAGAACATCAAACATTTGTTAATATTATTAAAGTATCAGGGGTATGGGCAATTTCATGTACAATTAACAACCAAACAAAAAATGAAATTTGATTGTCAGAATATTGAATATGTGGGTTGGAGGGGTACCTGATCTCGAAATCCTGGGCTTAAAAACATAGAATCCCAAGGTCCTGAATTTAAAGAAATTTACATCCAGACATACCGAAATTCGAAAAAAAGAATTCCCAATCCAGATAGGATCAATCACGAAATCCCAAGCTTAAAAACATCTGATCCTGACGTCCCGAAAAGGTCCTGCCCCCCTCATTAAACATTGCAGATCAAGTGTGTGACTTTATGATATCAGATTTTCCTGATACTTTGTAATGATTTGAATAAAAGGCTATGTTATATCAAAAAAAAGTCTGTTACCAAAAAATCACCCAAAAAAATTGTTATGAATTCATTTCATGGTTTTTAATTTATTATCAAAATAGATTGTCTTACTTTTGTTAGATGTTCTACAGAATGGTTATGAAGATCAGTTATAATAAGGAATTTATTTATTGTAACTGTTCTTTTTGAAGCTACAGAAATACATATATCAGAAATTTATGTTGATTTTCACAACCCACTTTTCCCTCCCCAACCAGAAAGAAAAAGGAAAAAAAAAAAATATTCAAAACCTAGGTTGCCATGAAATAGGATTGATTCTTAAAGCAAGGTTACTTTGAAAAGCCATTGAAATCATGATATATACCTTTTATTTGACATTTTTTTTCTTTAGAAGCTGTGTTTGTTGCCAATATAATGTTCAGTGACAAGTTTTACATGTGTATTCAGAATCAAATTAGACTACACCAAATTTATTAAGATGAATATAATTAAAAATATGCTTAGTCAGTCAGACCTACTCAAAAGGTAATAACATTATCTGCACTGAAAACATTTTTGATATTTGCCAAGTAACTTTGAAGGAGGCTATCATAAATTTAATGAAAACCTTGGTTGGAAAGCACTTCACAGTTAGTTAAGTGACACATTTTCTCATTGATCCATGTTTTAAATTATGACTTAATTAACTCATGTCTCCATTCACTGGTTTTATAATATTTCAATTGTCTTAAAACTGTATTTGAAATGATTGCTTTAGGGTTTTTATATCTCCACCTAAATGTTGAAAAATTAACTGCAGGTTTTTAAATATTTCAATTGTCTTAAAACTGAATTGAAATGATTGCTTTATGGTTTTTATATCCCCACCTAATTATGAAAAATGAAGTATACCTTAAAAGCACTTTCACATTCATTAAATCTGGCTAAATGTTAAATTTGTCTCGTGAATGGGTCTAACAATATAAGATTAATAAAGTTGATTTCCCCTGAAATGTCAAATAACAAATCTCCATTTATGTTTTCTGTTACAAATTGTTGCAGGTATTTAATTGATATTTACACCTGTAAAACCACAGATTGACAACATGTAAAGTGAAGAAATCGTCACTTTCTCCCTAAAATTGTGATTAATTAACTTTTGTCACTCCATTTCTGCCAAACAAGGTTACAAACATACAACAATGTACCTATTTGATAAGAAACCATTGTATTTTCATACCTGTATCCCGCCTGAGGATAGTGATTGTAAAAAGGGGGTGGAGCTTAGCCTTGTCCATCTCACAATAGTTGTCAATTTTCTACAGATAGCTTATGACTTTATAGAGATTTGTGTTGATTTGTGCATGTACGTTTCATATTTTTAATGCAAGTATTGTTACTTATATCTCCTGATAGTATTAAGGGGTAGATTTAAATACCTGGACTTTATTAACGTGTGAATTGGATTTTTGGAAAAGCTTATCATATATAGTGAAAGGACAGTTATTAGATTGTTAGTACTATTATTGTGTTTCTTCAATTTTGATGTGGATTTAAATTTGTGATTAGCTTGATTTGGGTAAGTTTATGAATTTATTTTGTGAAAGTGAATTAGTACATAAGTCATGTGAAAAAAGCATGTATAGAAAGGCTGATAATCAAATTGGCAATTAAAAGATGAAAAATTCTTTAATAAAAATTCTGCCTACATATATTTTTTCCCCCATTCGGAAATAACACTTTTAAAATATAAAAGATTTCTTTCTTCAAAAAACAGAGTTTGTTGTGAATTTAGTTTTGTCTATTAATGAGCAATATTTATAGTGTACGAAAAGTGATTCACTGAATTATATTTATCATAAAAAAAACATTATTTGCTTACAACTTTTGAAAAAAAAAATTTCACATGATTATATTTTATCTGTGTTTTTGTGTACAAAATATCCTTCTGTCATTAAAATAAATAGATTAAATCTTTTATGCAAGTTCACCGTACAGTTGTGTGCAGAACTGAAGTTGAAATCAGCAATTTGTTGGCAAGTCAAGCTTCACATGTTTACATTTATATATCAATAATATATATAAAGAATTTTTATATACTCGGGAAGTATTTTCTTTATTTTTTAATGTTTTATATAGAGGTTAAATTTTAAAAATTGTCAATTGTTTTGTTTTTCATGATAAAAATCATTGTGGTTTTAGACGTAACTTAGCCTAATGGAATATTCATTTCAGTTAGTATAAAAAACATATGGTTTTGTATTATGAGTGAACCATGGTTTTGTATTATGAGTGAACCACAATGTCCTTGTAGATCAGGGTACTCCTCGAAAAGTCCCAAATACTTTGTAGGTTCAAATTGCTAATATTCTATGTCTGTTTATGTTGGTAGTTATTTTAACTACTGAAAGTCCAAAATTTGCTGTATCTATGTAGAATCAAATAATGAACATATAAAGAGAACAAATGTAAAATTATTGTGAACAAAAGTCCATGTTGCAGAGCTAAAGCCAGTAGAAATAAAAAAAAATGAATAATACACTTCATATTTTTACTTCAGTTTTGTTGGTTGCTATTTGGTCATAATTGAATCAAATAAATTGTGACAAAGTTTGAAAACAGTATCTTTTATGATGCCCTCCTCTGCAATATTGCAAGGAAAGGAACCAGATAAAAAGAAAGAAACCAGAATAGTAAGACCCATTATGCATTAAAAATTAACCCTTTGGTAAACTAATAATATCTTTAAAAGGAGTTCCCTCATTGAAATGGACCATATCTGCAGCATTGTTTAAATATTCATTTCTCAAATAAAGAAATGGGTAAATGGTTTGAAAAGGTACAAATTTCAGAATAGAAAGAAACAGTGACATATCATAATAGTAATGATTATTTCCCATGCAAAATGGTCGTATGGAATAGATACATCATCAGTACATTGCATGCCACCACGAAATAAAATTAAATTTATTCGGCTTAAATTTAAATTTATAGACCCAATTTAAACCCAATTTGTAAACCATTTGTTACTTTTTCTGGTTACAATTTCACATTTCTGTATACATTGCAAACACACACCAATATTTTGACACAGTTAATATCTAAAACTTTAAATAAGGCATATGAATTGTTTAAATATGGTTAAACAGACATAAAATATGACACACAATCAATTCTTTATCACAAGCTGTTTACTTGTTTAATTTCATAAAAGAGAAATAAATATTTTTCAGAAATAAAAGGGAGTATATCGTATCACAAGATTATCACCTGTCTTTTCTCTCATACTTCGTTTTCTAAAAAGTGCTTTGAATTGTTCAGAATAAAGTTGAAAGACATGCTATTTGAATAAAATCAAATATTTCACTATTGTCATGATATCAAAAATTAAAGTTTACATTTTATGAAATCAGAAATGCAGTCTTTCTGAAGGCTTATCCAAGTCTTATGGTCCAGGCAATCATATAAATCTTCTTATAGCCTTCATTATAAGGTTTCTCTATAGCTTACTTTACTGAATTGGTTATAAAAAGCCATCAAGGCCCAAATACATCCTAGTCTTTTATCGACCTCTACCTGGTGCATGTTGCTAAAACAGTATTAAATGTTCTGTGTTTTGTATTGTCATTTGTAGTGGGTCTCATTGGGGTCTAAGCGTGACGCGTGATTGCCAATTTTTTGTAAGCGTGACACGAGAAAGTTAATTATTGTGTCGTGAAAACGGGAAATGAGGTCCAGTGGGACCCGGGAAATGACCAAAAAAACTAGAATTGCTTACATACATAGTGTAAGCGGGATACAGGAATCTGACAAAACAGTAAGCAGGATCCGGGATCGGAACCCCCAATGAGACCCCCTTTGTATGTATTTTGCCATTTGTAACCTTGTCGATTTCTTTTCTACTTATGGGTTTGAATTTCCCTTGTGGATCTCATTTTTAGTTAAACTTTTACCTTACTTTTAAGATACTGATATCATATTTAAAACAATTTAACAAATATGATTAAGACATGATGATAGCTAAAGACAAGCTATAAATCACTATTTTAATACTAGTATGTGACACAAGACATCATTACATTTTTACATGCATTAAAAAGATTTAATATCTAATCATTTTTCCATTTCATTTCATTCTTCTTTTTTAGATTTTATTTAATTGTTACTTTTTCCTTCAGGTTCGTAACTTACAACCTTACAAGACGGGATGAAAAATGTCTTGTTACTGAAAAATAATTGTATCATCGTGATCAAAAAAATTATCAGGAAAACATTTCGATTTTTTTTTATTTGATGTAACCTGAACTCATTACAGCAAGACATAATTATGATGCATATAGAATAAATGACTGATTTCTAGATCAGAAAATCTTCAATTAGAAATAAACGATTTCAACCAGAGCAACATTAAAAATGCTTCAAACTGAAGTCTCCAGCGAAAAAATTTATCATAGCTTCATGACCAGAAAAGATATTAAAATTTTGCATTTATTAGTTTAATTGCATAATTTGATTTTATCTCTACTGTTATTTAATATGTTAATTAACCTTAAATTAAAGTTGACCTATAAGTAGTTTCTTGAAAAATAGAAACTGTCTTCTTTTAAACGTAGTACAATACAATGGTGTGATTGTCAAATACAGAGTATTGTCCCCTGATTGACCGATGGAACTAATAGGTATGATCTATGGGTGTAGCCATCTTGTTATAGGAGTTAATGGACCTAGCCCTATGCATTCCACTTTATGCCAGTTGCTATCTTCAGATTCAGTTGTACTTGTTCAAGTCAGGACCAATCCCTTTTGACCTTATTAGGCTAGTTTCTTTTATGCAGAGATAACTTTAAAAGGAAGTCTTCCTTTTATTCTTCATGTCTAATTGAATATTCAATGATCAGTTGGGCTCATTAACTGCATGACTCTCGGTATGTCTTAGAAACAAGGATTTTCAAGAGATAAAGAGACATTTTAACAAGTCAACCTTTTAAAAGAAGATTGTTTCTATTTTTCAAAGAAACAACTTCAATATAAATTTCAATGACAGTAGAACAAGTAAAGGGAGACAATTATTTGATGCATATGAAACCATTTTATTATTATAAAAATAGTAATACCATGATCCTCAGATATTTTCGTTTCTTTTATTTACCTTGATAAGCATGATAAGCTTTTTATGGTAATCAAAGTCAAAATTTCATAAGTGATTTGACCCAGAGTGAGCTCAGTGCTCCAGATTGAACAAACATTGAAAATTAAAAAGTAATTGCTCTTGACTTCCTATGCTGGCTTTTCAATAAATTTTAGTCTGGTATATGGATAAAAATCAGAAATGGCATTTTTATGTGACATAGAAATGACATAATAATAGTTAATTTTATTGTGATTTGTACATTTGTGATTTTACATAAGATAAAGAAACCTTCAATCACCAACTTGTACAATTACATGGTCGTAAAAGGCTGGCATAAAGAAATGTTACAAATTTCTTGACAAAAGTCCCATGTAATTAAAATCTATGAAGAAAATATAAAATATGGTTTATTATTTGTGTAATTGATTTTTTAATATGTTCTGTTTGAAGTGAAAGTTAAATTTATTGACTAAGAAATAAAAAAAGATATGAAACGGTAGCAATTTGTTTTATTTTGAATTAGTCATGGGTTCATATTGAAAATTTATGTAAAATCATTCATCATGGGATATAAAAAAGCGAAATATATTTTATATTTTTATTTGATAGTCGTTTGATGTTCAGGTTTTTTACCCAGCATCTTATTACAAAAAAAGTGAATATTTTTGTAGGTAAATGATATTACCTTCACCGTAGTTGCTGAAAGATAATTGCTTTGATCAGACTCTCTTTAATGTCAATTGAATATGAAATAATCAGGTTGTTATTAATGAAATTTAATTAAATATAAAATACGAAAGTAACAATTTTTATGTTCGGAATTGAAAAGTAGCTTGCTTTAGATCTACAGTGCATTTTTTTAAGAAGATTTTTAAGTTTTTATTAGCCCTCTTAATTTAAAATTATAAAACTTTGTTTAGTATTCAAAAGTTGAATTGAATTTCTTCCATTTAGCATGTTATTTTGAATTTGTATTGAAATTTAGTTTCCCGTACAAACTTTTAAGAAAGGACCTTAGTTCTCACTTATTGTTTGATGTTTATTAAATGCTGAAGCGGCACCTGAGAAAAATATACAACTATTCATAATTTTACAAAAGATTCAAACAAAACTTTAAAATTTTGTATAAAGAATCGATTATTATAAGTACCAATATTGATTCAAGGTCACAACACTGCTCTTTTACTGGATATCAAATACAAACATGTAGCTGAAGCAGCTCAGACAATGCATCCATGGTCCACATCCCATGAATGTTTATTCTGAATTATGTTTTTAAATTTTGATCAATGTTTTTTTTTCAAGTTTTAACAACTATTATGATAACTAACAATAGAATAAACTAACTTTTATAAAAATAAACATAATAAGTTGCTTAAGGAACGTTCCTAAACAAATAATGGAAGTTATAAATGTTGTTTTATGTAAATTAATAGCTTTTGCTAAAAGTATGTGTATGACAGATGATTTGTTCAGTTGGTCAGTCAGTGGTCAAACAGTTTTGTGGTGGTCTGTCAGCTGTTGTCTATAAACTTAAATGAGACAATAAACCTATCAAACAAGCAAGTAGATGGTCGTCAGATGGTCTCAAAATATTTGACCACTAGTTTTTGTTCTTTATATTAAAACATCAGTTTCTTCTTATATGCTGGGTAAAATCAAAGACTTATAAGTTGATATATATGCTGTTTTGCAACAAAACACAGCATGGTCAAATCTGAGTTTGAATATCTTCCTACAACCTCTTAACTTACAAACTAGCTTTTTGAATAGGTGGCTCTGCATGTCATAATCCAGTACGTACAAATCAGGGTTCATAATACATTGGATGTTGATATCATATCCCATATTATATTCAGCATCATAAAAATCAAGTTGTATAATTTTGAAAAGATTGCTTTAATCTAATGTTTGCCATATGTTTCCAAAACTTTACAACCGAGTCCAGCATTATAATACTGTCAATAATTAGAGAACTTGCACCCGTGAGTGTTTATTTTATGAAAGCGATGGATTATTTGGTGACCTATTGTTTTAAGACAGTAGCCAGTGTTCATTTCTTTATCTGTAAGAGATAACACAAAATGACCTGTCCACTTGGCCGATAAACAATGAAGGGTCAGAAATTATAGGAGACTAAAATAAAACATCAAAATATGACCTCATTTAATATGATTTAAGGTACAACTGTAGATATAGATTAGTAAGTACATGTTTGTAGTATGTAGAAACCTAGTAATTGTTCAGTTCTCAGAGATTTTTTCTAAGGTTATACAGTTGGAGTTGTAACTAAAACGTGTGCATGCTTTACTTGCGATTGACTTGAAAAATATACAAAAAATGAGATCAATAATTTTGACTGCAGGAAATGGTGCATACAAATAATACTATCAAAGTTTAAATTTGGTTTTATTATGTATCGATAAAATATTAACCCTTTTTGAAGCGATTAAGATCATTTAAAGTGAATCCTGCAGGACTTGGTTTTTTTTACAGCATGCAAAATCAGCATGGAGGTTGTTGAATGATATTTGGTGCTTTTGCACTTTTCTGTACAATAAGTTAATCTTCTAATTGAGTGAGTGTTGAACACTGGGGAATTATTCATTTGTGGATAGTCAGGAATCTTGTAAATTTAAAATCGACACCATATATCTGCTGCTTGAACTTTTTAATCTGGATTTTTACTAAGATTTCTATGAAATTCAAGATTACCAGTAGTAATCTGATATAGAATAGAGGCATATTTTGCCCTTGTTACAGGTTCTTGCACATGACCTGATGTGATATCATGATCCAAATAAAGATATCTGGACTTCTTAGAACAGCTGATGTATAAAATATATCAATAACATTTCCTATTCAGTATTGTATCTAGATGTATAGAATATCAACTTTTTCATGTTTACGTCAATCAGACAGCAACCCGATAAGAAAAAAAAACACCATAAAAACATCTGTGCTCACAATATAGAAAAAACAAGGATGTAGAAACAGCAGCTTTTGAAGAATTATGACGGTACAGAATAAAAAGTACAATGACTTTGAAACTAAAACACCCAGATAATTTGTAATTCAGCGATTTGAGTATTAATGTCTTGTGTTTAACATATGTTATACTGTATTGATTTGTAATAAACGACTAGAAAATCAGGATAATAGTTAAATATTCACAGTACAATCAATCTAGTTAAGTATAGTCAATACAACTGATCATAAGGTTTTAATCTTTATTGCTTTCCAACAGGAATTTAAAATTCACTCTCGAGTAAGCTTTGCACTCTCTGGTACTCGTAATGAGTTATAAATTGGCTGTCCTCTTATGGAAGTTGACATGACTGAGTTTTAATTCTAAGAAAATAATCTTAGTATTAAATAAGAAGTTTGTATTTTCAATTTTTGTTTTTTTAAAGATTTATAATGAAGCTGATGATTATAAAAGTGTTTCTGTTGAAAATGTTTTTATGTAAATTGATAGCTTCTGCTTAAAAGTGTGTATATGACAGATGATTTCATCAGTTGGTCAGTCAGTGGTTAGTCAAATTTGTGGTGGTGGTCAGTTGGTCAATCAGCGGTCAGTTAAATCTTTGGTGGAAATTGTCATCTGTAGTCTTTGAACTTATTGGTTGTTTATTCTAGTGACAGACAACCTCAGAGTATTCACTGGTTAGTAAAGTTGAGAAATACATTCCAGATACATGTACCTGGTGTTCATCCCCATTATATGTTTTAGCAATAGCACTTATAGGCAAATTAGCCCATATCCACTCATGCACACACATACAAGTATTCCTAACTGTGAGGGATCAGTTTTGTTTAAGTTTTCTATTTTTAATATAAAAAAGAAGATGTGGTATGATTGCCAATGAGACAACTATCCACAAAAGACCAAAATGACTCAGACATTAACAGCTATAGGTCACCGTACAGCCTTCAACAATGAGCAAAGCCCATACCGCACAGCTATAAAAGGCCCCGATAAGACAATGTAAAACAATTCAAACGAGAAAACTAACGGCCTTATTTATGTAAAAAAATGAACGAAAAACAAATATGTAACACATAAACAAACAACAACCACTGAATATACAGGCTCTTCCTTTCAAGAAAATTAATACTATATTCCAGGTCACAGGCATTATATGTTGAGATGGGAGGAAAAATAGTGTCAATGTATATTAAAAAGATTTATATACAAGGATATTTATAGTCCTTCATTTTAAAATTTAGTTTAACAAATTCAGTAAAATAATTGGTTTTGTTGAAGAAATTGTTTGACTCTTGCATTGAACGTATTATTTCTCTTCCTAACCTTCACATTTTCTACGCAGTGAAAAAAAAGGGTGGACATTTAATAGAATAATAAATTGCAAATTACTTCTTACTTATATTTAACTGATTTTCAAATTCTAAGAAAGTTTGTAAATTTGCATTGAATTTAAATATCGTTTTTGAATTAAGATTTACCATTGTAAAAAAGTTGTGTAACGATTTTTTTCTCTTTAGTTAATAAGTACTTTCTGTAAAGAGGGATGGTATTTGATCAACCCCCTGTCAGCTTTCAGATTTCTTAATCCTTGTCACAACCAATTTGTCAATTGTAACATTGCTCAAGTCCATTGTACTTGACAGAAATAAGTTCCATTGTACCGAACACAAATACAGGAAGTTAAGGTTTTGGCGACAATTGTATTATAAATAGTTTTTTGTTAGTCTGCTGGCCTGTGTTTCACAATTTTTTCTTTTTGAAATGATAGTGATTTTTGTTTTGAATTATTTATGAACACTTTTTGCCCATTTTTGTGGAAAGATGGAGGCATTGGATTTGTAGATACAGGGATTTTCTCCACATTTGTTCTCTTAAGATATTGAGGTTATATATTTGTTTAGAAAAATTAAAAGAACATAAAGCTGGCAAATGTTACTGTTATGCAAGTTAAAATTTGTTTGTTTATTGTTTTTGTTTTTTATGTTTATTTCACTTATCTTGTAAATAATCAGATAATTTGATACGGCATGTATTTAATTTAAAGAAAATTACAATGAAATAAGAACTCGTAAGTGAAATAGAAACTTTTTTTTGAAAGTTTATCAGATATATATATATATATATATATCAATTGTTGATTTGAGACAATCGTCAAATTACACAATCGGTGAAAAAAGATTGTAAAGATGTCTAGTTAAAGTCTATACAAGTCGTAATTTTGTTAGTTCTATCTAATAGATCTTGTTTTAAACATAATATATTGTAAAAAAACATTACAAATATTGTTTAAACTGTTGGGAACATTTCTTATTCATCTTAATATATCTTGTACAAGGGGAAAACTAGGTACAAAATTTTAAAATGTAAATGTTCAATACACCATGCATTAAGATTGTTTCTGCTTGGACAGTCTTACAAATTTTCTGATTGGAACTTCCTTTTTAACTAAAATGACATGTTTTGCATTACATATTTCAAGATGATAAACAACCCCTGTTTTTTAGGCTGTTCGTTTGATTTTATAGGTCATATGGAACTACTAATTTTTTTTGGTGGAAAAGGAGGGGGGGTCTCTAATCTAATCTGAAATTAACAGCTGAAGTCAAAGGATGTAAAATTGACCTAAATTCATTTAAATATTTCTTTTAATAATGTTTTAGTTTCTTTCTTAGTTATGATATTGCTTTTTTAAATGTACGTATCCATGATGTATTTATATTAATAAAAAGAATAATCCTCTCTGTCATATGGAATTGTTTTATCGTCTGAAAATTTATTTCATGTGAAATTTTTTGTGTATTTTCTAAAAAAATGTTTTCCTTTTTCTTTCAGATATCCAACTGAATAAAGCAAAGCAAAGTTCATTTACTTTCAGGTAAGAATAAACATCAATATCAGTAGAAAATAAATACAAACAAGTGCAAGCTGAAAAGTCTGCATAGAGACTCTGTCAAAAAAGATAACCAACTCACAAAAATGGTTGATTAAAGATATTCAGGTGCATTAATCTGCCTCAAAATAGAACAGATAAAATTACCATATGGACTTTTTTATATTTAAAAAATCAATGACCAATACAATATGAAACAGGAAAGGCGGAAATATAACTACTTTGTAATTCAATCTCTGTCCAAACTCTGTGATCTTTTCCAAAATCAAACTTTGAGGATCATGTTTTGTTTTTAGTGTGTGGTTTTTCCTGCAAAATGAAATGAAATTACATCAACTGAATGTTTGAAGTGCATGTTACGCAAATTTCTCCATGATCCATGTTTAACATAACCAGGTGCAGTACGGTAAAAACATGGTTTAAACATTTGTCCCTTTCAATCAATGGTCCTCAAATTTCATGTTAACTATCTCAAGATCAAATTAAGTAGACAAAGATAGTTACTGTCATGTGACGTTTACAAAATCAAGTATCTCTTATTTGACAGGGTTCTTATTTTCGTTCAAACTCATTCGAAGGTGTTAAGTTTCCTCTGTCATTTTACTACAAATTGCAAGAAGTATTTTTATGCATCATTACACATTGATGATCACAAGATTTTTTTTTGGAAGTTTCACGCTTTTCTTTCAAAATCAGTTGCCGTCATTTTCGTTTCAAGTACATTTAATCATTACTGTGAAAAAACGTGCAAGTGTGCAACTGCTACTTATAGATTTTAAGTGTACTGTGTTAGTGGGAGCAAAACTATAAATAGGTCCAATTTATTTCATTGTTTGCCTGTGTTTGACTTTCTACCAATTTTTCTCTCTCTCTTAATTGAAAAATACACTTAAACCAATATCATTTTTTAATAAAAACACATTAATAAACCTCTCCCTGTCTCTATCCAAACACTTAAAACCATGAACTTGTAACAATTAATCTTGTGAACTTAATCAAAATTCTGAAGTTGAGTAATAATATTTTTTGCACAAGGTTGCTCAAGTATTTCACGAGTACATGGTCTGAATATTAAATATTATATCAGTTACACAGACACTTTTATGGGAATATTAAAACAAAGTTACATTTAATTGCTGTTCGTGTTGGTATTGATATGTAATGTAAAATGTTATTTTAATGTTGAAAGATGTTGTTTTTTTATTTCCTATTATGCATGATATGTTTTGGTAAAATTTGTTGTAAATTTTTTTACCACATGGTTGCTCAATTGTAAAATTTTTGGCAAGCCTTAATTATATTTGAACTGGATATGCTTTTACCCTACAAGAGACCTGTAATGTTTTGTAAAGTAAACTTTTTTTTCCCTTTTTGTCTGTTTTTTTATTTTTGTCATGATTTTGTCTTTCTCTCTTCTGATTTTTATTCCTATGAAATCTGGATACTTTGTTAAAATTTACTGACTCCAGCAGATGAAAATTATTTTAAAGACTAATATTTCTAATCAGAGAATATCAGTTGTAGGTAAAATGTACCAGTACAGCTAGATTATGATTGAAATCAGTATTTAATAAGCGTTTACATGAGTATAATACATGTCCACAAAAATCTTTTTTTCGATTCTTTGTAATTTGGCTAATAGAAAGTTCAAAGCTACTGGCTATAAATGTATTACAAGTGATCCATAATGACTGTTACACAAACTGATTTTTTCCAAACAATCAAAATTGTATAATAGTTTAAAAATAATTGATCATTTGTCCAAGAAATTTTACAGACCAGCACCTCTTGAAAATTAAATTGAGCTAAAAATTTTCTTAACTGTGATTTTCGGCACTTTATATAGAGGACAGTGTAAAATCGACCACGTCCAATTTAACACTATGTATAAGTTTTAGAAATTGTTAGTGTAAATGTTTTTGGTGTTTGTAAACATCAAAAGGTGTTATATGTTAATATCCCATGGTGTTTTTTTCTGTGCCCACGGAACCCATTTTGTAATTGAATTTTAAGACATTGCTGGATTTTTTTCATTTTATAATTTAATGGATATATACTACTGAATTTCATTAACTTAACTGAAGAAAAAAATATATTATTGAAATATGAAAAAGTAAGTTATTTATAGAAAGAAAATGATAGAAAAAGATGGAAGAGAAGGGAAGTTAAAGAAAGGAACAGAATACAAAGATAAAGTAAAAGAATATAGCGAACCTGATTAATATTTGCATGAGCGAAATGATAATTTTTAATATTCAACGGTTGTGACCAAGCAATTTATTTAATCAAACTGGTTTGGTCTGATTATAGTTTGGATTGTCTTTTAGTAAAAGATTTGGATACACATGAGGCTCCCTAAAAAAGAATTTTGATACAAGACAAAATAGTTGCTAGTATTTGTTGCAGATGTGAGCCTGGCTAGGTTTTTTTGTGTGTTATATGCTAGTTGTGACATATATAAATTGTAATGTTGATCCTATATATTTATCAATTTTTATTTTTTATATTTTTTTTTATACAACATTATGGCAACATATTTAAGAAACTTATTGATTTAACATTTGTCATTTTGTCATGTAATTTTTCATCATGAGGCATTATAGTGTTACGAAAAAGCTAAAATTAACTCTCAGTTTTAAAGAGAATGGAGCTTTAACATTCTCATGACAGACATCTTGAATATTGCTCATAAGGTATGTGCTTACTAACAATAAAAAACATATGTTATGAGAAAGCTCTACTTCTGGTGTAATAGGGAAGCTTTACGAGGAATATCGGTTGCCTCTGTTTCAGTGATTGCCTTTATTTCTTTTCTTTGTCAGGGAAATTTATTGCTTTATTTTCTCACTCTTATAAAAGCATGACTCATTTTTATCTTTTTTATACTTGATATTTTGACATCATTTACAGTTTAATTCAGAAAGTTCATTCATTTAAGTAGTCTTTGCAGTGTAAGGGGTTTTAATTCTTGCTACATGCTCTGACTTTCTGGGAGGTACACAATTAGCTGTTGACATATTTTCTTATAACAAATAAGAAAACAGGAAGCAAATATAACCCAAATATCCTTGACCAATTTTGACCACAAAAACTAGTATCTCTTTATTTCCAGAGTGTTGGACAACCATAATAAGTTTATTCTTACGCCATTAAAAGCTCTTTTAAATGATCCTCTTCACCAACTCGTTGACTTGTAACAAGGGGAGTGTTACCTCATCCTACTGGGCATTCAGGCATGTGTTTGTATACGTTAATATGTACTATTGTCAACGGAGCTCGCTAATGAAGATCGTATCTAAATGGAAACAAGTTTTCCCAAGTTAAGGACTTTTAACCATTTTCCTACTGGCTATTTTAACTTGGAGGTTTCAAATGGGATTATAGATAGTTTAGTTTAAAGTGGCTCTTTCATGTACAACATTTTTATGTGGACATTGCGATAATTTCCTTTTTCAATTTGCACTTTGTTATCGACAATATTTATAGGTGTCATCTAAGTAATGTATCCTGTTAAAAATCACTTGCTATTTGCTTAAGTGTTTATAAAAAATGTTAGAGATTTAACACACTATTCTACCTTTGTACCTCAGCCTTCAGCCTTAAGGTGTATTTTAAGGTATTGACTTTTACAATATGTATTTATGCTTGAATTTGTCTATAGCCATTAAATTTGAACATTTTATGGTAAAATTATCTTTTAATCAAGGATTGTCCAGCTTGAAACCTAGACAAAAATTATATAACCTGGCTAAAATTTTGTTTAATTTCATGTTAATGTGACAAATATTCTATATCTTGTGTATGTGTGTAACTCCGGAAGATTTGAAGCAAAATATGAGTGATGGATAATTATATTTTTAAGAACAAATGTAATATCATTTTGGAGCCCTATTTGTGAAAATGATGGAAAATGACAAATTAATTTCTATAAATATTTGTTGACATAGAGAAATGATTAGTAATCATGGATAAAATACAATTAACTGAATTATACCTGATGTTTCCATGGTAACTGATTTACCTCACAGAACTTTGCAATTCTGTTCAATTCTAAGAAACCTTTTAAGGTAAGACTATTGATGATTTTGTAAGATGTTGCTTTGGGAAAATGGAATAAACCTATAGCTAAAACATTTTATAGGAAAGATTGCTCATTTTACCAATGTAACTGCTTTTAATTAAAATTAATGTAGGGAGAAAAAAAACAGAATTTAATTGAACCGAACAATGCAAAATTGTATATTCTTGCGGTAAAATGAGTGGCTGGTTTAGAGGGGAAATTCCCTACAAAGTAATTTATTTTTTTATAAAAAAAAGTTCTTGACTCAATAAAGCATTTCTTTAAAAAAAAAAGTTTTCTATTAATTTTCTTCAAAGTCCTAGATCATACACTAAATTTAGGATTTTTGGATTTTACTTTATATTACCAAGCTAATCTACATTAGTTTCATTTGTTTGCATAAAAAGTACATTGTAGTATATTTTTTCATGATATATAGAGCAACTTAGGTTAAGGGCATGTATATTTTTACCTTACATGAACAAATGTCATTCTCTGTTATGAATATATTTGTTTATAGTCACCCTTCATCATAAATATAAAACAAAATGATACAAAGGCAAAGAGTAGGGCAGGTCAAGCAAAACTGACCATAATTAATGACCAGTATTCAACTTGTACTAATTTCTTCACTTTTACAGAATTTTTTATGCATAAATAATGAATTAGTTATGAATAATTGCATTTTTAATGAGACGTTGGATAAGTGATTATGATAATTTTGACAAGTATTATTTTTCTGGATTTTAATTTTGTGACTTTCACAACACGTTTTAAACATTGTAAACAACATAATATTTCTTCATACTCTCAAGTGGTAAGACTTTTTACTTATTACATTACAATATTTTCTAAATGAAAACCATAATTTTTTCTTATAAAATATCATGTGCTGATCTTAGGCATTTTTTTATTGTTCTCCCTTTTATAAAAATCATTTTTTATGTAAAAAGATTGCAATAATGGTTGAACACACGTATATGTTTGTCCGCATTTTTTGGTATACATGTGTATTGCTTTGTTAACAAGTAAAAACAGTTGACTGCATTACATGTATAATATGTTGAAAACTGTCATAAGTCAACAAGAAAAGAGAATTAACTCTTGCTTAGGTACGAGTTTAATTATTTTAAAATCATTACCTCACTCAATAGGTCCAGATTACTATGACTAACAAACATCAGAAATCCGTAAAAAAAAACCACAATTTATGACAAAAAAAAACATTGCAACAGTTGTTTCGATCAGAGAAAGTAGAATTGTTCATTATATTAGAGTTATGACTCCTATGATTATCATAAGCATGCTGGATGCTATGATATCTACAATAGCCGTGTTTACTTGCTGTGACACACATGTGATTGTTTTTTTGTATGTAAATGATGTATGTTCCTAGTTGTCATCATTTGTTTTTTCTCAAATGGCTACAATAGTATCTTTTGAAGTCTCTAGGGTAACAGATGTGGTCAACAAAGTCATATTTTTCCAGTTGATAATTCCCATTATTTATAAAGGTGTAAGAAAGTTAACACAGGGTTGTGACCATGTATATCTTTTCCAGTAATGATGTTTACCGTAAGCTTTTGTGTTAAACAGCTGCAAAAGAATGTCTTTGGTCTTAAATATCGAAAATTTTCAATTTTTGATTTTGATTTTGGTCTTTATTTTTTTCATGATTTTAATTTGTTGAATATTCTAAACAACTTAAGGTGGTACCCAACACTTTCACTAAAATTAATTTGGCTCGTAAAATTTTCATAAAATTTTGACAATGTATTTACTTTGACCCTTCAACAAAAACATAAAAATTTCAAAAATTTTGAACCAACCGTTTTGTTAGAAAAATTACACTGGTTATATAGCAGTTTGACAAACACCAATTTTGATCATTGAGAATCTTAATATTCCCTTTACAACACAACGTAATTAAAACGTTTAGCTGACCTTACAGAGTTATCTCCCTGTAGTGTTAGGTACCACCTTAAGATATGAATGGTGCTTTAAGACATTTAATGTCATTGATTAACTTCATTCATTTAAGAGAAACACTGCTAGCATAGATTTATCAGAACTGAATACTGTTAAAGTTGTAGTTTAACTTTAACAAACAATTATTAACATGTATTTGGGAAAAATAATCTTGCTGAAATAGTTTATGGTCACTATATATACATTTTTTTTAAAGGTATGGATTTATTTTAGGCTTTTTAAAACAAAACAATTTTCATAAAAGTTATCATGTCTTCTATATGAATTATCTCCCTTTAATTGCCTATGGTTTTGAATGGTTGGTGGTTTTAAATTTATTGAAACCTAACTCCTGTACTGGGGATACAGTAACTATTTCGTATCTTGTATATCTTATTTTATTACATGGGATTTGTGGGTTTTTTATTGACATGCTCAGGATTTATATATATCATGTTTCATGTTCAACCTCAGATGAAAGTTTAACTTTACGATAAAACTTCTAATCATGTAGCACCTGCTTCAGAAGTTACAGTTTCTTTTAAATTGCAACTTTATTTACTATTGCCAAAATCCCTATTTCAATAGATACACCTTTCTCAGGTAAATAAACTTGTTAATTAGTCAACAGTACTTAAAAGCAACATTATTTTAAATCCAAGTCGTGAAAAGCAACATGCTTAATCTCGTCATACTTCAAAGGGTCGTGTACCTTGCTACTGTTGACTAAATTAAGACCCATATGTACACAGCGGCCACCCGGAAATGGCCAAGGAAGGAAGGTTAAAAGCATAGATAAATGAAAACTAATCTAGGTTAATTGGGTTCTGTTTGTTTTAAATAAGATCATATTTATTTAGACCTATGTCAGTTTGAGGTCCCTCAAGCGCAGGGGACATAAGGACTTTGATGTCATCTAAAAACTCCAAGGTTTGACAAACATCTTGAGTAACTCTGTCAACAATTAATTGTAAGAATGTTTACAAAAAGTTGTAACAGTTTGCGAAAATCGTCTACTCCTTTTGATGTCAGATTTACCTGATTTTGTGTCAATTTTCACCTGTATGTTGAATTTTTCACATGTTTTCATAAATTTATGCATAATTAATGTAAAAACAAAATTGTGTTAACTTTATGATTTAATTGATGGCTTGGATTAAGACAATTGTTCTATAATAGACATAAGGTTTGGTTCTTAATCCTTTTAGGGCCTTGTCTTTGTGTACACAAAATTCCAAAACATTGTTTAGAAATAGTAATAGCTATTGTAAATTGGAGAAAAATAAACACTTACTTGAAAATGTCACTAAATTAAGAAAACAGTCATTGTTAGTGGCAGTGGGAATGTTAGACCTCAGAGGTATACAACATAGACATATCTGAATTAGTTTGGAGTTAATTTGGACTTAATATTTATTTTTCTGTTACATACATGGATGTTGGATATATCTAATACTAAGATTGTATTTGTTTTATGAGGTAAGCTTTAAGAAATTCCTTTATGATATTTTCATTTTTCATTTTCTTTTTTAAATAAATGTATTTTATCTACATAAAGAAGCTTATTTAGAAGTTGCAATGAATTTCCTAGGACTTTTAAGCTAAAACATTAGTATATTTCACAGTGAAGGTTCATGTATTGAAATGTGATATATTTGAAAATATTTAAATAAAATTTATAGCTTTTTATGAAAATTATTAGTTATTTACAACATCTAACTTTGGTGTCAAAATGATAATCAGACAACAGATTTTTTTAGACATCATAATATTAAATGTCTAGTAAGTCTTTTGCTACAAGACAAAAATTGATATATTTTGACAATTTTATGAGACCACATTGATTGGAAATCAAAATGATAAGCAAGGTTAAACTGATAATTGATTCTAACGAGGTAATTGGTTTACCTGTATCAATTTAATAATTATGGTTGTCTGTCAAAATCATATATTCTTAGTCCTGTCTGAGGTTTATCATAGTAAAAACTATAAATCAGTGCAAAAGTGACGAGGTAGGTCAACTTTTATACTTTTCCCTGTTTATTTGATAGTTTTTTTTCTTGTTTTTTTTTTGCATACAGTTAATAGATTAATTTTCATACCTTGAAATAGTTTTAATATAAAAAAACAATTGAAATGTTTTATAAATCATTGATAACTTATATATAGTTTTCATAAACTTAGAAATTATTACAATATTTTCAGAATATTGACAAAAAAGGGAGTTTAAATTATTGCAATTTCAGGAAAATCTGCATTCATATATATGTAATTTATTCCAGAATGTGTTTTTTTTTTTTTCAAACTTCACCCAGTCAAATTATTCACATTGTTGAAATCTTGCAATAATTTATCTACCAATCTATTCCTCTGCCTTAGAACAATCCAGTTACTTATATGTAAGGATCAAACTATTTATTTATTTAAGTATACACAGTTAATTATATATTTGTTTGTTTTTTATGTCACTTTTTTGTGTCTGTAGGTTGCTGTCGCATCATTGAATCCCATTTTTCTTTTTCTTTTGTTAAACTGCACTAAGCCATATAAGCTTATTTATGATAAATTTAACCTCAAGGCATATTGTTTTTCTCTGGATGCTTGTGGTGGATAAAATTATACTTTTAAAGATGTATGGCTAATCGTATATTCATTATCATTTATAAAATTGTATATTGTTTAACAATCTTGTTAATCTCAAAAAATAAGATTTATTTGGTTTAATGGCTTATGACATCAGGTGATCTAAAGTGTTAATTGTTTTTAAATCATTCACACCTAATTGGCTTTTTATAATTCCTTATTGGTCAATAATTATAACTATTTGAATAATTGTGATTTATAGTAATGTATGACCCCAGTTTATACACAATTATATAAAATCTGGAAAATATTCATAACGTTATATATGTTAATTATTTTAAAATATCTTAAAACTATTGAAGTAGAAGGGTATAGTAGTTACACTGGAAATCTTTTTTTTTAAGTAGATAGTAAAAAAATCATTTATGTGAGTAAAAAGAGTAATTTTCTTTTAATTTGAAACCAAAGTTAATACCCATGAAATCGTACATATAAGGGATAACATGTCAACTTCATGTTAACTAAAAATGTTTTCATTTTGTTTATTTTTGCTTGAAGAAAATCATAGTAACACACTTTGCTGACAACATGTTGTTATGATACAGGAAAAACGATGACAATTTACTATTGAAGTCTCGTATCAGCAGGTTATAAAAGATGGCAAACATCAAAATAGTTTTCAAAGGAAAAGATGATTTTTCATATTAGATATTCTTTATGTAAAGAAAAAACATTTTCCATCACACCATGACGAAATGCTAATTATTTCTTTTCTAAAGTGAAAATCACTTTGAAAATTGCTTTGAAATTGATTTTTAACAAATAATTTGCATTAAAATTAAAATATGTTGAAAAAAACCACCACATAGTGTCATCTTATTTAATATTTAGAATCCATACCCATATCTGTCAGTTTCATGAATAATGAACAGTTAACAGTCACTTTTAACGCTGGCGACCATACATTACGGTAGTTCATCAATAAACTATTAAATATAAACCTACATTTTTCACTTAAGCTATTCGGGTAGATTTAAAAGTTAAAGAGGTTTAACATTACCCAATAATATTAGTCATTCAAATAGTGTCTCTTTCTTCAAATAATGGAGATTTAACAAAAATATTTTTATTTGGAATATGTGGTTTAATAGACAACCATACAAAAGGTATGTTTTGATTTCTGTTAAATATTTATATTTGTCTAGAAATTTATATACATGTTTATTGGCAGTTTATCCAACATTATATTCTGTTTTCAATTATATACATTCATATAATCCTTCAATGAACTAGATTAAGTTTTAATTTATAATTATGGTGGTTGAAAAATATTGTTCTTTAGTAGGAGTTGCTTACAATGTGGTTATTTGATAATATGTATACTGTTTTGATATTTTTCAATTTGGAGATATATATGCATTCTCGAATAAAATGGTTTTGTTGTAAGAAAATGTTGAAATTACTTACTGAAAAAAATATCATTTTGACAGTTTTGTATAGTGCTTAAAAATATTTGAACAATAATATTTTTTTAGAATTCTTCCTATTTGAAGGCATAGGTTTATCTTATAGAAGTTGGAAAATAATTATCCTCAAACACTGATTTGACAAACAAACCCCTAAAATGTTGGTGATTTTAGCTTGTTTATTTTTTTTTTTTATTATTTCTTGGCAAAATTGATAGAAAATCATAATTCAGTTGCTACAGAAAGAAATATATTGCTAGGGAAAGTTCATAGAATAATCTTCATATCATTCAAGAAAAGAAAACTTTTGGAAGACATCAATGTTCATTATTTTAAATCTATGGACAGACTAAATCTGTTAGGAACATCAAAGTGTATATCTCTGGTATCTTGTGAGGAGAAAATCTCTGAAAATCCTCAAATTTAGAAAGGATATTGGTCAGTAGCTTACACTAACACCCTGCTGATAATTAATAATCAGACTTTGATAAGAGTCATAAAGATATCTTGGTATACAATAACTTTGGGTAGTGATAGCCCTAATTTGACCGTCTGAGATTGCTGTTAGGTCTTGTTTTATCTTAATAAGGTACTTCATATGTCTGAGTAGGTTATGCAGAGTTATCGTTCTTGAGAGTGTTATATTTATTTTAGTTAAGAAAATAAAACTTTTTAAAAAATATTGAATTATATTAGATTGATATAATAATTCTTTTTTTCGAATATTGATTTATAAGGAGGGGTTTACATCAACGATTAAGAAAAACTTATTTTATAAAGTATTGAATTATAAGGACAAGAACCAAATTGATTTATTTGATTTTTCCTCCAGAAATGGGCCAACTGAGCACATATGTTTTCATTTTTAAATCAATTTCTTGTATAGTTTATTTTTAATGTGAGTTTTAAGGTTTAAAACAGATTTGCTTATACAGAAAACATTAAAAATATGTCCTATAATTCTATTTATTAAACTTTAGGGTAGAAACGTAAAACTTTAAAAAAAAAAATTAATTGAAAGATAAAAGTTTATAAATCATCTCTTTTATTACAAACAGGGTTTACAAGTTAAAAAATTAACTTCCTGGTAATAAAGCTTTACTTATCTTGTCATGTTACAATAACTTAGAAACAATAAAACGATGGGCTGCTACATTTTTACTTTGCATTGAAATTCACATATGCCCCGAAGGACTCTGGATTAAGTTGTCAAGAACTAAATGTGTCGGCTTTAAGATTTCTCTCGTCAAAAATTAATTACAAGATTTTGGACGGAATTACAACTAAACAACAAGATTTTCCTGTCAGAAATTAGTGATTTCTTCATCACCTGGCCAGAGAAACAACAATGTGTAGATTAGGCGGATTAAAAAGTACATCAAATCCTAAGATATCTCTGCGTCTTTGTTGACTTACCGTAGAGCATTCTTATTTTGAGTTGGATTGTCTTGAAAACCTAGAAATGTATCCTGTATCTGTGGGGTACTGTTTTTGAACTGGGTTTAACTTTCACCCTCTTAAGATAAGTGATGGTGAGTCTTGTTTTAATGTATACTTTTGTTGACAATTTCTTCTGTTTGATGTATTGCCACTCTCTAATCTGTATTCAAATATTAAATCTAGTGTTTTTCCTTAACAAATTAGTATGCAGTGTAATTTAAAGATTTTTTTTCTTCAGTAGAATAACTTTGCGAAATCTTAATTTTTGATATTTTTTTCTTATCCATAATATGCATTTACATCATTTGATATCTGGTTTAGAGTTGACTCTTTGTCTACCATACCACATCTTCATATTTTTTATATGAAATATTTGATACTGAACATTTAAGAAGACAATAATCAATCATAATTTTGTTTTTGATGCATCAATTTTATTAAAAATTTAAGTTTTCAATGATTTATTTCCCAAACAAATGTACAGTTTAAAACTTATGCAATTTTTCATTCTAAATTTTGTGTGACAAATTGCATTAACATGGGTACTTCAAATTGTGAAAGAAAAAATTGTTAAAGTACAATCGTTACACAACTACTTGGTAAAATAATAAGTATTGTCATGTATTGATGTAGTAGTATTGTTGATCTGTGGACTAATCTGACATTTCCCAGGATATGCAAAGCTTGTTGATTGATGATATTCACCCATAACTGATGTTAGAACACGTCTTTTGTTGTTAGAACCCTCATAAAACGAAAAAAACTAAAAGTACTCCCTGTCGAGGACACCAGATTATAACTTTTTACTGGTAATGTTATATTGTGTGACGATTCAATTGAAAACAGTGAAATAATAGTACCTCATTGAACATGTAATCTGCTAAACTTAACAATCCTCTTACAGTAATGATATATTCTCACCGTTTTACTACCATGTGGAGATTTATTTGAAAATGTAGTTGGACTAAGTTGGGTACAATGGCTAGAAATCAGATAGATTAGTAGGAATTATCTTTAATATATCCAACACATTACTCAACACTTGAAAATTTATAAAGAAATAAAACATAATCTTTATCCAGTTACAAAAATTAATTTTAATCAGATTAAAGGTAAAAAATCAAATGTGTGCGTCCATGATAGCTGTTGTTTGTGACAGTTCCGGTATAAATTTTGTAATGCTTAAAGTTTGAATTTATTTATTAAAAGGTTTGTGATTGGCTATTTGAGCATACTGCCAACCTATTTGGATCAAATAGTAGAGTTAAAAGAGTGGAAAACAAAACTATAGTGTTAAGCAAACAATAGAAATTAAGAGGGGGCCTAAACATAATACGACCGATAAAATGGATCATTTGACAACAAGAAAGGAAGTCCTTTCATGCTAACAAAACGAAGATCTCTTCTCTTAAAATAAAACTTGAACTACCTTTCTGATTCAGAAAATCGGGACCTATAATTTGTAGTTAAAAGAGAATAAAAATCAACGCGGGTAAGATGTGACGGAATTGAAAGCTGATGGGACAAATTATAGATGTAGTCAGTTGGATACGAATGATAATCGTACGTGGGATCAGCAAGGTGTTATTTTCTGGAGTTTACAAAATTATGACGATGAGTTTGCTTAAGCAAACTTAAAAATTCAAACTTGTTAGTCTATGTTTGTCATTGTCAATTATACCGACAACAATTATACCCTTTACTTTTGACTTGGCCAGTGGTCTGAGGAAACTGAGTGGCCATTGTGGTCACTTGAGTAACGACTTTTTTATTTGGATTTAATGAAACGACCAACAGATTGTTGGAATAATTTTCTGGATGTTTGAACTCTCAACATCCATAACATTCTGATCTTTGGTGAGTAAATCAACAGTTATTTTATAATTATTGTAATTTAAGAATAATATTTTTTGTATTGAAAAGAGTTTTTATGTTGATTAATTGTGATAGAATGTTAAAAGAAATGACATTTTTATTTTTGATTTTAGTGCAAAAAGCTCAAACCTTTTGAGTAAGGGAAGAACAATTTCTTTTTATTTTGAATTAATAGATCTTTGAATTCATAAAAACTGGTAGATATTTTTTTTAATTAACTACCGGAGAACCTCTTTGTTTCTGAAAATAAAAATTGAACATCGTAAAAAAATGTCCTTACTGACGAATATGATGTAAATCAATGGGTTTTTTTGTCATCTTTTGTTTATAGTATAGAGATAATACCGGAGACACACTTCTAAATGAATTGTATCTTTTACATTGTGAAATCTTTATCTTGTTTTTAACATCAATATTGACACCAACTAAAAACAAAAGATGTCTTTCATAAAGTAACCAAACCTTATGTATTCTTTGGATACATATGTTATACAGTAAAAAAAAAATCTGTTCATCCTTTTTGTTTAACATCTGAATTTACAAACACATCTATAAAACAAAAGGTGACAAAGATTCACAGCTGATCTGCTGCACTTGTTTAAATTCTCGCTCACAAGATTGTGAAACAAAAATAGATTGTTTTTCTTGATAATTTTTGTGGAAAACCATGCATAGCTGTTCAGCCCGATTGATGGACATTGTTTTTGACTTTTAAGGATGTTTATCTGTTCATTTCTTATCCCATGTGATCTACCCACGATGCTTTGAGGTAAATCCCCAACAATATGTAATCATATCAGAGGACTATAAGCTTTTTCGAGTGGTGACTGAATTTTGCCCTTTTGTGAACTTATGAAATTGGAAATTATAACTTATATTAGTGAAAACTGGTAAGTTTTTAGATGACTTTAACATTGTATTTGCATAAGATTTTGAAATTTAAATTTTTGTTTCCGCTTTGATATAGTTTCTGTAGCCTATTGAAGAGTATAAATAGAAGATTAGAACTTAAATTTTTTTTGGAAAGAAAATAGTGAAACTTTTGATGACATTTAAAATAACATCTCTTTTTTTTTGTTCTTTTTTTCTAAAAAGTATTTGTGTCTTTTTCTGTGGGTACTTTCCAAGTCTTTAAGCAAGTTTTCACACTTAGTAGAATTGATAGAATAACACTTTTTCAGGGGAAAGCTAGAGTTGCTGATTTTTATATACTAAATGTATTGACTAAAATATTCAAGTGTATGTGTTATTTCAAATGAAAATTAATAGAATATTGAATTAAATGCCTCATTATTTTCTGGATATAGATTGTATTTTGTATTATTCATATATAGACACAAAAACCCAATGTCTAGGATATAACTCAAAAGTTTGAAAACTGACGTGAGCACAATTAAAAGTAATAAATAACCGTTAAATATTCATTTTCAATAATAATAATTAGTATTTTATGGAAATGATCTTGCCGACAATAATAAACCTGAGAAAGCAATGGCTCGCTGAAAATTTTGCCTGATTATTTAACTCTCTATATAAGGCATTTCTTTCTGTAATAGGGTTTGCCTTGTGTCACTTTTAATCCGCTGTAATTAATTATTATTGGCCCATTTGAGAGTTTCAAGCTTTAAATGTAGAAACTTCATCAATGGAGAAACGTTACGATTTCTTTGTACGAGTTATTAGTGAAAGGAAGTATTGAAAGGCTTTGAATTCCTTATAGAGATAAATGACCACTGTTTTGTACATTTGACGATTATTTGGTAGATTTGTTGATTCCAGGTGTGAAGTTTGGCTCTAAGGGGTCAAGATAGAAAATATATTTCCTGTGTAAAAACATCTAAAGTATTTTGAAATTTTAAAAATGCAGTAGATTTTATTTCATTGAAAAAGGGAATTTCCAAATAGATATTCTTCTAGACTTGGTTATAATTGCATAAAGATTGAAGTTGCAACTCCTGATAATTTGAATTAATCATGCTTATTTATGTATAGTTAATTTCAATTTCATTTAGTTCAAATATGAATTTCTCCATTTTGTATTCATAAATTTGTTACTAGAAAATATAAGTATAAACTTAGTGAATCCCTAATTTGAAGCTAAAGTTTGGATAAATATTCTTTACAAGTAATATGAAGTAGAAATACAGTTTAATATTTGAAAAATAAAAACTAGGAACAGTTGAATTTGTGTGTCTGATTAAGTTGTAAACAGTAAAATATCCATATTGTTCATTGACCTTCTTGCTTCTTGTTAGCAAGGATTTTACGAGGGAAGCTATAAAATTTGACTGGATTAGCATAAATGATCGTATTTTGATACTCCAATAACAAATATGAGTATTTAAAAGTTAGAATCAGACGAAGTTTCCGGCTGATATACTGAATGATTATAGGATATACATTAAACAAAATCGGGTTTGAATGTCGACATAAATATATAGAGAAGTGAAATTTGATAGATTTACGAGGTTTAGGATTTCTTCCGTTCTACAGTCTATACCCCCTGCTTATCAAACTTTTTGTTAAGTTATCATGATGAGTCGAAGTGACATATGTTATCAAACCATTGTAGAAATGAAAACAGACTTTTAAAACGTATACGGATTCAATGAAAAAAAGTAAACTTCTCCATATAAGTAATATTTAATCAGAATATTATAGTCTCGATCCTTCAGATAACTTCTTCATCCTAAAAACTCCTCTAGAACACCAGCTTCCAAACAAGTTACATTTTTTTTTACTTCTTAGTGATGAAGAGGGACATTTTATCTTTATGCAAATTGAAATTTATAAGAATTTGAAAAACAAAAGCTATTTTGGTACTCTTTTTCCCCCCTATAGATTTAGGAACTGATAGGAGACAACTGACTTTCTTAAAACATTTTCTTTTGAACCAAGCCTATGTACTTATACATGTTATATAGCCTAACTTTCATCAAAGTCAAAATCCCTGAGTATACTAACAGAAGAATAAACAGTTGATAATGATTATTTCATGTGTGATTTAATTTTAATAACCATGTCACCAAGACTTGCTCATTGTTTCTTTACTGTATCATATACAGATTTAAATACTCCATCCCAGATTATTCTCTCAGAAACACAAATTTTCTGTGTGTTTAGCGTAAATGAAATGAAAACATTCGGATGTTAGTAACACAAGCTTCCTAATGATAAAATCGTTCAAATGAGGAACAAATTGGGTTGTTGCTTCATTAAACTAAGTTGTTTTCTTAACTTTGTTTTTCACTTGCAAAGAATCAAAAACAATTATCTTCGATAAATTCGGGCCTTTAAAAAGTAGCGTTTTAAAACATTTTTCAAGTTTTGTCAAAATGGGCACCAGTAGAAAAGAAAACTTGTTCCCTGTAGTGAAAAGAACTCTTAATGCTGCTGGCAACATAAATATGCTGTGGTGATCTAACAGAAGACAGGGTTATACTGTCGTCTGCTCGCTGGATTAAATTTGACTTTCAAGAGAAACTTACAGTTTGGCTGAAGTTTTAAGTGAGATTGTTTTTAACTTTAAAAATGAAGAGAAGTTACAATCAGCTACTTGTATTTTTGATTAATCACGTATATTTAATATTAGACACAATATTTCTTCTTTAATATGCTTGTTTTTAAGTTTAATGTCAATGGAAGACTTTGTATGACATAATAAATTGGACAGATCGTGTTTTAAACTTGACTTTAGTCTTGTTCAATGTGCTCAATATTGGAACGTGTTTCGTAATATTGAATCTTTAGTGGTGTTACGTATTTCCGTGTGGTCTTATTTTTATGGTTGTTTACTAAGTGCATATGAAGTAGGAAGGACTATGGATTGATTTTAACAAGCTACAGAAAAAGCAAGTTAACATAAATCGATGCAGGTAACAGGCAATTTTCAGTGCAATTTATAAGTAACTTAAATTATGAACTCATTCTTTGAATTAAATAAAATGATGCAAAAAAAAAATAATTCTGAAGTGTCTTGAATTACAAATTATGTTTTGGTACTGATGTTATAATTTTGCTTCAGAACAAAAGAACTGACTATTATTTTGCAACTATGATAATTGTCTTGCCATAAATATTGTGAGGCCGGTTCTTAAAAATAGGCTTTCTTAACTCACACCTTTAAGCATAAAAAATTTCTTTTTTCAAAAGTGCAGGATCCTTTTTATTTGTGTCAAGTAGTTGCAATTTGATTCAGTATTATTAGCCAATACAAAAATGTTTACTACATTAATAGTTTTTGCTATAAATGAGACAAAATCACTGAAATTTTACATATTGTTGAAATTTTTGAAATATTGTTGAAATAACTCTTCATGGCGACATGAATTCTTAATTTAAATACTTTTTCAAAAATAATTATGACCATAATTATTATGACATGGCCTATTTATTATTTTTGGTACAAATTTATGCAGAACACATACAAACATATAAAATATACATTCAAGCATTTATTTTTATGATAGGAATAGATATGAAAAATGATGTTGACGGTAACAGGCATGCAGACATTATGCAAATGTGATAGGTGTATAAAATACAAATTATCTACATGATCATCAGTTCTTGTCATCGCCTATTCTTCTAATTAAACACATTGTTTTTATTCCTGTTAAAATCATTAACCTTTGAGGATTTAAATGGTGTGTCTTCTTGTTGATTAACTTAATGAACGCATTAAACTTTACATTATATTTATTCTGTGTGGGTTCTTTGATCGGAACTTTGATTTTGAATTTGTTGTTCTCAAAATAAAAATGTGTGTCATATTTTGTACCATGATTGGGATAAATCTTTTAAAGTGGAAATAATAATTGCCTTTGTTTAAGATATGCCGTAAAAATAAAGTTGGGATGACTATTTACAAATATTATATGTAAGTTTGTTAGTATATATACCTTAAATTTAACTTGTTTCTCTCTCTCTATCAGGTGAATAAGTTCTTATAAATGTTTATTTGTTAATAATCAAAAACTATGAAAATATTTGCGTGAAATTTTCAAAATATTTGAATATTGTGTGTATTTTATTTCATTACATAATTTGACCTGCAATAACAGAAGAGTAACTGTTTTCTTAGGAAATCACTTTTACCCTGTAATTTAATGAAAATTATAATCTTATTATCTAAAAGTAACTTTCTAAAATAAACTTGCATTATGCTAATTATAGTGATTATGATTTTATCAAATTTATCTTTCAAAACTTTGTTATAGTAAAACGGATCTGTCTGACGCCACTTTATGCCGAAATCAATAACGAAAACTGTGACAAGCAAATTTTGTCTCTCAAAAGTTCGATACAATTAATAGTTACTATTTATCCAAGTAGTTTCTTATTTACATTGTATCGTCCCCTCAGATGAAGTGTTTACCAACTCTATTATATTTCCATGGATCTCTCACACGGAGTCCAAAAGTAAATGACAATAAGGGTTTACTTGTTTTGTATTTGCACAAGTTGAGCAAATTTCTTGTTCAAATTGTAGGTTCCTGTTCAATTTGAAAAAAAAATGTTTTGACGTTGACATAATCAACTTGTTATTGTTGAATTGTATTTGGATAAAATTATTTCAAAGTGTACATATACCGAATTCTAACATTTCCCTCCTAATTGGTAAAGTGCATCAAAGACGTGTTCAAAGGATACGAAAAAAAGTTTGAAATCTCACAGGATTGTATGTTAATTGGCAGAAAAAATCTAAACCCACCTGTATGATTCAGTTGTGTACAATTATGCAAACAGTTAACATTTCAATAATTATCGGAACAGACGTGGAACATCTTAGCACCTTTCAGCCATGGTAATTAATAATGGCTGAAGAATAGCGACCAATATTTCTGTCAGAAAATTGATACAAATTTTAATTAATTCCAACACGCTTCCGAATTGATAATAATATTCATGATATCAACACAAATATGTATTGAGGAATAAGGTGTTGATTTGACAAATAATGAATACGAAAAACTACTTGTAAACGTCAAATTTTTGTGATAACATTTTATATAGTACTACAAAAGAAGTCAATCACAGCTGGTGTCCTTATCCAGTTCTGTTGGTCCGAGGTCTTAGCACTGTATAGATACTTTGGATAGTCACTATACACTTGTGTTGGACTATAGTTTCAGCTAACATTATTTTGGGGAAATATAAATAAGGATGGATTAACACCTGTTTTATTTTAGCGATGATTTAAGGTTATATTGTTTAACAAGCACACAGTGTTTTTCTATACTTTTGATAACATTGTAAAAAAATAATCTCAGTATCATTAGGAAGTATTTATGGGAATGTAAGCCAGTTATGAATGCATTTAGATACAACATCAGACAGATTTGAACCTCATCATAAACAAGTGTTACCAAAAGCTTGTATATGTGTTTTTCACTTAACAAACATTTATTTACATATTTTCCTATTTATATGTCAGTTTAGTATGTTGTATTACATGTTTGCAGTACTTAGTTCAAACTCAAATTTGATTAGAACATTAATACAAAAAACAACATTAAAAGATATACATTTTTTTCTTCCAGATTTCGAAGAATTCTATGGTACTTTACGAGGAACTGACTAAATAAGGAAGACATGGGAACAAGATAATTGTAGCAACAGGAGTTATTACATTCAAAATGGCTACCATCATGGTACTATCAATCATTGTGCTGATTTCAGTATTAACATTATGTTCATCACAAAACATTACATTTATTCTACTAGAGGATAGACCAAATTCTACACTAATTGGGAATATTTTAACCGAATCCAAATTGAGAGAAAAATATTCAGCAGAAGAACTTACCGGCATAACATATGATTTCTATGACATTAAAGATGAACAACGTCATCTTTTTCGTCTCGACCCTCTGTCTAGTCATCTCTATACAAATACTATCATTGACAGAGAAGGAGTTGGAATATGTTTGTATTTAGAAGATTGCTATTTTGATTTTAAAATTCTTGCACATAAAAAGGATATATTCCATATCATAGATATAAGGGTGAATGTTACCGACTTGAATGATAACGACCCCAAGTTTGAACCAAATGAACTGACTTTGAATATTTCCGAATCGACAGCTCAATATAGCAAATTTTCAATACAAGGTGCTAGGGATTTAGATACTGGGAAAGGAAATGGAATAGCCTCTTATAGTTTAACAAGTCAAAGTGGAAAAGACGATTTGAAACTTTTGGAAGAAAATATTGACGGAAATAAAGCATTGTATATATCGGTGCATAATGAATTAGACAGAGAGAGAACACCATCATATACATTATATCTGAAGGCATATGATAACGGCAGCCCTTTAAGAACCGGAACCCTGACTATCCATGTTAATATTGTGGATGAAAATGACAACAAGCCATTATTTTCAGAGTCAGAGGTGAATGTAAATTTAGACGAAACATCACCGGCTGGAACTTTAGTCAAGCACCTCACAGCAGTGGATATCGACAGTGGCAAAAATGGACAGGTATTTTATCGTTTAAAAAGCTTCCAAGCTAAAGAAATTAATGACTCTTTTACTGTTGATGCCTTAGGGAAGCTTACAACTGCTAAAAAACTGGAATATGAACAAAATAAAGTATATACAGTGATAGTTGAAGCGGTAGATAGAGGAAATACTCCACTCAGTTCACAGGCAACAGTAAATGTTCATGTTCAAGACAGTGGCAATAATGCACCAGAAGTCTCAGTGAACTTTTTATCAAATGAACGAGATGGAGATGCCGTGTTGATTAGTGAGAAATCAGAAATAGATGTTCTTGTTGCAGTTATCAAGGTGAAGGACATGGACTCAGGAGACAATGGTGTTGTAACATGCCAAACATATAGTACATATTTTGGACTTTCACGGATATCAGACACAGATTTTAGACTAATTGTGCAACATAAACTTGACAGGGAGAGCACTGCTATTCATAATGTTACAGTCACTTGTAAAGACAAAGGTTTACCAGAAATGGATGGATCAGTACATTTTCAGATTATACTAAAGGATGAAAATGACAATCCACCAAGGTTTTCCCTATATTATTATCAAGTTGACCTTCTAGAAAACACACCAGCAGGTGCACCTTTACTTACAGTTCCTGCCACAGACATTGACGCTGGTGACAATGGAAAAATAACTTATGCAATTTCTCCAAGTTCTGATCTAAGATTTAAAGTTAATCCACAGACAGGAGAAGTTACAACCAATCAACTGTTCGATAGAGAAACAACGGCTCGTCTCACTTTCGAAGTTGTGGCTAAAGACCATGGAGTCCCACCGATGGAATCCAAAGCTCCAGTTGTTGTGAATATTAAAGATGAGAATGACAATAAACCACAATTCGTCAAAATGATTTTTGATTTCCAAGTTTCTGAAAACATGCCAAATGGAACAAACGTAGAAGTTGTGTCGGCCATTGACCCTGATCAAGGAACCAATGCTCAAATTGTATACTCTCTTGATCCTAATTCAGATACATCTTCAATACCATTTAATGTATTTACAAACGGACAAGTCACTACTCTAAAAATATTTGATAGAGAGCACAGAAGTCATTACGATTTCCCTGTTATTGCTGTAGATAAAGGGACACCATCTTTGACAAGCACAGTAACAGTAAGAGTCACCATAACTGACAAAAATGATAACAAGCCAATTTTCACATTTCCAAAGAATGCTAACAACACAATTCAAATTCCAAACACATTGCCTGTCGATTCTATCATTGCAACAATACAAGCTTATGATTTGGACTATGAGGAAAATGGAAAAGTGAACTTTTTTATTCTTTCTGGTGATGATGAAAACTTGTTCTATCTCAATCCTTCTACTGGAAGTTTGCATGTGAAAAAGGTATCAAATACAGTGAGAGATAAGAATTTCAGATTAAAAATTGAGGCCAAAGACCGAGGTCGACCATCATTAAATGAAACAGCAGAACTTAAAATTAGTATTCTGTATGTCAATGCTACTTCTGAAGAGAGCAAAGAGTATATCCTGATTGTGGTCTGTGTTGTTTGTGTGACATTTGTCGTTGCTGTTGCACTCATTGCAGTTATCTGCTTCCTACGGAATAAGAATATAGCATGTGGTAAAAATGAGCGCTATTTGGAGAATAATCGACCTCCCCAATATGACCAAGTCCAGGCTCACCCAAAAAACTTTCAATTCAATGACAAGAATAATCAGAGAGTTAAAGTTGGAACAGTTTGTACCAAAGAGAAGATAATTGATGCCTTTACTGTAAGAATATTATTCATTACTATCAATTCCAAAATTATTGCACTTCTTTATTATTGCAAATTTTTAAGAATGGACGAAAATACAAGGTTATAATGATAGTGATTTTAGGAAAATATACATAAAGATATGAGAATATGAGTTTTTGTTGTTGCGATAATCATCTAGTCACATTATTCCAATTATTAAAAACTTTGCAATAATTTCTGAATTTATAAAATTATGAAAAAGGGGAGTGATGTACTGGAATATCATTGAGAAGGGACCAAGCATTTACCCATGTCAAATCAATTACATTTTGACTTCTTCTCATCCTAATTTCTGATTGATTTATTTAGAGGATAGAAAGAACTTTAAGTTAGTGACTGTTTCCAAGTATTTTTAGCCTAAAATTTTAGTGGAAAAGAAGTAAATATAATTGCAGTTTAAAGTGTTAATTGATTTAAAAATAATTTTTGTAAAAGGTTTTCTTGATCCACATGATCTATAAATGAAGTCAATCAGTTGAAATTCACATAAAAATTCTTTACCCATTAGTATTGTAACTTTAGGATTAATACACAATTTGATCAAACCACATTTAAAGTCTTTTAGTACAGGGTTTTATTCATTCAAATCATTAATCTGATGAGTTTAATTGAATTAAGGTCATTTTTTCAACCTGACCTTTTGATAATTAGTTTAAAATAGTTAAAATATATGTGGAGATATGGTCGATTTAAACATGTTAAACATGGTAAAGTGGGTCTGTTGCAATTTTTTATACTATGTCAAAAATGTATGTCTTGTATGTGTTTTGGATACAGATTTCAAAATTTTTTGTATTTTTGTTTTGCAAGCAGGGGTACGATTTTCAGTCCTATTCCCAGTGCCCTCTTTGACTTTGTTTTAAAGTCTACAAAATAAGTCTTCACCAGCATGGGTCGTCACACGTTTTGAAAAACTGTATCAGGTTTATCAAGTTTCTATAGGTGTGAAACATAACTCTGAGCAGATCAGATTCCAAAATTGATTGTAAGACGTGCCAAACAAAGCCAATGATTTTGAATGATAAGTTCTTATAGACTTGAACAAATCTTGTCGATTTGTATATTTCCTGTATTGTGTACGTGTAAATCCACTCCTCGGTGGAGGGTTCTTTCATTTTGATGTTTTTAAGTATAGGTGTTAAGATAAATTGAGACCACAGGCTTACATATTGTGTCGTAACGTTTAGGTATTATTTAAACCATCATTGTCGTCCTATTGAATCATTAGCTCTGTGGTCAGCGATAATCTTCTAGCTAATGAGTACATCTTTTGTGATGATTCAGTACACAGGACGAACCCAATGGTCAGATAATGGTTGTTTTTCTGTTTCCCTCATACTAATTGTCTGTTCAATTTTGACGTTGGAGGTTTGTGAGAAAGAAAGAAAGTCAGCAAATATTTTTGAGTGATAAAAATACCTCAGTTATTATATCTGTTTCTGAGGTTATAATTGCTAAGTGGATGTTTTTTCTGATGTTTTCTTAACTAAAAAAAAATTAAGTTTGACTATACCTTAATTTTCATTGTGACTTTAATTGGCTATATGTTGCAAGATTTGTTTGTCATGACATGGTTCATTTTCTATGGGAAGTACATAAAATTATGAACCCCTCCATCCTCCCTTTTCAAATTGAAAAATACCCTACCAGTACCCCTTTCTATAACTCAAAAATATTATAAAAGCAGGTTTTTCATTACCTAAAAAGTTTAATTCAGGTAATGTGTAGGAAATTTAGGTATAAAAAGTGTCCAAGGAAAACGTTATAGACTCATTACCAGTGTAGTCAATTTGTTAGGTTAGGCTAATTATACCAACTGCTAAAACTTAAAAGCCTAATGCAATTCATGTAAGCTTTTGATCTAAAATGGGGGAAATGAGGACTTAAGCCATAAAAAGTACATACTAAATATGTATACTTATAAATGAACTTAGTTTGACTGATGCTATCTACTAAATTTTCATTTAATTTGACATTAGTGAGTGAAAAACAAAACTATTATACCACACGATGAATTCATTTTGCCTTCTAGAAAAAAATTGTGAATATCATGGAAACGTTCGTTACATTATTGATTATTATCTTCAAATAATTTGCATATTGACTTGCCGGAAGACACGTGTCAACTTTGTTAGTGATAATGATGTCTCAATTTATTATAATAATATGCTGGTCGAATGCTAAGTTATGATAGTAGGCATGTTTTTTATGAATATATTTCATCTATTTACAAATGTATTTAAATTTCATGTGTTTTATGCAGCGCCAATATTTTCAACATGCTGTTTTGGTGACTATTAGTATTATGAATAAGCAAATTTAAATACAAACTGAAATTGAAACTTAATATAAGGAGTAATTGCTGGTACAGAAAATTTGATTATCATAACTTTTTTTTTTATGTTGAATAGATTTATATCTCTATCATTTACAAAAGTATGAAATATTTGTAGTAAATGTCAAAACTATGCCAATTTTTTTTGTTTACTAAATAAACATATCACAATCTTTTCTCATAAAATTTGGCGCTGAATCTCGATATAAAGAACAATGATTTGTATAGTATATATATTAACTTACAACAATACATAGAATCACATGACGCAACTTGAACCAACCTCTTTTTGTGCAACATCACGCTCTTTTAAATAGCCATATTGAAATCTGTCCTTGTGAAAAACCTAACTTCATCAACCGAGCCTTCAAATATTATTGTTTTCTTTCTCTAAAAGTTATCTTTCCAGAGCATCTTTCTTCATTTGTTTTATTTCACAAATCAACCTTTGTTTTAGAAAAATGCACAAAAGGAGATTAAAACTGATATGGTAATTTAACTCTTTTCATCCTGTTTGTGAACATTTGACGATTTTTGGTTCTTTGTTAGATAGGTGTTTAATGGGGAAGAAAAGCTGGATCTGTTTCTATAAAAAGTCACTATTTTTTCTTTATAATCGATTTCTTTTCACAAAGTATTCTTTTTAGTTGCAAAGATTTTGTTTTTGTTTCTTGTTTTAAGTGAAATACTTAAGATCTGTTATCTCTAAGCAAAGATAAAATGTGGTTTTGTCACTTTTCTGCATGTACTTTAAATTGAAACAAACACTCAGAACTTATCAATTTCTTATCAGATAGGTTTGTGTAACAAGTGTTTTTAGTTCTTGTCTTTTTGTTTGGCTAGGATGCTTAACCATACAGTTCATTGCCTCTTAGTTTCTTTAGTTTAAATCCCAATCACTTATTTTCCATCCCTATTTTTGACTATGGAGTAAAAACTAATTTCTCGTGTAAATTCTGAAAAAAAACTTCAGATTATGGATATAAACAGACATTGCATTAAAACTATTCCATATATATACATTCTGAAATAATAAAAAAAAAATCAAGGAGTTACATGTATTTACCTTTAGCAATGTTTAAATTTATAACACAAATCAAGAAGTCTCCTTTTGTACCTTTTAAATTTGAATAAAGGAAATTTTTTTAAAGTGTTTCTGTATATGTAATGCACCTGTTCTTAGAAATTTTTCTTTTGTTTCTTACAAGAAATAATCGATGAATTTATTCATATTTGGTTTGACTTTTAATTTATTAGTAAAGCTTGGTGAAACAAAAACATATTACAGCTAAATGAATGGCTTAAAAATAAGATTCTGTTAATTGATAAATGAGAAATATAACATTTTGTCATTTTCACCTTTAAACAATTAAAACCCTTAAATACCCAGTAAGATTCGCAAAGCTTGTTTTTGGTAATATAAATTTGACAAAACTTTTATCAAATGTGTCCATTTCTAAAAACAAATACAGGGATAGATAAATATATGTTTATTTACTGGGAAATCGACTTATAATGGAATAAAGATGATAAAGGCTTTGATCCATAGATTTCATTCGTCATTAATGAAACTTTGGTGATGACCAACCCAAAAATTTGACACCATTATTTTATCTCTATCATTTGAATCTGTGATGTAGTAAAGTTGATGATCCAAATATATAAAAAAAATCTATGAATATTTCCAAATATTTAACAATGTTTAAAATAGAAATTTGTAATTGTTTTTAAATGCTTTTAACATTTTATCAGATTTAGTGTTAAAATTATCTCCCTTTAATTTAATATTTTAGAAATTAAATTTTTTAACTACAAGTTGGAAAAAAAACTATTTCAAACTTGCTTGAGTATAATTATATTTTGAATGTCTATTTATTTTTCAGTCACAGAAAGATTCACCTCGTAAAGGGAAAGATGACAACAATTATAACTATGATAGACAGGTAGGGGAAATAACTCTTAAAAATTTTGTACTTGATATAACTCAAATCCCTGGAGAATACCACTGACCTTTGATAGGAAAACTGACAATCCTAGTCAATTAAGTTTGGAGTCAAGTGCACCCGCAAGAGCAGGATTTGAACTCACAACCTCAGTGTTGACTGGCTTGTGATTACAGTAGTAGCTACTTAGACCACTTGGCCACTAAGGCCCCTATTAAACCTGAACTGCTAGAACCTAATATGTATGCTTATAAGAAGCAGATTCTCTTTCAATTTTCTATGGGAACTTAGACACTTAATTACATTTTACTGAAAGGAACCTAAAATTGTATAATTAAAGTAATACACTGTTCTCACTCTTGAAAAGTCATATTATTTTTGTATAAACATAGCACATTTTGTGAACATGGTGAACATTCATTGAGAATTTTGAAATTAATATTTTAACATGGTTTAATCTCGACTGTACTCTATTGACCTCATAAAGGTTTTCAAATTTTCACGCTTCCTCTTGCCCGATTAAATTCATAAAATACTAATATTTTGTATGTCCAGTAATTTAGATACACATAAAGTTCATTGATTTTATCCGATAACAATGTGGCATTATCTGAATAAATAAATTTTAATCTAAATTTGATTCAGCCTCAACAACAGATGCGATTATTAAAATTCAAATTTTCCTCTTTCCAGAGTTTACTTTATGAAATTGACAATGGTTAAATTCAAATTATTTTAACCATGGAATATTGATCTGCATAAATTGAATGTGACTCCTCCCACTTTATTAGAATTGGAGGCTTACTAATGATGTTATTGATTTGTAAAGAAAATGTCATAGTTTGAATAGGATGTATGATTACATTGAAAAAGGAGATATGATGAATATTTAAATTTAAAGGACTTCCAATTCAAAAGCTGTTTTGTGAAAATTAAAAGAAGAAAAGTTGATAAATATTTCTATCTCACGTTAAACTTTACTTCAACATTACATTTTGATCTGTATGAAATTTATGATTGCTCTCATCAGCTCATAGACTTGTTTTCCTGTTTAGAACTATATTTCAAGTACTAAAGACATTTTTAGACATTGAAAAACACAAATCAATATTAATTAGAACTTCCGATACAAATAATATACAAATCTTTTGGCTGACACTGGTCAAATAGAAACTGTAGTTTGTATACTTTCATAATTATCTGTGATAAAAAGTAAGACTGTTTGTTTTCTGTTTAACCCCAAGTAGAATAAAACGAACATTAAGCTAAAACTGTATTTAAAATTTTGCCACAGGTAGGTCCTTAGATGACCATTAAAGTAGAGGTTAAGTGTAGCGGACTTATTTCAGTCATGTCAGATGGACAATAAATTTTATCACTATTTTAATCTAGAAAGTAATTGTAATGGTGTGACAAAATAAGGCACATTAATCTTTTTAGAATATTTCTGTTGGTCAACCTGACTAAAATAAAACTCTTAAAATAGCATTGGAAGATTCAGGATTTTTTTTAGAATTAGGCAGTTAACAACGTTTACAAGCAACATTAGTATATTTCTGCCATTTGGGCGCAATATAAATCAAACATTCCATAAAAAAAGAAGAGGACCCAGCTGTTTTGTTTCTTGCTACTCTTTTTTTTTATTAGTCCAAGAATTTCTTGTATAATGGCTGTCCATTTTAGCCTTGAATAAGCTCTACTTCTAACAATATTTGTCATATGTGATAAAAAAAAAATTCTGAAATGATTTTACAAATTTAAAGAAGAAATTCATTTGTATCTAGTTTTTAGAACTATTTATTAAGATTACGGCCATTTTATTTGAATGTATGATTACTCAATGCACTGAAGTATTTGTTGAAGCTTTTTGTCCCACTTTTAAAACATTTTTCCATTATAAAGTATATCTGTTGCATAATAGTGTTAGAATGAACTTTGTTCTCCAAATAAGTCTAGTAGAGAAAGCATTCCAACGGAGCATTAGTATAAACACATACAAGATGTTTCACCGTTGTATAATATCTTGCTGTTTCTGCACTGGTTGTACTTCTTAGTGCCATATAGAAAAATAAAAATCGATTTAATGAATAAATAAGAAAATATGACTAACAAAGAGGCCTAAATGTGACTTTTGTTCGGTGAAACCGGGGCTTTTTAACGACTGCATTTGGAAACTGGTATAAATTGTAAGCATGTTAAAAATTTGGTTTCTAAAATTCACCGTTAAATTAATATTATATTTAATAAATTGAAAGGAAGAATGTACAAAAAGTTTTGCTTGTAAATAAAAATATTTTTTAACTTTTATAAAACCATGAACACCATGACTCTGATTTTTGAAGTTGACATATATCTACTGGAACATTATTTTTTTGTCTTCAGGAACTGAAGCAAGATATGAAATTGATTCCTTATAATTTCCACTAATCTTTTTCTTTTCACATCATCACTTTTCCAAAATAGAATTCATTTCATGGTTAAAAATTCTATTCAGGCTATGGATATAATCATGTTAAGTTGGAATATCATTTTATACATGAAGAAAATTCAATGACGTGCATAAGCCACAATGACGTGCATAAGCCAGCCATGTCAAAAACACAGCGAATGAAATATGAATGTCATTTCCCCTTTGTGTTTTAGTCAGCAGGTGGCATTAAACATAGGTACAAGCTTCACTGAGAAGCTGATTTCTCTTCAAAGGCCTACCTAGCACAATATGTAAAAGGGTGTTATTTATATTGCTGTTTTATTTCCAAAATAGGACCATGTTATTGTTTGTGTTGGCTATTAAATATTAATTGATTTTTTTCTACAAAAGTGTTTACCCTTTTCTCATTGGAGTGCATCGGAACAATCAATGTACATTTCCATAAAGTTTATTTGAAATTTGACGCTATATTTTATTTCATAATATAACTTTTGAGATCAAAACGCATGATAAGGACATGATATTGCAGAAATCATAATGATTTTGATAATTTGAATTCATTTCTTTTCAAAATATTATTAATATTTATACCTTTTTAAAACAATTTCCACAGATATAAATGTATTTGATTTATTGTGTTAAAAATGTAGCGTCTTAATTCTGTTACATGATTTCTGTATAAACATTGAAAATAAGTTATGATTGAAAGAGGACCATGGTCATAAACTGAGCATTAAGGATTTTAATTACTGAAAAAGCAAAACAGTCAAGGTCTGATGTAATATTTTTATTATTTATTTTCAACAATTCAAAAAGGAAGATGCTTTTTCTTTCAAAGATTTGATAGTTTATTTTTTCTAATTTATTTGAAGGTGTTCCTATTAAAAGTTATGAATCTAAATTATAAATCAATGATAAGCAGTTTCTTAAATAAATTTACATAAGGAAAAATAAGCTGTATTTTGTAACCCCCTGTGATTTTTCTGTAATTTTTTCTCACAAAGCACAATATTTGCCGCTTTAATTCTATCTGAAAACTTGTATACTCGTCGAATGAAATTGATGCATTGGTATGTTTTTTTTAGGTACAGGTTAACATGTCTCTCTTCCAAATATAATACTATCAAAATCTTTGAATTAAAGAATTATAATTGTACAATTTCTAGGCTTTAATCTATGCTTATAACAATTCTATATTTCAAAAAACAAATCAATACAGAAAATTAGTTCCTTAGTACAAATCAAAGTATGACAATAAAACTAAGTATTTTTGATTTTTTTTCATAGATGCCACAAAAAGTGCCAGATGAAAGTGAAACTTCAAGTAAAACCGACAGTGGTCATGGAAGTGAGGAAGATTACAATCAGCAATTAGGTAAATTTTATTTTTAATTAAAAATATTGACAAATGGAAGTTTTTAACGACCTTGACTGGCCATACAGCCCTTGCATGGTCAGTAACAATATTGTGTATGTGTGTGTAATGAATTTTTATAGAACACTTCATTGTTCAAACAAATATGACCATTGTTTAATATATAGTTTTGATATCATAATTGCCTAAAAAAAACCGAGAAATATATAAATAAAGTATAAGGAAGAAAATGAGGAAATTGGACACACTATTTTTATTATGATGAAATTTAAAAAGGGAGACAATACACTTTTTTCACTATAAAGAAAAGATGTAGTATGTTTGCCAATGAGACGACTATCCACTACAAACGATGACAGACAAAAGGACAAGGATGTTAACTATTGGGCACTGTATAGGCTAAAACAATAGCAAAAAAAAAAACACTATAAAGTAAGCTATACAATGACCTATCATGAAAAATATAAAACAATTCAAAAGAGAAAGGTCTGTTCTCCAATCATTATTCATTTAGATACACATACATGTATCAACTTTTGAAGTATATAAAAGTCTGACAATATTGTTGTGTAAATGTCAATGAAGCAGTTTGCCAAAAAAATCATTTTGAAAGAAGGTGAGCATGTAAAAGGTACATTAATCTCATTAATATTAAGTTTGCAGCAGCCCATTCCACAGGAAAATCTCTGAAAAGTCTCCAAAAAGTACAAATCTTTTGAAAAAACAAAGCACACTTGAAGATAAAGAAGAAAAAATAATGTTGAATTAATTCACTCAATAGGACCGCAATTATTTTCATTAAATTTTAATTTATTATTTTTTATTATTTTCAGATAAAAATGGAAGACCATTTGCTCTGAACAATCAAACCTATAACAACACAGGAATATATGTTATGTTAGACAAAAACAAATCTAATAATACAGACATTGCACGTAGCAATATGTTACCGCCCATGAGAGACAAATCTAATAAATATTTAGATGATAGCATGCTGACGGGAAGTATGAATTCTATGTGGTCAGAAAATCCATCAAGTAGGCACCCTAGTAATTCACAGACTTCAACCATTAGTCCCTCATGGACTAATGATATGAAATTAAATTTTCAAAACAATACGCCATTTTATATGGCATTAGGTAGCATTCAGAGTCGAGATGATGATGAATGCACAACAACATCCGGTAGCTACACAATAAATCCAGATGAACTGGACGATGAATTTGAAAATCGTCCAAAAGATCTTTTCGTATAGCAGGACAGTGAAGTTTCTACAAATAAAGGTGCCAAATTTTACATTATACTGTTACGATGCTGAATGTGAGATAGAAATGCCTAAACTAATATGTTATACTGTGATGAATTCCTGATCAGCTCACCAAACAAAATCTAATCTACTCAGAGGAAAATCAAACATGGCCCAGGGGAGATAACTCCAATTCAACCATTGACTGAAAATTTAGGACTACAGTTTCTTAATGCAGAAAGAAAGACTAGTATGTGGATATGAATGTATTGTACGCAGGAGTTGTGGTGAGTTTAATTTCTCTTTGTTACATTTAATTGGGTTTCATAAAATTTAATAAAATAACATACAACTTTGTCATAGTAAAGTCTACTAGTTTTTGTGTATTGTCAGGATTTAGAAACCTATTGTCCATGTTGATGTGAATTTGTATGTTTGCAAATGTCATGATTTTGCTACTTTTTACTAAAAAAAAATACAGTAATCTGCACACACAAATGTTAAGTTATTTTATAAGAAATTAATGTCATATCTTCCTTTTATGAGATCTGCAATAAAAATTTATAGAGCTGTTATATTTTATTCTGCATACAACATATTTCTGAGAACAGTTATTGTATATCACAGAAAATTGAAAGAAATGTTTGCATTGTTTTAGATGTAACAATTTATTTATTTTTTTATTTGTATTTTCAGATGTAAGGAGAAAAGAAAATGGAGTTCAGAAAGAGAATGTAAAGTGGAGGAAAACCCCTTGTAGTAGTCATGATAGATCCTTATCATTTTTAACTTTTACAATTCTTAAAAAACTAAAATGGCAAAATTTTCATTTCATTTTTTGCAATTTTGCATTGATCTCAGTAAATCTTTATACATGTAAGCATGACATGTGAGAGGTCTGTGATGTCATTTATTTACTAATGTGTTCAGTTTGTACATAATTTTGTTAACTATTTTTGTTATATTTTATAATTTGTAAAGAACAAAATTATATATAAAGGTGCTTGTTCTTAGGAATGGAAAGTGAATGTTATGGATATAAAAAATAGTCCCAAATTTAATAAATGTGGTGCGAGTGAGAGAGAGAGAGAGAGAGAGAGAGAGAGAACAAAATATGATGTGAAAGATGGTTGTTACTTATAGGTATGAAAGGCGTAGGAATTATGTTTTATTCTTACTGAAAATACTGCCAGAATCTGGAATAAATTAGCTAGCCAAAGAATTTAGAAAAAGAAAGAAAACTCTCTCAAAATCATTTTTGAAAAAAGATAGCATTTAGCTACATTTATTGTGCAGAGGTAAAATCAACTTTTACACTTAGAAACAATTGTCTATTATTTTTATGTTTCGTTGAAATTTTTTTGGAATGCAGTAAAATATCATCTTTGATACCTTTGGCATATATATAAGAAATTAAAGCAATATATTGCAGTATGTTATTTAGTAAAACTGCTTCGGCATAATATGACATGTGTTAAACCAAAAGCAAAAAAAAATGAATTATCTCCCTTATATTTCATTATGATATGTTTATTGGAAATTTATACAAGGGAGCAAATTACATTCAGAGTTAGGAATAAATTGAATATAAAAGAGTTCAAAAATTAAAATCCAATAATTAGATATTGATTGGTGCATATGAATCTGACGAGAGATAACTATTGGTCAGTAGAAACTATATATTATTTGTTATTTGTATGAATTGTCCCTTCTTGTTAGTATTATTCTTGTTAACACTTGTTTTACACATAAACTAGATGGAGGAAATATACTACAAAATACAATGTTATATTAATGAAACTAACAAATAAAATAAATATAAAAGACAAACTATTGTTTTTTTCAAACACCTACTCATAAGGAGATATGGACAGGTATGATCGCCAAGAGATAAGCTTCTACCAAAAACCAGACGAAAAAAAATCCAGGTTAACAACTTCACACTGATCACAGTATAACTTACAATAATGAGCAAAAACCATATACCATAGTAAGCTACAGAAGGTATAACAATTCAAAAGAGGGAACTAATGCACAAAATGTTAACCTACTTTAAATATAACTCATCTGATAGATCTTTAGAAAGATGGCAGCATCATTGCTTGCATATTTTTCAAATCCTATTGTCAAAAAATCATGGAAGTTGAAGGGTTTATAAAATTGAGTGACATGCAATATCTATCTTAAACTTCAAGATGAACTGAAATTCACACATAATAGTCCAATAAAAACCTGACATATCTTCTAGAACACAGGAAAAAAGATGTATTGTACAGCATATAAATAATGGTGAATAAATTCATAACAAAATAACTACACCTCGTAAAAATACTTAATGCAAAGGAATTAATTCTATAAGTAGCCCTGATAGCATATCTGTGAGTATTTCCAGTAAGAAGTTGGGCCATATTCGTTAGAAATTTGGGTTGATGTAATTCACATTACTGGTAATCTCATTAATAAATTATAATGCTTTTTCTTTGAGCTGCAGCAACAGATTCCATATTCTAGTGAATAGGTCAGGGACAACGTCAATCTCTAGAGGTCTTTCCTCAGTTGGTCCACAACCCCCTAAAACTGTCAGGGTCATATACTTTCATGGTTTATAGATTTAAGCTTACATACAATGTCTGCCTACAACTCAACATTAACAGATATTCACACCTCATAATCCAATCAAAATATTGCATTTTTTCTCGAAACCAGAATATTATTATATTATTGCATAATTATTAAAATCATCGCACCTCAATAAACAGGTTAAAAATACCAAAGTATTTCTAGTAATGTCTGAAAGCTCCAAGGAGCAAGCATATCTGTGAGAGGAATGCCAGTAAGAAGTTAGGTCATCATCATTAGAGATTTTGCTTAATGTATTTCACATTACCTGTAACATATTTATTACAGTGACTTGACTGTAAGTGTTGCTATCCACCAATTGCAATTCATTCAAAATTTTGACCAAATTGCAATTTGCTTTATTAAACCAAATTGATCAACTGGTCAGAAATTTGAACCAACTGCTGTAGAAAACCAGTCAAGTCGTGAAAGTGCAAGGTGATAGAATAAAACATACTTACAATCCTATAAGGCTTTAACTCCACTTTATTGATGGTATTACTAAATTAGTCTATCAATCTGTATAGTTAAATTATAGCCATTACCATACTAAAGGTGAACTGTTTTATTTTGAATTGCTATAAAAATGTCCAAACTAAGCTTTTATATAGTTTTTCTTTCGAAAAGTATTCTATATTCATAAGAATCACACATTATGTGAATAAAAACATTTCATATTTAGTAAAATATTTGTGAAATTGCAATATGTTTGTAGGAAGGGGAGATAATCTTTTTTGGTTTCAAAAAATCTTTATTCAAAAGAATAGTATTTTAGGTTATCTGCCCAAGGAAACTTATCAATAGCATATTGTTATTTCACACGTATTTTACTGAATATATGATGTATTATTTTAAATGATATATGATTCTTATAAATATAAAATCCTTTTCGAAAGAAAAGCTATATAAAAGCTTAGTTTGGACATTTTTATTGCAATTCAAAATACAACATTTTACCTTTAGTATGGTAATGGCTATAATATAACTATACAGATTGTTAGACAAGTTTAGTAATAACATCATTAAAGTGGAGTTAAAGTCTTATAGGATTGTAAGTATATTTTATTTTATCACCTTGCACTTTCACATTTTGACTGAACAATTTGTTCAATATTCTGACCAGTTGAACAATTTGATTTTATAAAACAAATTGCAATTTGGTCAAAATTTTGAATGAGTTGCAATTGGTGGATAGCAACACTAACAGTCAAGTCACTGTAATGCTGCTGTGTATCAGGTTCCAAGTTCTTGTGAATGGATAAGAGGTCTTGCTCAATTGTTATAATTCATTGATTTCTGCTTAATGAGCTTTTATAAAGTTGCGGTTAAGTTTCGATAATAAGGATGTAGACTTCTAGCAATAGTTTAATGTCCAAGCAATATCTTGTGTGAAGTATACATTACCGACCGTGCAAGGGCTGTATAGCCAGTCAAGGTCGTTAAAAACTTCCATTTGTTGTTGAAGCATAAAGAAGGATTGATCATAGTTGATTATGATTTCGACTTGAAAGATGTGTAGCATTTGATAGATTTGGTAGGATACCACTCTGAGGTAACCAGGTCACGTTTAAAAAAGATCATCAAATCACCAGGTTATTTATATACAAATTAAGATAAACATTCACATAGTTATCAAAGTTACCAGGATTATATTTAATACGACAGACTCGCGTTTCGTCTACATAAGACTCATCAGTGACACATCCTATTTGTTTATAAGCCCCTTATATATGAAATTCACAGATTCTATTAAATGAGTCGTCAGGTCACCATTCAGATGACCCCCCCCCTAGGAGCTGCAATTTACAGATTTAGGCAGGCAAATTCTGAGTATTTGTACATAACACATGTAAAACAATGGACACCAACATTAGGTTAAAAGTAAATACATTATTGCATGTTGATCAGACCCACGTCCTTCGATGCAAAAGTGTTGTATTTGAAACTTTGACAACAGAGTAATGAAAAATGTAGAGTCGAAATAATCATTGAAACACTAGTCATTACTTACCATCTGGAAACATCAAGCTGTTGTTTTAATTGTTTTGGGGTGTGTGTGAAATTAAGGATTTTGCTAAACTTAAATTTCCATCATTTGTTTCTTTGGCAAATATTTATGCCCTTGAAATCTTTAGCTGGTGTTTGGATCCTATTTATGGAAGGCAGCCTTTAAGCCCAAAATTGCCTTTGAGCATGGTATGTTATCTCCTATAAATTACTCTCCACACATACGTTCTGCTATGTTATAACAACTATATGCATACAATATATGAATTACACAAAGTATACATAGATAGCAGAAGGTAGTGTGAAACACAGCCCTTGGATGGTGTAAACTTCCCAAAACAACGTGTATGGTGTAATGGTGTATGGCATATGGTGCAATGGTGTAAGGTGTATGGTGCTATGGTGTATGGTGTAAGGGGAATGGTGTAATGGTGTGATTGTGTAACGTGCGATCGGGAATGGTGTGAATGATAGTGTACGACCTTTCATTGGTTGCATACGAAGTTGGTTTTTTTTCGGATTGTAAGCATAAACATAATACAAATCTTAATATTTAAAATTTAATTGCATTATTGGTAATTTGAGATCGTGTAGATAGAATTGGGAATTGTGTATGGTGTAAAGTGTAACGTGTATGGTGTAATGGTACAAGGTGTATGGTGTAATCTGAGGGTGTAATGGGGTATGGTGTATGGTGTATGGTGTTAGTGCGAAGTTTACACCATCCAAGGACAGCATGTTAGCTCTTAATTTATGTGCACGAAATATAAATTAACCCAAATTACATAAACTCTAAGTCTATAAGAACTCATTAATTGTATATATTTATACATAGAAGGCTTTCTTCAATAATATGGTTTTAACGTCAGTTTTATCATGTAAATCTTTTATATTCATTTGATAAAATTTAAATTGTTCTATATAATAAGGATGTTCTTATCACAAGCAAAAACCCCTAGCCGTATTTGGCAAAACCTTTTTCAACTTTTGATCCTCAGAGCTGTACTACTTTGTACCCTTTTTTTGACTTTCGAACTTTTATATCTGGGCGTCACTGGTAAGTCTTGTTTGGACGAGGTGCGTTTTTTGACGTAACGAATTTTAAACCTGATGCCTTTTTGTTATCTATTATTCATGTGTTTCTTTGCCAAATACGTTCTGTAATTTATTTGTATTGTTGTCCTGTATTATTATGTTGTCATTTTAATGTTATATTTAATAATGCCATCAAAGTGCGAGGTTTGGAATGCCACAAAACCAGGTTCAACCCACCATTTTTTTCTTTAAAAATGTCCTGTACCAAGTCAGGAAAATGGCCATTGTTATATCATAGTTTGTTTCTGTGTGTGTAACATTTTTACGTTGTGTTTCCGTGTTCTCCTATTTTTGAGTGTGAATTCACATTACTATAAGACGTGTCACGGTACTTTTCTATCCCAAATTCATGTATTTGGTTTTGATGTTATATTGGTTATTCTCATCGGATTTTGTCTAATGCTTAGTCCGTTGCTGTGTGTGTTACATTTTAATGTTGTGTCGTTGTTCTCCTCTAATATTTAATGCATTTCCCTCAGTTTTAGTTTGTTACCCCGATTTTGTTTTTTGTCCACAGATTTATGAGTTTTGAACAGCGGTATACTACTGTTGCCTTTATTTATAAAATCAGATCAAAGACCTTGATTAGTAGGACATTTTAAAACGAAATGCATCTCATCTTCAATTGTTTTTTTTTACAAAAACTGCATAGTCTATTAGGGAGCTACCATTTGATTTTTATGGGGGGGGGGGGGCTAGGATGAAATTTGAAAAAAAATAGGCAGGGCAGGAGTTTTGAGTAAAAAAAAAAAGGCAGGATGAGACACTTGCAAAAAAAAAAGTCAGGACGACAATTTAGGTAAAAAAAAGTCAGGATAAACTAAAAAAAAAAAAGGCAGGACCGAACAGAAGTAAAAATAAAAAGGCAGGACAGAGATTACAGCTAAAAAAATGCAGGACAACATTTTTCATCCTGTTTGCTGTAGTGTAGATCATTCACACACCAACATGCAATGCTTTAATCTGAGGCTATAATCAGATAATTTGTAGGTCAACTCTTATCACAGGGATACATGTACTTATAAAACCCAATATAATTGATATAAGCTGTGTGAAGTTTGTTTCCAGATCCCATATTTTGATATATTTGTAAATTTCATGAATAAAAAGCTTAAACTACAAAAAGCAAAATTTTAAAATTTTTGAAAAAAAAAATTACCATTACAATAATTATGTTGGTACACAAAATTATTCTTTAATTGAGGACAACTAATCATATACTTAATGTCACTTTTGTCACTAGTGTTCAGATACATTAACTTTCATTTTAGTGGGTAATTACTGATCAATTGAGGTGCTCCTGAATTGGAGAAAGATTCTAAAAACATATCTTTACATAAAGAATAAAAACTGCAGTTGCTCTCCTTAATCTCAATAGGTATAAACTACAAAAAGCAATATTTTATTTCTTTTATATTTTTTTAACCATTACAATAATAATGTTGGTATACAAATTTTTGTTTTAATAGAAGACTACTTATCATTTACTAAATGTCACATTTTAAGTGTTCAGATACATTTACTTTGATTTTAGTGGATAAATACTCATCAATTGAGGTGCTCCTGTATTGGAGGGAGATTCTCAAAACAGAACTTTACAGAAAGAATGATCCAATCTCTCTGAAAAAGTTAAGGCAGAGAGATCTTGGCCATTTAATCAAATTTACCCCATGTCAGATTTGCACTTAATGCTTTGGTTTTAGAGATATAAGCCAAATTCTACATTTTACCCTTATGTTCTTTTAGTCATGGCGGCCATCTGTGTTAGCTGGCGATGTCAACGGAAACATTTTTAAAATTAGATACTCCAATGATGATTCTGGCTATAAAGTTTGGTAAAATTAAGTAGTTTCAGAGGAGAACATTTTTAAAATTTAACGACGAACGACGGACACCAATTTAAGTGATGAGAAAAATATCAGTTGGCCCTTTGGTCCAGGTGAGCTGAAACGCATACATTAAAATAAAAAAGAGCACATAAAAAGTAGAATACAGAGTTCTAATACGAAAACAGACATAAAAATAAAAAAAACACAAGCGCATCAAATAATAAAAAAATGAAGTCAAAAGTCAAAACCAAACAAAAAACTAGACCTAATAGGTGTCGTCACTGCAACACGTTTTTTAAAAGAGAATTCGTCGACTACTTTACTACATAGAAGATGATCGTATGAATTCCTTATGAAAAAAGCGAGAAGGGAGAATATCTTGGCCTTGTTAGACCACTGAAAATAAACGATTAAGTCAATACAGAAATAATAATGACAAAAGTCAAAAATCAAAATGGTTGACCTCTAAGACGGTCTACAGATTTGCCTAGAAAGAATAGCTCTGCCAAAAGAACCCAGGTTAAAAAAGAATTATTTTGCAAATAATATAGAAACTTTTTGAACCACAACCCCTCCAACAACCCCCCGAAAAATATAACGATAAAGACTCAGTTTATAAACACGTCTATTATGATGAAGTTATCTTTTTTCACCCATCTGGATCTCCTCCTGCGGCTCTTACGTTTTTTTGCGATCTCAATTGTTATGTCTATGAATGTGTTTTTACGTTTATCCTTTTTAATTTCTCTTTTGTATAATTTACCCTGAAGGCGATATATTTTATAACAATTGCATTAATATGAATTTTCGTACTTGTACTTTCAAATTTGCAAAGGTATCATCTCCTCCAAAACATTTAAATATAGTCTTATAGAATAGGAATGTTGTTTAAATTTAGATATTATATGTTTGTAATGATTGTCATGTTTGTCTTAGTAACAATCCAATATTTGGATTTTACACCAATAAAATGATTTGATTTATTTGATTAAAAATAGAAACGAAAGTAGAACTGGTTTAACGGAAATACCCACCTTTACAACTCAAACAAAATGGCAGGTAAGTTATTTTAGAAGATGAAATATTAAACGCATATTTATCATTTTTTGTTATCGTGTTTCTATTTCACGTATATCGAAAGTGAAAATAAAATCAATCTTTTTAAAAATTGACAAGTCTACTTTAAACAAAAATGTCTAACCAAGGTAAACGTGAAATACATGAAATACTAAAGACATTCCTCATTCAACTGTTCAAAATTTTACGATTGGAGAAGAAGAAATTAAAATGGCCAATTCTAGTGACTGTAGTGCATAATAATAAAACGTACCTTGACTGAATGTTTTAGAATATAATTTATATCAATGTATATACCGTAATTTGTATTTACATTCACGTTTTTAAAAGTATCCGTAAAAGAGTACAACTTTTTAGCTCTGAGAGCGGGTTATGATTTTACGACAAAAAATTATATATATTCTTATCACCAACTTTGAAGAAATAATATTGTAATCAAAGAGAATTTTATGATTGAGACTTTTTGCTATTAAATTTTATTAGATTCTTTAGATAGAACAAAACGTACACTGATGCTTTGGTGGTACTGACTGTGACGACAAAATTCAGAATGAAAATAGACCAGTACCCCCCTCTCCTTACACATTTAATTGGTCGTTTCTTTATATAATATATTTACATAATGTCTTATATTTTACTCTGGAAGAAAAATGATTCACATTATAATTGAAATTATGATATCGTATTGCTTCTGGTTTTTCTGCTCAGTATACTTTATATCTGATTGAGCCAAGGCAATTCCATGCGATTTTACAGCCGAATGTTTATGTTAGATGCTCACAATCAAATCTAAATCCGCCACTTCCTTTACATGCGAGGAATCTGTAATCCAAAATTGCCATTGACCCCTCTTTTTCATATTCAGTTTACTTTTCTCTTTAAAGACGATCCACATTCTAATTTATGATTTGTAGAAGAAGAAGAAAAAACCGGAACTTCCGAAATATGTATGGCTGAAGGTAGAAAATTCTACAACTTGGACTTGAAAAGAAAAATACTATTCTTCTGTCGTCATTTCACATTTTTTTTATAAAACAAAAGGAAGATGTTCTCCTACAAATGGTAATAGAAAATACTACAAAAGTTGACAATATGATTAGCAGGTTATCATTTAACTGTAGCATTTCAAAATTAGTATCACAAGTGATCAGTTTGACAAATCTTATTTATTTTCTTAATTCGTTATTCAGTTATTAATTGTCATTAGACCGTAACGGTAAAATCAGGCAAGCATTTAATATGTACTACTGGTACACTTGAAATTTTTCAGCTATGTTTAGTTCCATATATAAGGAATTTTTTCAAATGAAGCTATTATAATTACAAGTTATATGCTTTGTTACTGACCACCTACATAAAATCGATGTAGGGATGAGATCAAAGGAAGTATTGTAATGATAGAGTGACGGACACAAAGCATCTCCTATGGACTAATCCCTTACGAATCCATAGGGGTCACCACGTGACAACGTTTAACCAATTACGAAGTGATAATTTACCCGCTGTTCGAAAATTGTTCATATGACCCACGTGTTGCATTAGACAATAAGAAGAATTTTATGAAGTCAACTGATTGAACGGGTGCCGCATGTGCAGCAAAAACAACCTATACTTCCGGAACAAGTGAGATCAACAATAAAAATGTTTTAGTGAAATTAATGTCATATAACCTTGAACAGATTCACAGCGAAATCTCACCCCTTTTTAAAGTAAATTGACACCACAACAGCTCATCCCCACTGAAGCTTCATTAGCAGTTCATTGTTAACGGTCAATATAGTGAACGTTGTATTTTATTCCTTTTAATAAATCGCTTTATTGATTTCGTTTTTATTTTAGACACAGACACACATATCGTATCATTGGCACTTTATCGTTACTTATGTCAAAACATAGTTGGAACAGAGAATCATGTTAAAACAATCAGACTAATGAATACTGTCAAAGATAATTTCATAAGCAGCAAGGATATGATAACTATCACAAGTGGAAGTTTTGGAGAAGGGCTTGAGATGAGAGGTAGTGATTTTGATGTGATGCATGTATCAACAAGTACCGAGGTTATTGAAGATGAAAAAACACGACTTCATCCAAGTATATTATTAAGAATGGAAACTGACGATGTAAAACCTGGTTTCACGCAATTGGTACTAAAATCAAATTCTTTCCAAATTTTTCAACACTGTGAAGTACATAATGGAAAACATTATGTATCGAGCACTCTATTTAAACATTACCTATTAGATAATAAAGATGATGAAAAAGATGACTACATAATCCATGGACCGTGTTTAGCGGACAAAGCCGGACAATTTGACAGTCTCTTTTGCTTTCAGTGTAAAACATGGATATCACAAGCATCACAGTGGATATCAAGATCAAATAACTCATGGCCAAGTTATAATGTCAAACAAAGTATTTTAAAACATGGAGTACTTTTTGTACCAATTGGAGTTAAGGGATCGCCAACAGAAGATATAGAATGGCGAATATCTTTTTCTGTTGGTGAGAAAATGCTAGTTAGCACTTTTACACATGCACAATTATTATGCTATGCCCTCATGAAAATCCTTTTGAAAGATGTAATAGCATCCTACACCGAATGTGCAGATTTACTCTGTTCATATTTTGTGAAAACAATAATTTTCTGGGTATCAGAGGAATTACCAAAATCCGTATGGAAACCTGAAAATCTTATAGACTGCTTTATGCATTGCTTTAGTAGGCTTATTTATTGTGTGAACTATTCAGTTTGCTTGCATTACTTTATTCCAGAAAACAACATGTTTGAGTACAAAATAGAAGGTCGCACCCGTGAAATACTTCTCAACAAACTATATACCCTCCAAAGTTATGGTTGGCGGTGCGTCTTATTTTCAGATCAATTATCTAACTTTCATGTATCAATAAGGATGAATCACATCAAACCACATAAATTGCATGCGATTGAAGTTGCAAAAACACTGAGTTCCAAATTAACTTTTATTTCAAATGTATTAAAAGAACCTTATGCTAAGAAGACAACGTATTCATACAAAAGAAAAATACATCAAATAGTTTGCTGTGACCAAACCTCACTAAAATACATTTATACATACTACTTGTCAGTAAGTTGCGCACGATTTGCGCAAGCTATTCCACTTGACAGTACTAGAAGTAATAAACATCAATACAAACAATACAATTCCTGTCTTTGTAATCTGCTACAGAATGTCTATCATGACTCTGTATCCGGATGGCTGATGATAGCTTCGTTTTTCTATAAGACGAAACAATATAACAAAGCGTTACACATCCTAGAGTATTCTTTATCCAAATGTACTCCCGAAAAACTATATTACTTCATGGATATGTCGGACAGTCATTACCAATTGCTCGAACTGAAATCATTCCAGGAGAAAAGTATAGTTCGATTATGGAAAACAATGCTTGTAGATTTCATAAAATTTGACAGAAACTCTTGTTTGATACCAAATGAACTACAAATGGAAGTTGAAAATGGACCATGCAACATTTCCTCTATAGTTTATGCATATTTTCTAAAACTTTTATGTCATTATCATTTCAATGATGTCAGACAATATCAGGATTGCCTCACTACTTTAATTCTTGTAGCTGATACCTATTGTATAGAAAAAATCGAAGAATTTCAAGTTCGCTACTACAACATTCTTGGTATTGCTTTTCAGTTATTAGGAGACCATAATGCCGCACGTATAGCATTCAAGCAGTCATTTGAGATATCACCTAGTCACATATTTAATACTTCTTATAAGAGACTCTCGTTAATGACATCATTGTAATGTTTGTACATTCTGTTTAACTACTGGTATTTACAGGATTTTTTTCATTTTTTCAGTGACATTTGTTTTCTCTAGCACATTATTTTGTTAAATAATGTACACTGTAAAGATAACAGAGCTGTTTAAGTATTACTAACGTTGGAAATCTGATTCCTATGCAGAAATGATTAAAACTGGGCAATATGATTTTTGGTTTTATTTTTCTGCTACAATCTTATAATAGTGGAGTGAAAAATCGGGAAAAGTCGCTTAGTTAAGGAGTTTAATGGACCGAAATACCTCACGGCTGAAAATTCACATGAAGATAGAGTAAATATTATACTTTCATGTGAGGCCTGTCGTAGAGTTTTCCCACGGTGCAGGTTTTTGTAAAATCGTGTAAAAGTGAGATTTTCTGGTGTTTTTCTTTATCATTTTCAAACACGAGAACGCTTATAATAAATTTCCGAATTAAGATATCATAAACAAATTTGGTATCATATGAAAGAGTGATATATCAGGTTTTTTTTTTTACATCAAACTTTAATATCATATGAACATATAAATTGAGTGAATTGGACGATTTTCAAATGTATGTAACATTTTTGTCAATTTTACCGTCTATCAAAGTCTATTACATTTCTTATATATATCACCAATAGTAAATTTTCACAAAATATAGTGGAACAACCAATACTAAAGAAGTTTTGATATATAAAAGTTTGATATAAAAACATGCAACTTTTACGAGCATTTTATAAAACTCATCACATAGCAGTATATTACTACTCAATTTTCAAAAATGTATACTTAGGCTGCGTGTGTGATATTCCTTTATGAAAAACCAATTCACCCCTGATAAAAAATATGGTATTGGTATTGTCCAAAGTCTTTATATAAAATGGTACAACAGTTATTGAAATTTGGCCAATGACTGCTTTAAAACCATAAAAAAAAATAATTGTGGTATGATTGCCAATTCGAAAAATTGCCACAAAAGACAAAAAATTACACATACATTTACAACTATAGGTCACCGTACGGCCTTCAACAATACGCAAAGCCCTTACCGCATATTCGGCAATAAAGGGCCCGAATTGACAAATATAAAACAGTTCAAACGAGAATGTGGCGAGGTTAAACATGTCAGCGGGAGCCCACCCCTTCCCTTACATCGGACATTGGTGTATATAAAGATAAGATGTGGTATGATTGCCAATGGAATAACTCTTCACAAGAGACAAAATGACACAAATATTTACAACTACAGGTTACCGTACGACCTTCAACAATTAGCAAATCCCATACCACATAGTCAGCTATTAAAGGCGTCAAAGAGTCAATAAGGTTTAATTCAAATGGTGGTAGATCCAAATCGTCTCCAAGTCATTGAATGCAGATCAATAAGAGATTGTAAGAAATTTCTTTGCGCACCTGAAAATAAACATGGGTTGATAAGATTTGTAGGTACAATGTACACTGTAACTATGCACTATCGCACTACAATGATTTAGATTTGGAAGAATATGACGAAATATTTCCAGCGGGATATTTTCAAAATCTATAGACTGTGAATTATTCTGCCGCCTCTTTTTGCCAATGAACATATATTGAAAAGGTATTCCAGGGGTTGCATCATGTTAAAATCATGACAGTTATGTTTTATTTCTAATAAGGTCTTATCCTTTGATGTCAAACAAGATGAATTGTGATTTTAGACTGGAGACAATTCTTCTACCAAAGCCACAAGACTGTTTTTACCTACTCACGACACATGCAACTTTTTAAAAGGATGTCTGGCACTCCAACAGAAACTCGCGGCGCTCTTACAGGATGCGATACGTCTTCTACAATCGAAATTGGCAAAAGAAGACAATAACAAGGGGTCGGGAAAACATGAATGTATCAAAATTTGTCATTCTAGCTGGTTCTTATATTGACACATATTTTGCAGTGAAAATCACTTCACCGCGGATCAAATGATCCCAGAAGCAATGGTCAATCAGTACATGGTGATCTGAATAAACTCATGAGTATTGTCGGCGCCATACAATGACAGCCTCTTTTTTCCCTCTAGTATTCCGTTACAATGTACCTGTTCAAATTGATGTGCACATTGATGTCTAGTGATAGTGTATTATAATTATACATTGACAGCAACTTTTGAAGCGCAATATCCATGTGAATCTTTATTTACATATATATCGGGCTTTCAAGTCTGCTATATATTCCATTGGTTATAGATAGAAGAAGATATGGTATGAGTTCCAATGAGACATCAAGGTCATTTAATAATTAAAGGTCAAAGTACGGTCTTGAAAACGTAGCCTTGGCTCGCACCGAACAGTGAGGGCTCCAAAAATTGACTAGTGTTAAACCAATGCAATGGTATAATCTATATAAAAACTAGAAACGAGAAACATTTATGAACCACATCAAAAAACGACAACCTTGTCTGTTGTTGTTTTATATAAAATGAAAAAAAGGGGGACACATCTTCTCAATGTGCAATTGGTCTAGTACCAATTTATCTATTAAAATAAAAACAAACTGCATGTACTATAGTTTCATGAACATTAGGACTCATTTTTATAGTTCTTACATCCTCTTAAGTTTAAATGAATAGAAAAGAATTTAATCATTTTTTTCCATAACACCATGGACAGAGTGTAAACTTTACATTTCTTATTTCTTCTCTGTTCTTTATGGCATTTTAACAAAACTTTCCCCAAAATATCTTTACATGTGGCCATATATTATGGCATAGCTAAATCTGAATTATGAATATTTTTTGTCGATAATTTCCGGAAATAAAGATATTTGTTTCATTTTCGGACATGTTGCAAGCGAGGGTACTTATAATTTATATCTGGTTATCAGACATAAATATGACTAGCTGTATTTGTGGAGCATTCTTAGCGCATGCTCCCATCGAAAAAAAAATCTCAGTTAACATGAGAGACTACCGAGTAATTGTCCAAAATGTCTAAAATTTGCATTTTTTTAAAATCCCCACTTATGACCTTTGAACGCTGTTTTCAAAAATCTGCACCACTTTAGCACTCTACGACATGCCTCAATCAAAGGATAGCCATGACGTATTTTGGTCCATTAAATTTTTAATTTACCTTATTTATCACCGTACTATATGGTCCGGAACAAATACAAGCTATTTAAAATTTGGGGTGAAATAAATCTATCTACAATTTTGATATTAACATAGGTCCCCTTTTTTTTTTCCCAAAAAAATTAGAAAAATATCAAAGATTTTCAAAACGGGCACAATTTGAAACCACAATTCATGGATAAAACCAGAGGATTCCAAAATAACTAGTAAAAATAAGTCTTTAAAAAAAAAGAGAAGCGGACATCCTAGAGCACCCTGTCATTTGGTCTCTGGTAAAATGTTGTCTCATTTTGGCTTTTTTAACACATCTACTTATTTTTATACAACCAAATCGAATTGGATGATCCGACAGACAATAAAAGGCAATGCAACGTCTTTTGGAAAAGGGGGGGGGTTCAAGAGCATGAAACCAGTTGCCTAAAAAAGAGAACGAAGAAAATGGAATGAAATAGTAACCTATTATTTGTAACATTCACATATTTTACTAAGTATTATTTTCATGATCAATAGCTAACATGTAAATGTCAATTTTAACAATAAAATAGCACGCAACTTGTCAATTAAACAAATTTGTATTGGTTTTTTTTTTATTCCATAAAAAATGATATATCTGTTGCTGTGGTTGGAGGTAAACATGAAAAAAAGTATGATAATGATTATTTACCTCATGTTTTTTTTGTATTTTTCAGGTTGCAAAATCTGACTGAAAGCAGAGTTCAGATAATGACAAACATTTCACAGTAACAGTAAACATCCCGAAGACTTTACCTATCCTTGGATATGTGTTACAACAAAACTATGATCATTTGAATAGTGCAGATTGGACACGATTTAAGGAACGGATAAACGGGAAGCAACGAAAACTATACAACAAAGTGGAAGAAGTATTGTCTAATAATAAGGCAATTGAAGCAAAAGTGCTGAACACATTTAAACGTCTTGAGAGAAGAATGCAAACTATAGAAAAGAAAACCTCTAAAATACACCAGCTACAAAAGACAAGTCAAAATACCACCAAGGTCATCGCATCGAGTTTGGAGGAAGTTAAATTGACAGTCAATGACCTGCAAGTCAGAATAACAGAAGGTAATTAAACACAAATTAAAAGAGAGCCTGAAAATAGTTCATAATCGAATAGTTAATTATAACATATTTTTTAAATACATGTTTGTTGTGCATCGAATTGATGTGTTAAGACCTCATCTACTTATTTTGATAGCTTTTTTCTGATGTTTTATTGTTAAATAGAATTGAAAATGGAAATGGGGAATGTCAAAGAGACAACAACCAGACCATAGAAAAAAACAACAGCAGAAGGTCACCAACAGGTCTTCAATGTAGCGAGAAATATCCGCACCCGGAGGCGTCCTTTTACTGGCCCCTAAACAAAAATATACTTGTTCAGTGATGATGAACTCGCGCCATACTAATTTCCAAATTGTACACAAGAAACTACAATTAAAATGATACAAGACTAACAAAAGCCAGATGCTCCTGACTAGGGACAGGCGCAAAAATGCGGCGGGATTAAATATGTTTAAGAGATTTTAACCCTCCCCTATACCTCTAGCCAATGAAGAAAAGTAAACGCATAACAATACGCACATGTAGAATTCAGTTCAAGAGAAGTCTGAGTCTGATGTCAAAAGATGTAACAAAAAAAAAAAAAAAAAAACAATAACAATAATACATAAAAAAAAAACCCCAACATACTACTAGCAGTTAACTGACATGCCAGCTTCAGACTTCAATTAAACTGATTGAAAGATTGTGATTTCATCATATAAATTTCAGGCACAATCCTTTCCGTTAGAGGTTTAGGGGCGTTTAGTATCATACCATCATTAACTCTTTACACAACTGTTACGAATTAGACAAATTGAGCGTATGAGAACATCTTTAACCCGCCCAATTTTTATGGACCTGTCCTAAGTTAGGAGCCTTTATTTGAGATTTTGGTGGTTTTTGCTGTTCATCATTTTTCTGTTTCATTCAATGATTTGTACAGTTTGTTTTTTGTGTTGTTTTGTAACTGCATTCTCCGTGGTTTAGACGGGGTGGGGTCGTGTGCTTGCTAACATATTTAACTTTTATTACTGTCTGTTTTCATTGTCTTAAAGAGCACGAAATATTTAGTGTTATTTTCATTTACGACTTATATATAACGACAAAATATTGTCAATATGTTTTAAATATGTGCGTAGATATTTGTTAAGAAAGTTTAAAGCAAATATTTTTTAAGTGTTATCCATGGCATAATGATATGAATAATGAGACATTTATCGACATTTACGAACAAATGTTTAATTTTCTTTTTTTAAGAATATGTAGGATGTTTCCAAGACAACGCTTCGGACAGACATTTTCGACAAAGGATACAATCATTTGGTAACAAAATAACACTTGCTGTTTGCAAAAGACATTGTAAAGGTTACAAGTTCACGGGGCTGCAGGTAAGTGAACATTTTGATAAAATAAATAGATATATTTCGTATGATTGCCAATGAGACAACCTTCCACTAAAACCAAAATAGTATAGAATTTTACAACTATAGGTCACCCTACGGTCTTCAACGATGAGCAAATACACATACTGCATACTAAGTAATCGAAGGCTCTATGACACATGTCAAAGATATTCAAACGAGTACAACAACGTTCTGATAAATTTCCAAAACAATAAACAAAACACGAATAATAGTTGTAATAAAATGTCAGTTCAGGATGTCTCTCTCAGGAAGGTTCCTTATAGACCACCACTGTATTTTAGAACAAAGCAGGTCACTATTAACATGAATATGTTTAGTCCTAATATGCATGACATATGTTCAACTGAACGTTTGCCATCAATCTCTTGATCCTCATTTATAAATTGTGATATATAAATTTAACTGATAAGATTGATGACAAGACCAGATCGACACGCCGCGATTAAACGGAATTGTTTTATAATTAATAGGGAGGTAAATTTTGTTTTTGTGGAAATGATGTCAACAGTGATAAGGTTTACCATCAACGTTTGCCCGAATCTAGCTGCAGTCTGAAATGTAAAGGCGAACCTACTAGGAAGTGGTCACCACGGAATAAATTCTATATATAGAGGTACGATATCTGAAAAGATACATTAAAGTGCGAGGAACAGTCAACAAACGTTTTAGCAAAAAATGTGACAAAGCCTAGTTACTATATCTTGATCATCAGAGATAAAACATAACTTTAAGCCGATGAATATAAAAAATATCAGATCAAAAATAATTTCAAAAACAAGCTTGTTAGAAACTTGATCAATATGATTAACTAGATAAACACTGTAAAACCGTATAGAGAGTACTTTGTGGCAAGGCTATAATACTATATGTGTTGTAATTTATTACATTAAAGAGCAGTTGATAAGTGTAAATGATCATTGGTGAATGGTTGTGTTCTTTATTTGCTGTATTTGATATTAAGACAAGAGGATGTGGCATGATTGTTAATGTAATGAGACAAGTCTCCACAAAAGACCTTTAATTTCTAGTTAACAACTATAGCTTCCTCAACGAACAACTCATACCGTAAAGGAAGCTATAATAGGCCCCATATTGACAAATGTTAAATATTTGAAACGAGTAAACTAACATTCAGATTTATGTACAAAACTAAAAATAAATATGAACTACGGGTAAAAATACAACCCCTGAATAACAGGCCCCTTACGTGGGACAGACATAAACAAAACTTGGTTGAGTTTAACATGTTAGGGCTCCTTACTCTCATCGGTTTACAGGAACTGTCAGGTATGTTACATTGATGTGATGAAAGCCATGACTATTTTTTATTTGTATTGCAAAAACTAATAGTGTCACATGAACTGTTTCTGTAACCAAATTACATTCCCCCGAATTTTAAATTCTACATTTTTTAAACTGATGAATAACTCTTTTTTAAGCCGTCTTTTTTATTTGTAGTTTGATGCAGAGGAAAATTACTGTTTCAGAAGAAAAACATCCTGAATAAAGTATAGAATTGATATTTACTTTTTGTATTATACTAGTATATGTTATAGATAACTACTTTATCAAAAAACAAAGATCTGATCTAGACATGAACAGTCTTGCATGTTTCTGTCGAAAGATACTTTCACCAATTGAATTGAATCGGACCACATGCAGATATCAATTGCATGGTAAAAATTCCAAAACTCCGAGACTAAATAATATTTAATCAACAAGATTGAACGTGTATATGAACATCAAAAAAGAAGAAATTATCAAATAAATCTGTTCCTCTGTCTTCAAAAGTCAATGTATATCTGACTTGATAGCAAAATGGGAACTAAAATAAGATCAAGTCGTTTTTGTTCTAAAGGCTTTTGAATAAAACACAATTTGTGGAAACAACCGTCTTCATAAGGCATCATTATTTTATTTTGTCGAGAAAATAATCAGTTTTTAAAAGTTTGTATCCAAAAACCTGTAAATCCATTGGAAGCCTGTACTATCGAACACAACGATTCTTTTAAAAAAGAGTTCTTCGATTATCTTAAGTGTTTTGTTAATAAAGCTACCTACATTCGAATAAATTTTCGAGGTAGCTTTGGGTACTTTCACCAAAGAGCATACTTGTTTCCAATTTTTTTTCACATTTAACGGACTTTCATATCAATTGGCATTGTCATCACTAAAGAGACACTAATGGTGGAAATATGCATCTGGTGCAATTTTTTTTTTTACCGTAAGCATGGTAAGGGTCATCACTTTATAGAATGTTTTTACACATTACTGTTCCAACCAATCCTCCACATTTGTTATTCCTTGTATTAGGTGACCTAGAGTATATCCCGGAAACAATATCAACTATTTATAATTTTCACATTCTTTCATTTTTTGTTATTGACAAATTATGCTGAATGAGAAGAAAGCAGCAGAATAGACGCTAAAAAATAAGGCACTTACATTGGATACAGTCTACCCTTATGACAAACCAATAAATAGAATTAAGATAGAACTACTAATTCAGGATCATTGAGAAAGAATTACTGAAGAAATTAGTTCCTATTGCACATAAAACTGTCACTATGAAGTATAGCTTTACATTGTCTCCCGAATTATACTATTTGATCCTATTTACCGGGTTTGTAATAAAATGAGCAACAAGACAAGTGCCACACATGAAACAGCATCTGCTTATTTTTCTGGAGGACGGGAATTGACCCCTCCCTAAGTTTTTGGTTGGTTTTTGTTGGTTTAGTGTTGCTTAGTCGTTAGTTTTCTATTTTGTGTCTGGTGTACTATTGTTTGTCTGTGTGTTTTTTTCTTTGTTTGCCAATGCTTTGTCAGTTTATTTTCATGTATTAGTTTGACTGTCCCTGTGGCATCATCTTCTGTCCCTCTTTTAATGGTTATGTCATGCATTTTTTTTTTATATTATAGTTAACAAAGGTGGTTAAGATATGCTAGACATTTCCCCCACACCACATTTTCAATTGAATTACAAAAAGAATAAAACACAGGTTTAAAAAAAACCGTTTCTTTTATTTAGAGCAAACAACAAAAGTCAGTCGGTAGTTGTTTATATAGGATGGACATTTAAGAGATCCGCATACGGTAAGAACCTCATAGAACAGTTTACCATTCCGATCACCCATGCCATCAATGATATACTCTAGGTTTCTATCAAGACATACGTAAGCAGAAACAGCTGCATGGTCATGAAATCCGGAAGACAAATATCCATGGTATTCTGCCTTCCAGCCACTGTAGCAAGTATTTTTCCAGGAATCATAATAACAGATAAATGAAATTGAGAATGAAAATGAGGAATGTGTCAAAGAGACAACAACCCGACCGTAGAAAAAATAACAGCAGAAGGTCACCAACAGGTCTTCAATGTAGCGAAAAATTCCCGCACCCGGAGACGTCCTTCAGCTGGCCCCTAAACAAATATATACTAGTTCAGTGATAATGAACGCCATACTAATTTCCAAATTGTACACAATTTCATCTCAATGATAATAATATTTCAGAGGTAAAAACAAATAAAATATTGCTTTATTGAAATAAACAATATATAGTAATAAGAAGATGTTCTATGAGTGCCAATGAGACAAATCTCCATTCAAGTTACAATGTGTAAAAATTAGGGATGTCAAAAGATCTGAAATTTAATACTCCGATACTCGGTAACGATACTCGAGTACTCGCGAGTACTCGGATGAATCTTAAACGTCTATTGAAAATTTTAGTTTTTAGGTGGGATGTTTTTGTAATTACCTTTCATGAACAAATTAATGAAAGAGAAAACTACTAGAAACAGAGCTTCCTTCTCTGTTTTTGTGTCAATTAAACAATGGAGTACCGACCAGTTTCTACAAAAACCTACCGTAATAGCAATTTTTGTTTGTGTACGTGTTAATGAACCACATTCCAATTAATCCAAAAATATTTTCATTTTAAGTCCAATGAAGTAGACAATAAATGTATGAGGAGTTGGTATTTTTATAATACGACATGTCCATTAATTTGTCAAAAACAATATAGGACTTCAAATTACTTGTGTTTTTTTTTGTGTTGCTCAGTATTACTTTTTCTGAGTTTTGTCTTTTTGCACTATCGTTTGTCTGATTTTATTTTATTTTAGCCCTGACATTGTCAGTTTATTATCGACTTTTGGGTTTGAATATCACTCTATATTTTCCCCTATCTATAAATTGTAAATTAATCAATTATTGTTAAGTTTAAAAAACAGAGTAATCAGATTAATTTAAATGTACATCTCATACCAATCACGTTTACATAGAAATCTTGATTAAAAAACAAATGTAAGTTTTTATGAGTTAATCCATGAAAGTGTTGATCAGTGTACAGACACCGTTATAAATGTTCCTTGTCAGTTGCGTAGGGCTCACCGCAGGTCACGTTGATTTTGTTGTTATTTAAAAATATGATCTGGTCAACAATTTCAGACGAAAGACTGTTTGACTTTCTATATTTTGTTACAATTAGTGCACATGAAAACATTACTTTGGAAGGAATAGACGTTGCTGGTACTACTATTACAAAAAGTGTCATCAGGATAAACATATTTATGTTGTAAATTGATTTTATTTAGTATTACGGAATAAGTTGATTTATGACACAATTAATATGAATACAATTTGATGAATTTGATATGTACCTTCTTTTCAATGTTCACAACAAATAAGCAGAAAAAAATCATTACACCAGTTTAACCTGACAACTGGCTACTTCTCGTACTACTGATATGCAGTATTTCCTTTGAAACTTGCTAGGCCAGTATTTACATAGTTATCAAAGGTATCAGGATTATAATTTAGTACGCCAGACGCCCGTATCGCCTACATAAGACTCATCAGTGACGCTCATATCAAAATATTTATAAAACCAAACAAGTACAAAGTTGAAGATCATCTGCATTTGCTTCATCATTCAAATCTGAAATAGTAAATGACCTAGGGAAGTCAAATTAAGAAACCACTATATCCTATTTAGAAAAAGTTGTATGTACAGTACACTTTAGGAATTGTAAGCGATGCACAAAATTTCGACCTCGAGCATCATTGAAAAGACATTAATTTTCGTAATGTGCATCTGGTGCATAAACTTTGGTACAGTTATGGTATTAAGACACAGAGGCGTGAACATATTTGCGTCACGCAAGCGACAAAGATATTTCAACGCCCCTGCATTTTCAATGAACTACAACTCTAAAGTGTCTTGTAAATAGTTTTTGTCATATAACCATCCATGAACTTTTCCCCGCGGTCCGTGCAAAAGATTTTGAAAGAACAAACGCACAAATATCTGTTTGGGAAAAGAAAGAATACGGATTTTTTTTCAAAAAAGGAGGTTTATAATTTACTTAGTTCATGTCAAGTTCAGCAACCCTGTAGAATAATGTCATTTTTATTTTCTTCAAAAGTTCATAATATTGTTTAAATCTCATTATTCTATGTTCGACAGCACAAACTTTGAAACATGGATGCACATACAATATTAATAGATGTTCTTCAATCAGAGTGAGAATAGTTTTGTCGACTTTTTTTGTGTGTTTGGAAATAATATATGCCATGAACTGAAGCCATACATATATATATACGGCGACATTTATGATATGATATATTTAACAAAATTCTTTTTTTCAAATATAGTTTATTTCATTACTTTGAACAGACTACACATGTCAATGGATAATTGTTTATGTATGGTGGGCATTTAAGGGATCCACATTTGGTAAGAACTTCATAGAAGAGTTTACCGTAATGTTCATCTACGCCTCCGATAATATATTCTGGGTTGGTGTCAATGCATACGTAAGCAGAGGCAGATGCATGGTCATGATATCCAGAGGCCAAATATCCATGATATTCTATCGTCCAGCCGTTGTAGCATTTATTCTTTCCAGGTATCATTATGACAGATGTAGCTTGAGTCGTTCTACATAGCGCACATGGGATATCTTCATTGTTGCCATTAGAGGCAAAAAAGTTATTATCGAATTCGCCACCGTACATATGACCAGCGTCCGACCCACTTGTCTTTACATAATTTGGATCTGGTGGTAAACATACATATTCAGCAGCAGAGCCTGATTCACCATAGTAACCACCACCGGCATAGCCTGTGAAAAATATGACATGTATATATTTATATCAAGATCCATTTTGTTAAATCTTGTGATCAATGTTTTTTTGGCAATCGCCAATGGCAGTCATCAGGGTTCAAAAACATCAGTTGTTCGACCTGTTAGTCAAATGTGTTTTGTTTAAATATACTTTTTCACTTATTTGGTCTTTTGGAAAATGTTGTTTGTGCTGTATTTAAACCCTTCTACAACGAAATTTGTTTTACATGCACACGTATAAAAATTTCGTTTTTTTTCCAACGCAATTAGACGAGAGCAGTAATCATATAAGATGTTCTTAGTGTTTCTAACGGCTAATAATTTACAATTTTAGTATACAATAAAAAAAAAAATCAACGGTATGACCTGTAACGGCTAAGTGTTCTTTCTCGATCCACAACATATATATCTTGTTTCGGAAGGTTCTCGTTATAATTGTGGATAAGTCTCAATTTTATTTAACTTATAGTTTCTTATGAAAAGAAGATTGTCGACTGCACACGGGACACTTCTATTAATATTGATATTGAATATACGTATGCCAGGGACTTATTTTTAATAGAAATAATATGAATTCAATATAGTTGAACACATCAGTGACGCTTGACTAAGAATTTAAAAGGTCAAACAAAGGACGAAGTTGAAGAGCACTAAGGACCAAAAAGTTTCTTAAAGTTTTGCCAAACACAGCTAAGATAATATATTTATTGACGTAGAAAAGCCTTGCATTTCAATTTTTTTTGTAAACAGTAAATTTATAATTATGACCATATAAATGAGAAATCATGTCAACCACGAAGTGCTTACTAGTTGGCTGGTGATACCCATAGGGAATAAAAACTTTACCAGATGTGGTATCGACCCATCGACTGTAAACAAACTTATGATAGTATGTATATATACATATATTATTAATTCGTATATTTTAACAAATTTGATTCGTCTAGGGATAGTCACATGTTAAACTATATTTTCGAAGGTAAAGAGAAAACGGCGGATAGCAAAAAGCATATTGACCGGCAAAAAGCATATCGCACGGTTATTTTTAGAATATCTAAAAACCCGATATACTTTGTGACGTCATGTAATGAATTTCAGGATATTGTTTAACGTTTTTAAACACATGATATCTGTGATCGATTATTTGACGAAAAAAATCTTCAAATACATAAGGATGTCCAAAAAAAATTAAAAAAAATAATATGTTGTTATTGTCAAGGATACAATGTAATATCTATAAAATTCCAACAAACCTATAAATGACGATTTTGATACAAATATGGTCGGAAATTAATAATATAACAAATATAGCCCTTGTATGAGGTCAATACAGGATATATCGACCCAAAGAAGTATGTCGACCTCGGACTTCGTCCTCAGTCAATATACTTCTTTCAGTCAATATACTTCTTTCAGGTCAATATATCCTTGTATCGACCTCATACAAAGACTATATTTGTATAGTACCACTCACACCACATCTTCCTATATCTATGTACCACGATTGGTTAAACTATATTCTGAATAAATAATGGACATTCTCACAAATTAGGATAAACAGCATGAGAGTACTTGTACTCAATGAAATACTGAGCACCATTGAAAATCTAAAAATATATTTACAATATGGACTCTTTTATTGCTATAGGTGCTATCTTTACCTTTCAATCATTCTTTAAAAATAGTTTATGAGATAAGAAACGTTATTGGGTTTGATGCTTTTATATCTTGCGTTCGATTTGGCTTTTTAATTGTCTACCATTCAAGTTAGTCAGAAGTAGACAAAATGCGTGGCTGTCTTACAAATTATTAAGTATTATATCTTTGACGAGGTTATGCATGTTGTATATTTTGTGATTGCAATGAACAATAAAATTGATACATTTAATCAAATAAAATTCTTTACCTGAGTAAACTAATTCCGTACCATTATGTGGGCACTGCTTTCTTCCCCATCTGATATATGTTGCTCCAAACTCTAAAATCGACATGACAATGTTGTTGGTCGATTACGGTTGTGATAATAAATTATAATAAGTTTCCATTTCATATGTATGTTAGATTGAATGAAAAAAAATTAAGTTGAACAAATTTTGTTTGAAGTTCAGGTTAGTTCAAGGCTAACAATTGTTACATATATATCTAACACTGGCCTTGAGGAATCAAGTACGTTTGTGTAAGTTAAATATATATGTAAAGTATGATTCTTTTCCATGTATATTTTTCCAGACCGAAGATTGCCTTTCAGTTTATTAACATAATGTGTCTTGTATTACTGTGATCGTTATACTTCCTAAGCGTTAGCAAATATAAAACAGATAATGGAGACATTACTACTGCTTCTCGAACGTTTAATCCATAGATCTTGTTATGGATTCTTAAAATATAGTTTGAAGCAAAAATGACAAACGATTCTTACTTTTAATACTTATAATCGAGCCTTGCAACTGTTTTACTGTCTGTTCGTGCTGTAGGATCACCAACTGTTGTTGTTGGATTGATGTCTGATGTTGTTGAATTGATGTGTTTTGTTGTTGGATCGATATCTGTTGTTGATGAATTGAAGACTGTTGTTGCTGAATGGTTTTCTCCTGCTGTTGAATTGTTAATGTCTGTTGTTTTCGGTATTTAGCTGTCTCACTGTAGCATTCAATATAGCCACAATATTTTCCACATGGTTTAGTCGATTAACCAGTACATCTGGATCATTTAGCAATAGCCTTTTCTCTTCTGTGGTGACCAGCTTGACCTTAAAACAAAGCAAATATATTAACCATACAATCATTATAAAATGTCTAATGCTAGCCATGACGATCGCGTCATATAGGTCGTCACAATTTGTTTCTTATCATTTATAAGTTAGAAAAGGTCACAAAGGGTCTATCATTGTTTACAAGCATATGATAACCTGAACGTTTAGAATTACGATGTGTATATGACACATCTTAAATAAGTGAAATTTGTTTCGATCTGCACTTATTTGATCCAGACTTTGTGTAAACTAATGATATTTAAATATAAATAAACAGAATCTCCATACAAATTTAAAATGAAAGAACATGACGATGGTATAAAATTGAGCTGTATATATAGACACATAAACAAATGTGCAACATTCGTAAACGTAATAATCTATAAACGAAGTATTTTCCACTAAGAAAATGCTTCGTTGAAAAGTCACCCTTGAATCTGATTAACTATCATCATCATATTTGTGATAACGGGATTACAAACTTTGTCTGTCAAAACCTATGCATTAATTGGTGTTTTATCGTCCTTGTGGTGGACCTAGAATGTTAGGTCTGGCAATCCGAATGCCCTGGTTTGAAAAAAATAAACGTCCTTTGAAAATGAAACAAAATTTGTCTTTTGAAATTTAAATTGATTTACTGAACGAAAACTGAAAGTAACGGCTCAATTAGTAGAAGTCAACATAAGACAGTCTGGGTTTAAAATCATTTCTGATTAGGTGCAATGTTTAATTATTTGTTTTAAGTATTAATGTTCGACGATATTGTTTCTTCAACTCTCGTAAACATAATTTTTGGCCAATGTACTTCAAAATTTCAATTTAAAAAGCTGGGGGTCACGGACCAAAATATCAAATACATATAGGAGTGAACAATTAAAATGAATGTAACGACAATGATAGTTTAATCTTTGAATTTCGAGATTTAGGTGGTTATGTTTTGAAAATGATATTTGGTAAAACATTTCATAAACTTGAAAAGAATATTTGTGACATGAACAGAATGGGATACTCAGATATAAACCTCGATATATTGTATTATATAGTTTCCTGTTAAAATATGCTGTGACCGACATAGATTGGATGTTGCAATGTGCTGACTCAGGCAAAATAATCTTGATAAATGCCCTCCATCTTTCATATGAATAAACAAATTTATTCAAACAGTACATGTACATGAAACTGGAAATGATATACATGTCAAAACATGATTTATTACCAAGGACTGGCACAAAAACAGTTCCATGGAAATAGCTGTATAGAATAAAATAGGTACTGACAAACTTTTTAAAAGTCATTTATAATAGCCGGCTTGTTATGCAAAATGGTTTTTACTAATACATTGTGTGAAGAATGCAGTACTGTAAGTTCAGAAATTATGCGATGCTTTTATTATTGCTAAAAATGCGACAATGTTATAATCGCAATAATTTAAACTCGTATTATATAAATTAAACAGGATTCTCATTATCACACGAATTAAGTACCTGTCTTTGTAAAAATCATGCAGAAGGTGATTCATGACATGTCACAGAAGTAATTTTTTTTGCCCTATATCATAAGAACTTTGGTAGATGAGTAAAATTCTGTCTTTATTTTCCCTGTATTATACCCGTTGCCATGGTAACCATCAAATCAACATTTTGCTTGAATATGTGAAAAAAGACCCTTTTTGAAAATATAAAATACGGGAATTTAAAGTCCTATAGAAATATTGTTAATCAATACAAACAATATGTATATTTACAGTATTGACAAACAAAACCCCAAACTATACAAAAACATTAAAATTGTGAATTTACTAAATAGTTTGTTTCCATAGCAACCATTTAAAAATGTGTTAAATTTCGAAAATGGAAAATTTCAAAAACTCCTAAATTTTAAATCTGTTTATTTCCCAAGACCAACAATACCATGAAATGTCATTGACAAATTTTGAAAGACCACATTCTATATATTTATAAAATAAAAAGAAAGTCGTGCGTTTTTTTTTCTTTAAAAAAAACATTTTAGTCAAAAATTGTCAATTTTCACCAAAATTCAGATTAACAATCAAATGAATAATCAAACATTTAGTAACTTAAAAAGCTAAAATATTCCATTTATATGTGCAATTCTGACACGCATTTGTTAATTTTAAACAAAAATATATATAGTAAATGAAGATAGACTTGTACAAAATGAAAAATCATCACTCTGGGTATGGTCCACCCCCCTTTTTTCGATTTTTTTTTTTTTTTTTTTTTTTCAAAATTATAAAATTTGTTGAAAAAAAACGTGGTATCTCATTTAGTTTACTTGTGAACTAAGTATTTTAAGAATTTAAGCATAACACAACTTCTAAAGTTGAGGGCAGCATATGTACCCTCTCCCTTCAATCTTATATATGTAAGATTTCTCAGAAGTTTAAAAAAAATTGGTGATACGCATAACCCGTTGTCGTATCTAAGACTGATGCTGTCAGTGAAAAAGAATAATGTTGAATTCAAAACTTAATTACTAGTAAGTCTATGTATAAAAATAAGACGATGTGTTGTAATTGTCAATGAGACAATTAACTCTCCACCAGAGAGCAAAGACATAGAAATAAACAACCACAGGTCACCGTATATCCTTCAACAATGAGCATAACATTATTATCTAGAAAAACAAATCTTAATGAACATTTAAAAAAAAATAGCTCAGGATACTTTGTCTTTCAAAATGGCTATAAAAAAGTTACAGGAACAATTTAATGCAACTCATTGTTGGTTTTTGAAACAGATTGATGCTTTAAAAACTTTAAACCTAGACTAAGATCTGCTAAGCAAGAAGGTTCACCCTGAAATGTCTGGTTGGTTTTATTTTACTTAACATTATCAATGTTCTAAGAAAATGAGGTCAGTGTAAGATGAACTATGTCAGACAGACGAAAAAGAGAGAACGGAAACGGAAAATTCAGCAATTTATAAGGGGCATAACTTTTTGACAGTACATGTTAAACCAATAACATTCTAACTGTTCTGAATTTTATGGAAATAAGCATTGTGTATAAGTTTCAAAACATTTGGTTGTGGCAAACTTCATGAACTTAAGTTAGAGAACGGAAACAAAAAAGTCAGCACTTTTTTTCCATTTATATAATGGTATAACTCTGGAACGGACGTACTTACGGACAAGGGTACAACTTAATGCCCCCTTTGCTACGGTGGGGGCATACAAATTCTACATGTTCTATCTGAGGAAAAATATACCAACGATCTACATTAAATTGTGCAAGAATTTGTCAATGTTTCTATTGTATATGGTGGAAAAGAACAGCTTGTCTATTATTATTATTTTTAAAAACCTAACTGATTATTATTTGTATACGGCAGAATAATCGATTTTTTTTATGGTTCTCAAAACATATTTTCCTTGTGGCCTTGAGGACAATTTGCTGGTCCTAACTATTATATACTGTTTTGATTCTCAAACCTTCATGACAACCATGTGCAATGACCATTCATTGAATTTTGCCTAATTTAATCAATTGTTATATTTACACATTTTTATGCTCCCGCAGTGGCGGAGGGGGCATTAAGGTTTACCCTTGTCCGTCCTTCAGTACGTCCCAAAGTTGGTTTCTGTTCTCTATCTTTAGTTTGCCTCAACCAAATGTTATGAAACTTAATCACATTGCTTATTACCATAAAACACAGACTTAGTTTGAATTTTGGTGGTGTCACTTAAACCGTCCAAGAGTTATGCCCCTTTACAGATAGAAAAATTGCTGAATTTTCCGTTTTAGTTTGTCTTTACCAGATGTTATTAAAATTATACACAATGCTTAAAACCACCAAATACAGATCAACTTTGAATTTTGGTGGTGTCACTTTCACTGTTCTATGCAATGCCTCTTTATAGAGGAAAAAAGTTGCTGAATTTTTTGTTTTGTATTTCTTTCTTTAGTTTGCCTCAACAAAATGTTATGAAACTTTTACACAATACTTATCACCATAAAAGTTAGTACACAATTGGTAAGTGTCACTTTTACTGTTCTTCAGTTATGTCCGTTTATAACTTTTATGATATGCAAGCGGGAGCATCATCTGTGTCCAATGGACACATTCCACATGTATTTCAAATCTTTTACATAAGTTAGATTAATTTATTATATATTAGAATAGAAAGAAAGGTTCTGTAGTTCTTCTTCAATTTCAATTTTAACCCAGTTAAATTGACATAGTGACAAATAAGTGTTTGCATAAAGGTTTTGATGTACATGTCGATTTACATTGGAGGTAAATAGTAACAGCCATTATGGGTACATAATCTGACTCTGCGCAATAGTATACTAGTCCACAAAAGAAACGATACAAGGCAATGTATTTTCCATAGATAATGAAATGGGATACACTGTACCAAGCTTAAAACTGTCCATTGGTCTAATCTTTACAGAGTGTTATTTTCTTATCAAAACCACTGTTTTAAGACAAAAAAAATAAAATATTTTTTATTTTTGTTATATCAAAAATAGTATTTTTATAAATAAAAAATTCGAAATTAAGTTCTATAATGATGGACAATGGACTTTTTTTAAAGAGTTATGACCCTTAAAAATATTAAAATATATGGAAAGTGGCCTCGTTAGCGCTCTCGATGGTACAAGTTTTTAATTTTTTATTTTCAGTTTATTTCTAATTGGACGGACGTATTTTTTTTTAGCTCACCGTTTCAAAGGAACTGTGAAATTTGCCATCACTTGGCGTCCGTCGTCGTCTGTTCGGTGTTAAATATTTGAAACATTTCCACTGAAACTACTGAACCAATTCCAGTAAAACTTAAACTGAATGATCCTTAGGATATCTAGAATAAAGTTTGTGTTTTATTTTCAATTTTGTAAAAAAACATGGCCGCCATGGGTAAAAATAGAACATAGGGGTAACATGCAGTGTGTAGCTTATATCTCAAACACTAAAGCCTTGAGAGCAAATTTTCAGATGAATCTAACAACCCATTGTTGGGTTGCGGCCACTAAAGTGTTAATTGTACGGAAATTTTGCAGTTTTTGGTTATTATCTTGAATATTATTAATGACAAAGATAAACTGTAAACAGCACAACTTTCAGCAAAGTAAGATCTACAAATAAGTTTATATGACCAAAATTGTCAATTGAATCCTTCTGGAGTTATAGCCCTTTAAAGAATTTTTTCACAATTTGTTCATCTAGTTTGCTTACTTTAAAAAAAGTCTTCTTCTGAATATGCTAAATCGATTTCGGCCCAACTTGGGAGTATCTTGTATAAACTTTGTATTGTATTTCCTTGTACTTCAAGAAACTTAGCCACTATGGCTAAAATGGAACATAGGGGTAAAATGCATTTTTTTGCTTTTGAAGAAAAAACGACAGATACAAAGAACATTTAAATGGAATTTTTAAGCCACTCATTGATATATATTGAAAGACACAAATAATCATTGATGCAAAATTTATGAAACTAGGACAGAGTCAATTTTAAAGACCATGAAATAGCACTTAAAGATTTTAAATTTCAATTTGCACAAAACAAGTGTAATTAGGGACGCAGCTATCCTTCGGCTATTTTCTGTTGATTGCTTGGGTTGTTGTCTCTTTGACACATTCCCCATTTCTAAAAAAAGATCTTAATATATAACCAGGTGCTCCGCAGGGCGCAGCTTTATACGACCCCAGTGGTTGAACCCTGAACAGTTAGGGCAAATTTGGTCACAATATTCAAGCTTGATTCTGTCTGAATTTGGATTGTGATCAAATTTTTGAAATAATATAGGTTTTTGTCACAAAATTAATGTGGTCAAAGATCTAACAAATCTATTGCACAATACTGTGCAATTGAATTTCTTCTTGAAACTTTTCAAAATTCGAAATTTGAAAAATTTTGAAAAAAAAGGAAGCTCTTCAAAAATCGTAAACAAAAGATCCCCCCCCCCAATTTTTTTAAACCCCCTTGGAGCAATAACCCTTAAACTCAATTCCATGCTTTCCATTGCAGTATTGAACATTGTAGTACATTTTCAGAGAGATCCATACAATTACACATAAGTTATTGTCTTGAAACTAGAAAAATGCTTGTTTTGACCCCTTTTTGGCCCTTAATTCCTAAACTTTGGCCCCATTACCCCTAAAATGAATCCAAACCTTCTACTTGTGGTTTTAAACATTGCGATATGATTTCAGAGCAATTGAAATACTTCTACACAAGTTATTATCCTGAAACTAAAAAAATGCTTGTTTTGGGCCCCTTTTGGGTCCCTAATTCCTAATCGGTTGGGACCATCATCCCCAAAATCAATCCCAACCTTCCTTTTGTGGTATTGAACCTTCTGAAAAAGTTTCATGAAGATCTATTCACTTAAACTAAAGTTATTATCCGGAAACCAATGTGTCTTCGGGCGACGACGACACAGACGACGTAGACGACGCAGACGACGACATCATACCATTATACGATCCCAAAATTTTTTTGGGGTCGTATAAAAATGGTGTAGGGGGTTTCTATTTTTGCTCTCACCCTTTGAAGAAATTTCATGTTTTAATGCTCAAAATGTTCACAATTGAATTCCATCTTTTAAATTTTTAATAATTTTTTGAATTTTGAAAAAAGGGGGGGTGGCACCATGCCCAGAGGGAAAAAAAATCCTTCTCTACCAAAATATCTCTATCAATCATATATTCTCATTTATAATTACCAAATTTGTGTCAGAAATGCACGTATAAATGGAATGTTTTAGCTTTTTCAGTTCAAAATGTTTCAGTATTCATCTGTTTGGTAATCTGAATTTTGGTGAAAATTGACAATTTTTGACTAAAATTATTTTTTTAAAGAAAAAAAAACACACGACTTTCTTTTTATTTTATCAATATATAGAATGTGGTCTTTCAAAATTTGTCAATGACATTTCATGGTATTGTTGGTCTTGGGAGATAAACAGATTTAAAATTAAAGATTTTTTGAAATTTTTCATTTTCGAATTTTAACACATTTTTAAATGGTTGCTATGGAAACAAACTATTTAGTAAATTCAAAATTTTAACGTTTTTGTATAGTTAGGGGTTTTGTTTGTCAATACTGTAAATATACATTTTTTTTTTGTATTGATTAACTTTATTTCTATGGGACTTTAAAACCCCTTATATTTCAATTTTCAAAGGCTACTTATGAACGTATTTAGGCAAAATTTTGTAAGGATGGTTTCCATGGCAACCAAGGTTCAAATGAAAAAAATTAATACATGAAACTTATGTTCATACCATACCCTCCTCATAAACAAAATATAAAGACATTTGAAGATGGGTCATGAATCGCCTATCAACAGGAACCTGCATGATTCTTACAAAGACCGGTACTTAAAATCGCATTTAGTGTTTAAGAAATAATTCCTTCGTGTCATGCTCTATGCTCATTTTAACATGGGTAGGCATTATATTTGTCGATATTTTACACTGAGCGTTAGCGAGGTGTAAAATGTGGTCAAATATAATGCCTACCCATGTTAAAATGAGCATAGAGCATGACACGAAGGAATTATTTCGATTCTAATAGGACATATACAGTAGTTTTGTAGGTCGAAGCGTACGAAAATACCGTAAAAATGTTCAAGCTTTTCCCGTTTTTTTCCCGAGGAGTCTGTGCATTACATTTCATATTTGATAAGTTTAAAAACTGCAAGCAGGGTAAATATATGTTGTTTTATAAAAAATATATAATTAAAGTTTATTCCTGCTGCTTAAATGTATACATTTTAAAGGATAATGATGGAAATAACGTTTATATATACACAGTAAGTTCGTGCGCATGTGTCAAACATATTTGTTATGCTCATTAGAACACGGCTTTGTTAACAAAGCGTAATAAGGACGTCATTTTAGAATAAATGACAAAATCGCAAATGCACGCAATAATTTCAGAATTTACAGTATTTCCTTTTTTTCAAAATTCCGTCAAACTTTTGTATAAAAGTTTAAGGACGATAAAATTTCCTAAAATCTATTCATGTTTAAACAGGGTAGGTACATACTAAAATTTACGACAAAAGGAATGATTTTTCTTTACTTATTATTAATTGACCTTTTTTATGGTGATGTTGCCTTGGTGACATCTTATTTTATATTTCACAACTTGTGCCTGTGTCTGTTGTGATTTTAGGTTTTTAAGAACGTAATCTGTGTATTACTGGTAAATTATTAAGTCAGTTATTTCATAACCACAAATTACTTAACACTTTGTCATATTTATTAAATTCTTCTCTAGTTATAAAGTTTTGGTTTGCAGTTTGGTTGTAACGGCAGAAAACTTATTAGAAAACTTATTTCAAACGGAAAATCACATCCTCACTTTTACGGAGATGTTGTTTATCGTGCCAGGAAATTTAGAAACGATCATGCTAAACGTATCGATCTTTTAAATAAACTTATTGTAAAAGAATATCAATTCAACACTGTTAGATGGTATTACTAGTGATATGTTTATCAGTTTATTAAAAGCAAACTTAATATAAATGTTATATATGTGCACTTTCATGGATCTACAATCTGTCGACACCTTTATCTTGACGTTGCACAAGGTCATGGTTTTCTCTGCTGTTTATGACGTTTTCGGTCTAAATCAATTTGATGCTAGATGTATACAGATTGATAATAAAGTTTAAAAAAAAAACAATTAGAGAATGCAAGATTTTTTTTATTAGTTGTTATGAACAATGAACTAGCTGTCAGTAACGGCAAATACTCATAGATCTGTACTTGGTGTTTGTGGTTGTTTGGATGTATATGTACCCGGCCACGTATACTCTGTGTTTTTGTTTGATATATTGATGTGTGTATTAGTCTACTATGTTTAGCCTGTTCCAACAAATATATGTAGTTAATTTTTATGTTGTATGTTTAAACGCACCACATAATGTGTATATGTGCATGTTTCATGTCAGAAGCCTGTGGTCAGAATAATTTGTTTTTATATTGTTGTGGGCAATATTTTTTTCTTTTAAATGAATGAGACAGTGTTTGCCGGCTCTTCCTGTCAATTCATGATTGAGAAGAATTCATAAACTGAAGCTGAAAAATTAAAAAAAAAAACACAACCTTTTTTGTATTCTGTTTTTATTACTTGGAACAGACAACGCACGTAAGTGGATAATTGTTTATGTATGAAGGACATTTCAGAGACCCGCATTTCGTAAGAACTCCATAGAACAATTTACCAAGATTTTGATTCACACCTCCAATAATATTTTCTGGATTTATATCAACGCAGACGAAAGCCAAAGCAGCGACATGGTTATAAATTCTTGAAGCAAGATATCCATGGTATTCTTTCTTCCAACCACGGTAACATGTATTCTTGCCAGGAATCATTATAACAGATGTCGAAAGAGTAGTTCTGCATAGAGCACAGGTAACGTCCTCGTTATCAGCATTAGAAGCAAAGAAGTTATCGTCAAATTCTCCTCCGTACATACGACCATAGTCTTTTCCGCTGGTTTTTACATAATTTGGATCTGATGGTAAACATACATATTCCGCCGCCGAACCTGTATTAGCATAGTGACCACCTCCTACATATCATGTGAAAAATATAAAGTATATCAAAATTAAAAAAAAAGTGTATATTATTAATTAAGGAGTAATCGATAAGTGAATTCTGGATATATGGGATATACATTTCCCAACTCATTCGCTATGCAAGACCTTGCAGCTCTTACTCAAACTGTCAATAAAAAGCAAAACGGAAAGTCCTTAATCAAATGGCAAAATCAAAATCTCAACCACTTCAAACCAATGGATAGCAGCTGTCATATTCCTGACTTGGAATATGCATTTTCGTATGCAGAAAATTGTGGATTGAACTAGAAACATGTTTTTTGTTCATTGATATATTGTAGTTTCATAGTAGCTTTGAAAAAATCATGACTCTTTACAGAAGCACAAGAGACAGATTGGAGATTTGTATTTAATTTCTTGTCATTATCAAAATCGTGTAATAATTCAAAATAACTTAATGTTCATCAATATTTACCTGAATATACCAATTCTGTATTATTACTTGGACACTGCTTTCTTCCCCATCTTATGTATGTTGTTCCAAGACCTGATAAATACATGTAAAACATCGTTTGCAAAGTCTTTATGACAAGTTGGTTACAACAATGACATACTTAAGTCTTAGATGCATCCTTTTTTAAATTTAAGTTGTTATTGGCTTTGAACTTGCTGCCAGTAACTGCGATCTGTATTTAGTGTCTTTTCGTTGTTAGGTATACAATTACCCAGTCACGTGCATTCTGTGTTATTGATATATGTATTTCTATTTGTATCCATCTGATGAGTTAAGCCTTCTTGCAACATATTTTTACAGTTCGTTCTTATATAGTACTATCACACCACTGTCCTAGGTAAGGTGAGGGTTTGGATACCGTTAACATGTTTAACCCCTCCACATTCTGTATGTATATTCCTGTTCAATCCAGAAGCCAGTAAGTTGTTTTTAGTTCATTTTTTGTCTTTTTATACATTTATTAGGTCGTTAGTTTTGTCGCTTGGATTGTTTTACATTTTGAAATTGAGGCTTCTTATAGCTGACTATGCGGTATTGACTTTGCTTATTGTTGAAGTTACTGTGACCTATAGCTGTTAATTTCTATGTCTCACATCATAAAATAAAAAGGTGGCTGACTCGAGCAATTAGATTTTTTTTAGGTCTGTTTAATTTCACATAATAGATTAAAAGAAATAGGTTAATCGTCATTATTTACGGTTTAAGAATTTTTTTATTTTTTTGGGGGACAAATCAGTTTATCAAAAGATTTTCCTTAGTTTTGTTATCAATGTTGAAATTATATTCCTTTTATTAACTGAAGACGCACAATTCATGCGTAATCCATTTCTCGCTAAAGGGTTACATTGAAGGTCACATGAATACGGAATCAATGAAATCGAATTATTCACTTGAAAGTGAAAACTATGTCATCGATGATTCGTAGCCTTTTTAACAAAATTCAACTATATTTGGCTGCTGATAGCGAATAGTTATTTCACTCATTCACTTTCATTAATGATTGAACAAAACAAGAATCATACTTACATTCGTTATCTATCTCGTGTCACATATATTATTCCTTTTCTTAAAGATTGCGTTCAATATTGTATATACCTTTGTGTACTATCAAAAGATTCCCTGTTTTAAGGAAGGGTTTAGTAAATGTTGATTGACAATTAATATAAGAAGATGTGGTATGAGTGCAGGCCTGGGTAAAGGTAATTTGTAATTGTAATGCATTGTAATATTACATTTTTTGGATGTAATGCAAAGTAATTTTCTGCATTACAATTACATGTAATGTAATGATTACTTTAGTTAAAAATTGATGTAATGTCTCCATTACAGTTCATTGTTTTCATTACAAATTGGTAAAATAGATAAAATAGATAAAATTGAAGAATATTGTATAATGAAAATAAAATATTAACAAAAATAAAAGAAAGTATGAAATAAAATTTTTGTCAGTTAATTACTGTATTAAATAAATTACATCAATCTTTAAAACACAAAAATATCAAGTCTTTGATCTTGATTTCTGATATTTGTTTAATATGATATGGGAATATTTTGGTGTTTGGTGGTCTATGAAAAATCTTATAAAAAAAGTTATCAAACAAAACTATATAGATCAATGAAAAATATGAATATTAAAATTTCATAATTCTATACACACCTTATATGTATTTCAATGAAATATTGAATATATCAAACAACATTTTTAAACCAAACTGTGGTTTGGGTCCTGTCTGTGTTGTCATTTCACCTAATTAATATCAAAATGTTTTTATTGCAATCAAATCTTCTCAACTTATGTTTGTCCTCACAGAGCCCTTTGGTATTTCACAAGATAATCCTTTAATGACACATTTATTATATCCCTTTGAAATCCTTAATGATGTCTTAATGATTAAGTGATCAATGTTAGAAACAAAATTATATGATAATTTAGGGCGATATCGTTTTGGGTCAAAAAGTAACTCATTTGCGCCACAACTTAATTGCGCCAATACTTCTTTTGCGCCACCTTTTTTTCAAAACTATAGGTATCATCTGCGCCAATAAAATAATCCTCTAATTGCGCCAATTTAATTTATTTTTTTATAACAACTGAAAGATTGACTAGGTACCATTAGCAAAAAATCCCTTTGACATTGTACACAGAAAATAGACTTGCATCCTTATAAAATAATCCCGCTTTGTGGATCGTTACTAATACAAAGTCATCATCTTTATTTGTAACAACACCAATATCATCCAATATTCTGAAATTCTGCTTGATTTTAAGGTTAAGCCGGACGCAGTTTTCTTCTCTCTTTATACATAGACTGACGCACATTTTTTTTTAAATCTTTCTTTTCTAAATTTTTTCTTCGATTTTGAAGATCTCTGAATTGATTATTTCTGAAGGTCGCTCTGAAAACATATTGGTTGCTTTTCTTATTCTCGCAGATCAAAATTTGACGTTCTAATTTCTGGAGACTGATAATGAAATAATTATATTTCTTTTTACAAATGAAAATGTGGTATTGTATACTTCCAAAATCTGCTGTAAAAATGTTCACAAAGCGAAAATGTATTTTATACTCGTGATAGTTGAATTGTATTTGTATTATAATTTTAAGAAAAAAAGTTTTATAGTCTCTCAAAACACTTTATATAGTGGCTGTTGTTGTTATCTTGTGTTTTAAAAGGCTGTATGTTTTAAAAGTAACAAGTGGTGAGACTTTCATAAAGTATTTGTCTTGTCTTGTCTTGTCTTGATATAGGTAAAACATGTGCAGGTATGATATAGGTAAAAAATATTAACAGGTAAATGTGGCGCAATTTCATTTCATTTATTGGCGCAATTTATACCATCAAAATAAAAGAGAGTGGCGCAATTTATACCTTATCAAAACTGCAATTGGCGCAAATTGATTCTGCCCATAATTTAATTATTTTTTACCACCGCCTAAGAAACTTGAAAGTGACTTTTTCAGTTTCATGCCTCCTACTACTCAATCAAAGGGTATAGACACAGGTATGGTGCAGTACATACATCTACTTGTCTGAGCCATGTGAAGAAATTTTAATCAATGCAGTGGAATAATGGAAGTCAAATTCAGTGTGCCTTTCTTCTTTGGGTAATACAGCTATCAAGTATTTAGCCATTTCCCACACAAAATCCCCTGTAGAAAGGCTTTTAAGTATTGCCGGAAAGGTGAAAAAAAGAACTGATGGCTGTTCTCTTAATGTCATCACATTTAAACCACTTATCATGATAAAGTGCAATGGACATATTAATTAACCAGTATTTGAAGTCTATGTACCTAACACTGTATACATATGTATGTATACCTCTGTTTTTGAAATGCTTTTTGTTTTTATATTGAAAAAGTAATGTGTAATGTAATGCATTACACAGGCAAAGTAATTGTAATGTAATGCATTACATGTGAGAAAAAATGTAATTGTCATTGTAATTGGAATGGAAGAATCCCAAAGTAATTGTAATGTAATGCATTACATTGCAATGCAATGGCCCCAGGCCTGTATGAGTGCCAATGAGACAACTCTATATCTATTTATAAAAGTAAACCATTATAGGCCAATGTACTGTCTTCAAAACGGAGACTAGGCTCACAACGAGCAGCAAGCTATAAAGGTCCCCAAAACGTACTAGTGTAAAACCATTCGAACGGGGAACCCAACGGTATAATCTATATAAAAAACGAGAAACAGTTATAAACCACATAAACAAATGACAACCCCTGAACAGGAGATGTCTGACTTTGGACAGGTGTAAACAATTGCAGCCAGATTAAACGTTTTAATTGTACCCAACCTGCTACCTTTTCTCAAACAGAAGTATAACAACAAAATAAAGAGAGACACACTATAAAATGTCAATTATAATGACTTAACTCCAAAAAACGAAGTTTACTTCTTCTCCTGTCTTTATAATGTAATCTTTCGTTTAGGAATACCAAAAAATGTCTTGTATGTAAATAAAATTAATCTTAAACTTGGTATATATAGGGTGAATATCAACAATAAAAATATATAATTAGTGCTCGATAAAACTGCGTGTTCTTCATGAACACGTGCATGAACAGTATTTCAGGAGAAATGAAATAATTTGGATGTTCATAATACAAAGAAGTGACAATTTATAGTAATTCCAAACAATCAAAGCTGGTATATAGACCAGATCGATGTTAACATTAAAAAGCATTTCAAAAAGTATCAACTGGTCAAATTAACAAGAAAGTACGATTTGAGAGTACTCGCAGTTACTGACAGCTAGTTAAAAAACAAAACAATTAATAATAAAAATTCATGCATCAGAGACTAAAATCAACTAAAAAAACAACACAGGGATTAAGTATTTTAACGTCAAAGAAGACATAACTTGTGCAATGAACTATGTTTCAAAATATGCATTTATCGCTTTCTTTATGAACTGATCATACTGACAAGCTGGATCGCTTTTCTATAGAGGAAAATACATTTAAAAAAGAAAATATAAGACGACGGAGGGCCATATCTCTTGGTTGCCCTAACGCGAGTTGAATATCAGAATGCAACTTTACCATTTACAATTAAAACTACTGAATCATTTAATGCCAGTCACATGTTATAATTATATTTCATTTGATTAAGATCCAATTCTAACGAACTGTGAATGTTACATCATAATGTGAAACGTAAAGTTCAACTCCTACTTGAACTGGTAAACCTCTCCAGATTAACCATTTCGTCATGTCTTTAATTTTCGGCTCTTCCTGAACATATAATTTATTTACAAACTGTTTGAATGGGTCAGGTTGGTGGATTAGTGTTATGAAAAATATCATGAGAAATGTAAGAAAATAAAGAATAAGATAAAAGTCTTACTTTTAATGCTGTTTACTGAGCTCTGCATACGTTCATTTGTCTGTTCCTGTTGTTGGGTTAATGCCTGTTGTTGTTGAATGGAAGTCTGATGTTGTTGAATCATATTCTCTTGCTTCTGAATAGAAACTGCCTGTTGTAGGTTGTCGATAGTTAGCTGTTTTACAGTAGCACTTTTTAAAGGAAACACAAATGTAAAGCGTAAAATCACTTCTCTTCTATCCACAATAAATTAATCATCATGCAATGAAATGAATTAGCGTCTGTTGTTGCTGAAATGATGTGGTCTGCTGTTTGATATATATCAGATGTTGCTGGTTTTATGTCTGATGTTCCAGATGGTTTTATTCTTTTTGTTCAGTAGTTAACGTTTGTTGTTGGTTTTCGATGGTTAGCTGTCTCACCGTATCATTCAGTATTGCAACGACATTTGTAACTCTGTTCAGGCAATTAATAAATATATCTGGATCATTTATTTTTTTCCCTGTAAGGTGACCAGATTAACCTTAAAAGAAAGAAAATAGTATATTAACTATATAATCATACTCAAATGTTTAATAATAACGAGGAAGACATAATCTATTGTGACACAAATTGTTACTTATCATTTACAAGGTCACATATGGTCTCATAATGTTTAGCATATGATAACCTGAACGTTTAAAAATAAAGATGTGAATATGACAGATCTTAAGCAGTGTAATTTGTTTTGATCTCCACGTATTTGTTCCAGACTTTGTGTAAACTAATGGTATTTGGATGTTGTCTTAAATTTCCATACAGATTTGAAATAGAAGAACGTTTCAAAAAACGTCACTGAAGGAATATATTGATAATTGATCTTGATTTTTACATTTTCCAAGAAATAACAGCCCAATCAAATCGTTATCAAGTTTCATTCTGACCAATTATGAAAGGATGCTAAAATATACATATAAAAAAATCAACAATGGTGAACATTACAATCTAATACGGAATATTTTTCATTAAGCAAATGTTTCGTTGTCAGTCTACTGCTGTATCATTTTAACTGTCCCGTTTGTCTGTTTGTGAGTATTGGATTGCAAAAGTCGTTTTTCAAATATAAGGCCTTGACATGCATATCATTGTGCTACTATGGGATGTAAAATATGGGATCGGACAGTCTGAACTTTTGGCTTTAACAAAGTATTTCCCTAAACAAAACTGGTTTACCTGTTGGAATTTACAATGAACGCAATACAAACTTAAAGAAACAGGTCAATCAGACTGCGTTAACCTTAGGCAGTTGTGGTTGTTCTTCTTTGACCGTGTTTTGTTCTGATTCTTTTTAATGGTTACTTATTTTTCTATTGTAAAGGTGTTGTCCTAAGTTTCTAGAGTGTCTAAGATGTTGTTTAAACACTCGTAAAAAGTAATCTAGCTTAATATACTATTAAATTAAATATAGAAATAAGGGTCATGGACCCAATTTTTCTTGTTTAGATAAATTGTTTTAACCAAATCACACTTGTTTTGTGTATGTTTGATATACAGAATTACAGGGGCGAATAAATGACAGGTTAGTGTCTATCAAGCACAGGAGTAAAATTCATACTGAAAAAAAGAAAAGGTCAGGTCAATAAGTTAAAAGAATAATATTGCAAAGCAAAACATGCAGTATGGAGCCGAAATAAATGTGTAAACAAAAGAAAATATAATTACTGTACGAAAAAAAACCCACTTTAAAATATAAGCGACCAGCCATTCACAATAATGACACAGTTTACAGACACTATTTATATTGGACTTATATTTCTGTCACCAGCTGGCTCTCCTCACACATTCTTGTGTTATCTTCATATTTATTGTCTACGAATGGGTAAGTTTGACTTTAAATTTCTCTTGTTAAGAATGCAACTGTCTTTTTCAGATGACATGAATGTTTGATCAATTATTGGTGGATCTATTGTTCCATACTATTTTCTGTCATTATGTATAATATCCCCAGATGGTATCTTTCGTTATGAGATACACATATTTTCTTTGATAGCCAAAGATTAGAAAGAGTGACGAAAGTAGATTGAATATATTAATCGGAAATACCCTTCTGATTAGCACAAACAAAATGGCAGGTATGTGAATTTCTCGAAGTAATTGAAGAAGATATTAAATGTTGGAACAAAAGCAGGGAATGTTAAGACATTTATGGAAAATAATGCTTGTAGATTTTTTGAAGTTTGAAAGAAACTCGTTGGTAATACCCTTGTGAGTGGAAAAAGGAAATGTTACATTTCCTCTATAGTTTATGATTATTTTCTAAAACAATTATGTCACTACCATCTCCATTATGTCAGACACTATCAGAATTGCCTCCACACTTTACAACTTGTTGTAGCAGAAAACAATTGTATAGAACAAAATACAGGTTTTCAAGCACATAATTACAACATGCTAGGTATTGCTTTACAGTTATCAGGTGACCATAAAGCACTTATGCAGTCGCTTAAAATATACCCTGATCACAAATTTAATACTTCTTTTAAAAGACTTTCGTTAATGAGGTCATAGTAATTTTGTACATTCAGTTAAACAAATAGTCTTTACAGAACGGACATATCCCAGACTAGTAATTTGTTTAGTGCAAAATAAAGTACAATGCAAAGATAACAGAGCTGTCTAAGTATTACAAGGGCGGAAAATCTGATTCCTATTTTTTTCCAGGTTGGCACAAAACACCAAGAAATGATTAAATGGGTATTTTTGTTTTTGTTTTATTATCATATAATCTTATAAATACATAATACAAGCATGCACATCTCTGACTACCTTGTATATTTACAAGCTTAATAAACATAAGCAGCTGATGTGGTATGCTTACCAATGAGACAACTATCCACCAAAGTCCAAATAAAGTGGATATCAGCAAGTATAGGCAAACATAAGGCCATTAACAATGAGAAAACCCATAAAGTATGGTCGGTTTTAAAGGGCTCCGACATGAAAAAAATGTTACTATTCAAATAAGAAAACTAACGGCCTCATTTATAACAAAACAGTTAACGAAAAAGAAATATGACAAACATGAACCACGACTACCACTGAACTTCAGGCTCCTGACTTGAGACAGGCACATAAAAAATGCGGCGCGGTTAAACATGTTTGTGAGTACTTAACCATATCATAAGCTAGGACAGTGATGTAACAGTGTAACACAAAACCTAACTACTAGTATCACAATCAGTTGACATGGTTAAACTCATCAGATGGATACAAATAGAAGTATATCTAACCAAACACAAAGTAGAAATGGCCAGGTACTTATACATCCAAAATACAAAAAGACAATAAATACAGATCTGAGAGTATCCCCAGTTAATGACATCTAGTTCAAAGACATAAACAACTAATAAGAATAATAATATATCTAAGACTAAATCATCAATTAGTGCACATCGAACATCAAATGGATTTAGTGTTAACATATCAATCAAAGTCTGACAAAAGCCATGTCATCGTGCAATGCCAAACTTTAAGTATCAGCAGATCGTAGTACCTTGAAGTTTCCATGTGTAATATTTAGAATAGTTTTAATTTATTGATAACTATATAAAAATTTACACAAATAAACAAATTCAAAATTTTTATAACAGTATTGAATAGGTAACCTTTTAGAATAAGTTTATTTTACTCATATTTGATATATAACCATGCAACACATTAATCCAAATTTTAAGGTCTTAAATGAACAATTTACAGGGCATGGGCCCGATATAAACATAAATATAGATATAAACAGAAAGCAAAATCGTGCCTTTGGACTTTTTAAGGATTGTTTAATTTCATATTATTGATTAAAACTACATGTTAATCATCGTTTTTACCTGTTTAAGAATTAGTTTTAGTTGATCGAATCAGTCAATCAATGATCTACCATTGTTTCACTTTCAATAATGACATTCTTTTCATTTTAATATCAAAACACGTACAGTGCATGCGTTATCCATCTCTGCTAATGAGTTAAATTGAAATTCACATGAATACGAATTCATGAGGGCGAATTAGTCACTTGCAAGTGAGGAATTCATCTGCAATGTGCATTTGCTTAATTTGATTTTTTTAACCATATGGCTGCTTAAAGGGAATTACAATTTCCCTATTTTACTTTTTAATGATATAACAAAACAAATCACACTTTAGATTTTTTTAAATATCTCGTAGCCACTGCCAATTTAAAATATTGACTAGTTTACCCATATTGTATCTTAATTTCCGAGTTCGGGTAACAACATTACCGTAAAATTTAGTATGTGCTATTAAGGTACAGCCATACTTGCACACCAAATCTTACTAGTACAGTATAGATTACGCTCATGAAATTCAAAGACGTCACTACAGACACGAAAATAGCGAACGAGTTGGGACATATAACACCGTATGACGGTGCCAAAGGAACATCACCGTTCAAAAAGGTAATAATTAATGATAAGAAAAGTCAGACCTTTTGTCGTTAAGTTTTGTAAAGTGTTTTAATCCTGAAATATACCAAACCTAGGAATTGACAGCTATTGCTGTTGATATTAGATTTATTAAAAGTAAGTTCTTTTTGGTAAATTTCGACAGCATATTTAGAGGATTATTTAACGAAAAGATGATAACAAGATAACGGTAAGGGTTGTTGAAACCATCAATCAAATGGACTTCAGACGGTTATTTACTGAAATTGGCCATATTTGATGATTCTTAACAGTATAAATGGAACACCTATGTTACTGTTTGAATCATCAAAAGTGTATCTTTAAATTAAAATATTTATTTGCCATACAGTTATGTTCAGTGTCTCTGAATGCCTATTTAAGGGGTATGCTAGTACAAAATCATTTCAACTTCAAAATATTTGCTTCTTAATTTATTTTACAAAAATTTCAGCTGCTGCAACAGAGTATGTCCGGTTAAAAAGTATAATCACAAAAAAAACTGTATATATAATAAGTATGTTAATTCCACCTCAATTCCACTATTAATATTGGCGAGAAAGTTAAATATTGAATTCAGTTTACAGTAAGTTGATTGTAGTAAAAAAATCCTGGTCTAAACAGAACTGTTATGAAAGCAGTGAACACTATCATGTACCTTACAATCAGCATGAATTTATCAGATGACAATACTTATACCAAAAATGACGGCTTAAAGTAAGGCATAGGTTTGTTTATTCAGTCACGGACTCAAGATGTCGTGGGAGTGTTCAAGTGTGTCATATGATGTAAAACACTCTGTCAATAGTACAATTTGATTGAGAACTAGTTCGCTAGAATGTCCTCGAAATCATGTTACTCTATAGTCTATATTTATAAAATATTAAAAGAAAAATTTGATTTACCAAATTTATTAATAAAGATTTTATCAATGATGAAACAAGCTGTTCACCTTACATTGCCTTATGTAAATGTTCATTCAATAAGTAATATTAAATGACTGAGGGGTTTCTCTAATTAAAATTCAGGATCCAAATTAAATAACTTTGCCAAAAACTGAATGAAAGGAAATTTAAAAAAACGCAGGAAATAAATGATGGGATGATCTCATCAATTGATACAGAATTTGGAAGAAACCCTGCTCCTAAAAAATAAGCGAGCCGTTCTTTCCTAAAATGACACAGCTTGCCGACACTATTTATAGTGGAGCTATCTTTCTGTTACACAGCTCGTTCTTTCACATTGTTGTAGGGGGAAACAGTTGGTTTTTTTTAATTTCTCTTGTTTATAATTGATCTTCTTCATGCAGATGCGATGAATATTTGATAATTTACAAGTGAATAATTTGTTCCACACAATATTCAATTATCATGTATGATAATCCCTTAAGGCCTTTTTTTATATGAATACACATATTACATTTGATACTTGTTTACAAATGGAAACGAAAGTAGATTTAAAACGTATAATGGAAATACCCATCTGGAAAGATCGAACAAAATGACAGGTAGGTTATTTTCTTGATGTATTGTAGAATATGAAATTCAAACATGTTAATCGTAAATTATTCATCACTTTATATCGTGTTATCAAAATGGAAAATAAACTCTTTACAAAACATTTCACGTTAAACTTTACTTCAAAAACAAAAGTTTAACCAATGAAACAAGTACAGGACACTCTACTATTAAGTCGGAGAAAAACAGATGAAAGTACTAATGGCCATTTTAAGTGTCTCTTACAAGACATAAGAATTAAATGTCGATACGTACTTAAATGTAATGTTTTATTATATATTTTGTCGTAGTTTGTATTTAAATTCACGTTTTTAGAAGTATTCGTTTTAAAGTACGACTATTGGACTCTTAGAGGGGTCCTTATAGTTGTACGCTTAAAATGTTTTGATCACCAACTTTGAAGAAGTAAATAATGTGATCAGATATCATTTTATGAATGAGACGTTTTTTCATCAAATTAAATGTAGCTATTAAAAAGAATAATTTGAAGCTTGGATGGTACTGTGACGAAAATTTCAGAATAGACAATAGTCCAAAAATTATATCCCCCTTCTCCATTCAAAGTCAAAAGATATTTTCTTTGTTTATTTACAGAATGTCTTATATTTTAGTTGAAATTAGTCCAATATGTATAATATAGTTTTGATTTTTGTTAATGTCCATAGTTTACTAATCTAATGAGCCAAGCCAATTACATTCGATTGCGATTTAACAGCGCATTTTTATGGTATTACACCCTTTGGAACAGACAGGAGCTTATATATGAATTATCTCCTGGTAATTTTCACAGGTTTTGGGAAGCGTTGAGGGCTAACTATCAAGTTTTACTTCACCACATGGATTTGTCGTTGATACTCCATGTCATATTCTATTCTCCTGTTATGTCGCTCGACATTTTGTCACACTGAGAAATTTTATACATTTTAATTCTTGTCTTATTTTTCTTTATTATTTTTATAGACAATCATACTGCATCTATTTTGAAATAGATGGTGCAGTTGACATGTTTCACATGATATAGAAATTACTCAGCTTGGGTAGACTTAGATGAATCCACTCCGTAAAATATGCAGTATGCCTTGGAATATACAAACTTGTCAATTAACGACCGGTTAACAGTCTACACAACACGGTGAATACCATCGACATAATATAAAGTTTTAACGAAAAATAAAAACACTTTTCTACACATTATCTACAACTGCAATGTGAACATTATCATACAAAAGTCATGTAAGATCCCGGGTTTTTTTGTCGTCATTTTATATATATCCTACTTTTCTTAAAACAAAATGACAGTATCATTAGCCATTATTATCACAAATCACTTTGTTTACAGCTATTATGTTTGACGCCTTCAATAAGACCGTAATGGAAAACTATTCAAACACTATACATATGTTGTGTACAAATTATCATTTTGTACAAATTATAAATAGTACCAAATGATAACTTCTACACAAAATATATTCTACTAGTACATTGGAAATTGTTTCCGTTATATTTATTTCTGTAATTAGACTTTCTATTCGATCAATTGACCTTTATGATGCATTATAAATATATATGAATTTGGAAAAATTAATAAAGTCCACTGTTTAATGGTTTAACAGGGACCACATTTTGAGCAATATCTATCCACCCTTCTAGAGCACCTGGTATCCACAAAAATCTTATTGTAGTGAAAGTAATGTTATATAAGAAGCATTACAGCAAAACCTATCCACTGTAAATACTAACTAATATTAGGCAATATCATGGTTTACCGTCAACAGGGTGAACATTGTGTTTCATTCATTTAATAAATCACTTTATTGATTTTATGTTTATTTTAGACACAGACACAAACACCGTATCATTAGCACTTTATCGCTTCTTGTGTCAAACCATAGTTGGTACAGAGAATCATGTTAAAACTATCAGATATATGAATACTGTCAGGGATTATTGCAAAAACATCGATTCTCATACCAGTATCACAAGTGGAAGTTTTGGAGAAGGTCTTGAGATGAGAGGTAGTGATTTGGATATGATGCATGTAGAAAAACATAGCGAGGTTTACGTAGATGAAAAAATCCGAACAAATCCAAATATAGCTTATTATAAAATGGAAACAGACGATGTAAAACCTGGTTTCACGCAGCTGCTATCAGATAAGAATAATATCAAGTTATCTAATTTATGTGAAGAATTTAATGGAAAGAATTATTTATCGAGCACATTATTTAAACAACATATAATTAATTCAGATACACAAATGATTCATGGACCGTGTATATCGGACAAATATGGACGTCATGACCATGCCTTTTGCTTACATTGTAAGACATGGATATCCCAAGCATCAACATGGATAACAAGATCAAATAACTCATGGCCACGTTTTAACGTCAAACAAAGTATTATAAAACATGGTGTACTTGTCGTACCAATTGGAGTAAATGGATCGCCAAAAGAAAATATAGAATGGCGAATATCTTTTTCTGTTGGTGAAAAAATGCTTATCAGCACTTTTACACACACACAAGTAGTATGTTATGCCCTCCTGAAAATTCTTTTGAAAGATGTGATAGCAACCTACACAGAATGTTCAGATTTACTTTGTTCATATTTCCTAAAAACAATTATTTTGTGGATGTCAGAAGAATTACCACCATCCGTATGGAAACCTGAAAATCTTGTACCTTGTTTTTTGCGATGTTTTAGTAGACTGATATATTCTGTTGAGTATTCAGTTTGTGTACACTACTTCATTCCAGAGAATAACATGTTTGAGAACAAAATAGAGGGCCGTGCTCGTGAAATACTCCTAGATAAACTATATACCCTCCGTACTTACGGTTGGCGTTGTGTCTTATTTTCAGACCAATTATCTAAGTTTCATGTTTCAATGTCGATGCATCAATTCGAACCACATAGATTGCAAACTCTCGATGTTGCAAGAACAATGAACTCCAAATTGTTAGATTTTACTAATTATATGATTGCTATTGATGTTAAAAAAACATTTAGGGATAAGAATTTTTTCTATAGAACAATACGCCAGATAGTTTCCTGTGACCAATCCTCACACAGATATTTATTTATACACCACATGTCATTTTTGTGTGGACTTTATGCGCAATCTATTCAACTGACTAATACTAGAAGAAGTAATAAGCATCAATACACACAGTATAATTCTTGTTATTGTACTCTGCTACAAAATATTTATCATGACGCTGTTTCTGGATGGCTGATGTTAGCTACCTTTTTCTATAAGTCAAAACAATACAATAAAGCGTTAAACATAATCGTATATTCTATATCAAAATGTACTTCCGAAAAATTTTACCGCAATATAGATATGTCGGATATTCATTACGAATTGCTCAAACTGAAATCATTCCAACAGAAAAGTTTATTTCGATTATGGAAAATATTGCTGGTAGATTCTATGAAATTTGAACAAAACTCTTCGATAATACCGAATGAACTACAAATGGAAGTAGAAAATGAAGAGTATGACATTTCCTCGATAGTTTATGCTTATTTTCTAAAATATTTGTGTCATCATCATCTTAATACTGTCAAGCTCAGACAGGAATGCCTCCACACTTTACAACTAGTTATAGCAGAAAATTATTGTAATGAAAGAGATTGGAAGTTCAAATATAAAGCCTACAACATTCTTGGTATTGCTTTACAGATGTCCGGTGACCATGAAGCCGCCGAACAAGCATTTATGAAATCAGTTAAATTATGCCCTCCTGACAGATTTAATACTTCTATGAAGAGACTGTCGTTAATGAGCTGATTGAAATATTTGTAAATTCATCTGAAAAATAGTAATTACAAGACTTATTCCAGACTAGTTATTTGTTTAAGTGAAGTTATTTTTTACATCACCTTTTTTTGTAAAATAATGAACAAAACAAAGATAACTCAGCTGTTGCACTATTACCATATCAGAAACAACCAGATTCTGGTTTTAATGGGCCGGAAAAGATATTAGCAATGTACACAGCTTTTAATACTTTGTTTATTTCCAGTTTTTTTAAATTCATAAAGTATCCAAACATCATGATATGTATATGCTATACAGTTATATTGAATGTCTTAGAATGCTTTTTTTAAGATAATGTTGGTAAGAAATCAATTTAACGTAATTATATATCATTTTAAAATAATTTCACATGAAGTTAAGAGTTGATGCTGGTTTCTTGAGCTGCAAGAACAGAATCAAATCCTGGTGACAAATAATAACATCGTTACACAGACTGGTAAATACCCAGTTGTTAGAATACACAGACTTTAGCTGTGTGTGATTTAGAAAAGGGGTGTTGAGGTATAGTCAAAAAATTTATACTTCTAGCAGTATAGCGCTTTAGTATATTCAATGATACATTACATTTCTCAAAGTAAAGTCAAGTCAATGAGGCTGTAGACTTCTGGCAATATGGTCTTTAAGAAAAATCAATGAGACAGTAGACTTCTAGCAATGTGGTGCTTGAGTGTAATCAAAGAAATAATAGAACCTTTAGTAATATAAGTGTAGTAACTGATAATAAACTCATCATAGACACCAGGATTGAATTTTGTATTTACGCCAGACGTGGATTTCGTCTACAAAAGACTCATCAGTGACGCTAGAATCCAAAAATAAATAAATAGGCCAAATAAAGTAGGAAGTTTAAGAGCATCGATGACCGAATTCCTAACAGTTTTGGCAAATACAGCTAAGGTATAATCTATTTCTGAGGTAGAAACCGTACACTTCTAGCAATAGGGCGATTTAGTGTAGTCAATGTGACCACATAATTCTAGCGATGAGGAGCACAAGTATAGTCAATGATACAGTAAACTTATAAAAATATTTTCTACAATATTCAGACAGACTAGTCAGTTTTAATTCGTGATACAGCTTTTTCGTCTTTTTAAACCCGTAAGACGATCGAAACCTTCGCATGATGAACATAAGAAAATTCCCTGCTGAGGTCAGTGTTCAAATAAGAGAGTTGATTCATTCAACATTAGCAACATTTTTCATCAACAGTCGATTATTTATATAATATCACTCTATTTTGAAAAGAAATCCTTTTCGATTGTATCCCACATTTACAACAGAACCATTGCATCTGAAGTATTTAGCTACAATCAAGCATTAAAGGGTCTTGATTGGAAAAAATACCACAATTTGTCGGCATTTCTACGGGAACTAACTGTGCGCTTCTCCTTGCCGATCTCCTTTTATTTTCATATGAGTTTGAGTTCCTTTATACATATGCATCTGCAAAAAAAGAGAAGACCAAAGTCAGATCATTTAATGTCATATATAGATATATTGATGATGTTCTTTTCATTAACACTCAAACCTTTTTTGATTGAATTTCTTTAATATATTCCCAAAAAACTAGAGATTATAGAAGAAACAGACGTGCTTCCTCCATCTCATTTGTAGACTTATACCTCGAATTTGACATTAGCGGTCATCTACGGACCAGAATCTATGTCAAACGAGACGATTTTAGTTTGAAACTGTCGATTCCTTGAACCTATGTAGCAGTATTACAACTTCACCTGCATATGGGATATCTTTTTCCTTGCTCATTTTTTTTATTCAAGAGCTTACGGATATTACTCATAATTAATTAAACGTCACCTGTGTCTTAGCAGAAAGTTGACGAACGCGGATTATGTAAAAGAACGTCTCGTCCTTTTTCGAAAAAGAAATTTCGGATGATACTAATATCTTGTTGATGAATTATCAGTTATAGCTTCACAACTAATACTTGATTGTGTTGTAGTATAATTTCTAGGTTACTGGTGTTGCGTATCACTTACTTTACATGTTATATTGTTCTTTTGTTTGTCTTTGTAAACGATCAACCTTTACTGTGTAGTCCATTTTTAGCTCACCTGGCAAATAGGGCCAAGTGAGCTTTTCTCATCACTTGGCGTCCGTCGTCCGTCGTCGTTGTTAACTTTTACAAAAATATTCTCCTCTGAAACTACTGGGCCAAATTTAACCAAACTTGGCTACAATCATCATTCAGGTATCTATGTTAAAAAATATGTCCGATGACCAAGATGGCCGCCATAGCTTAAAGTAGAACATAGGGGTAAAATGTAGATTTTGGCTTATAACTCTGAAACCAAAGCATTAAAAGCAAATCTGACGATAGGTTAAATTGTTTATGAAGTCAATATCTCTCTTCCCTGAATTTTTCCGATGAATCAGACAATTGGTTGTTGGCTTGCTGCCCCTGAATTGATAATTTTAAGGAAATTTTGCTTTTTTTTGGTTATTTTCTTGAATACGGTTATAGATAGAGATAAAATGTAAAAAAGCAATAGTGTTCAGCAAAGTAAGATCTACAAATAAATCACATTACCAAAAGGATCAGTTGACCCTTAAGGAGTTATTGCCCTTTATAGTCAATTTTTAACAATTTGTATAAATTTTGTAATTTTTTTTAATTTTTACAAAATATTTTAACTACTGAGATAGATTCATAGGTTCATTATAGATAGAGATAGTTGTAAGCAGCAATAATGTTCAATATAGTTAGTTGAAGATCTACAAACACATCATTATGATCACCAAAAAACAATTTTGTCATGAATCCATCTGTGTCCTTAATTTGTTTATGATATGCACATAGACCAAGGTGAGCGACACAGGCTCGTTAGAGCCTCTAGTTTGGTAATATCCTTTTAATGTGGCTCGGAACTTATGAATTCTGCAAAAGTGTAATTATGATTTGGTCATATTTTATATTCTTGTCTTTATTTTTGCTTAATATGTGCTTTGTCTATATGTATATTTTTAGATATTAGTTTGATTTTACAATGATAAATGCTGTACCCCTATTCTTTTACCTTTTTACCTAGGTATCGTTGTCTTGATCACACGTAGTTGTCAATACAATGGAATTGTACGCCACAGTCATACAAGTGAGAGGTTTGTCTAGCCATTAAACAAGTTTAATATGCCATTTTCTATATCAGGAAATGTCTGTACCAAGTGAATATGACAGTTGTTTTTCATTCGTTTGATGTGTTTGAAATTTAGATTTTCCCATTAGATAAGGGACATTCCGTCTTGAGTTATATTCGGAGTTCTACTTTTGGGAATGTTAATGTTTGTAAACACACATTTCTGATCTCGTATATACATATACGTTAGACTTGTAGGATTCGTTGATCGGTTCATCAAAAGCCGATAGATAATATTTCCAGCAACTCAATTATACTCAATTAACTTGAGAATTGAATTAGGAATTTAGTCAAAGAGACAACAACCCGACCAAAGAGCAGAAAACCGCGAGAAAATCCCGCACCCAGAGGGAGGCTTCAGCTGGCCACAACACAAAATTGTTAACTATTTCAGTGAAAATGAAATCCATCAAATCGAAAACAGCAGAAGGCAAAGCTAGCGTTTTGCGAAGAAAACTATAGCCCTTGGAAACAAAAAGCCCACTAGCAGCTGTGTCTACCCAGTATTTAAGAATTACCGGTCCATTATTAGTTAGATTACAATGCAACACAAAACAAAAGTGAATTCTAAACCACCCTTGTATACTTCTTTTAATAATCCGTTAATTTATGCTATTTAAAATATTCCAACAAACACATTTTAACTGTTTCAACTCAAATGATTTTACTATAATTCTAACAAGAATACTATCACGGTTTTGTTGATTTAGAAATGACATACTAATTAGAATCTTCCGGTAACAGTCTTGTATTATATCTACAGTTTCCCGTTCATGTCAAAACATGGACGGAAACAAAATAGTCCATTTTTGTTCAGAATTTTTATCTGGACTCAATTTTTTTCTGTTTGATTTATATAGGTTAATGCTGAATTGAAACATATATGTAGATAAAAAAAAATTGCATCTTTTTGGGGATATCAATCCAGTAAAGTGGAAGGATATCGTGTTTACTGGAAGTGGTGCAGCCTAGTAAAAAACAGCAAACAGAAATTAGACTTAAGTGTTACATTACTGTTTATTCCTCGTGGCACGACTCATTTTTCTCTCGATTAAATCACAATTTCACAGTGCATACATGATATGAACATAAAAATATTCGTATGTAGAATTTTTTATTGATATTATTTTTTAAAGATCAGCTGTTTGCATGTAAATCTACGGAGCAGTCAATAACAAGACTGCATAAGGTATTTTTTCATATGTCCACTGCAAGGTAGTAGCTCATGTGGACTTTTGTGTGCCGAAAATGATAAAACATCATGATTTTAAGAAAAAAATCATGGAGTATCAAGTAACACTGAAAAAAACCTGAAACTATGTAATAATCATGATTGTTTTTATACTAGACACCATTTTAAAGTATTAATAGACAGTTTGAGGTAAATTGAGATTCTGGTAGTATTACATTCATGATTTTTTTTTTATTAAAAAGAACATAAAAAGATGTTTTATTGAAAATTAGTGCAAACTTGAAGAAACAGCGACATACATTTTTCCATTTAGGGTTATTATTTTACGGCTGAATTGTTGACATTTCGGTAGAATATGTATAAATGAACTTTTGATGAAAAAAGATTTTCACAAAATGTTCACTTTGCATAAGTCTATGACTTCTTTTCCTGTCTGCGGCACTACATGGTTAATTGAAAATTCCATATTTGCGTTAAAATTTGTTTTAAAAGTAGAATTTTCCTAAAACTATCCATCATGTCAAGGGTTTTCGTGATTAGCTGTGACAAGTAATCAATATTCCTTCCCAAAAAAACAATTTGAGGTTTTTTTATTTTGGTTTTTATTGATTTTTATTTACAAATTTTATATGCATTGGGGTGTCAAGTACACTCTGAAAATCATGATATAGAAAACATGTTTAAAGACTTTATAGTCCAAAAGAGAAAGGTATGACCTTTCTTGTCTTTAGATATATGTATTTTAGCAAATTCTTCAATGTGAAACAGTTTTTTGTAGCTTTTTAATTTGACTTAAGCCTGAAGATTCATGGTATACCACCATCTTGGATTGTACTTTTGCAGAACTCGTTCAGTCTACAGTTATTTTCCCAAATTTATAGTCAGCTATGCAATAATAATGATTGGACTGTTTATTTATATAAAGAAAACTTGCTGATTTATTGCATTAGTCAAATAATCAAACTAATACCACACATTTGTGTTTTAGAATCAAGTTTTCAACTCGGCCATTTAATAGGAGATAACTCTTTTTGTAACAAAATCTATACTGGACTGATAGAGACATTTATAATTTTTCCTTTTAGCAAGAAAACAACTTCGATGACACCATTTTTTCTTTTCATTTTCTTAGAACATATTATAAACCCTATCTTCTCACAATTTATTTCAAAATTCTATCTCATAGATTTTTTGGAATGCACAAAAATGTGTTTTTCATGATTATTCTTAAATTTAGACAATTTTCAAAGACTCATAGCTTGAAAAATAGCACGGTGAGCCATCTTTTTTATTATATTTTTAAAAAGAGCATAGTAAAATCTTCAATTTAACAAAGTATCAGAAAATCTATCTCGGGAAACCTGTACCTATGATCTACTTAAAACAAGAGACCCACTTGAGTATATTTCCTTGAAAAAAGGGGAAGGAGTTAACTATTGAATGTGGTTCAATGTAAGAGAAAGGAAATATAAAATAATAGATAAGAATATTCGTCTAGCTTCGCAGTATCAAATAATAAGAAAACATTCATTAAGAAAGACTAGAATGAGATTTACAGATAATTTGATGGACATGACTGATTTCAAAATTTTGCCTGTTTTCAGAAAGAAAGAGGTACTCCTTTAATAGTCGGGTTATTTTTATTAATACAGCTAAACAGTTCTTTTAATGGCATTTTTTATGTTCAAACATGACTACTTAATGAAACTAGGTAAATGATTTTTTATAACATGTCATCATTGTTATAGGTACCAGTCTTGTATTACAACTCTAGTTTCCGGTGCATGTCAAAACATGGACGGAAACAAAATAGTCTGTCATTTTTGTCTGAATGATTATGTGGATTTTTTTTTCTGTTTTATTAAGTGTTTATGCTGAATTGAAACATACATATAGATTTTTTTTTAAATCTTGCAAATTTTGGGGATTTCAAAATGTTTCCTGACAGTGGCGCGGCCTAGTAAAAACAGCAAACAGAAAGTAAAAACAAAAAGGTTTTGACTTCAAGGTAAAGTAACGTTTTATTCTTCGTGGCGTGGCCCACTTTTTTATCGATTAAATCACTATTTCAAATTAGTTTATACATAATATGAACCTGAAAAAAATATATGTAGCATTTTTTATTGTTTTATTTTCAAAGAAAAGCTGTTTTGAATGTAATCCCATGGAGCAATCAATTACAAGACTGCAACCTTCCGAGCGGATTTGTTGCATGTTCCGCTCGATGTTTTACTTTTCACTTATGAAGACCAAATTAAATCGTATTATATCGAAATTATCCCGATTTTTTTTCTGTTTAACGTGTGTTATTGATCTTCGTATTTGCTCATTTTGTATATCGGCTTTTATCATATACTTGTATGAAATATTACTAAAATTTTACAGTTCAATAACATTTAAAATATTAAAAGGCTATTAAAGGTTTGCTAGGTTTATTCAACAGATTTCCCAGAATTTCATCAGTTGGCTGATAAAGGGACCTTTATTGACTGCTTCCGAAATGTTATCACATGCCTTTCCGTCATTTCCGTGACGTTTATCACATGCAACTTCGTGCATTTCCGGAAATTTGTTCGAAAACGACAAAACAGTTCGGAAAACAGCAAGTGATTTAAATTAATACTTTTCACAAAATAGTTGAGAAGCAAATATATGTTGTGACAAGATAAATAAAATGCTTGTAATATCAATAAAAACAATTAAATTAAAAAAAACTTTTAATCAATAGTTCTTGTCTGTATTTCTTCTGCTGAAGTATATGATAAAAAGATCATTACATGTCATTTTTCATATCAGACCCTTTATCGGCCCTCGTTCATGATATCATCCCTCGAGCCTGGGGCTCTTGGGCCGATATCATGACCTAGGGCCGATAAAGGGTCTGATATGAAAAATGCCATGTAATAATCTATACATATATCCTAATTAAGTTACCAATCAATATTTTCAACTTGACGTTTACCAGCAAATCTTCAATCATCATTTATGATATGATATCTAATTTTACCTGAATAAGTATTGATAGATAACTTTATGACAAGCCAAAATCGATATGCATTAAACGGAATAACAGAATTGCTGGGTTTTTGTAATTATTAGGGAGGTCAATTTTGTCTATGTGGACATGATGATAACGGTGAAAAAGCTTAAAGTGAACGTTTACCAGAATCTTTTGCAGCCTGAAATGGGATGGCGACCTGCTAGGAAATTTTTCACCACGGAATAAAGTCTATTTATCCTGCCATCATCTAACAATAATTCCCCTAATATTCGCTTCCATGTCGAGCAACCTGATAAATCAATATTTCTTTCTTGGTTAAAGTTTATTTTGGGGTTCTCTTTGCGGTCCGCTTTTCTGCTATATGTATGTTGTTTTGTTTCAATATGAACGAGGCTATGACTTGGATTTACATAAACTCATCATAAATACCAGGACTAAATTTAGTATATACGCCAGACGCGCGTTTCGTCTACAAAAGACTCATAAGAGGCGCTCGAAATCAAAAAAGTTAAAAAGGCCAAATAAAATACTAAGTTGAAGAGCATTGAGAACCTTAACGACTTACGTTTAATCGCCGGAGGCTAATTGCAGCACACGAACAATATTATGTAAATTGTCGGTTATATAAAATGTATTTGTACTCGATGCAAAACAGGAGACAAACTCGCATTTCGTCCTGTTTCTAAAGCTCGTACAAATACATTTTATATTTTCCGACAATGTACATATATTGTGTAAATATAGAGGTAAGATATCCGAGATAAGTATATTGATAAAGGTAGATTTCAGATAAATAGGCTTTTGAGTCCAAATATGGGACAAACAGTATTTACTGTAACCTGATATTACTAGATAAACACTTTACAAGATTTAGAGAGTAATTTCTTCCATGAATATTATACTAATATGTATTGTTATGTACTACATTGAAGATCTTGTGATAATAGTACATGATAATTTTCGTGTGGTTGTATTGTTTAATTGCTGTTATACAATAAGACATGATATGGTATGGCATGATTGACAATGCAATAATACAACTATCTTCAAACGACCTAATAACTTTCAATTTAAAAACTCTAGCTTACGAAATGACTGTCAACAAGGACCAAAACCCAAACCATAAAGCAAGATATTGAGGTCCGCAAAATGACAAAAATAATATAATACAGTTACAACGAATTCAATAACGGATTAATGTATGTACAAAAAATAGAATTAAACTTAAAACTGTGGATTCCTTATTATTCGTTGGAAACCAATTTCCGTGGGTTTCGTGGGTTCTGATGAACCACGAATTCACATATTCAACGAATTACAAATTTTCTACAGGCTTTAGACATGTTAGAGACAGAAATCGGCAAACCACAAATTCAAATATCCACGAAATGTAAGTTTTCCTCGATCCACGAAAATTGATACCCACGAAAATAAATGAATCCACAGTAAACAGCACAAAACAACAAACACTGATTTACAGGCTTTGTAATTGGGATAGGCGTATACAGAATATGGAGGGTGTTAAATATGTTTATGGGCCCTCATGCTCTTTTATTTCCAGTTTCATTCAGGCATGTGTCATTGTTGGGTGTAATGAACATGTTGATTATTTCTTGTACGTTTTGCCACAATTGCTAAAGCAACAAAACATATTCCAGTTTTCAACATTGCATTTATAGTGTAAATGTTTTATGATGATGCTTAATATATTTTCTTTAACCGTTATTTCTTGATTTGTAGTATGAAGCAAAGGAAAATTTCTGTTTCAGTAAAAAATCACGAATATGTAGCGAGAAATTCCCGCCCCCGGAGGCGTCCTTCAGCTGTTCCATAAACAAATATATACTAGTTTAGGGATAATAAACGCCATACTAATTTTCAAATGGTACACAAGAAACTAAAATTAAAATAATACAAGACTAACAAAGGTCAGAAGCTCCTGACCTGGGATAGGCGCAAACATGCGACGGGGTTAAACATGTTTATGAGATCTCAACCCTCCCTCTATACCTCTAGCCAATGTAGAAAAGTAAACGCATAACAATACGCACATTAAAATTCAGTTCAAGAGAAGTCCGAGTCTAATGTCAGAAGATGTCACCAAAGAAAAAATAAACAAAATGAGAATAATACATAAATAACAACAGACTACTAGCAGTTAACTGACATGCCAGCTCCAGACTTCAATTAAACTGATTGAAAGATAATGATTTCATCATATGAATATCAGGCACAATCCTTCCCGTTAGGGGTTAAGTATCATACCATCATAACATATATGAGAAGAACACAACCCGTGTCATGCCAACAACTGTTTTTTGTATAAATGTGTTTAGTTCCGATGCAAAGACCCTATGAGTGAATCAATATTAACGCCAAAATATGCAATCTTTAATGACTTGACAACAGTTTCGTAACTGTATCCCTTCTTTTAGTCTATTTAAAGGTTTTGTTAATTTCTGTGGTGAATACAGACATTTTTGTGCTTGATAAAGAATATTTCCATAAAAAATTGGATGTGAAATACCTGAACGTATAAGAAGTCTGCTTGTTGGGCTATATTTACGAATGATGTCCTTATACAGATGATAAAATTTAGTAAATGTTTTGACTAGTTTGTGATATCGAAAACCCTGGTGTAATAATTTTTCAGTAATACATAATTTTTTCTCGTTGAAATCTAAAAAATTGTTACATACACGATCGAATCGTACAAGTTGAGATACATAAACACCGTAAGATGGTGACAAGGGAACGTCACCATCTAAAAATAGATAATTAACGATAGGAAATGAAAAATCATCTCTTTTATCATAAAGTTTAGTATGAAGCTTTCCGTTAGCGATATAGATATTAAGATTGAGGAATGGGCAGTGGTGATCGTTAGTATTAGCTTTATTTAAAATAAGTTCAACAGGATAAATTTCTTTAGTATATATACTGAAGTCGTCATTATTGAGAGCCAAAATATCATCCAATATCTAAAAGTATTATTAGATTTGTTTATCAGATGTTGTTTGGATGGGTCTTTGCTGTTTTTTGGTATAAATTGTAACTCATTGCAAGACAACACATGTCCGCAAAAAATGGTGCACAGATGGTCCCCATTAAAATTCCGATAACCTGACAATATACGGAATCTCAAAAGCGAACAAAAATCTCATCTAGTTAAACTTCAAGGGCAGATATAGTATCAAAGCATGTCCAATCGACATAGTTCTTTCTATTGCTACTAAAAAATGACCTAAAAGAGTTTGATCATATAGATTCACAATCTTACTTTTTAAATTCTAATAGTTTCATTGTATCTGACCACAAGTATTAATCGGTATATTTCAGACGATACCTTAAATATTAGCCCTGATCTGTTCTAGACTGACACTATATGCCTAATATGCAGCATACGAGCTCACTAGGTAACGGTTAATAGGAAGATACATTATCCAAACTCATTATTCTGACTCCAAACCGACTAGTCTTTATTTTTACTCCTTAATGCCACGTGTTTAAAGTTGAAGATGCATATACCAATTGTATAGGTTTTTTTTAAACCTCCAGTAACCTAGGCAAACACGCTCCCTCGAGGCAACAATTGTTAGTTCTATGTAGAAGACTTCTTTATCGATCTAAATAAAAATAACATGCAATTTCTATTGATTTACCTTGCTTTGGACTCTGTGCGTGTGTGGATTTTTTGGTATTATATTATTATTCTGTATCCTTTCTTTTCTGAGTATACATGTACATGTTTTATTTATTTGTCAAGCGGATATAGGAAACCCTGTTATCACTAAGACTTAAGTCTTTCACACAAACGCGGTATTATCAAAAAATAGTTGTAGCTATCGAAGAACAATATTCAAATGGAATGTATATGTCGTCATTCCAAATATGCAAATTTTACTCATAAATTGCCATTTGCCTCCCGAGACACATCACAAGTAACAGTTAAAAAAAATGATCGTTTTTCGAACTATTTAATCAACCTCAACTGGTTTTGATTTTTTTACTCGAATAAAACAGACCCCCAATTGAACTCAAAACTACATTCCTGTAGTACATGCTAAATTTTACGGTGATGTTGTTAACTGAGCTCGGATATGTATAAATATACTATCTGGTTTAATCTGTTCAATCCTTTAAATAAACCTAATTTGGAATGTTACAGTTTCAACACAGTAATTCAATCTTTGATTGTTGATTTTGTTATAAGAAAATTAAAACCATACTAAATATTGCACACGGTACTGAAGTATGTCAAAACCTATAGTTATTCATTGTACAAGGCAGTGGGTTTTTTAACTGTTAATGATGTTTTTACTGTTAAGTGGTTGATATTTCAACCTTCGATACAGGATTCTTTTCATTAGTTATTATGACAGCTTGCAGCTAGCTGTCATCAACTGCGAGTACTCTCAGATCTGTTACCTTTGTTTTGGGTTTAGACTAGTACTCGTCCAATCTGTGTTTTAGTTAGATATATTTCTACGTGTATACAAGAGTTAAGCATTTTTTAATTGAATGTTATAGTTTGTTCTTATGTTGTTCCGTTACAACACTGTCCCGGAATTAAGGAGCGCTCTCAAACATGTTTATCCCCTCCACATTCTTCATATGTATAAAAAAAAAATGTGTAAATAAAACAACTATTCACAAGAGAGCAAATGAAATAGAAATCAATATATATAGATCACCGCTCGGCCTTCAACAATAAACATAGTCAAACAAACTTAAACGAGATATATAATGGCTTATGTACATGATAAACGAAGTCAAATATATAACACATCAACAAACGACAACATCTGAATTACAGGCTTCTGACTTGGGACCTGTTCAAAGTTTGACGATACCATGTAGTTCAGTGGTTATTCTGGCATATTTTTTTATATCGTGTGGTTTTCTATAATTGCTTATATCAACTTCATTTGTCTTTGGCTGATAGCTGGTAATCTTTTCCATAACTTCGTATTTTCAGGATAGCAAAAATAGATATATATCATAGATATATGATAGTACATCGTTCTTTAAAAGTACAATGGCGTTTAGAATAAGTCACTTTGTCGTATATACTCAATGATATTTTTTTTTATAATCTAAGGTTATAGATATCGTTTAAATTCTCATGATTCTATTTACTTGATATAGAAACAGATCATTATTCACTGATTTGAAAAAAAGTAATTTTGGTGTTATTTCTTTAACTGATATCGACTCTTACATACATAATTATTTCGATTCTGGAAAAATATTTAGTTTCATATACTACAAAGCAACATTCATATTTTTATTATCATTAATTTCATTACTTTGAACAGACTACACAGGTGAGTGGATAATCGTTTATGTACGGAGGGCACTTTAGAGATCCGCATTTGGTAAGAACTTCATAGAACAATATACCCAGATTCTGATTTACGCCTCCCATGATATACTCTGGGTTTTTGTCAACGCATACGTACGCGGAAGCAGCTGTATGAGTATGATATCCCGACGCCAAGTATCCATGGTATTCAATCTTCCATCCATTGTAGCATGTATTCTTTCCGGGAATCATTATGACGGAAGTAGCCTGAGTCGTTCTACAAAGCGCACATGGAACATCTTCATCTTGAGCATTTGGGGCAAAAAAGTTATTGTTGAATTCTCCACCATACATACGGCCTGCATCATTTCCACTGGTCTTAACATAGTTTGGATCAGGTGGTAAGCATACATACTCAGCAGCTGCACCTGTATCAGTATAGTGACTTCCACCTGCAAAGCCTGTTACAATATTGAGAAATAATGCATGTATATCCTTCCAATAATGTATATAATAGTTTTAAACGTATTAAAACAATTAATATGTAATATTGGTGAAACACATTATTTCAAAATATAAATCCTTTTCTGATTAAAAAAAGGTAAATATGTATTGTTCCTTGAAATAATCGTCATGAAGATATACTATTAATATAAAACGTTCGGGGGAATGTTCTAAAAGATTTTTTAAATTATATGCATTTTCACTCAAAGTTAGTATATTTCAATATAAAATTTAAAAGATAAGAGATAAAAGAGATGGAAGATAACAAATGTAACATTAAATCTCGGAGCGATGACAGTTTTGATAACGTTTAAGTATGCAGTGAAGCTCGATCATGATTACCGATCGAAAAAGACCAATGACACTGTAAGCGTTTAAACCAGTAAATCGGTTGACTTATTAATGTGGTAAAACAAAATCAACATTTGATTAAAAATGATGTGTTCTTTTTTTTTACAACAAGATACTGTGTTCTTAATAAATGTTCGTCATATCCAAACTACATTAAAGAAATACAATGTCTAAATATTCACCAACACCCTCCATCCAATTCCTCTAACAAATATACTTAAAATAAAAAAAAATGTAACAACCAACCCATAATTGAGAAAACCTGACTGGGTAGAGGATATGCATAAACAATTCTCAATAGTTTTAAGTCAAGATGAAAATATCCAAGTGATTTGCCGAATTTTAAACCAAATCAAGATACTTGTATAGGAGAAACAAGTTTGAATTTTAAGGTTATCAAGTGCTAAAAAGGCATCAACTAGGATCACCATATAAAGGATCATAAACAAATCTTATGAAACTGCTTCTAAGTTGAAAGCACAATGTTAAAAAAGCACCACATGCATAAGACTGGCAACTACAAGAACTTAAACCGTGTAATCCATCAAATAACCTTCATAATGATATTTACCAGAATATATCAAATCTGTATTATTATTCGGACACTGTTTTCTTCCCCATCGTATATAGGTTGTTCCAAAACCTGAAATGAGGAAAATTATATTCGACGTTTTACAGGTAGACAACTGACAAATATGTTGATTGATAGATTGTTAAAACATAAAACGGAGGATCGATTATTATTATGTCGATATCAAATAACTCGATTTAAAATCAAGCGATATCCAATTCTCACAAGTTGCAAAACCCATTTCTCTAATGTTTACCATTCTCATAATGTTAAATTAAGAATTTTTCATCGTCGATTTAGTCTATACCATATCCAGACGTCATATGTCATTTTTGTCAAACTTTAACATACGAAATTTTGAGACATTAGTGTGCGTCTGATTGTTATATATTTTCTAAAAAGGAGATCGTCCTGTTAAAAGTATGAGTGTTTTAATATGATTACATATTTATGTTGCCGTGAAATATACATCGTCTTAGCCATTGAAAATCACAAATGACATATTACGAATAGCCAATGGAAATGCCGGTATATAGTCTTAGATTAAGACAGAAATATCTATCCATAAGAATGTTGGGGTTTGCATATTCACCGCATATGTTTCATCAACATACTGTAACTTGTGATATCACTGTTGAGCAATAACGCTGTGTGCTTTTCTTTGACTCAAAAATTTTGTTAACATCTTTTGTATAATCTCTTCTTTATGCAAAAAGTCTTACTTGGAATGCTGTTAAATGAGCTTTGCAACTGTTTAATTGTCTGTTCCTGTTGTTGGTTTATTGTCTGCTGTTGTTGAATTAACGCCTGTTGCTCCTGGTTGGATATGTTATGTCGAGTAATCAATGCCTGTTGTTGAAGGGTTGATATCTGAAGTTGCTGAATGGTTTTCTCTTGCTGTAGAATAGTTAACGTCTGCTGTTGATTTTCAGTGGATAGCTGTTTTACTGTGGCATTCAGTATTGCAACGATATTTTCTACTCGGTTTAAACGATTAACAAGTACATCTGGATCATTAAGCAATATCCTCTTCTCTTCTGTGGTGACCAGATTAACGCTAAAACAAAAGAAATATATTAACCAAATTATCATACTTGAACTTCCCTCGTGTGCTTTGAAGAAAAGATTTGACACAAATAGTTTCTTATCAATCTAGACTAGTGTTAAGTAAGATCACATAGACAAAGATATCAACAAGTTTACATGCATTTGCCAACTGGTGCATATGAACCCAACGATCTGGATAGTACCATTTGTAAAAGGACATCTACGATTCGGCATACTTCTACATTTTCAATAATTGTGTAACCGACTGGAAATTTTTGAAGGCAAGCAGTTTTTTATATTGTGCATATCGACTAATTTATAAGACAAATCAACAAATTCAATCATCGGAAGCGTAAATATATATATAAGAATGTTATCGTGACCATTATAATTTCACTCGAAACAATATAAACCTTACTTTGCAAAATTTAAATGTTACAATTTATTATAGAACGTTTTGTTCTTCGAAATAAATTCGCTGATATGTACCATTGAATCAGATCAAATGTTCCTTCTTTGAATTTGGTATTCGAACGTTAGTAGTACCCTTAGCCTATGATGAAATGCAACTATTCAAATGGCTAATCCGAAATACTGGGACAGTTGGTTCCATCCTTTTTTTTGTATGAAATATTAATAAAATACCGTAAAAAGAAAACTAAAATTGGCCAAAAAACACTCATTTTCTAATGATTTCGTACAGCAGCTTTTCTTTCATTTCTAAAACTTCTTCTGAGTTTCGTTTTGGGTATGTTATGAACTGGTTTCAGAACAGCATAACCATTTAACATATCCGTCAAAAATCTTAGTGGGAAATATAAAGGAATAATATAAGATATGCTAAGGTAAGGTCAATGGTGTATCTACACAATAGCTAGCGAATCAACACACATAGCCTTAAACTGCCAGTCAAATATAAAAACGCAAAATATAAACCCAGGATTAAAATTTTAGTGTAATCGATCCAGGCTGCTCAAACTTACCTACATACATTATATGTACGAAGACCAAATCAAAAGTTCTGAAAGTTTAATGTGTTTATAGGTAAACAGTGTTAAACTCTGAATAGATCTTGATAAAACAATTGAAATCAAGTGCGTGTATTGTTGAAATTTTTTATACAACAGAAGAAAATATTATATACTATACAAAACCAAAAACGACTTTTAACTGAAACCTAGTAAACAACATATGCTACAGAAAGATTGCATATTTGGTTCCAAACAACAGCAGGCAAAAAATCGATTTTAAAATAAATTATCATTCAAAATTTACTGAATGCAAAAAAAATAATCTTAATACTAGAATGGATACCCCTTGAGAAGATTTCCTAATCTGTATTTGGCTAAGCCTTTCCAAAGATTTTACCCTCAATGCTCTAAAACTTCGTTCTTAATTTGGTATGTTAGCTTGTTTGATTCGAGCGTCAGTGGTGTTTTTTTTTGTAAGAGAAATGACTGTTTAGCTTAAAATAGCTGGTTTATATTTTTTGGAATGATAAGGATTTTTTTAATTTTATTTCTGCACACGAATTTATAAACTAGAGGCTTTTAAAAGCCTGTGTCGCTCACCTTGGTGTATGTGCACATTAAACAAAGGAAACAGGTGGATTCATGACAAAATTGTGTGATGTTGATTTGTTTGTAGATTATACTTTACTGATCATTCTTGTTACCTACAATTTTCTCTATCTGTAATAAACTTGGCCCTTTAGAGGAAAATATTTTGTATAAACGTCATGAAAATTGTTAAAAAATGACTATAAAGTGCAATTACTCCTTAAGGGGTCAACATCTTGGTCATATTGTCTTATTTGTAGATCTAAATTTGCTAAACATTATTGCTGTTTACAGTTTATCTCTATCTGTAATAGTATTCAAGATAATGATCAAAAACGGATAAATTTCTTTAAAAATTACCAATTGGGGTGGAAGCAACCCAACAACCAGTTGTCCAATTCATCTGAAAATTTCAGGGCAGATAGATATTTACTAGATTAACAATGTTACCCCCTCGTTTAATTTGCTTTAAATGCTATGGTTTCAGAGTTATAAACCAAAATCTACATTTTACTCCTATGTTCTATTTTTAGCTATGGCCGCCATCTTAGTTGGTTGACCGGGTCATTGCACACATTTTTAAAACTAGATACCCTAATAATGATTGTAGCTAAGTTTTGTTAAATTTTATCTAGTAGTTTCAGAGGAGAAGATTTTTGTAAAAGATTACAAAATTTACGAAAAATTGATAAAAAATTACTATGAAGGGCAATAAATCCCTAAGGGGTCAACTGACCATTTTGATCATGTGACTTATTTGTAGATTTTACTTTGCTGTTTACAGTTTATCTCTATCTATAATAATATTCAAGATACTAACCGAAAACAGCAAAATTTCACTAAAATTACCATTTCAGGGGCAGCAACCCAACAACGGGTTGTCCGATTCATCTGAAAATTTCAGGGCAGATAGATCTTGACCTGATTAACAATTTTACTCGTGTCAGATTTGCTCTTTATGCTTTGGTTTTTTGAGTTATAAGCCAAAAACTGTATTTTACCCCTCTGTTCTATTTTTAGCCATGGCGGCCATCTTGGTTGGTTTGACGTGTCAAGCCACACATTTTTTAAACTAGATTCCAAAATAATAATTACGTGTAAATTTGGTTTAATTTGGCCACTAATAAACAAAAACTCATACATCTTGGACTAAATTATTAATCCGGACACATACAACATCCAATGGATTTAGTGTAAAGACGTCATACACCTTTTGCAATGCCAAAATACAAGTATCGACATATTGTAGGTCCATTAATGTGTATATTTATATAACATACTGGTAATATTAAGTTTGCTTTTAATTTACTGATAACAAAATCAAGGTTTACATCAATAAAAACAATAGTCAATGATCGTATAAAAGTGTTGAATTGGTAACCTTTTAAAAAAAAGTTTATTTGAAGGAGAGATAAGTTTACCTGGATCATTTCTAAATTTCTGGGCATGGTTAACAACATATCCGAAAAATGAGGACGTGCTATCCCGTTTGAAATATGTTTTCAACCACACTCATTTAATCTATACATTATTATTTTCCATTTAATATAATTTTATGTTGATTAATTATATTATCAAGGTTGTACAGTACAGTTCGCATTATGCGGCGGACTAGATAACCATTGTGTACATCAGAGAAAGAGACAACGATGTGTATTACAAAAAAGGTTAAAAAATTCTGGAAAAAAATCGCAAACACCTTACACAAGAAAATAAAAATAAAATCTAAATAATAATAACCTACACAAAAAAAAAAGAGATTCACATAACATTTGAAGAAGTGATTTTTTAGCTAAACCTCAAAATTGAAGGCCTTAATTATACTTGAGAATTCCTCGTCTTTCGCTTCTTTGCATTTCCATTGGAAACCGTACTGCCAATTTATTTATCCACGAAATTAAACTTTTGAATAATTTCTTCACGTTTACGGGCTGTACAAAAAGATAACCTTCAGATTAGCGTTTGAAGAGCCTGCTAGTGATTTTGTGTTATGTCAATGAACTATTTCAATTTAATCTACATTGTTGGAAAAACAAATCAAAAGAAGCCAACAAACGCAGTTTGTATGAGGGTCTGGAAGGTCTTTCCGTATTTTTGAATTATTATTATGGTTAATTTCTTCTATTCTTTATTTTTTATAAATTTGTATATTACAATTTTCGGGATTCATCCTCATCAGGAACGTTCACAGTCAATTATCTTTTATTGTGTTAGTTTAACGAATCAAAGAAGAAGTGAGTATGTGGAAATAAAGATAGAAATCCAATCACTGATAAATTTAAAAAGATATAACAATTAAAAAAATCAAATCAAATAAAAGTCTAAATTTGAATGATTATTCAATCCAAATGTATGTTTATAATGTAAGTTCGCTATCTTATCATCGACGATTGTGACATTTCATAATGATTACTTACAATAAAAAAAACTAACTAGTTTCTGGATTGGATTACCGTTCCAGAGCACCTAAGATTACTCTGTGTTTATTGAGGTTTGTTTTTCTCATATTTTAGTTTTTTATTTGTGTTATTTAGATTGTTTTTAACTCTTTTCGTATAAAATCATAAGAAAAATCATAATCATTAGTCTGTCACATTCACAAGATAAACTAGATCCAACACAAGAAGCACATTAAAATAAATACAATTAAAAGGATTCAAAACTAAATTCTGAGTTATCATTACTTGTAAAAGTCCTCATACATATTTTGAATGACGATTTGAATCATTGTTTTGTATTAGCTTCATGCAAAGTGCCATATGTTTTATGCCTGTAAAGTATGATGAGAGCCAATGAACAATAAAACAATATGTGGGTAAAGTAATAGAGGCCGTCGTCGATCGATTGCCCTTGAAAAATGAGATAATAGGAGAGATTTTGCCTTGGAACAGGCCACCAATGGACCTCTAAATGAGTTGTTACAAGAGCTCCTCACTTGCAGTGAGCATGGGATTTATAATTTTCTCAGTAAACATTTGGGATAAAACTAATATTTACATATTTAGGGTTTAAAGAAGTATATGTAAAGAGTTTTTGTCATAAACATGATGTATTAGTACAGCGTATCAATTCTTTCAATAGCTTACAACAGAAGACAAGATTTTTTTTCTTAACAATACAAACATTTCATGATAATGGTTACACTATGCATAACTGAATTGAAGACGTAGACCTCCACTATTATACATTATTTTATTTTTTTAATTTCAAAAGTCTTTATTTCTCCCTGAGCGTTAGAGAACTATTTCGTTTCCAATAGGACAATTTTGTTAAACTTGATAACCGTGAAAGCCCTATAGATACGATACTGTTTTTGGCAGTTTCGTTTTACCCAATTTTGATAATATTAGTAATATTATATAATTCAATGATGATTTTTTTAATCGCATATTTACTAATATATTTCCTTCCACTGTAAATTTATTCGTACTGATGCGTACAAGTAGCTTTAAAACGCCTGGTATTTACATTTGATTTTTTTGTTTACGGAAACATACTTGTGACCTCACCTTGTTTCGTTGCCAAGCCAAGACAAAAACATCATTTTGCGGATTTTCGTTTTATGAAATTTTACCATAAAAATAGATTGAAATAAAAACTGATTTGATTATTTTACTGTAGAGTTTACTGTATCTGAATCTTGGCCTTCGTAAACTGTGGATTTTGATGTCGAAAAGTGAGAATATCCGGCAGTATAAATAAGTTGGTCGTAACTCGGGTCAGCCGTTTTTGTGTATACTGCATTTGCGCTTAAGGTATATATATTGTGATTATACTGGATGACGAGAATAAGTGGTCATGTTAGAATTACAGTTTATTGTGTTGTGGACTACATGCTTTTTTTGTCTTTTCAACGGGCTTTTTAAGCAATGTGGGGTATTTCATTAAAATTTAAATATTATTCTGATTTCCCTTTTGTTATCTTCTCACAGTTTTCAACTCTTATCATCTCAGGTACCACCATTGAATTAAAAATAGAAGCAAAAAACTAAAAATGATAGGCATTTTACTCGACTAGAGGAACAGAAGTTTTGGCGATTTTCGATTCAAACGATCCCTTCACCATCCACTGGAGCAAAACCCAAAAAAACATAAATATCTTGAAACATCTGAACCAATGATTGGTTTCTTTTATTGTATTATTTAGAACAAACTACACACGTCAATGGATAATTGTTGATGTAGGGTGGACACTTTAGAGATCCACATTTGGTAAGAACATCAAAAAACAATTTACTCAGATGACTATCCACACCTCCGATGATATACTCTGGATTGATGTCAACACATACGTAAGCAGAAGCAGCTGCATGATAATTTGCTCCTGAAGACAAGTATCCATGATATTCTTCCCTCCAGCCATTGTAACATGTATTCTTACCGGGAATCATTATAACAGATGTCGATAGAGTAGTTCTGCAAGAAGCGCAAGGGACGTCCTGGGCATGTGCATTCGAGGCAAAAAAGTTGCCGTAAAATTCAGCACCGTACATATGCCCATAGTCGGATCCGCTCGTCTTAACATAGTTTGGATCTGGTGGTAAACATACATATTCAGCAGCAGAGCCTGTTTCATGATAGTTACCACCAGCGGCATACCCTGAGAAAACAAACACGTACACCAAATCAACTCAAAATAACAAATATCCATATGCATTTTTTGACAACGTTAAATGAATGAATGACTCAGGAAAAGTATAATTCAATTAACAAAATGAATCGTTTTAAAAAGTTCAATATTCACTCTTAAATTCAAAGACTGTTTGACATATCTATGACTTTATGGTCAGTTTTCTCCGGAAAGTTACATCATTCTGATGCAATCGTTTATAATTTTCACTCACAAGAGCCGAAATCATCATATGCATTGAAGACCTGTGGGTGACCTTCTGCTGTTGTTTTTTAAATGGTCGGGTTGTTGTCTCTTTTACACATTCCCAATTTCCATTCTCAATTGTATTCGAATGAAGACAGTGTCAATGCAAAATCAATTAATAATCGAAGAGTGTGTAAATTAAACTCATGACATAGATTGAAAATCTTTGTAAGGCTATCTTTGTCTAGGATAGGAAAAATGGTTTTTAATTTAGATTAATTTTAATGTTTCATGAACTGCCATTTAACAGAAATGTAATGCCAGCACTCCTGTGTTAAACTTAGTAGGTGAAATAAGAGAGAAAAATTAAAATGCAAAGGATACACTAAAACAATCGGATTAAATAAATCTGTTTGTTTTATAGTAGTTAAAAGAATATAACACAATGTTGCCTGCTGTACCATTTTTTTTTTTAGATTTGTACCTATCATGTTTGTTTCTTTTGTTCACACTTTGTTGTCAATATAATTCGATTTTATGCGACTGTCATACAAATGAGAGGAAAAGATAGCTATAAAACGAGATTTAAGTCAAAGCATGACAGTTGATTTCCATTCGTGCGATGTGTTTGAGCTTTTGATTTTGCTAGGGACCTTTTTTTTAGTTTTTTCCCAGTGCGTAGTATATTTGTTATTTACCTTTGATATACCAATTTATAAAATAACAACGATATGACAAAAATCAATCTTCAAATATATCATGTAGAAATTAAAGACGGACTTCCATGTTAGGATATATAACTTTAATCATCGATGCCAAAAAAAGAAGCACCTTAGCATTTTGAATATTGCACAGCAGGAGAAAAACTTTATAAAATCATATTTTTTAAATTTTTAACAGCGATATCATAATTGCTTTTTTAAATATTTACCTGAATAAATCAATTCTGTATTATTTGTTGGACACTGCTTTCTTCCCCTTCTTATATATGTCTTTCCAATACCTGAAAAACAATATATATATATATAATATAAATAAAATTAAATTTCGAAATGCTCTTAAAGTCCTTTAATTCTTTACATTTTTCTCCAACCGGTTTCACATCTTTGTGATAATCATGGATGAATGTAACTAACGGCAACGTAACGTCACGATAATAAGTCTGTAACAATGCATTAAAGGGACGTAACCCTTACAAAAGTAACGTCTTATCTGTTAAGCCTTGGCTTGTACTTTTGTATAAACATATTTTCTTTATTAATTCTCATTTCTTCGGTGAATTGGTCGTCACATTGGTAAAATGGGAAAACATAGTATTTGGGTGATTTGTTGCTAGCGCATAAATCCAGGTGTTCACTTACGTTAATCATCCTAATTTCTTTATGTCGGATTTGTTGTCGGTGAACAGTAAATCTTTTCCGTAAAGTGTTTCCTGTTTGTCCAATATAATCTTTTTTACACCCATTACATTTGATGACATAAATTAAATTGCTCGATGCACACGTGAAAGAGTTTTTGATAGTGAAAATATATATCTCCTGATTTAAATTCATATGACTGTCCTTCCATAATATTTTGACAAATACCGCAATTTGAACGTCCGCATTTTTTTACAGAAGGAATTGTATCATCTTTGCTTAATTTCGCGCTGGTGAGTAATTTCTTCAAGGATTTTGACTGTCTTTTACTCTTAATAATTTTCTGTGTAGCAAGGGCTCTTTTCATTCTTTGATCTTTCATCAAAGTTGGTACATTATGATATATTATGGTATGCGCCTCTGTATTTCTAGGGTTATACGATGAGACATATGGTAAAATTTGATTCGTATCAATTACTGTGTTTTTCGGTCTTCTTAGTTCTTGAATATTTATAGCCTTTGCACGTTTTATTACATTATTAATCAAAGTTTTTGGATATTGTCTCTCTAATAGTATTTCGTTAAGTTCTTCGAGTCTTTTATTTCTCAATTCAATACTGGAGACAATAGTACATATTTTTCTCGCCAAATTGAACGGTATGTTTATTCTTGTGTGTTTTGGGTGACAAGAATTGAAAAGTAAGTATTGTTTAGAGTCTGTCGGTTTAAAGTAAATATCGGTTTCAATTTCTGTATCTTTTTTTATTATCAAGATATCTAGAAATGGTAATTGTTTATCGCTAAATTCCATAGTGAACTGAATACTTTTGTTGATATCATTGATTAAATTTCTAAATTCATTTAATTTTCTAAAATAGAAGTCCACAATATAAAACAGTCACTAAATTGGCATAGGTTGGGGCAACTTTTGTTCCCATGGCTGTACCAGATATCTGTCTGTAAGATTCCCCGTTGAAATTGAAGTAGTTATTTTGAAGAATAAATTTAATTCCTTCAATAATGAATTTCTTCTCTATCCGATTAGGTACTTCGGATGGAAATTTTTCAAGCCAAAATTCGATAGCTGTTAATCCATATTCATGTGTTATGGTGGTATACAGGTTTGTTAAATTTGCACCTTTTAAAACAAATGTGCAGAATTTATCTTTGTTTCGAAAAAAGAAATACTCGGCATGAGTAACATTCTATCCTGTCCAGTAATATAGAAAAAAAATTCACATAAAATTCCATTGCATATAAGAAAATAACCATCAGTGGAAGTTAACCAATCAAATGTCTCTCTTGATTTAACCTGTGTACAAGATTTAGTTACCATGTAACCTCAAATGTACAAAATAGTCTATAGAAACCCCAAATAAAAAAATAATGGAGCTTTGAAATACACAAGGCATATGTTTATGACACATAAATGTTTAACTGCAATAACATGTAGGATTAATTACATACAACTGTCAAATTCAAGGGAATATTTTTTTCGACCTATTTTCGTATACAACCGGATGTGACGTACCATGATTTGTTGGTATGACATCTTGACTATGGTACCCTTTTGATGCATTATAGAATTAGAACAAAATGGAGAAATTTATTCAGTCAATTGTGTCATGGTTGAACATGTGTCTACCTTCTCTTCTGGAGAACCTGAGATCAAATAATGATGTGTTTGGTGAAAGCTATGTTATATTGCAAATAACCGATTTGTAGCAAAAACAATCCACTTTTAAGATAAATTGACATCCAAACAAATCATCCATGATGAATTTAATGCAATAGTTCAATGTTAACGGTCAACATTGTGAACATTATATTGCATTTCCTTTACTATATTGATTTATTAATTTCCTGTTTATTTTAGACACAGACACACATTCCGTATCATTGGCACTTTATCGTTCCTTGTGTAATAACATAGTTGAAAAGAGAATCATGTTAAAACAATCAGACAACTGAATAATGTCAGGGGTGATGTGATGAGTACCAATAGTATTTCCACTATCACTAGTGGAAGTTTGGAGAAGGGCTCGGAATGAGAGGTAGTGATTTTGATATGATATATATATAAAAGAATATGGAGGTTTATGAAAAAGAAAACAAAGAATTTAACAAAAATGTTATATATTATAATTGGAAACGGACGATGTAAAATCTGGTTCGTGAGTGACTGACAAAGTCTTTCTCTTTGTTTTTTAAAACGAAAAACGAAGCCCAACCGAAATTCCATATTTCTGGTAACGTCCTGCATTCACTTGCAATGTAACAGATTTATAGAATAACTAATCGAAGAATTAAAATAGAGAAAAATATTCAACGAGTGACCGAACAACACATTGACGCAAGAATGCGCGTAGCGCATGAGTTAAATATCAGTGTTGTTCGGTCACCAGTTGAATATTTTTCGATAATTGAATTCTTTAATTAGTTATTCTTTTTATTACATCGGCAAATGGCTTTTTTTAAAGAAATTAATGTAAAACATGTAAGGAACTATATTTGTTTTCTACGCATTCACAATTTGTTTTGATCCGCCGTTATCGACGTCTTGACAACGCCTATTGTTGTATGACGTCAGAGAGTGAAATACCCACGTTTATTTCACATATGAAATTATCTGTTTTTATTTAACTGGGAAATCAATGTAATTCATTGTAACCAATGTAATAAAACAATTTATTGGCCTTGAGTAAAAGAAAACGTGTGATAACTTAAGAGTACAAATGTAACACATAGTCTATAAAAGAGGGACAAATGATATCAGATGGACAGTCAAACTCATAAATCGAAAATAAACTGACAACGCCATGGCTTAAAATGAAACAGACAAACAGACAAAGAATAGTGATATAAGTTTGATATAAATCAAGCATTAATAGTTCAAGAAAAATAATCAACACCAAATAGACTGCTTTGTTGTCACGATGAATGTTGATGTGGTTATCAAATATTTCTGATGACACAATTAAACCGAAATTGCAGCAGTATTGCCTTATTTTTTTATTTTTTTTTCCTTTTTACTTTAAACGTTGTTTTTGTTTTTTCCTTTTTTTTTCTTTAAACAGCTTAAACACACTTGTTTTAAAGGAAGATTGTGAAAACATAGAAACACCAGTTACTGATTATATCTTTGAATAACGTTCGAAACCCTGTGTGATATATTGATATTTGAAAGAGGCAACGATCTATTTGGCTGCTCATATGGAAATGTTTAAAAATAAAACCGTTAATGAACCAGCCAATGTTGCGTAGTTGCTTCAAATGATTTATTATTTGAAATAACTATACAAAAATATCGACTCTTATTAATTATTCAAATGCTGCCTTCATTGAATACTGTAAGTATTATTTCACTGATGATCAAATTCCGATGTTGTGCGCATATCTTCCCTCCTGCTACGGCTCGCGTAATCTGTTGTTACTTCTATATATTTCATATTTTAAGTGAACATCACAAATTGTTTCTTTTTTATGCTATATTTATATTTATGGATCCATACGATGTGTGTTTAACCAAACTAGCTAAGGACATTTTTACCACATGGTAGATTGTGGTTTGTCATTATGTCGTCTAATCTTTTAATTACCAAACGTGACTTATTCCCGATTGTGACTGTTTTGCTGAGTGTGAATTCGCATTACTATAAGACGTGTTACAGTACTTGTCTATCCCAAACTCATGTATTTAGTTTTATTAAATGTTTAATATTATATTTGTAATTCTCATCGGATTTTGTCAAATGTGTTGACGTCTTTTCTATTATATTTATGTGTTATGGAAACAAAAATTAATCACCGCCGTCATTTATTAGATTTAATTTTGGTCAACATAATCTGTACGATAATTTAAGTTTGAAGCTGGATTCATAACAAACTGCACATATACATATTATAGTTAATTGCTATTAATAAGTATTGCAATATGCATTGTGTTTAAATGCAATATCAGTATTTAGTTCTATTTTAATCTTTAATCAATCCTAATTCTATCTTACTTTTGAGATAGTTTTTCTTATGTGACGTAATTTTTCTGCTGTTTCAGAAATTTCATATGTTCAAATTTTTAATGCCTTTTCACCATCGTATGTGACGTAATTTTTAATGCCTTTTCACCGTCGTATGTGACGTCATTTTCATAATTTACTGCGTTGAGGCCTGGACTGAGTCGGGTGTGTCTATTCTGTGTTGGTCATTCATTATGTATTCGTGTTTGTTTTATGTAATGAGTTAATACTTCAGTTTCATTATGTATATCTGTTATATTCATTTGATAAAATTTACTGTTTGCAATAGCATTAATTGTTCTAAATAATTAGAATGTTCTTATCCCAAGCATACAAACTTAGCCGTATTTGACACAACCTTTTTCAACTTTTGATCTTCAGTGCTGTACAACTTTGTACCTTTTTTTTCGCTTTCGATCTTTTATATCTGGGCGTCACTGGTGAGTCTTGTGTAGACGAGGCGCTTTTGTGGCGTATTAAATTTGAAACCTGATGCTTTTTGTTATTCATTAATCATGTGTTTCTTTGTCTAATACGTTTTCCTATTTATTTGTATTGTAGTTGTCATTATGTTGTCATTTCTATGTTATATTTAACATTGCCATTAAAGTGCGAGGTTTGGCATGCCACAAAACCAGGTTCAACCCACCATTTTTTCCTTTAAAAATGTCCTGTACCAAGTCAGGAATATGGCCATTGTTATATTATAGTTCGTTTCTGTGTGTGTTACAATTTAACGTTGCGTCGTTTGTTTTCTCTTATTTTTGAGTGTAAATTGACATTGCGATAAGACGTGTCACGGTACTTGTCTATCCCAAATTCATGTATTTGGTTTTGATGTTATATTTGTTATTCTCGTGGGATTTTGTCTGATGTTTGGTCCGTTTCTGTGTGTGTTAGTTACATTGTAGTGTTGTGTCGTTGTTCTCCTCTTATATTTATGCGTTTCCGTCAGTTTTAGTTTGTTACCCTGATTTTGTTTTTTGTCCATGGATTTATGAGTTTGAACAGCGGTATACTACTGTTGCCTTTATTTATGTGTAAAACTCATCAGTTTAATTACATTTGATGAATTAGACGCATCGCTGTTCAAGAAGAGTCATGCAATATATCCCAACAAATACAGAATACTTAAGTAAAGATGATCTTGTAGTAGACAGGAAATGGATCTGGACAGTTGAAACTGTAACATGTGTAAGGTTCTTTTCTAAACCGATTCTATACACAGCAAATATACTCGTCATAGATATAAGAATTACAATTTTGTATTTGCTTTCGTCTACAAAAGCCAAATAAAGAACGAAGTTTCAGAGCATAGAAGACCAAATATTCCTAAAAGGTCTGCCAAATACAACTTAGGTAGAGCTCACATAAAAAGTCAAGCAAACATTTTAACAGACATATCGTAAAGGATTTCGCATATATATGAATATTACAAATTTTCCTCAAATCAACTGAAATGTTGTTCATACAGATAAATAGATTTAATAAAATGTAATATGAGTGCTCATGAAACAATTCTCCATCAAAGTCACAATTTGTAAAGTAAACCATTACAAGTCAAATTAGGTATTCAACACGGAACCTATATAAGTGTAAATTAGGACTGAATCTTACATTAAGTGATGATGTTCTAAAGGTATTCAATTGCTTACCTTCTAATCAGGAGCGTTGTTCGGCCGCAAAAATATACCACACCACATTCTATATATGCCTGTCTCAAGTCAGGAGCTAGAGTAATTCAGTTGGTGTAGTTGCACTGTTGGTGTTTGTCATAATTGTGTTTTCGTTCGTGTTTTTGTACAGACATCAGGCCATTATGTTTTCTCGTTTGAATATTGTTTTCCATATGTCATGTAAGTGCCTTTCATAACTGACTAAGCTGTATTGATTTAACTTATTGTTGAAGGCCGTACTGTGACCTATACGTATATTTGTAAAGACTGTCTCCAGATATCAAGCTATTTAAAAAACCGTTATAAGTTAACAGTTTAATTCAAAAGAACTAAAAAAAAAAAATCTGAAGGGTATGTGAATATAAGCTATTGAAGATTTGGCGGGAAATAAATCTATCTAGAATTTTGATATTAACATAGGTCCCTTTTTTTCTTCCAAAAAACTTAGAACAATATCAAAGATTTTCAAAACGGGAACAATTTGTAACTACACTTCATGGATAAAACCAGAGGATTCCAAATAACTAGTAAAAATAAGTCTAAAAAAACAAGAGAAGCGGACGTCCTAGTATAGAGCAATCTGTTATATGGTCTCTGGTAAAATGTTGTCCCGTTGGCAATTATAACACATCTTCTAATTTTATACAACCAAATTGAATTGGATGATCTGACAGACAATAAAAGGCAATACAACGTCTTTGGGGGGAGGGGGAGATTGTTTTCAAGAACATGAAACCAGTTGTCTATTAAGAGAACGAAGAAAATGGTATGAAATATTAACCTGTTATTTGTAACATTCACATGTGTTACTAAGTATTATTTTCATAATCAATAGCTAACATGGAAATGTCAATTTTAACAATACAATAGCACGCAATTTGTCAATTAAATAAATTTGTATTGTTTTTTTTTTCTTCCATAAAAAAATGATATATCTGTTGTTGTGGTTGGAAGTACACATGAAAAAAAATATGATGATGATTATTTACATCATGTTTTTTTGTATTTTTCAGGTTGTAAAATCTGAAAAGCAGAGTTCAGCTAATGACAAACATTTTACAGTAACAGTAAACATGCCGAAGACTTTACCTATATTTGGATATGTTTTGCACCAAAACTATGATCCTTTGAATAATGCAGACTGGACACGATTGACGGAACGGATAAGCAAGAAGCAACGAAAACTATACAACAAAATGGAAGAAGTATTGTCTAAAAATAAGGCAATTGAAGCAAAAGTGCTGAACACATTTAAAAGTATTGAGAGAAGAATGCAAACCATAGAAAAGAAAACGTTTAAAATAAACCAGCTACAAAAGACAAGCCAAAATGCAACCAAGGTCATTGCAAATGTTGCATCGAGTTTGGATGAAGTGAAATTGAAAATCAACGACCTGCAAGTTAGAATAGCAGAAGGTATTTAGACACAAAGTAAAAAAAAGGCTTAAAATAATTCATTTTTTGTATCGTTAATTATAATATATTTTTAAATACATGTTTGTGTGCATCGAATTATTGAGTTAATACCCTTTCTACTTATTTTGATATCTTATTTCTGATGTTGTTTTATTAAACTGTTACGCAACTGTTACGGATTAGAAAACAGATTGAGCCTATGAGAACACCCCGCCCTATTTTATATGTACCTGTCCTAAGCTAGGAGCCTGTAATTGAACTTTTGTTGGTTTTTGCTGTTCATCATATTTCTGTTTTATTCAATGATTCGTACAGTTTGTTTTTGTGTTGTTTTATAACTGCACTCTCAATGGATCATGCGAGTTGGGGTCGTGTCCTTGCTTACATGTTTAACCTTTATGACAGTCTGTTTTCATTGTCTTAAAAGAACGAAATATATAGTGTTATTTTCATTTACGAATTATATATAACGAAAACATATTGTCAACATGTTTTTAAAATATGTGCGTAGATATTTGTTAAGAAAGTTTATATTAAACATTTTAAAGAGTTATTAATAGCATTATTATTACAATAATGGCACATTTATCGAGATTTACGAGCAAATGTAAAATTTTCTTTCTTTTTAAGAATATGTAGGATGTTTCCAGGACAATTCTTCGGACAGGCATTTACGACACAAGATACAACATTTTGGTAACAAAATAACACTTGCTTTATGCAAAAGACACTGTAAAGGTTACAAGTTCACGGGGCTACAGGTAAGTGAATATTAAGATAAAATAAATAGATAGATGTGGTATAATTGCCAATGAGGCCACCTTCCACTTGAAACCAAATAATTAGAAGTTTACAACTATAGGTCACCGTACGGTCTTCAACAATGCACAAAAACACATACCTAATAGTAAGTAATCGAAGGCTCTACGACACTTGTCAATGATTTTCAAAAGAGTACAACAACGTCCTGATTTATTTATAAAACAATAAACGAAAAAATAAATATGATTTATAGCAACACAGAACAACAACTGCATTATAGGCCTCTTATATGACAAGAGATACAACATAACTTGACTTGAATGAAGTTACAATAATATATGTTCGTTAAAAAAGGGGGACGAAAGATACCAAAGGGACAGTCAAACTCATTAATCTGTGGAAGGTTCCTCGAACCAGCTCTACTTTTTTAAATAAAACATGAGCATTTTTTGGGTATCTGTCTTACAAACCTTGGTCAATAATCATTAAACCGAATACCTAAAAGGTCACTTTGTATTCATAGGTAGGTAGCTATTGTCTGTGTGGAAATGATGTTAACAGTGAGAAGGCTTACCATCAACGATTACCCGAATCCAGTTGCAGCATGAAATGTGAAGGTGAACCTACTAGGACCTGTGGTCACGCCGGGATAAATTCCATATATAGAGGTAAGCTATCCGAAAAAGGTACATTGATAAAGGTCGAGGTACGAAAAACAAGGCATGGGCCAAAACATGTGACAAATCCTATTTATTATACCTCTACCTTTAAAGAGTAAACATAAAAGCCCTTTATATTTAAAAATTCAAGAATAATTTCAACTGTTAGAAATTTAATAAAGATGAATTACTAGATCAACACGGTGCCAATATTCAGATAGTATTTTATGCCATAAATATTATACTAATATGCATTGTTATGTACTACATTAGGGACCATGTGATAATCGTGCATGAAAATGTATGTGTGGTTGTGTTGTTTCTTTGATGTCATTGATAACTGATAAGACAAGAGGATGTGACATGATCGCCAATGTAATAAGATGACTCTCCAAAAACGCGGTGAGCAAAACTAATACTGTAAAGTCACCTATAAGATGTCCCGATATGACTAATATAAAACAATTCAAACGACTAAACTAACAGTCTGATTTATGTTCCAAAAATAAAATCAATATGATAAGCAGCAACACACGACAACCACTGAGTTACAGGCTCTTGTATTTGGGACAGGCAAATAAAGATTATGGCGGGGTAAAACATGCTTACACTCCGCTGTTTTCAGTTTCTGTAAGGCATGTGTAATTGGTAGGTGAAGGACAATCATGATTATTCCTTGTATGTTTTGCCACAATTGATAATGCCACATAATATATTCCAGTAACAACATAATATTCTTAAGAAGTTTAAATTGTTCATGTTTTATAATGATGATTAACATATTTTTTTCTAACCGTTTTTTTTTCTTTATTTGTAGTATGAAGCAGAGGGAAATGACTGTTTTAGAAAAAAATCTCAAATAAAGTAAATTGATGACTTCACTTAGAGTTTCATAATGTTTATTGACTTTACCGAGCGACAAAGATCTAACCGATGAAGGCATAATCTTACCCGTGACAAACGATAAATAATTTTACCAATTACAGTTTATCTGGCCACAAATATCAATTCGCAAAAATAGAATATTAACTGATTACATACTTGAAACCTAATTTTGACTTATATCCAATCTTTAGAAATTTATCTGTGACGTTACCCTTTTCGGCGTTGATACATTCGTGTGACGAACACTTGGTTCGTAATTATATTAAGCTGTTTTGTATTCTGTCCTCAATTGATTTTAGTTATTCGTTTTTTTTTTCTGTGGTTAACATGTCGAAATGTACTATCATATTATTTATTCGTGTTTTTCTCTGCCTTGGGTTTTCTTGCATTTATTTATATTGTATTGACGTCATATAATGTCTTTTTAGCTGTTTATTTAACATTGACATAAAGTGCGGAGCTTTGCTTCTAACAAAACCAGGTTCAACCCGCATTTGTTCTTAAATTGGCCTGAACCAAGGCATGTGTATAGCAGTTATTATCTAATAGTTCGTTTCTATATATGTTGCATTGTCGTCTGTTTTTGTTGCAATTCAGTGCTTTGCTATTTCGTTGTTTTACTCTTATAGTTGATGTGTTTCCCTCGGTTTTAGTTTGTAACCCGGATTTGTTTTCTCTCAATCGATTAATAACATTTAAACAGCGTTATACTACTGTTGCCTATATTTACTGTTAGACAAAGTAACTACGAAGTCAGCATGATAAGAAGTGTATGTGAACAACATTGACGTCATTTCAACAGTTATACAGCACTCTGACTCATTATGATATATATGAAGTACTAGCAGTCTTAGTAGGAAAGAATTATAAAACATAAACCTAAAAATGTTGACAGATTTTTATAAGATTTTGATAGAATCTTATTAACATAACATGCACATTTTTGTTCTATTTCTTCATCCGAATGATTTTGAGGGTTACGTTCATTTCATTATATATTTGAATCGTCTTTTGCTCCCCGTTTTATGGACTTTCAAATACTTTAACTTTAAAACCACACTAATTCATGAATAGTGCATCTGGTGAACTATGAAATATAAAAGCACACATTTAACAAAAATACTTTATTTATTTAGAACAAACAACACATGTCAGCGGGTAATTGTCTTTGTAAGGTGGTCATTTTAGAGATCCGCATTTGATAAGAACAGGCAAAACAATTTACCATAGTGCTGGCTAACGCCACCAATGATATACTCTGGGTTTATGTCAATACACAATGATACATACGTTAGCAGAAGCAGCTGCATGACTAGATACTCCTGATGCCAAGTATACTTTGTACTTTTCCTTTCAGCCACTGTTACATGTATTCTAACCAGGAATTATTTCGACAGAGGTTGAGAGATGAGATCTACAGTAAGCACAAGGGACGTCCTGTGCGTGAGAATTGGAGGCAAAGAAATTGCTGAATACTTCTGCTCCATACATACGACCTTCGTCTGGTCCGCTAGTCTTTTCATAATTTAGATCTGGTGGTAAACATACGTATTTAGCAGCTGAGCCTGCTTGAGAATAGTGACCACCACGTGCACCGGCAAAGCCTGTGAAAAAAAATCATATATTGCTCATTTATCAATATGATATCGTTAAAATCAATAAATCGTCGTCATTGTTCTTTTTTATACATGTAACCGCATTATACAATAAAAAAACCCGAAGCATTTACCATTCAATTTAAAGTTTTATGTACCCAAAATTTACGGCATTGACAGAAGTGATATGCAATGAACCTAAATGATATAACTGGTCAAGGCTGGTGACCTGGCTCACTACTCGGGAGGAACCTAAATGATATAACTGGTCAAGGCTGGTGTCCTGGCTCACTACTCGGGAGGAATCTAAATGATATAACTGGTCAAGTCTGGGGTCCTGGTTCACTACTCGAGAGCAGTACAGACATGGTAAAAGTTGGTCCGGGATGCTAAGCTTCAAATGATTAGGTAACGGGATAGAGGCAGGTTCTCACCCATTTGACGAATTGTAAATTAGAGCAAAACAGATAAACGAGCAGTAAACATATTAAATGAAAGATTATGGTGAAAGTTAAAAAATCTAAGATTGTTTATATTTGAACACATGTTAATCAACTTAAAACTTGTTAATGGAAGTTATGGTTATTTTTTAGTTTTTGAGCCAGTCATTTGACTATGGATTTTCCGTTTTGAATTTTCCTCAAGTTCGGTATTTTTGTTATTTTACTTTTAAACGATTGCAAACCATTTTTTACAAATGATAGTTACGTTATGAATCACTCTGAAAAAGTTAAACAATTGTAGATTTATAAAGGGATTAGTTATTGATTTCTTTCTTTTTTGATAAAGAAATTCAATGTTGATTGTGCTTCTGAGACGCATATGTCCATGAAAATCGGAAAAAAAACGAAAATGTCTAACATTGGGATTGAGACAATTTCTTTTTTCAAGTCGTGACACTTCTTCATCTATAATACTAAAATAACGAGGTCCAATTTATCAGTCGTCATGGGGTAAAAATGACAAATCAAAGAATTCAACTTTATATAAAGCTAATATAGGACAATGGTGTTGATTAAAAATTACACCACTCCAGACCCTTTTGTTTTCCACATAATTAATATTGCCAATAATTAACAAGTTCCGGGTCGAATCCGATACCGATACCAATAGTATATTCCATTGCCTAATGACCTTATCTGCATGTTCCGCATCTGACAGGCGCACCACCAAACGGTGTATTTAGGATTTTGCTATATACACGGGTCATAATCACGGAGTTGACACTACTAAATTTAATCATTGTCACATTGTTCCCTATTGTAGTATTTTAACGTATAGGTAAAGTTTCAATTTACTAGACGTAAAACAGCGAATTAAAGGATACAACTTTATTTATAACTAATCATATGATAGAAAAATGCTGTTGATTAAAATATACTTCATCCCAGGCCCTTTTATTTTCCAAAACATTATGTTCCAGTGCATCTTAATGACATAATCAGATGGCAATACCAATACTAAATATAAGGCTTACGCATAGTTCTATACTTTAATTCAGTCACGGGCCCACGATATCACAGGTGTGTTCTAGTAGCGTGTAATTGATTAAGTTGACGTCTGTTAATATTTACGAGTATATATCAACTATGTATTATTATTTGGACATTGCTTTTATTGAAATGACAAATTATAAGAGTATTAATCATTTAAATGTTATGATCTCTATCTAATGTTCTGTTTTCATCACTTTTCTTCTCTAGATATTCATCAAAATAATCATTAAACAATTAATGCTGGTCTATGAAGTTTGACCAAAATAGCGCTATTTTCGGTTTGCGGGGCTACATAAAATTTCTTATCATAGCTATCTTTTGAGTACAACTTGAATTCATTTTCAGAAACAATACAAATTCTGTGGGTTTTTTTATGTGTCAAATTTGTAGTGATAAGATAATTCAAGATAAGGTGATGCAGATAAAACTTGCACATATAATTTTTTTCAACCCGTGTAGATGAGAATTTAAAACGCAATATATGTACTTGTTTACCGCCGTTTTATTGGTTTCTTTTCCTTTTCTTTTTCATTTTTCAAAAAATATACACTCGGTTATGTTTGTATAATTCTGAATAATTCTAAAAATCTTCTATAAAAAGGCTCCATTTTTCTCCAATTGAACACAAACACACACACACACACACACACACACACACACACACACACACACACACACACACACACACAGAACTCTCACGTGTTTATTACTTGATGGATTGTAAAACCAAAACTTTTTTTAGAAAGATCTTTAATGATTTTAACCGTTATACAAATTTTGTTTCAATAAAAGAAACAAATAACAAACACATTAATTTCTGAATAAAACATCCTTAATTCTACCTGATTTTAAGTTAAAAACATAAGATTTTCATAATTCATCATTTTAACATGATGATTTTTCTTCAGCCAGTTAGGTAATAAAGGTATATGAAAGGCATTTTTAGCGATGAAAGGTATAACAAATGTTTACAAAATAAATTGATAACGTATGGTTTTGTGCTTTTTTCCTGAAAAGGAAATGAGGAACAGTAATTAGCATGCTTACTTTTTTATATTAAAAAAGAGCTAGTTTTATTTAAGATGAAAAAAAAAAACACAGAACTGTTCAAATAAGTGTACGTAACGACTTTATACTGCAATATCAGTTGAATTTGACATATGCTGATCAAATATGGGTCAATATTCATAATGGACCTTGACATGAAGAACTAAGGCCGTGTTCACATTGACCTAAATTCGGTGTTGTGTAAGGGTAACTCACACGTAAACTAAACACAATTGCGTTCCCATTGATAAAACTCAGTGTTTACATGTAGTTTAAATCATGTTTTATCTACACACAGTCGATAGTCAATGTAGGCCTTGTGTAGGTTAAGTGTACACAAAAGTAGACATTTAGGACATTAGTTTTACCGTGTATATATTTAAGGAGGAAACTATTTTTGAGTAAAATTGATATTTTTGATAATTATTAGAATAGTTCTTTACAGAAATTGTTGTCTAAATTTTACAGATTTTTTTTCTTGTTTAAAAAAATTAACGTACTTTATTAACCCCTGATCAAGACTCAAAGCAGCATCATTGCCGAACCCATAAGGCAGCAACCAATTGATTTTCGAGGGGGGGCCTATTATATTTGAGTATAAAACATAAAGGCAGGGGTGGGCTATGGATTTTGTTTTGGAAAAAAAAAATGTTTCCAGTTTTTGGCCCTGAAAAAAAATTTGTTTGTTTCACCCGCAGCTTCCACTATATATAATGCTAAAATTGATTTCGACTTTTCACCAAAATTTGTCCTAAAAAAAATCTATAGCCCAAGCCCCCCCCCCCCTCCCTCCCCAAAGAAAATGAAATAAATAGTTGTTGTCTAATTCATTTGAAAAGGTCTTCCGAATCGACTTGACGTACACAAAAATATTCGCCACTGGTCTTTATTCAAACAACGATTCACGCATAAATGCATGACTAAAAAAAATGTGAGGTAAATGATATGTTTGTTTAGTATCTCAGATCTGTTAAATAACACTTAAAATTAAAAAAAAACGTTATCCTATTCCTTTACCAAATACTCCTTGGAGAAGAAATACCATTTGAAACAAACAGAAAAGATAAAAATGTAGTGATCCCTAATATCTCAATCCTTTTTTTCGGCTGTAAGCATGCTGCTGCAGCTAACGTTTTCTAATGCGTAATCGAGACATATCTAGTATATTCAAACTACTGCAAATTATTAAAATGGCTTTCATAAAGTAGCAACCACTTAACTTCAAAAAAGGGGGAGGGTTATTTTTTTTTTATATGAGTCAGATTATTTTTCGCGCATTCGTTTTTATTCCGTTTTTATTTCGATGCTGGTGATCAAATACTTCTTTTTCAATATTTAACACTTTAATGTATGGGGAAACTCTTGATTCAGAATATTTTTTTTATCATCTGTATGACCAGATATTTTTTTTGGATCAAATTGGGGATCGGAATATTTCCATCCCCCTTTTTGAAGTCAAATGGTCGTTCCCTTACTGCTAGAAAAGTTGTCCGAAAACTTTGAATCCGGTTCTACGTAATGAACATTTAAATGACACATAGTTTACAAGTGTGAACAGATCTTATGTACAGGTAATTAAACAAGGTGTATAGATGTGAACAAATTTAATGTGAAACCAGTGTCCATTACATTAAACTAATTGTAAACATGTTTACTGTACACGGCGTGTGGTGTGAACACGGCCTTAGATTACATAAGTTTGTAACACAATCGTGGTACTGTGATTTTAAAAATGAACATAATTGAGCAATAAGAACTAGTTTAAAGATCTAATTTGAAGATTAATTAATAAGGAGAGTCACATTTTTCACCATCTTTCGGGGTGCGGCAGTTTGTGAAAAAACGAATCTCATTTGCCACCCCGATTATTTTACAAGACATGCATAAATGTCCCAGCTTCGATATGAGCCATCATACATATTCAAGTCAAGAATATGGACTGAGCAACAGATTAAAATGTTACCGTCACCGCCTACAGAAAATTAATTCAGAATCATGACCCAAATAAGACAAAAGCTTTACAACAACTTAAACAAATATCTATTCTTAACAATTGATGTAAGAAAAGAGATGATATTTTCTAAATGAATATTCTTGAATATGTACCACTAGTAACCCGAATTTAACTTGATCGGACAAAAACGCATTAACGCTGTTTAAATGAGATTAATCGTCATTTGATAAAGATTGACAAAAATTAAAAATCATTTTTAATTTATTTCAATGCATATCAAATCATTTTAATGCCAGTCAAATAGATTCGCTTGCAGTCGTTCAATTTAATTCAAGTTGGCGGTAAGTTACGTCAAACAAATAGGCCACGCCCCCGTTAAACTATTTCAAACTGGTATTAATTCGTTTTAAACCGTGTTGAGACCCGAGCTTTTAACAGGTAAATCACTCAAGCGAAACAACATCGATGTATCTTTCGTTTATTTGTTTCAAACTTTATCGACTTAAAAATATAAATGCGTGTATTCTTATTAAAGTCATATACTTATCACAATTTAAACAAATGAATGATCAATACACGTAACATATAAGGAATTTAAATAAAAAAATAAAATATTGATGCACGGTTTAAAAATTTAAAACTTGTGAATCTGTTAAAAATAAAATAGTTAGATGTTTAACATACTTTTAATTTGCCCAAATGCAGTAGATCTTTATCTCACATATTCGTTTCAAAACTTGCTGAGTGCTATGAAAACTTGTGACATATGTCAGTAATGTATGGTCCATTGCAATGACTTACGAAACTTTAGGTATTCCTGTATATTTCCGTTTCTCTTTTTCTGTCTTACTATAGTGTACTCGTAAATCAAATATAGACACGGAATTAAAGTTACTTACAAAAATTATTTATTTTTCACATAGTTTAAATCGATGTATCTTATATTTTCGGTCAACAACAAATATTCCCTAGCTGTATATTGATATATGAAATAGCTTGTAATAAAAGCAATGTTGTGTTAAATAATAAAATTAATGAAGATAATGTTGACATTTGTTGAATTTAATAAACAGTTAAGTTTTGCACAACTTTGTAAATGAAGGAACAGCTCAATAAACTTTTAAAACTGTGTTTCAAATTGTAATATCGGTCACTGACGCGAAACAGGGGTTCATTGTGGAAAAGCAGCACAATACGAAAAATGTGAATTGTGGTTCCGATTCTGTAAAGGGATTATTGTGCTGTCATGCACCGTGACGTACAAAAAGTCTTGCTTTAAATGAACATATATTCTGTTTATATGAGATAAATTTTAGTCTGCGATAACGATGGGTTGGTTGATTTAAGTTTTACGACCTTGACTTGCTCTAAGTCGACATTATCTTACGTCTTATGCATTTAAAAAAACCGTATATTTACGTTTAGAGCATTTAATATAAGTCTACCTACCAAATTAAAATCAACATAAACATTATTAAAATAAACAAGAATGGAAAAGAAACAATTATGCATTGTTGCTCTGATATAATTTTTATTAACTATATTTGAGCGGTAATGTCTTAATAAATACTGATTGTCGTATACATAAAATATTTCATCTAGGTGCTTTCGTTGAAGTTCGCGTTACATATCAAAGGGAATTTCATTGGTTGAAACGTTTGCAAACTTTCAATCCAGGTGTTCTCATCGAGGTCCGCGTTCATGTTTCAATTCAATACACAATATTTCATCTAGGTGCTTTCGTTGAAGTTCGCGTTACATAGTAAAATGAATTTCATTGGTCGGAATATTTGCAAACTTTCAATCCAGGTGTTCTCATCGAGGTCTGCGTTCGTGTTTCAATTCAATACACAACATGAAGTCCAATATGGTAAAAAAAAGAATTTTAAACTCTACGATGTCCGAGTAAATAAATAGAATTTAGAAAATAAAACACTTTTACGATTCTTCCAACACAATAAACTTCCAACACAACAAATATACTATCCTTTTCGCCGATGAATAATTATTACTATAATATAAGAACTAGGATTTGTATACTATTCAATCTGGGAACAGTATACCTAACAATATATATGTTTCTGATTTGATTTATTCCTCGAGAAAATAAATGTCATTTATTCACTTAAATCAATAATAATTGATCAACTTGAACTTTGAAAAAGTTACATTAATATATCTTTTCGCATCCTTTAATTTAAGGTAATTAAATCCGAAAAACTAAATAAAATTAATTGTATTATTTAATTTAGTTTCTTTATTTCTTATAAAACCAAGTGAACGGTAAAAAGAAAGATATTTTTACATATAATATTAACATACAGATTTTGCGTATGACCAGTTTGCACAGAGCGAGCAACAAGAATGAGAGATTGGTGATCAGCCTGGAGAACATACTTTTATGTATATATAATTCAAATTTATTTACACAAATTTTTCAAAACACAATATTTTTTGAAATAAATAAAGTGCCCAATTTCGAAACATTTTCTCGGCTTACATAGTTAGGTTTAAGAAAAGGTCTTCTACTTTCTGTTAGAGTTGTGCAGTTTAGAATATAGTGAAATACATCAACCTATCTCTTGAGAGTTACAAAGTACACAGTACCTTTCCTGTCTCATAATTCTACGCCATCTACCGGTTGCTATAGGTAACCGATGATTTCCAGTTCTAAACATATACAACGTTATCTTATCTTTATAACGTAATAAGTCTAAATATTCTGCAAATTCAAAGATTTCTTTAAACAGTTTTTAACATAATACTTTTGGAGAATATTCTATTTCTGATTTCCAAGTCTGCTGAAATTGGTAAAAAAAATCTCTGTTTAATGCTCAACTTTAACCCTTTTGGATTAAAACTATAGTTACTCTGATTTAACCAAATATTTTAAAATACATATTTATTCAAGATATTTTTTATACAAATCAACCAATCGAAAGTAAATCCACCATCTACGTTGAGTTTATAAATATATCTATACAATTTACTATCGGAACTGTTTACAATGTTAGACCAAAAAGATACCATACGGTGTTCCACATATACTGACATAGAATAAGCGCCTAGCTCTCCATAAACCATAAAGCTTGGGGTTGATTTTTTTCAAGTTTAAGAAAAGTTTACAAAACTTGAAATGCACTTTCTATTGCATCAATAAAACTAAATCTTCAAATTTCACAGCCATATAGGTTGCATTTCTGTAAATATTGACAATGCAATTTCCCATAGGAACTCCTTTTACAGCTAAAACTGTACCACTTTTACTATGAAGTTTTGAAAAAAATCTTATCCTAGAATTGAAAGTTCATTTGCACCACAATTTTTTTCAAAGGTCAAAAAATAGGGCTGTGCGGCATATTTTCAACGTTTATATGCCCCGAACTTCTCAGAGTTGAAACTTACACTAATTTTCTTAACTACCCCTACCTCGAATGAAAGGTTACCACAGATTTCAATGTAAACAATATGCACGTGTTTATTTACTGGTAACATTCCCCAGTTCTGTCTCTGCGATATGGAACACAGAGAGCATAACTGGGAACCAGTATGTAAACAAAATTAATTTTCTATGAATATTCTATTTCTCCCCAAAAGAGGCGTGTTGTCAGAAACAGCTGTATTTACAAAGTGCAACCTATACAGACATTTATTCAAATAGAAAACTCTCTAAAATCAGTTTTTCTCACATTATGACTCATTTATCAGAATTATAGTCTTAAAGAAATCACTGTGTATACTCTAAGTTTTTCTTTACTATACATTTTATACCCCCTCCCCTGTTGCATTTTTTTTAAAGAATTTGAAAACAAGACTTTAATTATTGCCAGCTTACCCTATTTACATATTTTCTGATAAAAAATGCCTAAAACCTGTTAAAAACTGTTTTGATAACATATTGAAAGCATATCAGAATATTATAAATGTAATGTTTAGCAGTCAATCATCACAACATTCAAGATTATATAAAGTATCCAATCCAGCCTCTGTCTCCAGTCCACATCTTACTGTATGCCTATTTGTCAATTAAAGAACACATTTTCTGCCTCAAATGGTCAATTTAGAATTCTTGTCACAACAGTATCATCTGTAACCATATATCTGACACAATTTAGCTACTATATATACTAGAAGTGTTCAAACAAAGCCATATTTGCAATAGTTGTATGTATGCAGATACCAGTCTGAGATATAAATTCACTTAAAATGTTGGAGAGATGACTGCTAACATCTGATTTTTGCATAACTTCCAAACATAGTTATTGTTTCTATATCAAGAACTTTAAAATCAGAAAATCATAACATTTACAAGTTAAATTATTTGTTTTATGACCCAGGGGGTAGGCAATTTTCTATGTTTTTTGCCCCTTGGGCCTCAAATTTCCTAAATCAATCTGCTGTTTCTAGCAATTTGAAATATTTAGTACATATTCAGGATAGAACACACTATTGTAAGTTTTCTTGAGATATTTTTGTTTTTCTAGCTTGTATTTGTTATGCCGTGGTGACAAAAAAGAAGAATTAGGTGTTGCGGCTTAATTTTGGGTTATCAAAAGGACACAAATACTCCATAAATAATATTCAGGAAGGATCTATGAGTTTCAATGACTGCGAAGAGTAAATATAAGCACTTTTTAACAATTTAACTTACAAATATGCAAATGTTATGAATTAATTTTGTATCCAGGACTTTAAGTAAACTATGCATACTGTAAACTGTGAATTTATGCTGAGTCATCATATCTAAGGCCCAGGATTCTATCAATCTTCATTAAATATTTATAAAACTTCATATTTGAGTTAATTTCTTTAAAATCTGTGAAATAAAGCAAATTTGGTTAAATTCTGAATGTTCCCCCTTTTCACCCTATATAGGTTGCATTTCTGTAAATATTGACAATGCAATTTCCCATAGGAACTCCTTTTACAGCTAAAACTGTACCACTTTTACTATGAAGTTTTGAAAAAAATCTTATCCTAGAATTGAAAGTTCATTTGCACCACAATTTTTTTCAAAGGTCAAAATAAAGGGCTGTGCGGCATTTTTTCAACGTTTATATGCCCCGAACTTCTCAGAGTTGAAACTTACACTAATTTTCTTAACTACCCCTACCTCGAATGAAAGGTTACCACAGATTTCAATGTAAACAATATGCACGTGTTTATTTACTGGTAACATTCCCCAGTTCTGTCTCTGCGATATGGAACACAGAGAGCATAACTGGGAACCAGTATGTAAACAAAATTAATTTTCTATGAATATTCTATTTCTCCCCAAAAGAGGCGTGTTGTCAGAAACAGCTGTATTTACAAAGTGCAACCTATAGCAATATAGGCCTTACAATCTTATCAAAAAGATCGTACTGACATTTAATTACTAGTAGATTAACTAAAATAATTGATTCGATATTTTTATTAATCAATCGATAACTTGAAGAACTGAATGGAATAAAAACATAAATAAAGAAAATATTTGTTTAACGCCATTATCTTTGACTGTCCTACAGGTATACTAGCCAGGAGACTGTACAGTGGCGGATGCGGGTTTTATTCCGTAGATAAGACCTCCCGTTTGTTTGACGAAATTATTTTTCAATTGGGACATATGGTTTGAAACCCCTCTTTTCTGTGACCAGATGGTTGTCGTTGTTGTTTATATTTTTCTATAAGTGTTGTACATCAATCAGGCCGATAGTTTTCTTGTTTGAATTGTTTTAATTCATATTTGTAATTTTGGGAAATTTTATAAATGTTTAAGCGGTTAGGTTTTCGCTCGTTGTTGAAGGATGTACGGTGATCTAATTCATTGGCAAGTACACCACATCTTCTTACATTTATTCGTTAAATCATGTAGATCTTCATCAAGTCTAAATAAATAAATGATTTTGAAAATGTACTTATTGATAACTATACAACTTTTAATTCCAAATGATTATGTTTATCTAACATAGAATTATTATCAGCGGAGACATTTACACACTAAGTCTAAACTGGTTTAAAAAATTATTGTCACATGTATATGTAATAGTGTGTTTTTATGTAAAAAAAATCTGTGAATATCTACCACTACTGTTACCGGGTTAAGAGATCAGCGTTTCTCGCGAGCTTTGAATAAACAAATCCAAACCAAAACAAGTACATAAAATGCATATTTTTAATCGCAATATAGAAACACTTAAATTGTAATGCATATTTTTATGAATAATTCAATTTTATTAAATCTTTGTCAATCAGGCATGTACAGCAGCATCAAGGGATTGTAAATATACAATTCCTTATTTACAATTCCTTGGCAGCATGTATTCTTCCAAATTGTGACCTTATTTGAACTAAAAGAAAAAGAAGAAGAAGAAGTCTGGAATTATCGCTATCTGTTCGACGGTCTAAAGATTACAGTGTGTTATCGATCTAGGTGTTCTCGCTGAGGTCCGCGTTCTAAATCTTCAGCATTTCATTGGACAGTAGATTTGCAATCTTTCAATCCAAGGTGTTCTCAATGGAGTCCGCGTTCATGTTTCAATAAAACTATATTGTTAGTTTTCTATCCAAGTTAACAAAGTAGATTTTTTTTTATCCGAAAAGACGGATTTTTCTACATGTTCTACAATAAATTTGTACAACGATTGAATATTGTTTAATGCATAAATGTCCAGGTCTAGATCGAACTTGATTTGCTTCGACGAAAGTACGAATATAGAAAAATCACAGATTTATATTAAAACTAGAACGTTCAAGAACAGTTAAAGAAATCATCACAATTTTTTATTGTTAGTTATTTTGTACAAATATAACTATAATGCGAACCCGATGTTGTGAAATAGCACGTGAAATCGCAACTGAGCGTGAATTCTTTGGAAAAGTGACGGTTCTATGAATACCTATTGTCAATTTCAAGTTCTGTTTCGACATCATTGTAATATATGTCACTGGACGTTAAAACTCAATCCTTAATTTCGTCTTCGTCAAATAGTGCTGTTGGTTTCTTTTTATTATTATTACATACTAGTATACATGAATACACCACAAGTTATTCCTATGTAATGTCATTTATTAGATATTTAGTGCACAGTAAATTTTAAAGATGAAAGTCGTATTAGTTCGATAATGCTTCAAACTAAATATAAACTGAAAATACATGTATAACTGCCATATTCCGAACCCCCGACATTAATTTGTGTAAATGAAGAGAAGATAACAATGATCGGTATCTGTGTGAATCTACGTCTCAATCAAGCTTCATACAGATGTTACAGAATATTCAAGATTTACAACTTTTCTTGAATATGATTGCCAATGGAATAAACCATGCAGGAGATTTCAAACTAGCCCAATTAATTTGTGTGTGAACTATAACAACTGAAATCGTAATTCTGTTGTAGTGTATATTGGTCGTTTCTGTAACATGAAGACGTATGGTAACCATACTACCATACTTAGTTCAAAAGTACACCACAACCCTTTTCTTTGTGCATAATACGCTCAGGAACATACATCTTACTATTTTGCATGGATTGGTAGTAAATGTAACTTTTTAACTGTAGTCCATTTGACATCAAAGTATCATACGGAGGCTATGATTTATAATTCGGCTAGTCTGGATGACCTCGTACAATACCCCCGCTCCGCATTCATTATAGTTTAAACATACATAATTTAAAGTTTAGATCCTTTAGTTTGCATATATATGGATATGACATTTAAATTTCGTATTGCTTAGTTCAACCTGCAACACATTTTATTTGATGTCACCAATGGTAAACATGTAAAATGAAACAATAACTTACTAGAATACCAATATAAACTTTTGTTGTATGATTATACAAACCGAAATCACTTCTAGACTAGGTGTTGACACGCTCAAATTAACAAAATTATGTTTCAAAGAACCAATGCATCAAATTGATTTCATAGGATTTAGTTTATCATTTAAACCAGTTCAAGGAATGTATTACTTGACAAGAACAATTAAAATGTAGGACAAATTCGGCTTACAACACGAACTTTGTTCAAAGAAGAGTACCAAACATGTGACAAAAAGACGGGTATGTAACAGAGGTATCGCAATCACTGATGGATTGGTGGATAGTTACTTTTTGTTCAACGTTCAGTGACAAGTATCTCATGTGCATATTGCAATACCAAATTAAACTAACTTTGAGCAGACGACAAAAGCGAAATTGTGACAAATTTTATTTCCTTGTGTTATTTAGGAAGTCAAACATGTATATGGAAAGTAAATTTTACTATTATTTATTGAACAAGATAAGAGGATCAGTCATTATTATTTATTGAACAAAATAAGATTGAGTTCAAAACCGCTAAAAGAAGTTAAACCCGGTGAATGACACTCCTTATTGCTGAATTTGGGTTTGGCTGACCTTAATTTCTATTACGTTTTAAAACAATTATTTAAATTGAATATACAATCATTTTACTGGTTTTTTTTATGGGGGGGGGGAGGGGAGTCATTTACCCTAAAAAAAAAACCAATAGAGGCCTATAGTATTTCGAAGAATTTTTGAAGTATTCAAATATTATGAAACGTCTTATATTTTTTACAAATACAAGGAACAAGCAAGTCTGTCCAAAAATTATTGATATTTCAGAAAATTGTATAGTGTGTTCATTGTAAACGTAAACCAGAATGCATATAGTTGTCTCTACTAATAACAGTCACAAATCATTTCTAGAAATAAAAATCAGCGATTTACCATTCATGCAATAATGTTTTATCGAAAGTGATCGAGATAACCTTATCAGGTAATTCAAGTTATCGGACACTTAATTTTTTCAAGAACATGTTATAATAGTTAATATCCGAGCCATAAAATACATGTATTATATCTGGCATAGTCCCAGATTATATTCTTTGTTAATATGCATCCTTCATTTAAAGTCTTGTTTTTCTTATAACACTTTACATCGTATATCAGGGGCACTGCCGAAAATAATCTTTCAAAAAGCAAATCTAAGTTGTAACCTTTAGAACTTGTTTGTCTGAGAATTTGCTCACATGACAAGAAATTTTACAATAAACATTGGTCACACACGATAGATTGTGATGTATGACACGTGCCGTTACAATAGCCAGTTTACACGCATCAGCGCACACATGTTTGTCGAATAGGCCAGTTGATTGGAGGAAAGTTACCGAAAACCACGCCTACCTTTAACTAATACCCAATCAAACGCCTTTGACATAAACATAAATAATACATGGGTAAGATTACAGAGATTTTGTTGCGTATTCAAAGTTTAAGACTCTTGATTATAGAATATGCTCGTAATGCATTTTCGCAATTTCGTTAAATTTAATTTTATACATAATTTCACCTACCTGGTGAGGATAAAATACAAAGGAGTAGGTTCAGTAAGACCCCTTTTTTGCCCCAAAATATAGCAGTTTAACAAAGTTGTGATAATGTAATCGTTAAGCTATTTATTGGAAAGTAGAATGATTCTGCTACATAAATATGGGCTGTTTTTGACAATACAATGCACCTATATCGGGTACTAGCATCATAAAGTCATGCTAAATGATTGAAATCTTCACAATTTTAGCATTTTAGTTAAATTTTAGATGGTTTCTGTCTAAAATGAAAGTGGCCGCATTCGTGTTCATTCATGATATTGAAACGTAAGTTGTATTTGATGATAATACATAATATATAAAGGTTGAGGATGAACAAGGATGCGGCCACTTTCATTTTTTACAAAAACCATCTGAAAAGTGACGATTTTTGGCAAATTTTATAGATTTTTCATATTCAAGCTTGAATCGGAGAGTTTTTAATGACTAAATCAGTTAAAATCTTTCACAAAAACTAATTGAATCAATTGAAATAGACACTTAAGCGTTTTAAAAGTGTCTAAAATATTTCGTCAGATGAACTTGAAATTTGAGGCCAAAATCGGCCCTTACTGGACCTACTCCTTTAAAAAAATTGCAAATTACAACTATTTCGAATTAAATGGTTGTGATAAATGGGTATCAAAATGTATTAAAAAAAAAAAAAAAAACAAAGACCAGTTTCAACAAGAATGCTTTGTTTCTATTGCAGAATCGCATAAAAAAATTCATGTTATCGTATTTTCAAAAACAATTAACAATTTGAAAACTGCTTTTCATTTTTACCTTACTAAATTCATATATTACGCAAATACGCATATGTGGTAGTCGCCACTTGCCGCTCAGTGAGTCTAGAAGGTGGTAGGATTTACAGAGAAGACAGAATATGTCGTCTCTGTGACACAAACAACATTGATGACGAGTTCCATTTCATTATGAATTGTAGAACATTTAAACTATAGAAAGAAGGAAATGTTTACGGAACTACTGTTAGTCAAACCCTAATATATCTTTAAAGTTGATCAACATTTTAACTCTTCAAATATTGTAATATAAGAAAAACTATGTAAAAAATATAAATGTGAAAGTCAGCTCTCCATGTTAATTTAATTGTATCGTTTACACATGCATGTAATAATTTTACCTTATAGTTATGTTTATGTATGTTCTTGATAACTAGTAATTGAAGTTTTATGAAAAATAAAGTATTCGTATTCCTTTAAACCATAAATTACAGTACACGAAGACAGCCTAAGGGTAAAGTACAAGTGCATATATCATGAAGATTATATTTAATCCTCATTCGTACGCGTCCTTGTAAATGCAAAACTCTGGATTTTACTTGGTTCAATGTTCAGTGGTAAGTATTTCATATATGCGCAGGTCCTGAGACAGAAAATCGAATTATTCATTCACTTATGGTCTTCAAAAATAACGATTGCGGGATGATGGACAGGAAGACTTCAAACGTAAGAGTGTGAACTAGCTGTCAGTAACTTAAGTACTCTCAGATCTTTTCTTGCTAGTGTCTTTTTGTTGTTCTGGTACACAAGTGAATCTTTCATTGTTGAAGACCCTTTAGCGACTATAAAAGATGAACAGGAATAAAACGTTGACCATTGATAATTTGTATTTTTGTTAAGCATTGACTTTGTGTGCGATTGCTGTCCCGTGTATGTTTACTCCATATTCCTTTATTTTCTATAAAAGCGCTTTCCTTGACAGTAAGTTGACACGACTTATGACGTTACGCCACGAGTTATCGTTCCTGACGTTATCGAATAACGTTCACACAAACAAGTCAATGCAGCCGGTTCTGAAATCACAAAGTGATTAAATAATAAAAAAAATATTTTTGGAAACTATTTGACATTTTTATGGTAACTTTTTCTAGATGCAGAGTGTCGAAAGTTTGTATGCAATACGTAACGGTAAGCGTTTTGACATAGGTTGCTTTATCGTGTTCCAGCAATTCTTCTGCTCATTTCTAACCTTTAAAAATGAATTACTATATACTTTTAATTTATATTCTCCTTTTTTTAACATTTAAGCATCTGCACGATTTATCTATATATTCTTATGAAAAATAGACTGAGTTTTATCACTTTATTTCATTCTTAGTTTATTTTGCAATAAATACTTTTCATGATGCACGCTGTATCCTCATGAAATTTTGTTTTGAAACAAAAAATCTTACATGTATCTTTAGAAACTTAGGATGATGTGTAAAAAAACGGGAATTCGTACAACTATTAATTCGTGTTAAAATGGTCGTCAAAATCACTGCTCGGACAAAATGGAAAAAGGAAATTGATTTGGATGAGAATACGGATAGAATAAGTCGAAAAAGTACAATACAAGCAGACTTTGAAACTCAAACAGAAAATAGTTTGTTAGTATGGAAATTCAATGTAAAAAAAAGTGGTTTAACTTGATTATTTTGCCGAATAACATTCTATGTGTTCCAAATGTAAACAGTCTCATAAAACCGTTATAGTTTCGGAAACATTTTAAAAATAAAGTGCTAGCTAGACCAAGTTTACACAGGACATACAGTAACATCGGAATCAGGCTTGAGAAGGTTACCGTAGGCTGAGAAATACATAGAAACTTGATTCGGAAAAAACAAAATAAAAAAAATCAGGTCCCGTTAGAGTCTGATTAAAGCCAGTCCCAAGTATCCACTTGCGTCTATAAACGCAAGCTAATAGTTGGGACTGGCTTTAGTCACTAAGTAAGACTGGTTTCGTTATAAAAACAATTCTCGAAATTTACAATCAAACGACTGACTTATTAGTATTCAAATAGCAGAAAGAGACTGAAATAGCTAGATCTTGAAATCATTTAGATTTTCTATTCGTGTTAATTTCCGCTTGCATGGGTGCTCGCTGGTAGTGTAGTTTTTTTTTGTGTGTGATTTGAGTTGGAAAAGATGTACATGTATAAGTTCGGAGACAAAACGACTAAAAGAGAATTAACATAGTTGCCTTGTTAGGCCATGGGGGGGGGGGCAAATTGCTCATAATATACCCTCATTGTCCAGTGTCAGTCCAAATTTTTCTCAAACATTTTCCCGGATCGGCTCTATTACAAAACCTACCTAGTATTTAGTAGTGTATTCAAGTTAGTGTTAACTTGTTCTCGTCCTGAACATGCATAAATATTTGCCACTGGACGTTAAGCAACCAACAATCAATCCTACAATTTACACCCGTTACTTGAAACTTTAGTTGTTAAAATTTAAATCATCGCCTATAATTTTTTCAAAGAAATCGACAAAATTTACGAACATTTAGGCAAAAAGAAATATATACGTTACCGCTTGATAATTATGGAAGTGGGGTAACATGAGACTTTATTTATAAAAAGTACAAGTACAAATAAAAAAAAAAAAAATATATGTAACATATTATTTGTACACCAGTTTGCTGTTAGAACGATTAATAAAGATATGGGATGTGCAATTTATAAGATAGCTACAGTTGGACATTTAACTACATCAAAACCAAATACACCAAGCAAATTAATTGTGACTAATGCTAATTGGACGAGTATCTTTTTATTTCTAATTTGTAGTCAGTTTACTAAACGACGGTTCCCTAAATAGGAAAGTATAATTATCACAGTAACATTTCAGTCTCCTAGTACATATTTGTTTAAGTCCTAAAACTTTTGTTCTTCTGGAGAAAATTCCAACCATAATGAAATAAGGAGGTGTGGTAAAATTGCCAATTAATCAACTTTCTACCAAATACAAAATGACGGAAATGTTAGCTTGCTTACATTGCTACTTCATTTTATATCTCAAAATTACCATTCCATTAAATGAACTGCATATTCAAAAATATGTTTTGTCACCAATATCCTAATAGACCACGTATCATCATACTGTTTCACCCGTGTCCGTTCTACCGTCAATCGCGCACTTGGTGTATATATATATAGGGTTTATACGGCTTATTATTAAGGTCTGAGTGCTGTCTTTTTGCTTCAGGTTTAAATTATGTACCTGGTGTTACCAAAAATGTACTCATATTAAAGGTGCGCATTTCGTCTTGGTTTCCTTAATTTTTGTTCATGACAGGTTGCTGGATTAGACGTTTTGATAAAATTTAAAAGGCACGCAGACTCCGGCTTACATCTCCTACATGTAGAATTTCAAGCTGAACCTTTTATATTTCGCATTTGCAGTTTGTTTTACTTAAAGAATGCATGTATGATTTCAAGATTTGTTTCGTAAATAATTTTCCACAAATGACACTGTTGAACTTTGTGAAATTTTGCATACAATTTGCACTGTTTGTCCGACTTACAGAGCTTGTATTGTATTGTCCCGAACATGCATGAACTATTTGCCACTGAACGTAAAACAACCATCAAAAACCGAGCAATTATAAAACTGTTTACTGAATCATATTTTTAAAGTACTATATTTCTGCATGGATGAAGCAACGACACCACCATTGCCTTAAATGATGGAGTAAAAAACTCAGTAATTCAAATGAATCACACGTGAAATTTTTCATGTTATTTTCACGTGAACATTGCAAAAATATGAAGGTATTTTTCATGATTTTAATTAAATTTTAGAAAAAAGATATTATTTTAATAATGTTATTTTTAAAAATAACGTGCATTTAACGTGTACCAAATTCCGGTGATTTATGCATGAACCATTATCATAAGTTTCACGTGTAACCAACCAGTATAAGCAAGTTTCAAGTATTTCAAATGACAATTTACACTTAGACTATAGCCACACAGTAGGACAGTAAATGAACAAAAGACAAGTAAATCAGAAACATGCATGGATCACGCAAAAACATGCAGGGGCGACACCGGAGTAATGGGAGTTTGCTTCTTGCAAGACATTCGCCGTGAAAACAATTTGATATGAAGACAAGCCTTTGTTTCAACTTTGTTTTACAATTTCCAACATAAGGCTGTTACGACCCAGGGCAATGTTCTTAAGCATCACATATTTTTCTTTCATTTTATTGTTAGCTTTTTTAAATAAATATTCACATATTATAGACTATATTTTTTATAATTTCTTATTTGTTCAATTTCAGTTGAACACTATTTCTGATTTCTTTTTTATAAATTTTAAGTGTCTTTTTCTTTTGCTTCATCTTTTTGAAACCCTGGTTTTGTATTACCACTGACCAGTTCAGTAAAGAAACAGCTACTTCATGTTTGCATAAATGTGTTTGTAACCAATCTATAGCTAACATGCTATTATTTCCATATTTTTTATTCCGTGTCTATAGATAGTCTCGATCGGGGAGACAAGATTTATTTTGCCTGTTGGTTGCTTGGCTAGCGTGAACTAATTGATTTACCTCATACTTTGATGTTAGATGGTGATTGTTTTTAAATAAATGCTTTAATTTTAGTACTCTCTGATGTATTTATGATGGCTTGGTTTAAAGCGAGAACAGACGAAATATGCGGACTAGTCCTTAAATTAAAGGATGCGAAAAGATATATTAATGTAACTTTTTCAAAGTTCAAGTTGATCAATTATTATTGATTTAAGTGAATAAATGACATTTATTTTCTCGAGGAATAAATCAAATCAGAAACATATATATTGTTAGGTATACTGTTCCCAGATTGAATAGTATACAAATCCTAGTTCTTATATTATAGTAATAATTATTCATCGGCGAAAAGGATAGTTTCTTTATTGTGTTGGAAGAATCGTAAAAGTGTTTTATTTTCTAAATTCTATTTATTTACTCGGACATCGTAGAGTTTAAAATTCTTTTTTTTACCATATTGGACTTCATATTGTGTATCGAATTGAAACACGAACGCGGACCTCGATGAGAACACCTGGATTGAAAGTTTGCAAATATTCCGACCAATGAAATTCATTTTACTATGTAACGCGAACTTCAACGAAAGCACCTAGATGAAATATTGTGTATTGAATTGAAACATGAACGCGGATCTCGATGAGAACACCTGGATTGAAAATTTGCAAACGTTCCAACCAAGGAAATTCATTTTGATATGTAACTTCAACGAAAGCACCTAGATGAAATATTTTATGTATACGACAATCAGTTTTTATTAAGACATTACCGCTCAAATATAGTTAATAAAAATTATATCAGAGCAACAATGCATAATTGTTTCTTTTCCATTCTTGTTTATTTTAATAATGTTTATTTATTTTAATTTGGTAGGTAGACTTATATTAAATGCCCTTAACGTAAATATACGGTTTTTTTAAATGCATTAGACGTAAGATAATGTCGACATAGAGCAAGTCAAGGTTGTAAAACTTAAATCAACCAACCCATCGTTATCGCAGACTAAAATTGATCTCATATAAACAGAATATATGTTCATAGCAAGACTTTGAGTACGTCACGGTGCATGACAGCACACTAATCCCTGTACAAAATCGGAACTACAATTCACAATTTCGTATTGTGCTGCTTTTCCACAATTTACGCCCGTTTCGCGTCAGTGACCGATATTACAATTTGACACAGTTTTAAAAGTTTATTGAGCTGCTCCTTCATTTACAATGTTGTGCAAGACTTAACTGTTTATTAATTCAACAAATGTCAGCAGTATCTTCATTAATTTTATTATTTAACACAACATTGTTTTTATTACAAGCTATTTCATATATCAATATTCAGCTAGGGAATATTTGTTGTTGACCGAAAATATAAGATACATCGATTTAAACTATGTGAAAAATAAATAATTTTGTAAGTTACTTTAATTTTCGTGTCTATATTTAATTTACGAGTACACTATAGTAAGACAGAAAAAGAGAAACGGAAATATACAGGAATACCTAAAGTTTCGTAAGTCATTGCAATGGACCATACATTACTTACAAGTCACAAGTTTTCATAGCACTCAGCAAGTTTTGAAACGAATATGTGAGATAAAGATCTACTGCATTTGGGCAAATTAAAAATATGTTAAACATCTAACTATTTTATTTTTAACAGATTCACAAGTTTTGAATTTTTTAAACCGTGCATCAATATTTTATTGTTTTTATTTTAATTCCTTATATGTTACGTGTATTGATCATTTATTTGTTTAAATTGTGAAGTATATGACTTTAATAAGAATACACGCATTTATATATATAAGTCGATAAAGTTTGAAACAAATAAACGAAAGATACATCGATGTTGTTTTGCTTGAGTGATTTACCTGTTAAAAGCTCGGGTCTCAACACGGTTTAAAACGAATTCATACCAGTTTGAAATAGTTTAACGGGGGCGTGGCCTATTTGTTTGACGTAACTTACCGCCAACTTGAATTAAATTGAACGACTGCAAGCGAATCTATTTGACTGGCGTTAAAATGATTAGATATGCATCGAAATAAATTAAAAATGATTTTTAATTTTTGTCAATCTTTATCAAATGACGATTAATCTCATTTAAACAGCGTTAATGCGTTTTTGTCCGATCAAGTTAAATTCGGGTTACTAGTGTGTGGAATGTCAATAAACAAGAAACAAATAAAATAACACAAAACAGTGTGAAATTCATAGACAATAAATGTGAACAAAAGTGAATATATATTTTTATCTCCGCTCAAAAATGTAAGTTACCTGTCTTTTGATAAAATGACTCAATTTGCTGACATTATTTAAAGCGGAGTTATATTTCTTTTGTTATCTTCACATGTAATGTCTATAAATGTGTATACATGTTTACGTTTTTTTCTGTTCAAATTCTTATGTTTATAATTCATAACCCCTTATGGCCACTTTCGTTGTAAAACACAGATATTTTATCTGATATTTGATTCGAAATTGAAACTAAAGTCGAATAAACATTTTGAACGAAAGTACCCATCCCAACAGCTCTTATAAAATGGCAGGTGTATTATTTTTAAAAGATTAACCATATCAAACGTCCTATTTGTTTCATGTTTCTAATTCACGGACATATTTACAAAAAAAATGCCCTTTACAACTTACGCTCATAACAAATGTGTAACTAATGTGACTAAGACAGGACATATACAGTAAATTCCAAAATCATATTTCCTCAAATTGAGGAAAAAAAATAATGAAAAGAAATTAATTCCCATTTCTCCAGTCTGACTTAATACATAAGAATTTACGACTATCTGTACTTTAATATAATGTTTTATTTCATAACACATTTAATTTTAGTCGAAATTTTTTAAAGGTATTCGTTATGAAGTACGACTATTGAACTCTGATAGGGGGTTATAGTTTTACGCTTAAACTGTTCTAATCCTCAACTTTGAAGAAGTCGATATTGTTCTTGAAGAAAATTTCATGATGAAGAGTCGTTTGCCATTATAGTTAACATGGTTAAAAAAAATTGATGCTTGCGTGGTATTGTTGCTAAAAAAATCAGAATACAAAATAGACCATTACCCACACACTCACCCCTCTCTCCCTTCAAAATTTAATACCTGTTTCCTTATATGCATGTATATTATTATTATGGAAGACCATTATACACATTTTAGTTGTGTGAGTACGACTTCTGAACTATAAGTATGGGGGTATTATTTTAAACTAAAGGAATATGCTGATTCTAATATTGTGATTAGAGAACATTTTTTTTAATTAGAGTTTTTGCCATTAAATTTAATGAAGTTCTTAAAAAATGAATTAAAATTGATGCATTCGTCATATTGGGACGAAAATATTTAGAATGAAATTTGACCCTTATCCTCCACCTTCTATGTTAAATGGGTGTTTCTTTATATGTTTATATCTACAATTTCATTCCATAACAGCCTCTGCCGTTATAAAATACACAACATCTAATTTGATATTTATTTAAAAAGAGTACCGGGAGTATATTTTAAACACCTTTAACGGAAATACATATCAAAACAGCTATAAAAAAGGGCAGGTATGTATTTTTAGAAAATGGAAAATATCAATGTATATCAAACATAAATTTGTCCTCATGTGCTATCGAGTTTCTATTTCACTTACATTGAAAGTAAACATAAACCAATATTTACCAACGTCTGTATGCTAAATTATACTTTCATAACAAAGGTTTAAAAATGTAACAAAAGCAAGAAATATTAAGTACAATCAATTTCCCCAATTGGATAACAAATGATACAAATAAAAAATGGTCAATTTTAGTGTTTGTTCCAAGACATAAGAATTTAAAGCCTTCCCTTACTTGACTTTAATGGTTACATATAAAACTGTTGTTGTAATTTGTCCCTAATTCACGTTTTCAAAAGTATTCGTATTGGAGAACGACTACTGAATTCTGAGAAAAGTTTTAGTTTACGCAAAAAATATTCTGATCCTCAAGTTTGAAGTCGATATTGTAATCATAGATAATTTCATGATTGAGAGTTTTTGAAATCAAATTTAATGTTGATAAAAACAAAAAGTATATGTTGAACCTTGCGTAGTACTGTGACAGAACAAAAATGTCCGTTATCCCCCTCCTCCGTTAAAAGTTTAACAGTTGTTTTTTTAAATATATTCACAAAATGTCTTTTATTTTATTCCGGAAGAATATGATAAAAATTTAAGTTGTTTAATGTTATTATATGATGCATTGCACTTAAATTCACGTTTACAAAGTATTCATTATAGAGTACGACCACTGAGGAAACGGGTAATGGGTTTACACAAAACAAAAATATTCTGATTCTCATCTTCGAAGAAATATTTATTGTGAACAAGGAACAATTTATGATTTAGAGTTTTTCCAATTAAATTTAATGCAGTTCTTGAAAAAAAAAATTTGATGCCTGCATGATAAACATCTTTAACGGAAATACCCATCTAAACAGCCCAAACAAAATGACAGGTATGTATTTTAAAAACAATGACAGATATCTATCGTATGTTTCTCCTTTTTTCCGTCGTGTTTCTATTTCACGTACATTAAAAGTGTAAATAAATTAAGATTTAAAAAAATTTGCACAATTATTTTTTTCTTTCATAACAAAGGTCTAACCAATGTATCACATCTGGAAATATTTCGAACACTGAGGAAACGGGTTGTGGGTTTACACAAAACAAAAATATTCTGATCCTCATCTTCGAAGAAATATTTATTATGAACAAGGAACAATTTATGATTTAGAGTTTTTCCAATTAAATTTAATGCAGTTCTTGAAACAAAATGATGCCGGCGTGATATTGTAACGAAACATTCAGAATGAAAATTACACCGTTATATAAATATCTCTTTAAATCCTGATATTCATAAGTTACCTTCCTTAAGGTTTCAGTCTTTATAAAATACGCACATCTATTTTGATATTTGAATGAGACTAGAATCAAGAGAAGAATAAACATATTTAACGGAAATACCAATCTAAACAGCCCAAACAAAATGACAGGTATGTATTTTTTTTTAAATGACAGATATCAAACGTACATTTCTCCTTTTTTTCTTCGTATTTCTATTTCATATATATTAAAAGTGAAAATAAATTAAGATTTGAAAAAAGTTTGCCGGTGATTTTTTCTTTCATAAGAAAATAAAAAAAAGCAATAAAAAAAAGGTAGGTATGTAATTTTAAAAGATGGAAGATATCAATGAATATAAAACATAAATGTGTCCTCATGTGCTGTTGCGTTACTATTTTACTTACATTGAAAGTAAAAATAAACCAATATTTACCAACGTCTGCATGCTAAATTATACTTTCATAACAAAGGTTTAAAAAATGTAACAAAAGCAAGAAATATTAAGTACATTCCACAGTCAAAGGACAAGGTATGATAAGGGCTATTTTTGGCCCCCTCTCCAAATAAGTTTAAATTGATATCAATGATGGTCTTAGTGTAGACACTTGAAAAAATAATGATTTTATTGTGCTCCGGTGAAAGGAAGGTTGCCTAGCAACGGTTTTTATTAAGAATGAAAATTATCACATATTAATTGCTTTATCAGTAAAAATTTAAATATTTGCACATGATATTGTTTGTCCAAGAAGAACTTGAAGTCACAAATGAAAATACCCTTTGATTTTGTTTATTATATGCTTAAAAACAACATTGGCAACAGAAATGTTGCCTAGCAACGGTTAAAAAATTGGTGCTTGCCCCTCTTAAGTATGAATTAAGCTGTTGTTTGAAGATTTTTCTTTTCATTTGGTGTTTCATTCCAATATTTTTTCATATACATCTTTTTTATTCTTTACAAATTCCGTATTGAGCATAGCAACACAAGTGTTGTTTAGCAACAGCAAAACATGTTTGAATTAAAGCCAACTACAAATCAATAAGTCATTTTATTGAACAAATTAAATTGAATATAATGCAGATTGTCTGTTTGTGAACATGTTTAGTTAGAAATGAAAACTTAGTTCAATTGTAGGTCACTACACGCTGATCGACAACTAAGTTACATAACAAGTGCATATCAACCATGCAATAATAGGTTCTTTATATTTTTATAAGTATGAGCTTAGTTATTTTTTAAGAATATACTTCCTAATACGGTGTTACACTATAATATAAACATCTAGATTATCATTATTTTTTGGACAAATTCTATATCGAGTATAGAATCCCACATCTTGCTAAGCAACATCAAACATTTTTTTAAATTGTAGACCACTACAAAATCTTTGTTTCAATGTGAAAGTCTTTTCATGAAAACAAGAATATATAGGGTTTAATAATTTGAGATGAGTTTGAACAGCTTTTAAAGATACTTAACAGTTAATGGAACGAAAGAGACGTGACTTGTACCACTTACAGACATTGTGTGGAATAAAATGTCTAATCCAGGCAATTACGATTTAATATGATGTAGGGGTTGGAATGTGTCCTGTGCATGGGTACAAAACCTATGGTGAATTAGAAACGACTTATCAAGGCAAAAAAGGGGGGTGTATAAATCATTTTTGGAGTTATTAACGAGGCATTAATTGACCTAAGAAATTAAGCCTATTGTGCAGTAAAGAAACTGGCATAGCCTGTAAGAACATATATGGTTTAAGGGTTGGACAATCATTTAACCATGAAAGTTTAAGGTCAATTAATTGGACCTTGAGATCAACGGTAAATGTCATAATGATATTAAAATTGAGAATGGAAATGGGGAATGTATCAAAGAGACAACAACCCGACCATAGAAAAAACAACAGCAGAAGGTCACCTGTTAGGTCTTCAATGTAACGAGAAATTCCCGCACCCGGAGTCGTCCTTCAGCTGGCCCCTAAACAAATATATACTAGTTCAGTGATGATGAACGCCATACCTAATTTCCAAATTGTACACAAGAAACTAAAATTAAAATAATACAAGACTAACAAAGACCAGAGGCTCCTGACTTGGGACAGGCGCGAAAATGCGGCGGGGTTAAACATGTTGATGAGATATCAACCCTCCCCCTATACCTCTAGCCAATGTAGAAAAGTAAACGCATAACAATACGTACATTTAAAATTCAATTCAAGAGAAGTCCGATTCTGATGTCAGAAGATGTAACCAAAGAAAATAAACAAAATTAGACTGTTATGATATTTGAGTCATGGCTACACACTGTATGCCAAATATCATAAATCAATGTATAAAAACTAAATAAGTGTAGACCGGGACAAGTGTGTATGAGAATAAAATTTCAAAAAAGAAGAAGAATAGTTATGTTTTTGAAGTATACTGATATTTCTATATGAAGATAACTTCAAATGCAAAACATTCCTAAGCTTGAAAACATGTTTGTTTGAAAATAATCATCTGTAAAGTTAGATTAAAGAGTGCTTGAAATTTCCTGAAGTTTTGTCAATGGGGGGGGGGGGAGGGGTGCACATATTCGCCGTTTTTACACATCTATTTAAAACCAAATAAATGCAGCTTTTTATAATATTTATCAAATAAATTTCATTATAGACATTTCAAAGGTTCAAAAACAGAAATTTAGGCCAATCAGTCAAAAAATTACTAAGAAAAAAATCTTTGAAAATCCTGTTTTTCATTCAGGAAATTGACCGAAAATTGTTAGTTGAAAAAATAATCATATTTGTTATAAAGTTATAATTTATCGGCATATTTTCTTCCATTTCAGCCATCCTTTGAAGTGTTTATACCTCAAAATCATAAAACGGCGAAAATGTGTCCCCGGCGAATATGGGCCTCCCACTCTATGTTGCAAAAGTTATTTCTTTTGGGTGGATGTGTATGTTTAAGCGCGGATTCATATAAGATGGATTCTTACAGTATGCACCCTTTTATTAATTCATTGTACAATTTAATAAATATAATAAATGAATTAAAAAGCCTGATATCGTGGGTTCTGACACCGGCCTGGTCAAACTTAAGACTTAAAAATTGGTATTTGCTGATTTCCGTTAATCAATTTGCATTAAGGGGTAAGAACAAAAACTAGTTGGATGGGAGTGTCAAGTTAGGGTAATATGTCTTCCAACGGACTGTAACCTTTTAAGGTATAGCACAATAAAAATTAATGAAACAAACAACCCATGCAGCAACATGATGTCCAAAAGTTAGCACTTTGTGTAAACATGAATTATTATTGAAATAGTAACTTTTATGAATTAACTGTTAACAAAACTGTATATTGTTTGCAAAAACTACGGATAATATATTCAGGAATAAATAACCTTTATTCACAAAAAAAAAAAAAATCAAAAAAAAATCGGAATTTTGAGCCTTTTTAATATGGTCATTTGACATTTTTTATTCGACCGTCACTGATGAGTCTTTTGTATGCGAAACACACGTCTTACAAGCAAGATATCTTTAATTATGATGCGTTTTATTCCTTTCATATTCAATACTTATTTTATTTTCTTTGACGTGTAAATATCTGATTAAAAAATAAAAGAAGCTTTTATTCTTTTGAATATGTTTAAATTCATTATACATGTAGTGCTGTTATTTTAGAAGAAATACGAAGTAGCACGCGTTGTCAAGATAGAACAACGAGAAGGCAGGTGACAATTACAAATAATAAGTCCAATAAATTCAACACCATGACCAAAAAAATATTAACTCAAGATACATAATTTAGATCATAAAAGTGTTGGATAGTTTTGTTTAATCTTGATTATTGTTACACTTACACAATTAACTAATTAAAATTGTCACATGGTGTCTACTTAAGTAACAATGTATGTTATTATTCACAGTTCTGTAGTTTATTTTCGCCATCTGTATTTTTATTAAATGATTGTCTAAAATGTTAACTTGGCATGCCATTCTTGGTAGAAATGCGGACGTGAAAGAAAGCACTTTTCACAAAAGTGTCAACGGAGATTAAAACATTTCAGGGCGACGATTTTGTCAATTATGAAACAAAATACGTATATGCACTTTTTGAGTATGAACCAGTTATTATATTCATTCACAATTACGTTCCCAGTATTTCTCTGAAGTTTATCACAGTTCCGTCTAATTTTGGCTCATATTTCGACGGTCTGCTAAAATGTCACTTTAAATTCAAGAATTATTATCCTGTTTTCCTGTCTCAAATATGTTTATTTTTCTTCCTAAAGAAACTAGCCATTATTATAGCGTAGCGAGAATACATTTCCGTCGTCGGATCTAGTAACTATCGGAAATCATCTCCGGTCCGCAGTTCGGTTAAAAATTTCGATGATTCAATGAAAACAACGACGATTTTTTGTCACTTTTTTGAATTTTTAACCATGAGCGTACTTACGACCCACTAAAATATTTGAACTGCATCAACATTTATGTTCAAGGAATGCCTGGTATAAATATGATCGTGGGTCGTAGGTACGCTCATAGTTTAAAATGCAGAAAAAGGTTTGGAAACTGCCATTTTTCTGCCCTTTTCCAGAATCATGAGGTCTTTACAGCAACAGGGCATGAATAACATCAACGCAAGTTTTGAAAAAAAAAAATCGAAAAAAGGGGGGTGGACCATATACCCAGAGTGATGATTTTTCATTTTGTACAAGTCTATCTTCATTTACTATATATTTTTGTTTAAAATTAACAGATGCGTGTCAGAATTGCACATATAAATAGAATATTTTAGCTTTTTAAGTTACTAAATGTTTGATTATTCATCTGATTGTTAATCTGAATTTTGGTGAAAATTGACAATTTTTGACTAAAATTATTTTTTTAAAGAAAAAAAAACACACGACTTTCTTTTTATTTTATCAATATATAGAATGTGGTCTTTCACAATTTGTCAATGACATTTCATGGTATTGTTGGTCTTGGGAGATAAACAGATTTAAAAATAAAGATTTTTTGAAATTTTTCATTTTCGAATTTTAACACATTTTTAAATGGTTACTATGGAAACAAACTATTTAGTAAATTCAAAATTTTAACGTTTTTGTATAGTTAGGGGTTTTGTTTGTCAATACTGTAAATATACATATTTTTTGTATTGATTAACTTTATTTCTATGGGACTTTAAAACCCCTTATATTTCAATTTTCAAAGGCTACTTATGAACGTATTTAGGCAACATTTTGTAAGGATGGTTTCCATGGCAACCAAGGTTCAAAAGAAAAAAATTAATACATGAAACTTATTTTCATACCATACCCTCCTCATAAACAAAATATAAAGACATTTGAAGATGGGTCATGAATCGCCTATCAACAGGAACCTGCATGATTTTTACAAAGACCGGTACTTAAACTTTAAAAATAATGTATTATATTTTAAAATAGCAAGTCACTTTTAATTTGAACGAAATTAGGGGGCCGTTCTCTGATGCTTATCGTACCTTGTCCTTTCCCCAATTGGAAAAAAAATAATACAAATAAAAAATGGTCAATTTTAGTGTTTGTTCCAAGATATAAAAATTTAAAGCCTTCCCTTGCTGGCCTTTAATGGTTACGTATTAAACTGTTGTTGTGATTTGTACCTAATTCACGTTTTCAAAAGTATTCGTATTGGAGAACGACCATTTGATTTCTCAGAAGAGTTTTAGTTTACGCAAAAAAATATTCTGATCCTCAAGTTTGAAGTCGATATTGAAATCATAGATAATTTCATGATTGAGAGTTTTTATCATCGAATTTAATGTAGATAAAAACAAAAAATATAAGTTGAAGTTTGCGTAGTACTGGGAAAGAACAAAATTTCCGTTATCCCCTCCTCCGTTTATAGTTTAATGGTCGTTCCTTTAATAAAATGTCTTATATTTTATTCCGGAAGAACATGATAAACATTTAAGTTGTTTTACTGTAATTATATAAAGCCTTGTACTTAAATTCATGTTTAAAAAGTATTCATTATAGTGTACGACTACTGAACTGTGGATCGGGGTTATGGATTTACACAAAAACAAACATTTTGATACTCACCTTCGAAGAAATAGTTATTGTGATCAGGGAACATTTTATGATTTAGAGTTTTTCCTATTTAATTAAATGCAGTTCTTAAAACAAAATGATGCCTGCGTGATATTGTGACGAAAACATTCAGAATGAAAATTACACCATTATATAAATATCTCTTTATATCTTTTGTATTCATAAATTACCGTCCTTAAGGTTTCAGTCGTTATAAAATACACACATCTATTTTGATATTTGTATAAGACTAGTACCAAGAGAAGAATTAACATCTTCAACGGAAATACCCATCTAAGCAGCCCAAACAAAATGACAGGTATGTATTTTTATAAAAATTGACAGATATCAAACGTATATTTCTCCTTTTTTCCTTCGTGTTTTTTTTCACGTATATTAAAAGTGAAAATAAATTAAGATTTGAAAAAGTTTGCACAATGATTTCTTCTTTCATAACAAAGGTTTAACCAATGTAACACAACAGGAAATATTAAGAACATTCCACAGTCAAATATCTCTAATTGGAAAAAAATAATTTAAAAAAATGAATAGCCATTTCTTTTGCAAGTTTCCAGACAAAAGAATGAAATGCCTATCATTACCTTAATTTTTAAGTATGTTACTGTTACTGTATTTTGTTCTTAATTCACATTTTTACAAGGTTTTGTATTGGAGTACGAATATTGAATTCTGAGAGGAAGTTATGGTATTACGCTTAAAAGTACTCTGACCCTCAACTTTGAAGCAGTTAATATTATAATCAGACACAATTTATGATTTTTGTTATCAAATTTAATGAAGATAAGAACAAAACATATTTGTTGATGCTTGCGTAGTACATAAACAAACAAAAATCAGAATAAAAAATGTCCGTTAGTCCCCCTCCTCTGTTTACAGTTGAATGGTCGTTTTTCTAAATACATTTACAAAATGTCTTATATTTAATTCCGGAAGAACATGATATACATTTCAGATTTGTACTAATATTCACGTTTCAAAAAGTATTCTTAAAGAGTAAACTGTGGAAAGGGGTTATGGATTGACACAAAACAATTATTCTTATCCTCACCTTTGCAGAAATATGTATTGTGATCAGAGAAAATTCCATGATCGACAGTTTTTCCCATTTAATCCAATGCAGTTTTTAAAAAAATAAATAGAAATTAATGCAAGCGTAATATTGGGACGAAAATATTAGAATGAAAATAAGACCATTATCCCGGTCCATTTCAAAGGTTAAATATTTGTTTCTTTAAATATCGATATTTATAATGTATATTCCCATAGACCTCTTTCGTTATAAAATACACATAAAGTTGAGAAAGGAAATGGGGAATGTGTCAAAGCGACAACAGCCCGACCATAAAGCAGACAACAGCCGAAGGCAACCAATGGGTCATCAATGTAGCGAGAAACTCCCGCAACCAGAGGCGTCCTTCAGCTGGACCCTTTACAAATAGGTATACTAGTTCAGTGATAATGGACGTCATACTAAACTCCGAATTATACACAAAAAAAAACAAATTTAAAATCACACAAAACTAACAAAGGCCAGAGGCTCCTGACTTGGGACAGGAGCAAAGTTTCGACGGGGTTAAATATCTATTTTTGATATTTGGTTAAAATAGTAACGAGAGTTGGTTTATCGTCTTTAATGGAAAAACTAATCTAAACAGCGCAAACAAAATGTCAGGAAAGTAACTGTAGAAGATGTGAGATATTTAACGTATATTAGTCCTCAATTTCTATGGATTTTCTATGTCACGCACATTGTAAAAGAAAAGAAATTGATATTTACAACAGTTCGCACGTTAATTTTTTCCTTCATAACAAAGGTTTAACTAATATAACAAAAACACAGGAAATATTAAGGACATTCCACAATCAAATTTCCCCAATTGGACACTATATCTATATTTTCTTTATACAGAAATCGATAATAAATAAATAATAATAATATTGTAATCATAGATAATTTCATGATTGAGAGTTTTTGTCATCAAATTTAATGTAGATACAAACAAAAATTATATGTTGAAGCTTGCGTGGTACTTTGACAGAATAAAAAATGTCCGTTATCCCCTTCTTCCGTGTAAAGTTTAATGGTCGTTTCTTTAATTATATTTACAAATGTCTTATATTTTTTTCCGGAAGACCATGATAAACATTTAAGTTGTTTTAATGTAATTATATATTGCCTTGTACTTAAATTCACGTTTAAAAAGTATACATTATACAGTACGACTACTGATCTGAGGAAACGGGTTATGGATTTACACAAAACAAAAATATTCTGATCCTCAAATTCGAAGAAATATTTATTGTGATAAAGGACCAATTTATGATTTAAAGTTTTTCCAATTAAATTTAATGCAGTTCTTAAAAAAAAATGATGCCTGCGTGATAAACATCTTTAACAGAAATACCCATCTAAACAGCCCAAACAAAATGACAGGTATGTATTTTAAAAACAATGACAGATATCTAACGTATATTTCTCCTTTTTCCTTCGTGTTTCTATTTCACGTACATTAAAAGTGAAAATAAATTAAGATTTAAAAAAGTTTGCACAATCGTTTTTTTTCTTTCATAACAAAGGTTTAACCAATGTATCACAACAGGAAATATTACGAACATCCCGTAATCAAATTTATCCAAGAATAGCCATTTCTGTTGCCAGTTTCCAGACAAAATAATGAAATGCCTATCCTTACCTTAATTTTTAAGTATGTAACTATTGCTGTATTTTTTTCTTAAGTCACATTTTCACAAGTATTTGTCTTGGAGTACGAATATTGAATTCTGAGAGGAAGTTTAGTATTACGCTTAAAAGTACTCAGATCCTCAACTTTGAAGAAGTTAATACTATAATCAGACATAATTAATGATTGAGAGTTTTTGTTATATTTTTTCCAGAAGATCCCGATATCAATTTCAGATTCGTACTAATATTCACGTTTTAAAAAGTATTCATTAAAGAGTAAACTGTTGAAAGGGGTAATGGATTTACACAAAACAATTATTCTTATCCTTACCTTTGCAGAAATATGTATTGCGATCAGAGAACATTTTATGATCGACAGTTTTTCCCATGTTATCAAAAGCAGTTTAAAAAATAAATAGAATTTAATGCAAGTGTAATATTGTGACGAAACTATTTAAATGAAAATAAAGCCATTATTCAGTTCATGTCAAAGATTGAATATTTGTTTTTTGAAATATTAATATTTATGATTTATATTCTCCTCAGGCCTCTTTCGTTAAAAAAACACATATCTATTTTGATATTTCGTTTAAATAGTAACGACAGTTGGTTAATAGTCTTTAACGAAAACATTAATCTTAACAGCTCAATCGAAATGTCAGGAAAGTAACTGTAGAAGATGAAATATATCTAACGTGTATTTGTCCTCAAATTCTATGGAGTTTCTTTTTCACGCACATTGTAAGAGAAAAGAAATTAATATCTGCAACAGTTCTTTCATGACAAATGTTTAACCAATATAACAAAACACAGAAAATATCAACGACATTCCACAATCAAATTCCCCAATTGAAAAATTAAATAAAAAAAAATAAAAAATGAATGACCATTTCTAATGTTTGATTAAAGACATAATAATGAAATGGCTATCCGTACTTGCGTTTCATTGTTTAGTATTTAATTGTTGCTGTAGTTTGTATTTAATATTTTCGTTTTTAAAAGTATTCGTAATAAAAAAAAACGACTATTGAAGTCTGAGAGGGGGTAATGGATTTACACTACAAAATATTCTGATCCTCATCTTTGAAAAAGTAGATATTGTAATCAGACAGAATTTTAAGACTGAAAGTTTGTGTCATTAAATTTAAAGTAGATACTTATGAAAATAAAAATGTGATGTCTTCTTGATAATGTGACGAAATTACCCCCTCTTCGAAGATAAATTGTTTTTATATATATATTTACAAAATGTGTTCTTTTATAATTTGGAAGAACAGATATACCTTCTAATTGAAATAAGTTCTATATGTATTTTTAATGAGACGAAACATTTGATCAGTTATTGGTGAATTCATTTGTCCATCATATGTTGTATCCCTTTAAGACCTCTTTCGTAATTTACATATTTTCTTTTATGACGAAAGACTAAAAATATAAACGAAAGTAGATTGATCATATTTAGTGGAAATACCCATCTGATTAGCTTACACAAAATGGCAGGAATGTATTTCTTTCGATGTAATTGTAGAAAATGAAACATGTTAAATGTAAATTTGTTATTATTTACTTTTGTGTTTCTATTTCACGTACATTGAGCGTGAAAATAAATCAATTTTCAATACAACTTGTTTAAGTTTTCTTTCAAAACAATGTTTGAACCTTTGGAACAAAGCTAAGTTATGTTAAGACTTTACTAAACAAATTTTCCTAATTGATGAAACAAGAAAGTAATTGTATTCGTTGAAAAGACTATTGAACTCTGAGAGGGGGTATTCGTTTTTCATTAGAAAATATTATGATCGTCAATTTCGTACAAATATATTTTGTGATCAAAGACAATTGTATGATTGAGAGATTTTGTCATTAAAAAAAATTCAGAAGGACAAATGTTCTCCTCCATTTCATAGTTTTGATTCACATAATTTCTGAATTTTAATTCTGGAAGAAATGTATAATATTAGTTTAAATTGTGCCTATGTGTATTTAGTTTTTGTGTTTGGTATACTTTTCTGTTAAAAAATATAACCGAAAGTAGATTAAATCTTACATGTTTAACGGGAAAACCCATATAAACAGCTCAAATAAACAGTATGTTATTTTAGAAATTAAAACACATTTTAAAAAAGTATTCGTTATAGAGTATGAGTATACGGTTTTAAACGAATAATATTTTGACTCGACGTGGTAGAAATATATCTTGTTTTCAGAGAGAAGTTGACGATTGCAAGTTTTACCATTATTACCTCACCATTCAAAGTTAAATAGCCGTTTCTTTATATATCTAAAAGATATCTCATTTTCCACTCATGTATTCAAAATTTATTTTAAATTTGGCCTATATGAATTATATGGTTTTTGTAATATTTTTTTATGTTTAGTGAACGTATTTAATAAGCCAAGCTAATTCCATCAGCATGTTTATGTCATGGTGTTAAACCGTTGTTACAGACTGACACGAATGATGAACTGGTCCTAAACAGACAATATTGGCTCCCGAGTATTTCACATGAATCTCGCGTCAAAAATTTCATGTGAGATTCACCTCTCACGAATTTATAGATGAAACTCACGTGGAAATGTTTGACCACTGTCACAGACTGGACTCTTTACACGAATGATTTGCTGGTCGTAGTCACGTGTTATGGAAAAGGTTGAGGGCTCACAATCAAGTCTCCCTCCACCACCTCTTAACATGTCTATCAACAGCTAGGAGTCTGTAATGCAAGATTTGTCGATGACCACTCTCTTTTGACTTGCTCCACATTTTGTCATGTCGGGGCTTTCTATACGACCTCAATATTTCGGCGTTCGTATTTTGTAATGACAATGTCTGTGTCGTTGTCAAAAAAACATTTTTTGACCGAAGATATTTTGTTTACAGATATTAACTTGTGTATAAGTGAAATTGTAGCAGAAGGTATTTCAACAACAGGGGTTTTGGGATTGATTGTGGGGATTACTGTCGTAGTTTGAAGAAACCAGGGACCTTAAACCGGCACAATAAACCAAGCAGTTTTCTTGTTTCAGGACAAGCAATTGTGAATAAGTGTTATTAATTTCTATAAAACTTGACGTTCAGGTTCTGAACCCTTTAAGGCAGATTGAAATTGATTTGACAAGGTTTTGATTGGATTAACAGTTTTGGTCTTTATCTTTTTGGTTAAAGTTCTGAAACTTTGTATAATTTGCCTATTCCATGAGAGTATTGAATGGGGTTTAATTCAAAAACTTGAGTTCTTTGGGATTCCTTTATTTGCTGAATCAAAATGATTTCGATTTGTGGCCCTGTTTTTTTTTATTTGTACATATCACGGTCCCTAAGGTCTAAAATTAAATTTAGTTTTTTTCAACAAAATTATTTTACAAAATGTTCAGTTCGTTGAATACTATGATGTGTCAAATATTTATTCACAATTAAAATTCAGAGCTGTATCAAGCTTGAAAATAGTATTCATTCTGTCCAACTGTTCAGGCTTTGACCTCTGCGGTAGTTTTAAGCTCGATTTTATTAACTTTAATTCTTTTATGATTTGCATATCTATAAACACTTGAATTGCATTGGTCAATTAGAACTTTTCTCTTGGTTTACACTTCGATAAACCATGTATCCGAAACTACTTTCGTAATCTATTCATGCGCGATACACATTCTTGAAGGAGTACTTTAATTTTTAGCAATTTTGTTACATGTGCGCTTCAAACTCGGATAATATCTCATTAAAATGAAGTTTTAGAGGTAGGTGTTATTTATTTTAAATTGCGTTGCATTTATTGAACATTTCCGGACATTAGAAAGTCAAAATGGCGGCCAACTCCTTAGTTACGACCTGTCAGTTGTACTTGTGATGGTGATTATAGTAACCTTTACACAGAAAAAAAAATGAGACTATTTGGCTTCAGAATTATAGGGATTTTTTTTCCAGAGGTTATTGATGTGTAAACTAAGGCTCTTACTCATAAACTTTACATAAAAGTACGAATCAGTTTGTGAGTTAATCGCTACGGTGAACACATCAATAACCTCTAGAAAAAAATGTGTTTAATCCTATAATAAACGATTGTCATTTGTTTTCTTTCTTGTACTTTTATTGACATTAGTACACTACTTCGATAAATTTTAAGATTAACGGTTCATTAGACAAATGTCATATGATGCAACTCAACAGTTTGTGTACTTGTGCTTCACGATGAGTGAATACCCTGATAAGGACTATTGCGACATTTAAAGTTTGTAAGAAAAAACGACCTGCACTTCCGACAAATATATATAAGTCTGAAAATGAAAAAAATCAATAAAAGGGAGATAACTTCTAAAGGGGATGATGAAATCCTACAAAAGTTCATCTGGTAAAAGTTCATGTTGAGGTCTATCGATGTTTCAATTTTTGTATTGATAACTCCAATAGAAGCGATAAGAGGGCGTGCCAAAAAAATGCTGGAAGAAAAAAAAAGAAAAAGCTTAATAAAACATTGGTCAACTTGGACTTGGGCAGGTAAGTACTGTACCTTCGATTGTTATTTTATAGTTTTATCTGCTCATCTAGAATAAATCTAAACGATGTTCCGCTTTTTTCACAAATGATGAATAAATACTCATTAAAATTGATTTTTATGTTACTTTTTGTTTCTTTTTTCCCCCATAGTTATCTCATTAAATGGGAGTTTGATCAGACAGTCGCTCATCTTAAAATAATAATGATTATTTAGTCTCACAATTGATTTTTATGTTACCTTTTGTTTCTTTTTTTCCCATAGTTATCGTTTTATTGACCATTCTCCATTAGACCGTAATCGTTAACCTTCCAAGCGAAACATATGTACTACAGGTACTTTGGAAAATGTTTCTGTTTCATTTATTTCTATATACATTTTCCTGTTTAAATGGCTTTACACTAGTAATTTGAGACCCTTTAAAACTCGCTGTTCAGTGTGAGACAATGTTCCATATTGACCCCGTACTTTGTACTATAGTGGAAGATATTAGCAAGCAAAATCGAGGGAATTGTGCAAATGATGATACAAGCATGAAAATTACCACAAAGCATCATTATTATATACTTTTTAAGAAATAACTGCTGGCCATTAAAAAAAATATTTTTTTCATGATGGCCACGGCCATTTTCTAAAATGGCTGTTTTCTTCAGTTTGAAAATACTGATTTTCTTGAAAACTTTTCTTTGAATTTCTTTTAGTAAAAACCAATTATCAGGTTTCGCGGCTACCTTCCTTGCATCACATATTTATTAAAAATGAATATTTGATATATCCAGTATTTGCGCATGCGCGAAAATGTTACAAAAATTCTTTCAAAAACATTTGAACTATTAACTATATATTAAGTGTTTTTGGATTTCTAATGATATTATGAATTGGTTTAATAACATTTTTCAAGGTTATAATACACATGTGTTTAACACTTTTGCGCATGTGCAAACTATTTATAGACATCAAGAGCGATTTGTATGCACTACATGTACCAGGCAATTCTCAGGTATTCGATGGATAAGGCGAAAATGTGGTGAATCCCGGAGAACATCAATTGTAATTGCAGATCAGCCACTTTTGGAAATGCCTAAGGTAGCACTCCACAGTTAGAAAATCAAATTAAAAATGAGCCACAAAATGTTTTATCATCTCCTATTCCTGGATTTCTAATACATTTACCTTACTGTTTGTGTTGTACATGTGCATATGTATGTAATCAGTATCTTCCATAGAATTCATTTTTCAAAGTTAAAAGGGTGAAAAATAATTCATTTTATGTGTATCCATGGCAACATTCTGCATTTATTTACAATAAAATATTGCAAAAAGGGGGGTAAACATGTCACATATCCCCCCAAAATTTGGATCAAACTAGAATTTCAATGCCTTTGAGTGATACCTTTTTAGAAACTGTTTGCATAGATCTTCCTAATGATCAAATAAAAAATGGGTGTCTTTCGCCTCATTTTTTCGTAAAATCTAATCACAAAGTTCGTGCCACAAAAAGTTGGAAAAAAACATTACAATAATTGTCGGACCAATGTAGGGTATGGGCATGCAAATACGGACTGTCATACAGAAAACAGCCTATATTACATGCATTACATAATCTTGATGTTCATATAAACCCAATACGAAGGCTATTTTAGTACTCAGCTATCCAAAAATGAATTTTATTTCACACTAGCTCTCATATTTTAAAAATCCACAGGGGCCAAAATGCGAAACTACACACCTAACTGTGGAGTGCTACCTAAGCAAATTCACCGGGAATGGCCTGATTTGTACAGATAAGATAAGTTTATCGTCATGTTTGGTGGATTGCACATTGAAATGACTTGTTATAAAACTCTGGGTGATATTTTGCGTGATAAGGGATGGACATGTTGTCTTACTGAAGCCAATATTGCAACACCAAGAACGGCAGATACTTTTTATGTATGTGCAAATGTACCTAGACAGGCGCATCAGACAACTGCATGTATTTTGCTTAAACTGTTAATTTCGGATTATGAAAGCTAAACTCAGAATATATAATTATGTCATGACTCTGTGACGTTCAATGATTTAAAAGACTGGTGTAAAGAAATAGAGTCATCTCGACCACAGTTTCATTTCTGGCGTTCAATTATAAAATAAAAACTTCTTCTGATTTTGATATTATGCTCATTTCATGAGTGAGATTTTGTACTTTACAAACAGTCCATATAAAGCACGATAGCGTATTGTTTTAGGTCTTGATCGTGTAAATGATGCTCGATCGTTACCGACCCATCTCCAAGATATGACTTCCCTTCTTGAACATCACCCACAGGTTGCAATGGAATTTAAAAATGATAATTTCACTGTACGTAAGACCAGCAAATTTCTTTCTTATAACACAATTGATCAGACACAAAAACAGAATAATGCAATTGTGAAGGGCATTGTTGGTGCTCTAGGATTAACCGAAGATCCCATTTAGACAAATGGATGGTAGCTGGACCTTGAGTCTAGTATACTAGAAGATGAATTTAAAAGATCTTGTGGTTGGGTCATTCTGTAACAGATGAAGGACCTAAAGAAGACTCTACGAATGCACAAAAAAGATGTAAGTGATGAACGAGTTAAGAAATTTATTTCTAGAAGAGTCGTCAGATTTGTAAAAAAAAAGATACTCCATTTAGAAAATTGTTGAACAGGTATCTATGTAAATAAAATCCAAGATATTGGTCCAAACAATATGAAGATCGTTTGAAGCAAATGCAAAACGGAGGAGAACCTGCTTTTTATATCCAAATAAAAAATTTCAACTTCCTGTTTTGGACGCAAAACTACACTGGAAACTTCTTTGTCAAAAACAAAGCTAGAGAACCTTAAATGTGATTGGGAAACTTCTTAGACTTCTTGTCACAGTAGACAGTTTTACTTTGAATATTTCTTAATCTATAAAAAAACAAACTGCTCCTCCGTCTTTATCTCAGGATGTTTCTTGATTAGTGGTATTACATAGCTGCAAATGGGTTTACTTGAAACATTCTGCGATTTGTTGATCCAAATTCGGACGCATTTATCGTTGGTGGGGCAGCAATGGTTAATTCCAGGTCACAAAGTTGGGATAAATATTTGATGATTATGCAAATAATGTCATTCTGCCTTACATATAATCTTGCATCGATAAGTATTCAAGAGTAGACATTGTACTTGATGTTTACTAAATGGAAATTTAAGGCTGTGACAAGACAAAGGCAAGGTTTTTGTGCCAGATGGAAAGGTGTTGGTTCTGGAATAACACCAAGGGTTTGGATTAGTTTTCTCTGTGAAGATGACAACGAAACGAAATTGTTCTTGCTGACAAAATTGCTTCTTAAGGGACTAATAAAAATGTGTATTTTACTTATGGTGAAAATATTCTTTTCAATAAGGATACTTCCTATCTACCCCTTGTTATCATGAAGAAGCAGATACACGAATGTTTGTCCATGTTCGGCATGATTATGAGAAGTGTTGTAAAATGTTATTGTAGGAAGTACTGACACAGATGTAATAGTATCAAGAATTGCAGCAATCTCAAAACTAGGTAGAACACATTGTGGATAGGTCATGGAAGGAATAAAGATTTTTGATGGCTTCCTGTACGTGACATATCAAATGCGTTTGGTCCTTGTTTGGCTGCTTTTCCTTTCGTCCATGCATTCAGTGAATATGACACTTTAATTGTGGTGTGGAGGGGAAGAGATCAGCTTGGCTAAAAATGGAAGGTTTTTCAAATGTAAAGGACGTTGTTTTGGGCTTAAGTATTAAGCGAGGCACGATGTAAATTGTTTGTCAGGACGCAGCGGCATTGTGATTCAATTCCGCCTACAAGAGGTTCTTTCCAGAGCACATCACAAGAGAAGTAAATCAAGGGGGAGTTGTTTCGGCTCAGCCTGATTCATGTATTCGACAGGTACATGTACCAAGTTATGAACACTGGGGTTGGATGGAAGAAAGAATCAATGACAGTTGGAAACCGAACTGGACTTCTTTGACTGCCGTTGCATCCTCGTTTTAGGAACTTTTGAAATGCGGAGGCAAAAATCCAGCTGTGTTGGTGACTATAAATGCTACCGTTCTGGCCTTCCTTGTACGGGCTGTTGTATAGGCAACTGTCAGATAATTATAAGATAAACAACCCGTCTTTCTAACCAAATTAGGCATTTAAACTTAACAAAGAGTGTTATCACTTGTTAAGTTGATGGAAATTATAAAAATATTTTCTACGTATTAATTTGTCTCCATTTTGGAACCGGAAATCACTATTTTTCTCCATTTATGTGTTGTTTTGTCGTACGTAGGAACTGTTTTTAACGTTTTCTAATAGCTTATTTTTGATTATACTTATAACACATCTTTCAAGGATTTACATCCCTTGTATAATTGCTTGAAAGTATAAACATTGAAACTTTGGACTTTTTTGCAGGCATTTAGAAACTGGAAGTCACATAAAGTTTCATTAATGTATTGTCTAGACGTAATTTAGGAACTGTCATTTGATTTTAATCAAATCTAACATTGGATTTTACATATAACACACATTTCAAAGGATTAACGAATTATTGCCAATTTGTACTGACGCCATTTCCAAAATGTGTGGTGACCATCTTGAAAAATTGATTTTTTTTTCTTGCCAGCAGCGGATTTTTTATAAGTATCATTTAGTCAACCTTTATACCAAATTTCGTGCTTGTATCACGATTTGCACAATTATGTCCATAATATCTCCAACTACTATATAATAATGGTTTACTTAAATTTACAAATTGTAAATTGGATGGAATCTTGTCTCTTTGGCACTAATATAACATCATTTTATTTCTACATATCAATCATTTCTTAAAAGCATTTTTAAGGTCTTTCCTCTAGGTGAGGAAAGACCTTATTGTTTTTCTAATGTTTAAGGTCTTCCCCTACGTGAGGAAAGACATTATTGTTTTTCTAATGTTTTTTTTCTTTTTCTTTTTTTTCTTCCAACATTTTGTTTTACATGCCCGTCTCTTGTTTCTGTTAAAGTTATTAAGACCAAATATGGACCATCGCTAGACCTCGCCAAGATGTATTACCAAATGACCCGGTTAAGGATTTCATCATCCCTTTTAGAAGTTATTTCCCTTTTATTTATTTTTTTCAACATGCCCCCCCCCCCCCCCCCTCGTTGGTTTTAAAGATATAATGACCTTAATTGGACAAAATGTAGATCTCATTATGATGTATTACCATGTGAGGCTGAATAGGATTCCATCGTCCCCTATGAGAGTTATATCCCCTTGAAGAAATTGTCTTTCCTTTGCATTTTTCTCAAAAAGTATAAGAGATAGAATCGATTTGAAAACGGCAACATGTACAGAAACAAATGGCAATGTTATTGAAGATGTACAATCATTTTGTTATTATCCCTTATATGGAGTTCACCAATAATCTTTAATTCGTGTGATCTTTAATATGCAGTCAAGGTCAAAGGTCACTGAGTGCAAAAAACAATGACGCTACAATTTCAAGCTTACATATTAGGAAAACGATAAGACTTTGCTGCATACATACAGCGTAAAAAATGTTTCTCTTGACGATCCCTACATTTTATATTATAAGCCCAAAAATGTCCGACCGTCTGTTCAAAAGTTACAACGGGATGTTTTTAAAAAGTATAGTATTGTGTGTATATCTTTTTAAAGGTAACAGATATCAACCTACTATAAACTGCAAAGATGATCAGTAATTCAAGACCTTCAATTTGAGGTCAATGTCAGGTCATGATGAAATTTCACCTTGACCTTCACAGAATACAATTACCTTGACCTTGTGATAGTTGAAAGGTTAAGTGGTCCTGCGTTGAATGGTGCTAGTCCCATGTTTCTACGACTTATAGTTCTTAAGTTTGGTATTGCATCATACATTTGATGATTAATTGTGACCTTAGTGAACTTTGAAATTGTCCAAATTTTCTATAATGTTGTCCTTTAACTGTAGATCATTTATCATTTAACAGATTTGTGATATCTATTGTCGTTTTAAAGATAATGCAGTTTGAAGTTTTGCGAGCGGAGGCATGTATTTCTGAATCAACAAGAGCTTACCACTTTTTAAATGTTTTAAAAATTGAAAAGGTTAACATAGTTATATGTTTGATCAAATACCATGAACATTCCATGGAAAAAACACCAAAAATTCAATTTGAAATTTTCAAGTTGTGCATTGACTTCGTAAGGTTCATAACTTCTATTTATATAGTTGATATTGCATCATTATTTGCACTTTGTCAAATGGGGTCATCTGATATATCAAATTGAAGGTCTTAATAAACTGTACTTAAAAATGAAAATATTAAACCCCCTTTTCATCCGAGGGGGACGAATGGGGTCATTTAGTGTCATTATTCAAATTTCTCAGATGGTAAGGTTTGTCGCGTATCAATTGAAAGAACATAAAGCGTACATTTCAAATTTCAAATTGACGTCCCCAAAAATGGGTTGGGTGGGGTCATTGAATGCAAAGAATAAATTTCATTTTGAGATAGGGTTGTTATATATCAAATGAAAGGTCATGATGTGTACATTTGAAATATCAAATTCCCGACCTCCAAAAATTTGTTGGATAACGTTATAAAGTACAAACATCAAACTTTTTAGATCATAGCATTGTCGCATATCAAATGAAAGCTTAACTACTTTTTGTTACATATATTTTTCATATAAATCTTATGCAATATTATGGAATAAAACAAATTTGGAGAAATTTATAAAGTGATGTGGGTGTCACTCCGGAGCACATAGTATTCACAAAAATAATGCTTTAGTGAAAACAGTTTATTATTACAATTTAAAGAAGCTCAGCAAAACTCAGTTTTTTTAATTTGAATTGACATCGCAACAAGTCATCCACATAAAAGCTACACTGCAATAGCAAATCAATGATAACGGTAAACATGACAAACATTGTATTCATTCTTCATGATAAAACTTTTAATTGAATTCATGTTAATTTCAGAAACAGACACAAGAACCGTTTCATTAGCTCTGTATCGCTACTTGTGTCAAAACATAGTTGGAACGGAGAATAGTGTTAAAACAATCAGACTAATGAATACTGTCAGAGATAATGTAGCACACACAAAGTTTCGATACGCTATCACAAGTGGAAGTTTTGGAGAAGGGATTGAACTTAGAGGTAGTGATTTGGATATCATGGAAGTAAACACATTAAATGAGATTTATGCAGATGAAAAACCAAGACTTAAAAAACATGTAACATATTTTAGAATGGAAACAGACGATGTAAAACCTGGCTTCACGCAGTTGATATTGGAAGAAAATGTTAATAAACATGTATCAGAAATATGTGAACTATTCAACGGAAAACATTATTTATCAAGCTCACTTTGTAAACAACAGCTATTAGGGTTTAATTCAGGATTTAATATTATTCATGGACCGTGTCTATCTGACGAAAACGGAGTTGTGGATATAGCCCTTTGCTTTCATTGTAAGACATGGATACCACAAGCATCACAGTGGATATCAAGATCAAATAACTCATGGCCAAATCATGATGTCAAGCAAAGTATTATAAATCATGGAGTACTTTTTGTACCAATTGGAGTAAAAGGATCGCTAAAAGAATTTATCGAATGGCGAATATCTTTTTCTGTTGGTGAAAAAATGCTCATAAGCACATTTACACACGCACAATTATTATGTTATGCCCTCATGAAAATTCTTTTGAAGGATGTTATAACAACCGACACAGAATGTTCAGATTTACTCTGTTCATATTTTTTAAAAACGATTATTTTCTGGATATCAGAGGAATTGCCACAATCCGTATGGAAACCTGAAAATCTTATACCTTGTTTTCTGCGTTGCTTCAGCAGACTTATTTATTGTGTGAAGTATTCAGCTTGCTTGCATTACTTCATTCCAGAATACAACATGTTTGAGAACAAAATAAAAGGCCATGCTCGTAAATTACTTCTAGATAATCTATATACTCTCCATAGTTATGGTTGGCGGTGCGTCTTATTTTCAGATCAACTATCTAACTTTCATGTATCAACGTGGATGAATCCAATCGAATCAACTACATTGCGTACTGTCGAGGTCGTAAAAATATTGAATTCGAAAATGATATATATCTTAAATAATATATGTGCTGTTGATATTAATATGACTGATATGGACAGTTATTTATACAATAGAGTAATAAGCAAGATAGTTTCCTGTGACCAATCCTCACTAAAATACTTATATACATACTACATGTCATTGTGGTGTACACATTATGTGCAGTCTATCCCACTGACTAGTCATAGAAGTAGTAATAAACATCAATACAAACAGTATAAATCCTGTCTTTGTTCTCTGCTACAGAGTATTCATCATGACGCTGTATCAGGATGGCTGATGTTAGCTTCGTTTTTCTATCAGTCGAAACAATATAGTAATGTGTTAAGCGTCCTCGGGTTCTCTTTATCGAAATTTACTCCCGAAAAACTAACCCGCTCAATGAATATGTCGGATATTCATTGCCGATTGCTCACACTAAAGTCATTCCAGAAGAAAAGTATAGTTAGATTATGGAAAAAAATGCTAGTAGATTTTATAAGATTTAAAAAAAAATCGTTGTTAATACCAAATGAACTACAAATGGAAAATGAAAATGGACACTATATAGTTTCCTCTATAGTTTATGCTTATTTCTTACAATTTTTATGTCATTATCATCTAAATAATGTCAGACAATGCCAGGATTGCATCAACACTTTACACCTTGTTATAGCAGAAAACTATATGATTGAAAAAGATGCAAGTGCAAAATCTAGAGCCTACACCATTCTTGGTATTGCTTTACAGTTATCAGGAGACTATGAAGCCGCCCGTCAAGCATTCATGCATTCACTTGAGATATGCACTGATCACAGATATAATACTTCTAAAAAGAGACTTTTGTTGATGAGCTCAGTTGATTAGCCATCATGATGATTTTTATATGATTTATATAAAAAATCGTACATCCGGGGTCACCTTCGGTACCATCAGATATAAACAAAAAACTTAGTCATTCATGATTGTTTAGCTGAAAGGTCCTATATTTGATGTTTAAATATCAAAATACTGGAATAAAGTGCATTTCAAACAATTCTTATAATGACAATGGGTCTATAATACCATAGCGTCTAAGGAAATACACATTTCAGAAAGGAAACAAGCCATAGTATAAGGGGGGAAAAATACAGAAATAAGACTCTACCTGCTGAAAAGGGCAAATTTTGTGAGACTACCAAAAGACTTGTACGACTAAGTGACTAAAAATGTTCTAACAAGAATGTTCAACTAATTCCTGCCTTTACAAAGTTAGCTCGCTTTCTAAGGCCGAAGCCTCCGACAAAAACAGAAGTTGAGCAATGTGCTAAAAATGAAACGAAAACAGGGTAAGAATACTTTTTTTTGTAATTAAGCTTTCAAAAATAATTTAACTTGTTTAAAAAGCCACTTATAAACAACTATGAAGAAATAGGCATGTGTCTTATATGCCAATTCTTCAAATGTGACATCTGAAGGAAATGCAAGCTAGGATTATACTTATTTTAAAATTTCTAGTCCTATATATATTTTCAATAGCTAAATAGTACATGGGTTTTGTATATAAATATTATATAAAAACAGAGACAAAGAAAAAAATATGCACTTTTGAGAGTACATTTTGTCAAAAAGCTTATTTAAAGAAAACACTATTGTAAGGGAGGTAATTCAAAATAGAATTATTTTCACATTTTCCAAACTTCGTTTTAACAAATAAAAAACTAATTCACTTCAATTTTGGCAACATTTTCAACTTCAGGTCAGCGAAAAATAGTTTTCGACTCCTTCAGATTAATCAACTTGAATAGATGTGGAATGAAGTTTTCATAGAACACAGACAAATATCCTCTATGTGTACAGTGTTATTATCATGAGATTTAAGTGCAGAGCAGCAAAGAGGGTCTGCTTGGAGGGAAAAGGCAAGCTGCAATGAGTGTTCTTACCATTCAAAACTGTTTTACAATGATGTGATCGCTAAGAAACGTGGACGTCGAGCAGCAGCTATTAATCTATCCATACAAGTCGCACTTAATCGCATAGCTATCAGCACAACTGGTGTACAGAAATTATTTCTTGGTTCTAATATACCAGCTCCTTCCACTTCAAGTATGCAACACAGTGCTAATGGTTTTTTGTGAAATTATAGTAGAGTACAATCAAAAGGATTTGGCTCTGAAAAGAAAATTATTTAAGGAAATAAACATATTTAGAGGTGATAATCCTTTTATTATTAACATTCAGGCCGACGGAATGTATAAAAACCCTGTTTATTCCGGAATAAGAAAAACACCATTTCAACCAGCTACCTAATGTACATATAACATGTTAGAAAATAATACTTATAAGCACAGTATTGTAAGCACAAGACAAGTGTCTCAGCTTTGCTCACATTAGAGTTAACATTAAACAAAAACAAAAGTTTTATCTCACAAAGGTCACTGTTTCGCAAACATTGAAATGCATGACAGCATATGCAGTGAGAAGCGATGGGCCAAAGACTGCGTGTTAGACCTGAAAAGTGATGGTCTGGAAGTTCAAGAAATTACCACTGACCCCGATAGCGGTGCATTTAGACCTGCAGAGTCTCTTTTTAAATCTGGTACGACCAATACTCAGCCAATTCATTTTCTAGATACGAGACATGTGTCCGCAAATCATAGAAATTTTATTTAAAAAATGTCAGGTCTCAACGCAGCACGATTAATTTTAGGGAAAGATAAAATGCTAAAAAGGTTTGCATTAGATATGGCAGCATGTTTTTACGCAAAGTACAAAGCTGCCTTTGATAAATTCAATATGGACTCTGTACGGATAAAAGTTCACCTAACATTTGAATGTCATGCTATAGTTTCTTACTATCGGGGCGATCAAAACGGGTGTACAAAATATTCCCTTGTTTGTTCAACATGTTCAAATAGGAACAGTTTGAAGACATGGACTGAAAAATCAGCTTATCTGAAAAATAACTTTCAATTAAATAAATCAGAGAACACAGCAACATTGTTACGTGAATGCGTAAAAGATCGCCTAGGATCTACTATGCTAAACCGTACATGCAAAAACACACAAAAAGACGAAGCAACTAACCTTGCAATACGTGCAACAGTTACTGTAACATTTACCAGAAACTACAAAGGAAGGTTACATACAGCTATACACAATGTAAATAATTGCCCCGGAGAATCCATCGTTAAACTCTGTAAAGCGACTGGGGTAAGTGGGGTTCCCATCGAACAAGGAAGTCGTGCTGCCCGAGGTCTGAAAAATTATAACGACACATGAGCCATAAATTATATAAGCAGTCAAAGCAGTACACAGACCAGAGATGCTAAAAAAAGCATGAACTATATAAGATATATGATGAGTATCAAGAAGAAAAAGGCTATGCGAAAAACAAAGTTTTACCGACAAAACGGCTTGCCGCAAAACAGCCTCTTTCTTTTTTAAATTCAATACATGATGATTGATCAACTTTGCAAACTTGTTAGTAAGAGACTTGCATTTATGCTTGTTAATTTGCTTGAACAGAGCAATTCTCTCTATAAACTCCATCCCATGAATATCAAAGTATTTAGAAAACTTGTTAAGGAAAGTCATGGCTGTGTTTGTAATCCATTGCACTTTGTAATACACAATGTATAATATGTACTTTCCATTAAGCCATTAATCCCTGACCTGATCCAGTATTATAGTTGAATGCAACACAAAACACCATATAAAAAACAAGATGTGGTATGTTTGCCAATGAGACAACTATCCACAAAATACCAAAATGACACACATATCAACAACTATAGGTCACCGTACGGCCTTCAACAATGAGTTAAGCCCAAATCGCATAGCCGGTTAACGTTGTTTACAAGATTACGTTCTAACCCATGTATTCGATACCAATGTAACAAAGGACACGAATGACGTCACAGCGACAAGGGAATAAAGGAAGACAAAAAAGGTTGATATTTCCCGTATTTTTCGACTTATATTCTCCTGTTATTTTAGTACCAACGAAGTTTGGAATTATTGTATAAATATAAATTTCAACGTTTTAAACATAAATTCTTGCGATTTCCACCTTTTCCTCAATTTTTTTTCTACCTTTGCATTTAACCTTTAAGCACATGGGACGTCATTGGCGTGATAATTAGACGCAAAGATGTTGCTGAATAATTTTGCACCATACATACGATCATAGTCTGGTCCGCTCGTCTTTAACTAATTTGGATCTGCTTGAAAACAATAGTATCCACCACCTGCAAAACATATAAACCAACAATCGTATCGATTTTTTACAACTATCAATATGATATTATTAAAATCAAGAATGATCGTAGTGATGCCTTTTTATATACGAAGAAGGGTTAATATCGCATTATACAACAGAAGAAAACCTTATATTTGTATATGGAAGGCCATAGCTGTCTCATGTGTCTCTTTCATTATGAGAAGGATTTTGGTGGGTTTTTATTTTAAAGTGGTTTTTTTTATAATACACAGGTGTTTTTTTATTATACGAAGGTGGTTTTTCATTATACGAAGTTTTTTTTTATTATACAAAGGTGCTTTTCTATTATGTGATTGTGGTTCCTGTGATTAAACGAAGGTGTGGCGTGTCACATGATATGAAAACAGGGATGGGTTAATTTCTAATGAAATATGGACAAAACATTGAATCAAGAAAATCAACTAAGTCTTTATTTTTTTTTTTATGGATTATTATATTTGAAATAAAACAATCAATTAATTATTGCCAGGATTGGGACAGGTTATTGACCGGATGAGATATAAATAGTCAGAACTTTTTTGTTATTTGATTTATTATTTCAATATTTGAAGACTTTAGAGATACATAACTGTTTTTTACATTATTTCAAAGTGCTATGTACGCAAACTTTACAGTCATTAAAAGATTTGAAATGCAATGATTTTTCATGTCAACGCAGAAGTGCTGGGGAATGGATTTATCGGTTGCCAACCCCATTAAAACTTGTTATATCGTAAATCTTTTTTATTCTTCTACATTATGATGTATAACATGCCTACTTTTGATGTCGAAATCACCTGCAGCAGGCCTACCCATGTATGGGAATCGTAATTATTTTGTCTACTGACGCCAGATGGAAACTTAAAACTCGCAGTAAATGATTAGTTATAACAATTATTTGAAAAAAACTGTCTGAATAGAAAGTATCATCCAGTTAGTAAAACTTAATATCTGCGATATGTCTAATAAGAAACGAGTTTCTTTTTTAGACACAAATTTACTCATTACGTCAATGTCGTTCAGACTCTATCTGGACTGCACCTATGAAATGAGATAAGATCAGATAACTTCGAGAAACATTGAGACTTTCTCATTAGATTTAACCAATCGGACATCGAGATATATAAAGAGAGTGGGAATATGCATTATACTGCAAGACGTATGTGTCTGGGAGTCCCACGATTCATTAGCAAAAAAAAATCAGTGGAAGTCGAGTCTTTTCCAAATTGATAACAGATTAATACAAATACACCGTACCACACAGGGGCTCGTAACTATTTCTTATACAGATCGATATCCAAGTCGACTTGCATACACTGGAACACTTTTTTGGAATCGCAAAAATCAATGTTTTGTTTCATAACCAGGTGCGTACGTGGACGTTTCTTTGTTTTACTGTCTCTGTCTAACCGTCTCTAATATCTGATATTATCCTTCAGCTGTTAACAATTTAAATTCAGACAAGGCTTTTGTCAATATGTTTAAAGAATGGTGACTTCGTTTTCATGCAAAGTAAACTTTAAGGTAAAATCCGTGAGAAACATAAATGATGGAACTGGTCTAATCTGGAATCCTGGCTTACTACGTAGGAGCAGTATAGACGCGATAAAGATTGGTCCAGAATGCACAGCTACAACTTTGTATGTAGCAGCATAGATGAGTTTTCTCCCATTTGCTATACGATTAAATTAAAGCTCAACAGCTAAACGAGTAGGGAATATCCGGAAGCATTGTTTTTGGATACGAAGACTGGATTTCACACTGTTCTGTACATTTAAAGTTTTCAGAGAAATCATGGAATGCAACACAATGTGTGACTGATAAATTGTTAATAAAATTTTTCATTTGCTTTGACTGTCAGTCAGCTCTAAATTGGTGGGATGGAAAATTCTCAAGTAGTTATTTAAATAATCGAACATGTCACATGCCTTAGAGCTTTTCTTTACAAGAACTAGTTTTCTAACTACTATGTCGCCTTTTATTTTTACATTTATTTATTTTTATCGTTCCCATGATATCTCGACTGCTCCATTGTTGTCCAATTCATCTGGTAAAAAGTCAAGTTTGTCAACACCACACTCCGTACATATCCGATTCAAAGAAGTCATTTTATGTTGGTGCAGATCGGGTTACATATTACATCATCAAGTTCATGTAAAGAGTCATATTTCTTTTCCAATAACTGTTTTCTTTCGAAATTGCATGCATGACTTAATCAGACTTTTCATCTCAACATGATGCCGACAACAACATGTAAGATTATCTTTGTGAGTAGCCGGACGACCAAAATAAGGCTTACATATTTCAAAAGCACGCTGACAAATCTTTATTTCAGCATGTTCGGGATATTCTCTTATGTAATCTAGATATATTTGTGTTTGTGTTTTTTCTAGTTTTTTCGAACAGCGGTATACTACTGTTGCCTTTGTTTATACAACACTGGTGGGATGAATAAAGTTTTGAACCTAGACGGACACGTTTGATATGATTCTGATTGTTCGTAGGTCTTCTGCTGCTTTCTTTCAACTAACAATCGTGCACTAGTTTTTTTGTCAATCGTCTAACGCATCACGCCTAGTCGTTCTCAGTGTATATAAAAAGGAACCTTTTCCAGAATGAACCACAGTAGTATAATGCTTGGTTCGTTTCTGTGTGTGTTACATTTTATGTTTAACGCGTTTCCCTCGGTTTTGGTTCATAACCCGGATTTTTTTCTAGCGATTTATGAGTTTTGAACATCGGTATACTACTTGCCTTTATTAAGCTCTGAAGGATTTGCCTTTTTGGATTGTTTTCCAATTGACCCCTAACTTACTTGCCAAACTTTTAACTGACTCTTTTTTTTTATTATATATGTTAGAACCACTGACAGTAGATGCAACTAATTGGCAGCTTGCTATTGCATCTTTATTTCTTTTGTGTTTAACTGACGTGATCATTTCTTTGGTGCTTAGAATAGCCGATGTCTCTATCTTTTCTTTTTTCGATAGACGAACGAAATTTATCAACAGCAGGCAGGAGATTTCATTGTCCTTTTTTCGTCAACGCATGCCGACAGAACACCCGCTCTTTGATTGAATTAACTGGTTATGCAAGTTTAAGTTTCTTAATTGACTTGTAAATGAAAAAAAAGATACACAATTCCGTGAAATTTTCAAGGCATTTTTTTTATTATCAATTACATCCTTCTCTCTATGCAATATTTGTATAAAAAAAATCTGACGAACTGCTGCATGTCTAAATCTAGATTTTGAGCATGTCCCTGTATAATATATATCCAAGACTATATGATGTACATGAACTTTGTCCATTTTAATACACTTTTATATACACACAATTTTAATTCTAAAATCTCAATGAACGAAAAATTAAAACAAATAACCATACACAAAAATAGATGCAAAGAGTTTTACAATATAGAAATGGCATTGCACCTAAAATCGGCAAACGTCTAAAAAAGTTATTGATTTGAATAAAAGGCATAACATTAAAAGAAAAAAAAATCTATTATAATTTTTATTTTTTTTATCTTTAATTTTTTTGTATGATCGCTTACATTAAAGTTTCTTTCAACTGGACCTACCTAGCTTTGTTCATTTTGTTTGAAAATATTCCATCGTGTTCACCATCATCTAAGATTTCTAATGTACTATAACGTCTCCTATAATCTTCCATGTATTCGCTTCTGTTTTCATGTTGTCTCTTTCTTTCGTTATCTTCTCGTTATGTAATTGCTCCTGCGTTTTCTTTGTATATTTTTGGTGTCTCTTTTGCATTAATTTTATTGTTATGGAATGATTTTCTTCTTTGCTCTCTTCTCTTCTGCAATTTCAATTCTTTGTTCAGTAGAATTCTCTCTGATGACGACAACTTAGGCTTTTTCTGTTAAAGTGATATAAAACCAAATTATTTATGAATTGCGACATTACCTTCATTAACGACGTCGGCACCCCCCCCCCCCCCCGTAAACAGACGCGCAACAAAATCACTGGACATTTAGTATATCACATAGCTTTAAACATGAACGTTCAAAACGCTTCTTTTTTACAATAAAGTGCAGCTGATGCACATTCTGGAAATATAAATTAATATATGCTAAGAGCAGTGTAATGGTAATATTAAGCGATCATGTCGTGGACTACATTTATAAAATAGCGTTAAAAAGTCATTTCTTTAAATTGTAACATAACAACTGGAAATTAAAAAAAGTCAGGTGTTTAGTCTGGACTATCGAATCATTCATTGTTTGAAGATTTTTTTTAAACCCCTTGTAATGCACATTTGCAACATCAAGTTATTTTGAAATAAAAAAAAAAAAACAATTACATATTTTTCTTACCGATTCTTCCATTCGAATATCAAAATCCGTCCAAATTACTATTTCTTACATATACTAAACTAAAATTCGATTTCAGCTTTGAATTTTGTATGACGTCATAGTCAGAATACGGGAAATTCTATTACAAGAAATGCGGGAAAATGTTGAAAATTAAACAAAAATTGAGCTCAAAAACTTTATTTTATGCTTATTTAGTGTTACAGATTACACGATTTTTTTGCCGTTTTCTCTATGTCCGTTTAGTACTTTATAAATTTAATTATTATAACCTTACTTGTAATCTGGATTTAAATTTTATCATATAAAAAACTTTATATTTAAAAGATATTTGATATTTTACATTTCTCCTGTTTATCATTAAAATGTTTATGAAAATGCGACGAAATCTTTGACCAGTTTATGGTGAATTTATTGGTCCATCATGCAATTTATCCCTTTTAGGCCTCTTTCGTATTTCACATATTGTATTTGATGACGAAAGGTTAAAAATAGAAACGGAAGTAAATTGAATATATTTAGTGAAAATACCCATCTGAATAGCTTACACAACATGGCAGGTATGTCGATGTAATTGTGAAAAATGAAGCAAGTTAAATGCATATATGTCATTATTTGTTTTCGTTTTTCTATTTCACGTACATTAAACGTGAAAATAAATCAATCTTTTAAACAATTTGCACCGTTTAATATGCTAAAGTTTACTTTCAAATCAAAGGTTGAACTTTTGGAACAAAGCCAGAATATGTTAAGACATTCCTTAAACAAATTTCCCTAAATGCTGAAACTAGAATATCAAATTAAATTATCATTACTAGCTAGTGTATATTTCAAGTCATAATAAAGGATACCCTATCCGTACTTTTATATCTTGTTTTAGTATATATCATTCCATTAAAAAAAGGTAATTGTATTCGTTATAGCGTAAGACTATTGAACTATTGAACTATAAGAGGGGATTTGCCGATGACCACTCTCTATCATTTTATCTTTTATTTTCTCTTTTGTCTCGCTACACATTATGTAACGTCGGGGATTTCTATACGACCTCAACATTTCGGCGTCCGTATATTGTAATGACGATGTCTGTGTCGTTGTCAAAAGAGATTTTCATTACCGAATACATTTTGTTTACAGATAATGACTTTTCTATAAGTGAAATTGTAGCAAATCGTCGCTGGGCTTCCAAAATGTTGTAAATTATAATTTTTTCAAGAAAAAAATATTTCACAAACAGTCTTTGAAAATTTTGACAAAATGCATGCTTCCAAAATGTCGTATGTGAACTCGAGCATTTTTGTAAATAGCAGTGAAATAGAAACTTTGACATTTCTGGAGTATCTGAGAACTTAAATTATTTTCACAGAAATAAAGAAATGTACAATTATTTTATTCCTAAAGCCATTACACATCGATTTTCAAGTTTTTATCCAACATTTTTGAAGCAAACTTCACAAACAACTGACATTGGCAATTTTGTAATATGTCTTATTTCAAACGTTTTGATTGGTCTAACTGTGTGCTATTTTGTAATACCAAAGAATTTCTCCCGCCCAGACCATTGGTGTCTAAAAGCATTTTTAGCCAAAAAAGTCATATACGACATTTTGGAAGCCCAGCGACGAAATGGTATTCCAACAACAGGGATGTTGGGATTGATGGTGTGGATTATTTAGGTAGTTTGAAGAAATCAGGGGCCTGAAATGGGCCCAAAAAACAAGCATTTTTCTTGTTTCAGGACAAGCAATTGTGAATAAGTGTTTTTATTCTTATAAAATTTGACCTTCAGGTTCTAAACCCTTACAGGCAGGTTGATATTGATTTGAACAAGGTTTTTATCGGTTCACAGTTTTGGTCTTAATGTTTTTGGTAAAAGTTCTAAAATTTGTATGAATTGCCTATTCCATGAGAAATCGCAATGCGGTTTAATCAAAGACTTGATTTTTTGTTGATTGTTTTATATGCTGAATCAAACCGTTGTCGATTTTGGACCCTTTTTTTGGTATAATTTGTCCATATTAGTGTCCCTAGGGTACAAATTTAATATAAAACACAAAAAAATTAACAAATGGTGTCCTTTGATATCCTGTACCTAACCGTATATTTTGATATTGGATATGAAACCATAAAAGATGAAAGTCCATTTTTGAATTGTTCAGTTCTTTGGCCATATTGACTATAATGTGTCAAGTGTGTATTCACAATCAAAATTCAGAGCTGTATCAAGCTTTAATGTAGTGCCCAAATTGTTAAGGGTTTGACCTCTGCAATTGCATATAGCTCGGCCCAGCGGATCATTTTATTAAATACAAGCGATTGTCATTTGATTTTTATTGTTGTTTTATTGACAATATTACTTTATTGAATTTTATGATTGGTGGTCCGTTAAACATGTTTCATGTGTGAATAACATAATAATGACCACTACAAGCATTCAAAGTGGGTAAGGAAAATAAGACTTGAACTTCTGACATATATGTTTGTAAGTAAAACAACCTATAATATGTACAACTTGGACTTGATCAGAACGGTACCGTACTTTCGGTCGTCATTTGATATTTTACCAGTTTTTCAAAAAAATGATTAAAAAAACATTTTCTACTTTTCACAAATTATGAAGAAATACTCCTTAAAATGTCAGAATGATCAGCCAGTCGCTTATTGTCGGATAGTTACGATAGTTCAGTCTCACAATTGATATTTATGACATATGTTAATTTTTGTCTTTCTACGTTTTCTGATCGTATTCGTAAACCACCCCAGCACTACATATGTTCTACAAGTACTTTGGAGCACGTTTCAGTTTTATTTATTTTTACACACATATCAAGCATTTCTCAAACATCTATTTATCTTTATCAACATGAAGCTAAGATTTTAAAGAAAATGAATTTCGAGTCAACCATTTGATAGTAGAACGTGAGCTACAAGTAAAACAATATTTACCTAGGACTCCGGAGTACTCGATATTATTTATAATAATGCTTTAGAAAATACAACGTTATTTATAAGTCAACAGAATCACAGCAAATACCTTATCTATTTTAAAGATAAATTGTCACATCAACAAGTCATCCACATTGAAGCTAAACTGTAATTACATTTCATGGCTACATGTATGGTGAACATTGTATTTTATTCTCTGTATTGATGTCATATTTATTTTAGACACAGACACAAATACCGTATCATTAGCACTCTATCGCTACTTGTGTGAAAACATAGTTGGAACAGAAAACCATGTTAGAACAATCAGACTAATGAATATTGTCAGGGATAATATGACGACCACCGAGTCTGGAACCACTATCACAAGTGGAAGTTTTGGAGAAGGGCTTGAGATGAGAGGTAGTGATTTGGATGTGATGTATGTAGCAAAAACAATCGAGGTTTATGAAGATGAAAAACCCCGACTTAATCTTGTTAATCGAAATTTTATATATTATAGTATGGAAACAGACGATGTAAAACCTTGTTTCACGCTGTTGCTAAATGAAAACATAGATTTCAAGTTATTAGAACTCAATGAAGAACTCGATGGAAAATATTATTTATCAAGCACAATTTGTAAACAATTAGTGTTAAGAAATTCAGTTGACCAAATAATTCATGGACCGTGTGTGTCAGACACAAATGGAGATTTTGACCATGTTTTGTGCTTACATTGTAAGACATGGATATCACAAGCATCACAATGGATATCAAGGTCAAATAACTCATGGCCAAATAATAATGTCAAAGAAAGTATTATAAAACATGGAGTACTTTTTGTACCAATTGGAACTAAGGGATCGCCAAAAGAAGATATAGAATGGCGAATGTCTTTTTCTGTCGGTGAAAAAATGCTAATTAACACTTTTACACACACACAATTATTATGCTATGCACTCTTGAAAATTCTTTTGAAAGATGTAATAGCAACCTACACTGAATGTTCAGATTTACTCTGCTCATATTTCTTGAAAACACTTATGTTTTGGATATCAGAAGAATTACCACAATCCGTATGGGAACCTGATAATCTTGTACCTTGTTTTATGCGTTGCTTTGACAGGCTTATTTATTGTGTAAAGTATTCAGCATGCGTACATTACTTTATTCCAGAGAACAACATGTTTGAGAACAAAATAGAAGGTCGGACTCGTGAAATTCTCCTAGATAGACTATATACACTCCAAAGTTACGGTTGGTTGTGCGTTTTGTTCTCAGATCAACTATCTAACTTTCATGTATCAAGGTTGATGGATCACATCGAACCACATTCATTGCATACTAACGAGATTGCAAAAACATTTAATTCTGAGTTTTTATATTTTCCTAATTATATATGTGAAGTTGATCTGCAGATGGGAACTTATGACTACAAAAGAATAATACACCAGATAGTTAGATGTGATCAATCGTCATTAAAATACTTTCATACATACTACATGTCATTGTGGTGCGCAAAATGTGCGCAATCTTTTGCACTGAATAGTTCTACAAGTAGTAATAAACAAAAATACAAACAATTTAATTTCCGTTTTTGAACTCTGCTTCAAAATATATATCATGACGCTGTTTCTTGATGGCTGATGTTAGCTTCGTTTTTCTATAAGACAAAACAATATAGTAAAGCGTTACGCATCATCGTGTATTTCTTATCGAAATGTACTCCCGAAAAACTGTGCCGCACCATGGATATAACTGATATTCTTTGCCGATTGCTAACACTACAATCATTCCAGAAGAAAAGTATGGTTAGATTAGGGAAAATAATGCTAGTAGATTTAATGAGATTTGGAAGAAACTCTTGGTTAATACCAAATGAACTACAAATGGAAGTGGAAAATCGAAATTGTTTAATTCCCTCCATAGTTTATGCTTATTTTCTAAAACTGTTGTGTTATTATCATCTTCATAATGCCAGACAATGTAAGGATTGCATCCACACTTTACAACTTGTTATAGCAGAAAACTATTGTTTTGAAAAAGATACAAGTATCCAATCTGGAGCCTACAACATTCTTGGTATTGCTTTACAGTTATCAGGAGACTATAAAGCCGCCCGTCAAGCATTCATGCAGTCGCTTAAATTATACCCTGATCACAGATTTAATACTTCTTTTAAAAGACTTTCGTTAATGAGCTCATAGAAATTTTTGTACATTCAGTTCAACAAATAGTATTTACAAGACGGACTTATTCCAGACTAGTAATTTGTTTAGTGAAATTTGTTTTCTCTAGCTCATTTTTTTGAAAAATAATGTACAATGCAAAGATAACAGAGCTGTCTAAGTATAACTATGGCGGAACATCTGATTCCTAGTTTTTCCAGGCTGGCACAATACACCAAGAAATGATTAAAAATGGTTCTTGATTTTTTAATTCTATTTTTCTGCTATAATGTAATAAAGACAGAGTACAAGCATGCACATTTGTGAATACCTTCAAGTTGTATATTTACAAGCTTAATACACATATGAAGATGTGGTATGATTGCCAATGAGACAACTATCCACCAAAGTCCAAAGAAAGTGGATATAAGCAATTATAGACACACGAAGGCCTTAAACAATGAGAAAAAAAAGCATATCTTATGCTCCGTTTTAAAGGGCTCCGACATAAAAATATGAAACAATTCAAATAAGAAAACTAACGGCATTATTTATAACAAAACAGTTCACAAAAAATAAATATGACAAACATGAACCACGACAACCACTGAAGTAAAGGCTCCTGACTTGAGACAGTCACATGAAGAATGCGGCGCGGTTAAACAGGTTTGTGAGTTTTTAACCCTATCATAACCTAGGACAGTTATGTACAGTACAACACAAAACCTTACTACTAGTATAACAATCAGTTGACATGGTTAAACTCATCAGATGGATACAAATAGAAGTACATCTAACAAAACACAAAGTAGACATGGCTAGGTACATCCAAAATACAAAAAGACACTTTATACAGATCTGAGAGTACTCGTATTTACTTAAAGCTAGTCAAAAAACAATAATATATCTAAGACTTACCATCAATTACTGTAAACCAACTTATTTTCGCGGATACGTCATTTCGAGTTATACCAATTCTAGTCCATTTCGCTGCTTTTAATTTTCTTATTTATTTCATGTAGATTAATAAAGATTTACTTATTCGCGACGATTTATACTCGTGTTATTTTTCTCCTCGCAAAAATAAGTTGGTTTACAGTAGTGCACATAGAAAATCAAATGGATTGAGTGTAAAAACATGACTAAAAGTCAGAGAAAATACATTCCCTTAGTGCGATGCCAAACTTTAAGTATCAGCATATCGTAGTACCTTGAAGTTTCGTATGTGTAATATTTAGTATGGTTTTAATTTATTGATAACTAAATCAAAATTTACACAAATAAACTAATTCTTAAATTAAACAGTATTGAATAGGTAACCTTTTGGAATAAGTTTATGTTTCTCATATTTAATTTATAACAATGTAACACATTTATCCAAATTGTAACGTCTTAAATAAACAATTTAAAGGGCATGGGCTCGATTTACACATAAATATAGATATAAATAGAAAGCGAAATCGTGCATTTGGATCAAGGTCTGTTTAATTTCATATTAATGATAAATAAAGGCAACAGTAGTATACCGCTGTTCAAAACTCATAAATCCATGGACAAAAAACAAAATCAGGGTAACAAACTAAAACCGAGGGAAACGCATTAAATATAAGAGGAGAACAACGACACAACACCGAAACGCAACACACACAGAAACGGACCAAGCATCAGACAAAATACCACGAGAATAACAAATATAACATCAAAACCAAATACATGAATTTGGGATAGACAAGTACCGTGCCACGTCTTATCTTAATATCTCAAAAATAAGAGAAAACAAACGGCACAACATTAAAATGCAATACACACAGAAACGAACAATAATATAACAATGGCCATCTTCCTGACTTGGTACAGGACATTTTTAAAGGGGAATAAAAATTGTGGGTTGAACCTGGTTTTGTGGCATGCCAAACCTCGCACTTTAATGGCAAAGCTAAATATAACATTGAAATGACAACATAATATTACAGGACTACAATACAAATAAATAGGAGAACATATTAGACTAAGAAAAACATGATTAATAGATAACAAAAAGCATCAGGTTTAAAATTCAATACGCCAAAAACGCGCCTCGTCCACACAAGACTCACCAGTGACGCCCAGATATAAAAGATCGAAAGTGAAAAAAGTACAAAGTTGTACAGCACTGAAGATCAAAAGTTGAAAAAGGTTTTGCCAAATACGGCATTGTTTTTATGCCCGGAATAAGAACATTCTTATTATATAGAACAATACGTGATAAGACATACATGTTAATTTACATAAATACGGATTCAATGCGGGCAAATGAGTCACTTGCAAGTGAGGAATTCATCTGCAATGTGTTTTTGCTTAATTTAAAAAAAAAACATACTGGCTGCTTTAAGGGGATTATAATTTCACTATTTTACTTTTTAATGATATAACAAAACAAATCACACTTTAGATTTTTTATATATCTCGTAGCAACTGCCTTTAAAATAAAGTTTACCCAGATTTTATCTAAATTTCCGGGTTCGAGTTACAATAAGATGTGCTATTCAGTTTGCATTACATTTTCGATACATACCGCCACACTTACACACCAAATCTTACTAGTACTGTATAGATTACGCTCATTAAAATCCAAAAACGTCACTACAGACACAAGCAAAGCAAACGAGTTGGGACATATTAACACCGTATGTCGATCATGATGCCAAAGGAACATCACCGTTCAAAAAGGTAAAAAATTAACAATAAGAAAAAATCATCCCTTTTGTCGTAAATATTTGTGTTTATGTTTTAAAACTGAAATATCTAAATCTAGGAAATGACAGTTAGATTTATTAAAAGTAAGTTCTTTTTAATAAATTTCGGCAATATATTTAGAGAATTCTTGATTATTTAACGAAAAGATGATAGCAATATAACGGTAAGGGTTGTTGAAACCATCATTTAAATGGATTTTAGACGGTTCTGTATTGAAATTTGCCATATACTATGATTTTTAACAGTAATAGACCAAATATGCTACTGTTTGAATCAATCAAAAGTGTATCCGTAAATCATAATATTTATTTGCCATACACTTATGTTGTATGCTGTAAATGCCTCTCTTAGGGGGATGCTAGTAAGAAACAGATCAACTTCAAAATGTTTTCTGCTATTTTACAAGAATTTGATCTGATGCAAAATAGTAGATCCTGTTGAAAAGTCAAATCCCAAAAATACTGTAATACGTATATATAATAAGTATGTTTCTTCCACCTCAATACCACTATTAATATTGGTTAATTAGTTAAACATTCAATTTAGTTTACAGATAGTTGATTGTGGTAAGAAAACAAGGACTGGTCTATACAAAATAAACTCATCATAGATACCAGGACTAAATTTTGTATATACACCAGACGCGCTGTTATGAAAGCAGAGAAAACTATGTATCTTACAATCAGCATGGATTTATCAGATGGCAATACTAATACTAAAAATCCAGACTCAAAGTAAGGCATAGCTATATTTATTCAGTTACGACTCACGATGTCGTAGGTGTGTTCTAGTGTATTATATGATGTTAACCACTCTGTCAATATTGCAATTTGATTAAGATCTAATTCACTAGAATGCCCTCAAACAAATTTAACTTGATAGCCTATATTTATACATTTGTAAAATATAAAAAAATAAATTGATTAACAACATTTATTCATAACGATTTTATCAATGACGACAAAGCTTTACAAAACCTTAAATTGCCTTATTTAAATATTCATACATAAGTTATGGAAAATAAATGAGGCGGTTTTCTTAATTAAAGTTCTGGAATATTAAAAAAAACAAGAACCAAATAAAGTAACTTTGCAAAAAAAAAAAAATGAATAAAAAGAATTTTTTAAAAACACAAGAAATAAATGGTAGGGGGTCTCATAAAAAAACTCATCATAGATATCAGGATTAAACTTTGTATATACGTCAGACGCCCGTTTCGTATTATAAATACTCATCAGTGACGCTCAATTCAAAATAAGTTAAAAAATCCAAATAACGTACGAAACATTAAGGACCGACCAAAATTCCTAACAGTTTTGCCAGATACAGCTAAGATAATCTATTCCTGAGGTAGAAAAACCTTAGTATTATTTCAAATATTTGAACAGTTAATTTATAAATACAATCATATCAATGATAGATCATGTCAGCACAAAAGTGCTACTACTATTGGTCTGTATACACAATTAAAAATATTTTGTTCGCACAACAAAGCCCGCTCATAGAAAATAAGTGTGCCGTTTTTACTAAAATGATATAGTAGTTTCCTACACTATTTATAGTGAAGTTATCCTTCTTTCACCCAGCTTTTTCTTTCATAATTTTGTTAGTTTATACGTTTGTTCTTTTAATTTCTATTATTTATATTTCAACTGTTTTAATGCAGATGAGATGAATATTTGATCATTTATAGGTGAATTATTTGTTCCACACAATATTCAATCATCATGTATTATATTATTTTTAGGTAATTAAATATACATATATATATATATATGTATTGGTTAAGTTAAAAATACATATTTTATATTTATATTAAATATATTGCTTAAAAATAAAAACGAAAGTAGATTTAAAACGGTTAACGGAAATACCCATCTGAAAAGGTCAAACAAAATATCAGCTAATTATTTTCGTGAGGTATTTAAGAATATAAAACATTTTAAACGTTTATTAGTCATCATGTTCTATCGTGTTTCTATTTCATAGACATCAAAATGGAAAATTACTTTACAAGAATGTGCACATTAAACTTTACTTTCAAAACAAAAGTTTAACCGTTGAAACAAAAAAAAAAAGAAATATCAAGAACATTCAACATTAGAGAAAAAAAGTAATTAATGGCCATTCTAATTGTACTTTAATTCACGTTTTGAATAGTTTTCGTTATAGGTTGCAATTCGGCTAAAATAAACAAAGAGGGGGGGGGGGTGTCAACAATGAATTTCCCATAGGGACTCCCGTTGAGGTTGAAGCTGTGCAATTTTCTCTGGCTATCAGAGGAATTACCACAATGCGTTTGGAAACCTGATAATCTGATACCTTGTTTTTTGTGTTGTTTTAGAAGGCTTATTATATATATATACTCTCTATAGTTATGGTTGGCGGTGTGTTATTTTCAGATCAAATTTCTTACATTCATGTATCAATGTGGATAGATCACATCATGCACATCGAACTACAAACATTGCATACTATTGAGGTGAAAAAATCACTGAATTCCAAATTGTTATTTTTTGCAAACTGTACGACTGTTTTTGATGTTAATAGACTAAATTTTTATAACAATATATATAGTGCAATACGCCAGATAATTTTCTGTGACCAATCCTCACTAAAATACTTATATACATACTACATATGTCAGATTGAGGTGTGCACAATCTGCACAGACTTTTCCGCTGAATTGTGCTAGAAATAGTAACAAACATCAATATAAACAGTATAATTCTTGTCTTTGTACTCTGCTACAGAATATTCATCATGACGCTGTTTCTGGATGGCTAATGTTAGCTTCGTTGTTTTATAATACAAATCAATTTAATAAAGCGTAACACATCATCATGTATACTTTATCGAAATGTACTCCCGAAAAAATATACAACTTCATGGATCTCTCGGATATTCATTTCCAATTGCTCTAACTGAAATCATTCCGGGAGAGAAGTCTAGTTCGATTATGGAAAATATTGCTTCTGGATTGTATGAAATTTGACAGAAGTTCTTGGTTATTACCAAATGAATTACAAATGGAAATAGAAAATGGAGATTATTCAGTTTCTGCTATAGTTTATGCTTGTTTTCTAAAATGTTTGTGTAATTATCATCTAAATAATGTCAGACAGTATCAGCATTGCCTCTACAATTTACAATTCATTATAAGTGAAAATCATTGTATTTAAAAAAGTGCTTATTTTCAAGCTATAGCCTACATCATTTTGGTATTATTTTACAGATGTCAGGAGACAAGGAAGAAGCCAGTCACGTATTCATGCAGTCAGTTAAAACATATCCTGATTGCGAATTAAATACATCTTATAAGAGACTTTCGTTAATGAGCTCATTGTAATATTTTACATTCAGTTTAACAAGTGGTGTTTACAGGACTGAGTAATTGTTAAAAGGGCGGGGAATCCGATTCCTTGTTTTTTTTCGGTTTTCCGATAATTCCCTATGAAAACTTGGCAATATGATTTTTATATTTTATTTTTCTGCTTTGATCTTATTTAGACCGATTACAAGTATGCACAGTTGTGGATTATTTCCAACGCTTTGTTTAAATCCACCCGAAATGTATCCGTAAATCATAATATGTATTTGCTATACAATCATCATATTGCATGTATGTGATTGCCTCTCTATGGAGAATGCCAGAAATAAATCAGTTCAATTTTATAATATATACTGCTAATTTTATTAACCATTAATTTTATGATTGATGCTTGATCTCATGATATACTGCATCAAATGTGTATCATAGCGAAGGATGACTACACCAGACAGACTGGGTACTAATCAATTAATATAATACACATTTAAGATTTGATAACTTTATCAAAGTCGTGCTTAAGTAAAGACAATGAGACAGTAGACTTCTAGCAAAGTGGTGCTTAAGTATTATCAAGAAGACAGTAGACCTCAAGCTTGAATGGCGCTAAATATACAGTGTAGTCAATAAGACAGTAAACTTCTAAAACGTGTTTTTAGTATAGTCAATGAGACAATAGACGTCTAGCAAAGTGGTGCTTAAGTATAGTCAATGAAACAATAGACTTCTAGCAAAATAATGCTTTAGTGTGGTCAACGCGAAAGTAAACTTCTAGCCTAGTGGTCCTTATAGTCATTGAGACAGTTGACTTGTAGCAAAATGGTGTTGAATTATAGTCAATGAGACAATAGACTTCTAGCAAAATGTTGCTTATGTGTAATCAATGAGATAGTAGACTTCTTTCAAAGTGTTGTAAAGTGTAGTCAAAGAGACAGTAGGCTTTAAGTAAAATGCTGCGTAAGTGTAGTCAATGAGACAGTAAATATCCAGAAATATATAATATTACATTTTTTTGCTATATAGACATAATTCAAGTGGGCACAATTTTGGATACCTATTTTATTTCAAAGTTTTTTTTTTAATCAATCCGAAGTGTACTCGTACATTATTATATTTATTTGCCGTACATATATACATATATTGCATGTCTGTGAATGCCTCTCTATGGAGAATTTCAGTAATAAATCAGTTCATTTATATAATACTAGTATATCCTGCTAAATTTATTTCACATTAATTTTAATATTGATGCTTGATCCCGTGACAACAAGGCAGTAGACTTCTAGCTAAATGGTACTTACGTATAGTCAATAAGACAGTAGACCTGAAGTTTAAATGGCGTTAAAGTGTAGTCAATAACACAGTAAACATGTATCAAAATTGTGTTTTAGTTTAATCAATGACACAGCAGACTTCTTTCAAAAAAAGTGCTTAAGTGCAGTCAATGAGACAGTAGACTTCTATAATGGATCTCATCTGTAGTCAAATAAGACCGTTGAATTTGAGTAATCGTTCTTAATTATAGTCAATGAGACAGTAGACTTCTGGCAAAAAAGTGCTTAGATATATTGAATGAGACAATAGACTTCTAGCAAAATGGTGCTTAAGTGTAATCAATGAGACAATAGTCTGTCTTTAAGCAGAATGATGCTGAGATATAGTCAATGAGACAGTAGACTTCTAGAAATATGAAAGATTGAATGCCCTAGCACTACCTTGTGTGAAACATTTCGAAGGATTGATTATGGTTTATTACTGTTGATTCATTTATTGTCGTGGTTATTAATTTTCGTGGATGAAGGAAAACTTCCATGCTCGTGGGCATTCAATTTTTTTTTAATCGTTGAACATTACATTTAGTGGTTCAACTAAACCCATGAAATTAACGAAAATTGGTATCAAACGAATAATAAGGAATCCACAGTATATCTTTCTAGGGTTGCAAATATTCTTCTATCTTTTGTCAACTAGATTTGAAAGATGTGTATTGTGACATAGTTTTGTGGTAATTTTAGCAGCAACCAAAGGTGCTTTAGAAATGTATGTTGCTAATATGCTTTTGATGACTTCAAATAGTTATCAAATGTACCAGGATTATAATTTAATACGTCAGACGCGCGTTTCGTTTACATAAGACTCATCAGTGACGCTCAGATCAATATGGTTATAAAGGGTGCTTCAGTGTAGTCAATGAGACAGTACACTTCTAGAAATAGAGTGATTAAGTGTAGTGAATAAGACAGTAGACTTCGCGCAATGTGGCGCTTGAATGTAGTCATTGAGACAGTAAACTTCTAGCAATATGGTGCTTGAGAGTAGTCATTGAGACGGTAGACTTCTGGAAACATGTTGCTGAAATGTAGTCAATTAGACAGTAGACTTCTGACAAAATGGTGCTTTAGTGTTATCATCAAGACAGTAAACCTTTTTGCAATTGGATTTTTAAGTATTGTCGATGAGACAGTAGACTTCTATTAATATGGCGCTGAGGTGTAGTCAATAAAACAATAGACTTCTAGCAAATTTTTGCTAAAATATAGTCAATAAGAAAGTAGACTTCTAGCATTATGGTGCCTAAGTGTAGTCAATGATACAGTAGACTTCTAACAATATGGTGCTTAAATGTAGTCAATGAGAAAGTAGACTTCTGGCAATATGGAGCTTAAGTGTTGTCAATTTGTAAGTAGACTTTTAGCAATATGGTGGATTTGCACATTTGTATTCTATTTATTCAGTCGAATAATTATTTGGATTACCTTTGGAACTTACACTGTTATACATGAATGTATCCATGTTCCTACTCATTTAATGCCCTTTTAAATACTTATGTTCGGACATCGCTTAAGGAGGCTCGAATGTCTTCCTCCATCTTGGATTTTAAAGTAGCAGATAACGTTGGTGTATATCTTTCATGAAATGTATAATTTTTAAGTGTAAGACTGTTGATGTAAATAAAGAAAATTGTGTGTTTTATCATCTTTATTTGTGTTTGATTATACTTTTTTCCAACCTTGCCAAATAAGGGGAGATCACTTAGATAAAGTAATTTTTATAATAGAAAGTGTTTTGAATTTTCCTATTTCAATTTGTAGCAAGAAAACAAGTTCGGTGACCCCATTTTTCTTTTTCTTAGCTAAAAGCATGTTCAAAGCGCTATCTCCCCACATTTGTCTTAAAATTCTATTACGCAGTTTTCTTTTTATCACACAAATGTTGATTTTTTTTGCACAATCTATAAACATTCTGACAACCTTTTGACTGGCGTAAATATGAAATTTCAATCCTGGTATCTATGATGAGTTATTTTCAACCACTGGGTCGATGCCACGGCTGAAGGGATTTATTTTCCCGATGGTATCACCAGCCCAGTAGTCAGCACTTCTGTGTTGACTTGAGTTATCATTGATATGTTCATAATTATGAGTTAACTAAATTTTGGATTTATGAACTACGAAGGCTTTTCTACCTCAGGAATAGATTACCTCAACTGTATTTTGCAAAACTTTTAGGAATTTTTGGTCCTCAATGCTCTTCAACTTCGTACCTTAAAAAAAAATTGATTCGATCGTCGCTGATGAGTCTTTTGTAGAAGAAACGCTCGTCTGGCGTAAATATGAAATTTCAATCCTGTTATCTATGATGAGTTTATTCACAACCTGTAACTTGAAAAAAATTCCGGTAACCAATACTTTTTATTATATTTTTGAAAAAAGCATGATGTAAACTTCCTTTTGACGAACTATTAAAAATATTCTATCAATTTTAATAAAGACGCCACAGCCAACTTAAGATACACTTATTATGGAGAGGTGCATATGGTGCAATATTAAATGTGTACCGTTTATTTATAAATTGAATTTAAATGTATCAAACTTTCACTATCCCAAACAATCCATATCAATTAACTTGTATGTGACAAGGAGTATTCGTACAACCTTCCGTTGAAGCAAGCTTGACTATTTAGGAATTTTCACATTTTTTTCTCCTTGATAAATATGTATTAGCAAGTCTTTTACAGCAAACGAGACAGACGATTTACGAACTAATGAGTTTGTATCATTGATGCACTCTATTCCTATGAAAAACTAATACATATCATTAAGGTATATAACCAATAATTCCCGAGAAAGAACAACACAAGAAAGTAGTTAATATTGTAAACAAAACAGTTTCTGCGTATAGCTGTACATTTATAAGCGCAATAATTTGGAGCTTTTCACTGATTTTCCTGTTTAAAAAAAGTTGTTTAATTGTTTATGAAGTTTTATCCACATCTTTTTTTCAATTATATAGCTAACACTGTGAAAAATATAAAATATAAAAAATCATGTTACGTGTGGACATTTCAGTGACGCACATTTGATAAGAACTTCACAGAAGACTTATTATTAAGCTCAACCACGCCTTCAGTAAAATATTCTGCATGTATGTCAACGCATTAGTCATCTAGTAAAAAGAATCAGATGTTTCACAACTATTTTCTGAAGATCAAACATTCACAGAGTGTCACCTTCCAGCCACTGTAGCAACTATTTCATTCAGGAATCATAATGATTGATGTTGCACGACTTGTTCTGCAGAAAGCACATGTAACAACAACAGAAGCAGAATTGGAGACAAACAAGCTGAAGTTGCATATGGAAAATGACAACATTTTAATGTCATATCAATAAAACAACTTTGTACTAGACCGCTTTGTTGCGTCGGGATTTTAGTTAAAAACGACTTTAAGTTTTTGTCCTAAACGCCCAATCCTTTGTAGAAAAAAAAAAATCCCACCAGGGATAGAATCAATTACATGAGAAAAGTATTTTTTTCATAAATCATGTGTAACACAGAATATCTAATATTGAAACTTTCCATATATGTCTGTTTGTTTGTTCCCTTTGTATGTTTAAAACTGAAAATGACATGAAGGTTAATACACAATTAGACAAGAAAACTCCTGCATAGATAGTTCCTTGAACATTGGTATAGAAGTGCATAGCTGCTACGAACTTATTTATATAAATCAGTCAATGTTGATTTACCAGTCGGTAACATTGACGAATAGTCCCTTTATTTTGTTTGAAAATTATGCATTTTAACAAACAAATATGATTGATTCATATGATTCCACGAACTTAAACATACATATAAAACAAACTCCTATTCCGTTCTTGTTCATGTTGTTATCGCTTTTTTATTACTTTGAACAGACAACACATGTCAGTGGATAATTTTCTTTGTACGGTGGACATTTCAAAGATCCACATTTGGTTAGAACATCATAGAAAAGTTTACCATAACGTTCATCCACACCTCCAATAATATACTCTGGGTTTATGTTAACGCACACAAACGCAGAGGCAGATGCCTCACTATAACCTCCTGCCGCCAGATATCCATGGTATTCCTCCTTCCAGCCACTATAACATGTGTTTTTCCCAGGGATCATTATGACAGACGTAGCTTGAGTTGTTCTACATAGCGCACATGGGACATCTTCGTTGTCACTATCAGAAGCAAAAATGTTATATCGAATTCTCCACCGTACATGTGAGCACGACCTGACCTACAAGTCTTTATATAGTTTGGATCTGGTGGTAAACATACATATTCAGCAGCAGAGCCTGGTTCACCATAGTAACCACCACCGGCATAGCCTGTGAAAATATGACATGTATATGATAATACGTTTACAACATGTACATGTAGAAAAATCAATCCTAAATTAATTTGCACCTTTTCCTATAAGTGAAAATAACAATAGGATGAAAAATAAATAGAAGAAAAGGAAATCAATATTCAAATGAGTGTGATCTTAGTTAATCACGAAATCTTAAATCCCGCTTTAGTAAATCACCAACAATATGTGAAATAAACTGTTATAACAGAGATATGTCTCGCCTTTATGTAATTTTGATTATGCAAATGTTGAAATCAAAATAGCGATACTTTAACATCTTAAACAAGTTCTGCAAATATTCAAAGTCAATGAACCATGACTGAGTTATATCATCATGCTAAACAATTGCCATGTAAATGAGATGTGTCAATTCTTATACAACTGCATACCAAACAAATACCATTGACTTATAAGTAATTCCCAAATCAAAATACAAAAATAAACTTGTAAACTATGTAAAAGTTTCAAAAGTCAATGAAGCATAAAGAGGTGGTGGGGCTATATAATCTCCATCGAAACAATACTTGCAAATGCAAATAAATTTACATACCAAATATCATTGATTTAGCATTAGCAGTTCATCTTAAACTGATATAACCACACAAACTAAAAATGTAAACTAAGATAAGTTTCAAAGTCATTAGACTGTGACTGAAGGGCGAGGCTAAATATTCGCAATGGAAATGATATGTGCCAATGCTTATACAACTGAATACCAATTAAAATTGGCCTACTACTAATGCTTCCCCTTGAACGGACCTAATCACAAACTAATACATGATAACTCAGAAAAACTTCAAAAGTCAATAGACCATGACTGAGGGTGCAGGGCCAAATAATCCCAATGGAAATTAGATGAGCCAATGCTTATACAACTGCATACCAAATATGATTGACCCAACACTTGTGGTTCACCATAAACTAGACATAATCACAAACTAATACATTGTTGACGCCGTCGTCGTCACCGATGCCGGAAACAGCATACCTATGTCTCACTTTTTGACTCCGTCAAGGCGAGACAAAAAAAGTAATGCCATGTAATGCAATGTAATGCATGTAATTACAAACTTTGTGCTTATTAATGCATTGAATTATAATTACATGTTACGTCAAAATTGATGCATTTCACATTACATGCAATTACTTGGTAAAATTGTATAGGATTACCTTGCATTTGAATGACAAATTTGCATTTCCCCATGCCTGGTCTCGTGATAATTATAGGAAAGACTTAATTAGTAATTATTATGTTTATTTCGTTGCAGAAAACTAATGATAAAAGAGTAATGCGTGTGTTAGGATCATCCAATGGCTTTAAACATCAGCAGTATAGAAGTCCTCATTAGGTTCTGATAGCTTCTCTTTTAAACACTTTTCCTATGGTTGAAGTGCGAAGTAAGCTTGTGATCTCCATAATATAGATAAAATAGGGAGGATTTAAAAACAAAACTGTGCTGGTTGCTATCTTCTAGTGGTGTTTAAGCGGATAAATATTAAGGCAGGTGTTCAATATAACGTAACAAAAGATGTATTTTCCTTTTTGTATCAAGAAAATGTCCTGCAGAGAAAAGGTTGTTAAAAAAATGAACAATCATTCAATGTTACTTTATTGACTATTTTTGTAAGTGTAAATCATTGGACCATTTAAAAACATTGTCTAAACCATGTATGGTAAATTTTGCCTAAAACAGTGTTTTTTTACAGTGGCGTATATATAAAATTTAGTCCTGGTATCTATGATGAGTTTATTTACAACCACTCGGTCGATGCCACTGCTGGTGGATATTTATTTCCCCGAGGGTATCACAAGCCAAGTAGTCAGCACTCTTTGTGCTGACATGAATTATCATTGATATTGTTATATTTATAAATTAACTGTTTACAAAATTTTGAATTTTGTGAAATACTAAGGCTTTTCTACCTCAGGCATAGATTACCTTAGCTGTATTTGGCAACACTTTTAGGAATTTGGATCACAATGCCCTTCAACTTCGTACTTTATTTAGCTGTTATAACTTTTTTGGATTCGAGCGTCACTGATGAGTCTTTTGTAGACGAAACGCGCGTCTGGCGTATATATAAAATTGAGTCCTGGTATCTATGATGAGTTAATTTAAAGGGTATTTCTGAACTGTCAACGAATATGGTTTTGGAACCGTTAATCAAGCGTCTCTCACACTTGACTTAACTATAAAAGGAATTCAACATATTTGAAAAGATCGAGTGGTTGTTGTTGTGTTTTGGTTGTACGTTTTAAGTTTAGGTGCTTCAAATTCAGACAAATGTGTTAAACGATCGAATGAAATAATTTCACCTTTTTACTGGCTCAAAAACTCATCAATTATATTCTAAGATTTAAATTTTGTATTAACGCCCGATGTGCGTTTCCTGCACAAAAGACTCGCTAATGACGCTCGATTAAACGTTTTAACTGGCGAAACAAAGGACAAAATACAAGAGCATTTGGAACTAAAAAATTAATAAAAGTGTTGCCAAAACAGCGTAGGAAATCTATTCTTGACGTAGAAAAGCCTTTGTGTTTCAATAAATCAAAGTTTTGTAAACAGTTAGTTTATGATTATGACCATATCTATAATAATTCATGTCAACACCGAAGTGCTGAATATTAGGCTAGTGAAACCCTCAGGGAATAAAAACTCCACCATCAGTAGTATAAACCCAGTGGTTGTATAAAAAAACTCATCATAGATACATGTACCAAGATATGTTAAACAATATTCTGAGTAAATAATGGACATTCTCACAAATGAGGATAAATAGCATGAGAATATTTGTACGCAAGGAATGTTAATGATAAATGATTTTACATGTTTGATAAACTACTCACATTAGTAAACAAATTCATGTTTGACAGTGAGTTAAAGAAACAATTTACTTAAAAACTAAAAGTAAAAGAGCATAGATACCAACATCCATTGAAAATTCAAAAACAGATTCATAATATTAACTCAAGGCATGCTATTGGTGCTATCTTTACCTTTCAATCATTCTTTCCATATATATATAGTTAATGAGAGGAGAAACTTTGTCGGGTTTTTATGCTTTTATATCTAGCTTTTGGTTTTGCTTTTTACTGGGGTACCATTCGAGCAATTTAGAAGTAGACGCGTGTCTATCTAAAAAAAAATTGACGAGGGTATGCATGTTGTATATTTTGTGATTGTTATGGACAACAAAATTGAAACATTTAATCAAATAAATTTCTTTACCTGAGTAGACCAATTCCGTACCATTATTTGGGCACTGCTTTCTTCCCCATCTGATATACGTTGCTCCAAACTCTAAAATCGACATGAAAATGTTGTTTGTTGATTGAGGTGGTGAGTATACATTTCTATTAAGTTTTTAATAAGTTTCTATTTCATTTGTATAGCAAACTTGACCTATGTGCATGTTGTATGTCAGATCGTCGGCGAATATAGTTGGACATTTTTTGTTAAGTTCAATTTAGTTCAAGGTTAACAAGTTTTGCATATATAGCTCCTTGAGGAATCAAGTTAGAAAAAAATATATATAAAGCATGATGGTCAATTTACAGTGAAAAAGTTTACAGCATATGTTTTCATTAGCACTTATGTATGTTTATAATGATTCTTTACCATGTATGTTTTCCTGAACTAAAATTGTATTTCAGCTTATTAAGGATTATGTACCCTTGTGTTGATTCAATGCTAAATATATGGAAATGTTATAGAAAATCCACAGCCTTTATCCTTGCACTCTTATATCTGGCAATTTGATGACTGATAGATATAGGATTAGTGCATGCAGTGCTAGCATTGATTTCTATAATACAAGTTTGTTAATGTAGTTTTTGGTTAAAACAAATAAAAATATGGACCAAATCAAGTACACCTTTAAGGGTGCGCTCGACTTTAGTGACTCAGCACGAGGTATTTTAGAATTAACAGGTTGGTTTGAACTTTTTGTAAAAAATAAATACTAGCACATCATAGAAAAGCAAGTGAGTAATCTATGTTTCAAATTTTATAACAAAAATCTCTGTATTAAAGGCTGTGGATTTTCTATAAAAATCTTGGTTTATTTGCCACAAAGTACTTTTTTCTATTAAATGAAATGAAACAGTAAATGATAATGCTTTGCATCAAGTTTCCCCTTGGTGTATGTACAAAATGACGTATCTCTATTATTCGTTATATCTGTAGTTTTGATACAATTGAAGTTTAAAAAATTCCTACAAAAATGGCTACAGAAGGGGTCATAAACCATAACATAATGTTAAAATCAACGGGATCACGGACCAAAATATAAAATACAAATAAGAGTGAAATTAAAATGATTGTCACGACACTGATAGTTAGATCTTTGAATTTCTAGGTTTAGATGGTTCTGTTTTAAAAATGATATTCGGTAAAATATTTCATAAACTCGTATATTTGCAACATGCCCAAAATGGGATACTCAGATATATACCACCAACATAGACTCCCGATATATTACAACATATAAGTTCCTGTTAAAATATGCTGTGTATTAGACCGACACGAGGCATGGACATTTGTAATGTGCAAACTCAGTTCAGTAATCAATGATCTTGATAATGCCTATCGTCTTTCATATGAATAAAATTGTTTTCATGCAGTATATGTATATAAAAACTGGAATTGAATAACATGTCAAAATATAATTGATTACCAAGGACTGACACAAAAACAGTTTAATGGGAATAGCTGTATAGAACAAAAAAAGGTACTGACATTTTTTTAAAGTTATTCAATTATAGCAGGGTAGCTTTGCAAAATGGGTTTTTCTAATAAATTGTGTGAAGAATGCTGTGCTGTATATTTAGAAATTATGTAATGCTTTTATTATTGCGAAAAATGCAACAGTGTAGTAATCGCATTATATGAATTAAACAGGATTTTTCTCATGATCACACCAATTAAAATCGCATTTAGTCTTAAATGACAAAATCGCAAATGCACGCAATAATTTCTGAATTTAAAGTATTTCTTTTTTTCAAAATTCCGTCAAAATTTTGCATAAAAGTTTCAAGCGGAGGACGATCAAATTTCCTAAAACCTATTCATTCATGTTCAAACGGGGAAATTACAAATTAACTCGTGCCTGTTGTGATTTTAGATTTTAAAGAACGTAATCTGTGTATTACTGGTAACTTATCAAGTCAGTGATTTCGTGACCACAAATTATGTAACACCTTTATCATATTTATTAAACTCTTTTCTAGTTATATAGTCTTGGTTTGAAGTTAGATTGTACGTACTTATTTCAAACGGGATAGCACATTTTCAATTTTACGAAGATGTTGATTATCGTACCCGGAAATTTAGAAACAATCCTGTTAAGGAGGCTCGCGGGTATAAGATTTTCAGAAAAAAATTAAACATTTATTTTTCATTACAAAATTTATTTATTACCTTAAGTAGTTGTAACTTTATCATATGGTACAAAAATCTTTCCAGAAATCAATTCCTGTTGGCCCAAGTGACTTTTAAAATGTAGATGTCATTGAAAAAGCTCCAACTGATCTCCCTTTGGTGCAGAAATGCCATATTGTGGCATTAAAAATGAAATATTTAACTTATTGTAAAAGGCTATCAATTCAACACTGTAATGAGATGGTTATAATACTGATATTTTTATCAGTTTATTAAAACCATACTAAATATTAATGTTATATACATATGCACTTTCATGGATCTACAATCTGTCGATATCTATATCTTGACGTTGCACAAGGTCATGATTTTCTCTGCTGTTTACCCCGTGTTCAGTCTAAATCAATTGGATGCTAGATGTATACAGATTGATAAGAAAGTCTTAGAGGATGCAAGATTTGTTTGTATTAGTTGTTATTGACATTGAACTAGCTGTCAGTAACTGCAACTACTCATAGATCTGTACTTAGTTTTTTTTTTTGGATGTATAAGTACCCGGCAACGTATACTCTGTGTTTTTGTTAGATGTATTTCTATTTGTATCAATCTAATGAGTTAAGTCTGTTCCAGCAAATATGTATACATGTATTTATCTCTTTTGTTGTATGTTTAACTCCACCACGTACTGTGTATATGTGCCTGTTCCAAGTCAGGAACCAGTGGTCAGCATGATTTTTTTTTTTTTTTATTGTTGTGGGTCAGTGTTTTTCTTTTAAACGAATTGGACAAGGTTTATCGGCTCTTGCTGTCAATTCATGATTCAAAAGAATTCATAAACTGAAGCTGAAAAATTAAAGAAAACACAACCTTTTGTATTATGTTTTTATTACTTGGAACAGACAGCACATGTTAGTGGATAATCGTGCTTGTATGGAGGACATTTCAGAGACCCGCATTTCGTTAGAACTTCATAGAACATTTTACCAAGATTTCGATTCACACCTCCAATAATATATTCTGGATTTATATCAACGCAGACGAAAGCCGAAGCAGCGACATGACTATGAAGTCCTGAAGCCAGATATCCATGGTATTCTAGCCTCCAACCACTGTAACATGTATTCTTGCCAGGAATCATTATAACAGACGTAGCACGATCAGTTCTGCAGAGAGCACAGGGAACGTCCTCGTTATCAGCATCAGAAGCAAAGAAGTTAGTGTCAAATTCACCACCGTACATACGACCATAGTCTGTCCCGCTGGTTTTTACATAATTTGGATCTGGTGGTAAACATACATATTCCGCCGCCGAACCTGTATTAGCATAGTAACCACCTCCTGCATATCCTGTGAAAAGAATACATTATATAAATAATAAAACTATGCATATAAGAGTATTTTAAATATCTCATCGCTGAAACTGCTTGCGGACACTTCGTTTAAGAATAAGGTTATTACCAGTATCGTATTTGTGGATTTTACTTCTTATTCAATTGTAATCAACGAATAATAAAAACGGGGGATTCGGGAGTCTCATATAAACAGTCGTCTAGCTGTGATAAAAAGAAAATTGAAATGCGATCTTCAAAACAGGACACAAAAAAATGAAGACTGAGTAGCACGCACCGTCGGCCCCGGCTTTGCATTATGATAGAAAACCCTTTGCGTTTCGAATAATTTTCATAGTCTGGCAGCAGAGTAACGGTATGAAATGTCACGTCAGCATATACATAAAATTTAGAAAGGAAATGGGGAATGTGTCAAAGCGACAACAACCCGACCATAGAGCAAACAACAGCCGAAGGCCACCAATGGGTCTTCAATGTAGCGAGAAACTCCCACACCCGTAGGTGTCCTTCAGCTGACCCCTTAAAAATATGTATACTAGTATAGTGATAATGGACGTCATACTTAATTCCGAATTACAGTGGAGATCACTTCTAATCTCTCATTAGAACTGTCAGAATAATCTGTCATAGAACTGTTCTAACCTGTCCTAGAATAGTTCTACTTAGAACAGTTCTACCCTAGAACTGTTTTAAGTAGAACTGTCAGAATCAGTTCTAGGTAGAACTGACTAAATCAGTTCTATGTAGAAGTGTCAGGATCACTTCTAGGGTAGAACTGTCTAAAACTGTTCTAGGTAGAATAAACTGTCCAAAGCAGTTCTAACTGTCAGCAGAACTGACTAAATCAGTCACGGGACTGTAGAACAGTTCTAAATGACGTCACTGCAGTAAGGGCACTTTAGAAGAAAAAAAATCACTTCCAATTACTTTGCTATATAATAGCAGATTTTCTATACTTTTTACTGATCAAAGGTTACATGTACAAATATCGAAGTGGATAGAATGTTATCCTACTCATCGGAGAAATATTTTTATAAGATTGCATATATATGGAACATCATTGTTTACGTTTCTTCGTTCCTCGTTTTTAACAGTCTCTCCCTTTTTAAAATATAACTCTGCATTTAATTCATGGAATTTTAATCGTAATTTACCTTGTTTGCCTTGGATTTACATTCATGATTTAAGATTCTGTTTTGACAAAAAATGTCAGTTTAGATTGATGCGGTCAAACGATTTTTGTTAAACAGGTCCATCCGAGGTATGAAAACTCCTCGTAAACAGATATCACATTTGTGGATTGGGAAACAAGTTATTACGTTTGGTTAATGAGGTCAGCTAATTTTGTTATGTGATAACGAGTAATCCTGACTCCCGGAATGACAAATGTAAAACAATTCAAATAATAATGCCCCCCCCTAATACTAACGGCCTAATTTATGTAAAAAATGAAAGAAAAACAAATTATTTATGTAACACATCAACAAAAGAATATCACTGAATTACAGGCTCCTGACTTTGAACAGGCACATACATGCAGAATATGCCGGGGTTAAACATGTTCTCTTGACGATTATAAATCTGAAATAAAACCGGCAAACTATGATAGCAAAACTCTATATAATATTAATCGCTATTTTGCCGAAGCCTTTATATTTAGACAAAGAGTAATTAAAACTTATAAATCAATTCTAGCCGTAGAATTTATAAATCAATTTTAGCCGTAGAATTTATAAATCAATTCTAGCCGTAGAATTTATAAATCAATTCTAGCCGTAGAATTTATAAATCAATTCTAGCCGTAGAATTTATAAATCAATTCTAGCCGTAGAATTTGAAATCAATGCTAACCGTAGAACTGACCAAAGATTTGGTCAGTTCTAGCTAGAACTGTCTAAAACTGTTCTAGGGTAGAATTGTCGGGATCAAATCAATTCTAGGTTAGAACTGTTCTAGCTAGAACTGTCTAAAACTGTTCTAGGGTAGAATTGTCAGGATCAAATCAGTTCTAGGTTAGAACTGTTCTAGCTAGAGCTGACTAAAAGGTGTCAGGCTGACAGTTCTACGTACTGTCCTATAACAGTTCTCCTGACAGATTCTGACAGACTTAATGAGAGGTTAGAAGTGATCTCCACTGTATACACAAGAAACTAAAATTAAAAATCAAACAAGACTAACAAGGGCCAGAGGCTCCTGACTTGGGACAGGCACAAAATTACGGCGGGGTTAAACATGTTTATGAGATCTCAACCCTCCCCTATACCTCTAGACAATGTAGACAAGTAAACGCATAACAATACGCACATTAAAATTCAGTTCGAGAGAAGTTCGAGTCCGATGTCAGAAGATGTAACAAAAGGAAATAAATAAAATGACAATAAATAACAACATACTACTAGCAGTTAACTGACGTTTACTTCAGGCTTAATAATATTTTAAAACCATTCTTCAGAGGACACCGAGTCGTTTTGATTCGCATTTGACAAAATACACTTCTCAGTCATTCCCAAAAAATGGGTACAATTCGAATGTTAAAAAATAAATATATAAAATATGTTTTACCTAAACCGAATACTTTTCAACTTAATTTTATTAGCTCTATACAGATAATGTCATCTTCCTTCACACCATAATGTATGTATTATACTCAACTATGAAGTTTTGGAGTCAAAATAGTTTCATTTCGAAAATTTCTATTCTCCGTAACGACATTTAAAACCTCCATAACGGACAATTCCAGTTCTTACCAACAGCAAACATATAAATGAATGTAAAAATTGGAATTAAATGACAAACAAGACAACAGAATTAAACATTTTTCTTAGTAAATCGTTATCTAAAAAGAGTAAAGTCCTGTTAGAGAAAAAAAACTTTTTTTCCTTAAATTTCTATCCTCCGTAACGTAAATCAATGATGTCGTCTATGATTGACATCACCTTTTGATTTTTATTAGTGATAATTGATGAACTGATTTGGTATCTATAACAATGTACAAGAACTTCAATTGGTATGATCGTGTTTACATGCATCTTTAGATTTTTTTTATTTGCATAACCTCCGTTACATTGATGAGTCCTAAATAATCTTGAAAATGTTTTCCATAAACCGCTGTTAAAGTTATGATTGTCGTCGTAATTACACAAGTTGTGTTGTAGACTATTTTAAATCTAAGAAAATGGCTGATATAACGTTTATTAAACGTTATAATGTTGCTCACATAATAGGGAAAAAACAAGTTAACCTACCTTTCTCAAAACAATATTTTTTTTCTCAAAATCTGTATTTTGTTTGTCTGTTTTCTTTATAATAAATGATATCTGCTACAAAAATGACTTTCGGCAGTGTCGGCAGCCGCTGATAATGATAAAAATAGTCTGACAACTTAACTGTAAATAACTGCGTCACGGAGGTTATTTAAACGGAGGTTAGTTTTATTTACATTATACATGGAAATATGTAACAATATTGTTGAGTTGCTTTCTCAAAACTGATTATTGAGAAGCTTTATGGGTGCTTTCAATGAAATAATCATCATTTTGATTTGTTCTTGGTTAGTGCGTTCCAAAATACGCGTTACGTAGGTTGGATTCTTATATGCGACAATCGAAAAAAAGAGAAAGAGAATATTTTTTTCTATTTTTCGTTTCATTGCAATAAAAGTTAAAGGCAGGATTTTAAAATTTGATGTATCAACTTTGCTTAAAGTCACTTTGGGCATGATTTCCAATCATATAAATATGTTTTGACTGTACCTAAAGATACGTTACGGTAGGTTATACGTTTATCGGCGACATTGGTTTAATGGGTAAATCAAAGTGTATATTATAACTTTTGATTCTAAAATATTTTTGTGGATAAAAATCAATATAGTGTCAAATAAAAAAAGCAAATCTAATCATGATTTAGATGAAATAAAGTATTTTAATTCACACCGATATTTGGAGTTTTTCTGGCGACATTCGGAATTCGTGTGATTTCCGTATATTGAATAGAAAATCACACAAATATATTTACGATATACATCACAGAAGAATATAATTTCATTTTAGTATACATATTAATCACTTAGAACACGAAAAAGATTATCTGTGACATATGTTCAGCTTGCATTTTGTGGTTATTTGCCGGCGACACTGAAATTTTGTAATTGTACCCATTTTTTGGGAATGACTGTTCTGTCAAAAATACGATTAGAAATAAATGCGTCCCTTTTTAGGCTTACCTGCATTTGCTATCATGTACTTAAATTTGTTATGTTGACTTCCAATTTGTCAGTAGATGTAGGAAATGTTTATAAAACATCATGCAATTCAATTAGACTGACAACTTTGACAAACTTGCAGAAAAGAAATCAATAAAAATTTGAGCGAGTCCACGATGAATATTGCATAACAAAGTCAACGACGAGGTTAAGGGCTTTAATCCACGAATTTAATCAAACCACATCCAAATTCACGCAACAAGTTAAGGAGTTTAGTTATAGCTTACACTTATTTGTTTCAAAGATACGATAAAATTAATGAGATTATAAGACAGTAGTCATATTCCCGATTAAAGCAATTTTGATATTCAAAACATAATATAAGATTAGTGCGGAAAATCAAATGTTATGTGAGAATAATTCACTATATAGATATGTGGTATGAGAGCCAATGAGACATCTCTCTATCCAAGTAACACTTTATAAAAGTAAAACATTATAGGTCAAGGTATGGCCTTCAACACGGAACCTACCTTGGCTCACACCGAACAGCAAGCTTTACAGGGCCCCAAAATTACTAGAGTAAAACCATTAAAACGGGATAAGCAACGGTATAATTTATATATATGTTATAAACGAATGTAGTCAACCGAGAGGATAGTAAGGTTTATGACAGAATTAAACGTACGAATGACAAAACAAATTAGTAAGAAAACAAAAAAATGTAGAGAAAGACTGTGGTGTTTTATTCTAATTTTGGACATCATTAAAAACGTATAAAATTTCGAATAAACTTCCGTCAATATTTACCGGAATATACCAATTCTGTATTATTATTTGGACACTGCTTTCTTGCCCATCTAATATATGTTGTTCCAAGACCTGATAAATACAAATAAAGATCATCATACAATGTCTTTATGACAAGTTGGTTGCAACAATGACAACATTCTAAAGTCTTAGATGCATGATTTCTTTTTATTAGTTGTTATTGGCTTTAAACTAGCTGTCAGTAACTGCGAGAATTCTCAGATTTGTGCTATGGGTCTGTTTGTTGTTGGGATGCCGGTCACGTGCACTCTGTGCTTTTTCTTTATGTATTTTTATGTTTGTCAATCTGATGAGTTAAGCCTTCTTGCAAAAGATTTTTATAGTTCGTTCTTATGAAGCACTAGTAAACCACTCTGTAGGTTAGGGTTGGGGTCCAGCTAAAATGTTTTAACATGTTTACCCCCCACACACACACACACTCACACACACACACACACATTCTGTATGTGTATGCCTGTCCTTAATTCAGTGGTTGTAGTATGTTACTATATTACATACTTGTTTTTCGATCAATTTTTATTTTTGTGAATTAATTAATCAGTTAGTTTTCTAATTTGTATTGTTTTAAATTTGTGAAATTAGGGCCTTTAGTAGCTCATTATGCGATATGGACTTTGTTCATTGTTGAAGAACGTACATACGATGATTTATAGTGGTGTATTTATGTGTCTCACATCAAATATTTTATATATGGCAAACTCGTGAAAAACGATTTTTCTAGGTCTGTTTTATTTCTTATAATAGATTAAACATATAGGTTAATCGCCGTTTTCAACGGTTTAAGAATGAGTTTTAGGGAACGAATTAGTCAATCCAATGATCTTTCCCTTAATTTATTTTCAATGTTGACATTATTTTCTTTTTATTAACTGTACACACATAATTCATGCGTAATCTATCTCTTGCTAAGGATTTAAGTTGAAAGTCACATGAAAACGGAATCAATGAAGTGAATAATTCGTCATCGATGATTCTGCGCCTATTTTAACCAACTTTAACCATTCTTGCCTGCTAAAAGCGAATTATTATTTCACTAAATCACTTTCATTAATGATTGAACAAAAAAAAGTTGTACTTTAAATTCTTTATCTCGTAGCTAGTGTCACATATACTTTTCCTATTCTTAAAGATTGCGTTCAATATAGAATATACGTTCATGTACTATCGAAAGTACACACTCAAACAAACAGTATAAACAGTAAATGATTTGTGTTTTTTTTCTCATTATATTGGCTCTTTATATAATCATGTCATAGAAAAATAGCTTTCTTGAAGTAAAAGTTTGCTGTTTTCTATTTGTCAGCAGCAGAAGGCCACCAATGGGTCTGCAACGCAGCGAGAAATTCCTGTATCCCGAGGCGTGCTTCAGCATGTTCATGAATGTTACATCATAATGTGATTTCGTCTAAGATAAACAAACTGTTTGAATGGGTCATGTTGGTCGATAAGGACAAATAAATTCCTAAGTAATGTAAAAAAATAAATTATAATATAAAAGTCTTACTTTTAATGTTGTTAACTGAGCTCTGCATAAGTTTAATTGTCTGTTCCTGTTGTTGGGTTAATGTTTGTTGTTGTTGGATTGAAGTCTGCTGTTGTTGAATCATATTCTCTTGCTGCTGAATAGTAACTGTCTGTTGTTGGTTGTCAGTAGTTAGCTGTTTTATTGTAGCATTTAATATCGCCAGGACACTTTCCACTCGGTTCAACCTATTCACCAACACATCAGGGTCATTCAGTAGTAACCTCTTCTCTTCTGTAGAAACCAGATCAACCTTAAAACAAAGAAAACATATTAACCACACAATCATAATTAAATGCATGTCGTTTGCTATGAAGAAACGATTTAACACAAATCTTATCAATCAAGTGTTAGGTAAGGTCACGAAGGGTATCAACAGTGTAACATGCATATAGAAAAATGGCACGCTTAAAAATAAAGATGCGTATATGACTTACTTAATTAAAAGGGTATCTATCTTTCGAAAAACTCTAAATTTTCTATAATGGAAGAAACTACTGTCATTTTCATTGGCAAACTGGTTTTCATATGATTCATATGTGGAAACCAAGCCAAAACAAACCAAACATTTAAAGCGTAAATACATATCAGGCCTATAATATGTAAGAATATAATCACATGAATAATTCAGTATAAGAAAAAACGTTTTGATGGAAACACTAATGTTAAGCGTAAACATTTCAGTTTATCATAACATGTTTTCCATTTAGAGATAAACCTTGTATTAACTGCGACTATTCCAATACCAATCCATAATGAGGAAAATAAGGATTGCACCGAACCCCATTCTTTGGGAAATATTTTTTTATAAAATCCTATCATAAGGCTAAATTTTCTAAGATCCATTATTTTCTAAGTAGAATCATATAACACTTTTTTAATTTCTAAAATCGCAACTGAGTTTCGCCCAAGGCACTTTAATAAATTCCTGGTTTTAGAACAAAAAGAACATATCCCTAAAACAAAACAAAATTTGAGAGAAATATATAAGAATAAGATTTACAAGAGAAAGGCCAAACTTCATACTGTATTAAGTTTTGTAAGCTGTGTGATTCGAGTGTCGCTGATGAGTGTTATGTAAACGAACTGAGCGTTTGGAGTAAACTATTTTATTGGTGGTATTTTTAATTATGCTTTTTTTTTTAAATTTCGCTTTAACACTCAAAGGCTTATCAATGTATACAATACAAGTTTCTCTTATTAAGACAATATTTTTTGTTTAACATTAACAGGATTGACATAACACTGATTTACTTTCTATATGAGCATGTAACAAACCAGTTTCCGATATCTAAACTGTATGTTAATTGTATGAATGGTGTCTAAAATCTAAACACAATTTTAACATACTCTTCACTCCCCAAAGTTCGTCCATTTAACGAATATCGCGGTGCATTTTCAGTTACGTTTCCCGTATGTTCCCAATAATTTGCAGTCTATAGATTCAATAAAATTCTAAGCTTTGACATGCAAAAGATTCAACAAAAGACTGTGTTATAACGAAAATACAAAGTGCAAACTTACATGAAATCCAGGCCTGCTCTACTTTCGCCCTTCTAGTTCGTCCACCGGATATAAAACATTGTGACATCACAAAGATTAGGCCAAGCACATTGCATTTTTAGCATTTTTTGTTCAAAGTTAATGTAAAAGGGTAAGTATTGAAAACAAATAACAAAAATAAAATTAACAATAAAATAGAAATTAGGCCAAATTGTCCATTTCATGTTCTTGCACTGCATGCAGTAAAACTTGGTATTCCTTTATTAATGCATCTTTACAAGAACTTAAAAAAATCAGATTCGAAATTTACAAAAATACATTCATTTGAACTTTTTTGGATAGTTGTCTCATATGTAATCATAACACACAACTTTATTTGTATATGTTTAACCAAATATCAGCTGCCATCTTTCCCCTCCGAAATTAGTAGTCGTTCTTTTTTTACCATTATATGTTTTGGTCATCTTTAAAACAATGTGATCTTTACACCACAAATAATGACAATGTGTTATGCTCAATGAGTGTTACAGCTCTTTTATCGTCTGTTTATGGCGATGGATTTATGTCTGCTGTTGTTGAATTGACATATTCTGTTCCTGGATTAATGTCTGTTTATTTTAGATAATCGTGTGTTGTTTTTGGATTGTTATATTTAGTTGCTAAATTGACATTTGATGGTTTTGGATTAATATTTGTTGTTGTTGGATTGTTATGTTTAGTTGTTGGATGACACCTGCTGGTTTTGGATTAGCGTCTGTTGTCGCTGAAATGATGTGGTCTGCATTTCGATTAATTTCAGATATTGCTGGTTTTATGTCTGATGTTGCAGATAGTTTTATTCTTGTTGAATCGTTACCGCTTGTTGTTGATTTTTGGTGATTGGCTGTCTCACCGTTGCATTCAGTATTGCAACGAAATTTGCAACTCTGTTCAGAAGATTAAAAAATATATCTGAATTATTATTATTAATCTATTTTCCTCTTATGTGACCAGATAAATCTTAAAAGAAAGAAAATATATTAACCATACAATCATACTTAAATGTCTAATGCGAGCCATGAAGAAATCACATAAGCTGATACAATTTGTTTCTTATCATTTATAAGATAGAAAAGGTCATAAAGGGTCTTACATTGTTTATAAGCACATGATAAAATGAACATTTGAAAATTACGAAATCAGGTTATTAATAACTTAAAGTTAAAAGAGATATATTGCAAAGCAAAATGCCGCCGAAATAAAGGGTTACACAAACGAAGAAAAGATATTTTGACATAAACACGCCTAACATATAACTGACCCTGTCGTTCTTTACAAATATGACACTATTGATAAATGACATAGCATGCTCTCCTCTCACATCGTTTTTATCTTCATATTTAATGTCGATGGAAGTGTTAACGTTCGTCCTTTTAAAATTATTTTGTTTATAATTCAACCGAATTATCCAGTTGAGATGAATATAATATCATCTATTGGTGAATTTATTGGACCATACTATATTCTACCATCATGAAGGCCTCAGATCACAATTAATTCCCTTTGTTCGTGGTCTAGGAATATAGTTCCCAATTATTATATAGGGTATTTCTTCCCAAGGAATCTGTCTACTATTTTCTTTGAAATGTTTACTATTTAAGTGGTCCTATCAGTTGCATATATATTGAAATAAGTAAAACATGTGGAAAAAAATATTGTTGAAAGTGAAAGTAGTGATTAGGCAGAACTGAAAGTAGGGTAGAAATTAGCCTTCGTCATTTATTCAAGATTCAAATCCTACCATTGGCATGCTAATAGGGCCCCCAAAAGATAAAAGCACTGATGGATTGTCCTGGGACAAGCATATTTTATTAGATTAATAATGGTCTATAAGCAGTTAAATTTATTTCATGTTTGTGGCGGTGCAAATTTTTTAATTCACTTTGACTTTAACTAAAAAATGCATTGTAGCCAAGGGGAAGAATATTTGTGTTCTGAGGCCTAGGAGATGAGTATGGACAAAACACAATTATTGTAAATAAAGGGTCTAACAGGTAACAACATGATCTTTGTCTGATTACTTTTCAAGAAAGAAAACAGAAATTACACAAAGTCTATCAAAATAAGACATTTTCACCAAATTTGGGCATATGAGGCAGATATTGGCATTTTTTACAGTTGACATGATTTCTAATGAAAATTAAAGGAATACAATTGTGAGAATGTACCACATTACTTCATTAAATCAATGACATTACCTTATAAATGCAATTTAGTAAGGTTTTACAAAACTGAGTTGATCCTGGGACATAACATGACACACAAAGACATTTAAAAATAATGAAAATAAAATGTTTTAAAAAATTTAAAAGTGTCAAGTCTAAATTACTTTTAGTTGTTTAAGTTGTTTAGAAGTAAATAACCAATAGTTGGGATAGAATGAAGGGAAAAAAATCAATTTTTCAGTGTCTATTCATCCACAATCATGCTTTTTATGTCTGTACCTTTATCATATTGACCAATTCTGATTTAATAAACATAGAGATATTGATATGAAAAATAATGGCACAAAAGTGGCAGTTTGCTTTAGCAGTTGTCTCATTTCAACTAAATACAAGTTATGTTAACTGGATCAAGGCTGATTTTGGGAAAACAATATCAAAAAAATATTTTCTGAATAAAAGTTTGACTGAATTCTTAAAACTTTGCAAATAGCATGTTCCGCAGACATATATACTAATATAAAAACATTCCAAACTTTTTTGTTATTTGTCAGAATGTAATAAAATTTGACATTTATACTACTAAGATATAATGCTAAGTAACTGTGAAGTTTCATATGGATACTTTAATTTTTTGAGGTCTAATAGGCCTCAGATCACAATTAATTCCCTTTGTTCGTGGTCTAGGAATATAGTTCCCAATTATTATATAGGGTATTTCTTCCCAAGGAATCTGTCTACTATTTTCTTTGAAATGTTTACTATTTAAGTGGTCCTATCAGTTGCATATATATTGAAATAAGTAAAACATGTGGAAAAAAAATATTGTTGAAAGTGAAAGTAGTGATTAGGCAGAACTGAAAGTAGGGTAGAAATTAGCCTTCGTCATTTATTCAAGATTCAAATCTTACCATTGGCATGCTAATAGGGCCCTCAAAAGATAAAAGCACTGATGGATTGTCCTGGGACAAGCATATTTTATTAGATTAATAATGGTCTATAAGCAGTTAAATTTATTTCATGTTTGTGGCGGTGCAAATTTTTTAATTCACTTTGACTTTAACTAAAAAATGCATTGTAGCCAAGGGGAAGAATAATTGTGTTCTGAGGCCTGAATAATTAACACCCCTTAAGTCCTCTTTTGTTATGAAATACCAATGTTTTATTTGATATGGGTTTAAAAATAGAAACGATGGTAGATTTAACATTGTCAACGGAAATACTTATCTGAACAGCTCAAACAAAAATGGCAGGAATTTAATTTTTAAAAGTAAGTATTAGAAGATGGAATATGTTGAACATATACTTGTCATCATTTGCTATCGCTTTTTTATTTCACATTCATTGAAAGTTATAATAAATCAATCTTGACAAGAGTGTGTACGTTAAACTTTGCTTTCAAAACGGAGGTTGTACCTGAATGAAACAAAGCCAGGACATGTAAATGACTTATTACAATCAAATGTCTCAAATTGCCCCTCCTCCCCAAAAAATAAAGAAGTAATTATTTGCCATTTTACATTAAGAGGAAAACAAAGGAACATAAGACCATATAAAACTTAATAGTCTATTTATGTGTTATCAAATAGTTCGTTTCTATTTATGTTGGCGTTTGTTTTTGCACCTCAACGTTCCTATTGTTCCTTTGTATTCTTCTCACAGTTGATGAAGAAAAAAATAATTTTGACACGCAAAATAAATGCCTCAAATATAAGTGACCCTGCCGTCCTTTACAAAAATTACTCTATTTCTAGTGAAGTTATATTACTTTCACCAAGCTAGTTCTCCTCTCTTTTGTTTTCTACACATGTAAAGTCAATGAATATGTACATGATGTATACGTTTGAACTTTTAAATTTTTCTTATTTATAATTCAACTTCGATAATGTAGATAAGAAACATTTTGATCATTAAATTGTGAATTTATTGGTCTACACATAATTATGTCGTGATGTATAATATTCCCTGAAGACCTCTTTCGTTTTTAAAAAACACATATTCAATTGATAACGAAAGATTAAAAATAGAAACGAAAGTTGATTAAATATTTTTAACGGAAATACACATTTGAAAAGCTAAAACAAAATGGCAGGTACGTAATTTTCTCGAAGTAATTGAAGAGGATGAAACATGTTGTTTTAACATGTTTCACGTAAATTTGTAATCATTTGCTATTGTGTTTCTATTTTAGCTACATCAAACGTATTTTGTTACAAACATTTGCACGTTTGATTTTAATTTTAAAACAAAGTTTGATGAAAATAAAAACGAAAGTAGTTATAGTTTATCTGAAATACCAAACAAAATGGCATTTATGAAAAACGTTTTAAAAAGTATTCGTTATAGAGTATGTGTATTGAGCATTTAGAATGGGTTATGGTTCGACACTAAAAAATTTCTTCTAAGAAATACGAAAATTGTCATGAGAGAGACATTTATGATTGAATATCTTGCCTGTATGTCATGTTGATGAGCCACTGTCACAGACTAGTCGATATACACAAATGATTCACTGGTCCTAGTCACGTGATTTGGGAAAAGTTTCGGTGCTTACAGTTAAGTCTAACTCCGCAACGTCCTTTACATGCTTAACATGCCTTCAAACAACCAGGAGTATCTAATGAAGGAATATTCGTTGACCACTCTCTGTCATATTATCTTTTCATTTTCTCTTTTGACTCTCTCCACATTACAAATAAAAGTGTGTAATGAATTTGACTGGCTATACACATTATGTCACGTGGGAACGTTTTAAACGACTGCAAAATTTCTGCTTTCGTATTTTGTAATGACGATGTCTTTGTCATTTACCAAACCCATTTTTTGACCGAAAACATTTTGTTTACAAATAGTAACTTTTGTATAAGTGTATGGATCTCTATGAAATTGTAGCAGAAGGTGTTACAACAATAGGAAGGCTAGGATTGATTGTTGTTTTATTGTCGTAGTTTGAAGGAATCAGGTGCCTGAAACAGTTTAAAAACAAGCATTTGACTTGTTCCATGGTGTATAAGTGTTTGGATTTCTATAAAATTACCTTTAGGTTCAAAACACTAAAAGGCAGGTTGAGATTGTTTTTACGAGGTTTATGTTATGTTTTCGGGGGTTTTGGCCTTTTTTGTTCGGTAAAGTGGTCACAAACTATTCTTTTCTAAAACTTTGTATAATTAGCATAAAAAGACTTGAACTTCCGACCTATAAGTTTGTAAATTAAACTTCGACTTTAGCATGAACGTACCGTCGTGCGATAAATTAGCTGCTTTTTAGAAAGAAAAAAAAGACCCCATACTCCATAAAATGACAGAATGATCAGCTAGTCACTTATCATCAAACCAAAATGGTAACGATTATTCAGTCTCACAATTGATCATAATAAAATAGTTTCTTTCTTTAACCAGTTATCAATGTTTGGACTTTCCATTAAATCGTAATAGTAAAACATCCCAACACTTCATTTTTACTTCAAGTATTTTGGAAAATGTTTCTGTTTTATTTTTTTTTTACACATTTTTGAGCTAAATTGAAAGCGCAACGACTCACAATTTGAAGATACACTGTAATTGCAGTTCAATGACAACGGTTAGCATAGTGAACATTGTATTGTATTTCTTTTAATAAATCGCTTTAGTAAGTTCGTTTTTATTTTAGACACTGACACACATACCGAATCATTAGCACTTTATCAATTCTTGTGTCAAAACATAGTTGGAACTGAGAATCATGTTAAAACAATCAGACTACTGAATTCTGTGAGGGATAATGTGATAAGCAACAAATATCATGTAACTATAACAAGTGGAAGTTTTGGAGAAGGGCTTGATATGAGAGGTAGCGATTTGGATATAATGCATGTAGTAAAACCAATCGAGGTTTATTCAGATGAAAAAAAACGACAACGGCCAAATATACAGTATTATTATAGAATGGTAACAGACGATGTAAAACCTGGTTACACGCATTTGCTTCCAGAAAACAATGGTATCAAATTAAAAGTGTGGGATGAATTTAATGGAATATATTATTTATCAAGCACATTGTTGAAACAATCCGTATTAGGTACATCTTATTCAGATATACACAAAATTCATGGACCGTGTTTGTCGCACCAAAGAGGACAGATAGACCAAGCCTTTTGCTTACATTGTAAGACATGGATATCACAAGCATTCCAGTGGATAACAAGATCAAACAACTCATGGCCCAGCTATAATGTCAAACAAAGTATCATAAAACATGGAGTACTTTTTGTACCTATTGGAGTTAAGGGATCACCAAAAGAAGATATAGAATGGCGAATATCTTTTTCTGTTGGTGAAAAAATGCTCATAAACACATTTACACACACACAATTATTATGCTATGCCCTTTTAAAAATTCTTGTGAAAGACGTTCTAGAAACAAACACCGAATGTTCAGATTTACTCTGTTCATATTTTGTGAAAACAATTATTTTCTGGATATCAGAAGAATTACCACAATCCATCTGGAAACCAAATAATCTTATATATTGTTTTTCGCGTTGCTTTAGTAGACTTATTTATTGTATTAAGTATTCAGCTTGCTTGCATTACTTTATTCCAGAAAACAACCTGTTTGAGAATAAAATAGAGGGCCGGGCTCGTGAACTTCTCTTAGATAGACTATATACCCTACATAGTTATAGTTGGCGGTGCGTCTTATTTTCTGATCAACTATCTAACTTTCATGTTTCAATGTTGATTAATCACGTCGAACCACATTCATTGCATACTATCGATATTGCAAAAATACTGAATTCCAAATTGTTATATTTTTCAAATAATTGGATGGATGTTGAGTTTGAGATTCAAACTTATGTATACAAAAAAGGAATCCGCCTGATAATGTCCTGTGATAAATCCTACCTAAAATACTTATATACATACTACCTGTCATTGAGGTGTGCACAATCTGCGCAGACTATTTCGCTGAATAGTACTACAAATAGTAACAAACAACAATATAAACAGTATAATTCCTGTCTGTGTACTCTGCTCCAAAATATTTATCATGACGCTGTTTCCGGATGGTTGATGCTAGCTTCGTTTTTCTATACATCAAAACAATACAAGAAAGCGTTATGCATCATCATGTATTCTTTATCGAAATGTACTGCCGAAAAACTATACAGCTTCATGGAGATATCGGATATTCAATACCAATTGCTAGAACTGAAATTATTTCAGAAGAAAACTATCGTTCGACTATGGAAAACAATGCTTATAGATTTCATGAAATTTGGAAAAAAGTCATGTTTAATACCAAATGAACTACACATGGAAGTGGAAAATGAAGTATGTTTTATTTCTTCTATAGTGTATGCTTATTTTCTAAAATTTCTGTGTCATTATCATCTCAATAATGTCAGACAATGTCAGAATTGTCTCCACACTTTACAACTTATTCTAGTAGAAAATTATTGTATCGAACAAAATGGACAATTACCTTCTGAAGACTACAAAATTCTTGGTATTGCTTTACAGATGTCAGGAGACTATGAAGCCGCCCGTCGATCATTCTTGCAGTCACTTGAATTATACCCTGATCACAAGTTCAATACTTCTTATAAGAGACTTTCGTTAATGAGCTCATTGTGATTTTTATACATTCAGTTTAACGACTGGTATTTACAGGATGGTCTTATTCCAGATTAGTAATTCGTTTAGTGATATTTGTTTTCTCTAGCACTTTTTTTGTACAATAATGTACAATGCATAGATAACAGAACTAGTTAAATATATCTAGGGGGTCGACCTGATTCCTGGTAGAAATTATTCAAATTGGGCAATATGATTTTTTATTTTATTTTTCTGCTAAAATCTTATAAAGACAGAATACAAGCATGCATATTGTGTGTGGATGCATTGTATATATACAAACATAATAAGAAGAAGGAGATGTGGTATGACTTCAAATGTGATCACTGTCCACCAAAGTCCAAACGAAGTGAATGTAAGTGAATTATAGGCGAACGTATGGCCTTTAGCAATGATCAAAACCCATACCGTATGATCAACAATAAAAGGCTCCGACATGGAAATAAGAAATATTTCAATTGTGACAACTAACGGTCTAACTAAAAAACAAAACAGTTTCCGAAAAACAAATATGACAAGCATGTAACTACGGTAACCACTGAACTACAGGCTCCTGACTTGGGACAGGTGCATACATAATGTGGCGTGGTCAAACATGTTTGTGAGCACGAAACCCTAATTTACCTTGTACAGTGGTGTAACATTACAACATAAAAACTAACTATTAAAATCAGTTGAAAACTCATCAGATGGAAACAAATAGTGATACATCTAACAAAACACAAAGTAGACGTAGCCGGGTATTTCATGCACTTATAGATCTCGAATACAAAAAAGACACTAAGTACAGATCTGAAAGAACTCGCAGTTGTTGACAGCTACTTAAAAGCCATAAAGCCAAGCGAAAATGTGATTTAGCGTGGTCAATAAAACTGTTGACTTCTAGCGCCATGGTGTATTCAATGAGACAGTTGACTTCTATCAAATTGGATCAAAGGTATATTAAAAAAAACTGTTTGACTCTTGACATTTTGTATATTGCATTGCAAAAGCAGTCCGTTTTGTAAACTCTGTTTAAAACCATTGATGATAGTCCATTTCTTTATGAGATTAGAAGCACCTGCGAAATGTGTCAGCTAGAATTGAATTCGTGGTAAATAATTGCAGATTATGTAAGTATTCATCAAAATATGCTTAATACATGCATTTTGTCAATGTGTCTTGTTTGAGGTCATTACTAGTGTAAGGTGGTACATAACACTATTCGATGTCTGTAAAAATAGCTGAAAGACGTTCTATTCTTTAGGAAATATGAAGCTTTGCAGTGATCAAAATTGGTGTTGTCAAACTACTGTTTATCAATGCTTTTTTCTAATAAGGTGTGTGTGTAAGTTTTTGAAACTTGAAACAATAAATCCAGAAAAGAAATCTTATAGATATTCATTTTGGAGGAAGGTGGTAGGGTAAATTTCCCTCTGAATTTATTTAACACCAAGACTTGCGTTCTTCAATCAACCTACTCGCGGATATTTATTATCTAGAATAAATTTTAGATTGTAGTTTAAGCCTCGGTCACACCTTACCGGATAAGACGAACGGACGCCTAACGGATGAAAATAAAAGTTGTCCGTTGATAAAATTGTTATCCGTTGGAAGTCCGTTGAAGTACTGACCAAATAAAACGGACGCCTAACGAATGCATAACGGACATGCAACGGATATGCAACGTCCGAGAAACGAAAACGTACCGGACATAACGGATGTCGAACGTACATCCAACGGACGAGTACCGCATAAAACAGACACCTAACAGAAGCGTACCGGATAAAACAAGATATACGAAAAAATTAAAGGCGACAATAATTATAAGTGTAGATCGCATTAATATTCAAAATGTTCTGTGTAACTGGTTTTGGTTTGTTCTTTAAAATAACGAACACGTAACGGATACAAAACGGAAACAAAACGGACGAGTACCGTACAAAACGGACGCATAACGGACGTTCAACGGACATTTTATCCGTTGGACGTCCGTTAAAAGTTTTGAACATGCTCAAATTTTTTCACCGAACAGAACGGACGTCAACGGATAAAACGTACGCTTAACGGACATACAACGGATATGGACTGACGTCTAACGGATAAGAACGGACGTCTAACAGACATGAACGGATTGAAAAGAAGTTATCTGTTAGGTGTCGTTCGAGCTATCCGGCAAGGTGTGACCGAGGCTTTAGCGAATGACATAAATACAGGGTTTATGAAAGACAAGCAGCCTCACTCTAAATATGATTGCCATCGTGATAACTATCCACCCCAGTTCAAATTAATGGAATGAAAGTAACTGGAGACAATTGTTTGTCCTTTAACACTGAGAAAACATGGCTTTATCTATGAAATGCCATTACAAATTTTGCCGACTAACTGATGCTTTTTTAATAATTTTATAACAAATATTTCGAGAAGCCATATTTGGAAAATTTGATTAGTTGTCATAGTTTAGAAAGACAAAAAGTTCCATTGTTAAATGTATGAAAATGCTACAGTGAATCTATTCTTCCAAATATTCAATGGATTTGTATTTTGCAAAAAAGTACACGTTCCCTTAATTTCATTTAAGTTCCTTCAATACAATTGAGAATAGAATTGGGGAATGTCAAATTAGTTTAGTTTAAACTCTGAGAAGTTCAGGGCATATAAACGTTGAAAATATGCCTCACAGCCCTATATTTTTACCTTTGAAAAAAAAATGGGGTGCATATGCACTTTCAATTCGAGGATTAGATTTTTTTCAAAACTTCATAGTAAAAGTGGTACAGTTTTAGCCGTAAAAGGAGTTCTTATGGGAAATTGCCTTGTCAATATTTACAGAAATGCAACCTATAACAAATATAAATCAATTGCTTTTTTTTCTTTCCCCCTTTAAAATTAATTGAACTTGGGGGGGGGGGTGTTTGTTTGTTTGTTTGTTTGTTTGTTTGTTTGTTTCTGTATGGGGTCTATATTATTGTTACCGGAGAAGTTTCATGTTTAGTTTGGAAAGTTTTTCTTTTATTTTAGGTACAGCGCGCGCGCCACATCACGTGACACGGGTTTATAATAACGAAAAGTTGGTCTTTTTATTTCTTTTTAGGTGGGGACTTTGAACAGACAACATGTATAGAGACGGAATAAACACAATGTAATTTCTTTTGTCATTGTAGGAAATTGACATTTGGATCACAGTTCACGGGCAGTGCATGTTTTGGATTTAATTGATCCGGTGTAACTTTAAAACACATTTATTGATTATTTTCTGATATTGTACATTTTTCAGCACCTGTTTGTAACACAGATTAGTATTTCAATCTCGGAGCGGACATTTTATTGTAGGTTTTTACTGAGATTTACGGACCTTGCAAGTGATTTTTACGGCATTGCCAAAGGAAAAGCTTTGAGAGATATCTGCACCAAATTTTTTTATAAACTTTAAGTACATGTATGCCCTGCTGCCTGCAAATTTTGAGGTCGATTGTACTTGTAGTTTCAGAGTACATGTTGATTTTTTTTCAGAAGTGACGCAAGAACAATATTAAATTTCAATTTTTCATGAAACATGATTGATTGATCATGATCATGATTGATTGATTACTTGATTTATTGATTGATTGATTGATTAGTTGGTTGGTTGGTTGGTTGGTTGGTTGGTTGGTTGGTTGGTTGGTTGGTTGGTTGGTTGATTAAACACGTTGGATAGGGTCAATTGAAACAGCGAAAAGGAAACAAAGAAGATCTTGGACCGTATATTAAACACATGAGACGGATACATGATTGATTGATCATGATCATGATTGATTGATTGATTGATTGATTGATTGATTGATTAGTTGGTTGGTTGGTTGGTTGCATGGTTGGTTGGTTGGTTGGTTGGTTAAACACGTTGGATAGGGTCAGTTGAAACAGCGAAAAAGAAACAAAGAAGATCTTGGACCGTATAATAAACACATGGGACGGATACATGATTGATTGATTGATTATGATCATGATTGATTGATTGATTGATTGATTGATTGGTTGGTTGGTTGGTTGGTTGTTTGTTTGGTCAAACACGTTGGATAGGGTCAGTTGAAACAGCGAAAAAGAAACAAAGAAGATCTTGAACCCTATGATAAACACACGAGACGGAAACGTGATTGATTGATTGATCATGATAATTATTGGTTGATTGATCATGATCATGATTGATTGATTGATTGATTGGTTGGTTGGTTGGTTGGTTGGTTGGTTGGTTGGCAGGCAAACACACATAAAACTCTTCAAGTAGTGCCCCAAATCACATATGTACATGACCTTGACCTTTGACCTTGTGACCTTTGTCAAGGTCATTTCTTCACAATGTCATTGCAGAAGACCCTATGGGTCAAGGTCATTTTGTTTAAGAGTTTTGTCTAATAATGGCTTTATATAAACCATCAATGGGGATTATGTTCCTTACACAATGGTAAACCCAATATAGTCATAATGTAACAAAGTTGCCCCTTGAAGTCCTTAACATTTTTCCCTGCTTAAATTTTCTGTATCTATAACCATTTAAGAATTATAGGGAAATCAAAGACATATGAAAATCTCAAATATGACCTTGACCTTTGACCTTGACCTAATTTTCATTTTTTTGGACCAAGGACCTCAAATCAAAAGATCCTAGGTCTCTAGCACTTATGGTTTACAAGATCGAAATGCATATCACTTATAACAAATGCATAAGGGGAAATAACTCATATGGAGCGTTCATATCGCTTCGGTCAAAATAGGACAAATCATGCGAAGGATATAACGAGTAATTTTGTAAAATAAATTTGTCATAATATTTTACGGTTGCGAAGGAGTTGCGCTAACAAGGAAAACAGTGTTTGGGGAGATAACTCCTACAAAGAAAAGTATTCGTTTACGCAGGGTAAATTTCAAAAGCGCATAAACTGTTCGATATCATATACCAAATATCTAAGCGACATATTTCGAAACAAATGTTTATCGCAAGAACAAAATTAGGCGGAAGAAAAAAAAAAAAAAAAAAAATAATCAGAACAAATACAATAGGCTTTCCACAGAAAAGTGGAAAGACCTAATAATCATAACAAAATCATTTGGATGTGGGCATCACAGTAGCAAAACACTAATAGGGATTTTGCATCGGAACTAAACACTTTTTTTTAAACAACAGTTGTTGGCATGACACGGGTTATGTTCTTCTCATATATTTTATGATAGTATGATACTAAACCCCTCATATGATGAAGACATAATCTTTCAATCAGTTTAATTGAGGGCTTGAGCTGGCATGTCAGTTAACTGCTAGTATTTTGTTGTTATTTATGTATGATTGTCGTTTTATTTACTTTCTTTTGTGACATTTTCTGACATCGGACTCGGACTTCTTTTATACTGAATTTTAATTTGCGTATTGTTATGCGTTTACTTTTCTGCATTGCCTAGAGGTATTGGGGGAGGGTTGAAATCTCATAAACATGTTTAACCCGCCGAAATATTGCGCCTGTACCAAATCAGGAGCCTCTGGTCTTTGTTAGTTTTGTATGATTTTTAATTTTAGTTTCTTGTGTATAATTCGGGGTTTAGTATGACGTCCATTATCACTGTACTAGTATACATATTTTTAAGGGGCCAGCTGAAGACCGCCTCCGGGTGCGGGAGTTTCTCGCTACATTGAAGATCCGTTGTTGGCCTTCGGCTGTTGTCTGTTCTATGGTCGGGTTGTTGTCGCTTTGACACATTCCCCATTTCCTTTCTCAATTTTACAAATGTCCGGGGAAAATTCAACGTAACATTTATTCCTTGAATATTTTTTAACATTTAATTGAAGACCAAGAAACGGTTAATTTTTATAATTTTAATTTGTTTTCACAACACCACATCAATGGAAAATTTTACTTTTCTAAATGATATCAACTATACAGTGTCACCTCATAAAACAAATGTTTCTTTTTTCTAAAATGATTTTTCTTTTTAACATTTAATTATTCAAAATTAACAATTGGTAATTAATTGCATCTGCATTGTATAACTATTACCTAATGTCTTTTGAATTAGACATAGAATGAAAACTTGACCATTAATGACAGACTAATTCGTAAAATAGTAATGACAATTCAAATCATACTCCAAAGGGTGCCCCATTTTATCTCAGGAGTGCATCCCTTAATTCGCCTCTGTTTTGTCTGTAACGGAGTATTGTTTCGTTGACAATCAACTAATTATTTTTTATAAAAATAATAAAATCAATTTAAACCGTTAATACATATTTTTAGTTTCATATTTGATGCGTTTTTCGTGTTTTCGTGAAACAATGATTGTAATGATGTAACTGGTCAAGACTGTGGTCCTGGCTCACTACTCGGGAGGATCCTAAATGATGTAACTTGTCAAGACTGTGGTCCTGGCTCACTTCTCGGGAGGAACCTAAATGATGTAAATGGTCAAGGCTGTGGTCCTGGCTCACTACTAGGGAGGAACCTAAATGATGGTATTCAATCTTCCATCCGTTGTAGCATGTATTCTAACCAGGAATCATTATAACAGAAGTAATCCGAGTCGTTCTACATAGAGCACACGGAACATCTTCATCAAAAGAATATTTGGAGGCAAAAAAGTTATTTTTGAATTCCCTACCATACATACGACTAAAATCAGTTCCACTTGTCCTTACAAAGTTTGGATCTGGTGGTAAACATACATATTCAGCCGCCGACCCTTTACCATCATAAAACCCACATCCGGCAAACCCTGTTATAAAAATATACATTGTATCTATTTACATATACATTATAAATTTAACCTTTTGTGGTATAACTGCTTAATATTTGACTACAAGTTATCATTTTATTAGTTTAACCTTAAGCAGGTTATATTAGATCAAATTATTTTAGAATTTTGAAAGGTGCCGTCTTATTCTTTTGCACTATGTCAGTAAATCAATTCATATCCTTGCATTTGTCAACAATTATTCATGACTTGTGGATGTTTAGTTATATCTTATAAATATGTCTGTGTTTTTATTTATAAGGAGATAATGTGAATAGCTGACTCGCCGTTTTAAAGGCCGTACTTTGACCTATAATGGTTTACTGTTACAAATTTTGACATGGATGAAGAGTGTTGTCTCTTTGGCACTCGTACCACATCTTCTTATATCTATAGATATAACCACATATAAAGATTGGTGGTACTTAATAATCTTTACATTTCATGGATAATTTTTAAAGTTTAAGGTCAAGTTCGATTTTAAACTATAAGCAATACATGCTATATTAACGTTTTGGCATACTTATTTGGTTATACATTATGAGCTGACGTTAATTCATTTAAATAGAACCAATTAGCACACGCAATATGAGGATAATGTTTGACCACACAGTCGACATTTGAATGACAAAAATGATGCGATAAGGGAACAAATGAGCCAATTGCAGCTTATATAGGTAGAGTAAGATGTGGTTTGAGTGCCAATAAGACAACTCACCATCCAAATAACATTTTAAAAAAGTAAACAATTAAAGATCAAGGTACGGCCTTCAACACGGAGCCTTGGCTCACACCAAACAAAAAGTTATAAAGGGCCCCAAAATTACAAGTGTTAAACCATTCAAACGGGAAAACCAACGGTTTAATCTATATAAAAAAAAACGGGAAACGAGAAACATGTATAAACTACATAAACGAACGACAACTACTGTACATCAGATTCCTTACTTAAGACAGATGCAAACATTTACAGTGGGATTACACGTTTTAATGGTACCAAACCCTCTTCCTTTTACTGCGACAAAAATATAACATAACAACATAGAAAAACACACTATAAAATGTTCATTGGAAGGCTTAAATCAATCAAAAAACGTAGATTAACACACTATGAACGAATAAATTATAACTTCTTGTCTTCTGTAGTAACCAGATTATCCTTAAAATAAAGCAAATATATTAACAACAAAATCATAGTTAGAAGGCTGTTATTACCTATGAAGACATCAAGTGACACAATTTGTATCTTATCATTACAGATTTAGAAAAGGTCACAAAGGGTCTCAGGTTGATATTATAGATGTCACGTTTTAAAATCGAGATTTGTATATACGACATATTTTAAATGGTAAAATTGTTTGGCTTATTTTGGAAACTTTGGTCAACAAAATACTGTCTTATATAATACTAAAACAAAATGACCGAAAGAAAAACAAAGCACTTTGTTTAATAAAATAAATTGTATACAGAGGAATTATAAAAATTATAAGGAATAATACAGCAAATTGATGAGCACCATCTTCTTTCAAAAAAGTAGTTATGTTTTTGCGAATAGCACATTTGATGCTCAAAATTGCAAAGAGATTTTTTTATACAAAAACAATTAGAATACATCTGAAACCCTTGCATTTAGAATCGAAGGGTTGTGGGTATCAGTTACAAACAAGGTTTAATCCACTATGTTCTACACAAGAAAATGCCTGTCAAAGAGAGTCCACATGAATATGATAAAAAGCACATTTTCCAAGGTAATAACATATTATTCATTGGTCCAAGATTTACTCTGTTTAACCTGCATAAAAGTTTGAGTTGAATTATGCTAAATACTGATAATGGTTAAATTGTTTGTCGAATCAAAGGACCACTTTCTTTTAAAACGTATATGCAACCGTCTCTTAAAACACAGTCCAATAAACTCATCATATATACCAGGATTGACATTTTATATTTACGCCAAACGCGTGTTTCGTCTATAAAAGAATCATCAATGAAGCTCGAATAAAAAAAAATTCAAAAGGCCAAATAAAGTACGAAGTTGAAGAGCATTGAGGATTGAAAATTCCTAAAAGTTTTGCCAAATACAGCTAACGAAATCTATTCCTGAGATAGAAAAGCCTTACTATTTCAAAAATTTAAAGTTTTGTTAACAGTTAAAACAATATAGTCCTTTGTGTCTATTTCAGAGAAATTGTTTGTTTCCATCTATATTCATACTATTACAAGAAAAAACTAAAAATCTATTAAAAAACAAACGGCAGTATACAAAACACAAACCTTACCAAAATCTTAGGATTATATCTGGTGTTTCGGAAGAATAAGCTTAACATAATCCCTACACACGTCGTGTTTTGTCATATACAGGTACAAGCCTGGTTATAGGTCACATTCGGTAGGTTATATTCGAGGATATAAGGAATGTGTTATGATTACGGGGGTTGGACCACATCCGTGGACAAATGTGAAACAGATATTCAATAACGGTCAACCAACTTATGATAGATCCGTTTAAGAATGTGTTCAACGTCATCCCTTGGAGCTCTTGGTTTAATAGCTACTTTGTCACCAGCAACACTCTATCAAGGAAATCATGATATAGGAAATGTAGGCTCTGAAATATCGTATCAATTGGGATACATATATATATTTATACTTCATAAGCAGGTGCTGCTGAAATTACATATATTGCTGCTTTATAGGAATAAAACGTTCACAATTGGGATGCTGGTAACATCTCATTTTTTCTCAACTGACCCTTATTTTCAGGTTGCCTCATTCTATTGATCGTATTGTACAAATAACAAATTTAAATTCAATTTGAAAAATTCATCATCCCTCGCGTGTTGTCATGAAGTTATGTTTCACTAAGAGACATGATATTGATATAGCAGAGTAATTCCCCGTCAAACTAAGACGGCAAAAGATGTCTTTCATGCCATTCAGGGTGTACCGCGTTCAATCACAGATACGAACCCCAAAAAATTAACTTTTCAAGTTATACTTATCCTTATAAGACTTCTAACCTCCTTTTCCTTGGAAAATTTCTAGATTCTCTCCTGTGTCCTATCATATCGCCTTATTGCAATCCAGTGTTTTAGTTTCAGTGTTCATATCATTTTTGAAATTCATTTTAGGGGGAAATTTTGTCATGAATTCAATAGTGTATTTAATAAGGAGACACACATATTAAACTTAAAACTACCAATCAAATTCAATACATACTTATGCACGTTACTGGTGTCTGTGCACTCGACTATTGCTTCTTGGGTTACATTAATCAAGAAAATATAATAGTCTAAATAATGCATTAAAATATAAATAAGGCCGTCACAAAAAGCAAGACATAGGCTACCATTAACTGGTTTATGAGAGTTGAAATGTATTTTTAGAATGCACTTTGGTCAAATATCACTTAAATGGTAAAGACTCAACAATCTAAAACAATGTCTTAATTTTAAGAGCAATTCAGGAATCCAATCAGGTGAACATAACATGTTCATAATTATTTCACAGCAGATTATTTGAAGATTCGAAAAAAATCTTAACTTAGCATTTTATTGAACAGAACGTAGCTTCATCTTTGTTGACATATATGCCCTATTCCCGAAAATGACTGTTTTACTGAGAGTGGATTCACATTGCTATAAGACGTGTCACGAAATTTTTTTTATCCAACATTCATGTATTTAGTTTTGATGTTATTTATTTTCTGGTTAGCATGTCGAAATGTACTATTGTATTGTTAATTTATGTATTTCTCTGTCCTGAATGTCCTTACATTTATTTGTACTGTATTCAATGGTCATGTAATTGTTTAATTTTAGTGTTACATTCACATTTCCATAAAAGTGCGAGGATTGGCTAGCTTTACACCTGCTTTTTTAATCTGCTGATATTTTACGACACTAAACAGTTATTGTCTATGTATATATCATAGCTATTAGATTTGTCTGTATGTAAAAAGTAAAATAACAAAAATACCAAATTCCGACAAAAATTCAAAACGAAGAGTCCGTAAAGTCATGATTTTTCAATGTTCTTCTATCTAATCACTCATATGTTGTAAATTGATGTATACGAAGTAATACACGATTTAGTAGAAAATTCAGCTTTTCTAGTATCGCTTCGATAATATCGTCTCTCATTTGTGATACATTACTGAATATGTTGTCATATTCATTGCAGACATCTGTTCTCTAATCGTCCTGACTATGCATAAAACACTGGTCATTACGCATTCAATATTCAATCATTCATCCAATATATTCTTAGATATAGTCATATTGAATTCGGGCTTGTCTATCAAAGAACATATGTTGACTTGAAAATGATTGCATATGTGTGTGTGTGTGTGTCTTTCTGTTTATTATCATGACGAATGAATGTTATATATTTGCCCAGTTCGTTATTCGACATTCCATAAGTTAGCAGTCAATTTGATATTCAGACGTTACAAATAGTAAGAATGTTGGTGTTATGAAAAAATTAAATTGTATTTTTTTTTTCAGTTATCTTTTTGTGGCCTTAAAATATTATGGTTCTTTCTCCAAAGATAACAAGTTCCCAAATTATTTATTTACTTGATAAGTTGTCTATATTATTTCAAAACTCAACAGCAAAGAACGAAATACAACGAATTAGAGACCAACAAGTATACACAACACAACATTGAAAACTTTGAAACCCTACTTATACGGAAGGGTAAGCGATTCCTACTCAGCATGTGGCGACCGTTGTTTTTTAAAAGCAAGTTAAGGTTTACTTAGGGCAATTTTTTTTGGAAAATAAAGATATTTAAGATCGAATTATTATTTTTATTACATGTTGATTAATAGACTAGCACTCAATAGTTCTAAGGATTTTCTACTGAAAAAATCTGTATCTTAAGATGCCGGGATATATCTAGAAATTTGAAATTGGTTAGCTAGTGTCACGATTTATCATGTACCTTTATAGTTGCTTTTATATTTTCTCAAGCGATAAGGTAGAATGGGGTATGAAATTATAGATTTACCTTTAATCGAAATGCGCAAAGTTGTAACGACAGGTTAGGTTTATCTTGCTATGCATTCATAGTCATGGAAACTATAATAATAAACAAATCCGATACCTTATGTATTATCATTTATTATATTACTTAGAACAGACTACACATGTCAGCGGATAATTGTTTATGTACGGCGGACATTTCAAAGATCCGCATACGGTAACAACGTCATAAAACAGTTTACCATAATGTTGAGCCGCACCTCCAATAATGTATTCCGGGTTTATATCAACGCATTCGTAAGTCGAAGCAGCAGCATTTCTATACCCTCCTGACGATAAATATCCATAATACTCTCTCGTCCATCCGCTGTAACATCTATTCTTTCCCGGAATCATTATCACAGAAGTAGCTCGAGTCGTTCTACATAGTGCACATGGAACATCTTGACCATCAGCATAAGAGGCAAAAAAGTTATTATTGAATTCTCCACCGTATATTTGAGCAAAATTTGAACCTCTTGTTTTTAAATAGTTTGGATCTGGTGGTAAACACACACTCTCAGCTGCCGAGCCCGATACACCATAGTAACCCCCACCAGCATATCCTTTAAAAAAGTATCTCGATATATATTCCAGTTGATGCATATGACATGTATTAACATATACATATCGTAACAAATCAGTCATAGATGTAAGTCACAAAAAAAATAATGTTTCCTGTTAGTGCAACAAACGAGATTAGATTTTCAATTTGTACCAAACTGCTGATATATAATTATATCTAATTGTATACAGTGAAAAACAGTTAAAAAGGGGCATTACTCTAGTACGGAAAATGACCCACAATATGAACTCAATATGTGTGCTGTTGTCAATTTCTATGCATTGTGTATAAGTGTTATTAAATTCACATTTGACAATTTGATATTGTTTTTTATATCAAGGGTAATTTTGTTATTAAACACAAAAAAATGATTGACAGAGCAAATAAATAGAGTAGCCTGTAGTAGTTTTGAGTCATGGCTATCAAAATAAAGGTACCAACAGGCAGTATTATATTTGAAAATCATTTTCAAATATGGGGTTGTTGTTTATTGATTTGGTTCATAAGTGTTTTCTCGTTTCTCTTTCTTTTATATATATATTATACCTTTGGTTTTCCTGTTTAAATGGTTTTACACTAGTCATTTTGGGGGTCCGTCATAGCTTGCTGATCGGTGTGAGTCAAGGCTCCGTGTTGAAGGCGGTTCTTTGACCTATTGGATTTCTTTTACAAATTGTGACTTGGATGAACAGTTGTCTCATTGGCACTCATACCACATCTTCTGTCAACTGGTTAGTTATACGATAAAGGAAATTAAATTTTAAGAAACTTGAAATAAATAATATGCTAAATAAAATTAATTTCTTCACCTGAGTAAACTAATTCTGTATTATTTTTTGGACACTGCTTTCTTCCCCATCTAACATAAGTTGTTCCAAAATCTGAAATCAATGCAATGTTTGCTTGCTGATTATGGTAAATTTTTAATTAAAATATAACCTCTTTTTGAAATATTTTCGAAGAAAAACTTAAAGTTCGAATTTGATTAACAACATTTAAAAAAATTCTATTTCGGTCATCGTTTACGAAATTTACATTAGAGCTAACCAAAAACTTTCGGGAATCTAGTGAAGACATATTTTAAAAATAAATGTTAAGAATACGTTTGAGTACATAGTAAACATTAGATATATAAAGTTTTAAATGTCACTCAAGTTTGCATAAAAATACATACAAAATATTAAAAATACTCGATGTGGCAAATTATCGCGAATTATGTCAATTAAAACACGCTTGTCATATCCTAAGCCTTTAAAAATATGCATTGGAGAATGTGTATTACGAAAATATTTGCCTTTTTGCTTATTATCTATCATATCATATCATATAGTTTTGTTGTGGTAATATAACGTTAACATGTTATAAAAGTCAGCAACAACAAAAAAAAGAATGCATTGCTATCTTTCTAAAACGTTTCACATAATTAATCTTACGATTGATTTTAATTTTTTCTTCGAAGAAAAATTACACAAAACTCTTACCTTGAGAACTGCTAAATGACCCTTGTAATTGTTTAATTGTCTGCTCGTGTTGTTGGATCAATGTTTGTTGATGCTGGTTTGATGTCTGTTGTTGATAGATTGATATTTGTTGTTGATTAATTAATGACTGTTGTTGTTGCGTTAACGTCTTCTGTTGTTGGATTGATGTCTGATGTTGCTGAATTGTTTTCTCTTGCTGTTGAATAGTTAACGTCTGTTGTTGATTTTCAATAGATAACTGTTTTACCGTAGCATTTAATATTGCAACAATATTTTCTACTCGGTTCAACCTATTAATTAGTATGTCTTGGTCATCAAGCAATAACCTCTTTTCTTCCAATTTGACCATATTTACCTTAAAACAGAGAAAAAAATATAAGCAGACAATTCTACTAATCTGTTCCATGTTAGCTATCACATAATTCAACACAAATTGATTCTTATCATTCAAAAGTCAGAAAAGGTCACAAGGTGTCTCAAAATGTTATCATGCGTATGGCAACATATACGTTTGAAATCCCGATGAGTATATGGTGGTCTTGAGTTGTCTTCTATTCTTTTGGCAGGTAGCTGTTTCTTTTCTTTTGGCAGGTTGCTGTTTCTTTAACACATTTCCCGTTACCATACTCTGATTAAATGACTTATTTTTACCAGCTCATTAATTTTTCATGAATGTTCAAGCAGTTTTGTTAAGAATGTTACGACATTTAAAAACAAAGTACTGTGGATTCATTATTATTCGTTGGAAACCAGTTTTCGTGAGCTTCGTGGATACAAGTGAACCACGAAATCAAATGTTCAACGAATAACACATATTTGCAATTGGCTTTGAATACAGAGATTGACAAAACCACGAAATCAAATATCCACAAATGTGCAAGTTTTCAGCAATCAACGAAAATTGATACCAACGAAAATGAATGAATTCACAGTATTTGATTTGCTTAGATTTAAACATATAACCAAAAAGTAAAATCACAAAAATACTGAACTTAGAGGAAGATCAATTGGGAAAGTCCATTATCACATGGCAAAATCAAATAACAAAACGCATCAAAAACGAATGGACAAAAACTGTCATATTCCTGACTTGGTACAGGCATTTTCAAATGTAGAAAATGGTGGATTAAACAAAAGTCATTAAAATATTTTTTAAATAATATATGATAATGCTTAATATTTAGTTCTGGATAAATAAGATGCATTGTTAGTTAGGTTGGAGTTGCAAACAACGACCGTAATTTTCTAGATTTTAACAACGTGTCACGGTTCCAAAAGCGAATTCGGAATATGCCTTCCCCCGTTTTTAACAGTATCTTTCAAATACAAATAAAAATAAATCCTCTCATTTCCTGGTTGATGTACTAAAAACCCTTTTACATTTAAAAATGTCTAAATACGCTGCTGAGTTCTATCATGGGTACTACATGTTGTATTTATAATTTAAATCAGACTGTCTTAACCCCTGAAGAAGTTATAATTCGGAAATATGGAGGTATATGAAAAGATGTGTGAGAGGTCTTGTCAATGATACAGGCAGCTAATTCATAAATAGTCATGACATGTTACCTCGAAATTATAAAACATAATTGAATTCTCGAGCTCGTTCCCTTTTTTTGTAATTGTGATGTTTCTTTTGCACAATTTCACTGTATTTGTATACTATTAATCATAACGCGTTCGCTGTACCCGTGTCTGAAGTGACGTATTTGTGATTTAATGAAGGAAATTTATTTATCTTACCTCCTATACATTTCCAGGAATATGATTGGTTAAAAGCGTCCGCGTGCAAACCGTGTATATTTGATATTAGGTTAGTAGGGAGGCGGGGCTTATCTCATACACGGTTAGTAGTGGAGTTACGTCCCTTTATATTCCTTATTAGGTAAGAAGGGGGCGGGGCTTATTTCATACACAGTTAGTAATTGTGTAATGTCCCTTTATAAAAAACAAAACGGTACTGAGAAAAAATCTTAAAAATTCGAACAGACGAAGCAATTGATGATTAAGATTGAAACAAATTCATAAAACACATTTAAACCTTACAAGTCGTTATTGTTGGCATCTGTTTTTGTAGGATCAATGGAAGTATTTTCTTAGTGCTAACAGTATTGAAGACTTGCTCATTTTGAGAATCACTAGTCTTACTTTCACACGTTAAGATAGTCGGTAAGATAAATTCGTTTCATGTTGTGCTAGTGACGTAATACGGTATATATGGGGTCAGTAAATTCCATATGGGGATTCGAGCTTCGCTCTCACCCCATATGGAATTTACTGACCCCATATATACCGTATTAGGTCACTAGCACACTATGTAACTAATAGTATTAATGGTTAATTAATCAGTGATTTCGTTTCCACAAACTTTTTTAAAATATAATCTAAATTCTTCCATATATATCATGTATATATAACGAGTTTATTTCAAAGTTTAACTATCCCAGCAGAACAAATATATTTTAGATGGGATGAAACGTCTAAATTTCATAAGCCAAAGACTAGACAAAATAACATATATTTGATATCATTAGTTTTGAATTTAGTAATTAAAACATTCAGATCCTGCTCGACATGTGGCATCCGTCGTATTACTCATGTACGTACAAACCAAGTGATAAGTCTAATTCTATATGTCACATTTGTGGAAAAGGAGAACGGAATTTTGTTTACGTCATTGTTACGTCGTCATCTTTGAAACAGAAAATTCCAAAACAATCAACCACATTTTAACTTGTGATGGCGTCGTTTCCGTAAAATTTTTGAAGGGATAATTTTCAACGTTAGTACTAGGAACTCGTTATTAAAATTGCTTTATTGTGAGCAACAATCCTCTTCCAATGAAATCATGATAAACAAATCCTGTACTATCGAAAATGATATTTGAATATAAATAACTAAAAACACGACGTGAGGAACAGGGTTCCAACAATGTCTACCAACATTTCACTGAAATAAAAAAAATCGTCTAAAAGAAATAATCCACCATACTTTTCAATATAAAAATTGTAGCATGCGCTATACATTTATTACTTTGGAATACCATATAGCATATTTTGTTAATAGTGAACAAAAAGGTAAAAGATGTTACACACAGGAACAAGTGATCCGTATGCGTGAGTTTCTTATTGACAACATATTTGTTGAATTTGCAGGTAGAATTTTTCAACAAATTGTCGGCATTACTATTGGAACGAACTGTGCACATTTCCTTGCGACCTCTTCTTATTTCCATATGAGTTGGAGTTCCATCAGACACAAAAAAACAAGATGATTAAAAATGTCAGGTAATTTAATTTCACATTTAGATGATTATATTGATAATGTTCTTTCCATTAATAATCTTAACTTTTCTTATTGGGTTCTGAGACTATTTTAATTTTGAAACTATTCAATTTCCCCAAACTTATTAACACAATATAAACTTTGCGTGCATATGGGATATACATTTCCTAACTTTTTTGTTATTCAGATACTACTCATAATTTGTAAAACGTCACCAATGTCTGAGCAAAAGGTAATAAGCCAGGGGTATGCCAAAGAACTTATCGTTCTTTTTCTAAAAAAAATCATCGAAAGGTACCAAGACCTTGTTGATAAATATTCCGTATCAACTTCACAAATGACATCCGATGGTCTTAAAGTATAGATTCTGTGTACTGATGTCATCATAATAACGTGTTAAAATATTCTCTTTGGATGTTACTTTAACTGTTTAGTCAATTTTTGTGATATTCATTTGACGTGGCTCTGTACTTCATTCCGTCATTGTGTTATTTTGCTATGATATTTTTGTGGATTCTTGTCTTTCATTTTTGCTTACGAGCTTTCTCTATATGCCAGTTGGTGTCTCTTTGTCACATATTTGTTTGTTTTTATAGTTATTGAGATTATAGCACAATGTTGACTGCTGTACCCATATTGTGACATTTTTACCTGTTTTGTATTGTTTTGTTCACACATCATTGTCAATATAATGGAATTTTATTAAACTGTCACACAAGTGAGAGGTTTAGCTAGTTATAAACCAGGTTCAAGTCACCATTTTTACTTACGAAAATGTCTGTACAAAGTCAGGAATATGACAAGGGACTATGCGTTTTGAATTTTCATTGGAGTTCAATATTTTTGTGACTCTACTTTTAAAGGATGGTGCTTTGAAATGACACGTCGTAATCATTAGTTAAATGCCTCAACAATTGTTTCAAAAATAACCTTTTTGTTCCGGTATACGAAAAATAAATATGGAAGGATCTTATACCGTAATGAGACTTGTTTTCTCGGGGCTCTAATTGTCAAGCTGTGATTCAAAGCATTCATAAAACTAACGAGAAAATAGATTTTAATTAATTCTTTTCTTGTCATCTATCACTTAGAACAGACTACACATGTAAGGGGATAATTGTTTATATACGGAGGACATTTCAATGATCCACATTTGGAAAGAACTTCATAAAACAATTTACCAAGATGCTGATCAACGCCTCCAATAATATATTCTGGGTTGAGCTCAACACATACGTAAGCCGAAGCGGCTGCATGACCATGATTCCCTGACGCCAAATATCCATGATACTCCATCGTCCAGCCCTTGTAACATGTATTTTTTCCCGGAATCATAACAACAGATGTGGCACGTTCTGTTCTACATAGAGCACAAGGTACGTCTTCATCGTTAGCATTGGATGCAAAGAAAGCGTTGTCAAATTCTGCACCGTACATACGTCCAAAATCTGACCCACTAGTCTTTACATAATCTGGATCTGGTGGTAAGCATACATATTCAGCAGCTGCACCTGTATCAGTATAGTGACTTCCACCTGCAAAGCCTGTTATAAGAATGTAATATTAATATTGAGACATATTGCATTTATATTCTTCAAAAAATGTACGTTATAGTCTTAAATTTGTTAAAATTTATTTGCAATATTGGTGAAATACAATATTTTAAAATAAAAATTCTTTCTTTGTCAAGTGAAGACAACTATGTATTCTTTCTTGAAATAACCGTCACTAAGATATACTTTTGATATAAAACGTCCGATGGAATGTTCTAATAGAGTTATTTAGAATACACATTTTCACTCAAAGTTTGCATATTCAATAGAAAAATTCAACGATAGGAAAAAAGAGGCGGATGATAACAAATAAAACATTAACCCTCCTAAGTCGACGATATGACAGTCTGGACTACATATTAGTTTGCAGTGGCGCTTGATTCGTGATTACGGTCGGAAAAAGACCATCGACACTTTTTTAGTTCGGACCAGCAAACCGGTTGTCTTATCATTGGGGTAAAACAAAATTAATATTTGATTTTAAATTGTAACACTGACACTTATAATCGTAACATATTATATATTTTTTAGAATAACATGATACTGATTTCATTAACATGCTGACTCAACCAGATACTGAGTTCTTAGCAAATGTTCGTCATATACAAACTTCATATATAGGATCATAAACTAATTTTATCAAACTACTTCCAGTTGAAAACACAATGTTAACAAGGCACCACAGGAATAAGACTGGCAACTACAAGAACCTTAACCGTGCAATCCATCAAATTAACTTCATAATAATATTTACCGGAATATACCAATTCTGTATTATTATTTGGGCACTGCTTTCTTCCCCATCGTATATAGGTTGTTCCAAGACCTGAAATGAAGAAACTTATATTCGACGTATTGCAGATAGACCAATGGCAAATATGTTGAAAGATAGATTGTTAAAACATGAAACGGAGGCTCGTTTATCATTATATTGATCTCTAATAACTCGAGTTGATATTATTAGTTACATAGTGTGCTAGTGACATAATACGGTATATATGGGGTTAGTAAGTTCCATAAGGGGTTAAAGCGAAGCTCGAATCCCCATATGGAATTTACTGACCCCATATATACCGTCTTACGTAACTAGCACACTATGTAACGAATTTATCTTACCGACTATCTTAACGTGTAAAATTTAGACTAGTGACCTATCAAAATGAGCAAGTCTTCAATACAGTTAACATTAACATGATTAAGAAACTACTTCCTTTGATCCTACAAAAACAGATGCCAACAATGACAATTTGTTAGATTTAAATGTGTTTTATGAATTTATTACACTTTATCATCACTTTCTTCGTCTGTTGAAACCTTTAAGGTTTTTTCTCAGTACTGTTTTGTTTTTCTAAAGGGACGTTACACCACTACTAACCGTGAATGAAATAAACCCCGCCTCCTTATAACCTTAGATGGAATATAAAGGGACGTAACTCCACTACTAACTGTGTATGAAATAAGCCCTGCCTCCCAACTAACCTAATATTGAATATACTCGGCTTCCACGAGAATGCTGTTAACCAATCATATTCCTAGAAATGTATAGGTAAGATAACAAGCGATATCCTATTCTTACAAGTTGTAAAAACCTATTTCTCTAATGGTTACAACTCTAATTATGTTAAATAAAAAATTCCAATTATCGTTGATCTAGTCTATACCACATCCTGTTTGATTGCATATGTCATTGTCAGGTGTCAAACTTTAACATCAGAAAATTAAGACTTTTAGTGTGCTTCAGATTCTAATAAAATCTAAAAAAAGGAGATTCACTGCATGAAAAGGTTGATTTGGATTACTTTACTCATGTAAAGACAAAGATAGGCACTTTGTTACACTATATATCTCAATACCCATTATTTGGTGAATCAATACATGATAAATTTGCATTCGTACACTATAAATGCAAAGAAATTGCAAAATTATGCTAATCTTTCCTTAACTTTTAAACAAAGTTGAATGTAAGTAAAGACAACGGTCTTATAAACTTACATTTATAAAGTACTGAAACGTATTTAAATGTTAACCTTAATTGGTTGTTTTGTCGTCCGATATAAATAAACGAAAGGCCGCTTTTTACGTTGAATTTACAACATCGTCAAACATAAGCAAAGAAGACATTTGTATTTGCGTTCTATTCGCATAGTGTGTTAGATATATGCAAAGGTTTTCCATATATTTGCAAATGTTCATATAGCTTCCGAAATATATTTTAATATGAATCTCAGCCGTGCTCAGACGAAGACAAAGATATCTATCAATCAGAATTTTGGGGTTTGCATATTCACCGCATATGCATCATCAACATACTGTAACTAGTAACAACACGGATGTTGGGAAATGACACTGTGAGCTATTCTTTGACTTAAAAATTTTGTTGGCATCTTTTGTAGAATCTCTTCTTTACGAAAAAAAATCTTACTTGGAATGCTGTTAAATGAGCTTTGCAACTGTTTAATTGTCTGTTCCTGCTGTTGATTTATTGTCTGCTGTTGTTGGATTGTTGTCTGCTGTTGTTGGATTAATGCCTGTTGTTGTTGAATTGTTGCCTGTTGCTGCTGGTTGGATATGTTTTGTTGTGTAATCCATGCCTGTTGTTGAAGGGTTGATATCTGATGTTGCTGAATGGTTTTCTCTTGCTGTTGAATAGTTAACGTCTGCTGTTGATTTTCAGTGGATAGCTGTTTCACTGTGGCATTCAGTATTGCAACGATATTTTCTACTCGGTTTAGACGATTAACGAGTACATCTGGATCATTAAGCAATAACCTCTTTTCTTCGGTGGTGACCAAATTAACACTAAAACAAAAGAAATATATTAACCAAATGATCATACTTGAACTTCGTTCGTGTGCTTTGAAGAAACGATTGGATATAAATTATTTCTTATCAATCTAATGTTATGGAAGGTGACATAGACAAAGATATAAACAAGTTTACATGCATATGCCAACTGGTGCATGTGAACCCAACGATCTGGTTTGTACCATTTTTAAAAGAACATCTATGATTCGGCATACTTCTACATTTTCAATAATTGTGTAACCGACTAGAAATTTTTGAAGGCAAGCAGTTTTTTTATTGTGCATATCGACTAATTTATAAAACAAATCAACAAACGAAATCATCGGAAGCGTAAATATATAATATAAGAATGTTATCGTGACCATTATAATTCCACTCGAAACAATATAAACCTTACTTTACAAAACTTAAAATGTGACAATTTATTATAGAACGTTTTTGTTCTTCGAAGTAAATTCGCTGATATGTACCATTGAATCAGATCAAATGTTCCTTCTTTGAATTTAGTATTCGAACGTTAGTAGTACCCTTAGTCTTTGATGAACTGCAACTATTCAAATGGCCGATCAAAAATACTGGGACTATGGGTGCCATTTTTTTTTTGTGAAATATTATTCAAATACCGTAAAAATGAAACTAAAATTGGCCAAAACCACTCATTTCCTAATGATATCCTACAGCAGCTTTTCTATCATTTCTAAAACTTCTAATGAGTTTCGATTTAGGTATGTAATGAACTGCATGGTTTCAGAACAGCAAAACCATTGAACATAGCCGTAAAAAGATTTAGTAGGAAATATTAAGGAATAATATAAGATATGCTAAGGTAAGGTCAAAGGTGTATCTACACAATACCTAGTTAATCAACACACATAGCCTTAAACTGCCAGTCAAATATAAAAACGCAAAATATAAACGCAGGATTAAAATTTTAGTGTAATCGATCCAGGCTGCTCAAAATTACCTACATACATTATACCTACGAAGACCAAAACCAAAAGTTCTGAAATTTTAATGTGTTTATAGGTAAACAGTGTTAAACTCTGAATAGATCTTGATAAAACAATTGAAAGCAAGTGCGTGTAATATTGAAGGTTTTATACAACAGAAGAAAAGAAAATATTATATACTATAAAAAACCAAAAACGACTTTCAACTGAAACCTAGTAAACAACATATGCTACAGAAGGACTGGATATTTGGTTCCAAACAACAGCAGGCAAAAATTCGATTCAAAAATAAATTATCATTCAAAATTTACTCATTGCAAAAAAAAAATGATCGTAATACTAAGAATTGATACCCCAGGAGAAGATTTACTAATCTGTATTTGGCTAAGCCTTTTCCGAAGTTTTTGCCCTCAATGCTCTGAAACTTCGTTCTTAATTTGGTATGTTAGCTTGTTTGATTCGAGCGTCAGTGGTCATGTTTTTGTAAAATAAATGACTGTTTAGCTTAAAATAGCTGGTTTATCTTTTTTGGAATGATAAGGATTTTTTTAAATTTAATTTCTGCACAAGAATATAAAAAAGATGATGAGGTATGAATGCCAATGAGACAACTCTCCACAAGAAACCAAAATGATACATTAATTAACAACTATAAGTCACCATACGGACTTCAACAATGAGCAAAGCCCATACCGCATAATCAGCTATAAAAAGTCCCGAAATGACAAATTTAAAACAATTCAAACGAGAAAATTAACGGCCTTATTTATGTACAAAAAAATGAACAAAAAACAAATATGTAAGACAAAAACAAACGGCAACCACTGAATTACATTTTTACAGGCTCCTGACTTTGAACAGGCACATAAATACATAATCTGGCGGGGCTAAACATGTTAGCGGGATCCCAACCCTCTCCCTAACCTGGAACAGTGGTATAACAGTACAACATAAAATCAGTTGAAAAAGGCTTAACTCATCAGATGGACAAAAATACAAGTGGACGTGGCCGGGTACTTATACATCACAACAACAAAAAGACATGAGGTACAGATCTGAGAGTACTCGCAGTGAACTTACAGCTTGTTCAAAGCCACTAACCACTAATAAACAAAAACACATATATCTAAGACTAAATTATTAATCCGTACACATACAACATCCAATGGATTTAGTGCAAAGACATCATAAACCTTGTGCATTGCCAAGATACAGGTTTCGACAGATTGTAGGTCCATGAATGTGTATATGTATATAACATACTAGTTATATTTAATTTGCTTTTCAGTTACTGATAATAGAATCAATATTTATACCAATAAAAACAATATTCAATGGTCGTATAAAAGTGTTGAATTGGTAACCTTTTAGAATAAGTTTATTTGAAGGAGAGATAAGTTTACCCGGATCATTTCTAAATTTCAGGGCATGGTTAACATCATTTCCGTAAAAATGAAGATGTGCTATCCCGTTTGAAATATGTTTTCAACCAAACTCATTTAATCTATACATTATAATTTTCCATTTAATATGGTAAAGAGACAATGAATGTTGATTAATTATATTATCAAGGTTGTACAGTAGTAACGAGATAAACGCTGTATGCGGCGGACAAGATAACCATTGTGTACATCAGAGAAGAGACAACGATGTGTATAACAAAAAAGGTCAATAATTTCTGGAAAAAAATCTCAAACCCTCACACAAGAAAATAAAAATAAAATCTTACCAATAACACCCTACACAACAAAAAGAGATTCACATAACATTTGAAGTAGTGATATTTAAGCTTAACCTCAAATTTGCAGGCTTATTGAACCATATGAACTGTCTCAGGCACAATTTGCATAATGCAATTTTTGCTGTTCAGATATAACCTTTTCTGTTTTGTATCATTGTTTTGTTTAACTCAAACCAGCGGTCACTTGTCCAACGCGGTCATCGGTCAATAGTTGTTTCATGATCTTCATTTCGATTTTGTTTACAAGGTTCATTTTAATGTTTAACTACCAAAATAGCTATACCGAAAAATGTATGTGTTCAGTATCGAAGTCAAAATGAAAATTGAAACCAGTTTGCAACAGAGATTCTTCAATAGACGGTGAACTCGTGAATTCCATGTCTTCCACTTCTTTGCATTTCTATTAGAAACCGTACTGCCAACTTATTTATCCACGAAATTAAACTTTTAAATCATTTCTTCACGTTTACGGGCTGTATAAAAAGATAACCTTCAGGTTAACGTTTAAAGGGCCTGCTGGTGATTTTGTGTTATTTCAATGAACTATTTTAATTTTAACTTCATTGTTGGAATAACAAATCGAAAGAAGCTTCAAAACCAACAAACGCAGTTTATATGAGGGTCTGGAAGGTCTCTCCGTATTTTGAATTATTATGGTTAATTTTTTCTATTCTTTATATTTTCAATACTCTATTTTTCATATTCTAGTACTAGTACCCCATTATCACTCTTCTTCATCGTTGTTGGGGTTGCTTTTTATTGTATATTTACCCAATAATTTTCTATTTTGTAAACACCATCCATACCCTCTTTTATAGTTGGTTGTTCAAAAGGTGAAAGCCTGCGTGAAGACGTGTCAACCTTCCCATATATCGTATACTGACTTCGAAACTGTCATCTTCGATCATAAAGGCGGAGTTTATTTTACAAAACGGAGAAAATTTTCGGGATTCATCCTCATCAGGAACGTTCGCAGTCGATTATCTTTATGGGGTGGGTTAAACGAATCATAGAAGAATTGAGGATGTGGAAATAAGACAGAAATCCAATCACAGATGAATTTTAAAAGATATAACAATAAAAAAAAATCAAATCAAATGTAAGTCTAAATTTGAATGATTATTCAATACAAATAAATGTTAATAATGTTAGTACGCTATTTTATCACCGACGATTGTGACATTTCATAATGATTACTTACAATACTAGTTTCTGGATTTGATTACCGTTCCAGAGCACATAAGATTACTATTGATAACTCTGTATTTATTGAGGTTTGTTTTCTCATATTTTAGTTTTTTATTTGTGTTATTTAGATTGTTGTTTACTCTTTTCGTACAAAATCATAAGAAAAATCATAATCATTAGTCTGTCACATTCACAAGATAAACTAGATCCAACAAAACAAGCACACTAAAATGAAAACAACAAAAAGGATTCAAAACTAAATTGTGAGTTATCGTTACTTGTAGAAGGCCTCATACATATTTTGAAGTACGATTTGAATCATTGTTTTGTATTAGCTTGGTGCCAAGTGTCATATATTTTATGCGTGTAAAGTATTAAAGCCAATGAACAATATACCAATATGTGGGTAAAGTAATAGAGGCCGTTGGCGATCGACTGCCATTGAAAAATGAGATAATTAGAGAGATTTTGCCTTGTAACAGGCCACCCGTGGACCTCTAAATGTGTTGTTACAAAAGCTCCTCACTTGCGGTGAGCATGGGATTTATATTATTTCTCAGTCAACATTTTGGGATAAAACTAATCTTTACATGTTTAGTGTTTAAAGAAGAATATGTTAAGAGTTTTTGTCATAAACATGATGTATTAGTACAGCGTATCAATTCTTTCAATAACTTACAACAGGAGAGCAGGAAATTTTTCTTAACAATACAAACATTTCATGATAATGGTTACACTATGCATAACTGAATTGAAGATGAAGACCTCCACTATTATACATTATTTTTGTTTTTATTTAAATTTCAAAAGTCTTTTTAGCATTTTACAATCCTCTCTCGTACTGAGGTGAGTTTAATAATTCCATTTTTACGTTGTTCCTATAATATACATCAATAATTTATTCGATATACTTATGTGTACCATGTGTTATTTAAGAAATAAATCATGGCAGCCGTAGATTTGTTTTCATTTAACCTTAGGTTGGGTATTTATATTCGATTATTTTACCCTGAGCGTAAGTGAATTATTTCGTTTCTAATAGGACAATTTTGTTAAACTTGATAACCGTGAAAGCCCTATACATACGATACTGTTTTTGGCTGTTCCGTTTTACCCAATTTTGATAATATTAGTAACATTATATAATTCAATGATGATTTTTTTTCATCGCATTTTTCACTAATATATTTTCTTCCAATGACATTTTATTCGTCCTGAGGCGTACAAGTAACTTTAAAACGCCCGGTATTTACATTTGATTTTTTGTTTACGGAAACATACTTATGACGTCACCTTGTTTCGTTGCCATGCCAAGACAATAACATCATTTCGAGGATTTTCGTTTTATGAAAATTTACCATAAAAATAGATTGAAATAAAAACTGATTTGATTATTTTGCTGTAGAATAGAGATACGTTTACTGTATCTGAATCTAGGCTAACGTAAACTGTGGATTTTGATGTCGAAAATTGAGAATATGCGGCAGTATAAATAAGTTGGTCGTAACGCGGAACAGCCGTTTTTGTGTATTACTGCGTTTGCGCTAAAGGTATATATATTGTGATTATACTGGATGGCGAGAATAAGTGGTCATATAAGAATTACAGTTTGTTGTGTTGTGGACTGCATGTATTTTTGTCTTTTCAAGCAATGGAGGGTATTTCATTAAAATTTAAATATTATTCTAATTTCCCTTTTGTTATCTTCTCACAGTTTGTCAACTTTTATCATTTCAGGTAACACCATTGAATTGAAAATGGAAGGAAATGAAACTAAAAATGATCGGCACTTTACTCGACTAGAGGAACAGAAGTTTTGGCGATTTTCGATACAAACGAACCCTTCACCATTCACTGGAGCAACACAAAATATATATAGATATATCAAAACATCTGAACCAATAATTGATTCCTTTTATTGTATTATTTAGAACAAACTACACACGTCAATGGATAATTGTTGATGTAGGGTGGACATTTTAAAGATCCACATTTGGTAAGAACATCAAAAAACATTTTACCCAGATGCTTATTCACACCTCCGATAATATACTCTGGATTGATGTCAACGCATACGTAAGCAGAAGCAGCTGCATGATAATTTGCTCCTGAAGACAAGTATCCATGATATTCTTCCCTCCAGCCATTGTAACATGTATTCTTACCAGGAATCATTATAACAGATGTCGAAAAAGTAGTTCTGCAAGAAGCGCAAGGGACGTCCTGGGCATGTGCATTCGAAGCAAAAAAGTTGCCGTAAAATTCAGCCCCATACATATGCCCATAGTCGGATCCGCTTGTCTTTACATAATTTGGATCTGGTGGTAAACATACATATTCAGCAGCCGAGCCTGTTTCACCATAGTTACCACCAGCGGCATACCCTGTGAAAACAAACATATACACCAAATCATAACACGAATGAATGACTCAGGAAAAGTATAATTTAATAAAAAAAAAATTGAGTCGTTTAAAAAAGTTCAATATTCATTCTTAAATTCCAAGAGGGTTTGACATATCTATGACTTTATGGTCAGTTTTCTCCGGAATGTTGCATCATTCTGATGCAATTTTTTTTTATAATTTTCACTCACAAGAGTCGACATTATCATATGCATTCGAATGAAGACAGTTGCAAAACAAAATCAATAAATAATCGAAGAGTGTGTAAATCAAACTCTTGATTAAGATTGAAAATCTTTGTAAGGCTATCTTTGTTTAGGGTAGGAAAAATGGTTTTTAATTTAGATTGATTTTAATGTTTCATGAACTGCCATTTGACAGAAATGTAATGCCAGTACTCCTGTGTTAAACTAGGAGAGAAAACTTAAAATGCAAAGGATACACTAAAACAATCGGATTAAATAAATCTGTTTGTTTTATAGTAGTTAAAAGAATATAACACAATGTTGCCTACTGTACCATTTTTTTTTTAATTTGTACCTATCATGTTTGTTTCTTTTGATACACTTTGTTGTCAATATAATGCGATTTTATGCGACTGTCATACAAATGAGAGATTTAGCTAACTATAAAACAAGATTTAAGTCAAAACATGACAGTTGATCTCCATTCATGCGATGTGTTTGAGCTTTTGATTTTGCCATTTGATTAGGGACTTTCTTTTTTGAGTTTTTCCCAGTGCGTAGTATATTTGTTATTTACCTTTTATATACCAATTTAAAAAATAACAACAATATGACAAAAATCAACCTTCAAATATATCATGTAGAAATTAAAGACAGACTTCCATGTTTGGATAGAACTTTAATCATCGATGCCAAAAAAAGAAGCACCTTAGTATTTTGAATATTGCACAGCAGGAGAAAAACTTTATAAAATCATATTCTTACAATTTTTAACAGCGATATCATTATTATTTTTTTTAAATATTTACCTGCATAAACCAATTCTGTATTATTATTTGGACACTGCTTTCTTCCCCATCTTATTATGTCGTTCCAATACCTGAAAAACAATATATATATATTATATATTACTCGTGCAATGTCAAATACACGACTTACGGAAATATTGATAGATTACGTCTACATTATACTTAATTAATGTTCAATTATTATATACTGCATAGGAGAAATAAAGTAAGCTAACAAACAAACTTTGAAAGAATATCATGAACTTCAAAAGGGGCGTTTGTGTAAATCCATGTTTCAACTTTGCGCACGCGTGTAATCAAACGACAACCATTGAATAACAGGCTTCTGACTTGGGACATGTATATTCAGAATGTGGCGGAGTAAAATTAGTCAAACATCATGGACAGTTGTGTAATAGTAGTACATAAGAACAGACTATAAAAATCAGATGAAATGTGCTTAACTGGTAAGATTGATACAGAGCAGAAGCACATCTAACAAAAAAAAGCCAGAGTGGACGTGACAAGATACCTCTACCCCCTCTCAGCAAAAATACACTAAGTACATATCTGAGAGTACTCGCAGTTACTTACACCTAGTTCAAAGCCAACAACAACTAATAAAAAAATCGTATATCTAAACTGAAATATCGATCAGTTCACATCCAACATCCAATGGATTTAGTGTATTACCAGTATGAGAAATATAGTGGTATCGACAGATTTTAGAGACATGAATGTTCATATGTACATGTATAACGGTAATTTTTAGTTTAATTTCTAATTTACTTATTATCTAATCAATATCAATACCAATAAAACAATATTTAAAGACCTAATTAAAGTGTTGAATTTGTAACCTTTCAGAATAAGTTTCATTAAAGGATCGATAAATTTACCCAGATTGTATCTAAATTTCAAAGCTCTGTAAACAACATCTCCATTAAAATTACGATACGATATCCCTTTATAAGTACAACCAACTTCCAAAAGAAATCTTTAGATCTAATGCAGAATTTGGTAAAGGTTTTAAGTAATTTGTGGTATCGAACTCCTTGGCTAAATACTATACAATTTTCATATACATTACGGTAATCGAAATTCAAAATGTCACAACAGACACGGGCAAAGCGAAAGAGTTCAATTATATAAACACCGTACGAAATAATCCAATTTGATACGTATTATAGAATATCATAGTGTACAGTTTCCCGTGTAAAGCTGATGTGTCGAAGTCGAGGAAAGGACAGCTATTCCCGTTTATATTTGATTCACCTTAAGTGGGTTCCTTTCAATAAATTTCGGCAGTATATTAAAAAAATTCTTGATTATCGATTGCAAATATCATCACGTAACGATAAGTGTTAGCTCGACATTTGACCGCGTTAAAGTTTTGATTAAATGATAGGGTGAATCAAAATCTTTTAGAGAGAATGCACACAAATTTAACACATATTAAAGGATGTACATGCTGAGACAAGACATGTTGAACCCAATGAAGGGGATTAAACCGCATTACCAATGTTCTGGCGGAGCTTACGTTTTAATTTGCATAAGGACAATCTATAAAGAGATGTGTGTGATAAAGATGATGGCCGTTATAATTATAATTATAATTGATTTCTAATCACCTATCAATTACGATACGATATCCCTCTATAAATACAACCAACTTCCAAACGAAATCTTTAGATCTAATGCAGAATTTGGTAAATGTTTTAAGTAGTTTGTGGTATCGAACTCCTTGACTAAATACTATACAATTTTCATATACATTACGGTAATCGAAATTCAAAATGTCACAACAGACACGGGCAAAGCGAAAGAGTTCAATTATATAAACACCGTACGAAATAATCCAATTTGATACGTATTATAGAATATCATAGTGTACAGTTTCCCGTGTAAAGCTGATGTGTCGAAGTCGATGAAAGGACAGCTATTCCCGTTTATATTTGATTCACCTTAAGTGAGTTCCTTTTAATAAATTTCGGCAGTATATTAAAATAATTCTTGATTATCGAATGAAAATATCATCACGTAGCGATAAGTGTTAGCTCGACATTTGACCGCGTTAAAGTTTTGATTAAATGATAGGGTGAATCAAAATCTTTTAGAGAGAATGCACACAAATTTAACACATATTGAAGGATGTACATGCTGAGACAAGACATGTTGAACCCAATGAAGGGGATTAAACCGCATTACCAATGTTCGGGCGGGGCTTACGTTTTAATTTGCATAACGACAATCTATAAGAAGATGTGTGTGATAAAGATGATGGCCGTTAAAATTATAATTATAATTGATTTCTAATCACCTATCAGTGTAACCGAACGGATATACAGTAAACTGAGTGTATGATATAAGCCGAATATAGTAACTTGACACTTCATTGACGATTTTATCCCGAAACACCTGTCTATAGACTTTTCCTAAATAAGCGAACCGTTTAAACCATGTCAAGTCAAGTGAACTAAATCAAGTCATATGATCATTAAAAAGACCCATAATGATCAGTTTAAGAATATCAAATATATACAATACAGTCTTACTTTTAATGCTGTTAAACGAGCTTTGAAGTAGTTTTATTGTCTGTTCCTGTTGTTGGATTGAAGTCTCCTGTTGCTGAATGATTATATCTTGTTGTTGATTTGTTAATAGCTGTTGGTGGTTTTCAGAAGTTAGCTGCCTAACTGTAGCATTTAGTATCGCCACGACACCTTCCATTCGGTTGAGCCGATTATTCATAACATCTAGGTCATTGAGCAATAATCTCTTTTCTTCTGTGGTAACCAGGTCAACCTTAAAACAAAGAAAATATATCAACCACAAAATCATACTTGAACGTATCTCATGTGCTTTGAATGAACGATTTGACGCAAATTGTTTCTTATCAATCTTGTGTTAAGAAAGGTTAAATAGACAAAGATTATCATCAAGTTTACATGCACATATGCCAAACGGTGCATTTGAAAATCACGATCGGGACATGGTCATTACTACAAGGACATCTTCCTTTCAACATAATACTAAATTGGAATTTTAGGTATATAATATATAAAGAAATAAGTATGACCTTTATATTTCAAAACACAAATACAATAAAAAAAGAAACAGCCGTTCTATTAAAAAAAGTTAAGAAGTTTGCATAAAACTTTATTTACTTTGCAAAACATAAAAGGTAACAATTTTCACAGAATATTTTCTTCCAAGAGATAGATTCGTTGACATGTTACCGTTGACACAAATTAACTGTCAAGTCTTAATGAATGTGATTGAAACATTCGACTGTTGTATTCTTAGCCTGCAACTAACCCGATGTCCCATTCATAATATGGGGACTGTGGGTGGAATTTCATTGAGAAATATTTTTTCCAAATCCCGTAAATTTGTTTTTGTTAAAAACCCTCATAAAGCTGACATTAACTATTGGGCTAAGCGGGCAAATCTTATCATTTGCCTACCACGTCAGTCGCGTTGTCGTCCATCGTCGGCGTTCGTAAACAGCTACAAAGATCTTCTCCTCTGAAACTACTTGTTCGAATTTAACCAAACTTGGCCACAATCGTTTTTGTGTATTTAGTATTATAAGATGTGTCCAATGACCCCACCTAAATATGTTCGGAAAGTCGGTAAGACAAATTCGTAACATAGTGTAAAAGTAACCTAATACGATATATATGGGGTCAGTAAATTCCTTATAGGGATTCGAGCTTCGCTTTTAGTTTGTTACCCGGATTTGTATTTTCCCAATCGATTTATGAATTTTGAACAGCGTTATACTACTATTGCCTTTATTTAACCCATATGGAATTGACTGAACCCGTATATATCATATAAGGTCACTAGCACACAATGTTACTAATAATATTGAGGTACATTAAGAACCTTACAATCCGGTTTGAATGAGATCATAACTTTACGACAAAAGAGGATTTTTTTCTTTTTTATTGTTATTTTAACATTTATAATATAACATTCGCATAGCATATGGAATACATCTCTCCAATTTGATAAAGTATTGAACGTGTGCGTTTCCTATCATCATTTTTCGTGTGGAGTTTGCTAATTACAAGCTTCTTGTTAGTAAATGTTTAGTCATCGTTGTATAGACGCAGTCATAATTTGTTTGATCGTTATTAAACATCTATGTCACAGATTACCAAGTAAGGAACTATAACCTTATTTAACATCCTGTCCCTTTTTCTTCGATACTTTCAATGGATTTGTGACATAACCCTGTTGCGGATCCAGAACCTTTCGTAAGGGGGAGTCCGCTGACTGATATATGGGGGCCGCTCCTGTCATCATTCAGGGATTCCAATATAATCAATCAAATTGTTCCCACCAAAGGGGGACCGGGACCCCAGTGCCCCCTGGATCCGCCTATGTAAAAAACTTATCAGACTAATTGAAAAATGCTGGCTTCCTTGAGCATCACTACGGATACTAAGGGTGGAGCTTGAGCTGCTTACCCTTCCAGAGCACCCACAATCACCTCGGTATTATGGGGGGATTGGTGATGTTCATTGTATTGTATCTCTGAGATACAAACTATTTAATAAAACATGCACACAACAAAACATAATAGAGCTCACTAATATGACCAACCACAAAACGATTAATACAACAATTGTGAGTTTGTGTTCTACTTTTAAGTTCTGTGAAATATTTTAAACTAAGAACGTTGGAAAACTGCCCATTCGTTGCACATGGTTGTACGCAGCATGCGAAAGGAAGTTGTGCCACGAAATAAAACAACAGACTAATTTTATCCCTTATTTTACTAAAAAAAAAAAACAGTGGCGAATTTTTTTACAATATTTTATATTTCACAAGACGGATTTCTCTCTTAATTCTTCATTGAGAATGGTTTTTAATACTGAGGTGTGTTAAGACACAATTTTGTATAGTAGCATATTTCTCAACCATTTATTCTATATCCTTCTGTATGTCATATGTGTGTGTATAATTGAGTTGTGGGCTGCTATATGTTTGTATTTTTTTGATATTTCTTTTTAGTAATGTTTGTGTCTTTTTTATATCCTTTAAATGTTGTTTTGATCCCTTTGTTGTTCTATTATTTAATGTAGAAACAACCATTTAGTAATAAAAGTGACAAAAGTATAAGAATGATTAAATCGTTGTCCATGTAAATACAAGTGTTTCAAACCATCGATTGGTACAAATCCTTCAACATTCACTGGAACAATGTATATCTAAACATATTAGAAAACTTGAATATATAGTTGGTATTTTTATTTTATTACTTAGAACAAACTACAAAAAAAACAAAAGAAGTTTGCATACAACTATGTATACAAATTTGTAAAATTTGAAACGTTAAAAATCATCACACAATATAGAGTTATAGAGTATGGGATTTGAAAATTAGTCCATAATACCAGTAGCCTTTTCTGACCTGCAACTGTTCAAATTGAAGATCCATAGTGAAAGGAGTGTGGGGTGGCATTCTTTTCTTTGTGGAATACATTTTTCGAAATTCCGTAAACATGAAACGCATTTTGCTAAGACACATTTATTTTTGCTTAGTTGAATCATATAGACCCATTTTTCTTAATTAATAAATCCGCAAATGAGATTCGTACTATGCATTCTATTGAATTTGTGGTTTAAGAACAATAGAAAAGAGATGGACGTCAACTTGCAGTAGTGATGTTTTAGCTTTAGCTCTAATTTGAAGGCCGAATTATGACTATAACGTATACTGAACTAAATAATAGAATAACAAGATACACCAACCTGCAAGAGAAACTCAAAACGGAAAATCATTTATGAAATGGTAAAAATAACAGCATATCTCACGGATGAAAAACAACTGTCATATATACAAAAATAAATCAATGTCCTTTTCTAATCATTGGTTTTTACTGACTGTACGAATTTTGTTGTGGAAGGGTAGCGCCACTGTTAATTTTTCAGACAAGTGCCATGAATAATCCAAAAATCCAGGTTTTACAAAATTCCCCATCAATCTGATCAAATAGGTGAAAATAAGTTTCAAGTGAAACAACTAGACAAATTTACAAATGACTAATTCAAATGTTCAATATTTGTTAAAAGGGAAAAGGCGAAAGATACCAGAGGGACAGTCAAACTCGAAAACAAACTGACAACGTCATGGCTATAAAGGAAAAAGTCAAACAGACAAATAATAGTACACATCACACAAAATAAAAACTAAAAACAAAGCAACACGAACCCCACCAAAAACTGGGGATGATTTATGGTGCTCTGGAAGGGTAAGCAGATTCTGCTTCAAATATGGCACCCGTCGAGTTGCTCATGTTATTACAAATCCGGTAAATAGTTTTATTCGGTACGTCACATTCTTAAAAAGAGAAGGCGATTGTAGTTTCGACGTAAGAAACATATCCGATATAATCTGTTATACGGTTATTTCATAATGTTCAACCAACCCGTGATGGCATCCGTAAAATGTACGATGGCATGATTTCAACTTCTCTATTTTGGACTCTTAGTTCAATAGCTTCTTGTGAGCAGTAACCCTCTATCAAGGAAATACAAGCCAGGGAATATCGTTTTAATTGGAAAATAGATACTCCGTATGCAGGCGGTGATGGAATGTTGCAAGATAGAAAATAAAAGTTCACAATTGGGAAGCCGAAATCATCTCTTTTGTTGTAAAGTTTTGTTTACAACCGACCCTCATTGTGAATTTCTAGATGTACGTCAAGATATGAGGCAGACCTAGCTGTATCTGTTATATCCTTTATTTCTAGTTTGATGGTTCAACATAGTCACCAAATTTTGAATTATGTAGCGAGAGAACATCATTTATTATAGCAGAAAGTTAAGTTAAAGGATACTGTGGATTCATTTATGTTCATGGGTACAAATTTTCGTGGACTTAGGAAAACTAACATGTTCGTAGATTTTTAATTTCGTGGTTTTGCTAATGTCTGCATACAAATCTGTCGAAAGTGTATTATCCATTGAACATTTAAATTCATGGTTGAACTGTATCCACGAAATCCACGACAATTACCCTTCCGGAGCACCTGAGATCAACCCTAGTTTTTGGTGGGGGTCGTGTTGCTTATTTCTTTGGTTTTCTATGCTGTGTCATGTGTACTATTGTTTGACTGTTTGTCTTTTTCAGTTTTAGCCATGGCATTGTCAGTTTATTTTAGATTTATGACCTTGACTGTGCCTCTGGTATCTTTCGTCCCTCTTTGATATCCAACGAATAATAATGAAATCCCAGTATTGCTAACTTCTCATCTTTCTTCTTAGAAATTCCTGTATGAAGTCAGCCTCATAATAATAGAAGAACAGGTCGGCAAGAAGAGGGGCATAAAAGGTTTCCATTGGAATGCCAACAGTTTGTTGAAAAACACGTCCTCCAAACGTAACAAATATATTGTCAATCAAGAAGTCAAGCATCTTGATAATGTCAGTTTCAGAGAATTTATTCGTTAAAATCAGAGTGATTTTTTACAAAGTAGTATTTATCCCTTCCTACGACAAGTTATTTGGATCTACGTTGGCCATTCCTTTTTATAAAACAAAGCAAAACCAACTCTCTCGATTTGTCTTTTAGTTTTATGGATAAAGAACATTATAAAGCTGCACATTCGTTGCTTATGGTTGTATGCAATAAGTGTAAGGGTGATGTGTCATGATATAAAGCAACCTACAAAATATATCCCATTTTGGTTATTTCGGTCAAATACAGTGACGAATTTTGTTCACAATACATACATTTAAAAGGACACTAGTTTCTCTCTGACCAACTTAACTGAATTATTCACATAGAACCTTCACTCTTATATATATAAAATTGTTGTTTACTTTTAAGTTTCAACAATCGTTTCTTGTATCTATTGTTTTGTATTTTTCAACAAACAATCGGTATTTCATTTTGAACCAACTGTGCTCCTCTTTTTGTCGACTGGTTCCTCTATTCATATGAGTTTGCTTTCATACAACAATTTCTTAGGAATAAAGACAAGAAATGAGCAGACTCGTTCTAAAAACTTTCCTATATAAAATTTTCTATCACTAAATATTTAAAAACAATTTCACTATGTTGAACACATCTATCCCATCGAACTAGAGATAAGTATACAACAGATACAGTTAAGTCTCCAAGTGTATACAATATATAAGGGCAACAGTACTATACCGCTGTTCGAATGGTTTATATTTGTGGCTAATAAGGAAGCTATAAACCAAGAGTTCCACGTGGAGAAGTTGAAATCATGTCTTCGTAAATTTTACGGACGCCATCACGAGTTGGTTGACCATTATGAAATACCTGTTTTACAGAAGATTGCAGATATATGTAAAAAAAAAAACCAAATATGTTGAATGATTGCAAACGAGACAATTCTTTTCAAGAGACCAAATGACACAGGTCACCCGTTTTTTCAACAATGAGCAAACCCATTCCGCAAAGTCAGCTAAAAAATGTCCAGAAATGAGAAATGTAAAACAATTCAAACAAGAAAATTAACGGCCTAATTTAGGTACAAAATTAACGAAAAACAAATATGTAACAGAGCAACAAACGACAACCACTTAATAACGTGTTCCTTATGTCGTATCTACACTTTGGTCCCATGTTCCCGAATATGTCCTTCCAAATTAGACCAATTACTAGGTTTGTACTAACATGAGCAACGCAACGGGTGTCAAATGTGGAGCAGGATCTGCTTACTCTTTCGTAGCACCTGAGATAATCCCCAGTTTTTGGTTTGGGTTCAGGTTGCTCATTCAGCCTTAAATTTAATTATCTATGTTATGCTTGTGTGCTATTGTTTGTTTGTTGGTCTTTTTCCTTTTTAATCATGGCTTTGTCAAGTTATTTTTGACTTGTGAGTTTGAATGTTTCTCTGATATTTTCCGCCCCTCTTTTAGCATTATCAAATGATCTTTAAAACTGTAGTGTGCTTGGGCTACACTTCAATTTGTTTGTTCGTATTATTTATCTCAATCGGTTTTTTTTATTGTTTTTTGGAAACGTATCTTTGTCATATTTAGGTTTTCTTTGTAGTTGAGTTTGAGGCTCAAGGTGTTTGTCTTTCTTGGGGGTTTTTCTGACAATGTTGTTATCTTTTTTTTTAGACTCTAAATGTAGTTCTTTTACTTTTTCATTTAATAACTTCATGTAGCAACAACCAATTTAAAATGTCAGTGACTAAAGTCTAAGAATGTTTTTTTTTCATAGAAATACAAGTGTTTTCGAATATCGATTCCTACAAATCCTTTACCTTATTTGAGCATTATATATTAAAAATGTGAATCTGTATTTTGATATCTTTTATTTTATTACTTAGAACAGACTACACATGTCAATGGATAATCGTTAATGTACGGTGGACATTTCAAAGATCCGCATTTGGAAAGAACTTCATAAAACAGTTTACCGTAATGTTGATCAACGCCTCCCATAATGTATTCAGGTTGTATGTCAACGCAGACGAAAGCAGAAGCAACGTTTTCAACGTGATGTCCAGAGGCCAAATATCCATGGTATTCCTCTTTCCATCCGCTGTAACATGTATTCTTCCCAGGAATCATGATCACAGATGAAGCACGAAGAGTTCTACAAAGAGCACATGGGACGTCCTGGTTATCAGAATTGGAAGCAAAAAAGTTTGAGTCAAATTCTCCACCAAACATACGACCATAATCTGACCCACTAGTCTTTAAATAATTTGGATCTGGTGGTAAGCATACATATTCAGCAGGCGAACCTGGATCGCTATATTGACCACCACCTGCAAATCCTGTGATTAAAAGAAAGAAAAACTGTGATAATTAAATATGATATGTTTATATGTATATTATGCTGTTTCGTATCGTAGACTGATTATACTTTCACACGTGTAAATTCAAGTAAAATAAGATTTTCCATATCAAATATGATCAAAGATAAACAGCATATTATTTAGAACGACCGATTCGCATTTCGTCTACATGATACTAAATAAATCAGTGGGTCTCTATTCAAAGTAGTTTACAGGTGAAATCAATAGTAAAGTTTAAGAGCATTTTTAACAATTCAAAAGGATGGAAAACAAACCCTACACATTAAATATACCGATATACTCTGATAAGATATGAACAAGGAAATTATGACTGGCACATTACTTAGGAAGCAAGGATAAAATATCTGCGCTACAACAGTAACGAGCTAATGTGGCTACAGTTTTTGTTGAATGCTGTCATTCAAGTAACAACAAAGATTAGAAACATCACTGCTAAGTTGTATTAATCAAGGAATTGTATATTTATACGATCATTCCTCGTATTGACACACAAAGACATACATTACGGTCTGGATTGGGATAACGGAATACAGATCTCGGGCGCTTTAAAAATTATATAGAACTAAATAGTAAAATTCAAAAGAAAATAAGGGGGCTACAATTTATAGAATAGAGAATAATGGGCAAATGAAATTAAAGAATACAGGAATAATGACCGCCATCAACACACTCAACCATAAGGTAGTATTATCTAAAGTATTGATAGTGAAACCGATGAGGCTTACCTAACACATGTTACAACCATATCTGAATATTGAGGTCTTGAAACGGAAATTCACAATTCAATCTAACATAAGCATAAAGGGGAATAGCAAGACAAAGATATACAATTGTCACTAGAAACCTTCAATGACAGAATACACGTGCAGCTGTTCGGATTGAATATAAGACAAGAGATCTCGTTGGAGTTATTTGATTCTGATTTTAATTAATTTTGTATTATGTATTTAAGTCACATTCTTACCTGAGTAAACTAGTTCTGTGCTATTAATTGGACATTGCTTTCTCCCCCATCTAATATACGTTGTTCCAATGCCTGGAATATATTTTTTAATTCGGACATTGTAAGCACATAAACAATTATGGCATTCTGCAATTCAACATGAGTTAAGTGTAAAATACACAAATTCGCTGAATAAACGAAAATCCAAACAACTCGTTGTTATAGTGAAATTATGAATTACCACAGACAAAGTTTTAATATAACACGTGTATGGTTTAAATCCCTATTATATTAACTGTGAAGAGAAACGTTAAATGCCTTTTCTGTGGTAATATGCATGACACCACAATACAAAGGGCTGATGTTAAAAAGATAAAACGGAGAAATAGTGTATATAATATCATTATATCTAAATAGTTAGATGCAGTGTAAAGGACTAGGTCCGGTAAGGACCGATTATGGCCTCAAATTTCAGGTTCATCTGACGAAAGATTTTGACCACTTTTTAAACACTTAAGTGTCTATTTCATTTGAATTAATTAGTTTATGTGAAAGATTTTAACAGATTTAGTCATTAAAAACGATCTGATTCAAGCTCAAATATGAAAAATCTACCTAATATGCCGAAAAATGTCACTTTTCAGATGGTTTTTGGTAAAAATGAAAGTGGCCGCATCCGTGTTCATCCTCAACCTTTATATATGTTATGTATTATCATAAAATACAACTTACATTGCAATATTAAGGATGAACACGAATGCGGCCACTTTCGTTTTACACGAAAACCGTCTAAAATTTAACTAAAATGCTAGAATTATGAGGATTTCAGTAATTTAGCATGACTTCATGGTGCTAGTACCGGATATATGTGCATTGTATTGTCAAAAACAGCCCATATTTATGTAGCAGAAGCATTCTACTGTCCAATAAATAACTAAAGAGATATAGGAAGATGTGGTGTGAGTGCCAATGAGACAACTCTCCATACAAATAACAATTTAAAAAGTAAACCATTATAGGTTAAAGTACGGCCTTCAACACGGAGCCTTAGCTCACACCGAACAACAAGCTATAAAGGGCCCCAAAATTACTAGTGTAAAACCATTCAAACGGGAAAACCAACGGTCTAATCTATATAAACAAAACGAGAAACGAGAAACACGTATATATTACATAAACAAACGACAACTACTGTACATCAGATTCCTGACTTAGGACAGGTGCAAACATTTGCAGCGGGATTAAACGTTTTAATGGATCCAAACCTTCTCCCTTTTTCTGAAACAATAGCATAACATCACAACAAAGAAAAACATACGATAAAATATCAATTGGCAGACTTAACTCAATCAAAAAACGTATGATTAAACAATGAACGAATAAATTTGATCTGCGATATCTGAATACAAATGCACAGTTAATTAAATATTAGAGACAAACATTCATGACCAAAAAGCTAACAAACAAATTCAAAAACAGGACATGACTGAGAAATATTTAACCAATCAATGTTCACTTTAGAAAAAAACCGGTTTTTTTATAATCTTGAAGTTTATACAAATGTTGTAAGAATAAGTGAAGATATTACAAATAATCAAAGCTGGTGTACAGACAAGATCCGTATAAATAAAACATGACAAAAAAGCATTATAAACAGTATCAACAGTTCGAATTAACAAGAAAATACGATTTGAGAGTACTCGCAGTTACTGACAGCTAGTTAAAAGCCAAAACCAATTAATAATAAAAAATCATGCATCAGAGACTAAAATCGACTAAAACACATCACAGGGATTTAGTATTTTAACGTCATTAATAGTCAAAGAAGACATGACTTGTGCAATGCCAAAAATAAATGTATCGACAGGTAGTAGTATAGTGAAGAGCGACTTCTATAGAAATAAAAGTTAACGTGTCTGTGTCTCTATACATCTCGCCTCAAAAGATAATGAAATTTAGTTATGTTTTAATTTGCTAGTGACAATATCAATATTAGTGCCAATGTGAACTATATTCAGAGATCTTATTACAATATCGGTACGATAACCCTTACTTATAAGTTTGTTTAAAGGTTCGATGAGTTTACAAGGATCACATAGTGATTTCCTCGCTTTAAGTACAATATTACCATAAAATTTAGGATGTGAAATACCATTTTTAATAAGCTTTCTACAGGTATAGCCAAATTTACTAATCAAATCTTTGTATCTATGAAAGAATTTAGTAAAAGTTTTAAGTAATTTATGGTATCGAAATCCCTGACACAACAATTTACCAGTGATGCATTGATTACGTTCGTTAAAATCTATGACATCAGAACACACACGGGCAAACCGAACGAGTTGCGATATATAAACACCGTATGATGGAGCCAAAGGCACATCGCCGTCTAAAAAAGGAAAATTAACAATAGGAAATGAAAAATCGTCTCTTTTGTCGTAAATTTTAGTGTGAAGTTTCCCGTTTGAAATTGAAATGTCTAAATCTAGAAAAGGACAACTGTTGCTGTTTATGTTAGATTTAGTTAAAGTAAGTTCGTTTGGGTAAATTTCTGAAGTATATTTAGAGAACTCTGGATTATTCAACGAAAAAATATCATCCAGATAACGGTAGGTATTTTTGAATGTATCAACCAAATGTAACAATGATGTTTACATTTTAACAATTTTGTAAAACTGCTATATTTTGGGGCCAAAAAGGGGTCTTACTGAACCTACTCCTTTTTAATTTTAAATTGATTAATATCGTAATACACGGGTTTATTAAATGAAAGCTTCTTTTCATGGAGCAACAGGTGAAGACACCTTTTCAAATTACCAATGTATGAACAATATTCCTTAACTGATACAATTTTCAATATCTTTCACTTTTGAAATCTCGAATTTTTAGCTAAAGACGGTACCTTGCAATCTTTAAAAGAGAAGATAAAAACCATATCTGTTTGTCTTTTAGAGTTGGGATTTTTTTTTATAATCTAGTTGTCAAATAAAGCGATTTTTAATAAATAGTAAGTTAAAAGAATGAATTATAAACAACATAAAAGTCTTACTTTGAGTAGTGCTAACATAATCTTGTAACTGTTTAATAGTCTTTTCCTGTTTCTGAATTGTTATTGACTGTTGTTGTACTGTGCTATTGAGTACCGCCACGACACTTTCTAGTCGATTCAACCGATTAATCAGTACATCTGGGTCATTCAGCAGTAGCCGCTTCTCTTCTGTGGTGACCAAACTGACCTTTAAACAAAGAAAAAATATAAACCATGCAATCATTGTAAGATGTCTATTATCAGCTTTGAGGAAATAAAGTGACACACATTGATCCTTATCATTCTAGAGCTAGAAAAGGTCATAAAGGATATCAGTAGGTTTACATTTAATGATATAAGAATGTGTTAATATTGCCATGTGCATATGACATATTTTTAAGAAAATTGTAGTTTTGCTTTTATCTATGTTGATGAATAGTATTAACGACTGATTGTAATCATAAATTTAATGAAAAAGGTGTAAAAAGGGGAATGAAAATAAATAAACAAGAAGAAACGGTAACCGCCGTCGAAATGTAATTATTACTATTTCTACATAGGAACAATACAATCAAATAAGGACTCTTTAATAAACAACACCCTGAATAACAGTTACTTATTGACGTTTTCAATACAAATATAACAAAGTATTCAAAAATAAAAATAATTATTGAGTCAGACACATTTTGACAGTTTTTATACTGTTAATGCTGGTGAATACTGAATTGAAAATGGTTAATATTTATGTCCCACTTAGGGGCAGTAAGTTTTTTGGTCTGTTCTTCCGTTCGTCCGTCTGTCCCACTTCCTGTTAGAGTTTTTGTTTTTTGACAATGTAGTTTTCGATGAAGTTGAAGTCCAATCAACTTGAAACTTAGTACACATGTTATGATATTTTTAGTTTGAATTGCAAATTTCCCAATTGATCCCAGTTTCATGGCCGCCGGAAATAGAAAATGATAGTGCGAGTGGGACATTTGTGTATTATGGACACATTCTTGTTGTTTCAAGTATTTCAAAAGAGGATGAAATGGTAGTTTAAATCTTTCCTTCATTCAGTTTTAATTTACTTCAAAGACTTGTTCTTAATGTGTTGTGTTGTTCAACATCTAGGACGATTTGCAATTTATATGGTTTTTGGAAATATATATATATGACAGTTATGTTAGAGGATAAAAAGATAACAATTTCGTTGCTGTTCAATATCCACTGGGTATAAATTACTTAGGCCATAATGTTAGCAAATATTGAGATGCAAAAGGTGCAATATTGTAATCTGTTAATCGTTCGTTCTACAACTTCACGAGTAATTAAGTCAGATTCGGTTTGGTTGGAATGTTAAACATATTTCTTTGTATTTGTAAAACACTTATAGAAAATGTTGATTCTCACAATCGAAAAGAGTTACATGATATAGATGTGTTATGAGAGCTAATGAGACAACTCTCTATCCTAGTCACAATTTGTAAAAGTAAACCATAATTATAAATACACAGGCAAATTTCATTCACATTAATTTCACGTGAATTTAAATTCATGTGAATCTCACGTGAAATTCACGTGAATTTCACCTCAAACGAGCTTATACGTGAAACTCACGTGAAATCAGTTTATGTAAGTTTCACATTAATCTCACGTGAATTTCACATAAAAATCACATGAATTTTCAAGTGAGTTTCATGTATAAGCTCGTTTGAGGTGAATCTCACATGAAATTTTTCACGTGAATTTCTTGTGAGATTTATGTGAAACTCACGTGAGCAAATTTTACCTGTGTAGTCAAAGTACGGTCTGCAGAACGGAGCCTTTGTTCACATCGAACAGCAAGATATAAAAGGATACTAAAAAAGACTAGTGTTAAACCATTCAAACGGGAATACCAACGATTTAATATATATAAAAAACGAGAAACAACTAACACTTATGAACCACATCAACAAACGACAACTACTGAACATCAGATTCCTGACTTAGATAGATACAAACAAATGCATCGGGTTAAAATGTTTTATAAGGTGAAATTTAAATTTCATTTTTTTTTGTCGAATGATGTTTTCAAGCATTCGTTATCGGTTATTAGCTGTTTTTTGTGGTGGAGAGATTGTAGGGAGAAAGCGTATTTCGAATTTTGTTTGGCAAAACTCAGCTTTAAGAACGGAAATTTGATTTTCAACATAAAATGAAATGGTAATTTTCGCTACAAATCCGAGACTTAGAATCCATTTTTAGCGGCCTTAAATACAGATCAACAAAGAATCGAACAGAAATCAACCGTAATGATGGTTTTAGATGTTCCATTTCCGTACTGAAAATTAGACACTATCCAGTCTTTTAAATAGTTAACTATTATGATAACTAGGTGTGTCGTTAACAAATAGATGCCAAATGACTGGCAATATTTTGAACTGTCCTTCAAATGATTCCCTTTTGCTCAATCAACTTAATAAAGATTATCATTATTCTATTGATGTTGTTCACTCGTAATCTTTTGCGGTACACTTAAAAAAAAATCCCGATTTTTTTGTACGTTGCTGTATGAAAACTTCTTTGAATTATAACAACAAATAATAGAGCCTCGGACAGAACGATTTTATATTGATCAGCATTGTTCAAATGACGTGGAATCCGTTAACTATGAGTCGCCGTATGACCATCAACAATGAGTAAAATACATACCGTAAATCCAACTTAGAGGAAAAATAATTCAAATGAAAACACCAACCAAAAAATGCCCCACTAAGGTTTAAGGGGAAATTCCGCGATTTTTTATTTATCATCTTATTATGTTCATCTCAACATAAAAAACACATTTGCAAAGTTTTAAATTAATATTCCTTCTAATAACGGAGAAAATCAAGTATTTGTAACTTTTTTGGTTGAAAATCTCGAGTGGGTCGTGACGTATCAGCCCGATTTGTTGAATTCTGGGAAAAAATAAAATCTTTTTAATTCTTATAGCTTATCGACAATTTACGTAATTAAAAGCGCACATCTGACGAATGGTCGTAGTTATTAACCACAATATAAGAATGGACGAAAATGAATATGCGTATACCGTTTTGTATTTATTGAATTAAACTTCCTATATAAAACTATCTCTAGTAAATATTTTCGAATAAATTTCATTAATTATTGTTGAGTTTTTATTCATAAAATATCTACTTATATTGAACTGAAAATATTTCCGTTCTATTTACCGTTATTATTTTGGTAATCATTTCAATGCAACTTATGTGTGAGCAGAGTGTGTTAATTATTTTGTAACGGTCACTGTATATTTCTCGGCTTCATGTCAATTCGTTTACCTTGTAGCAATTTAGCCGCAGGTGTGAATTCAAGCGTACACAGGTATGAGTGTTGTTATTTGGGATGGATGAACAGAGAGTGTGTGCCATATCTAATACATTAAGATTTAATACGCGATGACAATTAAAATGTATGAACTAATTGAAAATAAAATTCAGATTCGTATTATAAATTCGGAAAGTTTACAGAATTTAAATTGAAACAATTTTTGATAACGTTTTATGCGGCAATATTCGTAAAGATTCAAATAAACAGTCAAATAATTATAGTACTTTTAATCTTAAAAAATATTGTTAAATTTATAATTATTAAGGAGATACCATTGCACATGTGTTTAATTTACTTTACCGAAATTATTTTATTTGTATTGAATCTGCCGATGTATAAATGCTAACAACTGCAAACAATCGCAAAACTTATTTTAAAGTTTTTATTGAAAAAATATAATAGCACAATGCCTGCTTTTTATTTTATCTTCTTTTACATAATTTAATACAACTCACAATCACTTCTTACTCACTATAAATAGTTTTCTTTTGATTTATCTCTTGTATGAGGTCTTGAATTGTCGTGTTTAAACACATGAAAATGAAAGGAAATAATTTCTATATTCTAATATAATTTAATACTCTAAACTAAAGGATAGCTGTTATTAATTCCAAATATAGTAATTGTAGTACTTCAAAGCCTAGATGAGTAATGTATTGCTGACAATGACACCAAACATAAGACCAGTTCGACACATTGAAACAATGTTTACTTGTATACTTTTCCCGAGGTATAAGCGCCATTGAGGACGAGCTCCAGAGGTTCTTTCTAATGCACAAACTTTTATATTTATGAGAATGGGATTTTTTATGCTTAAAGAACAACATATCATTTTTTTATTTTTTTTGCGAAGTTTCCCTTTAAGTTGATTCGACTTTATTAAAAACTACCATGACCAAAAACGTTAACCTAAAGCGGGACAAACGGACGAATGATCGGACACACGGACGGGCGGAAAGAGCAACGAACGAACGGATGCAGAGACTGAAAAACATAATGCCACTAGGCGGGGCATAAAAAGAAAATATTTATGACGGACGTCCGACATCAACCAAAGACAATAAAAAAAAATAACCAGCTCCAGACTTGGAACAGGCACTTGCATACTATATATTAATATAGGATCTTGCGAGTAAAAACTGATTTTGAGTGCTCTACCATGCAATAAAACATGAGAGCAAACTGCGAAAACACTGTCCACGGATCCAAATTGATAATGGGGTTGAGGTCTAAAAGACAGACATGTCAAATTTCACTTTTTTTCTATGATTATTCTGTATTTATTCAAGTTTAATTTATTTAAAACTTTTAAAGTTGACTTCTGCTGTAATTAATTATTTCCTGTCGATGTCGGAGGAGACGTTAATAAGATGGGAACGGAACGTCACCATCTAAAAATAGATAATTAACAATATAAGAAATGAAAAGTCGTCTCTTTTATCATATATTTTAGTATTAAGCTACCCGTTTAAGATATAGATATCAAGATCCAGGAAAGGGCAGTGTTCATTGTTAGTATATGCTTTATTTAAAGTCAATTCGGCAGGATAAATCTCTTTAGTGTACATTCCAAAGTCGTCATTATTGAAAAATGAGTGATGCCCTCGTCTTAAGGAAATGGAGCATAAAGTGTTACATTTGACATCCACATTTCCGCATGTCCGTCACATATTTGCTTTCCCACTCTCAATAAAGTTTTCCTCGTCCAAATCTGAAAACTGCAACATGCAGACAGAGTTCGACTTTTAAGTAGAAAAATTGAAAGCTTGAGCGAGGGCATTCGTTTCCGTAGACACATTTTTCTGTTGTTTTATGACATTTTGCTTTTTTGTATTCGTGAAATTTGAGATGAAGTCTTTTCTTGCTAAATTTTATTTCTGTGCATTCGGTAGTGAAGAGGAAAGTTGAAATAAATAAGTAACACAAAAACATAATCTTATTTTTTTCTTAGTTTTATGTTTACTTAGAACAAACTACGCAAGTCAGAGGGTAGTTGTTCTTGTATGGTGGACACTTCAAAGAACCGCATTTGGTAAGAACTCCAAAAAGAAGTTTACCAAAATGTCGATCCACGCCTCCTATAATATACTCTGGTTTTATATCAACGCATGCGTACGTTGAAGCAGCTTGATTACCAATAGCTCCTGACGCCAAATATCCATGGTATTCAACCTTCCATCCACTGTAACACGTGTTCTTCCCTGGGATCATTATAGCTGTGTTAGCATGATTTGTACGACAAAGAGCACAAGGGACGTCTTCATTTGCAGCGTCATCAGCAAAGAAATTAGTGTAAAATTCTGCTCCGTACATTCGGCCATGATCCTCGCCACTAGTCTTAACGTAGTTTGGGTCTGGTGGTAGACATACGTGTTCGACAGCCGCACCTATTTCGTTGTAATGTCCCCCACCTGCATAACCTAAAGGAAACAGACAAAATATTTGCTATTCAAATATGCATTGTACATTTACCATTCAGCTCAACTCTGGTTTTGTGCATCATATTTTACAAGTTTAATCAAACTTACATATTTTGGCAAATGTTTTAAATTTCAAAAAATCAGAAGAAATTTTTTTCTGAGAAACCGTCATTATCAGAATGCTTGATTTTTTTATTGACAACATATGTAATACGTTTAGAGAACGTGTTTTTCAACAAATAATCGGCATACCCATGGGAACCAACTGTGCCCCTTGTGTCAACTTGGTCCTTCAGTCATATCAGTCTGACTTCATACGGAAACATATTGAGAAGAAAGAAAGGAAGTAATCAGTATCCTTTAACATTAATTTCCGCTATATATAATTTATGTTATCTCTCTCTAAAAAAAATTTAAAAATTGGTGATTAGACTGAACGCATCTATTCCATCGAAATCCCGTCCTCATGTCCCAGAATGTGACCTACCAAATAAGACTTATCATCGGGTTTGATGAGAAACTCGATGGGTGCCACTTGTGGGGAAGTATATGCTTACCCTTCTGGAGATCCGGAGATCACCCCAGTCATTAAGGGGTTTCTTGTTGCTCAGTCTTGAGTTATTTTCTTTGTTGTGTTTCATGTACTTTTGTATGTCTATTGGTGTTTTTTTCTTTCTTTTTTAGACATGGCGTACTCAGTTTATTTTCGACTTATGAGTATGAATGTTCCATTGGTATATTTCACTTCTCTCTTTTGGATATAAACTTTTTATGTGCGCTTTTTAAATGGGACTCGCAAGAGGTATCTTTCCTTTGACTAAAAGATAAGTTGCATAGCAAATCTATAGTATACCTGAATAAACAAGTTCTGTATTATTATGTGGGCACTGTTTTCTTCCCCATATAATGTACGTTGCTCCAGAATCTAAAAAGTAGACACGACTTTTATTATGACCAGTTTCTAATACCCATATAGGTACAGACAAGTATACACTGAAATGAAATATCCTTGTACATATTCCGTATAAATAAACATTTGAGAAGCTTCATGGCAAAAGAAAAATCATGGAGATGGCGTATGGTATGATTGCCAATAAATTGAATGAATTAACTAGTCGAAAAGCTACATCTCACTTTAAAATATAAGTCGATGACATATATGCTATGATTGCCAATAAGACAACAATATATATGTACTAGAGGCCAAGGACAAGGATGAAAACAAACTCAAAATCTCCATACCTAGCTGTATAGAATGTATACATACGCAGGTATGTCGTGCATATTTAAAGAAGAAAGTACAATAATAATTATGATATAATGGTCTTACTTTGGACACTGTTCAATGAACTTTGTAGTTGTTGAATAGTTTTTTCCTGTTGTATGATAGTTGACGCCTGTTGTTGGTTTTCTGTTTTAAGTTGGACAACCGTACTATTTAGAACAGTCACGACACTTTCAAGTCGGTTCAATCGATTCACTAGTACATCTGGGTCATTGAGCAATAGCCTCTTATCTTCAGTATAAACAATGTTTCCCCTTACACAGAGAAAATATATCAACAAGAGAATCATTGCAATATGTGCACTTTTTCACTCGTGAATAATAATTTGACACGACTTGATTCTTATCTTTTAAGGGCTTGTCTTGTGATCAGTGTAAGTTTGTTTCGAATAATAATGTGTACAATAGGCCGTTAGTTTTATCGTTTAAATTGTTTTACATTTATCATTTTGAGATCTTTTATATCTGACTCTGGTAATGGTTTTGGCATTGCTCATTATTGGAGGTCGTACGGAGAACTATAGTTGTTAACTTCTATGTCATTTGGTCTATAGAGGAGAGTTTTCTCATTGGTAATCAAACAAACTTTTCTTATTATATATGTTGATTTACATCTTTAGGTAATGTTTCCAATACCTATTAAAAATAGCTCGTTACATGTAAAAACTCTGGTGCAGTAGTAAATGAGAAACATGAGAAAGTAAACACAATCAAGACACGACCTGACGTGCTGTTGAGGTAAAATTGATTAAAGACTTTCCGTTTTGGAATTCGATATTTGTGTCATTTACTTTTTTGACGAGCTATAGCATCTTAGATTAGGAAAGCGAAAAAGAGTTAATAGGTCCGTCCAAACATCCTAAAATACTATCAAAAAGTTAGCCTATAAAAATCATAGATCATCGTTAACGAATATTATCATTTTGAAATGAAACATTGTCATTGTAACTCTGAAACTCTGAAACCGTAAAAACGATAAGAGTGGAAAGCTCTTGAACTGAATTCCATGGTAAAAGGATTTTATGATTGGTGGCATTAAGTTATTAGTATAATAGTTTCAGTCGTAACACAGAATAGTTTAACAAAGTTGAATATACAATGCATCGGTGAAACAATGAAGATCTGCAATCGAACATATACATGTACTAGTATCATAAATATATATAGATATATTTACATAAGTCTTTGTATCAGATAATATTAAACAAATGAATTAATAAAATAATCAATTTTACTCCCCTTTCTGCAATTTTGATATGCCAGACAATGAATGGTACTTCCCTAAAATGCCAACTAAAGCATAAAACTAAATATATTGGAATAAAATCGATCAATAAAGTAAGTAAGACAACGGGAGGATACTTTCCCATACATTTCCATTTATACAGTTTAGTATGATTTTCCAGATAAAGTATTTCTCAGGGATAAGTTATCCCAAAATAATTTTAATAATTATGATATCTTGTATATATTTATATTGCATTTTTAAGTATTATATATGGAGCTTTGTTCAATGTATCTATTAATTGATGACTTAAGTGCCTCCCATAATTCCAAATGGTCTTAAATACAGGGTTCATAGATAGCTGCATTAAAACAGAAATGATCACATAATTTTCATTTTGTGTTTGAATTTTTATGCCTGTGACAGTGTGTATCGTCACGAGTTATGCCGCTTTGTCCGGGAAAATATATGATAATGTAAGACTGTATTTTTGATTGATTATTTTGTTTAAAAAATAATTAATTATTATGTGATTTTATTGGCAAAAAAATTGTGATTATGCAATTGCTTGGACACCCCCATTTTATTACAAAAATATTTAAATGATTTTTAAATTTTTATTTTTGTTTTTACTGTTACAATAAGGGAGCAAGGGACGACATCAAAAAATCAACGAAGGATAACAAACTTAATTCAAATAGTTTGAGGGGGAGGGGGAAGATTGCTGCAAATTTTGTTTAATTGACATCGATTTTATGTATACCCTTATTGGTCACTCAATCAATTTTTCCCAAATTACGTTAAGAGGGGTAGGGGGTCAGTGTTGCAAAGTCGAGTGTACCTTTTGCTGACGGTATATGATCACATGACTCATGAATCAAAATGACTGACAACTGTTGCACAAGTCGTGACAAGGTGAAGGTCCACAAGAGACAACAGTAAATGTTTTATAACAACCATGTAACTGAATGTAAGAGATCTTTCGTGAACAACTCAAGGTTCAATATATGTTATTAATAGCAAATCATTATCATAAACCCTGATTTTTCATAATCTGATTATGATAGTTTTGGGGATTTTCTATCAAATCGTAAATAGGTTAGATATTGTCTGCATGTAACGTGTAAGATCCTGCAACAACTCTAACCTGTAGATGGTCTGTTGCAATTCTAAATACCTAAGCTAAATTCTGCCCCTGTAAAATTTGCATACGCATTTGCAGATTAATGAGGGGGAGGACAGGGGGGTACCCTTCTCCCTTCTCCCACCCCTCTTCTCCTTTCTCCTACCCCCGTTCTCCTTTCTCCCATTAGAATAAAACATCTCCTTTTGAGATATTTTTTCTTGAAATATTAGAAAATTTTTAAAAAGGAGAGATATTTTATTTTTTCTCCTTTTTCCAACTTTTTCTCCTTTCTCCCAGCCTTCCTCTCCTTTCTCCTACCCCCTTTCTCCCACCCCCTTTCTCCTTTCTCCTACCCCCTTTCTCCCTGTCTCCCTTACCCCTGTCCTCCCCCTCATTAATGTTTCTGTCAATAGGGGTACATTTAGTCCGAGATTACTCTGACGTCCAACGGCTGTTTTGCCAGACAAGCTGGGCCGTGGGACGTCAGAGCTTGTCCCATATAAAAAAGTGGATATTTGCCCACCCAAAATAGATGCGCTGCTTCATCGCTTCTGGTGCCGACTGATGGCCTTGGAATTATATAAATCGGGCACCAATCTTTTCATTTTTCATTTATCTTTTCATTTATGGATGTTTCACCTACCTGCCAACCTTTATTTTTCCATATTTCAACAGTTTTCACAGAGACCCATCGATTTCTGCATTTTGCCTTTCATTTTCAAAGATTATCACGTGACCACGAGAAAACAGTGATGATTTATGCAAATGACCATAATGTAACACCTCGTTCATTTACGATGCAAGTTATCTAAATGTCCAAGAGCTTCCGATTGTTCTCGTGGTCGGAACTAAATGCTTAATACCGATCTCCTGTAAAGGTGGTGAAAAATCGTGGTTGGCTACTAAATGCTTAATACCGATCTCCTGTAAAGGTGGTGAAAAATCGTGGTTGGCTACTAAATGTTAAACATCGATCTCCTACAAAATTTGCATATTTGAGTCTCAAGGCCACGAACTCTCTCGTAACTTGACGTCCATTTGAAAGTGAAAGTCAAAATGCAGAAATCGATGGGTCTCTGTGAAAACTGTTAAAATATGGAATAAATAAAAGTTGGCAGGTAGTTGAAACTTACATAAATGAAAAGATAAATGAAAAATGAACAGATTGATGCCCGATTTATATAATTCCAAGGCCGTCAGTCGGCAACAGAAGCGACGAAGCAGCGCATCTATTTTGGGTGGGCAAATATCCACTTTTTGATATGGGACGAGCTCTGACGTCCCACGGCCCCAGCTTGTCTGGCAAAACAGCCGTTGGACGTCAGAGTAATCTCGGACTAGGGTACATTACAAGCATGGATGAAATACACACACCCTTTTGCCTGTGACAATTTACCCTGTTTTTTTCAGTGACATTGCATATTCCTGACCTTTTTCCAAATTGAACCCCATTACAGAACTAATTGTCGAATTGGTCTCATCCGGAATGTGCATAGATAAAATCCTCTTGTTTTAGTTTTCTTAATGGATTATTCGTAGCCTAAGTAGAACAGAGGAAAATACTTGGAACAAAATGATTATGCTTTATTAGTGTGGTTGTTGTTCTCTTTATCTGATCTATGGTCTCTTCCTACTTTAAGGGAGATAAAATAGTATAGCTCAACTAAGCATAAGGGAGATAACTTATTATAGCTCATCTAAGCATATATAAGGGAGATTATTATTATAGCTCAACCAAGCATAAGGGAGATAACTTATAGCTCAAACAAGCATATAAGCGAAATAACTTATTACAGCTCAACCAAGCATAAGAGAGATAACTTATTATATCCAAGCATAAGGGAGATAACCTATTTATCACATCTAAGCATAGGGAAGTGTTAAAACTTATTAGAACAAAATCAAACATAATATGGTTAAATTAAGTAATATAAGCTGGATCTCCATATGATATAGTTGTATATATATAGCATGTTTCACACAGACACAACATTTAAAGCAATCCATCAATTTAAAGATTTACCTACATACACTAGCTTAAAAGGCTTGGAGTTAAATCAGATTAACATAAAGGTTACTGTAAAGGTTACTTTAAATCCCTTTTTGGATTCTGAGTCTGGAGTGATTTTTTACCTCTTAAAGGTTGCTATTTCATAAAATCACTCCAGATTCAGAACCCCAAAAGGAATTACAGCAGGTTAATCAGTCTAAATGTGCAACTAATTTAATTATTTTTGCTGAGTTTTAAATCACATGATAAGCATTAATGAATGACAAAACAAGAAGATGAAAAAACAAAAACAATTGAAACAGAGGAGAGAAAAGTTGTCAGAAAACAGTAAAAAAAACTTTAGCAAAAGTTGAATTATCTCCCTTTGTACACCAATTGAGACAAATTCGTACTATACATGAATTAGTCCGAGGTTATGTTGGATGTCAGAGTAATCTCTGACTATACATGTATATGCAAATAAAAGCTTTAAAGTATAAAAGATTAGCCTTCTACTGTCTAAAACTTTGGTACAAGAAATATTCAGACACATGTATGTGCAAACAGCATGATGATGCAATGTTTAAAATATATACAGTATAAGGGAGATGCCGTATGATTTCCAATGAGACAATAATTCCATGAAAGACAGGATGTAAGCAGTTAAAGACAACCATATTGCCTTCAATAATTGATTTAGAAAACAACAGCCTAATTTATAACAAAACAATTTAAGAAAAACAAGTATGACAGACAGACGCAAAATCCAATAAAACCACTGAACTATAAGCTCTTGAATTGGGACATGCACACATAAAATATAGGTCATTAATTATAATTTCAAATAGATTGATAGGTTGTTTTATATTGAATTTATATATAAACTTGCAGTTGGTTGCATTTGTGTGCAGCTCTCAGAGAACTTAAGTTCAACTACAATTTTTGGCTTTATGGTATAAGAATCATTAAAACGTATATATATACAATTATTTTTGATACAATAAAAAGTCCTTTAAAATGTGATTTAAGAATAAAAAACACTTCACATCACATTGTTATAAATCAAACGTCATTTTAATATGTGAGCACTTTCTCTTCATCTCCTATGGTTCATCAGACAGTATTGACTTCGTTTATAGTATTAACTTGTGACATTACTAATAGTCTAATATCTTGCAGTAGTCATAAATTAGAATAATGAATGATAAATTGCATGCCAAAGTGCACTTCCTTTTCAAGTATGGATTGAACAGTTGAAAAAAGAATTGTTTCTTTGCTGCAAGCAGTGTAACGTAATTTAATTTTAGTCCACACCTAAAACAGAAAGATTTTAATGCATCTTCTTTCTACATTCATCAAAATGTTAAGAATATGGAGAATTCCTATTTGAGGGGTCCTTTATTTGCTGTTTATGGATTCTGACTTTAAACAATACTCAATAGTCTATTGCAGAGGCGGATTTAAAGGGGGCATTGATTATTTAAGGAATCACTGAAGCATGACTGGAGCTAGCCTCCTCTTAGGCAGTCAGTGGGCCTAAGATCTAGATCCACCACTGTATTGTTTTGAACAATGTAGTTTTCATTACAAGTGGGACATATTGCACAATAAATGATATTTCTGATTTACAGTTCATACTTAAATTTGAAATTAACTGTTTACAAAATTTAGAATTTTTGAAAAACTAAGGCTTTTCTACCTCAGGCATAGATTACCTTAGCTGTATTTGGCATAACTTTTAGGAATTTTGGTCTTTAATGCTCTTCAACTTTGTACTTTATTTGGCCTTTTTAACTTTTTTGGATTCGAGCGTCACTGATGATTCTTTTGTAGACGAAACACGCATTTAGCATATATACAAAATTTAGTCCTGGTATCTATGATGAGTTTATTTGGTTTGATGACTGTGTCTCTCTGATTTTAGAGTTTTACTTTGTCCTACTACTATCACATTGCATGTAGCACATGTATCTTGAATCACAGATATTTTTTTTTTATTTCTGCCATCTTCTGTGTAGTAAAAGCTGTGAAGTCTCTATAGACTTGATTAATGTAAAATAGATAAAAAAAATCCCTTTGCTGTACTTAATTCTTTTGATGACATGGATTGTGTGTTTCAAGAATGGAATTTTTTGCTGTTAATCTTTTCTGTCATTTCTGTGTAAACACTTAAAGAAACAATATTTGATTAACAATGTGATATTTTGTATTTTTCATTCTTAAATCAGTTAAAAAAAGTAATGTTTTCTAAAGCTAGTGAAATTCATCCTCTTACAATTTACTGGAATTTCAAAATATATTTCCCCCAAAACACGAAAAGGTTCCTTTTTTCAACCATATGGCAGGACACAGATCAGTAGATAAACTGTTCAAATAACTTTCATATCCTTGTGTTACCAGTGAAAAGTGTTGAGTTATCTCCCTTCAGTTGGCATTATATTTCTTTCAAAAAATAAACTAGTAAATTTATATGGTGAAAATGTTTAAGCAAATTGCCCTTGATGGATAATTTTTTTTTTGAAACCTGCAATAAATTGGTCACATATATATGCCACACATGTACACTACTTTACAGAAAGAAAGTTTATTTGAATTCAACAAACATTTCAAACCTAAGCTCTTTTCACAGAATATAAATCATATTTAGTTACAAACAAAACAAGTAATGAAGCAATGCAGCATGAAAATAAATAATTGTATCACAGTTCAACTTTAGAAAACAAATAACTGACCCTAAAGCCACCAAAAAACACAAAATTAAAAATAAGAAAATCCAATGCATGTAAAAGATTTGCAAATAGATCCCTGATGATCACAGTATGCATTACAATCTTTTCCAACTACTAAGATTAATATTTTTCTTGTGCGTCCAAAGTTTTGTAAATATTAACTTACTAGTTTTAATAAAAAAAAAAGTCTTGTCTTGGTTTTTTTTTTGGTTTTTTTACCTCCACAGTTGCTACTCTTGAAAGTCAATTTGTAACATGGAATACTACAATACAATTATCGCAGATTCTTCAGCTTGAATTATTAGTTTTATCCATGTCAGATGATTTTTACTGGCAAAGCAATAAACAATGGCTTAGTATGCAGCTTTTCTCAGGGGTAAACTGCTTAGTACATGCCACAAGTATTTGTTCAACAGCAACTGTAAAGAAATTAGATATTTGTAAAATAACATGAACTATTTTGTCTATTTATCAAACAGTAAGTTAATGTTATTATAACGTTGGACATTCCTGTCTTTGTATAGTGTAATCCCTTTGTTGAACATGCTTGTGAAAGTTATTTTTTCTGTAAACAAACTTTGTTTTTATTTGGTATTTTTGTTTCAGATGAACAGGAACTTTGTTTGATTTGATTGAATGACCTGACAATAAACACTGTCAAGACTCAGATGACCAAAATCCTATATGTCAGAGATTACACAAAGCTTTTGATGAAATGAGAGAATAATAAAGAAATTAGTCCTTGTGATGAATTGAGAAGTAGGTTTACACTTCCGATTGTTTTCCAACAATGAACATAACTTATATTACTTATATATAGTGGCAGAATTAGGAAAGCTACGATATATATGGTTAATGCATACACTTTTTGCAAGTCCCACTATACATACATGTAGCTGTTTTTGGTCCCAGTCTGTGAAAAAAGTCAATGGATGGTGACTTAATTTAACAATTTGATGCAACATAAATTAATACTGTAATTATACTTTTGACCCACTTTTAACAACAATTGGTTCAAATATGTTTCATGAATTTGAGGACCTGATTGAGCTCCTCTGAATTTGTTGGCAGGCATGGATCAAGATTTTTTTTAATGGTTATTGTCTTGGGGTTCAAACAGGAAACAGGAATGGGTTTAAGGATGATTTTTGGTAGTTTTTGCATAAAGGAGAGTTTGTGATGGAGGATTAGTAAAAACTTTAGACCTAATGGTTGGGCCATCTGAGTGACTTTTATTTTGTGTCATTTTCACGCTTTTGGTTTTTGTTTTTATTTGCCCGTTCACTCACCACATCAGCTGTTGAACAATTGTTTTATTTTTTTAATTGCAAGGACATTTTCATGTTAGATCTTGAGATGTCAGATTTCTGTAAAAAAATAAATTGAAATGCAAGTCCTACCAGTAATTTAACACTATAATTTCTGAAGTAACTTATTTACAAATGAGAACTTATAATTTACATCTTTTCATATCTGTTACATGAGTTCTTAAATAACAATTATATTGTATAGATTTCAAATTCCCTGATAACCTGCTGTTTATAATACAAATTTATGGACCACCTTGTCTGTGTTTTCAGTATAACTTTCAATTTATTATGTCAGAGTTATCTGCTCTTTGATAATAATGAAATCTGTTTCCTTTCATTATCATATATGTTGACAGAAAAGATTAATTAATTAGAAATTTAATTAATTGAAGAGGTCAAAGTTTATCTAAATGATTTAAAGAAATGGCCTTATAATTGTTATGTAGAGACTGTTAAGTAATATGGGTTATACATGCAGACATTTAAAGAGAAATAATAATTAATTTACATTATATTTACATTGTTAAGTTCTGTTTTGCATAATTTCATGTATGATATCTGATATGTATGCAAAGATGTGCCTATTCTTTCAGTTTGGTTTTGTATCATGCATCTCAAAGACATTCCAAGGTGTGCGCTGTGTGTCAATTTAGATTTAAGACCCCACATTTACAGGATTTTGTTCATTCATATATAGCAGAACAATTTTTCAGATGGTACCAAAATCCTTAAGCCGAATTCATGGCATAAAGGGGTGCACATTTTTGAAATAAAACACCCAACTGTTAAGTCCTTTTAGATGATTTTTTGTTGTTTGCTAATTTATATCATATACATGATAAGTTATAACTGCACCTTCTAGGACCTTCATGATTTGTTGATGATATTTGTATGTCCAGTGGCAAATATTTCATGTATAATAAGGATAAGAATCATATAGATAGTACCTACCAAATTGCAGTTACCTATAGCATTATTGATACAAAAGTCAGTCAAAAATGTCACTCAGACAGGTACTCAGGCTGCTGTCTGTAACTTTCAGTTAGGATGGGGTTTTGTTCCATTTTAAGGTGTCACTATCAGACTTTGAGATACACTCGCACCCGCAAAGTGGAAAGGGATTAATATAAGTTGCCAAATTTTTTCCCAATCCACTATAAATAAATATGTTTAAACTAAACTAAAACTTTGAGATGAAGAACGGCAATATTGAATAAATGATCAGTTCCTTTACTTAAGGTTAATGAAGTGAATATACATGTTTTTTTTTGTTTTTTTATATACATTGAATTTGATGCTCTATTTTATCAGAATAATAATTGCAGTTAATATGATAAATGAGCACATGTTATTGTTTAACTTTATAAATAGAAATAATTGTATGCATAATGCATATTTAATAACACTTTTAGTTTTATTGTTTGTTAAAAACATATGTTTTATTCACGCTTTGTGTCTCTTTTATAGGTTGTCACATGCATGGAAGATGAAATAAACAACAGTAAGAAAGATCAAAGAATATGTAAATGAGTTTTCCATGCATTTATCTCCTAGGTATCATACTTTTAACCTGACCTTTGAGTTTTCTCTAATTTGTAAATTGACCAAATACTTACTTTGATATACAATAGTTTCAATTTGACCTGTTGATTGAATAGATGTCATTTTCATGGATCATTGATTTCATCCTTTTTATGATGGGTCACTTTCTTTACAGATCATTAAGAAATTTGGTAGGCTGACTTGTTCCATTAACACCCATCTGTAATCATAAATCTTGAGGGTATTTGGTAAATTAAAACCAAACATGAAATTTTACAGTTCCAGGAGCCATAAAAATGATTATGTTATTATTGTTATATAAAACACAGGCACAGATCAAGGCATTTTTAAAAGGAGTGTTACAACGTTTGCAAGTCATAAAAAGGGGGAGGTCCAACCATATGTCTCATATACAAAGCATTAGGTATCAACCAAAAAGGGGGGATTATTAATGATGTTACCCCATATCCACTGCATATCTGCAACTGAAATAAGACCAGTTTCAATTTTTCTTAAAGTTTTAGTTACTTTACTGCCCTTGTACGCCATTGGCGTTTTAGTGCTATATTTAAATTTTCTTTAATCTATGAAGTCAATTTATGTTCCTATTTTCAAAATTTCCATTTAATTTCAAAATCACAACACCAACAACAGTTGATTTTTTATGTGCTTAAAATCTGAACAACAATGTCGAGATAAATAAGAGGGTGGTTTGTGCCCATGTTAATATAAAAACGAAGATGTGGTATGATTGCCAATGAGACCACTGTCCACAAGAGACCAAAATGACACAGATATTAACAACTATAGGTCACTGTATGGCCTTCAACAATGAGCAAAGCCCATAACGCATAGTCTTGTTCAACTTGTAAAACTTGTTAAACCCCACCCACACTAGTACTTTTTGTTTAGCCTGTATCAAGACAGGCTATTTAGATTATGCGTTGCAGACCTACTGGATTCTGAATATAGGGGCTGTGGGCTGCCAAACTAGACTAAATTTTGTCAGTATCCAGAGAAAATTTCACTGATTTTTTTTTGAAGGAATACAGTGTTACCATCAGGAAAACATGTTACAAATTTTCTTGACATGAGCCAACTGAAGTCTTGGCTGACATTCCTAAACACTGTAAGCTTTAGTGAGAAGAAACAAAAACAAGCTTTTAAGTATTTTTGTTTGATGTGGCCTTGTATGAAAACTGCAAAGCAAACATGCTATTTCAAGACCACTAAGATGTTTTTAACTACTATGCTTGTAAATATCATCTAACTTCCAGATTCTTTTGAATCAAAGAGAACCGTTAGTTGAGTTAATTTGTTAAAATGATGGTGATCTCTAATGCATTTTAAATGACTGCATAAATAAATGAGGGTATGGATGGGTTAAATTACGGAAAAGAGATTAAGGTGGTACCCAACACTTTAACTAAAATTAAATTGGCTTGTTTAACTTTCATAAAATTTTGTCTAAGTATTTACTTTGACCCTTTAACAAAAAAATAAAAATTTCAAAAACTTTGAACCAATCGTTTTGTCAGAAAAATTACACTGGTTATATAGCAGTTTGACAAACACAAATTTTGATTATTGAAAAGCTTAATATTCCTTTTACAACACAACGTAATTAAAGGGGGGGGGCCTGGGCCCACCCTTTCGTGGGAAAAATTTGGTTGGTTATATAGGGAATCATTGAAGCATGACTGGAGCGGGCCCCCCCTTAGGAAAAGTACTGGATCTGCCACTGCAAGAGAATTATGGGTTGAAGAATAGTAAAAATTTAAATTACCTAAGTTGTAAAGAATACAGAATTGGATTCCCCCATCCATACTCTCATATATGCACCCACTAATGCTTCACAGTAATTAATTATTTTTAAACATTTTTCAGAATCCTGTCATTGAAGTTTGAAAGATAGTGTTGTTTTGACAGTGAGAAGAAATAAAGAAGGATTTGGTAACTGTCTCATCTGGTAAAACTTAAAAAACTTTCTTTGTTTGCAAATCCACCAGACTTAAAAACATCTATGTAAACAAAAATTAACAGCAAATTAACCAGAAAATTCAAACATCTTTAAATTATCCTCCCTTTTCCTTTAATTTACAGAGTTTTTATTCATTAGCAATGAATTACACCATCTTTCAAAGAAAGGAAAATGTAAAACATATCTTTTCATCAGGTTTATTTTCATTACACTTAGCAAAGAATGCGGAATTTATTAGTAAGTGTTGAAACAAGTGATTAACCGGCAGTAAAGTACCGGAAAAAAACATTCTTGCATAATCAACGGTTATTTTAATAAAAATTAGTTCTGTCCCTGACTAATTACTTTACCATGCCATTTAGATTAAAAGATAAAACAATTTCACTTGCTCAGCAGTAGTTTATAAACATTAATTTACACTTGGCGCTAAGTTTGTGTGTTTTGAATTTTTTCGCTTCATTTTTCAAGCGTTGATAATTAGTATTTTTTCAAGATGCGAAAGTTTTTTAGTGACTTTTTGATGAAGGGGTTGTATAACACGTTTTGAACTTCTGCTAAATGAGGAATAAATTTCACTTTGATCAATGTAGCTTTGGAACCTTTTATTTTTTCAGGCGGAGTAAATTAAATAAAGCAGGTTTATTTTTAATAAATACTTTGATGAACATTAGTAATGGGAAAAGTATGGGTTTTTCAACTTACCGGTACACATGTATATAAAAGATTTGTCTTGAAAACCTAGAATGAGCAATATTTCAGAACTTTTTAAGATAGGAAGCAATTATAAATAAACTTGAATTAATGCTAATAATTGGTTACAAATAGTCTGTCTAAAACAGCAAATTTAAGTATGGTTATAGTAAGTAGGTAGGCTTGTTTGACTTGTTAAAAAGTATGTTTAACAGGTTTAACACTGCCACATTTTTGTGTCTGTCCCAAGTGAGGAACCTCTGTCCATTGTTTGTTTTGTTTGTTTTGTATGTTCTTTTAATTTTAGTTCATTTATATTTTAAATCAGAGTTTAGTGTGAAGTCCATTTTCACTGAACTGGTACACATTTTTTGTTAAGGAGCCTGCAGAAGCTTAGCCTCAGGGTACATGATTTTCCTAGTGTGCTGAAGACCTGTTGGTGGCCTTGGCTTGGGTTGTTTTCTCTTTGACACATTCCTCATCTCCATTTTCAATTTTTTGTGTCATCTGCCATATTATTATTATACTTGTACATTATGTTAAGGATTTGGACAAATAGATATAAGAAGATGTGGTATGAGCGCCAATGCAGCAACTCTTAATCCAAGTCTCAATTTGTGAAAGTAAACCATTATAGGTCAAAGTACGGTCTTTTAACATGGAGCCACACCGGACAGTAAGCTATAAAGGGCCCAAAAAATGACTTGAAGAGAAAACAATTTGAAAGAGAAAACCAAAAAATCTAATTGATTAAAAAAATGTTTGCAGACAGCAATTTAAAATAACAACAACTCTCTAACAGGCTCCTGCTTTTAAAGAATATAATGGGTTTTAAAAATGATCATGAGTATTAGCCACCCCTAATCTAGCTTTGTCAGTGGAGTGCATATTTAAAAGAGAGACCAAAGAAACTAAAGAGATATTCACACTAAAAAAATTAATTTGAAAATGTTAAAAAAAATAAAAAAGGACCTGAAGACAAACAGCACTGACAGTATTCAAAACACTACAGACTGAGTAACACCAACCCTACAAAAATCAGTTGGAAATGACTTTAAACTTACAAGAAAATGAAAAAAAAACAAAATCCAGAGGACCATAGGTAACTTAGCTATCTAAGAGTACTTACAGTTATTGAAAGATACTGGCATGAAAACTTATCAAGAAAATAAATCTATGTGTGTAAATATTTTTTTCAAATTGTAACTAGTCAAAAGTTACTAAAGTCACTGGTTGAAAGGCCAAGTTGTCTTTGGCATAGAATAATTAACTATTATATTGATTGATTGATTGTTGTTTACTTTATGTCCAGTGGCAAATATTTCATGCATGTTCAGGATGATCAACTAATATACATACCTTGTATTGTAGGAACAAAAAGTTGGATTTTTCTTGCATAGAAGAACTTGGGACAGATTGTTCATCTAATATTTGGATAAATTGAGGTTTGTTTTACATCCAGTGGCTAATATTTCATACATATTCAGGTCGATCAACAAATGTTAGAACCATATAATGTGCTGTAGTAAAAAAAATCGGATTAGGAATTTGAAAATTTTATATTGGTTTATTTTATGAATTGACATCAGCATTGAATTCTTTAAATAATGTACCATGTTCTGAATCATTCATTGTCAATTTCGTCAGAGAAAGTTTTTAATTTAAACTTAATCCGTAGTGTCAAATTTAAATTTTGATAAATGCATTTAAATCTCTCAATATTTATTCGATATTATTGAAGCAACATAAACTTTTCAATTCATTAAATCAAATTAATGCTATATAGGAGGGCAACATATTAGATAGATCAATAAAAATGAACAGGAGTAATTCATCGGAGGTAATTCTACCGATTGACAATTTAAATATGTTTGTTATAAGGGATTAAATCATTGTTCGCCTCATAATAAAGATAATATTAGTCACTTACTTTCTAATAATATGGGATTCAGATTTTTCCATTCGTAAAATATGATTTCAAGTTTTAATCATTTTAGTGTAGTGCAAAAAATATGAATTAGCTTGATCTCTGCTTAACCTTTTGATCCAACATTTTTTTAGATGCATGGTTTGTGAAAAATATTCAGGCCTTTCTTTCAAATTGGAAGATTTCTTTGTGAACATTTTAGGATGAATATAAAAGCATAATTTAGAAAGTACAAGTATAGAAAAATTTAACTGTTGCAGCTTATATAGATCCTAATTCTTTTTCAATTTTTGTTGGGTAATACTATATGTGAATGCAATGTTAATACAGAATTAATTCTTATGCTTCAAGTAAAACATTTGAATAGTAATATCTAGGAATAGACAGACAATTGCAGAGAAATTAGTAAAAAGAAAGAAAAAGATTTGGTCTTTACAGAAATGGTTTGTATAAGTAAATGAGAAGTAAAAACTGGTTATACTGGTTTAAAATTCAATTTTGAAACTTTTTTAAGGGATTTCATTTTTAGAACGTTTATTTTTTCTCTCTCTCTCTTTTATTTATATGATTGTTTATTATATGTTTATTATACATTTTCTATTGAAAATAAAATTTTAAGATGTTATTTTGAACATCAAAGGTGAAGTCACACCTCTATAGGTCAATGTATTGTCCTAAAACAAAAAATACTTTCTGCAAATTCATGATGGATTGAGAGGTAATAGAAATCAAAAGTTTAAGTTTACATAAACTATAACGCTGAATCAAAACATCTTAATTCTTATCAAGAAAAGTTCTTTACTTTTGGTGTTTTCTTTGTAATAAATCATGCAGTATATGAGCCAAACCAAATTTCATGCATTTTATCAGCAAAATTTTCTCCATGCTTGCAAACAATGGTAAACCTTGTTAAAACAATTTAACAAAATCTAATAAAATTTGATTTGATATGATTGAAAACTTTTTTTCTACAGGTGAGAAAATAAAATGAAAAGTAAAAGAAAATATATGCCTTGATTAGAAAAAGGGGTTGACTAGTTATGAGAGTAATGGAGCATGCCATTTTTTATTGCCGAAAACTTAGATGAAGTAGATATCCACTTGTCACATGATAAACAACACTTAAAACAATTGTGCTGATTTTCAAGAGCCCACCTGTTGTTTTAACCAGGTAAGTGGATTATAATTTTGTACATATGTATTGGCTACCATTATGAAAAGATTATAGTTGAAGATAATTTGAATGTACTTAGACAAATTTATGATAGTGGAAAAAAGGGGAGATGACTAAGAATAAACTAATATCAAATGATTTTATCTTTCAATTCATAAAAGAATATCAACACTTAATAAAAAAAAGATTTTTCAAAATGCTCCATATAATAAATTTTTGTAAAATAACATCAATGAAAACAGCAATGGGTACCATTGAATTGAAGTATCGAAACAGCAATGGGTACCATTGAATTGAAGTATCGAAACAGCAATGGGTACCATTGAATTGAAAATATTTCAGTTATTGGATTGTTGTTTTCTAAGATTTTTATTTGATAGGGTGACCCATTACCTGCCAAACCTGCCAAGGGTGATGTCTTTTAATTAAATGATACAAACTTATGTTAAACTAAAATTGCATCCTATTTATGTCAAAAGAAAAAAGAAGAAAAAATGTTGCTGTCACAATAAAGTTTAAAAAAAATGACCATGAAATTAACATACATACATGCTAACTTCACATAATAATTAGAACGAGTCCTTCAGATACAGACCCCTATAATTAAAGACCCTACTCCCTATTGTAATGGACTGGTACCTGATGTGTGACAGGACACACTTGATTAAATCACATTGATTCAGTGGTATTAAAAAGGTGTCAATTTCTAATCATACTTATTGAAATGAACAGATACATGTCAGTTTCTTATGCAACTACCTTACAGGTATTTGAATGGGAATTTCAATAAAATTCAATTTTATGGCTTTTTTATGAACTGGGGGCTACAACGTGACCGTAAAAAAGTTTGAGGGAAGTTAAAGAATTAGTTACAGTCCAGAATTGTCTATTCAGTCGAAAGAGTGTTTTCTGTTAGATAACTAGTTACTATTTGGATTAATTAGGAGGATAACCTAAAAAAAATTGGGTTTTGCATTGTAGAGGCTGATTTTAAATACAGAAAAAGGAGTGTTGGTTTCCTATCAGGTAAATTTAAAAATTAAATTAGCACATTTATTGTAAATTTAAACAAAATTCTAAAAAATGCTCTCAACTTTTATGTAGATTACAAAAACCTATAGTACCTTATGTAATGTCCTTTAAAAAACTAATAATATTGCAGTATTTGGATTTGAGATGGCAGCCTTGTAATACCCAAATATTTGACTTTTAGATTTTTAAACCAATGATTTTTATTAATTTTTTTATTAATTAGCTCAGCAGTAATTTAATTTTGTATTACATGTACTATAATCATACTCTCACTATATATTCAACCAATCAAAACACTGGATTTGATGTTTCAAGCACAAATTTTGTACTCATGGCCTACTTCGATTCGTCCAACTCTGGTTACTCGAGTTAAATTTTTAGGTTTGATTGTGCATGCGCCAAGAGCGTATTAATCGAATCAAAAGCTGTGATGGAGAGTTACTCGAGGTCCATTGTTTACCTTAACATCATGGGTGAATTTAAGATACTAAACCATATTTTTAGTGATGATGAATAAACGATTGCAATTCAGTAAATAATTGATTCTGACAAAATCTGAATACAATTATTGACAACTTTGTTGCCCAGGGAATGTTTTTTTTTACCTCAGCGGGAAAATGCAAAGTTTTCATTTATTTTGGATCTTCAGGATTCGAAGATTTTTTTCCTGCAATCCCAGGATCTATCCCCTTATAACCACCCCAAACATGGCTGCGTGCAGGCTGAGCATATAGGATATATTACCGAAAGGGGGCGAAGGGGGTCCTAATAAGAGAAGAACTGTTAACTGAATTTGACAATAATTGTTAACAGCTAAAAAAATATTCACAATAGCTAATAACAATGAATAAAAAACGCCCAGAACACAAGAACAGTAAAGGTCACCTTGCCCCCTTCTGAAAAGTGTAACTGAGGTACACATGTGTATATTTTAGCAATCATTTACAATTGATGGACATTGATGTAATAACATAGATATATATATTGTTGTCTTTTCATGTGACTATTGATATTGAACACTTAAACTTCTATTTCGTCACATAAAATGGCTAAAATCCTTTTAAATCGTAAAAAATATATTTTTAAAAAGCACTCCTGTCTCTTTTGTCACCATCTTGTCGTTTAACTCAGCTCTATTAAACCTGGTCAGGGGCAGGGTTGATATCGAGTTAACTCGAGGGTTGGGAAATGATAAAACTCGGGTACTTCGATTGCAAATCGAGTAACTCTGGTTACCCGAGTTGGACGAATCGAAGTAGGCCCTGAAGTTCTGGGTAAAGTTGTATGACCATAGTTGTTAATGTCTGTGTCATTTTGGTCTCTTGTGGAGAGTTGTCTCATTGGCAATCATACACATCTTGTTTTTTTGTATATAGCCCCTGACAATTGGAGTCTTCTCCCCTCATCTCATTTCCTTCTTGTCAGAAACCCATTGGGCTTAAATTACCAAAAATAGTGCATGATAAGTCCTCTGTAAATGATCATTCTTTTGTTCTTTAATATTCTTCTTCTGAAAGTAGTAGATGAAATATATATATATAAACTTCACAGGATTGATGATTTGAAGTCCAGTTACATAACAGTCTTCATTTATGTTGTACAAGTGGTAAACATGGCCACATTAATAGTGGCACAAAGTTTCAAGTAAACTAATGGGAAAACACATTTTCATCTTCTTATGAAACTACTTTGCAAATTTCAACATCTTAGCAAGAATGATTTATTAAATGAAGGTTCTCTAACTAATTTGTCCTAGGTTTGTTCTGATCAGATAAAAAGTATGACTACAATCTGTGATTCTGATAAGCCAATGTAAGAAATCTTCTTATCAATCAAAGCAAATTAAAATTATAAAGATAGAGGATTCAGGCAGACCTTCAACAATAGACCCCCATTTAGTAATGATAGGACAGCATGCATTACACATGCATAGTTCCCTTTATAGAAACCTAAAAAGGAGAGCATGTTGGATAGGACAGCAATTTTGCCTTGCAATCACCATCATATTTGCAGAATATGGGACATGCACCCATCCTACAGTAGGCATCTAATTTAAAGTCTTAGCCAACTAAAAGCCACACTGCAATTTTACAGCCTAGATGGGTGAAGTCTTGTGAGTCAACCCTAAATAAATAGAAACTTCTATCACCTCACACTTCAGATGTATGTTCTCTTATTCGTTCATCCCATTCTTTTTCTCTCATTACTTTATAAACTTATGTGTAGATATAAACTTTGTATATTTTAACAAAAGTTCATGATCTCGTCTCATATAAATATTTATAAATTTTACCGATAAAAAAAGACCTGGGGTTGGAATGAGTAATATGTCTTGTGGGTGATCATTGACTATTAACTATCAGTCATTATATACAATAGTACTAAGAGAAGATACTTTTTAAAGGTTAAGAAAAATAGAGATCAAACGTTTTAAATGGAGAGGTGTTAACTAAAACTGCATGTATTGTTACAGGCAGTTTTTTATCATTCATAAATATCTATCAGTAAATGAGAAAGGATTATATTAAACATTGATAATTTTTTGCGTAACCTCAAAAATTTGTTTGCATTTTAAAGCATCTACCTCTTCAAAATATTAGCAAGGTGCTACTTGATGCTTTCCCGCTGGTTACTGTGAACCAACTTATTTTCGCGGATACTTAATTTCACGTTTTCCTCTTTCTAGTCAACTTCACGGCTATTTAATTTCGGGATTTTCTAATTTACTTGATGTAGTTTGATAAGGATAGATCCAAGATTTATTTTCGCGTAATTTTTCTAGTCGTGAAAACAAAACACACGCGAAAATAAATTGGTTTACAGTATTGGTTTTTAATAAGGGGATTTTGCCTGTTTGTTTTACTTATCACAATTTTTCGATATACTGTGAATTCATCATTATTCGTATTTCGTAAGATACCAATTTTCATTGATTTTGTGTGTTAAGGTAATGAATGAATTTAAATATTCAATGAAATACAAATTTTCTGTCAGGTTCAGTATACAAATTTTGGAAAAACAACGAAATCACATATTCTCAAAGATGCAAGTTTTCCTCAAACTATGAAAATTGGTACCTATGAAAATGTATGAATCCACAGTATACAAGTTTTCAAGAATTTTATGCTCCTTTATGTTGCAAATAGATACAAGTACTTGGAAATTGTATTCTCCTTTATGGAAAATCTTTTCAATAGTCCATTACTATATAGAGCCAAATCCACACACTTAACTATACCATGTACCCAAATATAAAGCTAAAAATTTTGCCAAAATACTTAACCCAGAAACAAAGATAAAGCATCATAAAACCCTAAAAAGTTCGTCAAAACGTATTGCTTATAGTATCAGTAGAATTGCACATTTTGGTAGCTTGCAACAATGACTGTGACTGTTTAGTCTAGCAATAAAACATATATGCACTTAATTGTATATATTTAAAATATAATAAACATGTCTGGTTAATACATTGCTGACCCGAGCATGTTAAAGAGATGTTTGGCCAGGGGTCAGTTTATAAGAAAACATATCTAGATAGTTTGTATAGCATATAATCATAAAACACTCGTTTACGGTATGTGACTAAAAATTTTATGAAATTATTCATATTTTTATGGATGAGAAATGGATTTTGAAGAAGCTCAAAGGCTGAATATATTTTGTCATTAAAATATAACATTTTCTCTATATGCATGCAGGGTTCGATGCTTGGCTGATCACAGAGAAAGTCGGGAGACAAACCGAGAAATGGGCTATTAGTCTATCTCTATTATCTTAAAGGGTTTGACCCATTAGAGGCAATTTCATTTCCATCTTAATCTTTTGATAGCTATATTATACATTTTAAAATATATTGGTCTTCTTTATAACATTAAAATTTGTCAAAGATACATTTTATTTTATTGTCAAATGTATTTCTTTATCAGTCTAAATTCTTGATAGATGAGTTTGTTTTATGTTGTGATGGATAGACGGGATAATAGTTTTATAAAAGACAGAGTTTAATTGGTTAAGCTGATTTATCGTAAAAAAATCTTAAATTTTGTTGAAAATTAAATTTTGATAATAAATTTTAAAAGTTTTTACTTTTGATATATTAAATCAAGATTTATATTTAATGTAAAATATTGTCATTTTCATAATGGAGATGTTCTGTGTGAGTCATTTATATAGAATTAAAAAAAAGGGGGGGGGGGGGGTAGGGAATATTTCAATGGTCAATGAAATGGATGCAAGCTAACAACAAAACAATAAAATTATTTTTCTTTTATAATTTACAAAACAGATTTGTCTCTTTTGATATGGAGTTAAAATAATAAGTTTTTTAAGGGAAAAACACCCTTGTTTTTATTTCTTATAAATTTTTACTAATTAATTACATTTCTTTTTTTACCAAAAAAAAAACAGAAATGTCTAAAGTGTATATCAATATATCAATGTATTGTCTTTTGAAATGAAGCTAAAAAAATCTTACTTTTTTTTAAAGTAAGTATTCAATGATTAATTACTGCTGGGAAAAGTTAAGACACCTTTCAACAACAAACTATCCATTTTAACTGAAGTGTTGAAATTTTGGAGGAAAATAATTGACAAAAAGTATTTTTTGTGAATAATTGTAAAGTTGTGAAAATGCTGTAATTGTTTTTGCACTATGACACATTCTTATAACAATATTTCATCACTTCGCTGACAGTAATTTCATTTTCATGGTATGATAGCAATCTTTAGCTGATTTTCTTGTTCTCCTAAAAAAGATCACCTCATTATCAAAGCACTGAAAGAACTGTTGAAACAGATTAAAATAATGAAGTAAAAATATATCTTTGTGATTTCCCCCATATCACAAATATTCGTATTTGATTAAAATTATGCATGAAAAAAGACTTTTATTGTGATAAAGTTACTGAGAATTTCAACTGAAGAAGTTTAACAAATGTGCACTTCATATTAAAAAACTGCAAAAATCATTCCGCTATCTGAGAAATGGTATTGTGAAAATGTTATGAAAGGGAAGCATAAACTGTATAATTGGTTTTGGATAATGAGTAGATTTTGGTTTATCATCATTCTAAAGTAGATGGCAATAACAGGGTTTGGTGCTAATATAAATACATTGTGTAGCAACATTAATTAGCAAGATCGCATAGTCTGGTACATAATTTCCTTTCTGAAGTGGTGTAATTTAATGAAGCAAGTTTCTGGCAGGTTAACAGTAGGGTGGCAGGGATAGAGTCTACAGAATCAATAGGTTTAATGACAATATTGTTTCATATCCTGGGGAGCTTAGGTCTGGTCCTGTATTCTGTTTGTGTTTACAAATAAAATATAATTACAGCTCATTTTAATTAGATTGAGTCAACCAAGTGCAATCTTCTAAACTTTTTAAGCCTTTGTCGAATCATTGCTTAAGGACCATTATTTTCAAACCATTTCTGACAAAACCATCATATCTTTTTTAAACACAGATATTCTTAATTTGCATTGCAATTTGCCTTCTTGTTTGTAAATGCTTGGTAGTATGCTGGGTTTTTTTTTATAGATTTTTATCTCATGAAAAAATTATTACTCAGAGAAGATCCTAAATGTTCAATATCATACTTTATCATTTTAATTTCAAAAGGTCAAACAAAAGATAAATTTCTGCTCACTTCTAATATAAAGGATATCAGTACATTTTTATTTATTTATTTTATTTGCCAACAAATGTCCACGAATTGGAAAAATTCTAATGTTATGAGTTCATATTTTTGATGAATTTTGCATTGGTAACTTTTATTTGATTAAACATTACAATGAAATGATCACCCTTAACCTCAAAATTTTAGAAATAATAGAACCCACCAACAAATAATGAACTATTAGTTTATTTTATGTTTATTTGTATGACTAATTAAAACTTGTGGTAAACCATTATTAAATGTTATATTTCCTTATTCAATTTGTAAAACCACCAAAAATTATGATACCCAATGAAATTGAACCTAATGTAAGACTTTAAAATGATATGATGTTAGCATATATTTACATGCTAAAAAATTGTTAAAACCTGAGTGAAAATTTGTTTTCAATAAGAAATAAGTACATGAATAGTTGAATTTGTTTAGTGGTTTCATTTTAAATCAACAGGGAAGATAGCAAATTTGATGCAAATTGTGGACACGTTTTTGACATATTTTATCAAGTGCAGACATAGAAATTTCATTGTGGTCATTTACTGTATGTCTGTGCATCTATTTCACTTGACCAATTACAAAAAATAAAATTTCAAAATGGTCCACTACCCTAATGTGACATGTGTTAAACACACCACAAAGAATTGTTTTATTTAATAAAATAGTATTGAATTTAACAATGAGTGAATGTTGAGAAAATCGGCACAAGTGAAAAAGGACATGGAGGTTTTTATTCTCATTTTGTTCTCATTGCCCTAGACTCAGGTCAATTATTTATGAATGTCTTCTTTGATGAATAAAAATTTGATTATAAGTGCCTAATTCACCAGAAATTGACTACAGTAACTTCATTAGAAGTAAATTAAATGTCTATTACGATTGGTCAGGGGATTGAAATGTTGTTTTCACCTCACCCCAGGGTGTCTAAATACAACATAAAAAGATTGTAGTAGTCACCTCAATAGCTTTCAAACCTGTGAAATCTATTGTTCCCTAAACACTTAAGATTATAATCAAAAAATTTTAATGGAATTTCCTGCAGATATAGGTGGTTAACTTAAAAGGTAAAAAGTTTTAAGAAACGAAATAAGATACAAATCTTGTTCTCATACCCCTTCTGACAAAAGTAACAGTTCTTCTAGGGGAGATAATCTTGTTCGACCACCTTTAATATATCAAGATAAAATCTTATCTTCTAAGATGAAAGAATAGAGCAGTACATTAAACAAATCAATTATTTTTTTAATTATAAGATTAGTTCAAGTGAAAAATGAGAAATCTAAACATTTCAGGTTTAAAATGAAATTAATTATATAATTTGTAAAATTTATAAAACCATTATTGATAGAGCCTTCTGTTGTTTCGCACCATTTGAGATATTGATCAAAATTATCACACTTTGCTTTAATGTTCCCTATTTGGAAACTATTAAAGTAAATGAAGACATTATTATTATTGTGCAGATGTGTTAAAATTGTCACTTTCTTCTCTGGTGAATGCAGGTATGATTTTTTATCTCTAAAAATTTAAGTATATATATCAAAATGATATTTGTTCATAAAACGAGCTGACCTTTTAACAATTTTAATTAAGTTTTAAAAACAAGTTTGTAATTCATTGTATAGGCTAATTGTAATTTATATAAATGGTTCAGACAAATTAATTACTAACCAAAGGAATAAATTATCACTTAAAAGTTTTAGATGAACAATTAATATAGATGATGGTCTAAATGAAGGTATATATATAAAAGAGAATAACAGGCAAAAAAATAAATAGAGATCTAAAAAGATGGGCCAAAAAATCTATATAGAAAGATGTGCAAGAGAATAAGGAGACGATAATAATGGACAAAAAAAAAGGTTTGTGAAAGATTTGCAAAAAATCAATAAAAATAACCAAATTCTAAAAAAATAAAAAAAAAAAATAGAATAATGGGTAAATAAAACTCATAAAAATCTTCTTAGATACTTAAAATGTTCTATTGAAATATATATATATTATATATACAAATCTACTCTAACATCGTTAGGTTGATTTTCGAGGCACTTTATATATATATATATATATAAGTTATAAAAAATTTGTTTTAAGGCTGAGTTTACTAAGAGAAACCATTATGGCATAGGACGAAAAATTTGTGTTCAAAGTTCTTTCAATTTTTGGCCGTATAAAGTTCCATACATTCTTACAGCTTTATAAATTTAAAGTTAGAAAAATCACAGCTAATCTGTTGATGGTCAGCGTGAACTCGACATTCTCATCCTTTGATTTTTTTTATGGGCTTTGCTATAATAGTTACTGTTAAATATAATACAAAATTTTACAACCTAAATTGCCTTTTATAGAAGAAAAGGAGAAAGTTTTCTATTATAAAAAGATCCTAAAAATAACATTTTATGTCCATTTTGTTCCGGTCCTGTATTGTAACTGTAACAGATGCTAATGTGCGTCCTGGCGCTTGACCATTGGTCAGAACAATACCTGATCATTCTGTATTCAACACTTGGGGTATTTCAAATGGATTTTGTAATCGCTATGATTGGATTACCTGAAATCTCTTAATGGAGGTTTGGAAACTTGGAAAATCATTCAATGGATAAACAAAAGTGTATTGAAGGCATAATTACAGTAAGATTGGGTGATAATTGGTTAATGGGTGTTTTATAAGGTATTAGTACATCTTTATCCTTAACTAATAAAAAACATTTGTTTCCCCCCTGTTTTTAACAGAATAAACTGTCAGTTATATTTAGCATGTAATCTTTTTTTGTAAAGAACTTTTCATATGCATTTAGTTGATCATTAAATATAAGTTTCCTGCTTTGGTAATATCTGACTTTATATGGATTTTCTTGCTGTTTTGAAGACCCATTGGTGGCCTTCTGCTGTTTTCTGCTCTTTGGTCGGGTTAATTGTCTCTTTGACACATTCCCCATTTCTATTCTCAATTTTAATTTTTAACATATTCCAATGGATGTCCTTTGGCAGAACAAATATAAGCAATATATATATATATTCTAACATATTCCAATGCGTAGTTTTAACCTGCTGAAATAATTAGTTGTTGTCTTTTTGTATTTAATTTATGCAAATTTTATTTATACTTAATTAAATTACGGTGACAGTCTGCATAAAATTATATTTTTATTCATAGAAAAATGATTGTACATCACATCAAAGTATCACGCATCTGTCAGCAAACTTCTACCTCTCTGCGGCACGCAATACGTAAAAAAACAACTTTTTTATTAATTAGTATGTAAATGATGACAAGGCTTCATGAAAAATTACTCTTTAAAAATCGTCAAGCTGATGTAGAATGACCATTAATCTCGTCGTAAAAAACATGACATGTATTTTAATATCACTCCTAACATGGTGTCACATGGTTGAAGTGTGTCCTGTTGATGATGTTTAGCGAGATCAAAATACAATATGTTATGCATCTGGAGTTGTGGACATCTTGTTTTAGGTGGTTTGACACTAGATCTTGGACATCTTGTTTTAAGGGGGTTTGACACATGATTTTGTTGTAATTATTGCACATTTATGTAAATTGTCAAATGTTGACATGGGAGATGATGATATTGGCAGGGTAGATTCAAAATGTCAGATTTTAGCCTTGACCATGGCCTATTTATTACATTTTTGATAGAATAAAATTGAGAATGGAAATGGGGAATGTGTCAAAGAGACAACAACCCGACCAAATAAAAAACAACAGCAGAGGGTCACCAACAGGTCTTCAATGTAGCGAGAAATTCCCGCATTAGTGAAAGGCATATCTTGTAGTCTGTGATTTATCATTTGAAAAGACAAGTTTTGACTTTAAATTTAGGACCAAATAGTCCCTAATACATCAGATAATAATACAGAAGAACATCTTGCTCAGTTCTTATTAAACTTTTAAAGTACTTTTTTCTAATTAATATTAAAATTCGTTATGTATAGGAAGCTTCAAATCATCGAATACCAACTAAATTATTAAAAAAAAACATTTTAGGACAACACTGTATAAAAAACATTCAAGTGGCCAGTATATAATGTATATAAACAAAAACAAAAAGATAAATTATTTTTTTAAGATGACAGATTATAAGCTAAGGTTGACTTGTGACAGAGTACAAGAGACATAAAACATCCTGTGTTCATCCACTGTTCCGACTGTGATCGTAGTACCTTGTCGGCCAAAAATATATTTTGTCATGTTTATAGTTTTATGGAGAAACCTTTGTTGCTATCTTAGGTGATACAGATGATATATCATTGTTGTTATTCAGTCTTGTTGTGGCTCTCCTACAGAGTTTGAGGTTTTCTGAAATAAATGTCCTTATTTCACATCACTAATGACAGTTGAGAAATAGAGAAAAATTCTGGACCTAATACCTGTGTCTGTGATTGAATTAAGGAATTTTGGTAGAATCTCGAGGGTAGAATACTTTCTTCTAGAATGGACACCTGAATTTAATTGAAAACTTGAAAACTTTAAAATACCCCTTCACCATCAAGTTAACAAATTGAGATGCGAAAAAGAAGATATGATGTGAAATATGCTTGCTATGTAGTCAGCTTGGCCGTGATCCGAGCAGTTTAATAACAAAATTAATAATCTACACAAAACTGGACCAATTGACATTATAAAGCAAACAACTATTGATCAATCATTATAAGACCAGAGCTCTTCTCAATGAGGAGGGGTCCTGATCCGGAAATCCCGGGCTTCAAAACACGAAATCCTGAGGTCCTGGATTTAAATAAAGGAGTAGGTTCAGTAAGACTCCTTTTTGGCCCCAAAATATAGCAGTTTTAGAAAATTGTGAATATGTAATCGTTAAAACATTAATTGAAAAGTAGAATGCTTCTGCTACACAAATATGGGCTGTTTTTGACTATACAATGCACATATATCGAGTACTAGCATCAATAAGTCATGCTGAATTACTGAAATCTTCACATTTGTTGCATTTTAGCAAAATTTTAGACGGTTTCCGTCTTAAATGAAAGTGGCCGCATTCGTGTTCATCCATAATATTGAAGTGTAAGTTGTAATTGATGATAATACATACTATATATAAAGGTTGAGGATGAACACGGATGCGGCCACTTTCATTTTTGACAAAATACATCTAAAAAGTGACGATTTTTGGCAAATTTGATAGATTTTTTTATATTTAAGCTTGAATCAGAGCGTTTTTATGACTTAATAAGTACGAATCGTGCACATAAACTAATTGATTCAATTGAAATAGACCCTTAAATGTTTAAAAAATGTCTAAAATCTGTCGTTATATTAACTTAAAAATTGAGGCCGAAATCAGCCCTTATCTGACCGGACCTACTCCTTTAAATCCCAACATCCTGAAAAGGAACTCCTGGATCCAGAAATCCCGAGTTTAAAAACACCCAATCCTGGAGTCCTGATAAAGGTCCTATCCCCCCCTTCAATTGAACGTTTATTTGAAATTTGTATCCACAATTGTTGTCTCACTGGAAATCTGTGTTTATGAAAAACACTGTCACTGAAGTCTTGTTATAATACATAAGCCATAAACTGCGTTACAGTAACTTTCCAATATATTAGGAGCCCTCCATGGCTTAGTGGATGAAGTAGTTAATCAACTGTATCATTAGTCTGTATTACTGAAGTTGTGAGTTAATTTATACCCTACATGTGCAGGCCCGTAGCCAGGAATTTCCAAGGGGGGGGGGGGGGGGGGGGGGGGTTATTTGGACTCACAAACTTGAATTTAACAGTCTCAACTCGAACAGAACATTGACTTTAACAGTGCTTATTTATTTTCAAGGGGGGTTTGTCCGAACCCGCTGAACCCCCTTGGCTACGGGTATAATATGGCAGGTGTGTTTGTCTCCAATCTTAATTAACTAGGACTGTCAGTTTTCTGGCCACAGATTTGTTCTATCTGTACACGCTGGCTTCCTCCATCAATATAAATGACCACCATGATCAGCCAATAGTGCAGAAAGTGACATTAATCACTAGCAAACAATCAATCAATCCAAAATATGAGGGAGGAACTTTTTAGTATTTTTCATCATTTTAAAATTACTTTCTTTGGGTTCATTGTTAGATAATTATTATTACTTCATTTAATTAAGATGTGGTGTGAGTGCCAATGAGACAACTTGCAATCCAACTCACACTTTATAAAAGTAAACCATTATAGGTCAAAGTACAGCCTTCAACACATAGCCTTGGCTCACACCAAACAGCAAGCTATAAAGGGCCCCAAAAAAAGACTAGTGCAAAACCAATCAGACATCTGATCTATGTTAAAAATGAAAAACAAAAAACAAGAAACATTTGTATATTTGTATGATTTGAAGTCAACTTTCTGAGAAAAAAAGTTGATGTTAAAGGTGGGAATCTTCACATCATCATAAATAAGAATTCCCCCTTAGGTTTTTGACTTGTGTTGTCATCAAAGGGTCAAAGTATAATGTTAGAGGTTTAATCAACTGAGAAACAATATATATTTTACAGCTGGCAAGGAATAAAAAGTTTCTTAATCATTTCTTCAAAAAATTGTTCCTCTTTCAAGTTGAAATCAAACTGAAGCCTAATTACCAAATATTTCACATTTAATTAATCTTTTTTCTCTAAAAAAATTAAGAACATCATGTGTATAATTATCAATAGAATTTTTCTCACATATTTCTGGTTAATTAGTTTTGTTTATAGAAGAGTTTGATGGTTTATTTATATAAGAATTTGATGGTTTATTTATATAAGAATTTGATGAAAGATGAATTGAAATAAAACTTAAGCAGTTCACTTTATATCAGTTTGATTTTTGAAACATGTTTGCAAACATAAATTTTCATAATCATGCAACACTGTGTGAAGCTTAAATTTTATCAATTTCACTAACTTTAACTGAAAATGAGTCTCTCTAATATTCCGTATCTAAATTTTCACATATAAAAATTCAGACCTGAATGCTGAAGCTGCTTGATTTCATTATCTGTTTATTCATAAGGGCATGGACAGTAATACACCTCTCCTATTGAAGAGGGTGGTAAAGGGTTATTTTCGTGCAACGTGATCGCCGTTTTTTATTTCACGTTCAACATGTTTTTACTTTTTTATTTGACGTTCAGTCGTGCAAGACGGGTGCCTCGTTCAACGTGTTCTGCTTATTTAATTTTACGTGCATTGTGATTTTCAAAGTCTTATTTTGCGTGCTCAGTATTTTTCAAATAAAATTCAAACACTTGACAGGGATCGTCAAGAAATACTTTTTAAAAACCGTAAACCAATTATATCATAAATTTGTATACTAAATCGGGAATATCAAGTAAAACAAAGAGTTAATATATACAAGAAGACAGTGATTCAGTCACAAAAGGTTCACATAAAAGTATTTATTTTTCGTGCGACGTTCATTACAGAAATTATTTCACGTTCAACGTGAAATAATGTCTTATTTCACGTTTTTTTTCGTGCAAGTACCCCCCCTTTACCACCCTCATTGAAACTACAAAAACATTTTTGAAAGCTAAAATGCAGGTCTCAATAGGTCCTGGTTAACAGAATAGAGGATGCTAAAGATGATAGATAAATATAGACAAAGCTTAGTAAGACTATAAAGAAAAGAGAATGAATATCCTGAATTATTGGAGAAAAACACAAATGACTGGGGAAGATTCCAATCCTGACCCTCCTACATGTTTCCATACATTTGCCGGGAAACTTGTCGAACAATGTTTTATGTTTTGCTACTATGACATCCGACCAATATTTCCCAATCTCTTTAGCTCTAAGTTTTCAAAGAAGAAACCATAAAGTGCGTTGATTTTAAAACTTTTATCAAATTTGTTTGGTAATCAACTTTTTAAATCCTCCATGACCCTGTTGATACAGAGATACCAAGTTTAAAGTAAATCTGCACCGTCTGTACCCTAATATTATAGTCCCTATCACAATCATCTCAAGCTATTACAATTACATCCCGTGAAAATAACACATTATTTCTACCCTATTTTGTACTCCTGGGTAACATAAAGGCCCATAGATTGGCCAAATCTTGTGAAATGAGTCGTTTGAACACAACCAATTTGATATATCTTCTAATCTGTTTAACACATGGTCTTTTCTTGTTTGAAAAGATACGGTAGTTTGGCGTTTATTGATGTAAATTTTACGGACTTTGACTTTCTATAGATATCCTCTAATGTAACTAAACTATCAAAAACATAATCGAAAACACTAAAATAGATAAGATTCAAATCACCCACCGATCTCCTGGTACTTGAAAATTCGTTGCACTAGTGTTTTAATAAAAGGGTTATCGAATTTCAAATTTTGAAAGCATCGATTTAAACACAGTTGATATTGTAAATACTCATAAATGTTTCTTTTATGTTTAATTTCACTGTTTAAGTGTGGAATTGTTATAATGGCTAACAGAGAATTACTGTATTGTTTGTGGCAAGCGTTGACCCAATAATCCAAGGTCTAATCTGATAAAACTTCTGACACTTTGGGAAGCTTGAGTAGTCATCTAAAAGACAGAAAAAAACTTAGATATTTTTGAAAGATCTATTTTAAATTTGAGAATATAGAATTTGAAAAGATGAAAAGAGTGGCATGAGTGGGATAGGATATTTTAAAACAAATATTTGTATATCGGGACTTTAAATTTCATCTTTTGCTTTTTCATGTACAGTGGGATTGGTGTCTTTCGATCAATTTTTCTGGGTGATGTTTTTTGGACATTTTCTTTTTTCTTTTAAATTTCTTTTGGCTGCTGTTTTAATTTCCTCTATCATTTATTAATGTGTTATTTGATATTAATTGTTTTCTGATATCTCAGCTCTTTGACTGGTTGCCAGTATGGGCAAATCTAGCCGAAAAAAACCAAACATGATTTCGTAAAGTTTTGTTGCTGGTATAAGTCATTGCTAACTGGAAAATCATATAATTACTGTATGTCACATTGTATTTTTTTATAGTCAAGTTAGATTTCTGAATTTGTCAAGTGAACTCATCCTTTCAGCAGTAATAAAATCGGTGAAACACATCTGTGATAAATATAGGTTACAAGCACTTCAAGGAAAATAAAATTACAATATCTGTATTGAGCAAGGAAGTATATTAAAAGTTCTGCACTTAGTGTAAAACAAAGATGTATTACAACGAAATGATCAGATATCGTAAAAGGTCTAAAAGTTTTTTCCTCACCCAGATCTAATTTCTTAAAAGGTGCAAAAGTTGTTTCCTCACCCATATCTTATTTCTTCAGGGTAGTAATCGTGTGAATACTACAAGTTTATTATCTTAAAGTTAAAATTTGTTTTTAGTAGATTTTCATTATATTGAACAAATGGTCATTGTAAAAATGCAATTTGGGAAATTGTAAGTTCCAAATATAATGTCCTTATGTTTTGATAAAAAGTAATTTGGCATAAGCAAACTCAAAATTTAAATTTTGCACTTTTATAACATGAAAATTTAACAAGTATGTAGTTATTGCTCTGAAGAGAATTATGTAAGTTTTAGAAGTTTGACGCAAGAGGATTTTCAAAAATCAAGATAAATCTTTGAAGAACGTTTTGACAATTCTTGCATAAGTCTCATAAATGTAAAAGTTGTTTTTTTTTAGGGAAAATGGGTATATAAGCAAATCCAAGCTATCATTAGGTTTTTGTCGAGCCTTCGACTTTAGTCGAAAAAGCGAGACTAAGCGATCTTACATTCCGGCGGCGGCGGCGGCATCCACAAATATTCACTCTGTGGTTAAAGTTTTTGAAATTTTAATAACTTTCTTAAACTATACTGAATTTCTACCAAACATGGACAGAAGCTTGTTTATGATCATGAGAAAGTATCCAGAAGTAAATTTTGTAAAAATAAAATTCCATTTTTTCCGTATTTTACTTATAAATGGACTTAGTTTTTCTGCGAGGAAACACTACATTCACTCTGTGGTTAAAGTTTTTAAAATTTTAATAACTTTCATAAACTATCCTTGATATGTACCAAACTTGGACAGAAGCTTGTTTATGATCATAAGATAGTATCAAGAAGAAATTGTTGTGAAAATAAATTTCCACTTTTCCGTATTTTACTTATAAATGGACTTAGTTTTTCTGCGAGGAAACATTACATTCACTCTGTGGTTAAAGTTTTTAAAATTTTAATAACTTTCATAAACTATCCTTGATTTGTACCAAACTTGGACAGAAGCTTGTTTATGATCATAAGATAGTATCAAGAAGAAAATTTTGTAAAAATAAATTTCCACTTTTCTGTATTTTACTTTAATATAAATGGACTTAGTTTTTTTGCCAGAAACAAAACATTCACTCTGTGGTTTAAGTTTTTAAAATTTTTATAATGTTCTTAAACTATCCTGGATTTCTACCAAACTTAGACAAAAGCTTATTTCTGATCATAAGATATTATTCAGAAGTAAATTTTGTAAAAAAAAAATTCACTTTTTCCATATTTTACTTATAAATGGACTTTTCTTCCAGTTAACATTACATACAGTCTGCAGTTAAAGTTTATAAAACATTTATTAGATTCATAAACTATCCTGGATTTTTTTACCAAACTTGGAAGCTTCTTTCAATCAAAAGACAGTATCGTGAGGGAAATTTTTATTGATGTTTTTCCTCATTTTTGTTGAGTCTGCGATTAACAGCAAAAGTAGGCGAGACACCGGGTTCCGTGGAACCCTTACGAATTTTTTTATATATGTTGTTGGTTTGCTAGCTTTTTACTTTGACCCCAGATTTATTTTATTCTCATCAGTTTGTATGGCCTTGAGAATTTTCTCTGATTTCCCCCTATAGTTCAGAAGATTACTAATATGTTATCCCAATTTAGCTAGAATATATGTTATATCTGGAAATATAATTCATATTGCAACATTAAATTATCACACGATGATCATTCTGTTAGATAACTTTCTATTATTTGTACGATTTAAATCAGTAATGTACCCCTCAGCGTGAAATTGTCTAACAGCAAAAGATATTCCGAAAATGTTTGGAAATGGAGATTTTATCCAGTTTTAGAAGCTTTTTTGTAATGCAATGAAATTGAAATTTACGCTACTTTTGGGATGTACTTTAAATATGAAAAAGACATCAGTAGAAATAATTCAAGTACCTGCTGTTATATAAGTTTTTTATCATTAGGATCTTGTAGGAATAGAATAACGGCCATTAAGTGGCAGAAAATAATCATGAAAGATTTCTGAATTATTTTGTCAGCAATTATTACTATCCAAAGTACATTCAGTTATGTTAGATTAAATAATTCACAATATCTCTATCCTCCCCCCCCCCCCCTTTTTTTTTGTTATCTGCAGAAAAATAAGGATGACATTGACACTTGGTCAAGATATTTATGTATGGAAGTCATCCTAATTTTTAGAAATACATGTCTATGCCAACAACTGCACTTATCACAAAAATTAACCCAAGATTCATTTTAAGTATTGTTCTTGAGGGTCAAAGTGAAAGGACTCTCATATATCTATCCCAGGGGTGTCCGATCCAGCCATTTTCAAAAGGGGTCAAACCCAGGATAGAGGACAGGTTCCAACCATATGTCTCCATTCAAATATTCAAATGCATTGATCATCCAAAAAAGAGGGGGTTCAACCATTCAAACCCCCGAAAACCCCTCCCCCCTTGGATCTGCCACTGTATCCATATCAAAATATCCTTCTGTGGGAACATAATCAATTATTCTTTAATAATAAACATGTTGAACGATTTAAAAAGAATATTTGCAGTTCACTGTCATGACCATTTGAGACTTTTCAGTCCTGATATAGATATTACAAAACTGCATGTTTTTATGGAAAATTGGCAGACATTATGTGCAAAATATTTCTGCAATGGGGTCTTTGGTTTGAATCAATTGTTGTTCAATTAATTCAATATTTTGAAACTCAGTTACAACAATATATATACCATGTGGGATTTGATTTTTTAAATACCCATTGTTCAAATGGTGAGGTTTCAAATTTCTTATTGTTGACAAACAGCCACCTGTATTACAATTCCCCAAAATTGATTAAAATTTCAAAAACAGCTGATAAATAGTTTAAGATTCAAATCAAAAGGCTAAAACAATTGGGTGTTAGATGTGAAAGAAAATGTTGCTGATGTTTTTTCACAAGTTGTTTTAAAAAGATTTAAAAGAATATAACGATATCAATCTCAACGGTCCATATATGAGAAACAAGGTGTCGTGTCAGGGATACAGACAGGCTTTGTTCACGCCAAATCGAGATTTTACATCACCAGAATTAAAACACTGTTTTGATTTAGATGGATATATTTGTAACATGTCAATTAATTCTGGATTATGATGGAAAAATACAGTTAAGTGATTTTTTGACATTTTGTATTTATAATTTCAGAAATAATCTTGATTTGAAGTTTTTGGATTATATACAAAGAATACTGATATTTGTGACCAGTTTATAGAAAAAGCCTGGACTAAAACAGGTATGTACAATATAACTTGTAAACTTAAAAAAAGGAGATGTGTTATGATTGCCAATGAGACAACTCACCACAAGAGATGAAATGACACAACAATTAACAGCTATATGTCACTGTACAGCCTTCACCAATGAGGAAATCATATACAACATAGTCAACTATAAATGGCCCAAAGTAAGTCCAGATACAGAGCATGGACAGAATTGGCTATCCTTTACAATATTTATGTATATTTTGTAATGGAGACTTTTTATGGGAAGTGATCTGCCTAGGACAAACTTAAACAGTATGGTCCTTATCTTTAACATCTCATTGTTTTCTTATCAAAATTATATTTGTCTTCTTGATGCTATAAATAGGATAAAAATGATTTAACTTGAAAATTCCACCTATTTATATAAATTTCAGATGCTTTTTGAATTTTTGGGGAGTTCACTGCTTGTGTCATTTAAAAAGATGTAAATAATATTCTATTTCATAAAAAAAAAAAAAAAACTTGTGACTCAGAAAAGAATACATTACTTATGTAATGATATAACATCAATTATGTCCCATAGGAACAAAGGGAACATGAAAAATGAAGACCCTGTAAAATTTTAAATTGATAGTAGGGTTTTAAATTTTTTTTAGATACATTGAGTATTTTTTTTGTCTTTTTTGTTTTGTTTTTTAAGGTACATTAAAATTTAATTATTATTCATCACTTAGCTTCTGGCACAGAAAATTCATCAAGATATTTGTTTATTTAATAATTACTAGAATGCTTTTAGCAACTATCAGGGCAACAGCTTGAAACTTTCAGCATTAATCCTAACATTTCACAATATAAATTATATTAATGGATTTCTAAAAAAAAAATGAAATGCATTCTGTCTATATGAAACCCCTTAATTTCCATTGTACAAAGCAAAAGACACAGGGTAGATTTTTCTGCATTTGAGTCGTAATGTTGTTCATGTATTAAAAATCACCATTACACTTACTCTAAATTCAGAAATTTTTACTAGGTTTTTATTACCGGTAACACAAATAATGGGACTGGTTTAATATCAAATTATGCGAATTCACGTTTTGAATTCGTTCCTTATATCTGCGTGCAGATTTTCCTGAAATCCCAATGATTAATCTTACAGTTTTTCAATTCTTCAAAAATTGCAATATAATAAATACAGTCAATAATTTCTGAATTTACATTCAATAAGACAGCAGCCCAATAAAATATCAAAAAAAAAAAAAATAGTTCTTACCAAGAATAATTTATAAGTAAGGCAGTTGTTTTTTCATTTGAATTTTGTCACATTTTGTGATGCCTTTTATTGCTGATTATCTCATTGTTGAAGACCATATGATGACCTATAATTGCTTAAATTCACATTATTTAATATCTGTCTGAAAGTTCTTTTATTTGCAATCATAAAAAAAACTCCTTATAATATAATATTTTTAATAGTCTTCAACTATTAAATGTTACTAGTATATAAAAGTGATCATTCACCTAAAGTCTTGAGTTTAGACAGCAATTTGTTTTTTTTTTTAGATACAACCATTTCTTGATTATAACCCCTCCCCCTTTAACCTGGCCCTTTTTAAACCCAGTATCTATATACCTGCAAAAGAGTGTGAACTTAATAATCTCTAAGTAGCCACAAACAACCAAAATATTTTATCTACAAACCATAAAAGCTTGTATATCTATATTATACTGAGAGGTTGAATTAGAAATTTCTTTTGTAATTTATTGGTCAAACAAGCTTTGAATTTGTCAGCAATTTTAAGCTTCAAGGAGGTGTGGAAAATAAATATAAACAATCTTTTCAGGTGTTAGGTAAACAATATCACCTAGAATCAGTGTCAGTCCAGATGATAATAATTATTTGTGTATTGAATGACCTGTTGACCAGATGGTTTGGACAACTGACCATGCCTAATTAATGAAGAATGACCAGTCAATATTTAGGGGATGATAATATCACTTATAACACCCCTTGGGTATTAAAGTAATTTGAGAAATATTTTCAAGTGTTTTTCTTGGTCAGAATTTCATTAAGAGAACAGATGAAATGATAAATTAAGTAAACAAACTGGACAGAAGGAAAATTTGTTTGCTGTCAAGATGAGAGAAACGGTAGAAGTTTTTACTTCATAATGAATTGTACAGGTGACAATAGGTTAGGTCTGTTTGATTATTCAAACACACCTTTGAGAATTGTATGGAAGGATTATTTTCTGTTTTCTTGTAAAACAAGCTGATAAAATTAATTGAAATCACTGGTGGAAGAAATGACACAATATTGTTTTGATAAATATTTATGCAATATGCGATAAGAAGGAATTAGAAATAGAGAAAACAGACCTAATTTGTTTTTGTAAGAGTAAAACATATCATTTTCTAATTGTAATACCTTTCGGCTTGTCTTAAATCATAATCATCGTGTGTTTGTGTACTGAATAATTGTAAATTGGTTTGGGTTTTGTTTATTTTTTGTCGCAAATTAGCAGTTCTAGGTTCATTATTTTGTTGAGTTATATTGTTTAGATTATAAACATGGTTTTTGTTCCCTCGTGATCCTTTTTTTGTCATCAGTAGTTGCTATTTCAGTAACTAATACCCCACATTTCTTTTTTCAGGAATAAAGAAATTTTATTTGAAAACTTCACCAGTCTGTCTTAATGATATAGCCATATAAGTTGTTAAGATATTAGTTCAGATTTAAGGGATGACATCAAAAGATTGATGTAGGATAAAAAACTTAAAAAACAAATATTTTGGGGGTGGGGGGGGGGTTAAAATTCTGCAAGTTTTGTATATCTAAAATTGATTTTTACATATATCCCTATTGGTAAATCAATTTTTCCCAAACTATTTTAAGAGGGGGGGGTCAGTAAAAAAACTATGTGAATTAAGTTTTTTATCCTACATTGAACTTTTGATGTGGTCCCTAAAGCAACTTGCAAGATAAAAGACCACAATGATCATTGACAACACTCTCATCCTATGTGAAAGTCTTATGTACCTCCATAACAACCTGACTTTCCCTATACATGAATTATGTAAAGATTTTTTTTTCTTTTTTCTTTTCATTTCAAATTTTCCATTTGACCTGAGAAATGAAATGGTCAAATCAGATTTCTTTTCGAATTATTGTATTTCAACCCGTAAGGCACTATCTGACAGAGCCTTTGTTTTTTCCATATTTGGTCCATTTATAAAAAGTGCAGGTCTTTATATGCAAATGAATGTATGATGGAACATGTCATAATTAGAGAGTAATGTCCCCTTTGATTAAATATTCTAAAAGCCGTAACAATCATAGTGTGTAGTTGTCTCCTTTTTCGTAGGGTATTGAGTTATTTTCTATAATAATGTAAAACATTTTAATAGGGTTGATATTTATATTTTCTGTCAAAAAAAGGTGAAAAGTCGTCTAATTATAGTTTTATTCAAAAGAAATGAACACGCTGAGTTGTTGTACACTTCTCAAATAAACGATTTTTGTAAATATTTTGAAACAAGTTCAATTTAACCAGAATTAAAAGAATTTTTGAAAAACAATCTGTCAATGACAAATTTTAAATTAACATAATGTAGAAATTCTGAATTTGATACCCTATAATTTGAAGACAAATGGTGTTGCTTTGGTCAACTTATATTTGCATATCATGCCAACAATACACACGATTAGAATTTGAATAGGTTCAAATCCTGATTTAAATAGAAAAGTGACAATTTATTCAAAAAGTTGAAAATTTGATAGTAATAAATTGGCCTGCTAGTCTTGTATTTAAGCAGTCAGGTGGCATTTTTACACCGTTTTTGGGTCAGGTTGTTATATGAGATTTTGCTTAAAAGTCAGTACCATGGTATGTGGAGTTAAATGAGGAAATTATGTCATTTGTTGTTTCAAATTGAATAACGATTTTTCCTTGTATTGGATAGAAAGAAAATACCTAATGTTAAAAAGAAAGAACTGAAATTCAGGTAAGTTAATAAAACTTCAATGAATGATTTGTGGGGTACTAAATTTTGTTAAAATTACTGAGTGGTTCCTTCCAACCCCTTGTTATAAGTACCCAAAGAAATTCTATTTTCCATTTGTTACTCAAATGTGTTAATTTTAAAACCACATGAACCAATGTTGAATTTATAGAAAACCACAAAAGTTGATCAACCACAATGAGAGGCAATTTAATTTCACATTTTGTTTTCAAATGATGGCAGTAGTTAACTTGCTAAGTTAAATCTTATCTGGAATCAGTTGTTGGCGGTTTCCTAATTTGAATCTACTTAGAGGAGCATAGGTTTAAGCAATGTACAGTAATCATACTCACTCTGCTAACAAATTGATTTTAAGAGTAAATTTTATTTCAAATTAAGTTCCATATAAGGGAATGGCACTTTATACACATGTTGTGGTATAATCTTTTTTAGTAAGTTGGGCCTTGACAAATAAAAGACATCAGTTCCTGAATATAATGTATCTAGAGCAACAAATTTATGTGTTGAAAATTTACATGTTAAAAACATACAATTATATGCTTTTATGATAAGTATTTCAGTGCCTCACTAATTTTAAGTTGTGCATAGATTCATTAACAGATCAGTCTCATTAATCTTCTTTTTTTTTGAGAATATACCTTATGAATCTACCATTGATAAGGAGAACCGCTATTGACTGTAGTCATTAGGTAGACTTCTCTTGGCTATGTAGTTTCTTCAAAACTGTAACATGGTGGAAATAGTGTTGTCTGAAATCTTGATTAGCACACAAATTATAAATTGGTGATTTTAAACAGCATTTTTTACCTCTTTTTGTACTTTTGCTCAAGTTAAACATTTTTGTTATCAAGGGTAAAAATGTGACATTTAATTTTTTTTCAAAAAACCTTTATTACAAAGCTTTTCAAAAAAACTTCATTTATGTGAATGTTACGGTCATATTTGACACACCAAATCTTTTATTATAAAGATAATTTGCTGTGTTAATATGTTTCTTTGTGTCAAAGCCTCATAAAAATACAACAAATGTCATCCTTAAAATGGTACAAAAAACTGATGTATTTCGTGTAAAATAGCTTTTAATTTTATAGCTTTTGTCGAATGGCCAAAGCCTCTTGTTCACCTTCTCTCTCGAAGTGTCACCGAAATCATGAATGCGGGGATTTAAATCGCTAAATCTGCGAATTTATCCCATAAACCAATACTATTGTAATAATGTAATAGTCAATAGGTCAGAAAATGATTTTTGATTGAAAGCAACATATTTAAACCTGCAATTGGCCCTTTAAGTAGATTAACTTTTTAACATATTAGTGCAACTTTTGTCACCTGGACACAATAAGAAAATAAACTTTAGATTAACTCCATCTAAATAATACACTGACCACAAGCTGTTTTTATTTGTCTGGTTAATTTTCTATTTGTATCATTGTACCTGTTATGCTATGATTTTGATTAGGTCTTTTTTCTCTAGACACAAAACAAGTCACGATTGTGTGTCACTAAGATTTAAATCGGAAGCAAATAATAATAAATGCTGATTGCCACGATTGTATGTTATTAAAGGGCTCCCCGTCAAAATTGTTGTTTTGTTTATTTTTAATCAATGATCCTTGATTGGTTGGTTGATTAGACATGGGTATCAAGTTTTCTCCCGAGTTGAACCGTTTTTGTTGTGAGGTCCCCCATATTGCATGCATCTATCTTTAAAGTTTTAAATCGAAGAGGTGGATATAGCGGTATTTCTTTTATTCTACTCTTTTTATTTCCTGTTTGAGTATACTATGACTGCTGTATGAATTAAGGTAGGCAAGTTTATCTAAAAACCACAAAGAACATTTTATTTTAATTAGTAATTTAATTTAATTTGATATGGATGTGATCTGGTACACTGTCTGGTGACTTCATTTTAAGTGGTGACCAGTTTATTTAGTTCATCTTAAATGGATGCATTTGATTTCTAACAATGGAATGAATTAATGTGATGAAGGTAAACTTATCTTAGTTAATTTACAATATTTTGATTCTAAATGGATGGTATCATACAGAACCTGTATATAAAAAAATTACATTAAAAAGATAGTTTTTAAGAAACTTGTTGATTCAAAATTTTGGCATACACAAAATTCATGTAGAATTTATTAATTTTAAAAATGTACACGTGAGAACTTGTATTCTTGTTTAAATTTAATTTCATCTTTTATATCTTAAGTAAAAGATTCCAGTACTCAATAGAAAATTGTACATTAACAAAAAAGTCAATACAATAATATTGATGTAATATATTTATAGACCTTAATTAGAAAATTACAATATCAAATTCAAGATAATCACTCATTTTGATATCAGAATTTTTTTTTCATATTCAGTGAGAAAACATTTTATTTTGGCAATATTATTTGAGGAATGAAACAATCTTATCCTCTAATTCTATCTAAAAGCATCAGATTAGGCTAATTAAGTATCTAAATGAAGGTTTCCATAAGTAGATAAGTAACAAATTCTTCGTCTTCCCCTAAGTAAATAATCAGAATGAATAGGAGCCAATCTGGTTATTATCAGAAACGTTACCTAAGCTTAAATTATTTATAAATTAATGACAGCACAAAATTACTTTCATTAAATTGGAGATGAAAAGTTGAAGAACTGTTTAATATTTTTTGTCTCTAGCGTCTAACGTTGGTTCAACCCTTAACATGTGGGAACGTTTTCGGCATCAGACTTAAATTAAACTGGCTTCGTTTCATGGTGTTTTGTAATTAAAAGAAAGAGGGAAATTATCAAAATAAATACAGCTGATCGTTATATTTTTATGGTTTATGTAAGATGATGATTGCAAGGCACTCATTTTTCAACAAATCCGTTACTTTCTATTTACTGCTTAATTTTGTATTTAATTAAAGAAAATGGATATTTTGTAAATCCCACTGATCGAAAGTACTCTTTTAACTGATGATTCAAGTTAATAGGTTTAATGCTAATAGATTTTGGAAGAAAGAGTTGAAAGAAGGTTAATTTAAGACTCATGTTTTAGAACTGCAATACCTAAAATCCTTTTGATTTATAGAGGAAATACAGTCCCTTTTTTCTGACTTATGGAAGGTGTGAATGGTTCTCAGTTCATGTATGTAGTTGAATGAGATATTGCACATGTCTACACTAAATGTTCTTTTTTTTCTGGCAAACCTGACGTTTCAAATTGTTACTTTTAAGAAGTTTTTTCAGAAGTAAAATTTGTTAGGGAAACTTTGTCTAAAGTTTAAAGCTACAGTGATAAAACTTGTATTTAAAAGATTGCATAGTGGCTCAATATCACAAAAATAAAGATTAAATGGGGGTAAGAGTGGGTTCCCTCAGAAAGACAACTTTAGTTATCTATGTATTTTAACCATATATCAGTTGCTCCATGAGGGAGAGAGGATGCCCTGCCCCCCCCCCCCTTTCGTGGGAAAAATTTGGTTGATTATATAGGGAAATATTGAAGCAAGACTGGAGCGGGGTCCCCTTAGGTTAGTCAGCGGACCCCCCCTGAGGAAATGTTCTGGATCTGCCACTGGTTGCTCCATGAGGGAGAGGGGATGCCCTCTGGTATCAAATCTTTCTGCACTTATCTTGTTCACTCTTACTCTCAAAGCAGTGAAAAACTAGTTACAAATGAAAAAATTGACTGATTGATGCTTTAAAAGAAATTCATTAGAGTCAGATCTTGAACCTGGTTTATTAGTATTTCCATATCATGAGTTTGAACATGGATCCTTATAACGAGTTGTCATCTTATGGTGCATTACGGTGCAGTACTTGTCTCTTCTGTCTGTCCATCATTCAAAATATGACATCACACAATTATAATGATCAATTTCAAGTTGAAATTGACATTATTAAAATTTGTATGAAGTTTTTGATTGAAATTAACATCAATGTACCCAGAATAGCTGATAGATGTCTCAATACACAAATGGCAGACGATTGAAAAGGCTTAAATAAATACTTCAAAAACTTCTGCACCCTGAATTTTGAGCTCTTGTATTTTAATTGTACAGCTTTTGAAAATTTGTTTAGAATTTTAAACATGCGGCTGAGATAATTGACATTGGGTTTCATATCTATAACGATTGTTACGCACTTTGAAAAACCTATCAAATTGAGAAGTCCTGTATAGAAACATAATAAATGCCATTAGTTATTAAATCTATTCAAATACTTAACATTTAGTAAGAACTATTTCAATTTTTATAACAAAAAAAAATATATGGGTTTTTAATAATTTTTCGCATGTCAAATGTTTAGTTATTGATTTGATGAAATGAGACCAAATAGTCAAGTATTTTTTGTAAGTTAGAGTTATTATATTGTACAAAATTTTAATTATGAGCTTAATTAGAAAACTATCCATTAGACTTTACAAATTATGTCATATTTGTCAAAATAAACATGCAATACAATTTGTATTTCTTATTTACTGTAAAGAGATTTAAGAAAAATCGATTTGTTTGACTTTACAAATTGTACGTCATATTTGTTAAAATAAATATGCAATATTTCTGATTTGCTATAAAAGATTTAAAAAAAAAAAGGATTTGTTAGACTTACAAATATGTCATATTTGTCAAAAATAAACATGTATTGCTTTTTTTTTTTTTTTTTTGCTATAAAAGACATTTGATATTTCAATTTTTTCTGTCGAGAAAGTTATGTCATAAATACGACTGATAAAATCGTTAAAGGTTTGATATGATTATAGGTTCACTGTTTCCAAAACAAATATAACTACCAGTTGTAGTAATTTACTAGTGGTAGGTCAACGAGCTTTTAATAGGGGAGTCAACTACAACATGAAAGAGATCCATAGGATTGGAGATCACTTTCACCGGCTACAAAAAACAATTTTTCCAAATTACATCAGATTATCCAGAAATTAGCACTTGTATAGGTAATTTAAGATAGATCTGAAGAAATCTACCTTAACACATGTTTTGTGTGATAATGACGTTACGGATATTTATTATAAGAAAAGTATTTAGGTAGCAATTTCACGTTTTGTTACGCAGGGCAGGGGTTATAGATATGATGACATAATTTATTTTAGAAGCAATCTTAAGTTTTGTAATTAAGGGTAGGGGTTAGAGTATCGATGATATTTCTTCAAAGTAGGTGGAAATTTGATAGATATATTTGAAGATAAGAAGATACAATTGACTCACTGAAAAATGTAAAACATGCTTGATTTCTGTTTTCTTTTCTGTCGATTTATCTGTATATTTTTCTAAGATAGGATTTGGACATGAATTTATCTGTAAGATTAATGTGTGTCTATCTGAAGGTCTTTGGGAAAGGTTTTGATATTAACAATGTTACAGTGTGTGAAAGCATTTTTTTCAATCATGAATTAAGCAGTTTTAATACATTCTTTATGGGTTGTTCACAAAAACATGCACATTTTTAAGCTTAAGATATATGTATCAAGTATATTTTCCTGTCTTTATGTTCTAAATTCATAAATTTAAAAGATTAAATTAATTGAAAATATGCTTAAATAATCTATTTCATAAATTCTTAAAGGGGATTTTAATGAACATGCATGAAATATTTGCCACTGGACATAAAGCAACCAACAGTCAATCAATCAATGTCAGCTTAGGTACCAATTAGTTCTAATAATGTAAAATGGAAAATTTCAACAATACTTCTTTCATCCATTTATTCTTTCATAAACTTTTCATTAGAAAAAAAACCTTGATTGTTGCTACCAAATTCTATGAACTTTTGACAATTGAAGAAAGCCAACAGGTCAACAATTTTGCTGTTTCTTAATAGAAAAACAGTCTCTTAAAGCTAATACTTGAAAATCTAAACATTTTTTATACATTCTAAGCTGAGTGGGAGGAGTCTACGACTGAGGAAGTTGCATGTAATTAGAGTTAGTGAATGAATTGGTTTCATTGACAGAGCTTGTATTTGATACAGATTATTCAAGTCTTTTGGATGTTTAAGCAGGTGTTAAACATTGTCAATTTCGTCCAGTTATAGACAGGGAAAATTAGACATCAATTTTCAAGTGTTTTCTGTGGAATGTGATAATTGTCTTGGCAGGATAATCATTGGTTTAAGTCATCGTGATGAAGCTTGTTTGACAAAAAAATTTATCTTGGTTTGTTTTTTTTATTTCCCGATTATTTTGAAATACTTGGATTTAGTCTCTTGATTAGGTAAGTTGATTCTGAAAATATTTTTTACTAAGGAATTGACCATATTAAGGTTGTTTTTGTTTTTTTATAAGCTTTAAACATCTTTAAAACTATTAAAATTGTTTCACTTCAAATGAACTGTGTTGAAATATTGTCTCATTGGCATTCATTCCAGATCTCCTCATTTTTAAAATGAGATATTTTTGTCTACAAATGTTGGATAGCTTGTTCTTTTTAGTTCGAATTTCAATTATATATATTAGGAGCATATTAATAACTGCTTTAGATTCTTTTAAATTTAAATGAAAAAAATGTCAAATTAAGTGTAAGGTGGTTTAACGTGTTCTAGAAAGTCCAAATATGGCCTTAAGATTAGATTGAAAATGAAAAGTGGTTTGCCAAGGTATAGTGCTCAAATTTTCTGGGTTTTTTTCTCTTTATGATTGGATGTGCAGAGTTGTGGCTCTTGATGAATTACCTCCCCTTTGGAACAAAAACAATATTGACAAGGATAATTAAAAGTTGTTGGATAAGTGACAAACATTAATCACTCTTGTACTGTAAACAATCAAAGACAAAGAGGCAATTAACAAAACCTTCACAAGTTGTTATTAATGTACATAAATCATTATTTGTGCAATGTTATATCAATTAAACGAATATTATCCAGTATTGTATATCATTATACTATGTGTGAGGCATGCATGGATATTGTTTTAGAGAAATGACTAGTAGGTCTGTTGTATTCAATAATGTCAAGATTTTGTTCTGAGTTCAGCAAAAAATGAAATTCAAAAAAAGTTCCAATACTTTTTGACAAGCAAGATATCTTTCCAATTATATAACTATAATCATGATAATAGCCAAAAAACAAAAGTATGAATGTTTTTATAAAAGTTTGGAAAAATTAGTCAAAATCGAAGATAAAAACTTTCATTTTGCTTTTGAAAAATACTTCTTATAAGGACATGTATCTTAGAGAAAGAGAACATGTTTTATATGAAAACAGGTACTGCAGTCAAGGTCATTAAAAACTACCCTTTTCAAATTGCTTTATTTTGGAGTTGCGTTATACACACAGCAGAAATTTATATATGGTTTTATGAGAAATTGGCCATAAAATAGTTATACAGGAATAAAGAAATACGTTAACCTATACATTAATAGCCAATTTTAGAAATAAAAAATTGAAATAAGTTAATAAATTTTGATAATTAGATCAGTGACATGTAATAATTATTTTATGAATAAATTAATAAAAAAATGACCATATTTTCAATTAATATAATAAAACATTTCATAATTTTTATAAAGTTGAAATACCCAGACGGTCAAATGACATTTCAGTTCTACCTGTCATAGGTAAATTACCCATAATTACAAAAGGGAGGTAACTGAAGATAAACAATGTATAACATGGCATAGAACATCATGCCACACTTATATAGGGTGTGAAATACCTCTGGGGTAATGATTGTTTTATGGCACTTTAATATGTGTAAAACAGTTGGATGTTTACAGTTAGAGAATTTGAAGGATTTGCAGCTTGTTATCAAGAGATTTATGTCATTAAAGAGTCTCATTTTTAGGCATTCAGTTTTCTGGTTTGAATGATTTTACACTAGAAATTTTGGGGCCTTTTATTAATGTTGCTGTTTGGTGATGGTGTGAGCCAAAACTCTGTGTTGAAGGCGGTACCTTGACCTGTAATGGTTTACTTTTATAAGTTGTTACTTGCATGGAGAGTTGTCTCATTGGCACAAATACCACATCTTCTCATATCTATTTAAATCAGTATTTAGGTATAAACTCCTTCATTTTATTTCAGTTGGGAAAATTAAAGTACTATACTTAGACTGATCTGCTTTGGGGGTTATATCTCCTTTCATTTTATTTCATAAAAAAAATTCCACTGAGGCTTATTTTCTCTGATTGTTCGTGTTTGGAGCTTTCCTTCACAAATATCTAAAATGTTAAAGTATTGTACCTTTAGCTGAAACTTTCATGTCTAAAAAAGTTTTATTCTGGTAAAAAATGTTCATGAAAAGTCCCTAATCTTAGCATCAACCTCTTATTAGATAACATAGAAATTTCAGTACATGTATATGTGGAAAACTGATATTTGAGGAAGTTCTCTATTTGTTTTAAATATTTATCATGTTTATTATGTAACTGAATATTCGTGTATTGTAGGCTAAGTTTTAGGTCTAGACATATTGATGCTGCTAAAATTAGAATTAAAATTAGGTAGGTGAAACCATTTTTGGAAAAGTCTTTAATAAAATTATTAGTAAAATTGAAATTGTCTTACATCAGGCCCGTAGCCAGGAATTTCCAAGGGGGGGGGGGTTATTTGGACTCATGAACTCGGCTTTAACAGTCACAATTTAAACAGAACGTTGACTTAAAATGTTTAGCAGTGCTTCTTTGGTTTCAAGGGGGGGGCGGTTTCGGACGAACCCCTGGCTAAGGGTATGTACATTATGATGATAACAAATACCTGCTATTTTAAACATGTGTCTTGCTTTGAGAAAATGAACCAGAATTATTCATACAGTAGCTAAAGATGTACTATTATAAATCTGAGGAAAACCTATTTAGTTTTAAGAGTTTTCACCTTGGACCAATAGAAGTATTAGTCCTAGATTACACCTGCTTGATTATACCATGGTAGATCAGAGGTCTAAATGATAGTGCAGACTGTTTATAATGGGAGACCGACACTGGCAGATCCAGAAATTTTCATAAGTGGGGGCCCACTGATTGCCTAATAGGGGGCCTGCTCCAGTCACGCTTCAGTGATTCTCTATATAAGCAACCAATTTTTTTTCCAAAAAGGGGGGCCCCCCCCTTAAATCTGCCTCTGACCGAAAGAATATCAATAAACAAATAGATCTATTTTCAGTAAACCTATCATTAGTTCAAAGTCTAAACGTTGCTTCATGTAAGGTATTTCAATATAGTCATATTGATGTTTGTTTGCTTAATATTCAGTGTAATATGAACAGAACTGTTCTACTTGCATACTAAATGAACAATATGACAGTATGCAACTAAAAAGTAAAGCTCAAAAGTACAACAGCATCTTTCTGACTAGATTTACTGGATGTGAGTTATTCCCCCTTTCATTTGATTACTATTTTTAGGATATGAGTACTGTCCCCATTTTAGGGAAGTTTTGCTGTTAAAGACAGTTGTAAGAAAAAAGATTCTTTATATGTACAATGCCTTTCATTTTTTTTAATGGTCTTAAAGACAGTTGTAAAAGACAGTTGTAAGAAAAAAGATTCTTTATATGTACAATGCCTTTCATTTTTTTAATGGTCTTAAAGACAGTTGTAAGAAAAAAGATTCTTTTTATGTACAATGCCTTTCATTTTTTTTTTAATGGTCTTTCAACATCCACCCAACTCAACTAAACAAACGTGTATTCCTACATTAAACTGAAATAATATGTATACCAAATAAAGAGTTTTATACCTACGGTACTTCCTACTTTACCCTTTAATTGTTGTTACACAGTGTATGGCTTTTCAGAAAGGGGAATAACTTATATCAGATTATTTTTAAAGCCATATAATTCTGCTTGACCAGGCCCGTAGCCAGGAATTTCCATAGGGGGGGGGGAAGATATTTGGACCCACGAACTCGACTTTAACAGTCACAATTCGAACAGAACGTTGACTTTAACAGTGCTTATTTGTTTTCAAGGGGGGGGTTCGTCCGAACAGTATGCAATTAAAAATGTATGTTGGCCATCTCCTTATTGATATTGTTATTAATCAGAAACTTCACAAAATAGAAAACCTCTGTGGCCTTTTTTCTTTCAATGAAATGGAGTATATTTTTTTTCTTCAAATTCTTGGTAATATTGATGTAAAAAAAAGTACAAAAATAATTATTTATTTGTATATATCAAATTTGTTGAATGAAGTTCTATTTTCATCAGTTCAATTATAGAAAACCATCAGTCAAAATTAACTAATTTACCATTGGCAGTAACTTGAAACTTCCAATCACCAACTTGTCAAAATATTTGTTTATTCCCAGTGGGTATAATTGGCAATTAACAATACTTCCTAATATCTTCCCTTGTTAGGGGGTGTCAGGGACCCTGGAGGGGGAGGTGTATATCAGATCGAAATCTGACATTACATACAAATAAATCTGTCACTGAAATGTACATATTGTAATAAGATAGTTGGTATCAAGATAGATTTCATATGATTAGATAGTGTAAGATAGATGCAAAAACTTGTTTGTTTGTTTGACTTTGAGGATTTGTTACGATTATTGTGCAAGGGGGAATTCACCAAGAAGGTTTGTATATTTTTGTTCATCTCACCTGCAGGTTCAGAGGTCAAATAGATAGTCTTGTGCAGTATTTAGTATGCAATTGAAAATGTGAAATTATAGGGGTTCATGGTCATTTAGAATCATGATTTTACAATGCATAAGATAAGCATGCCTTTTAGAAGGGTATAGAACTTTGTGCTCTAATTTTACTAAGAAAGGAATAGAATTTTGAACCACTCTAATACCGTTTATTTGCTTCAAATTTATCAAGTAAGCATCATTAAAAAAAATTAAAACTAATAAGGTAGAGGAAGTTGAAAATTATGATAGCACTTATAAATTAAATTTGATAAATTACAAATACAAAATTAGTGCAAATAGTTGTACATGTTATTTATAATCATGATAGGATAATCCAAATTATATAATAATTCCTTAATACAAGGAAATTATCGATCTTTGTGCATTATAATTAAGTTTTTTTTTTTTTTTTATCATTTACCAATATATCTATATGCTTTGCAGTGGCGGATCCAGAACTTTTCATAAGGGGGGGGGGGGCGCTGACTGACCTGAGGGGGGCCCTCTCCAGTCATGCTTCAGTGATTCCCTCTACAATATAGAGATTCATATTTTTTTAACAAAATTCTAAATTTCTCAAATTTGATTAAAGTGCTAAAGTATTTGAATGTCCAGGAAGACTCATCAGAAATATTAGACATTCCAGAGAGAAAACCATTCCTAAATAACTGAATCGCAACACCTTTTATTTATCCATTACTCATTCTTCAGTTTGCAATATTTCAAACAAACTTTCAAAGAAAATCTCTTTTGTGACTGAAAACATCCACATTTTTTTATCAAACGTCTCACTTGGGTCTCGATATTGCATCATACAGGATTGAAAGAGATTAATTATAAAACGGTATTTGAAATTAATTATTCTTGTTCAAACAAGGTGCTGAGTTGAATAAAGAAGCGATAACCTTTTTTCATTTGATACCGTAAGTGGCAGGGATATATTTTGTCAATTTTGTCATTGCGTTTTGACGTTATTGTCAATACAAGGGACAAACTCACTAAGATGAAACCTGTGATGTGTCAATATTTGTCCGTAGATTGCAAAACAGTCGGATCAAGTTGTATCGTTTCTTAATAGAACATTTAATCTTAAGGTATACAAGGTAGGGAAAAAATTTGAGTAGCGACCGAATAACCATTTAACATGTTTAAATAAAAGTTGTCAAAATTGTCTTCCTTATCAAATTCATACTTGAAAAAGAGAATTTCTGTCTCTAAGAAGTTTTATTATGTAGACCACTTAAAAGGTTGTGTCACTGTCATTTTGTCATACACAGGGGACCTGTAACTTTCCTTTTCAAACAATATTTTTCTGCTCTTAATTCAGAGGTGGATGTACTGAATACAAGGAGATCGTAATAATAGTGTCAGTGTCAAACAGAAATCGTCAGTTCACTAATAAGGGCGCATCATGCTCTTGTAAGGTATACAGACAACTAATTGTGTGAGGAAATGAAAATTTAATTAAAGAAATATTTATTTTAGAAATTGATAAGTAATAGTGAACTATTAACCTATACATGACTTTGTTACTAAAAGGGTCCATAAAGAAACATGACCTTGTGATTTTTAATATTCATAGTTTTAGTGGCCAAAATACACCCTCATCTTTTTACCACTTGCAGTTAGAAGAGACGGTTTATATGGGCTGTAATTTGGGAATGTATTTTTGAAATCAGATTTTTTGATAAATAAGAAAGGAGATAGGATTTTAATAATATATATCTTTGGTCTATGGGTCACTAAACGCTAGCTTTTGACCATTTGTATTAGTGAATTTGTCTCTTTAGTTTATAAAGCTAAATGAAGGGATTGCAGTTCAAAGAACTTTAAATGATTTCAACCACAATTTTAGTTCATTTGTTTCGACCATCAGCTACAATTGTTTCAGGCTTGTATTGTTCTAACGCTAGTTGTAAATGGATACAACATTTAAGTGCAAAAGACCATTCACCCATAGAAGAAGTATCGAAGTTTAGCGGAAGCCTTGAAACACATCGGGACAATGGCAGCATATTGTTTGAAGTTGCACGTAATGTTCTGTGCGATTTCATAATGGATTTTTATTATTAGGAACAGTAGTTGTATTAGTCAACATTTGAATAGTAGTTGATTTGTATCAATCCCCACCAATTGTTTTTTTCGAATGATTAAAATCTACAGAAAATTAAATGAACTTTGAAATCTTGTATTTCACCCCACATAAAGTTCTTTTTTTAACTTTTTGTTTATGTTTTTTTGTTATCTAATCAGTTTGAAACAAAGAAATTGTTTACAAATTTCAAATGTACTTTAACCTAGAAAAAAAAGCGGGAATCATGTTGTTCAATTTTTCTTTGAAATAGTTCTGATTTTTGTGTGCATTCAATTCTGTTATTTTTTTGTATTATATGGGAAAAAGTAAGTGTTTCTTGTGGTTTAAAAACTAAAAAGTGCAGTACTAATTTGATGTTTCAATTTAAACAGCAATTGTGGATTTTAATTTCTATTTTGATCTTTGAAATAATCAGGTATGATAGTTTGTTTTAAATAAAACTGTCAGAATAAGGGGAGATAACTCATTAAATTAACAAAAAATTAAATCAGGAAGTTAAAAAAATTGATCAAAGAAGTACAGCAATGACAAATCTAATTTTGATATGGAATATTTATGTGAATAGGTCATAGGAAAATATCATTAACTATTTTAAGGACTTTGGAATAAAATTGTTTTAGGGATATACATATATCAAATCTGTGATAAGCATGTTTGTTAAAGGACTTTGATTTATTTATTTACTTTTATGAATTTTTGTTTTACTGTAAAAACTTATGTAAAACAAAATATCTTAACTGTGTAATATATTTAGACTTTTTACAAAATAACAAGAAAAATAACCTGCAAAACTGATGTGGAACTCGCTGACTGTTCCCACTATATTCACTTATGAACTAAAGAAAATTACTATTTAATCTGATTCTTTTAACATGAAGTTCAAGTGCTAATGTTGAGTAAGCCTTAGAGATTTTCAAGTGATTGTTTTATATTAAAAATAACATTAATAAATACAAAAAAATATCAAAAGACTTTTTTTTATCTTTTCAACTACGCATTAAACAAAAATTGAATGAAGTCTAAGATAGCAAACAGGAGCAGTATATTTTTAAAGTGTTATGTGAAATTACAAAAATTGATAAAGTATTTAAGCCTTGTGATAAAAGGAAATTAGTTTAAAAAGTTTTGGGTTATTTGGTGGGTGGGGACGGGGTGCTTCTGTCTCATGGGCTCTTATAAAACTTTCACACAAACAAATAAATATATAAAAGTTTACATATTCATATTACTTATTTGATATTCTATTTGAAATGGTATCTTTCCCTATGCATGGTATGTCCCTTTTTACCTCACTTATAATACCTATTCCTCAAGCCGACCGTGCAAGGGCTGTATAGCCAGTCAAGGTCGTTAAAAACTTCCATTTGTTGTATTCCTCAAGTGAATTTTTAATACTATGGACCAATTATAAAATAACAACACTCTTAAAAGTTGAATTTAATTTGGTATATAAAAAATACAATTTCAACAACTGTTACAAATATATTGTATTAGAATTCCTTTGTATTGTAATCCTAGCATCAAACAATCTTAGCCATAAAAGTAAATAAGACAGCTAGTTAATGTATTTAAAAAACTTGCAGATTTTAACAGACCAAACGAAAGGTTCCATGACCTAATAGATATGTAAACATTTGTCCAGGGTACTTAACAATGTGTTAATTTCCACACAAATAAATCTATCCCCTCTTTAACAATGTGTGATAATCTTAATAGAAGTCAGGTCAATATTGGCATGGCATCGTTTTACCCACTTAAAATCTAATAGATAAAAGATGGACGAAAAAGTATGACTCGGAGATGTTTTACCCACTTAAAATCTAATAGATGCAAGACGGACGAAAAAAGTATGACTCTGAGATAGTCCAACCCGCTGTGACGGAGATCTTCTTACTGAAATTGACATTGAAAGTGAGGAAATCTACATCTGAAGTTTAAATGTAACGTTGTGCCTGGGGATTTGTAACTGTATATATAATTTACTTTAATGAGAAGTGAAAGGGTTTTGTGGTCGTGAATAAGACAGTTATTAGCTGTTGAAAGCAATTTTGATACTTATGTAGCTCTTAAAAGGTAGGTTTTTGACTTATATTATACATGTATAATGACAAAATAATTTTTGGTTTTTAATACACATTGGTGGCAAAAAGAAAAATACATAAAATGTAACCGAGATGTGAATATGTTTTGTTAATTGTATAATGATTGCCGTGACCTTCATCTAGCTGCTCTTCACCCAGTATGCAATTTTGTTTTTGTATATAAATCAGGCTGTTATAGTTTGAATAGTTTTACTTTTGTCATTTTGGGTCTTTCATAGCTTACTTTGCCGTATTAGTTTTGGTCAATGTTGAAGGCCCTTACAATTATAAACTTCCACTTCTTTTGGTCTCTGGCGTAAAGTATTAAATGCCCCATTGGCAATAAAACCACAATTTTTTTATTTAAGGAATAACTGTAATATTTTTTCTGTCTATGAAGAAATAACATCAAAAATTTGGTGCACACTGAATAACGCGCGTAGCAGTTATTTAACAGTGTGCACCACATTTTTTATGTTATTTCGAATAGACAGAAAAAATATTACAGTCATTTCTTATAATTTAATTCTAAATTCCATTTTAAACCGTAGAAAACAATGAAAAAACGTTGATGACGTCACGGTCATATGACTAAATTATGTCTATGGGCTCATAACAAAATAACGTCAGCCAATCAGAAGACGCGTTACATCCAAAATTGAATTATTTTCATATATTATTCTACAAGAAACCTGATATTTCACATTCAATAGAACCTTAATCATGTGTTACCATTGAAAGTTAATGATAAAGAAACAGGACTTTTTAGCTTACTATGAAAGGTACAAGGTGCCACTCTTAAGAAGTAGAATTGCAGTCTGTTAATTCAGCATTCAAATTGGCAAAATTTGAAACAGATTATTAATTTGATGTTTGGGATAAGATGAGATTTACATATGGTAATTCAGGTAAAAATTAGGTGCAACAAATTCTTCCTTAACATTTATATTTTTAATAAAATATGACATAATTAATTTTGACATGGATTAGACTCAATTTCTCATAATATTACAAGTAATAATTCATAATTAAATTGATTAAGATTCCATTTCCACCAAGGTTCTCTACAAGTACCTAAATACCAAAAGACTAGACCATTAGGCAGCCGCTATAATTGCGCCATACATTTTAATTTTGATTTGATAAATCAAATTAAATATTTATAACAGAGATTTAATAACATATTTTGGAGATATTATCGGAGTAGTTTCATGCCCTTTAAACAAACTGTTTGCTTTTGTGAAAAGAGCTTGACGAAAAATACATCATGTGTAATATGATCTAATAATTACTTTGTAATTTTTCATATTCATAACAGAAAAAATGTAATTTTTCATATTCATACCAGAAATAGGTATCATGTATTATAGCTGTATGTTTTCTGTCAATTTATTTATTCATTTGTCTTCGTCAGTTTCTGTGATGAAATACGTTTCATATTCTGAAATTGATCTCTCAATGATAAGAAAGATCATCTTTTTTCTGTTAATGTGATATTGAATATAGTCACTATTTTCTAAAAATGTGTTGCTCTAAACCTTAGTCTAAGTAAGATTTTTTGATGAAGTGTTGCCTTGAGGTTTGCTTGTAAAATTAGGCAGTGAAATCTAGAAAACAGAAATTAAGAATCAGAATTTCCACCATGAATTTAAAAAAGTAATATTCTTATTTTTGATTGGAAAGAACTGTTGTACAAGATAAATGTTTTAAGATGTGCATTATAGATGTATATAAAGATCACTGTTTTTAATCAAGATCCTCTGTAATTGGTTTCTGCTAGCTCTTGCTTTTATCATTGATGCCTAGAAACCTGAATCAGCATTGACCCCTAGAAACACAAATTCATTGACGGTAGAAATTAGTGACATTGACCCCTTAGAAACCAGTAACATGGGATTGACCCTATAACAAAAATCTTTGACAAGCAACCATCATAAATGTTTCATAGTTACTGGTCATCATTAATCAATCGGTAAATAAAAATTAATAATTAATAATCTAACTAAATTGGAATTAGGAATGACCAACAGCAATAGAATGGTCAAATTGACAAATTCAATATTTTTTATGGATGACTTGTATACATTGTAATTATGACAATGCCAAAACCAATCAATGAAATGTCAGAACCAATGGGTTCTTTTTTGTAAGTCTTATATGACTTTATCTTTTCTGATCTTTCTTAATAATTAAAGATAGAAAAAGGGGGGTCATGTCCAAAGACAATTGAATGAAACATTATATATAGAACAAGTTAACTGATTGGTCTTAAAACGCCAAGCTTGCATAGTTATAATTTATTGTTATTAAAGGCGGGAATATCAATTAAATCCAACAGTCTCATAAAATTAATGACTTCTTGTGGGTCAAAGCAAAATTATCATTCCAATTCCGTCATGGCTGTGGTCACAAGTGGTCACATCTTATAGATCTCCTAGTTTGCTATCTTGTGTTATCAAGTGGAAATTTAACACCTTCGCTAATCACAGAAACCCAGAACAATCGACCATATTAAGATCTAACAGAAACATGCACAAAAGAAGAGATTAAATTTGATAGGTGATATCCATCTGTCGGAGGGTATGGCTTGATTTTATCTGGAGTCCTAATGATGAAAAGAGGGGGACTAAAGGCCCTATCATCTAATATTTATCCTGTCTTAAGGAAATCAATTGTGGCCCAATCAGGATTAGTGTTGGGTTCCTGTGATAAGGGGTTGTGTTGGTAATTAGCTGTTTCACAGGTTGATTGTTTAAGTTTTTATTTCAATGATTGTAACCTATACAGAGTTTTGAGTAAACAAGATGATTATTTCACCAAGGATGTTTGTTCTGGGATAAACAAATCTTTTTAGCATATATTCCAGTAACTTGTGAAATTTTACATGGTTTTATTTGGATAACACAGGTTCTTTGTGGAGATCTATTTGAAAAAAACTTTTAATTATTTACTTCGATTCAGACAGATATTTCACTGTAAGTAAAAAGCTTTCATTTACACATTTCCCTCTATCAAATGTTCAACTGCAAATGTTGCAGAGTTCTTCACATAAGTGTAGTTATTTTATTTTAATTTTTTTGCCCATCAGTTTAAGGCTTTACAAGTAGATTATAAGAGAGAGAGAATGAACTTTTTTATGCTTTCAAATTTTAAAGTCAACAAATAATTTAGACAACTGAAATTTTAGTTCCAGAAAGGCAGCAAATCATCTAGTCTTATTCTTATTCTACATTAAAGAGTCGATCAGTTGTCAAAAGCAAGTCTGAAAATGAAATGCCATCAAGTTGCATATATGCATTAATAATTAAAAAGTCAACATATAAAACAGTGCATTCTGTGTTTTTTTTTAATTTCCGAGTTACTTTACATCAACATGCATTTCTCCCCAGACAACCCTAGTTTGTATGCTAGCAGTTGTTTTAAATTATGAATTATAATGATATATATGTGACATAATTAAAAGTGTTGTATACTTGTTATTTATTAAAATGTCATAATATTTAATTATGCTGTTTGTAACAAGTTTGTAACACTTGTAAGCTATACGAAACTTTTCTCATGGAAGTGTAGTTTAGATATTGCACGTAGTCAAGTTGAGGTAAGGGAAATCATATATAATTTTATGTAAAATATGTATTTTTGGGTAAGAAAAAGGTATTTTTATTTACAAAAAAGGTTTTCATGTAGATAGATATCTAATTGAGTAATTAAAAAAGTAAATTAAAATTTTGAATTTGGAGTTTGAGAGTGCTTGCGAGTGAAAACTAAGACTACACCGGACAATTTCTTTTATGAAGAATGCAGTTACTACTGATTTTAAATATTAAACAATTATTTATATTGTGGTACTAATTTACATTTATAATTTGTTTTACCAGCCCCTTATATCAGCCAATCTTAACAGGTTGGGATTAAATTCATTCAAAGGTTCTAAGACTACCGAAATCAATTTTGATTTGTACTTAAAAATATCATAAATTTTCCTTAGTGTCTAAAACCTGCACATGATTATAAGTTCATAGAAATTAAAAATATAAATGCAATATGTGTCTCAACATAACATGTTAGGTGATAGATAAATAATTTCATGGTAATTGAACCCATCTGTCTCCAAAAATATGAAACTGAACAAGTAATCATTTAAAACTTTTCAATAATTTGCTGTTATGAATGTGTGTTAATATTTGAATGATACCATTAATACAAGCCACAGATGGTAAAACATTTCATCAATATCATCTTGAAACAAGGGCCATAACTCTTGTCTCAAATTATATTAAAAATAAATTTGAATTTAACATGTTAAAAGGATACAAGAATTAACATGCTTGACATTAAAATTATGTATATGAATATTCCACTTATAACTTCTTTAAGTCAAAATGAAAGTAACATAGACACAGAAAAGAAAATTTAAGTTTTGAAGTTATCAATCTCCAAAATCTGTTGTTGTTTTTTTTAAATCATATATTTGACTACTCAGCATATCTTGATATTGATATAAAATGCTGCGTTTTATGTTTTTAAATATTCTTAATGATATTGAATTGTGACCTTAGTGCTTGTTTCCGTATTGAAAAAAGACAGCGCAAACTCAATGGGGAAAATAATTATATGTTAAGGTGTTCAATTTGATTACTGATTGATTTATGAAGAAATCAGTAGAAATGATGTTTCTGTTCTATCACAAGTTCTGTACAAGGGTTTCTGATTAAGACATATATTCAACACAAGCTTGTAGATAACACATCATTTTTAACCTGATGACAAGCCCTCGACAATAGACAATGTCAGAATCGTCATGAAATATTACCCCGGCTAAAGAAAAACGATTTTCTTTTTAGTTAGTGAACAACCCTCTTTAATCTCTTCAGTAGCAACTATCAGCCTTTTCGGAACACTTCAATTCTATATTGGAACAATACGGGTTTAATAGAATTATCCTGGTATCTGGGATATGGATGATAGAATGAGTCGTTTATCTTATCTCTTACCTGGGTATTGAAGGTAAATTGTTTGATCTCAACAGGTAAAAATCAGAGTAACATGAAATGGACGTAGATATGTTTAATTGATTGAAGTGGCTACCTGGGGAAAGGACAGTATTATTATTTATTCGTTTTATTGTGTTGATGGACGGAAACAGAACGACATTGTGTTGTTGATTTACGTGCATTGGGATATATTTGTCTTATGGATGTACTTTAAAATTTGTGCAGGATTTTTTTTCTTATTATATGTAAGTGTTTTTCTATGTTAGTTACTAATAAGTCTTTTGAACTTACTAGATTTGTTTTAACTTTTTTGTCTCATCTGTTTATACTAGCCATATTTATAGCAAAAGTAAACAAAAACAAAAGAATATATATATCAAATTTATGAATAATAAGACTTTTTCAGACCACTTTTAAATTAATTTATTCAGATGAAGCAGTGCAAGGTATTTATTTTTCATTTTCTTTTTCTTTATTTTGATTCTAGTCGAGAATAATATTTCTACTTTAAAAGTTTATAAGCAAGAAAATTTATTTAAAGTATGAAACTTAGACATACTAAAATTTCAGACTTGATATTTGTTTTAAATCTACCTTATACATTGTATGCTAATGAAATGGAAAAAATAACATTTGTTACATAATTTAGAAAAGGACAAAAATACAAAACTTGTTTGAATATTAATATTTTTAAAAATCTAACTGACATTTATACAAATAAAATGATGTAAAAAAACCAAAGTCATTCATTTTATTTGGTACATTTTAAAGTTAAAAATTCTTTACTCAGGAGAACCTTACATTGGAATTTCATAATATCCAAGCAGAATCTAAGGTCTTAAAGCTTTAACCTGTAATGTTTGTCTCTCTCTATCGGAAATGATCTTGTTTGTGTTTATAGCAAACAAAAAATGACCAGCAAAAGTTGACACTTGAAACAGTAAATATCAATTATATACAAGTGCTGACCAATCCGTAATTATATAAGTATCAATTAGATCCATTCGGTCATTTAATTTGAGTGTCAAAACATGGTACTTCACTTGCCAGGAGGTACCCACTTGTCGTCTCTTAGTTTGCTTTCTCCGACAAATTTTCGTTAAAGTTTATTTATTTCTCTGGTCAGCTGTTTGCTCATTAAGACAATATAAACAGAAAATAGATTCCGAGCTAATATTTAAATTGGAAAGTATAGCCCAAGATTAAATATTATAGTGTCCTACGAGGTGGGCACTGGGTATTTAAAGTTTGTTTGACCGTCGTGTTTGAAGACGATAGCTTTTCTAATCCAAAAACTAAGATATCAGTTTTGTAAACATGGTCAATCATTGTAGCTTTTGTGTTTGGAGAATTAAATTTTTTCCTGACAGGAAATTTCTACACAATATAAATATGACCTCTTCTTGACCAAGGATGTGATTGAAATAAATGTGAATTTATCAAAAAAAGATATACTTTTACATTCTCAACACATCAATGCTATAAGATTATTAAAATAGACTAACAACTTTTTAAGGTAAGATTTGAATTTAAATCTTTCAGATTTTTTCTTTATTTGAAATTGTACAATAAATTGAAATTTGTAACTAGAACTATGCTTACCATAATTTGCTGAAATGTGTGAATTAAGCCAACCCAAAAATGGTCATAATTAAGAACTAACTTATAAGAAAACATCATGGTATGGTTTTTTGAGAAATTTTATATAATGAAATAGTCATGATTTACAAAATTATAAAACCATTATAATAATCTCTCTTAATTTACAGTATTAAAATTTTAAGGAGGAAATAAATGGATACAATTTATCCTAATTAAAGAAGGAAGACAGACAGATTAATAAGAATCATAAGTCATTATGGCCAATTTGGATTATCCTAATCCATAATCTTATCTTAATGATCAACATCTTGACATGGGATTAAACAAAACAACAAATGTCAGTGTGTTAATCATTTTTATTATTCACACTCTTTAAGGAAATGTTTCACACCATGCTGAGTGTAAGTGTGAAAATCAAATTGTAATAGACTCAGATCAAACTGTTGGGTTTTCAAAAGAGAAAGTTCTTTATTCTAAACTGTTGGAATAAAAGTTATCTTGTTGTGAATGGCTATGAGGTATCATTCTTTGACTGGATTTCTAAAAGGTAACATTACACTGAAATAGATAGATTTTAAGGAGGTAGACCTAGGTTAAGGGAAATAACTCTTTAAATCACCAGTACGTTTGTGTTAGCTATTTTCATAAATATGTTCTAAGCTTCTTGGATACATAGATTATTTCCCATCTGTTTCAGGTAAATGCTTAAGATTCTTTGACAGAACTTGACTTTTACAAACGCATAACTGATTTAAAGAGTTATCTTAAGGGACGTTTATATCGAATGTGAGAAACAGACAAAGTTTTGAAAATTGGAATTTAAAGTTTGAATGTGTGCAAGGTAAATTAAACTTTTTTTTCTTTTATTACCGGTAATAGAAAAAATTAGATATACACAAGAGAGGTTGCTGTCTGTCTGTCCTTAAGACCTTTACCTGAACATCTAAATGGTAATACATTTTTAGAACATAAATTATTTGAAAATTTCAATAAATAAATTATTTTCAAATGTAATGTTGAGGGAGTTTGCTTACCTGCTTTAAATCTAACAGTTTTAACCATTTAGTCTTGTGTGGTTTTTACTGTATGACCAAACATTTACGTTATTATCAGTTCATAAGAACATGAACAAGGAAGTAAAAAGGTTAAATGCTATCAACCTCAAATATTAATTAAATCAAATTAATTTCTATACACCAAAACAAACAATTTTATATATTAAAAACAATGAAAACTTTTGTCATTTATTAATTGCAAATTGAAAAACAACTGACTCCACACCTATTTTGGGCTTTTATACAGGATATATGATAAATGGAAAAAATTTCAAAATGGCCTTCGGGCAACTTTCGGAAGCAGATGTGATGGACAAAACATCATAAATTCATATATTTCACCGTGTCCGATGACAGGAGCCTTTCCTAAATTAATTAATAATCAGAATGACTTTATTTGTAGTTTTGAATAGTAATTATTTTTACGTGTTTACAATGTTACGATGAGGCAGGTGAATAATCATAGGTAAAGCGGTACATATGGTTGTAAAGTAGTGATGTCATTTAATATCTGTATCTCTGGATGTAAATTTTGAAAACTCATTATTGTGGGCAATCAATGCAGGTTTGAAAATTTATCTTTTAAGAAACTTTTAGAACTGAAAATTTTTTTTTTTTGCTGAAAATACTTTATCAAAAGTTTATAAATTAAGCAAGTTCTCAAGGTTTCAAATTGTAGGCAATATTGGTGTTGATTTTAACACAGTATATTCATGGATCAAATTAAAATCAACAAAAAAATATTTTCTCATAAAAAAGAAGGTTTTAAGTAATTAAACTATTACATCTTTTTGAAACGTAATTTAGTTCTTTAAATATAAATCGACAGTTTTGTACCTATTTGGTTAAATAATTTCCTAGTTATGAAATTGAATTTGCACATTTGAAATTGAATCAAGTTATAAGATAAATAGCATTTTATGTTTCAGTTGGATGTACGTTTTTAATTTGAAATTTTAAACCTTAAATAAGTGTACTGAGAAAGAGTTGCAAGCTTTTATAAGCTGAAGAAAAAAAACCATTACGAAACCAAATGGAAATTACAGGATATTGATTTCAAATGTTGCTTGACTTCAACATTTTTAAAAGACAATTTGTTATTTTAGCAAATAATATTTTTTCAATTCACTACTTTAGTAAAAACATTAAAAATGTCATAATTTCAATATGATGGCACAGCAATATCTAATGTTTTGAACAGCTTTTGTTGAAAAAAATATAATAAAAACCTCATTTATAAATTGCCTTTATACAACCATGAAATGAATCATTCGGTGATTCAAATACATCATTATAAAATTTTATCATCGTTCCAAAGCAATCTTTGTTCTTTTTTGCTTGCTTGTGTGCATTTAAGAAAGCCACTGGCTAGTTTTACGTGTAAGAGGCTTACGTCTTAAGACTTCAGCCCATGAAAGTTGCTTATCATCAAATTAATTCATAGTTTTGTGTCAGTGGTCAATGAGTTGCACAGTTTGAAACTTTGGATTTTCTGTTTTAAAAAATCAGCACTTATATCAGGCACATCCTGAGGTAAGATTCGGTATTTAACTTGTATTTTGTGGACAATGCAACTCTGCTGTCCAAAGGTTAATCTGTGAAGATGATCTGCTTAACTATAATGCTTATGCTGACAGATTTTTAAATTTGTTAAGAGATAAAAATCAATTTGAAAGATTTTATTTAATAATTGCATATTTATTTTCAGATTGATCAAATGAAGAAGTAGCATTACCTGGCAGAAAAAAGAAGAAGATGGGGACCATGAAAATTTTCGCTGTAGTTCTTCTTCTCATAGACTTCATTCACTGCTCAACGTTATCATTTTCAATCGAAGAAGAGAAAGCAATAGATACAATTGTAGGTAACATTGCAGTTAACAGTGGACTTTCGTCTAACATGTCGGGTCAGGATTTTAATATGTTGGAATATAAAAGGGTTTCTACTAATAGTGAAAATAGTGTCGATTTATTTAACATCGTTGAAACTACAGGAGATATTAAAACCACAACTGTGATAGATCGAGAGGAGATCTGTAAGCTTAAACAAACATGTGATATCACATTTGATGTTGCAGTTTCATCACCATTTTCAAACTTTTTTGCATTGTACACTATCGAAATTTCAATTATCGACAAAAATGACAATGTTCCTACCTTTCCACAAAGTTCAATCACTCTCGAAATCCATGAAGATGATAGCATCGGCACTTTATACTCATTGGATAGTGCACAAGATAAGGACATCGGCATAAATTCTATACAAGGTTACGAAATTTCACCTTTGAACAGCACCTTCGATTTGAATGTCGAGAGAAATTTAGATCAGAGTTTCATTTTACGAGTTGAACTGCGTCAAAAGTTAGATCGAGAAGTTGACGATTTTTATCAGTTTCATGTCACAGCCAAAGATGGGGGATCTCCACCAAATATTGGAACAATGACCGTGGATGTAAAAGTCATTGATGCTAACGATAATAAACCAGAATTCCAGTCGGACTATAACATCTCCATCAAGGAAAATTTCAGTGTTGGTAATACCCTTTTACAGTTATTGGCTACTGATAAAGACATCGGTGAAAATGGACGAGTCTTCTACCGCTTCAGTCCTCACCAGTCCGATTTAGATAACATTCAACAAGTTTTTAGTTTGAATTCTGAAACTGGGAAAATAAATTTAAAACAAACTTTCGATTATGGACAGAAAAATCTTTACAAGTTTTATGTGGATGCTAGTGATCATGGAACCGATCCACAGTGGTCGCAGACTTTAGTTACGATTCGTGTAGAAGATGATGGAAACAACCCCCCTCATGTCACATTTAGTTATTTAGTGTCAAAGATCAACTCTAACACTGTGAATATTTCAGAGGCAGAAAAAGTAGGCAAAGCCATTGCTATTGTTAACGTTCAAGATTCTGATAGCGGAAAATCTGGGCAGGTCACATGTGTGATCAATAACGATAAATTTGAACTGCAATCTTTATCAGCTGGGAAGTATGCTGTTATTATCAAACAAATATTAGATCGTGAAACAGCCGATACTCATACTATCACAGTCACATGCAATGACCAGGGAAATCCACCAATGACAACTCAGGAGAGCTTTATCGTGCAACTTGCTGACGAGAATGATTGTACACCTATGTTTAATGTTAATTATGCATATTTTGCCGCCATCTCTGAAAATAGTACATCAGGGTCTCTTGTAACCCAGGTAACTGCCTCAGATTGTGATGCTGGCCATAATTCTATTATACGTTACTTCTTACATGCAGATGGTGTGGACAGTTTTGTCATCAATGATATCACAGGAATTATTAACACCAAGAAGGTTTTCGATCGTGAAATAAACCCACGATTGACATTCAGGGTTTTAGCTGTTGATTCAGGATCTCGTCCATTAACTGGGACAGCAACTGTGGTAGTTAATGTTACTGATGTAAATGACAATTCACCAACGTTTAATGTTACTGCGTTTAATTTCCATGTTTTAGAAAACCAAGATGCACAAACATTAGTTGGCAAACTGACTGCTTTTGATTTAGACGAAGGAGAAAATGCCAGGTTGACATTTTCTCTTGTTGGCAATAATGCTGATGTGCCCTTTCACGTCTATCCTAATGGGACTATTATGACCACACAAAAACTGAATCGTGAAGACAAAGGTGAATATAGATTTAGAATTGTTGTAAGTGATCATGGCATTGTTCCAAAAGTAGCTCAAAGGGAGGTAAGAATTGTGGTTGCCGATGGCAATGACCATTATCCTGTCATCCATTTTCCAAACAGTAACAATAAAACACTTGCTATTGTTTACTTGGAATCTGTTGGCTCTGTCATAGCAACCGTAAATGCAACAGATGCTGATTCTGGTATCAATGCTGATCTGGCTTACTCCATTGTAGCAGGCAACCAGTTGGGTATTTTTGACATTAACAAACATGGGCAGATAATTCTAGCTAGTACTCATATGATAAAAGAGGACACAGTTTTTCCTGTTGTGATATCTGTTAAAGACAAGGGAGTTAATCCAAGGGAAACAACTCAGGATGTATTCATAGTTTTAGTATATGCCAATATGGCAGCAGTTTCGCCAGTGAAAGATAACACTACTGGGAATAAATATGTGGTCATTTCTGCAGTAGTTGTGGCATTTACCGCTTTAGTGTCTGCCGTAATCATAGCCATTATTATCATTTTACGTAGAAACGATAAAAAATTAGCCGAACAATCGAGAAGAGAAAAAGTCAAACATGCAAATGGTGATGTCTTTACGAATGGAACTGTGAGTTACGATCCTAACCATGGTGATCTTTCACGGAAGAAGAAAAAGGAAGTCAGTTTTTCGTTAGAAGATGACCTAGATAATGCTTTTGATGCTTCCAGTTTCTCCTATGACGATAGAGATGTAAGTTTCACAAATAAACATGCATTTAAGTAGTTCAATTAAACTACTTTAGAAAAAAAATCCATTAAAATTTTAATTCCTGGAGAGATCTTACAGTAAATAACAGCAAAGATTAGTTTTAGAATTGGATGAAAACAAATTTGTTTTGGCAAACTCACAGAATAATCATTTTAAGCTGTAATTTCAGTTGATAAGGTTCACATCATTTCTTTTCAATTATTTTGTAACCCACTAAATTTTGGTAGAAAGTCGATAGAAATCCCCCCTTTTTTTCCTTGAAAGTCCAAAATAGAGAGAGAGAAAAACCATCATTGAAGCAACTTTTGTTGTTTAATTCTATTTGTTTATAATTGATAAACTTAAAATGTGTAAACATCATTGTAGCACCTATCAGGTGTTTTAATTGCAATTTCCCCCGAATTGTAAATAAGGGGAATTAAGGGTAACAAATCATCATCTTGGATTAAAAGGGTCAGAAATTACAAGATTATTATGTGAACTTTATACATTAAAGTATAAACATTATATAGAAGATCAGATTATAATTCTCATAATGTGTCATAGATAGGGATTAAAAAGACTGATCGGACAAATCTATGTAACCTAAAAAAAAGTTTGAATTATAAAATTATCGTTTTATCAGAAAAGATCTTTCAAGGGATTTAGTTTTTAGATACAGAGTGGAAACATTCAAATAAATTATCCCGATGTAAGATAGACCTTTAAACTTTTTGGTCATGACATTCCGATAAGAGGGGACCTTTGGAACTTTGTAAAAATTTGGTTGGCACTTCTGTCATCGGAAATGGTCTGTGTACATAATCTTGATTGGAATTAAATGTAGTTAATGATCGGAGACAGATTGATTCAGCGATGGGTTCCTCTTTGATCACGACATAATGGACAAGTAGATTTAAATGGGTCATCGGATCTATCCCGAGCTTTGAAGATTTCTGAAGATTTTTATCCAAATTTGTTTAATACAAATTTAACACAATGTTTCGAATCGAATTCGGAAAATTTGATACTCTTTTAAAAAGATTGTTAATTTGATAATTTGATGTTTAGTTCAAATGAGTAATTGTTTAAGAATTTTTAATAGGTACTTGAAAATAAAATAAATTTGAAATCTAATTCAGTTTAATGATGTGCCAATGTAAATAATGATTTTTTATTAGCAATTTGATATTTTTGTCTCCTAGTTTTCTCCTTAGTTTCTTTACTTATCCTTTTAAGTTGTAATTTGAGTGGTTTATTTTTATAAATTGGCTAAAAACCTGATCTATTATAGGTGTGAAATCAAAAGAATTACTTTTGCTTTTATTGCAGTTTAAGGTGGTACCTAACACTACAGGGAGATAACTCTGTAAAATCAGCTGAACATTTTAATTACGTTGTGTTATTAAGAGAATATTAAGCTTCTCAATGATCAAAATTAGTGTTTGTCAAACTGCTATATAACCTGTGAGTGTAATTTTTCTGATAAAATGGTTGTTTCAAATTTTTTGAAATTTTTATATTTTTATCAAAGGGTCAAAGTGAATACTTTGTCAAAATTTTATGAAAATTAAACGAACCAAATTGATTTTAGTGAAAGTGTTAGGTACCACCTTAAACCTCAGAATTAGAAAATTTTAATTGAAAATAGATTTTAATCATCCCTGATATTTATGTATATATAAGAATACTTGAGATGATTGCAAAATGAGACAAATACCAACAAATATCGTGATAGAATGTAGATTTTTAAAAACATATACAGGACATTGTATGGCCTTCAACAATGAGAAAACCCAAGACTCCCTGAGTGATTCATGAAACTCTTATAATGTAACTTTGAACCTGATGTATTCATATTTGACTTTTTTGGTCATTTCAACAATTACGAATGACTTCTTTGCAATAATATTTCCTAGCAAAAATATTAATTAAGGATGTTTATCATGTTGACAAATATTGACAAAGGATTAGATTTAGATTTAACTTACTGTGTATGGGAACTATCATTTTGTTGATCTAAGGAATTACAGCCACACAGAGCGCACTTAGGGTTTCTAAAATGAATGGGTGAATAAATTTGAAAATAAGTGTAGAAATTAGAAATGAAGTTTTAGATGATACAATGTTATCTTTGGATTTTTATTTAAGGATTCTAAGAACTTATAGTATTGGTTGATAGGATTTCAAAATAAATCTTTATTTAAACAAATAGACTTTATATTCATTTATTAATGAAGAATCATTTAGAAATAAAGAATAATTATCTATTAAGAAAAATCCAGAGAACTATTTTAATTATTCATGAATTTTTAAAAGAAAATTAATGAGAACAAGATATCATTTCATCAGAGATATTAAAAGTAAATAAAAGAAATGAACATAAATTTCAATATTAGTGATAATTGATTAACCAATATGTTCCAATACACAACAGTAAGAAATCAACCACAAAAATATGAATATCTAATAAAATAAATAAATTGATGCAATTAATTAAAAATAAATGAAGAAATAAGAAATAGAAAGCTTTTAATGTAATAATTGATAAACTGATATCCATCCAATACACAACAGTAAGAAATCAACCACACAAATATGAATATCTAATATTGATGGAATATTTGAATGATTTACATCAAATTAGGTTGACATGCACACATAAATTTGTCAATTGTCATGCAATGGGTGACATTAATTGATTTTATGATTGACATTTATTTTGTAAAATCTATGGAAGGTGGCGAACTTTTAGTACTTGTTGATTGGATTGATTTATGATTTGTTATTGTGAGAAATTGTAACAGTTCCTGGTTTTTAATAAATCTACAGATTTATGATCTTTTAATTTGTAAAATTATTATTTTGCATTTAACAAATGAAATATAAAAAGCTACTAAATATTTTGTCATAATCGGCTCTTTGATTTATTTTTTTCTCTTTGAATCCATTCGACATTAGCATTGAGGAGAATGTATTTCCACCTTAAATGATACTAATAATATATGTTGTTTAAGATCTTGAAGGCTTTCAGGCCATAGTGTATGTGATTTTAATTGCAAATTCTTAATTGTGGAATGTATTAACACAGAGAAAATTGATTAATGCCATTATAGTAAATACAAATTTAAACATTTATTTCTTTATTTTTCAGCATAACTCTATGAAACCTTCTAAGAATAATACAATGCAGTTCCAACAGTTTTTAATACAGCCAGATAAACAGGTACTATATTTATTCAAATAAATGTGGTGTGGGTGATGCAGGATGTCTGTCAGTTTGTCAGAAGATATTATCTACACATACACAGTAGCTGGTGTGTCACTAGAAGTCTCCATCAGTCATGATTTTTTTGGGGGGTGAATAACAAAAAATTGTTGGCTCTGACCCCTCAAATTGGATAGTTCATGACAATTATATGTGAATCTAGAAAGTTCTGCCACCAAATGACACTGTACTGTAAATGTTACTTTGGTCTGATAGTATCTTTGTTAATGATAAGTGAAAAAGGCCAAAAAAGTGATGTAGTATTTTGTCTCTAGTTCTGACAAAAGTTGACCGAATAACATAAATTTGTTTCTTACATTTGACAGATATATCTTTATGGTATAAAAAAAACAGACAAACAAGTTAATGTATACCAGGTTGTAAATAAATATAAACAAATTTACATCAATGTTAAAACAGAAAACAACATAAAAAATATGTCTTGAAAATTACATTTTATTTTTATTTTTACATATTTGTATATTTTGTTGAAAAAGGGAAAATAAAATCTTGATTAAACAATATGATAACAGCAAGCTTCATTACATATTCCACAAATTCCCATTAATAGGCAGTTATTATAAAATTCCTCACAATTTATCTTCAGGACCTTTTTGATGGAATGCTAATTATCTCCCTTGATTATGTATTAGTGTCAGCCAAATTTTATGTAACATTACGCAATACATCTATGAAACAAAAATATTATATATCTACAGGATATAGTGTATTATCATGGGGTATAATTGACATTATATGTTTATGAATCAGTGACTGACCAGTGACTTTGACCAGTGACAACATACAACCCGACCTATTACTTCTAACAGACTTATCTTGTGTTGTCATCTAGTTAGACCCTTTGTAGTCCGACCGTCATTAATGGTTTTGTTTGTCAGACCTTGTCCACCCAATCAACTGACCAGTGATGATGATGACCATGAAATGTACATTTTAGCCTGAGGGTGAAAATGAGTTAACGCTTCATAGAAGGTGACCATAGCCTATCTTTTGATTTATCAGATTGTGGTCTGTTTAAAATTCTGTTTGAACATGATTATTTTTACAGGTTAGGTGTTTTTGACACAATAGAGGGTGCTATAAAGCAGCACCCTTTCTAACCCCTGTTCTTGATTCTCATGTAATGAACTGGACATAAAACTCTATTATGAGGGTTTAAATAACTACTAAATATTGGGTATGGTACACCCGATTAGATAAATCACAACTTAATTGCAGAGTTTTGTCGCATATCAAAATTTGGTGACATTCCCGTCCCAAAGAGCTGCATGTGACGGTCAAAATCACATGTATTTTAAGATTATTATTAAAAGCATATGAATTAAGCCTGTGACTGTGACCTCTGAACTTTAGTTAAGATAGCACATATTTATAAGCCCTTAAATGTTGGACCATATTTAAAATTTGAAAATAATACACTGGACAATGAAATCTTTTGATTGGACAGTTTGTAGAAATACTAATTTCAATGTCCATTGAATAAAATAGGCTTAATAGAGCTATCAAAATGCATAATAAAACCATCATGCAGTGACCAAGTGGACCATTATGGTCAGAAAAAAATACTTTTACCTGGCTAAAAAATATTTGCCACCTGACACCATTGTTTGACCTTTGTTTGAGGAGATATAAAAATAGTAATTGTCAGAAAAGAACAATACCCCATCTGTCTTTTTGATTTTCTTCCATCTCATAAAGCGCTAATACATATTTGTGGTTCAGTGAAAGGAATGGTCAAATTCTCTTAATCATGGAAAAAATTATAAAAGTCTGTTCTGTTGATGAGAGACATTTCTGCACTTACAAATTGATTAATATTCTTAAAGATATTATATAAAACTTAATTTCTTTTAAAAAAAATAATAAGGAAGGTATAGCCATTAAAGGATGAATTTGTAAGAAAACCCATTCAGGAAAAAATTGAAAAAAACACATTTTCTATATCAACAAGGTCTTTGTAGTGTTCACAGCCAATAATCCACTTTATAGAAAAATATTTTTATAAAAGAATTTGCATATACATTCATTACAAGATGCAGTGAGGACTGTGTGTGTATTGTTATTTATGATTTCTTTAAAAAAAAAAAAAAAAAAGTTTGAGCCAAGACAGTATTTACAATTATTATATTTTATTTTCAGATAAAAAGTTTACAGAAAGCACATGATACAGGAAGTGATACCTCAGCAGAAACGATTGGTAGTGATAGTGGTCGAGGAGGGAGTGAATCAGAATTGCCAAACAGTGCTAATAATCCAGGTAATAGAATGTCATTGGAGAAAAAAAGATTCTGTTTTAGGTCTGACTTTAAAAACCTGAATAGAAATAGGAATTATGTTCTCAGTAAGATAACAAAAATAAAACAATTGTATATACGAACAGAAAAAATACAATACAAATGCATTTTCATAGGGTGGATTTTAAAATATATATGATGACTTTCCCCTTCAAACGAATATTTCTTGAATACAAGAACTCATTCGAGATGCTTCAACAAAAGAATTGAAAAAGCTAAAAAAAATATGAGCATATAGAATACAAGCATCAACAGAACAAACCAACTTAAATTTTTCTAACGATATATTAAAAATCATAAATAACAATTGACGTTATTTATTTTTATTCTATGAATCATGGTTCATCCTATTTTGTATGAAATGTTTGCCACTGTACATCTTTAACCAATAATCCGTCTTAAATTTTGAAATTTATTGGTGTATAACAAACACTTTGTATTTAAAGTAAATATTGATATTTTTTTATTTCAGATGACAGTAGAGCATTTAGATACAACAACAGAGATTTTCACAAATGTTCGAGTCCATTTGACAATAATGGACGTCCAAATCGTCCTTTTTCTGACAATTATTCAAATAGTGCTAAAAATAGTGGTGGCTTGACGCCAAGAGAAACATTTGAACGCAAACACAAATTGAACTCTTCGACACGAAGAGACAATAACCAGCTACCAGACAGACCACAGTCAGATGAGTGGTCACCGTCGTACGTGTAGCAAATCAAACCTATGCAATCAAACAATGTATATATATCAATATGTGTTCAAAACAAAGCTTTAAAAGAAACCGTCCAGCCACAACTGTGCCATGTATATTTTGAGGAGGAATTTACAGCATTATATCTTCTGGCAGCACTTGTTTGTTATGGGATTAGATTCCACATGATGATCTCAGTGTTCTTGGTAAGTTTGAATAATTGTACTGTACAGCAGATAATCCTCTGTCAGAATATAGCTCATTGGAAACTTCAAAATATTTTATTTTTACATTTTGTAATGAAGGAATATAAATTATTATTGATTTAATTGAGCATTTCAAGTATATTTTCTAGTTTGGAATAAACTTTTCAAAAAAATTCAAAAAAAATGCTAACCTGCTACTGTTGTTTTAATAATTGTTTTGGGGTTGCTGTCTGATTGACATGCATCTTTTCATCTACTGTTATTTTTCTATATTTCATAATTAATGTGTTATCTCCCCTTATTTTTTCAGGTTCGAAACCAAGAACACAAAGAAGACGAAAATCTAGTCACCCCTGCTGAAGAAGGTGTTTTTATGTTTTATTTATATATTTGTTGACTTTTTATATATGTTTTAAATCACTGTTATCTTGAACCATTATGTTGTAGACAACTAGATTGTCAACTCTTAATTCAATTAGTTCTACTAATAATATCTAATTATTTCAGTTTGAAAAAGTTGAAAAACTTTGTTACTGTATAAATTATTAAATACAATGTAACTGATAAAACTGCTGTTTTATTTTACTTTTATACTTTTGAATAATTTTAAAACACCCATATTTTAAGATTTTGTTATAATATTGGATTTTATCAATTTTATACTGGTAGAAAAAAATGTTTAAGAAATTCATTGAATAAAAACTATTCAATTCTATCAGAGAAATTCAATGACAAATTAAACGAAATGATAATTTCAAAAGTATTAAAGGAAGTTATTTCATTGTTTATTTTCAAAATGAAATTTGAAAATGTTTTAAATTTGAGCATTTAAAAGATCAAAAACCCAGACAAACGAAGGAAACATGAAATTGATTATGTAATATCAAATAAGCATTTTGAATTAATTCCCTTGTTCTTCCTTTGAAATCTATTGTCTTCCATTTTACAAGTTATCAAAAACTGCTGGTCATAATGTACATGATATATTCAAATTTATGAAATCCAGTGGCTCTTTTCTGAAAAAAAATCTTTCAGTTTAAATTGACCGAATGTAACGTTGAAATGCTCCAAGAATTTTACTGCAGAGATTTTGTGAAAAGGGTCACACTTGTTTAATTATGACACAAAATGTTTGATCTTACGAATCTCAAAATTTTTTAAAAAAGAAAACTCATATTTTCATGTGATATTGACTTTGCATTTATAACTTAGGCCTTTCTGTCTGTATAGTAAATTGCAATTTATTTTAGTCTGTACAGTTATTTGAGAATTAACTGTACAGTTAGTTTTGCTCAACTTATGACAATGTACACCACTATGATACTTACAAATGATCCTGTCATATATTTAAGCATTTAAAAATAATTCAAAATAGTAAATTTAAAAACCTTTTGACTTTTAATACTTATTATTCAAAAATTCTTTATTTCTAGAATTTGAAAATACAAAAAAAATATTTCAGAGCTTAAAATTGAATCATCTCTTTTTCATCAAATGCTCAACTGAACATATATTTTTTATATAAATTGAATATGATATTCAGAAAATTTGATTTTAGACTTCAAAAACAAAATTAAGACTGGCTTATCAGGGCTCACGCTACCAGGCGACTTGGGCGAAGAAGTCGCCTTCCCGACCGTCACTTCGCTTTCCTCGACCCCCAAAAGCGAAAACAAGTCGCCCTGTTCTTGACGACAGTCGCTTTCAGTCGCTTCCGTCATCGGACATTTTCAATTTTTACCAAGTTGATGAAACATCAAATTTTTATTGATAATTAAAGAATTTCAGACATAAACGATTCATTATCTTTTGAAAAGAGGTCGAAGCATTGTCTTCGCAGTGTGTAGCAGGTTATTTGATAAAAATACAACTTTTTATCACTTCGTGCATTTCTGCAAGTACCGGTGCTTGTTACTCGAAAACGTACATCAACCTCAATTTCGGCGGCAAAATAAGTTTGTTACTTCATTTAAACGTGATAAAAGTTGCCTCCAGTAAATTTTAATCCATTTATTGCATTAAAAACGTCATGTTTCTTTCCAAATAACTTGTCAAACATCGTTTATTTTTGTAAATTTTCTTGCATTCGTCCGCCATTGACCGATTTCTAATCTACGGATCTGAACCGGATCAGCTATGACCGAAATCCGTACTTTTACAATAATTACTACGGACGCACGGATGGAACAGCTGACAGAAGAATATTGATCCCAAAGGGAAAAATTACGCATTCCACACGCATTAAGAGACTTTTGGTTACATCTAATTGATTGGTGTATATAATTCCTTATATTTTTTATGGATTGTTTCAAACTATTGATTAAAGTTACTTAACTCTGAGACTATTATACTAATATCAATATATTATGGCCCAGCTTAATAACTTTTATATTTTTTTTATGAGAAACACTGAATGTCATACACAAGATAATTTTTAATTAAATTGTAATTGATATATTATAATTTCTTTACATTTTTTTAAATATTTTTTATTTTTTTAGTGCTAGATATTTAGTTGGTAGTTTCTCACAAGCTTAAACAACTTTTAATTTCAAATGTTACTTTAATTGTAATTTTTTTACTCAGATATGAATTGAACATTGAACAGTATAAAAAAAACATTATTTACATATATGGCCCTTTATACTATTGTAAAATCCAAACATTGTATCGCACAGCGCGAATGAGCACTTCTCTTTCAAATCTCACCACTTCTCCCTATCAGTTTCAAAAAGAGAAGTCACTTCTCCCTATAATTCTGAAGTAGTGTGAGCCCTGCTTATCTTTTAGGCATGATATTTGTTATAGCTTTAATAGTTCATTAGTTACAAAGCCTGTTGAATGAATGAATTTATGATTATATATGAATATTTTGTTTAACCATGGTGCTATATGTTCCTTTTTGCAAGCTTTAAAAAAGGTGCTATATAATTTTTTTTTGTTTCCTTGACAAATTTTAGAACATTCCCCCTTTTTTTATAGAAATAATTTTAACAATCCAGCATTTAAAAAACATTCATTTCTTCGTCCTGTATTTTTCAGAAAAAGGAAAAAAATGTTTTAAAGTTATAAAATGATCTATTGTTAACATCAATGGTATAATATATAGTGATGCATTTACTTTAATCACAAAAATAAAACATGAAATAACTATAACTTGTGTTATCATAATGAAAAAAAGCAACTGAATAATATAAACTAGTGCACACACTGAAATCTTGTGTAGAAAGTCAGAAAGATAAAAGTTTTACAACAAGTATTGCAAACACTAAACATTTTTAAATATCCATGGAAAGGAAAGGAAAGGTCAAATTATCCTTTCAGACAAACATGTATACCCTTAAAAATTATTATTCAATATATACCAAACATATCTGACATATTGCTTATGAAAATTTAAAACTAAACCAAAACACAATAACCTAACATTGAGCCTTGAACCATAAAACTGATGTCATGGTCAAATGAAACCTTCTAGACAGATATGTACATCTTACAATCATTTCATACACCAATTATAGTTGACCTATAGTGTATAGTATTTAAAAAATCAGACCAAAACACAATAACGAAACACTAACAAATGAACAATGGAAATGAGTTCAAGGTCAGATGAAACCTGCCATACAGATATGTACATCTTCCAAGCATTCAATAGATCAAGTATAGTTGACCTACTGCTTATAGTATTTAAAAAAAGAATATCAAAATACAAATATAACATTGACCAATGAACCATGAAAATGAGGTCAAGGTTAGATGAAACCTGCTAGACTGAAATGGACTTCTGCATGTACCTACTACAATCATTCCATAAACCACATAGTTGATCTACTCTTATAGTAGTAAATCATGCATCTTTAACCTTGATCACTGATCCATGAAATGGGGTCTAAGTCAGATAATCCCTGCCTGGTTGACATGCAGACATTGCAAGGAACACATATTCCAAATATGATTTTTCTGATACTCACAATTACTGAGATATTTGCATGTCAAAAAAAAATCAAAGATTGTTCAAGTAGTCAATACACCTTGAAAATGGGGTCAAGGACAAAAGACGTATGACAGATTGAAACTTAGTAAAACAAAAGGTATCTGCATACAAGATGTGAGGCATCCAAATTTTCTACATTCTGAAAAATAAATCATTATACAAATAGTTGACGCTAGAATATGATAATTTTATTCTGTCATTTATGGTATTAAATGAACTGTCATGCTTTCATAGTAAAATAAACCTGACATTGAAAGCGTCCTGTATTTTAGTACTTTTGACATCATACAACAAAATCTAGACATTGCCAAAGAAGTTGTATCAGAATGAAGTTGGAGCACATTGAAAATTGGTACAGTTTTCCCCCTGTTTACCGTACTGATTGAAAACCTAGAATCATACATGACATAAGTAAGATAAGATTTCTAATATTTTAAAGATATACCCAATAATAAGACCTTACATGACTAACACCACTATAGTAATTCACTCATGAAACGAGGAAAAGATTTAAAAACACTAAATACAGAAGACCAAAGAATAAGCAACACCAACTCCACAAAAAAGTGAGGTCCACTTCTTGGGCTCATGCGTATGACTGCCGCTGATAAAGCAAGGTTCTGAATAGAGTTTTCACAGAACACAGAAACGTTTGCACAATAGATAAATAATGGATAATATATATAGTGATTACAAAAATACAGAATACAGAAAATATGGACATAAAGACCACAATCCAGACCCTGAGAATAAAATATTATAGTATTTTTTAACCAGATAACAACCATTTATACCGTATGGTCGGTTATAAAAGGCCCTGACATGAAAAATATGAAAAAATTCAAATGATAAAAGTAACGGGCATAATTATTAACAAAGCAATCTACGAAAATCAAATATGAACAAATACGATTGTGACGTTGATAACCTGTTTCCGTAGTTTTTAATGACGTTAAATGTATATATATGTATAATGCCTCCGTTATCGGAAGAACCCCTCGAAAGCTGCGAGGGTACAATGACATCCATGTACACTCCATATCGGGATTAATGTAGATTTGACCCTAACGTATATTTATACGACAATTATTTTTACAAGGACAATCAATTTCCTCTAAACTCTAAATGCTTTAGTTTCAGAGATGTATTTAAAGCCGAAAAATGCATTTACTCCCTATGTTCTATTTTAAGCCATGGGGACCATGATTGAAACTTAGTAAAACAAAAGGTATCTTCATACAAGATGTGAGGCATCCAAATTTTCTACATTCTGAAAAATAAATCATACAAATAGTTGACGCTAGAATATGATAATTTTATTCTGTCATTTATGGTATTAAATGAACTGTCATGCTTTCATAGTAAAATAAACCTGACATTAAAAGCATCCTGTATTTTCACTACTTCATACAACAAGACCAAGACATTGCCAAAGAAGTGATTTCAGAAGTTGTGTCAAAAATGAAGTTGGAGCACATTGAAAATTGGTACAGTTTTCCCCCTGTTTACCGTACTGATTAAAAACCTAGAATCATACATGACATAAGTAAGATAAGATTTCTAATATTTTAAAGATATACCCAATAATAAGACCTTACATGACTAACACCACTATAGTAATTCATTCATGAAACGAGGAAAAGATTTAAAAACACTAAATACAGAAGACCAAAGAATAAGCAACACCAACTCCACAAAAAAGTGAGGTCCACTTCTTGGGCTCATGCGTATGACTGCCGCTGATAAGCAAGGTTCTGAATAGAGTTTTCACAGAACACAGAAACATTTGCACAATAGATAAATAATGGATAATATATATAGTGATTACAAAAATACAGAATACAGAAAATATGGACATAAAGACCACAATCCAGACCCTGAGAATAGAATTTTATAGTATTTTTTAACCAGATAACAACCATTTATACCGTATGGTCGGTTATAAAAGGCCCTGACATGAAAAATATGAAAAAATTCAAATGATAAAAGTAACGGGCATAATTATTAACAAAGCAATCTACGAAAATCAAATATGAACAAATACGATTGTGACGTTGATAACCTGTTTCCGTAGTTTTTAATGACGTCAAATGTATATATATGTATAATGCCTCCGTTATCGGAAGAACCCCTCGAAAGCTGCGAGGGTACAATGACATCCATGTACACTCCATATCGGGATTAATGTAGATTTGACCCTAACGTATATTTATACGACAATTATTTTTACAAGGACAATCAATTTACTCTAAACTCTAAATGCTTTAGTTTCAGAGATGTATTTAAAGCCGAAAAATGCATTTACTCCCTATGTTCTATTTTAAGCCATGGGGACCATGTTGGTTAGCAGGCAAGGTCATAAATAGGATACTTTTTTTTAAAATAGATACCTTAATGATGATAGTTGCCAAGTTTGGTTAAATTTGGCCAAGTAGTTTATAGCAGACGTTGTACAGAGGACGTAATATTATGAGATAACAGTCTTAAAATTTCCGGCAGGCAATTTTTAAATCGAAAGTTCGATATTTAATAAAGGAATCCGACTGATGCCGGCGAAATTCTTGATTTAAGACTGACTTTCTTCCACCTGTTCACATATTTGTTTGTTTGCATTGAATTGCAAGTGCACCATAGAGATAAAATCACATTTTGGCCTTATTTATTTGACGAAATCATAGCGAACCACGAACATGACTTCATATAAAACCGGGATTTCTATGAGTGAAAGAAGTCTCAGTATAAAGTAGCTATATATATAAGTATAGATGAAGTATGATTGCTTAGTAGACTATATATAGTTAACCTGAGATCGAAGGACACGAAAGTTATATAAGTCACAGTGCAGCCTTCATGTTCCGTTTCTGTTCATCGTCTTCTCCAAAAATATATACTTGAAAATGTTATAAACTGAAATGCCTGTACCAGAGACATATCTGGTCTCTGTCTGTACAATTGTTATACATTTGTTTGCTTCGCTCGAGCTATTGATTTTGCCATTTGATAAGGCACTTTCTGATTTGAATTTTTACTTGGATTTATCTGTATTTTTGTTATTTTTCATTTTTATATATAAAACATCAGTATAGATGATTTATGTAGAGTAAATCATTTGCAGTTTCAACTATTAGATATTCTCATAACTTGCACTTAAAATCTTCTGAAACATCTTTAAAAGGTTTCTTTTGTAGAACTTTCACATTACAATCTATTTTGTATCTTACAAATCGAGATATAATGTTTAAAATGATATTTAAATATGCTAACATACTTGAATTATGATGCGGAAAATTACTACATTATAAAAACATAACATTTCTTGCATGAAAAAAGTTCAAAGTTGAATAGTACTATTAAACCTCCCATATAGAATTAAAAGATTTTAAACTTAAAAAGATGAAAGAATAAGTAATTTTCTAAATTAAGCAGCACTCGAGTATATTTAATCATTTGAACATATTCAATGTAGATAAATGATGATGACTTGAAATCTTGATTTTTGATGCGAGTCGGGAGTCTGTTTAGTTCAGTGGTTGTCGTTTAATTGTTCATGTCTGTCATCTAGGTTTTTCGTGATTTGTTTGTTAGTTTTTCCGTTGAATTGTTTTATTATTTTCGTGTCGGGTCTTTTATCGCCGACTATACAGTATTGGGTTTTCTCATTGTTGAAGACTATGCGGTGCCATATAATTGCTTATATCCACTTATTTGAACTCTTCTTCATAGTTGTCTCATTTGCAACCAAACCACATCTCCTTATTTTGCCAATACAAGATGGATTGATTGATTGACTGATTGATTTATTGCCACTTTAAGCTATATCGTGGTGGTGGCAAGCTTTCATTAGCGGAGGAAAGCTGGATTGGCCGGAGAGATTCCATTGGCGGAGGAAAGCTGGAGTGGCCGGAGAGATTCATCAGGATAAAATCAGTCAAACAAGTATTTTAAAGATGTCTTTTGGTTATTTTGGTCGTTGCATCTCCATTTATGAATAAGAATATGCATGAAAAACTGCCTATTTTCGTATTTTAGTACTTATATATATGATGTTGAATGGTTTTTCCCTTAATGAAAAAGTTTATACTAAATAACTGAAATGGTAGATTTTGAATGAAAATACTCTTTCTTATTAAGCTTGAAGCAGCACAATATCTATAAAAATGAAACTTAGAACGCGTCACACTAACCAAATTTATATATAAAGTGTCATTTTCCAGCCAGCATTAGTCGATATCTCTGCTTGTAGACTGATTGCTGTCAAGGGTATCGTCATTTGATTGGTCATTGCTTTTGTACTGACACAGTGTATCATCTTTCTTTATTAAATTCTCTATCAATAAATTGAAAATCATAAAGAAAGTAAGGTTCCGATTGCAACTCTCTCAGACAAAGTAAACCGAAGATGGATTCGGATATTCTCTTAAAGTTTTTTTTGGTCATATAGCTTTTCACACTTATACATTGGGTGGTTTTGGAGCACCAAATTTAAATAACTGTGTTTGATTTTTTTTTTCATTTTCTAGACCTTTATGACAAATGGATTCAGAAAAATATGGATTTCACATGATAAAGAGTAAAATCTATACCGAGTTCACATTCTATAGTGTGCGATCTTAAATGAGTTCACATGATAAAACGTAATGTCTCAAATGAGTTCACATCATAAAGTACAAGATTCCAAATGAGTTCACACAATATAGCGTAAGATCTACAATAAGTTCACATAATAAAGAGTAAGATCTCAAATAAGTTCACATAATAAAGAGTAAGATCTAAAATAAGTTCACATAATAAAGAGTAAGATCTCAAATAAGTTCACATAATAAAGAGTAAGATCTCAAATAAGTTTACATGATAAAGAGTAAGATCTCAAATGAGTTCACATAATAAAGCGAAAATCTAAATTGAGTTGACATACTATAGCGTGAGATTTGAAATGAGTTCACATCATAAATCATGCGATCTCAAATGAAAATTCCATTGTATCTTCAGAATAAAACTCGATAATTCGAAATAAGAGAATTGTATGAAACTGTACTACTATTCCTAATCTGCTGTGCAGACTGTTCAAAACTATATCTATGCACACTACAACTGCATTCACGATTTGCAGTTGATGCAAAATAGGTAAATTGTAATATAATTTTGAAGCATCATGCAGATGATTTCTAAAGATCTTCAGTAAAGACAAGGATCTAACAACTTCAACAAAAACATAAGACACCGACTCGTTATAATTGTGGGGAGAGGAAAGGGTAAACAAAAAGAGGGGGGGTACTCGAAATAAATCTGTTTTTGGCTGAATAATAGAAAATCTCAAACCAACGTTGCTTTATTTGAACTTTCCGTACTTTTTAATGAAATTGTTTATCTTCACTTTTGAAACAACCATTTTAGCTGACATAAATCGCTGTATATATATATAGCCATTAGTAAACAGGAATGTTTTGTCATCTGTATAATGCATAGAAAACATAAGTTTAAAATGTCATGACATATTTAAGAAAAAGAGGCGAGATTACAAAAATAGAGTTCGACAAGAAATACTATAAGTCGGAAAATTTAAGACAGACAACAGACGAACATGTATTAGCAATCTTCCAAAGGGAAATAGTTTATACTGTAGATGTACTCAAATTTGCAAAAGAGTAAAAAAGTTTCTGTTAAATCGACATATAAAATTTTCGGTGTTACCAAATGTGCTATAAATATTTGTAATACTTTCCGCTGTAGCTTAGTTAGTAATGACACATTGTTTTCTTTAGTGGTCGAAAAAGTATACTGACATTAAACTTAAATATTTAACTTTATAATTTCTGTAACCGGCAAATGTACACTTTTAATTCAGGGGGTTTGGATAATTGTTGGCGCCTGTTATAAAGTTTAAACCCGCTGCATTTGATTGCAGCTGTTCCAAGTCAGGAACTTGTTGCTCATTGGTTGTCGTTTGTTCATATGGTTCATAAGTGTTTCTCGTTTCTTGTTTTTACATAGATTAGACCGTCGGTTTTCCTGTTTTACTGGTTTTACACTAGTCATTTTGGGACCCTTTATAGCTTGTTGTTCTAAATAGTGTTGTCAAATCGTTCACTTTTGCCTAACCTGTTATTCGGATACTCGTTCGACCGATTAACCGGTTAACCGGTAGTTTACGTTGGTGTATAATACCCTAAACATAGATATAAGAAGATGTGGTATGAGTGTCAATGTAAAAACCTTTCATCCAAGTCATACATTTACGTTTTTATGATACGATGAATTGAAGTTTGTCCTTAGGTATTATAAGGCTTGTCTGTAAATATTCCTGGCGAAGTTTGACTTTTAATTTTTCAATTCAATTCAATATTTTATTGGAAAGAGCACAATAGAGGCGTGATCCAAATACAGACAATTATAATATTAAAACAACACATAAATGAAATAAAGATTCATGTAACAAGTCATGAGCCAATTCTATGTATACAAATACATTATAAACTGATATTGATGCCATAAACTTATATTTCAGTATTATTCTAGATTTTCATATATTTACTTAAAACACACAATGTAAGATTTATATATATATATATACATATATATATATAAATCTTATATTGTGTGTTTTAAGTAAATATAAGTAGTTTGTGCATATGCATATATATATATATATACATATATATATATGCATATGCACAAACTACTGTAAAAGTTTATTATCTGATGAAACGGTATAGTGTTCTCTCAAATCAAGAGCTTCTTCAATATACATACAAACAGATTTTAATTCCTTTTCAGACATAGGATTTAACATTAATAATCAAATACACCATATAAACTACGGCGTCTCTACTAACTTCAGATTAAAAAATAAATACACACCCTTCTTGATCTCGCAGAATTTAATATGTCTGAAACCGATGATTCTTTCATTTTTTCTTGTTGTCTCCGAAAATAATGTGGAGTGTTTCAATTTGATTCTCTAACTATCAAGATTACATTGATTACATTCACATTGGTTGGCATTGTACAATTTTTGAGTAAGCATTTTGTTTAAAGTTTGACAAAGCCTTGCACGACGGAGATTGCACATTCAGATGTAGGTCTACTCACTATAATAAAAAGAAAAAACGAATTAATTAAGTAAATCGAAAAATGTAATCGTATTACTGATTAAAAGTTACTGTTAAAAAAACATGTATACTACTTAAGACATACTAATTATGTTTACTTAAGAACTTGCTCCGAGCGGAGAGACAAGTTCTAATTAATTTTATATTTTTAGATTAACAATAGCAATCAATATACTGGACACTTCATCTGTCAAATTAATTAAAACGACGACAATTTTAAAACAAAACATAACTATTTAATGATTTCAATACAAATTTATATCAAATCTATCAAAATTGAAAAAAGTCCGGTTAACCGGTTAGCGTTTTTGGTATTCGGTATTCGATCGTTCAAACGGTTAATCGGTTAACCGGTTAACCGGTTAACCGTTGACAACACTATGTTCTATGTTAGCCACGCCTCAGCGTTGAAGGCCGTACTTTGATCTATAATTGTTTACTTTTTACAAATTGTGAGTTGGATGGAGAGTTGCCTCATTGGCACTCATATCATATCTTCTTATAGATCAAGTTAAAAAGCCTTACAAACAGACAACAGCAATACACTAAAGTAAACACTTTATTCCATGGATGGACTTATTATTATATGAAGTCAGTAAAAGTTTCTGTTTCACATATTATCTTCGGTGTAAGTAAATTTGCCGATGAATGTCTCTTTATATGTAATGCTTTCTGTAGCTTAGTTGGTGATACAAAACATGTTTTCTTCTGTGGTCGAATAAGTACTGACACAAAACTTGTATATCTTACTTTATAATTTCTGTAACCGGCAACGTCCTGAGAATTGACACATACCAGAGTTTCAGATTATGAAAAAAAAATCAATAAATAAAGGTTTTTTCTCTCAGAAATGAACCAATGTGACACTACCTACCTTTTTGATACCTTAATATGAACAAGTTTATAATAAAATCTTATAGTTGCATTCGTCTGTAGAATATCTGTAGAATATCATTAACTGAGATGCTTCAGACATTTGTCTTTTTCTTTAACAGAAAATAGAAACTAGACACAATATTCCTTAACAAAGGCATTCGTATAATAAAGTTCTTGTTCTGTAAATTATCCAAAAATGAGATGTTTTATTTGACAGTTTTATACAGGTGAGATCCTAGTATAATCTTTATTGTATTCAAGTAATCTTCATTTTATTCATTCCCAATTAGTATGCACCACATGTAACAGTGGGCAGGGCGACATTTCAAAGGTCACAATACACCAATGCTACTCATATGATGATCACTTAATTAACTTTCAATTTAACAAACAAAATCACTTTTATTTCACTGTCAAATTAAGTTTTCATTTAAGCAAAACTTGTTGACCATGCAAACAGACTTTATTATTTTCGCGTTTTCAATTGCTGACTCTCAATTAAAACCACACATTGACCATTGTACGTTTTGTGTCCAGACGGCGTGCCTGAAATTCAAATATGACAATGCCGTATCTGTAATTAAATTTTAGGATACTTGAAAGATGGTCTCATTTATATCACCCTTTCTTAATTTTTCTTTAGATTCTATTTATTAAATCCGTCGCTTCTTTTGATCTGAACGTTCCTTGTTTGGAATTAAATTGACATGTAAGTTAGAGTTCAGTTGTTCAAGTGTTTTACAAAATGGTTGCTTAAATTATCTTTTTTTTTCGGACATCCCGTTGGGATTGGTCAATCTTTGGAAGCTATGTTATCGATCAGAAGTTGATTCATCACACATTGCATTAACGTTCAGTGGCATGCATGTGAAATAACCGGAATTCAGTTAAATATTATATACTGTTCTACAAACATGTCGAATCATGTTGATGTTGGATCGCTGTCTAATGAACATGCGTTTCTCTTTTTTTATACAGGGAATATGAGCCCCTGCTCTGCACTAGACTGGCAAGCTTCGTGGGTGGATCTTAACATGCTTGTTCACAATGAGAAGACCTGTAACACTACCAAAACATATTATTTTGACAATGAACCGACCAGTTTGTACGCTTAATCGAGCTTGACAGAGAGACAGCAAAATTACAATTTAGAAGTCTTTTGCATGAAGTCCTAAAGTTCAAAACCACGATCTCATACATTTAAGGCTAAAAAAACTACAAGGAGAGCCGCACCGAGACGACATCAAATTATTTTAAAACTTAAAAAACATTAGTATTCAAAAAAGAGGTATAAGGTATGCGGCCTTGAAAATGAAAACCACCTAACGTATACAGTCGCCCGGCTTACAAGTCCCCGGAGACAAGAAAAATGTTAAACAATTCAAATGTACGAAAAAACAAATACGACAGACATGAACCTATAAGTATTAACAACAATCGAACTCCATGCTCCCGACTTGGAGCAGGGTCGGACAGAATGTTGCGGGGTTAATTATGTATTTAAGCGCTCAACACGCCCTCAACCTAGTTAGGACAGTGACACAATAGCATACCACTAGAACACACTGTAAAAGTATGTTGCAATTGGCATGGCTCAACTCGACATAAAATAAAAGTAAATGTGCAGATAATATTTTGAAAATGGTTTCTTAATAGAGTTATATATGCATTCGTATTAAAAAAAAAGAAGTTATGGTATGATTGCCAATGAGACAACTCTTCACAAGAGACCAAAATAACACAGAAATTAACAACTAAAGGTCACCATACGGCCTTTAATAATGAGCAAAGTCCATACCGCATATGTTTATTTCTTTAACAAAGAGGTATTTCTGAATGCAAAGTATTACATACAAATGACATTGTGTGCGCATGATTCCTTTTTCGAACTCTCATTTCCACTCATTTAATACATGTTAGCGCTATAAAACCAGGTTTAATCCACCACTTTCTAAATTTGAAAATGACTGTACCAAGTCAGAAATATGACAGTTCTTGTCCATTCGTTTTTGATGCGTTTTGTAATTTGATTTTTCCATGTGATTATGGACTTTCCGAATTGATTTTCCTTTGAGTTCAGTAATTTTGTAATTTTACTTTTTAACATATATGGTCACAACACTAAGACAATATTGTACCCTTATTTCAAGTCAAATTACGGTTCTGTGTTTTGAACTTGATTTTAATCAAAACAAAGCAATACGAATCTAATTATAATAGATACTTCCGTTTCTAAATAATCACGAAAAGCAATAGCTTAAATATGTTTTTAATCAAAAGATCAATTTAAACGAGAAAAAATATTTTAAAATTAATGTTCCTTTGAGAATGTAAAAAATCGTTGAAACCTCTTCCAAATGCCTTTCTTTTTCTTTTGTTCTTTATATCTTTTATCTCTGGTTTTGCTAATGTCCAAATTCAAAGATGCCCATTGTGGAGTAGTTAGAAAGGCAGCCAATTCACCTTCTCTGTATAGTTCTGCGAGAAGGAATATAATATATTCTGTGTTGTCAAATTTCCAATCTTTCATTGACTTTTCTTCAATATTTAACTTATCTTTCAAATTCCGATTCATAACTCTGCAACATTTTTTAACTTTCTTTTTCTTCTTCTTTTTCGTCACTTCAATAGTTGAAATTTTCATTGCGGCTGTCACTTCATCTTGTTGTTGCATCGCCAAAAAAATAGTAATATATGATATCTGGAATTGTTTTTCGCCAACGCTTCGCCTCGTGTTGATTTGCACGGTTGACCCTTCAACTTCGTCTTCTTTCCTTGTGCTTATTCCAAACTTCCATTCTATTTTTTCGTTTAATTTATCTACAACGTTTTGACCATGTGTCTGTTCCACGGCCATTTTGAGACGTTACTAACATAAGTGATGCGACGTCATAGTGCATTGCCAGGAACTGAAACAACGCCATCATCGCATGCGAACAAATACATGTAATTGCATTGCCTGCTGATTTTGATGTGCATGTAAATACAACTGACATGTACAAATGTATATGTGGACACTGTTTAAATCTAGTATTTAGTAATAACTTATGATTATGTATGGTGTGCTAAACATATTTCACCGATTTATAATTAAAGAAGTAACAATTGCATTGATTGATTGACTGTGTAAGATTTGAAATATTCAAATTTTAAATATAAGTTTATTATTTATTAAATGTTTAACTAACATATTCATTTATTCTTGTAAGAATAAGAAACACAGTTTTTACTATTTATTTATGAAAGCGCTAATGTCAAGTTGTGCTCTTTTGAACAACACATTTTCCCGTTTCTGTTTTATGACGTTACGCCTTTGACGTGCGCTTCGTCGTCTAGACTTTATTTGATAACATACGGATGCACATTGTTTTATTAGGCAGATTAAAGTTGGTAAGAAACTTTTTATGTATACTATCTTTTTATTATATCAAAACTTATTTAAAGAGAGAAAACATTGTGTACTATTTATTAGAAATATGCGTAACTTTTAATTATTATTTTAAACGTAATTTAACTTACGAGAGAAATTATGATACATGAATGAAATGTTTTTATTGTTTGTTTAGTTTAATATGAATACTTAAACATGTACATCTTATTATAATTTATGTATTTTTACTTATGTGAAATTATTCTTTATTTGTAGAGAATCGATTGTTAGCGACCATATGATTTTATGAATAAAAGATAGATACATGGTGCAAATTAACTCGCATACTCATCTCTTCGCCTTAAGTTAACCCTTTCAGCGCCGAGACGTTGTTTTTTCACATGATTACGTTGCCATACATATTTCAATGACGTTACTAAAATGATACGTAACGTAACGTCAACACATTACCGTACAAGCACATGCACGCTATCCTCCGTAATCGATTAATTGGACATCTCATATATTCGGGGAAATTTCCCATATCTCCGGCCACCTTTGAATTAACTTGAGTTCACGTAGCGAATGCGTATTTCCAGTGATTTTTGTTTAATTTTCAGGCTAGAATTCGATTTTTTTTTTTTTTTATTCTTTTCTAGAATACTATTTGAAACACCCGACAATATGGAAATAAATGAAGATTTTTATAGCATGATGAATATCATTATCAATGAAGATATATTGATGAAACTATAGCTCAATTTCTGTATTTTGATATAAAGAGGGTGGTACATGTAAAGGGTTATTTTCGTGCAACATGTTTTGACATTTTTTTTCCACGTGCAGCCGTGAAAAAGGTTGTCGTTATTCATTGTAATTTGTGAAATCGGTAAAAAGATCAATGTGCAAGAAAGTTTTAATTGTTCGTTCATCGTTAAATGGCAATTTTATTTCGCCTTCTTTCGTGTAGTTAGGGGAACATGGTGTAACTCGCACCATAAGAACTATTCAAGCTGATGCATTTTCCCCTCACTTTGAGGATAAGCTTTTTAGGGACAATCTAAGCTAGCCAAGGTTTACGATCAAAGGAGGGAAATGGATCGTAACCCTTGGCTACCGAAGATGGTCAGGGACAGAACATTGCATTTTAGGAGACCACATACAGAACAGGTCTTCTGTTTACAGAGAGCGAACATGCTACTCTCCTAGTTCAAGACATCTAACTTCTATAAGTTAAGAACGAACGTGTCTTAGTATTTGTAAGTCTGTCTGTAGTAAAGCGGACGCCTTCAGCGAAGGCCGTTTAATTCATAATGGAGAAGTTAAAATACCTATATTTCTGAAAAAAAGTAAACTTTTATGCATAAGTACCTGTTTAAAACAAATAGAAAAACTGCAAATGATGAACATAGTTATATATGTAAATAGGATGTTGATTATACGTGTACGAGAAAGCAACCCAACGACGCAAATATAAGTTATCTAGACTCTTTGCATGTGGCCATATTATATGTAATGTTCTTAAACGTCCAGAGTATAACACAATCAAAGGAGTGATTTTTTGTATTGGGGGGTTTGGGGATGCTTTTTTTAGCTGATTTTTTTTTTAACTTTGTTGCGACAGAATGAAAATCAATTTTATGCAACACAAGACGCTTCACCGTGGTGAAAAATAGCATGTGTTAACAGATGTAAATGAATATTCAATCCGCTAAAAAATACTCCTCACCTATTTAGACTCCACCCCTCCCGACGATATCAGATGGTCAAAGATTTCACAAATATACAATAAAGACTAGCACAGAAAAACTCCAGAATACCGAATAAAATTTGAAAAAAATAGTAATCTCTAAGATAAAATAAAAGAATTAAGTTAAAAAAAAGTTTACTGAGATGTTAAAACATTTATAGAAAAGGAGCGACAACGAAACACGTTGTTTTTGGTATTTTAATCATGATATGTACGGAGAAAATTAGTATACAAAGGAGACCTGATTTGATCTAATCTTTTTTCGAACAAATTTTAAACATACATTTCGCAAAGGTGAATTAAATTATTAAAAAATACATTCCACTATCTCTTTCAGTTAGTATGAGTACTCTATTGGTATCAACAAAAGTGAAACCCTCTTCTTTCCGTCCCCAATTATTAAAAAAAAGGTAAAAATCAGCAAAAAGAGACTGCACCATAGGCTTTTGAGGAAAACATCCCCTATAAATACACAAAAGAAATGGAAAATACTGTAAGTTGAGGTCCTCAGAGTTGAGGCCTACGAATATAAATTAAGGAGACGAAATGTGATTGCCAATGAGACAACTAATGAAGTGAATTTTACCATCAATATATATAGATAAGCTAATCTAGGATAAAGCAACGAATTTCATTTCATGTTTTGGGAGGCGCTTGGGAGATAATTTTTTAATGTTTAATCTAACATTTTAGAAAATAGATGGTTTAGAAAGGAAGGGTGAAAGGAATTGTATACTAGTATATTGGAAATAACAAAAAAGTTTCCTGTATGTTGCTGTTAAAAAAATTTAGTTCGTTTTTGTTTTAAATTTAAAAAAAAAAGGATTTTCTCAATAACAAAAGTCATGACCTCTTCTGAAAGAGGATTGGTCGGTATCTTAGCAAAATAGAAAATAAAGTTATTCCATAGTATGCTGGATCATTTGCTCTCCCGACAAGGTAAAAAAGAGGACTTAAAGAATTTCTTCTGTGACTTCAAGTATGCAGATTCACGTGAATGGACAATAAAAAAGTTCAAGTAGAACTTAATGATATTCGATTTGACCATAAAATTTCAAACGACAAAAACAGCTGCATTGCTCTTGACAAAAATCGACATCGTCGTCTTTAATTTAAATTTAAACACATTTTAAAGAGGTTCAAAACACTAAATGTGACCAATGTCTAATTTATCATGAAAATCGCGAAAAAATTACAAGGATTTCAATCGTAAATCTAGTTACAATTGATGTGTACCATTTTTAATACAAAATGGACAGTCATAAAAACAACAAATATGAGACATTAGAAACCTGTGGAATATTGATGTTAAAGTAGATTTATTAATCTTTAAGGTATCTTTAATTAAACCAAAATTCGATTTAATGATTTTAATGGAATTTAAATTGATAGAAACTAAAAGTTCGCAGACAAAATATATCTTCATTGCTGTCGAGATGCATTTAGAAAAGTAACCGCTAACTTTCATAGCCAACAGAGGAGAGAACTTATTCAGTTCCGTACTGAAAGTATTGCGAAATAACATAAATTGAGAGTATCTAAAAAGCTGACCAAATAAAAGTCTTATTTCAACTTTTTGGTATCTCCGTGTCGTCCCAAAGACCAGTGAAATCTTTAACACTTTTTGTTAAAATTGGTCTTTTAAAGCATACCATACGGTATCTGTGGTTTTAATGACCAGATTTAAAACTACAGTTTTCGTAACATTTGGTATTTAGTTGTTAGTTTTTTATTGGCCATGTTCACAGTCATACCACACAACGGTGAACCTTATTTTAAGATTTGACATCTCTCTCTTAGATTATCACCGAAATCGTATAGTTTTAAGGTGCACGTTGTCATATCTATTATATTTTTTTCAAGGAGTTTTAGAAAAAATCTTATCATGTACAAAACACATTTGCACAGTTTGACGGTAAAGAACATATCTGAACGGATGGTTGCATTGAAAGAACTCGCACGTTTTATAGCAAAAGATGGAGGTGTATCCCAAAGATGACTATTGAATCAAAAATTCAATACAACGCTCTAAACAAAGTTAAAATAAAGTAACAAGTTCCTAAACAATTTGCTACATTATGAATGGTTAAATCTGATTTATATGAAATATATTTATATACTTTTATTTGAAATATTGCTGCACTGTAAAAGGACAAAGCGTTAGAACTCTTGTCTATCTTAATAACATTTATTAATTTAGAATTCGGGTTGATACTTTTTACTATCGAAGGAGAGACAACTCTGAAAAACTATTATTTCAAAACAAAAAGTGCACCAAATAAATGGAAGGTAGAATTACTTTTATAATATCAATAACTAAAGAGTATTTAAATAAAAAAAAAATATGCCAGTGTCGAGTTTTTTATTCAATTTACAATTTGAAGGAAATTTATTGGTTTCAAGCTAAATACGTCATTTTGTAAGAAAAAAAAAAAAGATATTGAATATGAAAAAGTATGACTTAAAAGTGTGACCATATAATATTTCAGACGAGACTCTCTTCATTTAGTATACAAATTAACTGACAGTATTATCCATTCCAGGAGTAAATAGATCCTGCCAAAATAACTATTATTTATTTGTCTTTCAAGAATGGATGCCGTTTTTTTCAGCATTATTTAACAAAATTGAGCATCGCCGATGTCTTGACGACATTCTTTTTAGGTGATTTTTTTTTAAGGTGAATGATATATTATATTATCTTCAGAAAATTCACGACCTCGTGGTCTCGTATAATGATAAAGTTTCTTGTAACAGAAAGGATTTACGCAGTTCTGTTTGTCCTTTTATTTCAATTACTAGTAGATGGAAGTTCGTACATATCAAGTTCATGAGATGATATATAAAAAGACACTTAGTGTTATAGTGCTGACATTAAAATATTCTCAAAGGATACACAAAAAGATTGTAACATGACAGAACAACTTAAAAGTATTCATCTTTATGAGCACGGATTTTTCAAACACGGATTTTTTTAAACTAACCGGCATTCAAACTATACATATACATGCGTTCAGGACATTCAGTAATGCCCTTCTCAATTGCATTATACGAAATCAAATCTTGGTCTATCAAAAGTTTCCACAGATAAAAAACCAGTGGTAACATCAAGGAAATTACGCAATAAGGCAAAGTTTTAGAGACATTTTTTTCAATATGCTTATATAATTATTTATAAATAAAACAGATGATAGAGGAGAACTTTCTTATTTAATCTATCATATATATGTGTGACAATTGGAAACTTGTTACCCTGATTTATATATTCGTTTAATGGTTTGATCGTCCGAAAACAACAGTGGACAACATGAGTTTTTTGTGTTACATTTCAAAAAAATATTATATTGTATTGGAAAAATATAAGGAGTGCTAAATTGCAAAAGTTGGTGCATTATACACTTTCGTTAATTTTGAAATTCCAAAAAGGTAATTGAACTAAAAAATACCGGTGAACGTTGGAACCAGGAAGTTGAACGATTATTTATACTGTCCCATATATGACCTTTTTGAAACGGCTACAACTTCTTCCACAGTTCGAAGTAACTTAAGTAATTTATGTTTTTTTTTAATATTTACTTAAATTTTAATAAAAGATATCTTTGCACTCAAACTATTAATTTGGTATCTTCAGATAACATTAATCGCTTTTTTTTTTATAAACGTCTACCTCGCGATTCAGTTTTTTTTACAAATATTTCCTTGTCAAAACTACTTTAGATATAGATTTGATTTGATTGACTGTGCATGCATTATGTTGTTGATCCATATGAATGTTTTCTTTTTGTGTACTTTTTTTGTCTTTTGCAGTGGAATGCGTTGTAAAAGTAGAAGCCGAACTGGGTAAATATATTTAATTAAACTAAAAAATATGATCATTACTTTGTCTTAGAAAATGTTGACGATACACATTACTCAGAAGTAAACTTGATACTTTGTATTGCAAATAAACACATTTTTCTAAATCTAGTTGTTTGCATGGTACGGGTTATATATATATATTTTGATTTATATGTATATTATTGTGATATCTATATATGTATATTATTGTGACTAAAAGTACTGACACCTACGTCATCAAAAATACACATCATAGTATTTACAAATAACATTATATGATTGTAATACAAATGGTACAAGAGACTTGCAAATATCTAAAAGTCTTGTAGATACATTAACGCAAAAGAGGTAGGGCCAATTTGTCCTGATTTTTTCACAGAAGGGCCAATTTCAAAAAGTGCCGACAGAATAAAATTTACTGTAAAAACAAAAAATTAAAATGTTGTTTGATCAATTATATCTCGATTTACATATATTATGATATGTTTGATAAATATTTAATTTAACTCTCAAAAAAGGATGAAAGTCCAATATGCGGAATTTAGGGTGTTTTTTCAAACCAAAAAAAAAAAATATGTTTTTTGTGACTGTGGCAATTTTTACTACTTTTTTCCTCAAATATGAAATTGGTCTAGTGTGTCCTTATTATATAAAAAACAAATTTTAATGAAAAAATTGTTACATCGCTAAATTGTACCGATATAGCTCCTTAATAAGAAATTAATGGCCAAGCATCGCCGTGGCTCAATCAGTAGGGCATAGAACTACACTTAAAAAAGATAGGGTTCGAATTTCGCTCAGACTTTTTGCATTTTTTGTGCTTTATATTAAATTTTAATGATTCTATCAGATTTTTTTTCGGCTGTTTTGCTTAATTCAAAGAGTCAGTCTGGTTCATTTTGAATATATAGTATAAATCATTTTATCAAAGAAAAAAAAATACTGTATCACTTATTGTGTGCATCCTATGACTGTCCATACTCTTGACTTACTTTCAATTCATGTGTTTACATTTATAACATATATGCAAGGAGCAACTGCCGTCAAACTGAAGTAGGTGCCTGTACATAACCAATAACACGAGAATTGATTTTATAGCAATAAATCCCAAATGTTGCGTGTGTAATATACACATAACATAAAATAAGGCCATTGTATACAAGTTTCGAAACAACACAAACAATTTTTCGAAACTAAGGCTCCATGTTGAAGGCCGTACATTGACCTATAATGGTTTACTTTTATAAATTGTTACTTGGATGGAGAGTTGTCTCATTGGCACTCATACCACATGTTCCTATATCTACATAAAACTACATTGTAATACTCAGAAACCAGAAAGACAGTTTTTTAAGAACAGCATGCTGTGTGTTTGTTTTTCTATATTGTGTAGAGATAAAGAGTGAATGTTGAGATCTGACAAAACATGTTTAACCCCGCCACATTTTGCGTCTGTCCCAAGCCAAGAGTCTCTGGCCTTTGTTAGACTTGTATGATTTTAAAATTTTAATTCAGTTATATATTTCTGAGTTTTGAATTACCATGGAATATTTCAATATAATACTTTCATGGTATGACGTCCATTATCACTGAACAAGTACACGTTTTTGTTTAGGGGCCAGCTGAGGCACATCTCCGGTGCGCGATTTTCTTGCTGTGTGGAAGGCCCATTGGTGTCCTCCGGCTGTTATCTGCTCTTTGGTCGAGTTGTTGTCTCTTTTACACATTCCCCATTTCAATTCGCAATTTTATTAATGCTACCACGATTAACTAATATAGTATTTTTTCAGTTATTGCAGTTTGAATCTTAGATAATGTGTTTGTTAGTATAATGCTTTCGCGACTGGCAAAGATTATATTGCAAACTAGCTATAATTTATATTTTCAGTTCAGTAGAATATACTTGTTGTTTCGGATACGAACTCAGGGACGGTCGCTGTGTTGGTAAGATCATATATATGGCATAATAATTACAATATGAGTCTTCGTTCAAATCCAAGAAGGATGTGTTTGTGTATGTTGTGTGTGTGTCAGTGGCGTAGCCAGGGTTGAAATGATGTGGATGTCAAACTGTTGGCGAGCATAGCGAGGCGAATTTTTTTTTAGAGATCTTTTTATGCAAAAAATTATATGTTTTTTTCTGACATTTCCTATTTGCACGTGTACTCCCCCAGAATCCATCACTTGTTAGATTTTTTATGTAATTTCAAAATACCCACCCATTCATATATTTCCAACATAATTTTATTGTTTTCTCAAAACTATTATCATTCAATTCATAAACATGATAAATATTTGATGTAAAAGTTTCCACCAAATCTTATATTTGACATCTCAAAAACGGACCCATTACAGCGGCACTTCTGTATATGCTGGAACTTCGGAATATAGGAACCGAAGTGATTATTCATCCACTTAACGCGTTGCAGGGGACATGGAAATATAGGGCTCCGTCCCTCCGTCTGTTCGGTCTTGTTGGCACTCTCATGTGTATAATACTTTCCAGATTTTTATTAAAAAAACTTAAATCATCAGCAATGTCTTTGACACTATCAAAAATAAGTCCTGATCAAATATTTTTAACCGGTTATGCCCCTTTGAAATAAAAATTATAATGGATATCCCATTGCATTTGCTCTGAAGCTTTTATTTCTCTTTAGATATTATTTTTAGTTATTTTCTTGCTTCTTGGATAGATAAAAAAAATTGCAATATGGGGGGCGTTGGCTCTTCTTTTATTGAAAAAATATTATTTGTATCTAGATGGAAAGGGGTAAATATAAGCCCATTAATTAACATACTCTATTTTTTTTTCAATTCATGTTTTTATCACTTCTTCTTTCAAGTCAGAGGAGACGATACCAGGATATAAATGGTGGTTTAGTTGTTAGTAACGTTGCTACGTCAGATGTAGAAGCCATCTCTCCGCTTGGCCCCATTTCAGATGAGACATCTCCGCGGGTTTGCCTGTCATCATCCTCTGTCTGGGCTTGCCGTAGCTGACGACATAAGCTTTTCACGAAGAAAGTCAGAAAGTCAGAACACTTTTCTGCGATTGATACTTCTTGTTTACATAAACTTATTGATCATACATAAAAGACCGTGCATACTGCTTTAGAAATGATTGGACGTTATGCTCATATATCCATCCTTGCTACATTTGGATACATACGAGTTGAACTCCTACGAATACATTTTTTAATTTAATTTTTTTTTTTTTTTTTTTATTAAAATGATGTGGATGCTTGAGCATCTGAGCATACATGCAAGCTACGCCACTGTGTGTGTTTGTGTGTATTTAAGTACAGACAAGTAATAAATATCTAATTTTTTTTTATATAGGTAATTCAGTACTAGTATCTACAAAACTCGAAAACACAAAATAAAAAACACAATTTCTTTTTCCTATTGTATCAATCTTTATCTATATTTATTTATCATTAAGTTAACAAGAAATCTTTTGTTCGAACTATTGACTCGTGGACTCAATATCAGTTATGTCAAAAGTAAAGCAGAGAATATATGTTCTAAACAAACGAAAACTAAATACACCAAAGAAAGGCATAGCATTAGACCAAAGTTGAATTTCATGTTAGAAAATGATTCCAAATAAATGTATTATAATGAGCGGATGCTTATATCTGATTTTTCTACATTAATTACTTGGAGTTCGGTAATTTTTTTTTATATGCCCAATCTAGGGAAATTATGTTTTTCGGTCTGTGCGTCTGTTCGTTCGTTCGTTCGTTCTTTCGTCTGTTCCTCCGTCTGTCCCACTTCAAGTCAAGGAAGTTTTTAATGAAGTTGAAGTTCAATCAATTTGAAACTAGTACACATGTTCCGTATGATATGATCTTTCTAATTTTAATGCCATATTAAACATATAAACATAGAAAATGATAGTGCGAGTGGAGCATCCGTGTATTCTATGGAGACTTTCTTGATGCTAATGTATTTGTTTTTTTTTAAATTATAGAATGTGAAATTGGTTTCTCTACTCACTACGATAAAAATTGTGAACGATGCCCAGAACCTTTTTATGGATACAGGTGTGAACAAAAATGTGCATGCAGAACTAATGAAAGGTTTGCAGATATTATTTGTATCTCAGCTGAATAAATTTGACAGTCTGGATATCGTTTGTCAAAGTACTTCCTGACTTGGGAAAGACGCAAACATGTGGCGGGGTTAAACATGTTTTGTGAGATCTCAGCCCTCCCCGTATACCTCTAGCCAGTGTAAAAAAAACCACACAGCAATACGCACAGTTAAACTCTGTTTATTTTAAAAGAAAGTAAAATGACAATAATATACAAATTAACAAAGGACTACACTAGCAGTTACTGGCATGCCAGCTCCAGACCTTAATTAAATAGATTGAAATATTATGTTTCATCATATGAATATCAAGCACAATCCCTCCCGTTAGGAGTTTAGACTTGCATGCTAGCTGAACCGTGAAGTCATTATAAAGTAAGATAAAATTGAGAATGAAAATGGGGAAGGTGTCAAAGACACAACAACCCGACAAAAGAACAGAAAACAGCCGAACGTCACCAATGGGTCTTTACCACAGACAGAAAATCCCACACCCGGAGGCGTGATTGAGCTGGCCCCTAAACAAAAATGTGTACTAAATCAGTGATAATGGACGTCATACTAGCTAAAACTCCGAAATATATAAATGAAGTAAAATAAAAAATTGTACAAGACTACATAGACCAGAGGCCTCTGAATTGAGTCAGGCGCAAAGAAAGAGGCGGGTTAAACATGTTTTGTGAGACATCAACCATCCCCCTATACTTCTAGCCAATTAAAAAAAAAACCAACACACAGTATTACGCACAGTATAACTTACTTTAAAGAAACAGACGAGTCCGATGTCAGAAAAGGTAACAAAAGAAAATAAGTAAAACGACAATACTGCTATACAAATTAACAAAGGACTAAAAGCAGTTACCGAGATGTCAGTTCCAGACCTCAATTATACAGATTGACAAATTATGTCTTCATATATGAATATCAGGTACAATCCCTCCCATTAGGGCCACCATGAAATATAATAAGATATATGAGAAGAACATAACCCGTATCATGCCAACATAAGATTTTTGAATAAATGTGTTTTTTTCGATGCAAAGACCTTATAAGTGAATCAATAATAAAGCCAAAAAAAACCACCTTCCTTTAATAGAAGACAAGTCCGACAGATAACCAATATATCTGTCTGTAGGACTACAATACTCCGAAAGGTGCGTAGTATACCTTACCTAATAATGATTTCACAGTTTATGTTACAAGCAAGCTTGTCAAATATTTTATCTTTACCTACACACTAATCGCCTTTTTCCAATGATTATGTCAGTCTTTTATTTTGAACTATTTAAGTATCTTGGGTCTATTTTAAGGTCGACATGGACAGCAATTACCATAAAACCATTAATGGCAACAAGTCTGCTATATGTGGTAAGCACCTTAAATGAAATTTGTATGTGCAGTCGTCAGGGGAGTTATCTTTTAATGCCCAGCATACGATACATTGTGTAGGGGATGGTTATTATTTGCGGTCTGCGTGTTTGTCGGTCTGGTTGTCTTTTTAGTGCGTATTTTATGATATAGTGTGATATAGTACTATGATTTCATGAGATTGGTTTTCTATTATTAATAACATACCAAAAATCAGCACATATGACATCTAATAGTAAACGTACAGTCATCAACTGAGAACTAGTATCTTCAATACTAGTACAAAATTTTATTATAATCACCTCTGTGCAGAAATATTTTTTATGAAATGAAAACATGTCATAGTCCGATATTTGCAGATGCCAACATGAAGAAGGATGTGTCCAGGTATTTCTTAGCACAGAAGCTACCACAACAGATGATCATGCTGAAGGTATACAGTTAATGACAGAATGCAAAAGGGGCTCAATTGTTGTGATATGCCTATGGTGGCAAATATTGCATGGATTTTCAGGACAAGGGTAAATGAACAGTTTACGACGAAAGAGATGATTTCAGCTTCCCAATTGTGATTCGAACTTTCCATTTTTATTTATCAACATGCCAGCAGCGCCTGCATACGGAGTATATATCTCCCAACTGATAAGATATTACCAGGCTTGTATGTCCTTTCATGATTTCCTTGATAGAAGTTGCCGCTCACAATGATGCTATTAAACCAAGAGTTCCAAATGGTGAAGTTGAAATCATCCCTTCGTAAATTTTACGGACACCATCAAGAGTTGGTTGACCGTAATGGAATAACCGTTTCACAGATTATACGGGATATGTTCCTTATGACGTAATTACAATCCCCTTCCGTTTTCGTCACGAATATGACCTACCGAATTAGACTATTTACCGGGTTTGTAATATTATGAGCAACACGACGGGTGCCACATGTGGAGCAGGATCTGCTTACTTGTCCGTAGCTCCTGAGATCACCCCGAGTTTTTGGTGGGGTTCGTGTTGCTTAGTCTTTAGTTTTTTATGTTGTGTGTTGTGTTCTATTGTTTGTCTTTTTCTTTTTAAGCCATGGCTTTGTCGGTTTCTTGTCGATCTATGAGTTTTACTGTTCCTCTGATATTTTTCGCCCATCTTTTATGATCTGAAGGGAATGGCTTCCAAAGATGAAACTTTATTGGAAAGAATACACATTTTTTGGCATCTATGGATCCTACCGAGAATTGTAAATTCTTTTTCCTAAATACAGAGACTGGGCCGTCACCTTTCACATGGCATCGGATTTTACATTCAAACTCCGTCTGGATTCGGATGGGTATCTATAGCTCCTCTGTTTTGTGCATAAAAAGAATAAGTGAGGGGTTACTTCTGTCCGACTGTTCTATACTTAATCAAGTACCTCCTATATTTCAAAATGTGCTGAATGTAAATATGATGGGAAGTTTTATAATTTAACTAGTATTCCACTGACTTCAAATGAAATTCTTAACAACCCAAAAATATGATTTCTTCTGGAAATCTGGTATCTGTATTTATCCTTATATATAAGGAATAAACCAAATGCTTCACAAACAAAAGAAGGAACCTCATGTGCAAGCACATTCATTTTACCATCTAATTTTTAAATACCGGCTCCTGACAGTAAGTTAAATGCTTTTTGAAAGAAAAAAAAAATTTTGTAACCATATCGTAAAAATGCTATGAAAAAAACCTGCTTTTGTTTTAGTTTTACAGTGTAAATATATTCCTCAACTAAAATAATATGAATATATCTTTTTTAATATTCTCATGAAAAATAATTAATTTATGATACTCTGTAAAGTATTTATTTGCATATTTTGATAGGCACTGATGTTATGCCAATATCACTACTTCAAATCGTAAACATCAGCATTGTTTCGATATTATTTCTGCTACTAGTATGTGTCTCACTTGCGTATGTTTGTTGGAAATATGAAATATCTTGCAAGAAAAGAGAAAGGAGAACTGTTCATTCAACACACCACAATGTATCTGGAAACCATGCACACCAAGGAGAGGCTCACGAGTACGTTGAAGTAGATGATGGAAGTTTGAATCGGGAATCCTCAATATATTATATTCATCGCACGAGAAACAGTGGACGTTCGACTAGGGGTAGCGGCATTTGTGGAATAGACAGTGACGGATATCTGAATCCATATCATGCGCTTAAATCCAATGAAATCGAGATGGAGTATGCATAATATACTGAACAATCATGCACATGAACCAGTTTCATACATACACAGGAGAACACAGTTCAAACTTCGTTGCCTTATACATTTTTTTTTTACCTTCAGTTTTCTATAATTAAGTCTGTTATCTGTTATTTTTGATAACCGACTCATGCTATCGATTTATTTTGCTTATGCTTCAACTTTTGTTTTTAACATTGTATGTGATTGCGCCTATCTGTACTATTACTACTTTGATCTATGAAGGATAATTGTAAGTACAGTATATGTTATTGTTTGCAGAACGGCGCGATTTCTTGTCAGCATGTTGAAGATAATTCATGAATGCAACGTATTTAAAATATTCGAGTTGTATACATAGTAAACAAGGTTTTTTATTTATATAAATGGACAAATCGTGCATTGACAAAGGTGATGATGTATGTTGCTAATGTTGAAATATTGGTCGGCATCTAAATGATCTGTTATTAGTACATTACGAATCGACCTGATATTAATAGCAGTATTGTCAAAACGTATAATCACAAAAATTCTGAACTCCGAGAAAATTTAAAACAGCAAGTCTGTAATCAAATGGCAAAAACAAATAATAAAACACATCAAACGAATGGACAACAACTGTCATATTCTTGACTTGGTACAGGCATTTTCAAATGTAGAAAATGGTGTATTGAACCTGGTTTTATAGCGCTACTTGTATGATAGTCGCATCAAATTCCATTATATTTAAAACGATGTGTGAACAAAACAGACATAATAGGTAAATTCACAATTGTTTGTATAAAACATGACTTGAGGAAATTGACTTATTCCTGTAAGAAAAGTAATAGAATACTAAGTACTAACAATAATATTTGAACGAAATAAAACAGTTCTATATTCCCACGATTCCTGTATAGGTCCTACGTTTACAAGGAAGAATATAAACTCGGTACAAACATATCAATATAAGGTTAACTTTTGTTTAATTATAATGTGTTGGTTCTTTTTGTGAAATAATGAGAAATGACCTTTAGTAATTGTACTTTATCAAGGAAAATCAAATTCAATAACCTATTTAGTATATATTTATATTGTACAGTCAATTTAACAATTACATGAATACTAACTTTAAACATTGGACTTTGTAAAGATCATATAAGGCTCAATAATTATTTTTGAATAAAACAATAACGTATACGTCACAATGTATATTTTTCATTCATATGTAAATATATATTGCGTCTTTAAGTTACCAAAAAATGTTATATTAAATTTTAAAATGTGCTTTAGCAAACCTTTGTTCTTTTCTCAGTGGGCTTCGAACCCTTGATTCTGTGACATCGTTGCACTGTCTGCACCATGTCGAGCGCCCTATACCTATATTTTTATATATAAATTAACCATTCTTCAAAATGTTCATATTGGTCTTTTTTTTAATATTTCTATATGCAAAAACTGTTTTATGATACAAAAGCAAACTATTTGATACAAAGTAACTGTAAATATGTATAAATTTGTTAAATAACGAACCATTTCTATGTTATTATATGGATAACAGCAAAATTATGTTTTGTCTTGTTGTATTATCATTTTCGTAAACTGGTGTTAATTGTAGATTTATTATATATCTGGTTGTGAAATTTACATTCAACACAATCAATTACTGATGGTCATACTTACCTCATGTTGTACTCAATTCCTGAACTATTTTATCTCAATGTTTGGTTTACAAGGGTATATAACAGACCATTAAAATTAAATGATATATGCAAAAATGTTTAAATCTGTAGGAGCAGATGAATAGATAAAGTAAAAAAAGGACAATAATAAATAAATGAAAAATTCCGCATAAAAGTATGCGAACAATAACTATTAAAGCAATCTTAATGTACTGATTCTTTTGGTATGAAAGCACGCCGTATGGGCTCCAACAACGGTGAGTGTACTACAGTAAATTATATATATAGAAGGACATGTTCTGAGGTTTAGCATTCCACTTTGCATACTTGTATTCACATTGTTTATGGAAAATAAGTTTGACAAAATGTATGCAGGTTTCGGTTAATTATTTTCCAATTCGTATTTTGTTGAGTCTTTAAGAAGTGAACTGAGATTCATGGTATTTATAAAATAAAACTGTTATCAAAAAGTAAAATAGCAAGTTTACCGACCTCTGAGGATAATTCTAAACAGAAAGTCGTAATTAAATTGCAATGGCAATGGATTACAGTCATATTCCCTATTTGGTACAGTTATATAGTAAGTCCCCATTAGAATAGGATTGCGTACGGTATAATTTATTTGCAATTCAAATATAATCAAGATTAAATCAATGTTTTGCAGAAGCAATTCGTGTTCTTTATCGACCGTAACATTACAATAACATTAAGCTGCCGAATGATAATTATATTCATTATACTTTTTGATTGGCTAATACTTGGGTGTTAATTTACTCTACCACATGGCTGAGCGGGTGACAATTTTTTTGAATGTTACTTTCTCCTCCAGATCAATCATAAATCCACAGTTCAGAGGACAATGAATTGAATTTACATCAAGTAATTAAAGACAATTCTTTAGATGTAATTTTTTGCTCAGATTTTATTATTTAATTGTCAAAATAATTTCGCTTCACTTCTGTTGATTTATTTCTAATACCCATAACGTTGTAACATTTTTGTTATGTGCTTGACGTCATAGAAAATACTTTTAAATACAAGTCACCTGTTAAAGACAATAATGATAGGACATTCAGTATTATAAATTAAATAGCACATAGCTGAGAGGTGATAGAGCAGATTTGTACCCCTCTTAATAGCATTGTCAACCTTGGCTTCGCCGCGGTTGACAATGTTTTCTCGGGGTAACACTATGCTCTATCACCCTTTCAGCTTTGTGCTATTTATATAATATCAGCAGAATTTCGGTTTGATAGAAGTCAATAGTAGGATTATATGCAGAGAAAAAAAAAACGTTGACGTAAATGAAAGGATACAAATCTTCCACTGTAATGATCAAATTCATAATTTTTAAAGATTTATTTCAACTAATAATATCATGTCAAAAAAAGCTATTTTACATATTATTGATCAATTGTTGACGAAGAATCCTTAGGTGGCAGAAACCAGTTATTTTACAATAAATCTTTAGAATTTCATTGATTTATGATTTTATTTTCTTGAAAATTCATTCAAGTTTATATACAAATAAAATGTATGGTTTCAAGGAACTAAGATGTGTGCGTGCTTATGTAAATATATAGAAAACCTTTAAATTTGAGTGTCTGTTCAGCATGGAGATTTCAAAATTTATAAATGCATTGCAAATAAGGCAAAAAATGTGATGCTCTGTTACCAATCTAATTCTCACCTGCAGAATCCTGCTAAAAGCCGACAAGAATTTAAGGCAAAATTCAAGAGATAAAGGATATTTAGTGAATAAGAGCCTTGTCCGAACCTTTCCTTACCATCAAAATCTCAAGATATTTTTGTTTACAAAAAAAATGAATATTTTCCCCACTTTGATTGGATGCCGTCAAGTGAGGAGACCACAATTTTGACATCTGATTGGACCCATGTGTGAAGGAAATTCCCAACCTGTGTATGCAACTACTTACTTGTGTAGTACACTAGCCTAGAATTTACATTCATTTATTTTTTAAGTCCACATGCTACAATTATATACCTCAATGCTTAACTATAACACAATTTCTGAGTGGCATACATGTTCTGGTACACCAAAACTGGTACCTGCCACCTTAATAGTTGTAAAAGAACCGGACATATTTGTAAATAATCTTTATTCTATAGAGATCTAAACGAAATTCATAAATTATATCATATAATATGTTAAGTTAATACACAGAGAGAACCTGATGGTGTTCACTGATATGTCTAAGTGCAGTTGATTTTGAAACGTTTTTTTCATCGAATTTGTTTCTTAACTAGAAATAGTGCATTGTTTTATAGATGTTGTATCTATATATTTTCAAAATCTTGCAGACGATAACCAACAAGATTCATTTGTATTTCAAGAAAGAACTCACTGACTTTTGTCAGTATTTTCTAGAATCACCGCATATATCTTGATGACTTTCCCTCCAATTAATTTAAAAAGTTATCATCATTTGTCTTTAAAATAGAAAAGAAGTATAACCATTTACCAGACTCCATGGTAAACTCAAAAAGAAGTATAACCAAAATACCAGACTCCATGGTAAACTCAAAAAGAAGTATAACCAAAATACCAGACTCCATGGTAAACTCAAAAAGAGAGTCCATAAAAACTGACAACATCAAACTTTATACTTTAATAATTTAATTTAAGATGTAACGCGTCTTCTGATTGGCTGACGTTATTTTGTTATGAGACCATAGACATAATTTAGTCATGTGACCGTGACGTCATCAACGTTTTTTCATGGTTTTCTACGGTTTAAAATGAAATTTAGAATTAAATTATATGAAATGACTGTAATATTTTTTCTGTCTATTCGAAATAACATAAAAAATGTGGTGCACACTGTTAAATAACCCGCTACGCGCGTTATTCAGTGTGCACCAAATTTTTTATGTTATTTCTTCATAGACAGAAAAAATATTACAGTCATTCCTTAATCAATCAATGGCACGAATAGAAAGCAACTATTATATTCCTGACTCCTGTATTTCTGGTTTGCCTTGTCCCTTGGTTGTATACGATTTTTTACTATAATGATTTTTTTTTTTATTATATCCCTCTAGTACTCCATAAATTTCTTTTTACATAATCTGAATCATATATCAGCTACTTTACTGCAACTACCTGTACTATTGTAGCAAATAATCTTTCTTGATATTTTGGAAACCTGTAAAAAGAAAACTGCAATAGACTTTTAAGAAATATCTACATCATTTTCCGCTATATTTGTATAAAATGACTGTACTGATACAGTTAAATAAAATTTATTATGAAAACCATTATTTCAGGTAAGCCATTGGTCAGACATGAATTGACTGGTCATCCATTTGTATAAAAACTGCCATAGATTGGGCAACTAGAAAATCCGCCATTGTTTAGAAAACTAGAAAATATGCCATAGATTTGGCTGTTAAAAAATACGCAATAGTTTAGGATGACAAGACGTCAAATTTGTACGTATTTGGATGTAAAATTATCCGCCTTAGATGTAGGGTGGCATGACGTCATATAAACCCTAGATTAGTTTATTTTTAAATCTGTCTTTTATTTTTAAGGGCAAGACGTCATCGTTACCATATATGTGGAATAGACATAGATCTGTAACTGTTATGTGCGTTATAATAACATTAACGGTACCAATTTTTCTGCACCAGATGCGCATTTCAACAAAACATGTCTCTTCAGTGATGCTCGTATGCAAAATACTTCAAATCCAAAGTTTATATAAAAGATGAAGAGCTATAATTCAAAAGGTCCCAAAAGTATAACCAAATCCGTGAAAGGAATCAGAGCTTTGCATGAGGGAGATACATTCCTTAATTTATAATAATTTCTAACAATTTGTTACAGCAAATTTAATAACACAAACAATTTGTAACAGCAAATTTTAATAACACAAACAATCCGTATTTTCATGCCAGTACCGAAGTACTGGCTACTGGGCTGGTGATACCTCGGGGACTAACAGTCCACCAGCAGAGTCATCGACCCAGTGGTAGTAATAACATTTACGGTACCAATTTTTTCTGCATCAAATGCGCATTTCGACAAAACATGTCTCTTCAGTGATACTCGTGGCCAAAATATTTGAAATCCAAAGTTTATATAAAAGATGAAGAGCTATAATTCAAAAAGTCCAAAAAGTATAGCCAAATCCGTGAAATGAATTAGAGCTTTGCATGAGGGAGATACATTCCTTAATTTATAATAATTTCTAACAATTTATAACAGCAAATTTTAATAACACAAACAATTTGTAACAGCAAATTTTAATAACACAAACAATCCGTATTTTCATGCCAGTACCGAAGTACTGGCTACTGGGCTGGTGATACCCTCGGTGACCAACAGTCCACCAGCAGAGGTATCGACCCAGTGCTAGTAATAACATTAACGGTACCAATTATTCTGCATCAGATGCGCATTTCGACAAAACATGCCTCTTCAGTGATGCTCGTGGCCGAAATATTTGAAATACAAAGTTTATATAAAGGATGAAGAGCTATAATCCAAAAGGTCCAAAAATATAGCCAAATCCATGAAAAGAATTAGAGCTTTGCATGAGGGAGATACATTCCTTAATTTCTAATAATTTCTAACAATTTGTAACAGCAAATTTTAATAACACAAACAATCCGTATTTTCATGCCAGTACCGAAGTACTGGCCACTGGGCTGGTGATACCCTCGGGGACTACAGTCCACCAGCAGTGGTAAATGTCTACTAAAATGTTATACAAATATGTTATATTACTTATACTTACAAAATGTGAACGCTTTATATTACTGTTTTCATTTTGTGCACTAATATTGTTTATGGTGGACAAAAGGGGATTTGTGATATAACAGAATACATATTAAGGGATAAATCAATTAATGCTATCCTTCAATATCAATATTCCTTAACGTGTATGGTACATTTCCTTCTTCAAACTAATTCATGTTATTGCTTGTACGTGTTTTGTGCTTATGTCCTATGTTTTGTTAATAACAAATGAGTACAATTCAAACTGCGCAATGTTTTGTATCTAAGAAAGTATAAATCTATAAGTATTATCTAAAACATACCTTATTTTATTGACAACCTTGTGAACAACTTGTTATAGTTTTGGAATAATAACACTCAGTCTTGATTAAAAGAGGGACGAGAGATACCAAAGGGACAGTCAAACTCATAAATCGAAAATAAACTGACAACGCCATGGATAAAAATGAAAAAGACAAACAGATAAACAATAGTACACATGACACAACAAAGAAAACGAAATAATAAACATCAATTAACTTAGAAAGTAACATTTTAGAGTATATCCATTTTATTCTTCGTAAAAAGATATTTTTTGACTATTTGCATCGAAAACAAATAAAATATCTTTTCGAATAGATTGATTGTTATGGCCAATATATATTTAATTGACTGACCCTCTGGTATCTTTCGTCCCTCTATTACTGATTTGTTGAACATTGAACGTTGAATGTATTAAACATGTGTAGATAGTTTGTTTTAAAGTTGTCTGAACATATGATTCATTGCTCTCAAATTTCAATTCAACATATTTTATGTGATTTATACTTTCAACTACGTGGGTTTTTGTAAATACTTCCCTATAGTCTAAACTGCTATATATATATTTACATATACATTTAACCAACTTCATTGACATTATGTGGATGTTTTTTATTATTGATTTCTTTCTGTGTATGAGTTATACATGCTTAATTGCTTCTTATGAAGACGATGGGCTTTGCCGTTCGATTACAATATATGGGTAAATATAATATATAAACTATTCATAGATATTTTTATCAGCGAATATTCAGTTTTCTTATGTATAATCCAATTCTGAATTAATTTGTAATCAACCAAGAATAATGATATTTTCTAGATAAAGAATGATTTAAGTTGGCATTCCATACGAGTCTTTCTGAAATTCAAAACATAAATTAGTTCCAGTCAACGAACAACGGCAATGCCAAAACGCTGAAAGTAATGCAGACACAGATAAAAAGACAAACCATTACAAATAAATTGAAAAAAATAGAAAAATGACACAGAAAAATGGTTTCGGATAAACATACGAGATATGACAGAATTGTAGGATCAACTACTCAGTTAAACACAAGACGGAGAGTTATATTTCAAGAGAATAAATATAAATAGTTTGTAAACTAAAAAAACAGTTAAAGGTATCAGCGGTTCTAATAATATAAAAGGTACGTAAAACGAAAGGAGGAAGAGGAAGATGTGCAAAAACGAAATCAACCGTTGCTACAGAGATGCAATGAAAAAGAAGATGTGGTATTAAAGCTAATAAGACAACTCACAACAAGAGATCAAATGAAATATAAATTAACAACTAAAGTTCACCGTACGGTCTTCAACAAATAGCAGAACCCATAACGCAGAATCAGACATGAATGGTCCCGAAATCAAAAATGAAAAACATTCAAACGAGAAAACTTACAGCCTAATTAATGTTCAAAATGATAAACGAAAAAAAAATATGTAACACAGCAACACACGAAAACCACTTACTTGGGTCAGACACTTACATACAGAATGTGGTGGGATTAAGGATGTTAGTGGGAGCCCAACCTTCCTCTAACCGTGGAAATGTTGTAACAGTACTGCATAAGAACGAACTAAAGTTGAAAAGGTTTAACAAATAGAAATACAAATAACAGAAACACAGAGTAGACGTGACCGGGTACTTGTACATCCCAACAACAGGTAGGTCAAAGCCAATAACAACTTTTTACAGAGATCATGCATTTAAGACTAAATTTTCTATCTGAACATATCCAACATCCAATGGATTAAGTGTAAAGACGTCACAAACAGTCAGGAAAAAACACGACCATGTGCAATGTCACGATACAGGAGTCGACATATTGTAAATCCATGAAAGTACATTTGTATATAACAATATTTAGTTTCCTTTTAATTAACTGATAACAAAATCAATATCAACATCAATACAACTATATTCAAAGATATTTAGATAACATTATGAAACGGATTAATAAGTTTACCAGAATTGTTTCTAAATTGCAGGGCACGGTAAACAAGATCTTAGTCCACATTGTTCTGATCATTGTTTTTTTATTGTATCTTTGAGAAAAGAAAACAGCTCGTTATTAATTTGCGTTTTAATAGCTTTTCTGAATTGACCTTCACTAAGAACACTCACAGTCGAATATTTGAATCCCGGTGATGTATAAGAACCGAAACAGAAAAAGAGCTATATAACAAACAAAAAAAGACATATAAAGTATCTTAATCTATCTAATGTCAATTTTGCCTGAGGGAGTTGATTCCTTAGATTATTCATCATTACTTAATGTATGAACTGACGAACAACGTTCAAAGTGATAAAATTAATGTGCATATGGATGGTTTTTTTTATAAAGGAACTGAACTGATATATACAATTCCTTGATTTTAAATCTATTATGTATCAGCCAAACTCGTAAATAGGTTCAGTCAATGACAATGATATTCAAATTCGAAAGAAAATGTTTTATTTATTTTTTCTCTTGTCATTTTATATTTTGAGATAGCTATATAATCATATTCAAGAACGTTCAAAATGTAGATCATAATCTTCCTTAAAAAAAGTAATGCCTGCAATACAACAGGTCAAAACCATTTGCAGTCAACATCAATCAGTTTTGTCGCCAATTCACTAACTGTGTATATACTAGTACTGAAATTTTTACCACTGTCCCTGCACCAGTACCTAAGTCATCAGAAAATGAGACAACACCACAGAACAAATCAATTAAAATACAGATCGTGATTGTAGGTAAAACATCAAGAAGCTGTTGCATCTGTATCACAACGAAGGGCCGATTTCTTAAAATGACAGAAAAGGCCATATAATATGTGTTAGTAAAACAAGGTGTTCTATGACCAACTGATGTAAGATGTTCTCCGGTTAAAATATTATATATTATCTTATCGTATCCTATAGACGATCCGTAAAAGACCAGGAAAAATATAGATATACATATAAGTTAAGTGGTATGGTACCTTATGCGCATTAAGGGTGTTTACAATTAAACAATATCAATATAAAAAATCAATAGTCTTGGCCTTGGTTTTGTAGGAATACCTGTTCACGGTATGAAAATAAATGATGTCACGTATTTTCATGTACTGCAATTAGCATCTATCATGCTATTTAAAACATGATTTGCCTATCTTATCGAATGAAAAGAATCCAGGGGAAAATGGCAATAGCTCTTTTAAAATATCATAATACATTGGTTATTTCGTAAAAGTACGTTACACACAGTGACAATTTCATATGCATATATAATTAGAAATCTTTCGTCGATTAATAAGAAAAAAAAATTAAAGAAAGATTTGGAGTGTGGAGGAAAATCCATCATTTAGTTAACACATACAAGTAAAAATACAAAGATACATAAAATTTGCCCTATTAGACGCAGCAGTAGCATTGACGCAAGTATTTAAGTTGTAGCGCAAATGAGTTCATTTTTGCTGCAAACAGATATCGCCCGTGAAGCTGGCATGTCAGTAACTGCTTGTAGTCCATTTGTTAATTTATGTATTATTGTCATTTTGGTCAGTTTCTTTTGTTACCTATTTTGACATCGGACTCTGATGTAAGACGTCTTTTAAACTGAATTTACTCTGCGTATTGCTGTGTGTTTTTTTTTTCTATATTGTGTAGAGGTAAAGAGTGTTGAGATCTGACAAAACACGTTTAACCCCGCCGCATTTTGCGTCTGTCCCAAGTCAAGAGTCTCTGGCCTTTGTTAGACTTGTATGATTTTAAAATTTTAATTCAGTTATATATTTCTGAGTTTAGTATTACCATGGAATATTTCAATATAAGACTTTCATGGTATGACGTCCATTATCACTGAACTAGTACACGTTTTTGTTTATAGGGGCCAGCTGAGGCACATCTCCGGGTGCGCGATTTTCTCGCTGTGTGGAAGGCCCATTGGTGTCCTCCGGCTGTTATCTGCTCTTTGGTCGAGTTGTTGTCTCTTTTACACATTCCCCATTTCAATTCGCAATTTTATTAATGCTACCACGATTAACTAATATAGTATTTTTTCAGTTATTGCAGTTTGAATCCTAGATAATGTGTTTGTTAGTATAAAGCTTTCGCGACTGGCAAAGATTATATTGCAAACTAGCTATAATTTATATTTTCAGTTCAGTAGAATATACTTGTTGTTTCGGATACGAACTCAGGGACGGTCGCTGTGTTGGTAAGATCATATATATGGCATAATAATTACAATATGAGTCTACGTTTAAAACCAAAAAGGATGTGTTTGTGTATGTTGTGTGTGTGTTTGTGTTTATTTAAGCACAGACAAGTAATAAATATCTAATAATTTTTTATATATTAGGTAAAAGTACTAGTATCTACAGAACTATCGAAAACACAAAATAAAAACCACAATTTCTTTTTTCTATTGTATCAATCTTTATCTATATTTATTTATCATTAAGTTAACAAGAAATCTTTTGTTCTTACTATTGACTCGTGGACTTAATATCAATTATGTCAAAAGTAAAGCAGAGAATATAAGTTTTTAAACAAACAAAAACTAAATACACCAAAGAAAGGCATAGCATTAGACTAAAGTTGAATTTCATGTTAGAAAATGATTCTAAATAAATTTTTTATAATGAGCGTATGCTTATATCTGATTTTTCTACATTAATTACTTGGAGTTCGGTAATTTTATGTTATTTGTTTTATATGCCAAATTTAGGGGAATCGGTCTGTGCGTCTGTTCGTTCGATCATTCTTTCGTCTGTTCCTCCGTCTGTCCCGCTTCAGGTCAAGGTAGTTTTTAATGAAGTTGAATTTCAATCAACTTGAAACTAGTACACATGTTCCCTATGATATGATCTTTCTAATTTAAATGCCATATTAGTTAGAGTTTTGAATCCAATTTCACGGTCATCTGAACATAAAAAATGATAGTGCTAGTGGAGTATCCGTGTATACTATGGAGACTTTCTTGATGCTAATGTATTTGTTTTTTTAAATTATAGAATGTGAAATTGGTTTCTATACTCATTACGATAACAATTGTGAACGATGCCCAGAACCTTTCTATGGATACAGGTGTGAACAAAAATGCGCATGCAGAACTAATGAAAGGTTTGCAGATATTATTTGTATCTCCAGCTGAATAAATTTGACTGTCTGGATATCGTTTGTCAAAGTACTTTCTGACTTGGGAAAGACGCAAACATGTGGCGGGGTTAAGCATGTTTTGTTTTGTTCAGATCTCAGCCCTCCCCTTATACTTCTAGACAATGTAAAAAAACCCACACAACAATACGCACAGTAAAACTCTGTTTAATTTTTAAAAAGTAAAATGACAATAATATACAGTTTAACAAAGGACTACACTAGCAGTTACTGGCATGCCTTCTCCAGACCTTAATTAAATAGATTGAAAGATTATGTCTTCATCATATGAATTTTTAAGCACAATCCCTCCCGTTAGGAGTTTAGCCTTGCATGCTAGATGAATCGTGAAGTCATTATAAAGTTAGATAAAATTGAGAATCTAAATGGGGAAGGTGTCAAAGACACAACAACCCGACAAAAGAACAGAAAACAGCCGAATGCCACCAATGGGTCTTCACCACAGCAAGAAAATCCCACACTCGGAGGCGTGCTTCAGCTGGCCCCTAAACAAAAATGTGTATTAAATCAGTGATAATGGCCGTCATACTAGCTAAAACTCCGAAATATATAAATGAAGTAAAATAAAAAATTGTACAAGACTACATAGGCCAGAGGCCTCTGACTTGAGTCAGGCGCGAATAAAGAGGCGGGTTAAACATGTTTTGTGAGACATCAACCATCCCCCTATACTTCTAGCCAATTTAAAAAAAACCAACACACAGTATTACGCACAGTATAACTTACTTTAAAGAAACAGACGAGTCCGATGTCAGAAAAGGTAACAAAAGAAAATAAGTAAAACGACAATACTGCTAAACAAATTAACAAAGGACTAAAAGCAGTTACCGAGATGCCAGCTCCAGACCTCAATTATACAGATTGACAAATTATGTCTTCATATATGAATATCAGGTACAATCCCTCCCATTAGGGCCACCATAAAATATAATAAAATATATGAGAAGAACATAACCCGTATCATGCCAACATAAGATTTTTGAATAAATGTGTTTTATTTCGATGCAAAGACCTTATAAGTGAATCAATAATAAAGCCAAAAAACTACCCTCCTTTAATAGAAGACAAGTCCGACAGATAACCAATATATCTGTCTGTAGGACTACCATACTCCGAAAGGTGCGTAGTATACCTTATCTAATAATGATTTCACAGTTTATGTTACAAGCAAGCTTGTCAAATATTTTATCTTTACCTACACACTAATCGCCTTTTTCCAATGATTATGTCAGTCTTTTATTTTGAACTATTTAAGTATCTTGGGTCTATTTTAAGGTCGACATGGACAGCAATTACCATAAAACCATTAATGGCAACAAGTCTGCTATATGTGGTAAGCACCTTAAATGAAATTTGTATAATTATGCAGTCGTCAGGGGAGTTATCTTTTAATGCCCAGCATACGATACACTGTGTAGGGGATGGTTATTATTTGCGATCTGCGTGTTGTTGGTCTGGTTTGTCTTTTTAGTGCGTATTTTATGATATAGTATGATTTCATGATATTGGTTTCCTATTATTAATAACATACAAAAAATCAGCACACATGACATCTAATAGTAAATCTACAGTCATCAACTGAGAACTAGTATCTTCAATACAAGTGTAAAATTTTATAATCACCTCTGTGTAGAAATATTTTTTATGAAATGAAAATATGTCATAGTCCGATATTTGCAGATGCCAACATAAAGAAGGATGTGTCCAGGTATTACTTAGCACAGAAGCTACCACAACAGATGACCATGCTGAAGGTATACAATTAATGACAGAATGCAAATGGGCTCAATTTTTGTGATATGCCTATGGTGGCAAATATTGCATGCATTTTCAGGACAAGGGTAAATGAACAGTTTTCGACGAAAGAGATGATTTCAGCTTCCCAATTGTGATTCGAACTTTCCATTTTTATTTATCAACATGCCAGCAGCGCCTGCATACGGAGTATATATCTCCCAACTGATAAGATATTACCGAACTTGTATGTCCTTTCATGATTTCCTTGATAGAAGTTGCCGCTCACAATGATGCTATTAACCAAGAGTTCCTAATGGTGAAGTTGAAATCATCCCTTCGTAAATTTTACGGACGCCATCACGAGCTGGTCGACCGTAATGGAATACCCGTTTCACAGATTATACGGGATATGTTCCTTATGACGTTATTACAATCCCCTTCCCTTTTCATCACGAATATGACCTACCGAATTTGACTATTCACCGGGTTTGTAATATTATTATCAACAAGACGGGTGCCACATGTAAAGCAGGATTTGCTTACTCCGGAGGAGTTCCTGAGATCACCCCAAGTTTTTGGTGGGGTTCGTGTTGCTTAGTCTTTAGTTTTCTATGTTGTGTGTTGTGTTCTATTGTTTGTCTGTTTGTATTTTTCTTTTTAAGCGATGGCTTTGTCGGTTTCTTTTCGATATATGAGTTGTACTGTCCCTTAGATATCTTTCGCCCCTCTTTTATGATCTGAAGGGCATGGCTTCCAAAGATGAAACTTTATTGGAAAGAATACACATTTTTTGGCATCTATGGATCCTACCGAGAAATGCAAATTCTTTTTCCTAAATACAGAGACTGGGCGGTCACCCTTCACATGGCATCGGATTTAACATTCCATCTCCGTCTGGATTCGGATGGGTATCTATAACTCCTTTTGTTTTGTGCATAAAAGAATAAGTGACGGGTTACTTCTGTCCGACCGTTCTATACTTAATTAAGTACCTCCTGAATTTTAAAATGTGCTGAATGTAAATAGGATTGGAAGTTTTATAATTTAACTAGAATTCCACTGACTTTAAATGAAATTATTAACAACCCAAAAATATGATATCTCCTGGAAATCTGGTATCTGTATTTATCCTTCTTATATATAAGAAACAAACCAAATGCTTCACAAACAGAAGAAGGAACCTCATGTGCAAGCAAATTCATTTTACCATCTAATTTTTAAATACCGGCTCCTGACAGAAAATTAAATGCTTCTTGAAAGAATAAAATATTCTGTAACCATATCGTGAGAATGCTATGAAAAAAAACCTGCTTTTGTTTTAGTTTTACAGTGTCAATATATTCCTAAACTGAAATAATATGAATATATCTTTTTTAATATTCTCATGAAAAATAATTAATTTATGATACTCTGTAAAGTATATTTACATCTTTTGATAGGCACTGATGTCATGCCACTATCAATACTTCAAATCGTTAACATCAGTATAGTTTCGGTATTATTTCTTCTACTAGTATGTGTAACTCTTACGTATGTTTGTTGGAAGTATGAAATATCTTGCAAGAGGAGAGAAAGAAGAGACATGCAATCAAAAGACGCAATGTACAGAAATAAGTGAGCTTGAAGATACGGAAAACTAGTTTAAAGTTAATACAAACTAATAAATAAAAGCATGCCCTTCTAAATTAAAGAATCTATCAGTACACATCCAACACATTATGTGTATAGGCTTCATAAATAATCCGACAATAGTTGTATGATCTTGTAAAATGTCCAATATATAAGTAGATGAAATGGAGAGGACGGAAGACTATAGATTTAAATAGCAATAAGCATTAAGTTGTGTTTCAATTTAACAAAAACAAATGTTTGTAAAGACAAAACTATGTTCATTATGAATAGGTTGACCATCATCGAATATATGTGTCACAGATGACCGGTATATGTGTTGATCATCCGAACCACATTCTCGTTCCCTATTCTATGATATGTTTATCCTTACTGTGCATGATATATCTGATTGATATAATAGCATTTAGGTCAGTTTAAAAGCACTGCTGATTTTATGATTTACTGACTTTAAATAGAGCATCTGAGCTAAAATAAAAACAAACTATACTGATTATTTTATTTGGTCGGGTTGTTGTCTCTTTGACACATTCCCCATTTCCATTCTCAATTTTATGATTGTTGTCTTGTTGAAAATATGCAATTTAGATCAAGAAGCAGCAATTTGTTGCTTTACCAGTACTTATTCATCACTGCCAATTTATGTCAGAAAGTATCGTGTTTAACCCCGTCGCATTGTTGCGTCTGTCCCAAGTCAGCAGTTTCTGGCCTAAGTAAGTCTTGTATGATTTAAAATTTTAGTTTCTTGTGTATATTTCGGAGTTTAGTCTAACGTTCGTTATCATTGAAATATTATACATCTTGTTTAGTTGCCAGCTGAGGTACGCCTCCGGGTACGGGAGTTTCGTGTTGAGGGCCTTTGGCTGTTGTTTGCTCTTTGGTAGGGTTGTTATCTCTTTGACACATTCCCCATTTCCATTTACAATTTTATCAACAAATTTCTCAGAAATACTAGTACGATTCATAATGTCACAATATTTAATTCCGAAACGACAGTTTTCCTGCAAGATAAAACAAACATTTATACACCTTTGCATTATGCCCGTGATTTATCAATTTATAATCGAAATGTAGTTCCGTGGTTTGACATGATAACGAGTCTTAATTCACATATCACCCTGAACTAATCCCGACAATAACATGAATAAACGTTGATAATTAACAAAGTATTTAATTGTACGATGGTAAATTAGTACACACATAGTTTTGATAAATTGTACTTCCTAAAACACTTTACTTCAACGAAATATTTCCTGATATAACTAACACAAATCCTCCAATATTTTCCAAATATGCCTTAATAAATATATAGCAATGATTGTATTAATTAATATACTGTTTATATTAAATACAGTGGAATCTTTAAATTTAATGTACGGAGGAGTATGTAAAGATAGGTAAAGTATGAAATAAATTATTTGTATTTTTACAAAGTTGTATACATTACGTTCTTTCAAAAGTAATTTTGGTCAACATTTGATAGTCTAAAATGTTCAGTAATTTGATAAGAATACAAGTTTGGTATGAGGATTTATGATGTATATTCACTGAAATGACGATTGAAAATGTTTGATCGAACTGAGAGAGAGAGAGAGAGAGAGAGAGAGAGAGAGAGAGAGAGAGAGAGTTCTATTGAAGATTTGCATTCAGTGCAATTATACAAAATGTTTTAACTTTGTATATTGATGGGGAAACATTGACTTCATTTATAAACATTTCCTATCGATTTCAAAATTTCCAGAATAACCTTCGGGTGAAATGCAACAATAGAACCAAAACCTACAAATATATCACTCGATTGTGACACTACTGCATGACACGTGTTAATGTCGGGTGCCTGTCTTAAAGTTGTTACTGAATACGGGTTCCGAACAATGGAAGCACCAATATGAATGAAATTTTAACTTAAAGTGTAAATGGTCAAAACCTCAAAAGGCTGTCTTTCGGCAGTATGTATAAAAAGTAATGTACTAGGAGTACCAACATCGGTCGTTGATTATCATTTTTGAATCTACTTCTCCTTATACATTCTCTACTTCTTTATCAAATATGTTTTTAGTTTAATATATTCCGATCATTCATGTGTAATCATAGTAGGACATATTCTCTAAACTTATAATAATTAATAATAATAATAATAATAATAATAATAATAATAATAATAATAATAATAATAATAATAATATAATAATAATAATAATAAATACAATATTTATAGAGCGCATTATATAATAACAAAAATTACTCTTAAGAGCTTTACATTTAAAAAAAAATATATAAAATACAAAAATACATAAAACATAGATTACAAAGCACTATCTTAAAAGAATCAAACAAGCATATACAAATTTATAAGATACTTAAAAAAGAAAAAAAGAAATAAAAGAAATGAAAAATGCATGGACCCTAAAATAAACAAAACTGTCTAAAACTAATGCAGTCGATTAAAAACATATAAAATCTACAAGAAATCCTTAAAACAGTCCGAAATAAATGAGTCTTGAGTTGCTTTTAAAAAAACATCTAAAGAATTTACACTCCGTAAGACGATGGCAAATGGTTCCAGAGTGTAGGTGCAGCGTTGTCAAAACGCCTCTGACCGTAGCTTTTCGTTCGAACGTCATTTGGAGGATGTATGAGCATACTATTTTCCGACCTGAGGGATCTACTTGGCTTGTATGGCGTAATTAAATTTTGAAGGTAACTAGGAGCCTTGCCATGCTGTGCTTTGTGCACATATAGAAGAAGCTTATATTGGCACCGGTAATGTATGGGTAGCCAGTGTAACGATATTAAAACAGGCGTAATTGAGTCAAATTTCCTTATTCGTGTTATCAAACGTGCTGCTGTGTTTTGGACCCGTTGCAATTTACTGATAATGTTGGTGTTAGTACCGTACAATAATGAAACCAACTCGAATGTCGAATGTAAGCATATATCAAATGTGTGATAATAGTCTTGTTTAACTAATTAAAAGTTTATTTATTGACGAATGTCCGTCATTTGTTTTAGTTCTGGAAGATTGGTTTGTTGCTATAATTACGAAGAGGTTAATGGTGTTTGTATCGGTAGGTGAATATATTTACGAGGTCATAACTAGTAAATAATGTCTATAGATACATTAAATTAAAATGCAATAATGACTTTGTTCCATATTGTTATTAAAGCATTATTTCATGTTTTCCTTGATTGGACTGCCAAAATCGGTTAAACGATATATTTCACCCAAAAAGGACATTAAGCCGAATTTGTGAATATGTATACAAGTACGCATGTGTTACATACTCTAATTATAAAGCAATGTAACATCACATAACAAACCAAACAAACACTATTAGAAGTAATAACTTAAGAAGAAGGAATCAGAATTGATTACGTGACATAATTCTATCAAACAATTTTCGTGTTTTAGTTTTTTTTATATATAAGAACAAACAGATATGGTCTTAAAAGTAAACTATATCTGTAATAATTCTACCTATTGGTCACATTACGACATTATGAGCAAAGTCAAAATCATAGTGTCCGCTACAAAAAGATGCCGACATCACAGTATGTAGAACAATTCAGATAAAAAAAGCCAACAGCATGATTTAATACTCAACAAAGTAAAAAATTACAGACCTGCAATCAAAAAAATGCAACAGTAGTATACCGAAATTCACAAATCAATTGAGAGAAAAAAAATCCGGGTTACAAACTAAAACTGAACACATCAAAGATAAGAGCAGAACTACGACACAACAGAAACACAATATTAAAATGTAACACACACATTAACGAACTATAATATAACAATGGCCATTTTCCTGACGTGGTACAGGATATTAAAAAAAAAAATAGTGGGTTGAACCAGGTTTTGTGGCATGCCAAACCTCCCGGTTTTATGGCGATGTTAAATATAATATTAAATTGACAACATTACATGACAGGACTACAATACAAATAAATGGGAGAACATATAAGACAGAGAAAGACACGAATAGTAGCTAAATAAAGGGACAAGGTTTAAAATTTTATACGCAAGACGCGCGTTTCGTCCACACAAAACTAAACAGTGACGCTCAGATGAAAAAATGTTGAAATCCAAAACAAGTACAAAGTTAAGGACCAAAAGTTCCAAAATACAATTAATAATAGACTCCTCACTTTGCATAATCATCAATACAGTAATCTACACAAAGTCTCGCTGAACTTGACCGTTCATCAGTATTATAAATCACTGCATCACATGTCTAATTCTTTTATGTTATCAAAACGATAACTAATTGAAATAACACAGGTGTTAATTATTTGCATACAAGTGTCAAAGGATGGGCAGGTTTTATTAGCGACGAATTATGCATAACTAATCATTAATTTTAATTTAGTTCAATTCAAATAATTATCATTTGCAATAGATTGTTATCTTAAAAGACCTTCAACTTTAGTTATTTCATGTCTGTATTTAATCAGATACGGTATATCTAAACGTCCACGTTTCAACAGGTTCTTATGATTAATTTTGAAAAGTTTGTGTAATCAATGCAATATGCAGGTTATCCAAAAGTTGATGGAAAAATTCAAGAAAAAATAACATAAGAATGAATATTTACGACTACACAGAATTCTAAAAAGTCTTCCGGCTTGACCAAAGGCTTCATAAGCATATGCAAAATGTATGTTCCGACAAAATAGACTATAATTAGTTCTTTTTGTATTGAAGATTAAAAAATATGTGAACATGTATACTTAATTTCTTTAAAGACCTTTCCTCACTTAGACTTTAGATACAACAATATTTGTAAGTTAAAGAATGTACTTTACTCACTGCCCAATACAAATTTTAACAATCGGATTTGTGTTCTTTGATAGACAATTCTGTGGTCGTTGGTACTATGCATTTTACTAATATTTTTAAGTATAATCAATAATGCATCAACACGCATCAAACCAATTTTCTTATGTTGAGAACATAAAGGCTGAGTGACATAATGTATTTAATAAACATGATTAACTGATTGAGTTTCAACAGCGTGTATGGACGGATTTATTGCTTTTGATGGTGGCCAATGCAGACCTTGTTCCAGAGGATTCTTCGGAAAAAAATGCAAAGGGATGTGTCACTGTAACATGAATGAGAAGTGAGTATATTATTAATTATCTGTATTTACTTAATAAACAATTCGCCGTTTCACAATCTAATGCATTCTGGATAATATTTCCAAAAACGTACACAAAAACGTTGTGATTGGTTTAAAACGTGATAAACAATAGAAATTCAACCAGTGACGTAACGTTATTTTCATTTTTGTGTACGAACAATGAGATTACCCATAAGCCTTCAGATTCTGGAAAGGCGAATTGCAAGGTTTCGTTTTTTATCCAACGATAATAACATCCCAATTTTCAAAAAGGAACACAGGAAATTACCATTTTCAGATAGATAATGTCCTAACATTTTTTGATTTTTGCTGTTCATTGCGACCTTATAATATAATTTAAGTGTTAAACGCCACTTTTGTAAACCACTTTTTGGCTATTTCGTGGCGAACAGTTTTTGTTGGTAGAGGAAGCCGGAGTGCCAGGATAAAACAACCGACCTTCGATAGGAAAACTGACAATCCTAGTCAATTAAGATTGGAGTCTAATACACCCGTACGAGCGTGGTTCGAACATCAGTGTTGACAAGCTAGTGATTACAGTAGTAAATAATTAGATCACTCAGTCACCGATACCCCTTGTAATGGGAATGAACGGGATGGCAGATGTTTGTCCGACAACTTAAAATCTTATCATTTGTGTCTGTGTGATGCAAAGCTGCACTAACTTATTATTCTGTACGAAAAAAAAAATATTGAACAGCTGAAATATGATGTCGAAATATTTTTTATATCATTTTCTACGTTGACAATACAAAATAACACAACACAGTATAAGACATGATATACAAAAATGTTGAGACGCTTATACAATCTAAAAGATTAACAAGGAAATTAAGAATATTTAGAAAAAAAAGGTCGCATCAAATTGAAACTTTGTGCACATATTAAAACATGTTTTAATCTTTTTTAATTTGACAACGAATTTGGTTTAAACGTTTCAACTATGGTTAATTCAAAAGTTTGACAATGAACAATTCGTGTTATTTTCGTTTAAAGTTTTGTTAAATGATGTGATCTAATCAACTGATGATACATGTTGATTGTGAGGCAACATTTTCAAAAAGAATTTCAAAGAACGATTCATTGGTTCACTGAACATTGACACATGGTCCAAGACCACAATTATTTCGTAGTGCATTTCTTTTAGAAGATAAATGAAAATTAAAAAAATCACACCTGCGCTTCCTCAATGAATTTTTTACAGTGTGTTGTACTACTTTTGGGACAAATCATATCAAAATTGTAGACAACTTCATCGGCTCTAACTCAAAATATGGACAATTTTATGTTTAGGGCGTCTTGAAATCTTTTGACATTTCCGAAGTGCTAATTTTCAACCTTTTTCAGCTGGACCAAATCACTACTTTCCTTTAAAATTCCGAACCCAATTTTTTTACTGTGTAATTTCACCCCCCTTCTTGCAATTTGAGGCATTAAACATGGAGAAATAAATTTGGAAGGGGTATAAAAATTAATGGCAAGTAACCCACTGTCAACACTAGGGACTATATTTGTGAACAACGAAAATCAAGGGACGACAATTGTGGTCTCGGACCACATGACTGAGACAACTTTGCAAGATATCATATGTGCACATACCCTGTTTTTTGTGTTGTTTTTCCTAAATGCCACTTATTAGTACCTTTAACTTTGTATGCAGGGCAGGGATTAAATGAAAATATATTGTAATTTTTGATGGACACTAATCAAATTGTGTAAATATTCTATTACAACATTTTTTTAGCAACATATTCTTACATCTACACTTGAATGATTAAAACTTAAACATTGTAGAATTTTATTTAGTAGTATTAAAAAAAGACAATCTTCTATTAATATTCAAAAGTTTGAATTTAGTTTTTATCTGGACACAAAATCATAATACCGTTTCTTTTGTTTCCAATTAAATTTCAATGTTAAGGTGGAATCCAATGCATAATAGTAGTGTAAATGTCTTGCGATCTGCATATTTCCCGCTTACTTCAAGAAAATAAAACTAGTACTTTCTTTTATTGTGTTGTAAAAAAGCACATTATGTCCCAAAGATCCAAAATGAAATTAAATATGTCAAATTCTTAATGTAACTATACAATCTTCCCATAAACAAATTCTCTTGGTTTGATTAGTTGTTGAAATAGATTCTTCCGAGTCATCTTAATAATCGTTACGGATGATTGGTCATTTTATTTCACACAAAAGTCATTAATCAGTTTGTTCAAGTCGAATTGTGAAAGTGCATAATTAGCGTCAACGTTATATACATTATCGCATATTTGAACATTGGGATGTTAAATAAAAACATATTGTGTTACCCGATTAATTTCAGGGTCTACTCGAATATCATTTCACTTCAATTGGCACCAAAATAAATTGAAACGTTTGATTTCCAAATTAAGGGACTACCGAATATTCAAAACAACACAAAATCCATTATGTTTCATTTCATCTTATTTCTAGAAAAATATTAAGAAGTCTTTTTAAAGATTCGTATATTTGCTCCACGTATTTACAACTGTATTTATTCGATTATCCTATTTAATACGTCGTTGAACTCTTAAAAATTATCTTAAATATGTCTTTCGTATTCATATATTTATTGGTAATTAGTTTCTTTGTTGTGTTTTGTTTTTGGTTGACGTTCTTTTGTTTAGTGTTTTTCTTTGAGTAGAATGGGTGTACAAATAAACAAATATGAGGAGCCTTGTTGACGTCGAAGGATGGAAACTGCCCCTCCTTAACTTTTAAAAGTGAGTGCGAAGAAAGTAACAAAAATATTGAACTCAGAGGAAATCAAATCGGATAGTCTATAATCAATTTTGGTCCATACCGCTTCCCAAAACGTTTTGGCAGTTTTGTTTTAATCGAAAATGAGAAAAAGGTTATGAAATAGGACATTCACTAACTTTTAGAAACAAAAGTGAATGTGAATTTTTCACTCAGGGATATTATTATTTTTAAAACTTCATAGTAAGAGTTAATCAGCTTTATGCGTAAAAAAGGATTCCAATGGGAAATGTCGTTGTTCGTGTTAACATAGTAGCAGCCTGTTGTCCACAAAGTAAATCTGCTATTGTCTAAACAAACTGTTAATGCATGATAAGAAGAGATATATGAAATACCTGTTCTTCAGATGCGACCACGTAAAAGGATGTTTAGATATATTACCTAGCACCGAAGCTGTCACAGAACATGATCATGTTGAAGGTAAAATATATGTTTATTTTCTCTTTGTAGATCGATGATGTTTGTATATCAATGGGAAATAAGCTCATGTAGTGTTTGGATAAACTCTCGCCCACATCATTACATAATTGCTCTTTGAAATAAAATTGTATTCGTCACTTATGTATATATCTTTTATTACCACAAAAGAGTGATCAAGTTAAGCTTATCTTGTTGGAAACGTTGCTCTCATGAAAGTGACTTTAATGGTATATTTGCTCTCACTAAATGGAATTTAATGGTGTTTTTGTCGTTTAAAAGAGCTTTACTTATATGTCTTATTAAATTTTATGTCAACATTTTCCCTGTAGCTTTTATCTATATTTCCAGACAAATGTTAATACATATTCTATATGCAGTTTCTAGTTAACACTATGTTTTACACAATAAAAAAATATCTGTAATAAAAATGAGCATGAAAATGGGGAATGGAGCATAGAGACATCATTCGAATCGAAGCTCATAAAACAGCATAAGGCTACTGATGAGTCTTCATCACAGCTAGAAAATCTTGCGATATCAGCTATGAGTCTTGAGTATATGATTTAAATTTTAGGAATACTCAAGGCTAGAAATCTATATACCGTAGTAGTGTTATTATTGTAACCTGTGTGATATCTGTTTTAATTTGAGATTTACGATTTTCAGGTACATCTTTATCAGCAGTGGAACCATCTATAGAAATACATAGTAAAACAGGTAAACCATATAGTATTTACGTATAACCTTTTTTTATATGGATCAAGGATATACACGTAAAACACGCAAAATAAGTAACTTAGCCCGTTATAATGAATGTAAGAGGTACATTTTGTATTTTTTCTGACAACAAAACCGTCCATTAAAAATGTAATACTCGTTATCTCCTGGTTTGAAATATTTTCTGAAATCAATGTTTGATGCTATAAAGTATCAACATTGTAAGAATACCTACATGTATGTACGCTAAACAATAATTATTTGATTTGCACCGTTTGTAAATGACAAGAAAACATAAGCAATTATGAGTATTAACCATTTCATATGAAACAACCGGAAAATTGGGTTCAAACATAAACAATGTACATGGAATGAAGTGACATACATGAAAATATCACTAATTTATTAATGACATTTCTTCTCCATTTGTTTGATATGTTTGAGCTTTAATTTTGCATTTCGTATTTTCCGATGTCATGTTCATTTTTTAGCAAACAGTATTCTAATTTCTCTAATTTTAACACGATTTATCATTTTCCCGAGTATCGCGTTTTAAGTTTGAATATTTAACTGTCTCGAGTGAATAAATATAGGATCAGATTGTTGCAGTAAATTAAAATCAAATTAAGAAAAATGACCAAAGAAAAATGTATTTATTTGGTAGAAAATGTGATTTTTACTAGCATGGATTTGTAGAATTATGGATATTATCATATTATTTGCATAACTATTATCATTTGATAACTTTAAAATCATTAAAAACCAAAATCAGGTGATTGGTCCTTGGTACATTAAGGGGAAAGTTAAAGATACAATTTATATTATTAAAGAAGAAAAGCATCGAGTATTATGTTGTTTTGTTGTCAAGTTAGCTCTCATGAATTGCACTTACGGTCCACTTGTTCTTTCAAAGAGTAATACCAATACAAACTATTTTGCAAAGTTCGCTGCAGCGTTTTCTCTTTATCATGAATCGTAACATTTTGTTAGAATTCTATTTCATTTTGAAGATTTTGTATCGACATAACATATTACACCGTTAATGATAGTAGAATAGTTTATTAGACAATCAAGACTCTGTACGATAACACCCTCCCCCTAAAACAATTCTGAAAACTGATGAAATTCAACAAAACATCTTAAAGTATTACACTCAGCTACCCAATACCATACCAAACTACTCTCAGACTGTCAAATGTTAGTATACAAAAGTAATAGTACAGATGTATTGTAACTATAGTGTAATATATGATGTCTATGTTTTTCGTACGTACTTGCATGTACATTTATCTCAACACAGGAATCGATCGAAGATCGAATTTGGATTAAAGGTAAATCCCCAAACTTCAAAAATTAATTGAAATTGGTTAAAAGATATGCACTAATTTAAGTGGAGTGACACTACTACGTAACGCAGGTAAATTGAATGGCTGTCTGAGCTCCTATTAAAGATTTTAAGAAATAATTTTGCAACAAAATTTGAGTGTCACTGTGGGTACCTGTTAAATGGCTGCTAGCATATAAGGTGACAAATTAGCAAAATTCTGGAAAGTATGCACAAATACAGGTATTAGACTTGTGATTAAAAAAAGACCATTACTTTTCTTTATACTATTGAGATGTAAGCAATACACGCAGTGTTTATATCTCAATTTGAAAAAAAAAATGCTCACTTATTTCTCGTTCTGTATTCAGTTGTCAATGCATAGTTAAGGAGTCATAACTTGCAACTTCATTATGTTCTCTTATGTAGTAGTGGGGATAACGCTCTCGCTTACAAAGCAGAAATGAATACAATTCAAATGGGACTATTTATTTATATAATACCTAATTACAAAACCTAATCTAAATTTCAATTCAAAAAGCTCAAGATGACATGTTTTTGAATTTTGCCATTCTTTTGATTGCTGCATCAATTTCTTTATGGATAGGTGTATAGGTGGAAATGTTAAAAAAAATGTTTACGTTTTCTCTCTATAGTATCGGTACTGACTTTGAACTAAATGTGAATAAACTCGTTTCGGATGACATGATTTTGAAACTTGATCAATTAAAAATAATTAACTATTTTTGCGTCTTTTCCGTTTAATATGACAATTGAAAATGGAATTGACCGTTTTAAAGAAGGTTTACAGTTACACGATTATTTGAGGATATTAGCGTATTTCCGAAATACAATAACGTACTTATTGCTGTAAAGTCTATGTCTATAAAAAAATATATATTTTTTCAAAAGTTGTACTTATAGTTGCTCAAATGATAAACGTATTCGATTGTGTTTTTTTTAAATGTCATGATAAAATTATAAAGTGTCATTTGTTCCAAGAATAATTAATCATATATTTGTATTCATTATATTATCATTGTATCTTTTGATAGGCTACATTGAATTTCAAATAATTTCATTGATCGGGAAAATCTGCATACTTTTGATATTCCTTCTACTAGTGTCTACAGTATTTGTCTCTCTGACTTGTATTTGCTGGAAATATGAATTATCTTGCAAGAAGAGAAAACAAAGTACAGTTGCCACAAACACAACACATACCAATGAATCTGGAAGCAATTCACCACAAGGGGGGACTCACCAGTACGATGAAGTAGATGATGAATTTTTGAATCGGGAATCTTCAATAAATGATGGGCAAGACGTGAGAAGCAGTGACAGTTCGAATGAGGGTAGTGGCATTTGTGGAGTAGACAATGATGGATATCTGAATCCTTATAATGCGCTTAAATCAATTGAAATCAATTTGGATCAAAGGTCATGTTGTGATCAACTAACAACAGAAACCAGTTTCATTCATACACAAGAAAATACAATTTATTTCACAGATCAGATGCAATATTAAAATAATCCATACAAATAGCAGAAAAACTTGAATGAACCTTTTTTCGTTAATTGATATCTATGTGTTTGCTAGTGTTTCTTCTACAAAGAACGTTAATTCTCAGTTAAAACTCAGTTTCAGTCAATGAAAATGTTACCCAAGACTGTAAACTTATTATAATGAATCTGGGAAAAACTTGAAAGCCGTGAGTAGGCTTGTATGTGGAAACCTAGTTCGATAGGAATATGATGTAATACATGTACATATATACAGATTCAATTCTAAGTAAATATATAATCTGACTTATTTGTTGAACTTTAAATCAACATGACTTGAGTAAGTCGAATTTTCATCCAAAAAAGTAAAATCAAATTGAAAATGAAAATGAAAGCAATAAGGTCGTCTATATTCTATAAGAACCATTTTCACAAGGAAGAATATACATCCGGTACAATGGTTCATTCATGCTATTTTTATATAAAAACTTTGGTGCTTTCTGTTGAACAATGACAAGGAAATGACCTTTACTTTTTATGTTTTTTTAAAGGACAATCCACTTCAATAACCCACTTAGAATATGTTGAGTGTATTCATTCTTTGTACAATTACGCAACATATGACTTTTATCGTTTAAAAGGGTATATTGAATTCAAAAACTAATTGTGTATGCAACAATAACGTATACGTCACATCGATATCTTTTCATACATTGCTTATAGTTTAAAAAAAATCAGTAATAATTTAATTTCTACGAAACAAGAGATGCCAGTTTTACGTCAATGATCCAGTAAACCAACAACAACATAATCAATAACACACCCAGTGTTTAACACACAGTCTCACTTCCTGTGATCAATGATATGAATACATATGATTGTTAAGAGTTAAATCACTCAACGTCTAAATAAAGTAAACAAAAATACATGTATGTTATATGTAAATAAAACACACTTACAATGACATATAATCTCCCATTTATTACCTTTAGAGAAAAAAATAATGAAATAAACGACGAACTTGTACGTTATTCATACTAAACTAAGGTAGAATGCGAATTATGCATTCATGATTCACGAAGTATCATCTCCAATTTGATCATAATAAATTCCAATTTGAAATATGTTTTAACATTTCAGATGCAATATGATTTCAATCTATGTTGCTTGTATGTTTTATCTATTTAACAAGTGCTTTCCTATTCACATGATAAACGTTACTCTTCTTCTAAAGGAGAACCAGTTAAATTGCATTTATAACATCATACACGTCAATCCGTTTGTCAATTTGTCCGTTCGTCTCTCTGTTTGTTCGATCATTTAACAAATATTTCTGTCATCGCTTTCTTATGAAATATTAATTCCCTGTTTACGATAATGTGAATTTTTCAAAATGCTGAATGAAATTACAGTGTTCAGAAACTTTGACCCAGACAATTTGCAGTGATGAGTCATAACGTGAGACTTCATTTCGATTTTTTTTGTACTCAGTCTATGATCATGCGGGGCAATAGGATAAATAAACTCATCATAGATACCAGGATTAAATTTAGTATATACGCCAGACGCGCGTTTCGTCTACAAAAGACTCATCAGTGACGCTCGAATCCAAAAAAGTTAAAAAGGCAAAATAAAGTACGAAGTTGACGAGCATTTTGTTCTCAATAACACTCGTAAAAGATACCGAACTTATTATTTGGTTAGCCTGACCCGCATTTTGTTTTCATAAACTAAAAACAATTGGAAGAACTAATAAAAGAAAACATGAAAAGATCATAATAAACTGAGAATTCCGAACAGAAGTACATAATATGGCTTACAGTAAATCTACGGAAAATAACCATATCAATAACAATTCATGTTAACACAAATGTGTTGATAACTGGTCTGATGATATCCTCGAGTACCACTAGCTTTGCCGATAGGACAAAAAAACCATCGTTATCGTTAACTTCACGTTCTGCTAGATATATGATATCTTGTAAATAGATAATTTAAAACTTGATCTTTTTGTGAAGTCGGTATACTACATTTGCCTTTATTTATCCGATGAGCTGTGAATAATTAAAGCATCAGATAAAAAAAAAGTATGAAGATATGGTATGATTGCAAATTATTCAATCTTGCAAATGTAATCTTCTTTACTTCCTACCGTAAAGTAAGCCCCCTAAAAAAACCGACTAAAATATAAACAAAGGTTGGCAACCTTATTCTCCATTAAGTGTTTATGTTATTTGCGAACAATGAGCTTTCCTATATCACGTGTCTTTCGTCACTTCATTGTATAGATGCACGTGAAAGATGGACCAGACTGAAAACAAAGAAGTTCCCATAATATGATAATATTTCTGAAGTACAACTACATGTCTAATGACATTATATAGATTAACACGAGAATACCAAACAATAGTTTTTTTTGTTTTATTTGCATCAGACAGTCCACGATTCAAAATATGATTTTATAGGAATTGTTTTGTCCTAGAACAATAAGAATACAAATTTAAATAATACAAAAAATAATACAAAAAAGATGATCAACAGGCATTACCTAAATGCTCTAGGCAGTAACAAAATTTGACGAGAGAGAAAAACCTCAAATTAGCAATGCTACAGTAAATGCAGTTACTAGATCTAGACTTTTTAAAATATAAATCAAAATAGAATGAGTATTAAATATAATAATCTATTCCTCAGTCTTTAGTTTTAGATGTTGAATTTGAAAGTCCTTTTCGCATCTCTCGTCTTCCTGTTATCTAAATATATTATGCTAAAATAAGTATGATAAGTTAAATTGCCGAAAACAATCCTGAAGATTTCAGAATTATTGTACCTTAAGAATTGAAGGTAATTTTGAAAGTGTTAACACCACCTTTAATTTATAGTACAAGTCTTTTTCAAAGTATACGACGCATTTCGTAGAATCAGTAAATGAAGAGTTTCGCTAGAAACTCGTAACTTTCACTATTTAGTGTTAGGTTTTTATTGTAACACAACCCAAAGTCCTATATATTTCATTGTCTTTCAATTTTTAGGTGGCGTGTTTTGTATATGCGACTTTTTGTATTTCTTTGGTTCTTATAACGTGACTCTGAACTTTAAAAGATCCCGTTAGTATGATATTGTTCTATTTTATGTCATAATGATATATTTCTATTATGAATAACAAAATATGTTGAGTCATAAACGTCAAAAACATTCAATCGCGTAGTAAAATTAACTATTTGTAGATTCTTATAAATTCTATATATAACTTTTGGACTATTTTCAATCTCGGTCTATTTCTGAAATTTATTCTTACATACTTTTGATTTTCTAGCCCTATATGCTAACATTGCCTATGTAAATTTTGAAATTGTTTGTTTGCACATTGAACGACAAATCTATGTGACGTATAAAATTTTCTGACGTCAGTCACACAAATCAATGAATGTGTTTATAGATAGATGTGTTTGTGTTCTGTTAAATTGTTCCTTTTAAAATTGTTATACGATGATGACTGATGTACCCATATTTTGACTATTTTATTTATTGTGTCTGTTTAGTTAACGCATCAATGTAAATATAACGGAATTTGATGAGACTGTCATCAAAGTGAGAGGGTTAGCGCTATAAAACCAGGTTAAATCCACCATTTTTTACATTTAAAAATGCTTGTACCAAGTCAGGAATATCACAGTTCTTGTCAATTCGTTTTTGATGCGTTTTGTTATTTGATTTTGCCATGTGATTATGGAATTTCCGAATTGATTTTCCTCTAAGTTCAGTATTTTTGTGATTTCACTTTTCACAGCGATTGAGATTTTTAAATTAAAATAATTTGCCCTTGCAATTCGAATCAACTTTTCTAAATATCGAATTACAAAATAATGTGAGTTTCCGGTCCCCAAAAATGTCAAAACTGAAATTTCACTATATCTTGAATCTATAATTGCTCTGTTTTTTCGTAATGGACTTGTGTTTTTCATAGTGGTCTTGTTTATTCCTGGTAGCCTTATATATTCATAATGGCAATGCAATTTAAGTCTGTTAAGGGTAAGTTTTACTTTTATTGCTGAAAGAACAGTTTCATACATAACGCAGTGTACCGGTTACTTCTATCAATATTATGTGGATACTTTTTATGATTTTTTTCTGTTTGTCTATTAATATCCCTCTTAAACTAGAGGCTCTAAAGAGCCTGTGTCGCTCACCTTGGTCATTGTTCATTTTAAACAAAGGACACAGATGGATTAATGACTAAAATGTGTTTTGTTGATGGTGATGTGTTTGTAGATCTTACTATACTGGACATTCTTGCTGCTTATAATTATCTCTATCTAAAATGAACTCGGCCCAGTAGTTACACATGTTACAGTGGAAAATATTTTGTAAAAATTTACAAAAATTTACAAAATTTATGAAAATTGTTAAATATTGACTATAAAGGGCAATAACTCCTTAAGGGGTCCATTGACTATTTTGATCATGTTGACTTATTTGTAGGTCTTACTTTGCTGTACATTATTGCTGTTTACATTTTATCTCTATCTATGATAATATTCAAGATAATAACCAAAAGCTGCCAAATTTTCTTAAAATTACCAATTCAGGGGCAGCAACCCAACAACGGGTTGCCTGATTGGTCTGAAAATTTCAGGGCAGATAGATCTTGAACCTAATGAACAATATTATCCAATAAAATTTTCTCTAAATACTTTGGTTTCAGAAATATAAGCCAAAAACTGCATTTTACCCTATGTACTATTTTTAGCCATGGCGGCCATCTTGGTTGGTTGGCCGGGTCACCGGACACATTTTTTAAACTAGATACCCTAATAATGATTGTGGCCAAGTTTGGTTAAATTTGGCCTAGTAGTTACAGAGGAGAAGATTTTTGTAAAAGTTAAACGACGACGACGACAAGGACGACGACGACGACGACGGATGACGGACGCAAAGTGATGAGAAAAGCTCACTTGGCCCTTTGGGCCAGGTGAGCTAAAAAAACGAGGGGCTTTCTTTCGTAAAACAAAAACATGGCTTAATATATTGTATAAACTATTCAGCGAATATTCAATTTATTTTAAATACCATCCAATTACGAATGTGACAAATTCATCCGGCATAGCTACAGAGATGTACTAAGTATTGAAAAAAAAAAGCAATTGCTTGCTGTCCTGTCAATCCCAACAGTGATAATGTCTACGTTTGGACATCGTTGCCACTTCAAGATTTAGCAAAAGGAGTATTTTGGGAAAATTTTCCTTGCATTCTTACAGAAATGAAGTAACAGTTTGTAAAGATATTTACCTGTATTGACTGTTCTGGCTTATATAAATCGAAGTCAAACGTTATTGTGTATAGTTATATAAGTGATATGACTGCACAGTAATTGAGACTGGGCAACTGTTTATGTATAGTTGTAAAAAGAGAATCATTTATATGTTGTTGTGTGAAGAAAAACATTTTTCTTTATATAGATGAGCAGATCAGGTTACTGTTTAATTATTTGATTAGATCCGGATTTAAAGCTTGACATATAATGTAGAGTCTAATGCAACTTGTATGTCACAGTTTGTGTGATTGGCTTAAGGTTACCGCCAAGTCCACAGTTGACTAGTCGTAACTAAGGAGGTATTTTGAATTGATTGGATCAACAAATGTTCGATTTCTACCATATTATCGAAAATAAAACAACACCTACCTCAAAATCGCCGTTTTGATGTGATTTTATCAAAATTTGATTCGAAGAGGTAACGTAATATCCTTCAGTGTGTTAGTTGTAGTTTGTATGACTTCACGTTTATCCATGATGTCTTAGTGGCAAAATAATTCATATCATTTGACCGTTGCAACTCGTGAACTAAAATATCGATCTTCCTTAACTGCACAAACAATATATTATGGTCTGAAAGTATAATATACTAGTATTCTAGGTACTGAAATGTGTTTATCATCTTAATTACGTATCAAAGTTTCTCTTGTTGGTGTTTTTATATTTTTAACCACAACTGTTTATCAATTTTATATCTTATATAATTATGATATGGATTGGTACATCCCGCCATAGTGCTATGGTCAATTTTTAGTTCTTGAGTTTCATTGTTGCTGATGGTCTTTGTTTATATGCCATTCAGTATCTCTTTATCTAATATTTATCTGTTGTTTTTTTATATAGTGATTAGGATTTTATTTCAATGTTGACGGGCGTACCCAAATTCTTGACGTTTATCGTACAGGGTTTTATATAGCTATAATGCCAGGTTGAGTCCAGCATTGTTTTTATTGAAAGGAACCTGTACCGGGTCAGATATGAGACAGTTATTTTGTCATTCGTTGGAAATGTTTAGGCGTTTGATTTGCCATTTTATTAAGGAATTGCCGTTTTGAATTGTCCTATGAGTTTGGTATTTTTATTTTACTTTTCACTAAAATAACCATGTAGCGGGCTGAAATATACAAAACGTTATTAATAAATGTAGCACTATGGGCGGAATTACGAAGGTATAGAAAAGAACTTTAAATAACAATCAGAACATTATCTGTTATAATAGTAAGCTACATGACAAAACATAATATGTTGTCTAAGAAAGGGTTTAACAATAACGTGAGAATACTCCCAATTGCCGTAATCAATCTTAAAGTATTTAATCTCTTCAAAAGAAAGCGAGGTATTATTTATTCAAACTTGACTTATACTCTGACCTATAATGGTCTACCTTTATAAATTGTGACTTGGATGGAAAGTTGTCTCATTGGCACTCATGCCACATCATCTTCTATCTATTGAACCATATTTCTGCTACAAACTAAAAACTACAAGCGTATAAAGTGATGTTCGTCCTGAAAAAAATAGATAACAGAATTTAACAACATCATAAAAACACTGCTTTCAGCATAACAACATATATGGTTGAAGAGCATTGATGACCCAAAATTCACAAAAGTTGTGCCATATAGGACTACCGTTATCTATGCCTGGGATAAGAAAATCCTAGTCTTTCGAATAATTCATACTTTAGCAAACAGTTAATTTATAAAAAAAAACATCATATTATTGATATGCATGTCAACACCGAAGTGCTGACTACTCGGCTGGTGATACCCTCGGTGAGGAAACGTCCACCAGCAGTGGCATCCTTTTATATTGTTTCCCCAGAACTAGAGATTAAAGAAACAACAGACACGGCTTCCTCCGCCTCATTTTTAGACTTATATCTCGAATTTGACTTACACAGTCATCTCAGTACCAGAATCTATGACAAACGAGACGATTTTAATTTTGAAATTATAAATTTCCCCCACCTTAGTAGCAATATACCAACTTCCCCTGCATATGGGATATATATTTCCCAACTTATTCGATATTCAAGAGCTTGCAGCTCCTACTCAGACTTTGTAAAACGTCATCAGTGTCTGAGTAGAAAGTTGATGAAACAGGGGTATGTCAAAGAACGTCTCGTTCTTTTTCTAAAAAAGTTCATCGGAAGGTACCAAGACCTTGTTGATAAATATTCCGTATCAACTTCTCAAATAATACACGATGGTCTTGATGTATAGATTCTGCGTACTGATGTTGTTTATCATCTTAACAACGTGTTTTATAGTTCTTTCATTTGTCTTTGTTCTATTATTAATATTACTTTTACTGTTGAATGGTTTCATGTGATATCCGTTTTACGTGGCTCGGTACTTATACATCTCGTCAATGTGTTTGTATTGGCTTTCATTTTTTTGTGGTTTGTTTTGTATTTGCGACTTATTGTATTTTTGTTGTTCTTATAACGTGACTCTGTACTTTAAAAGATCCCGTCAATATGATATTGTTCTATTATATGTCATTATGATATATTTCTATTATGAATTACAATATACGTTGAACCACAAACGTCAAAAACATTCAATCGCGTAGTGGAATTAACTATTTTTGGATTCTTATTAATTCTATATATAACTTTTGAACTAGTTTATATCTCGGTCTATTTCTTAAATTTATTCTTACATACTTTTGATTTTTAACCCTGTATGCTAACATTCCCATGAAAATTTTAAAATTGTTTGTACGCACATTGAACGACAAATTTATGTGACGTATAAAATTTTCTGACGTCAGACACTCAAATCAATAAATGTGTTCGTAGATAGTAGATGGTTTTGTGTTCTGTTAAATTGTTCCTTTTAAAATTGTTAAACGATGATGACTGATGTACCCATATTTTGACTATTTTATTAATTGTGTCTGTTTATTTAACGCATCAATGTAAAAATATCGGAAATTGATGAGACTGTCATTAAAGTGAGAGGGTTAGCGCTATAGAACCAGGTTTAATCCACCATTTTCTACATTTGAAAATGCCTGTACCAAGTCAGGAATATGACATGTCTTGTCCATTCGTTTTTGATGCGTTTTGTTATTTGATTTTGCCATGTGATTATGGACTTTCCCAATTGATCTTCCTCTAGGTTCAGTATTTTTGTGATTTTACTTTTTTTTTCGATAGTTGTCATTTACTTAAAGAAATTACAATAATTTTGTGTTCGAATTTGAATTAGTAATAAAATTTCAAAGTTAGAAACATTTTCCTTATAAATTTCGAATAGATATTTGAACTATCAGACAGTACTTGAATCACACACACACATGTGATTCGTCTCTCTTATTTACACACTATATTGTATCTAAATGAAACTACATGTAGACATGAAATTCAAATTCATTTTACAGGAATATTTCCTTAATGTCTGACCTAATTAAAATATACATTTGATTAATTCTACAAACATGATGTCGATGGGTTATGTTATTGTTTTTTCTTTGTGTATTGTAGTTTATTGTAAACAGGAGATTTGTTCATCTGGGTAAATATGTTGCATATACTATTTAAAGAACCTTATTAATATTTTTCTCGAATATGTTGGAAATAAAGAATAACTATCGCGGATAGTGTACGTTTGCATGTGTTTCAATCTTCGACAATAAATCATATTTACTATAAAGATAGATTAGAATTATATGCAAATAATTATTTAAATTTCTATTTTCAGGTTAAATGAAAACCTGTGTTTTTTCAATTTCGAACACAGGGATGGGACGTGTGTTGGTAAGAAGATATATACATTTTTAATATAGGTCTTATGCCAAGAATACTGAAAAAACGATGTATGTCCGAGGGATATAACATATGGCATTATTATACTTCACGTTAAAATGACATATTTTGATTGGCTAATACGAAGGTGTTAATTTACTCTTTCACATGGCTGAGCGGGTGACAATATTTTGAATGTAACTCTCTCGTCCAGACCAATCAAAAATCGATAATTTAAAGATGAATGAATTGAATTTAAATCAAGGTATTAAAGACAATCTTTAAGTTCTACGTTTTAGCTCAGATTCTATTATTTGACTGTAAAAATAAAAATAAAACAAAAAATCTTGCTTCACTTCTGTTGATTTTTCGAATACCTGTAACGTTGTTATGTGTGTGACGTCATAGAAAATACTATTAAATAAAAGTTATTTGGAAAAAAAACAATAATGATAGGACATTCAGTATAATAAATTAAGTAACACATAGCTGAGAGGGTGATAGAGCAGATTGGTACCCCTCGAAAAAGCATTGTCAACCTTGGCCTCGCCGCGGTTGACAATGTTTTCTCGGGGTACTAATCTGCTCTATCACCCTCTCAACGATGTGTTATTTATATAATGTTAAATCCTTAAATTTTACAAAAGGTATTAACTCATTTCTGCAGCCTTATGTTATATATTTTTTTATGATAGATTATCTTATCTAAGACCTTATTAATGACTTGTCAATCTGAACACGCAAGACATATAATTCAAGTTATCACCATGATATTGAAAGACAATAGATAGTGTATAAGGCAAGCAAATGCAATACTGCACGCAAGATATTTTCTTCTAAAAACTTTATTCGAAACTAACAACGGGGTTTATTGTCAAACAACTTTTCACACATGTATTTTTGAATTATATAATGAATCTACTGACTTCCCAACAGTCGTCGGAACTGTGAAATAGCATACACCAAGTACAGTGCAAGATATGCACTTAGGGTGAATCTCTCGCCGCTCTTCTTCAATATCGATTTTCAATTTCTTAATCAACTACTTATAATTATAAGTAAAACAGTACGAGGAATAAAAACCTGGTTAAATATTTATTTGTTTTAACCCTGGTACTGCTAAAGACAAATCAAAATCTTAGTAGTTTTATATGATATGATTGGAGTAATAGTTATGATAAAAAAAAAAATTGGCGTATTATACCTCCCTAAATGGGAAAAGGCAATTATTTCATTTCAATGATAAGTATTTTTCGCACAACCCTCCACAAAAGAACCCAAAAAAACCCGCTACACACCAATTAGCCACATTTTTGAGACCGTAAAATATGCATGATGGCTATACATTTAATATAGTATATACACTTTTATCCACAGTTCAGTGTATGTATTTATTTTTTATCGAATACATTGATAATAGATGTCGGCAAACAATTAAGTTTCGGATCATAATATCTATCTTTTAATCTAGTAGCAATGCATATTGTGCTCTGCTTTTGTTTAGTATGTGTACTCGAGCACAGTGTTTTTATCTTATCTCCGGGAATTGAGAGTGAATAATTTTTATAAGAAATAATTGCATACTACAGAGAACACTATTAAAAAAAAAAAGAAAAAACAAAAAAAAACTGATATTTCTAATGGACTTATATGTTGATACAAATATAAAGTGAGAATATGTGGTATGATTGTCAATGAGAAAACTTTGTGCGAGTGACCATATGACAGAGAAAATAATAATTATGGGTCACCTTACGCCACAAGCATATTTCTAACTAACTATCATTTTGTGTTATTTTTTTGTAGAATGTAAAAAGGGTTTCATTTCATTTATTGGTGAAGCTTGCAGACCATGCCCAGAAAATTCTTTTGGAAGAGAATGTTTATCTGACTGTAAATGCAAAATAAATGAAAGGTTTGAAGATTTTCTGAAATTGACCTTTTAATTTATTATAAAATGATTAAGCACTGCAGTATAGATATTTTGCATTGCACTTGACCAATAACCTGAGCTGAATATTTTTTTGGTTATATTTTGCTATTTCTCCTCATCTTTACGGTGTGTTTACTTATTTGTTAAATTAGCTAAAATAGAGGGAATTGTTGTTTGGGGAAACTATTAAATTTCTTCTACTTAAGATAATTACTTTTCCATAGCTTACATAATGGCGATATGAGTTTTGTCGCTTTCATCGAGCTTAATCATTAGGAATTTTAAGTAGAAAAGTCTGCATTTTGAGATAGTTCAAGCAGGTGTTCTGCAATTTTTTTTACGTGTTTCCAAATATTATGCAAGACCACTTTTTGCACTTTACCTGATATTATTTTACGTTTCGTCGTAGCTTTTTGGTTGTCTTTATATAGCATATTATTTAAAACGTTTTATGTTATATAAATGTTCTTTTACATATAAAAAAAACCAGTTCAAATGGCATATAAAAGTCAACATATGGTCGAGAACAATACTTTGGACGTTGTGAATATAGCCGAGTAACAAATTGCGCCTCTTTTATGAAGATACTTTTGAAATACTCACAGATTTATTTTGTTTTGCATTTTACCTCTTGGTTCAAGATATTATAAACATTTTCATTCCATTGTGATACACAACTTGGCATTTAACAAGTATTAACACAGTTGGAAAGTGGCCAAAACAAATTAACAGGAGATGAGGGACGATATATGTTTTATCATAAGCTCAATCTCCTAGAAGATTGATGCATGCAAATACTGCAAAAAGACCACACAACCTTTAAACTTTATCTTTGCAAATAATAGTCCATGAGAACTTTCAATTCCAAGTTTCAGTTTATTTCCATAATTTTAAGAGGCACATTTTAAGACATTAACTGAGTTCCATTTTTTATATTCAATGACTTACAGCTTATTGACCAGTTTCTACACAATATGTTGAGCTTTTATCAAATCGAGTCTAGAAATCAGTAAATCAATATTTTTTTCTTAATTCAATTACTTTATTTTAGATGTGACCACGTGAAGGGATGTGTAAACTTATTGCCTAGTCTAGAACCGGACAACATAGATGATCAGGATGAAGGTAATAGAAACGAAAAAAGATTTTCGACGATCTGTTTTTTTTCTTCCAAAACAATTAAATTAGATAAAATTGAGATTGGAAATCGGGAATGTGTCAAAGAGAGAACAACCCAAGTTCATTTAGTCACACTCTTTCCGCTGTATCACACTGAAACGTAAATTTCAATTTCAAAATCAAACATACGGGAATGTAAGATAGGCGACAGAAAAGTTATCAAAGGTACAAGGATTATAATTCTGCACGCCAGACGCGAGTTTCGTCTACATAAGACTCATCAGTGACGATCATATCAAAATATTTATAAAGCCAAACAAGTACGAAGTTGAAGAGCATTAAGGATCCAAAATTCCAAAAGGTTGTGCCATATACGGCTAAGGTAATCTTTTCCTGGGATAAGAAAATCCTTAGTTTTTCGAAAAATTCAAAGTTTTGTAAACGGGAAATTTAAAATAATGACAACATGATTGATATTCATGTCAACACAGAAGTCAGATGGAAATTTAAACTCATTAATCGAAACACAGTTGGTTTTCATAAAAATACCGATAGTATGTACACGTCATCATAACGTTACAAATATTTTGTCAACCAAGAAACAAAGAATCTTGATAATATCATTTTCAGCTCTTTTTTTTGTTTCAATCAGAGTGTACTCTACGATTTCAACCTCATAAAGACAAGGTAGTTGTAATATGGACCATGACATTTTCTAATCACGAACTTCAGAAGGAGAAATGAACTTTTAAACAAGAGCAGAATATACCTTTCATTATGTTATACATGTATATTATTCTGTGAGTTTGACTGTCCCTCTGGTATATATTGCCCCTCTTTTAGATGAAATATAAATTGTTTATGTAAGTTACTTATGCTATTTTATATGTTTGAATTCCGAGATCCGGTCTGTTTGTATTTTTAACTTACTGAAGGTTAATTACCGTACCCTTTTGTGATGACGGAAAATCAAGAAAAGTGCTTCTGAGTAAAAAATTTACAACGTGCTGTTTTCATTTTTTAATATTCCTGTGTTTATCTTTGTTTGTATCTATCACGTGTTTCCTTTTCAATTCTATATTGACAGTGAAATATTATGAAAGATATGTTTATCAAGATGTTAAAAGAATGTTGTTTGTTGTACATAACACTTTCACACATTTATAATAAACATTTACTACGACGGTTGCTGCATATGGAGCAAGATGAACACCCTTCAGGAGCACTTGACACTACCATTTTTTTGGATGGGTTCTTGTTGCTTGCTTTCAAGCTCTGTTGTCTGTCTGTTCAATGTTTTCTTTCAGTCCTGGCATTGTCTGTTAATCTTCGACTATGAATTTGAATACATTTTAGTATCTTCTGACCATATTATACGTAGTGAGTTCGTTATTTCAAATTGTCATTTTTGACTAAATATCAATCCCGTATTAACCTACCTAATTAAGAGTAGTAGTGTAGTTATTGTTTTTTGTGTGAAGTCTGCATTTTTATATCCCTGACTTTCAAACATTTGACATTTAGCGTTCCTGATGAATTAAAATCTACAAAAGAGCTTCGGACGCAAGAAAGCTTTTAATGTGTTGTTTTCATTTTTCATAAACCGAATTTTTCGTATGTGAGGACTTTCTCTTTTGAATTTTGCTCAGAGTTCATTATTTTAGTGATTTGAATTTTACAGATACATCTTTTTCAGCACTGGAACCTACAGCAGAAAGATACTGTAAAATAGGTAAATCTATATCCGTTTGCCAGTTCTTAATATAAACAAAAAATACTCACCTGAAAATGTTCAGCCGAGAATATAAAAGGCTAAGTCCGTAATACTGAAATCAAATAATACGTTGTTTAAAAAAGGCATAAAAGTATATTAAGTAACATGAGTAAGTAATATTGAAATGAATTGAAAAATAATGAATTATTTTTAATAATAAGTTTTAATATATACAAAAAATACAATTCGGGTAATCCTTCGAGAAATTAATCTTGATTTTATTCCTTACCGTTTAATCATCATGGGTTTAATTCAACTTAAAAAGACTAGATACTAACTGTTTTTCAGTTCGACACCATTGCTAGATATATAATATTTAAAACAATCAGAGATATATACATTAATTCATATGGTTTTGAGTATATATACAAATAGTATCTGATGCTTGATTTTTTTAAATGTTTTTAGCCTTGAACTTGCTGTCAGTAACTTCCAGTACTCCCAAATCGTACTATTTTGTTAATTCGACCTGTTGATACTATGTGTTATGCTGCTTTGTTATTTACTGTTTACCTATTCAGGGCTATATCTCGTCTTTATACCACTTTTGATAAGTGTTTGGTATGACTATAATTTTTCATTTCTTCGTACTATAATAAACAACATTTTGTAATTTGTAATTTATGTTCCCCACTCAAACTCATACCTTACAATAACAATATTATCATTTATCTGATTTTGTATATTGTTGAATTTGGCGGCTTTTTGTTCAACGTTATTTTTTTTAAATAGTTAAACATCTCACAGCGGTATACTACTGTTGCCTTTATTTACTCACCCCATATTTTTTTGATTTTGTATTTACATTGTATATTAGATCAACTTTATTCGTTCAGTGTATGTTCAGTGTATGTTCGTGTATGTTCACTTGTGTAAATATGTCTTTTGAATGAGTTAAGCCATTCCAATTAATATTTCATAGTTCGTCTTTCTGTTTTCTGATGTTACACTATTGTTACAGATAAGAGTGAAGGTTGGTACCTATTAAAACGTTTAATTCTGCTGCATTTGTTTGCATCTGTGCTAAGTCAGAAATCGGATGTTCAGTCGTTTGTTGATGTGGTTCATAAGTGAATTTTGCTCATTGTTGAGGACCGTACGGTGACCTAAAGTTGTTAATGTCTGTGTCATTTTGGTCTCTTCTTGACAGTTGTCTCATTGGCAATCATACCTCATCTTCTTTTTTTTATATTGTTTCTCGTTTTTATATAGATTATACCGTTGGGTTTCACGTTTGAATTGTTTTACACTAATGTTTTTTAGGTCCCTTATAGATTGGTGTTTGGTGTGAGCCAAGGCTCCGTGTTGAAGACCGTACTTTGACCTATAATAGTTTACTTTAATAAATTGTGAATTGGATGAAGCGTTGTCTTATTGACACTCATATAGCAACTTCTTATATCTAAGTAGCCTGTTTGTTAGGAAGCAAGGTTCACAAATAAGAATATAGTCATAATAAAGACAAATAAGTATTATCACTGAGTTCTGTGGGCTGTTGTCAGGTAAGGGTATATCCAGCTAGGAACCTGAGTTCTTAAAAATCGATACTCGTATGAATTTGTCAATATTGTTTTCAGGGGATTTGCAGATATAAAACTAAAACCATAAATATTGCAGAAATAGGATCATTTATAAATGGGTTGCCTTTTTTTCTAAAATTTGGAGATTTTGAAAAATAAACTTTGGCAAACCAGTTTCGTCGTTAATCAGAACGGTTGATGTAAAAGTAGTAGTGTAATTATCATAATTTTTGTCAAAGCCGTCTTTAAATAGCCCACTTTTTGTATTGGCAGGCACATATTGTTCAGAAATGGAAACTACCACCTCATTAAAGAGCGAAACAGGTACATGTATATTATATACTTTAAACAGATCTTTCATTTCAATCGAGAATAAACACGTCCAGGAGGTGAGGAAAATGAGTAAGCCCGTAGTAATTAATGTAAGAATTACATTTTATATGTTTTATAGCAACAAAATTGTCCTTTAAATAAGTAACAAACCTTTTGATTTCTTAGTTCGAAACATTTTCTGAAACAAAAGATCGATTATAAAGTGAGGAATAGAATATTTTTTTTTTCAAATCGTTTGATGTGAATGATGTTTGGATTTAACCATTTGATAAAGTACTTAACGTTTTGATTTAAATTTTCTCTGAACTTTATATTATCCCATATCAGATTATATATATAAAGAAAGCAAAAAGGAATTACGTTTTTAATCACAAAACTTGATTTCTTTTTTTTTTACAACTCGATTTCAACTTAAAATATACTAAGAGGAACAGATTTTAAAAATTATACTTTGTCAAGCCAGTATCATAATTTATACAGATCTTTCATTTCAATTGAGAATACACACGTTAAGCAGTAGAGGTAAATAAGTAAGCCCTTAGTAATGCATTTTAGAAATACATTTCGTATGATTTATAGCAAATGTCCTTCAAATAAGTAACACTCGTTTTTATTTCTTAGTTTGAAACATTTTCTGACACAAAGGATCGAATATAAAGTGAGGAATAGGACAGTTCTTTTCTAATCGTTTGATTTGTATGATGTTTTGATTTAACAATTTTATAAAGTACTTTTACGTTTTGTTTTGAATTTTCCCTGGACTTTTTATTATTTTCCTTTTTTTCCAATATGAAACTATATATGAAAAACAAAAAAATAATTACGTTTTTAGTCACAAATCTTGCTTATGTTTTTCTGGTTTTTTTTCTGAACCCGATTTTAACTTAAAATGCAATAGACAATAACAACCAAAACCAAGGAGTAAACAAAGACTCACAAAACCAAAGGACATTTACATCAACAGTTATAAATAATAATTAAGAAACAACACGAACTCCACTAAAAACCGGGAGTGAAATAGGAGAGACAGATACTAACCATTTTCAGTAAGACACCTTTGACTGATATGTGATACAAAAAAAATGAGGCGAAACAGAGAGATTATTCATAAAGTTTAGTTAGTTCATATAAAAGTAGCTTGATTGTTCGGATTATTAGAATTAATATGTACCTATTAAAAAATGAAACCATTGTTTCAATAATGTATCACCACTTCGTATATGCATCTGCATTTCGACTGTTCACAACCAATAAGCTCCGTCTTTCAGAGAGAGATAAGGCAACGAAATCGTTAGTAAAAGTTAGTAATCAACAAAATAACATAAACCTTCATGTTACATCTATCTTAAAAGATACAAACTTTGCAAAATCACTTATCTTATCTCTATGACAATGAATTCCCTGTACAGCCGTTTATGTGTTATATTCACTGTCAAAGGCGTCATTGAGTTTCTCAACAATTGATAAAGTTGCGCTCTAAAATTGTATGTTATCGAGCGTGTTGTATTTGCAGTTTTGAAAAAAATCTTATCCTCAGATCCATAAAACAAAGTTTTCATTCGCACAAAACAGCCTCATTGAAATGAAATATTAGGACCCCTTAATTTTCTATAACCCTTTATATATGAAACTCGGCAGACAACAGTTAAAAGAGCTAAATTACGATACAAAATGTATCAGTATTTACATACCTGAAAAACTCATTGATGAAAACACTTTTGCGTGCGACGAAATAGTACATTTGCTAAGAAAACAAAACATGATTGAAACCTGCAGACCAATTTTACTTTAGCTTAAGTAATAAGAATACTATATTTATTGATATTGTTTCTTAAACGTAATGAATAAAATAAAATGTGACATTTGTTGCAAGAAAAAAGGGTTATTTAGTGGTTTTCATTCTGTTGTCCTTTTATCTTTTGATAGGATACAATAAAACTCAATCATCAATAGGAACAATTTCAGCATTATTGATGTTCCTTTTACTAGTGTTTGTCTCCCTGACTTGTTTTTGCTGGAAATATAAGTTCTTTTGCAAGAAAAGAGGGCAAATAAATATGACACACCACAATGTATCTAGAAATTTTTCGCTCCAAGAAGACACTCACGACTACATGGAAATAGATGATGGATTTTTCAACGTAGAACCACAAATAAATGATGCACATGGCATGAGAAGCAGTACCAGTTCGACTAGGGGTAGCGGAATATGTGGAGTAGACAATGATGGATATCTGAATCCCTATCAGGCGCTGACATCAAAAGAAATTACATTAGAACAGGAGCCAAGTTCAGACCAATCAAGCACAGAAACTAGTTTCATACACGCACAAGAGAACATAGTTTAACTCGAAGATCAGAATGAATGATATGAATAATCAGTAATGATAACAAAAAACTTCTGGTATGTTCATTAGGCTACAATTTTGGGACAGATTTGGATAAAAAAAGGATTACTACCGCTGTCTTTTACTGTATATTCAAAAAATTAAAACGAAAAAGAAAAGAAAATTATCAGGATAATTTTTTTCGTTTTCTTACTTTAAGAAACAAATGATGAATTTGTAGTACTTAGATTATGAAATTCAAAAATCTTGATCAGTTTTCAATTTTTGAAATTTTGAAAAGAATCACATTTTCCCTAGCTCCTGTATCAAGAATATAAAAATGCAGTAGGCTGTAGTATAATGTTTCTTATTATATTGAGTCGAAATAAATTACATTTTCGTCTTGAACTCTAACAATAATCTATCACCAGTTCAACAACAACTGACCTGAAGTTTCAACATTCTTGAACAAAGATTGAGTACCACACATTTCTTATCACAATGTATTAGTTACTTAATTATACACCAAGCATACTGTAGGAATATTATCTACTAATCACAACTGAGGATATTTTCAATCATCAAAAGTATGCCATTGTATCAATGATGTGCTTTCATTTTAGTTCTAAAAGGCGTTTACTTAAAAAAGATAAAACACCTCAAAATGGATAATTAATACCTTTTCATGTACAAAGAAGTTCTATTCTGAAGGACAGATGTTTCCTCTTACTTATGAGCACCATTTGATGACATGTTAAGCTTCATAAATATTTAAAGTATTGACTTATTGGTTGAAAGGCAACATTATGAAAAGTCAGTGAAAAACTGAAAACATTCTACTTAAATATTTTGTGAAATGCTACATTTTGTTCGAATATTGAAGGCTACTAGCTCTACATAACATATCAATTCAATCATTGTTTCCAGAAAATCATTTTCAAGATTCAGAAGATTAAGCCTGTTGCCAAAAGCTTTCGGTAGAATTTCATAGGAGATGTCAGACAACTGAGTGTCCGACCATTTCTTTTTCTTCTACATTTTCATCAATAGGTTTATCAATATACCTTAGGCTACCTTTGCTAAATTATGTCCAAAATATAAATAACATTTACAGATCAGAAATTCATTTAAAGGTTGAACATATATAGTAGCATGATTGATATTTTATTCAAATGCAAGACTCTACTATGATGACTCTTGACAAAGATAATTTACTTGAAGTCTTTTTTGTTTCGTTTTTTAAGAAATGAAAAACCTCTGTGTAATCATGTCAACATAAGCCAAAAAATATAAAAATAAGGAAATCTGAGAGCAGATGATATATCATTTGTTTTTGTTCAATACATTTCAAGGCAAATCAGCTAAATCCAAAACAGCTAAATGTAAAAAGATGAGTTCAATTTATCTTCGGGGGAAAAACATTCTCAATTTTCGGATTTTTTCTTGAAAATGATGTATCTTGATATATACTTTTCTTATTTAAACCATTTTTAATCTTAAAACGTCATTAATGACTTCTTTGTCTTAAGTTCAAATAAAGTGGCAGTTATTTAATGTCAAAACTGTACCTTATTCTGACTAGTACTGCAAAAATGATAACTTTAATTGCATATTAGACCGTACTGGTTTCCTGGAGTTTGATAGTACAAAAACAGGAACTTCTGAACAGACCAACAGGTCAAATGTGCCCTTCTATCAAAATTACAAACACTTCTTTATAATTCAAATAAATCTTTCAATAAGGATTCTTCGGTGATCCGAAGTCCCCAAGCTTTCATTTGATACCACAACTAACCAAATATACCCGCAATTGATAAAGATACAGCTATGCGTAGGAACTATTTTGTTTAAAATATGTACTTCTTTCTTGTATCGTCTTTCTGACCGGGCCTGAATTAGTGGTTCTATACCTATACAAACAAGGTTTTTATATATTTTTGTTAGCTCAAAAATATTTACATATATTGCTAACACATGCATTTGGTGTAGGCTGGCATCTTAAGAATAAGATCTCAGTAAATATGGAATCGGACCTATTTGTTTAATTATACTACTTTCATGTTGATTAAACAAAACATGGCTTGTGAAAGATGACTTTTCATTTAAATGAAAGGTAATAAAAGGTGTCAAATTAAAACAATAAGGATGGACAAGATAGAATTCCATATATATGTTAGTGAAACTATTCTACAAAGAAGAAAATCAATCCGGTTCATTGGTTCATATGTATTAATATTTATATACAAACTATACTGCATTTAAATGTGTTGGTTCTTCCTGGTTAACAATTGTACGGAAAGGACCTTTCATTATCTGTACTGGTCAAGGAAATTCCACTTCAATAACCTACTTAGTATATATGTAGTTTATTCATTTTATTTTAATTATGCAAAAGCTCACTATGTTTGTTTGTTTGTCAAGGGCATATTGAATACAATGACCTACTTGGCCTATAACAATAATGTGAAAAATGCATGGTCAATATTGCACTATTTTCATATATTGCTTGTATTTTTAAATATGTGTAATATGGTTTGTTTGTTTTTCTTTAAAATTTATATTTGAAAGAAAATATGTTGTTGAATGACAATAAGACAGTAATACCAAAACAAATCAACCAATAAAACACACAGTGGGCAATGTAGTCTTATTTGACATGTTTTTTGAATCCAACAAGATAAAAACATATTATTTTAAAAAGTCAAATCACTCAATGTCTATGGAAATAAAATAAAACCTCAACTTTAATATGTAAATCATCCACTTACATTGAAGGCATAGGTAAAATGATAATCTCATCTTTATACCTGAAAAAGAAAGAAAAACCAAACACTCATTACGCGACACTAACGTTAATTATACTTAACAAAGGATCAAGGTAATAATTCATTTGTAATAAACGATGTAATACTGCTCAAACTGGATAATCTCCAATTTAATAAGGATAAATTCCAATTTAAAAAAAAAAGAAAATGCAAAAACAAGCAAAAGTCACAATTGAGAACTTGACCTTGACCTCATTTTCTAAGTTAGGACCTAGGGGCCTCAAATAAAAACATTCCAGGGTTAAACGGTTAACTGTTTATGAGTTAAAAAAACATACTGACAAATTTATTTTGTAAAGGTAGATAACTCCTATAAAATTTCATAGAATCGCTTTGATCCAAATAAGCCAAAAATTCCTGAGGATGTATCGAACAATTTGTAAAAAGAATTTTGTCGATATCTTTTTTTGTTATGAAGCAGATGCACACAGATGATAAACAGTGAATAGGGAGATAACTCTTACAAAGAAAATGGTTCGGCTTAGCAGGGTGAAATTTAAAAGCGCATACACTGTACAATACAACATCAAAACACAATATCTAAGCGTCATATTGCGAAACAAATATTTATCGCAAGAACAAAATTTGGCGAAAAAAAAAATAATTATCAGAACAAAAACAATAAGTCTTTCCACAGAAAAGTGGAAAGACTTGATAATCAGAAGAAAAACAATAAGTCTTTCCACAGAAAAGTGGAAAGACTTAATTAAAAACCATTTGTTCAGAGAACAATTGAAGGTCTTTCCACTAAAAACAATGTATTTTAAAATGAAAGTTGTAAAATTAAGTTTAAAGTGTCATTTTAATCGTCAAATTAGGCTTATTGTATGCTGATTCCAAAAATATATGGTTTCTATACAACATGTTTTAAATAAGGGATTTAATATGATACTTCCGGCTTGAAAAATGTTACTTCCGATAATATTTGATTATTCACTTGACACTGATTCCAAAAATATCTGGTTCTATATACTTTTATATTAATAAAGTACAAAAAAAGTTATTTCCGGTTTACACAAGGTCACTTCCGATTGTTTTTTTCTAGGATAATGATTTGATACCTTTTGCCAAAAGTCTCATGTCTTAATCATGTATACATATGGCCTACTTCGATTCGTCCAACTCGGGTTGACTCGAGTTGAAAAATCATTGCTAATGCGCATGTGCGCAACCTTTCCAAATCGATATCAAAAGGGAAGTGAAAAAAATGTATCTACTGAGTATTAAAATGAAAAAAAACCAAACATTTATGTGTCAGTAAGAGAAGTCCTAATCCTGTGTGCTTTTGATAAAAAAATGTTTGTTAGCGAAAAAAAAAAAAATGAGAAAAAAAAAAATCGTTCCGAGAAAAAATTACAATTTTGTTTTATTTATAAACATCACCGACTGTTGATACACACATGAACTATATTTGTTGATTCAATAATACAGGCAAACATAAATTCCCATTGTCAGCCACTTTCTTCGGCTGTATTTTGACAAAAACCATTTTTTTGTATTATTTTTTGTTGTTGCAATTATTTGACGCCATCTTGAAACTCGACTAAACCTGCCCCGACCCAGGGTTGATGTAGAGTTAACTCGGGTAGGTTCAAAAGGTCAAACTCGGGTGGTTCGGTTGTCAGTCGAGTAAACTCGACAGACTCTACTAACCCGAGTTGGACGAATCGAAGTAGGCCTATGAGGTAAAAGCAAAGGTCAAAATCTAGAACATCAAATTAAACTATGACCTTGAGATCAATTTCAAGGTCATAAACCAAGGACCTCAAATCAAAAGACCATAGGTCTTAATTATATTTGGTTAATGAGTTATATCACCATTCGCGTATTTTTAAATACAAGAGGGGAGGAAACTCCCTTTTACGTTCAACGTACCCTTGCAATCAAAATTTACGTGTTACGACATGTAACATCTAACAATTCAGGAAAAAAAAATTGTTGATATCTAATACGATTTTTGGGAATAATGGAAAATAAGCCATATTTCAAAAACAAGAATATGACCTCGACCTTTGACCTTGACCTAATTTTCATTTTTTGGAACAAGGACTTCAAATCAAAAGATCCTAGGTCTCTATCACTTATGGTTTACAAGATAGAAATGCATATCACTTATATCAAATGCATAAGGGGAAATAACTCTCATATGGAGCTTTCATTTCGCTTCGGTCAAAATAGGACAAATCATGCGAAGGATATAACGAGCAATTTTGTAAAATAAATTTGTCGTAATCTTTTACGGTTGCGAAGGAGTAGTGGACACAAGAAAAACAGTGTTTGGAGAGATAACTCCTACAAAGAAAAGTATTCGGTTACGCAGGGTAAATTTTAAAAGCGCATAAACTGTTCGATATCATATACCAAATATCTAAACGACATATTGCGAAACAAATATTTATCGCAAGAACAAAATTAGGCGGAAGAAAAAAAAATTAATAACCAATTGTTCAGAGAACAATTGAAGGTCTTTCCACCAGTTAATATCTATTTTGATATTAAAATATAAAAAATCTGTCTAAAATGTCAGTTCATATGGCTTTATGATGTATAGATATGAATTTAAAGCAAAGGTCAAAATCTAAAACGTCAAATTAACCTATAACCTTGACCTCAATTTCAAGGTCACAAACTGAGGATTTCAAATCAAAAGACCCTAGTCTCTTATATGTATGGTTAATAAGTTATATCACTTTAAACATAATTTAAGATATGATAGGGGCTAAAACTCCCATTCATTGTTTACGCACCCGTTCAACTAAAATTATTTAGTTACCACATGTCGCAACTAACAATTTATACAAAATAATTTGTCGATATCTTATAAGGTTAATGAAAATAAGTGAAAATAAGACAAATTCAAAAATTAGAATATGACCTTGACCTTTGACCTTGACCTAATTTTCATTTTTTGGACCAAGGACCTCAAATCAAAAGATCCTAGGTCTTTATCACTTATGGTGTTCCAGTTTAAAATACATTTCAAAATTTCAAATACAAAAGGGGAAATAACTCTCATATGGAGCGTTCATATTGCTTCGGTCGAAATTGGACAAATCATGCGAAGGATATAACGAGCAATTTTATAAAATAAATTTGTCGTAATCTTTTACGGTTGCGAAGGAGTTGTGGACACAAGGAAACCAGTGTTGGGGAGATAACTCTTACAAAGAAAAGTATTCGGTTACGCAGGGTAAATTTCAAAAGCGCATAAACTGTTCGATATCATATACCAAATATCTTAGCGACATATTGCGAAACAAATGTTTATCGCAAGAACAAAATTTGGCGGAAGAAAAAAAAATAATCAGAAGAAAAACAATAGGCCTTTCCACAGAAAAGTGGAAAGACCTAATGATCAAAAGAAAAGCAATAGGTCTTTCCACAGAAAAGTGGAAAGACCTAATAATAATAATAATCAGAAGAAATACAATAAGTCTTTTCACAAAAAAGTGAAAAGACTTAAATATGTCCCTTGTATGTAGTTCGTTAATTGTTAATTAAACAATTATTTTTTTGCATTGCTTTCTCATGTACTATTGAACTGAATGACTGCGTCTTTGTAGAGCAGTATCACAGTGGTGTGTTGCAACGTATAATCAGTTTATCGATCTATCACAATATATTGCGTGTTGGCCGATAATGTGCATTTTCATTCACACTATAAGACTGAACTATAAATCTAGTTATTTAATTTCAAGTGATGAGTTATACATGTAATATGTGAGAGCATTTCGAATATTTTAATAACTATTGAATAGTTTTCGTTACTTTGAATTACGATCTGAGATATACTCAGCAGTACACGACGTTCTTTGTAATTGTATTGGTAACAGGGATGGGGTAATCGTAATCTGTAATCGTAATCGATTGTAATTGATTACATTTTTCAAGTAATCGACAGTAATCTGTAATCGACCATATTTTCAGTTACATGTAATCGTAATTTAATCGATTACAGCAAAACATAATGATGTAATCATCGATTACTTTCGATAACATTTCAATTACTTTGGTAAAATAGCTTGATAAAATAAACCCTATAATTTAAATGAAAATAGACAACTGCATGTATTCATCAGTTTATAGTACTGCTAAATTATAATGTATTAACATTACTTGAGTGTTTATCATATACCTTATTTAGATCTGTCTAAAGATTGACCAGATCTTCTTACAAATTTAACTATATTTTCAACTTTTGAAATAAGTGACTTTCAATGGTTGTCAATACTTCTCGACATTTTAAATACTACACAAAAATGCAAAAAAACATGAAAATAGATTCAAAATTGAAAAATATATGTAGTCCTTAGTTAAGTTATGTACTTCATTAAAGTAGTTAGCATAATTGTAATAAAAATCCTTAAAGCTTAATTTTCAATAAGAGTCACAATTTATCTTAGAATAGATAATCATTGATTCGTCATAATGGTAGGACATCCAGATAAGGAAAGAATACACTATTATTTTAATAAAGATTCAGTGCATTGAAATTTTTGTTCAGTAAAAGATACATGTATTCAAATTTTGACTCTAAAATGCATATTGTTTTTGATTTGAAATCCCAACAACCTTCTTGTTTTCACTGATCAGATGATCAAAGACTTCTTATCATTAAAACTTTGTTTTTAATTTCAATTAGGTCTAATTACTTATAAGTGACAGATTTATTACATTATATATGCCCTAAGGTTATAAATTGTTCTCCATTGACAGTTTATAAGGTAATTAGGGGGATTATCCAAACAAAAGGATAAATTCATTCAAAAGACATGTAATTATAAATTATAAACTTCATTTTTTTAAAATTGTATCATCTTTTTTTTGGATTTTTGATAACGATTATTTTCAGAGAAGACCTCTCACAATGCAAAAAAAAAATCTTGAAATATATACGATAAAAATAAGTGAATATCAAACTTAAGTTTATTGATGACTGATGTACCCATATTTTGACTATTATATTTATTGTGTCTGTTTATTTAACGCATCAATGTAAAAATATCGGAAATTGATGAGACTGTCATTAAAGTGAGAGGGTTAGCGCTATAGAACCAGGTTTAATCCACCATTTTCTACATTTGAAAATGCCTGTACCAAGTCAGGAATATGACAGTTCTTGTCCATTCGTTTTTGATGCGTTTTGTTATTTGATTTTGCCATGTGATTATGGACTTTCCCAATTGATCTTCCCCTAAGTTCAGTATTTTTGTGATTTTACTTTTTTCAGTAGGACAGCAAAACATTGCAAACTATTGAGAAAATTACCTGCAATTTGATATAAAGAAGCAATTGATATCATTTCAAGCATATGCTGTTCTCATGTTTATCATCACTCACTTAAGAATGTTTAAATATTTTAAACCCTCTGTAAGAGCTTCCTTCTAGAAAACAAATGTCAACATATTTGAAACAGTGCTTTAAAACTGTTTTTTAAATGTTTTAAATCTGCACTCTAAATAAGTTGAGCAGCATGGTTGCATTAAATAGTTCTTCATAATTTTATAGCGTGTAATTGACAGTAATCGAAAAGTAATGTAATTACATTTGATAAAGTAATCGATTGTAATCGATTACATACAAAAATAAGTGTAATCGATTATTAATCGATTGCACAAAAATCCTTCGTGTAATCGATTAAATAATCGATTATTAATCGATTACATTTGTCATTAATCGTGCCCATCCCTGATTGGTAATTTTTCAAAATTCTTCTATCACCTTTTTTTATTTATAAATTAAATTTAAAACACCTGCTCTTATATTCCTTGACAAAATATTTTTATCATAAATACTATTATAAACATGACATAATATATTTCTTAAACGATCATAAAATTTAGGGTAAAATTCTGTTGTAAGCCCATCTGTACCAGGACTTTTGGTTTTTGACATAGCCATCAAAGCTTCAGTAATTTCATCATATAATATTTCTGCATCACACATGTCTTTATCATTTTGGTTTATTTTTACATCAATAGAACTAATTGATTCTTCCATTTTTTCATTATCTACTTTATCACAAGAATATAAATTTTTATAAAAAGAATATTCAATATCTAGTATAATATCCGGATCACTAATGACATCACCTTTGTCATTTATAAGCTCTTTTACAGCATTATTTTCTTGCTTGTATTTTTCTAAATAAAAAAATAAAAGTATTCTTATCACTTTCAGAAGCCCATATTGCTTTGGATCGTAGAAACGCTCCTTTGCATTTTCTAACTCATAATAATTTAACTCAAGCTTTAAGCTAAATTTTCTTATTTCGTTACATCTATAGCAATACCGTCTGCTTGCATGGCACATATCCTTCGGATTTAATTTTGCAAGTTATCTAATTTAGTTACATCTATAGCAATACCGTCTGCTTCGGATTTAATTTAAAAAAAAATCTTTCTTCTTTTCTTTTGCCAAATTAACTGAAAAAAAACTTGTGAAAACATTTTGATTCTAAAACAGTATACTACGTCAGTCTTTTTTTATGTCATGCAAAAGTTCTGTGGTATCTTCCGGGCACTTTTAAGGTCGAAAATAATAGACATTACCATAAAACTATTGAAAGGAAACGATTCTGCTATATGCGATAAGTACCATAAATAAAATAAGTATATGCAGTCAACAGAGGAATTATCTTTTAACGCCCAGCATACGATACATTTAGTAGGGGGCTTAACTATTTGCGGTCTGTGCGTTCCTCGATCCGGTCGCTCTTTTTAGTGCATATATGATGACATATTATAATTTCATGATATATAAGTTTTCTATGACTACACATCAAATATCAGCACAAATAAAATCTAATAGTGAATATACAGTCATCAACTGAGAACTACAGTATTTACAACATATGTTAAGTTCTTAATTACCTCTGTGTAAAAGAATTTGGAGTGAAATGATTTTTGTTATTATCATAGAATCATATTTTTCAGATGCCACCATGAAATAAGATGTGCTGGTGGATGTTTCGACCCCGAGTGTATCACCAGACCAGTAGTCACCACTTCGGTGTTGACATGAATATCAATAATGTGGTCAATTTTTTTTTTTATAAATTTCCTGTTTACAAAACTTTGAATTTTTCGAAAAAACTAAGGATCTTCTTATCCCAGGCATAGATTACCTTAGCAGTATTTTGAACAACTTTTTGGAATTGTTGGATCCTCAATGCTCTTCAACTTTGTACTTGTTTGGCTATATAAATATTTTGATTTGAGCGTCACTGATGAGTCTTATATAGACGAAACGCGCGTCTAGCGTACGAAGTTATAATCCTGGTACCTTTGATAATTATTATTTAATTTGTTTACCGACGTTAGAATAAACAACTACAGCCCTGTCAACAGCATCATTCTTCAAAGGTTAATGCCCATTATTAATATCGAACCTAATATGTATATTATGATCCCTAACATTTCAGAAAAGATTAAAAGAAAGTTTTCAACTTTTAGAGATAAAGTTGATACCTCAATAACTTTCTTTCTGGGTTTTATTTCACAGGGTGAAGAATGCATTTGTGCATAAGTACTCCAGATAAATGAAGCTAACCATGACAGTCAACATTGTTCATTTAATTCAAAAATGTATTTGTAAAAAAAAATATTGAAACTCCGACATAAGATCCACAATTCACCAAGTTACGAAGCTTACAGTTTTCTAGATTGCGTTACAATAAAAATGAATTCAACCGGTTAAAATTTCTTTGATTCGCTTTACAAGTGATGCATGAATAACACCCGTTTCCGTTCCTTTCGGTATCCTGATATTTCCCAGTTTTTTGTTGTTGATTTGTATTCTCCTAATGTATACTTTCAAAATATTTAGCGTTAATGAAATTAGTGAAAGAATGCACAATGTGTTTAGTTTTTGAGTAATGTATATGTCTATAGTGGCAAATGTTGCATCATTAGGACAAGAATAAATGAACACTATGCGATCTGCGAGCTATGACTGTAAAAAAGATGCTTAGTTCATAGAGGTACATATTTTTCAGACTCCTCGAAGAACTGCAAATTCTTTTTTTAATATGCAAAGACTAGGTCGTCACAATTCACATGAAAAAACCTACGCGTGTATAAAATTTACAGTATCAATTTATTCCTTAAACTGAAATAATGAAAATATATTTTTTTTATATTCTCATGAAAAATAATTAATTTGTTCTGAAGTATAATATACATCTTTTGATAGGGATTGATGTCATGCCACTATCTATACTTCAAATCGTAAACATCACCACAGTTTCGATATGATTTCTACTACTAGTATGTGTCTCTCTTACGTATGTTTGTTGGAAATATGAAATATCTTGCAAGAAGAGAGAAAGAAGAACAGTTCATTCAAACACAATTCATACCAATGGACCTCGAAACCATGCACACCAGGAAGAGGCTCACGAGTATGTTGAAGTAGATGATGGAAGTTTGAATAGGGGATCCTTAATATACTATATTCATCGCGCGAGAAACAGTGAAAGATCTACTAGGGGAAGTGGCATTTGTGGAGTAAACAGTGACGGATATCTGCATTCCTATCATTCGCTTAAATCCAATGAAATCGAGATGGAGTATGCATAATATACTTCGCAATCATGCACATGAACCAGTTTTATACATACACAGGAGAACACAGTTTACTTCCAATTTCATAGATAAAGATAAAGTTTTTTTACTCTTTCTATAATTACGTCTGTTATCTGTTATTTTTTTATAACCAACTCATGTAAGCAGTTTATTTTGCTTATGCTGTAAAGTTAGTTTTCAACATTGCGTCTTTTGTACTGTTACTACGTCGAGGTATGAAGGGTTAAAAAAAATATAGTATATGATACTGTTTGTAGAACGGCGAAATTTTTGTTAGGATGTTTAAGATTATGCACATATCTTAACTATACCATACACGTTTTCCTATAACAACGAGAAAGACATCCTATATTCGAGTTGTACATAGTAAACAAGGTTTTTATGGTGATGTTGTATGTTGCTAGTTTTGTAATATTGGTCGACATCATAATGATCTGTTCTAATTTCATTTAGAATCGGTCTAATTGCTAATAGCATTATTGTCAATTGTTTGTATAAAACATGAATTGGTAAAATTGGCTTATTCCTAAAACATAAAGGGAGTAGAATCAAAAGTATTAACATAATACAATTTGAATAAAATTGTTTTATATTCCCTTACGCCCTATGTTTACAAGGAAGAATATACATCCGGTCCAATAGTACATATATGTTTATCATTGATTGCTGACTTTGTTGCATTATAATGCGTCGGTTTTTGTTTTGTTTAACAATGACAAATGACCTTTAGTTATTGTACTTTGTCCAGGAAAATAAAAATCTACTGAGTATATATTGAAATTGTTATTTTTTTTGAAACAATTAAACGATAACTGACTTTTATCGTTGGACTTTGCCAAGATCATATAATTAGCCTGAATAACCAACTGTGTGATAAAACAATGACGTATACGTCACATCGTATTCTTTTCATTTATATGTAGATACATGATTTGTTTCAAACTTAGATCACACATGTTAGATCTTTGATTTTCCTCAGCACTCGAATTTTGTGCAAGTTAAATAAACACCCACTTGAAATCTCGAAAAAGCATAATTGCTAATATGATTTTGAAGAGGAAGAGGGAGAAAAAAAACAGGACACAATATTATGCATACTTAATGAAAATACATCCGGTGCAATGGTTAAAATATGTTAATCTTTGATTTCTAATTTTGTTGTATTATAATGCGTTGGTTTTTTTATTTGACAATTACAATGCAAATGACCTATGAGTTATTGTACTTAGATAATTAACTTAGTTAATTTTACACCACTGTACCAGGTATGGGGAGGGTTGAGATCCCGCTAACATGTTCAAATTCCGCCACATTCTTTATTTATTGCCTGTCCCAAGTCAGGAGCTTGTAATTCAGTGGTTGCCGTTTGTTTATGTGTTACATATTTGTTTTTCGTTCATATTTTGTATATAAATTTTGCCGTAAGTCTTCTTTTTTGAATTGTTTTGCATTGTCATTTCGGGGCCTTTTATAGCTAACTATGGGGTATGGGCTTTGTTCATTGTTTTAAGGCCGCAAGATGACATATAGTTGTTAAATTCTGTGTCATTTGGTATTTAGTGGAGCGTTTGCAATCATACCACATCTTTTATATTAACATAGACATCAAATGAATGATGCATTTTTATTCAACCGAAAGTAAAATGGCTAAACCTGGCTAATCTCCCATTACCAGGATTAATTCCCTATTACAAATCCATTATATTTATATTTTGTAACTGGTTGTTGCATGTACACCAATATAAGAAATTAAAATTCCGCAAGGGTCCATGATTGGTCTAATAAAAAAGGCATATGATATTTCTATTTCAATGCGGGATACGTCTGATACTTAAGTTCTAGTTTTATTTATGTTCATTTTATTAAGACTTTTTAAAGATATTTCCGATATCAAGGGGTATGGGCTATACTGCATTTATTTTATTCTCCCAACCGTTCGTCCTTCAGTCCGTTGTCTGTCTGTCATTCTGTTTGTTCTTTCATTTATCAAGTATGTTCGTCATTGCTTCCTCATCTTTGGTGAGCAGTGTAATAGTTTGTGCTGTAACATGTGACCACTCTCTGGACCAGTCAGAACATACTTCCTATTTGCGATACTGTGATTTTGCAATATGTTACATGAAAGTAATCTGTCACAAATGATTGCAATAAAGCTAAACTCCACATGTAGTCGGCTGTGAGTTCAAACGTGTGAATTTTTAAAATATATTCCAGATACCTAATTATTTTTTGTCGGTATTTTGTATAGTGATATAGGTTATGCTCAACACGACAGAATTATATTTCATTTGTTTTGGTGATTTATATTATAATGTTTTTAATTTTGTTGCTCAGTCTTTAGTTTTCCATCGATTTTCGTGTTTTGCCATGGAATTGTAAGTTTGTTTTCGATATGTGCCTTTGGTATATTTCCCTTCTCTTGTAAGACTTTGTCCTTAAACTTCCATTTCATTTCTGTTTTGTTTTGTCTCATAATAACCCATTGTGATCAGGTAATTCGATCAAGATTAAGAGAGATGTATAGACGTGCATATGAGTAGGAATATCATAGAGGTTGCATTTTATAAATACAGCTGTTTCTCAAAACACGCCTCTTTTGGGGAGATCTTGAATATTCATAGAAAATTAATTTTGTTTACATACTGGTTCCAAGTTATGCTCTCTGTGTTCCATCTCACAGAGACATAACGTGGGAATGTTACCAGTAAATAAACATGTGCATATTGTTTACATTGAAATATGTGGTAACCTTTCATACGAGGTAGGGGTAGTTAAGAAAGTTAGTGTTAGTTTAAACTCTGAGAAGTTCAGGACATATAAACGTTTGTACATAAATTAGGCCGTTTTCCCGTTTGAATTGTTATATATTTGTCATTTATGGGCCTTTTATTCTGTCCAAATGGGTTAAAGATTTGAGGATGTTGATACAAATTCGAAATAAAATGACTGAATCGATATAAGAATATTCATACTATATATATCTCCATACTCTCAAATGTCACTTTACATCTGTCTAGACAAATATATTTTTGTTTAATCCTCACATTCCAAAATGACAAGTCATAACAAAGCACGTTAATTTTTTGGGGCTACACAGTTCATAAAGAAAGTTCTTTCCAACCTTTAAATGCAATTATATAAACAATCAAAGCCAGCCAACTTATGCTACACAGAGTAGGCGTTAATCACATGTTTATTCTTAAAAAACACTACACCAATATAAATCTTTTTCTTAGTGCGATAGTAGACAAATATTTGGCATCTCTAACCTCTACAATAGCGCTTTGAATTTTTAATATTTAAAAAAATGATTCTCTGAAAATAACGCTATTAAGATGGTCGATTTTTGTTTGTATCGACAACATATTTCTTACAAATGAGGGAACAATTCCGAGGAAAACTAACTGTGTTAATCTTCTAACTGTCAAGCTTTTCTAGGTAAATGAGCCAGAATCAGTAAAAAAACTTTTGTTATCATTCGACATCACATTATGCTACATTGATGATGTCCTGGATTTTGATACCTTTGTGAAACAAATCTTTCCCTTCGAACTGGAAATAATTGATACTACAGATGAAGTGAAATACTAAAATATTGAGATGTAAGAAATGGCTTGAATCACAGTTTGTATTTCCTTTCGTAAATTTTACGGACAGTTGGATGACCGTTATGGAATATCCGTTTCACATATAATATCGTTTATGCTCATAATGTCGTAGCTTCAATCCAGTTTCCCTCACGAATGTGACCTACCGAAGTAGGTTTTTACCGGGGTTGTAAAATCATGAGCAACACGACGGGTGTCGCATTGGGAGCAGGATCTGCTCACCTTCCGGAGCACCAGAGATCACCCCCAGTTTTTGTTGGAGTTTGTGTTGCTTAGTCTATTTTTTCTGTTTGTTTTGTGTAATTTTGTTTGGCTGTTTCTCTTTTTTCTTTTGTAGCCATGACATTGTCAGTTTATTTTTTTATCAATGAGTTTAAATGTCTCTCTGGTATCTTTTGATACTCTTTTAAAATGACATGCAATCAAAAGACGCAATGTACAGAACTAAGTGAGCTTGTAGATATAATTGAATATCTGATTGATATAATAGCATTTAGGTCAGTTTAAAAGCACTGCTGATTTTATGATTTACTGACTTTAAATAGAGCATCTGAGCTAAAATAAAAACAAACTATACTGATTGTTGTCTTGTTGAAAATATGCAATTTAGATCACGAAGCAGCAATTTGTTGCTTTACCAGTACTTATTCATCACTGCCAATTTATGTCAGAAAGTATCGTGTTTAACCCCGTCGCATTGTTGCGTCTGTCCCAAGTCAGCAGTTTCTGGCCTAAGTAAGTCTTGTATGATTTAAAATTTTTGTTTCTTGTGTATATTTCGGAGTTTAGTCTAACGTTCGTTATCATTGAAATATTATACATCGTGTTTAGTTGCCAGCTGAGGTACGCCTCCGGGTACGGGAGTTTCGTGTTGTATGGAAGAACCCTTGAGGGCCTTTGGCTGTTGTTTGCTCTTTGGTAGGGTTGTTATCTCTTTGACACATTCCCCATTTCCATTTACAATTTTATCAACAAATTTCTCAGAAATACTAGTACGATTCATAATGTCATAATATTTAATTCCGAAACGACAGTTTTACTGCAAGATAAAATAAATATTTAAACACCTTTGCATTATGCCCGTGATTTATCAATTTATAATCGAAATGTAGTGCCGTTGTTTGACATGATAACGAGTCTTAATTCACATATCACCCTGAACTAATCCCGACAATAACATGAATAAACGTTGATAATTAACAAAGTATTTAATTGTACGATGGTAAATTAGTACACACATAGTTTTGATAAATTGTACTTCCTAAAACACTTTACTTCAACGAAATATTTCCTGATATAACTAACACAAATCCTCCAATATTTTCCTAATATGCCTTAATAAATATATAGCAATGATTGTATTAATTAATATACTGTTAATATTAAATACAGTGGAATCTTTAAATTTAATGTACGAAGGAGTATGTAAAGATAGGTAAAGTATGAAATAAATTATTTGTAATTTTACAAAGTTGTATACATTACGTTCTTTCAAAAGTAATTTTGGTCAACATTTGATAGTCTAAAATGTTCAGTTATTTGATAAAAATACAAGTTTGGTATGAGGATTTATGATGTATATTCACTGAAATGACGATTGAAAATGTTTGATGTATGTGAGAGAGAGAGAGAGAGAGAGAGAGAGAGAGAGAGAGAGAGAGAGAGAGTTCTATTGAAGATTTGCATTCAGTGCAATTATACAAAATGTTTGAACTTTGTATATTGATTGGGAAACATTGACTTCATTTATAAACATTTTCTATCGATTTCAAAATTTCCAGAATAACCTTCGGGTCAAATGCAACAATAGAACCAAAACCTACACATCTATCACTCGATTGTGACACTACTGCATGAAACGTGTTAATGTCGGGTGCCTGTCTTAAAGTTGTTACTAAATACGGGTTCCGAACAATGGAAGCACCAATATGAATGAAATTTTAACTTAAAGTAAAGTGTGTCTAATTTTCTTGATCTTGTCTGACGCCTAAAGAAGGATATGATATGAATACAAGCAATATTCAATGATGAAGAGTTCACATAACAAAACTATCTAAGATATTCCTTAATCAATGTTCAAAAACCCAAAAGGCTGTCTTTCGGCAGTATGTATAAAAAGTAATGTACTAGGAGTACCAACATCGGTCGTTGATTATCATTTTTGAATCCACTTCTCCCTATACATTCTCTACTTCTTTATCAAATATGTTTTTAGTTTAATATATTCCGATCATTCATGTGTAATCATAGTAGAACATATTCTCTAAACGTATAATAAGAAAGAATAATAATAATGATAATAATAATAATAATAATAATAAATACAATATTTATAGAGCGCATTATATAATAACAAAAATTACTCTTAAGAGCTTTACATTAAAAAAAAATATATAAAATACAAAAATACATAAAACATAGATTACAAAGCACTATCTTAAAAGAATCAAACAAGCATATACAAATTTATAAGATACTTAAAAAAGAAAAAAAGAAATAAAAGAAATGAAAAATGCATGGACCCTAAAATAAACAAAACTGTCTTAAACTAATGCAGTCGATTGAAAATATATAAAATCTACAAGAAATCCTTAAAAACTGACCGAAATAAATGAGTCTTGAGTTGCTTTTACAAAAACATCTAAAGAATTTACACTCCGTATGACGATGGCAAATTGTTCCAGAGTGTAGGTGCAGCGTTGTCAAAACGCCTCTTACCGTAGCTTTTCGTTCGAACGTCATTTGGAGTATGTATGAGCATACTATTTTCCGACCTGAGGGATCTACTTGGCTTGTATGGCGTAATTAAATTTTGAAGGTAACTAGGAGCCTTGCCATGCTGTGCTTTGTGCACATATAAAAAAAGCTTATATTGGCAACGGTAATGTATGGGTAGCCAGTGTAACGATATTAAAACAGGCGTAATTGAGTCAAATTTCCTTATTCGTGTTATCAAACGTGCTGCTGTGTTTTGGACCCGCTGCAATTTACTGATAATGTTGGTGTTAGTACCGTACCATAATGAAACCAACTCGAATGTCGAATGTTAGCATATATTAAATGTGTGATAATAGTCTTTTTTTAACTAATTAAAAGTTTATTTATTGACCAATATCTGTCATTTTTTTTAGATCTGGAAGATTGGTTTGTTGTTTTAATTACGAAGAGGTTAATGGTGTTTGTTTCGGTAGGTTAATATATTTACGAGGTCATAACAAGTAAATAATGTCTATAGATACATTAAATTAAAATGCAATAATGACTTTGTTCCATATTGTTATTAAAGCATTATTTCATGTTTTCCTTGATTGAAACTGCCAAAATCGGTTAAACGATATATATCACCCAAAAAGGACATTCATCCGAATTTGTGAGTATGTATACAAGTACGCATGTGTTCAATTATACAGCAATGTAACATCACATAACAAACCAAACAAACACTATTAGAAGTATTAACTTAAGACTTGATTCCGTGACATAATTCTATCAAACAATTTTCATGTTTATTTTTTTTTATATATAAAAACAAACAGATATGGTCTTAAAAGTATACTATATCTGTAATAATTCTACCTATTGGTCACATTTCGACAAAAACCTTTGAGCAAAGTTAAAATCATATTGTCAGCTACAAAAAGATGACGACATCACAGTATGTAGAACAATTCAGATGAAAAAAGCCAACGGCAAGACTTAATACTCAACAAAACCAAAAATAACAGACATGCAATCAAATAAAGGCAACAGTAGTATATCGAAATTCATAAATCAATTGAGAAAAAAACAAATCCGGGTTACAAATAAAACTGAGAGAAACACATCAAATATAAGTGGAGAACTACGACACAACAGGAACACGACACTAAAATGTAACACACACACAGAAACGAACTGTAATATAACAATGGCCATTTCCTGACTTGATACAGGATATTTTAAGAAAACAATAGTGGGTTGAATCAGGTTTTGTGGCATGCCAAACCTCTCTCTTTTATGGCGATGTTAAATATAACATTGAATTGACAACATTACATGACAGGACTACAATACAAATAAATGGGAGAACATAATACACGACAGAGAAAGACACGAATAGTAGCTAAAAAAGGTACAAGGTTTAAAATTTTATACGCAAGACGCGCGTTTCGTCCACACAAAACTACACAGTGACGCTCAGATGAAAAAATGTTGAAAGCCAAAACAAGTTCAAAGTTAAGGACCAAAAGTTCCAAAATACAATTAATAATAGACTCCTCACTTTGTATACTCATCAATACAGTAATCTACACAAAGTCTCGCTGAACTTGACTGTTCATCAGTATTATAAATCACTGCATCACATGTCTAATTTTTTTATGTTATCAAAACGATAACTATTTGAAATAACAAAGGTGTTAATTATTTGAATAAAAGTGTCAAAGGATGGGCAGGTTTTATTAGCGACGAATTATGCATATAACTGACTATTAATTTTAATTAAGTTCAATTCAAATAATTATCATTTGCAATAGATTTTGTTATCTTAAAAGACCTTAAATTTTGGTGATTTCATGTCTGTATTTAATCAGATACGGTATTCCTAGACGTCAACGTTTAAAAAGGTTCATATAATTAATTTTGAAAAGTTTGTGTTATTAATATGCAGGTTATCCAAAAGTTGATGGAAAAATTCGAAAAAAATAACATAAGAATGAATATTTGCGACTACACAGAATTCTAAAAAGTCTCCCGGCTTTACAAAAGGCTTCATAAGCATATGCAAAATATATGTTCCGACAAAACAGACTATAATTAGTTCTTTTTGTATTGGAGATTAAAAAATATGTCAACATGTATACTTATTTTTCTTGAAGACCTTTCCTCACCTAGACTTAAGATACAACAATATTTGTAAGTTAAAGAATGTACATAACTTTACTCACTGCCCAATACAAATTTTAACAATCGGATTTGTGTTCTTTGATAGACAATTCTGCGGTCGTTGGTACTATGCATTTTACTAATATTTTAAAGTATAATCAATAATGCATCAACACGCATCAAACCAATTTTCTTATGTTGAGAACATAATGGCTGACATAATGTATTTAATTAGCATGATTAACTGATTGAGTTTCAACAGAGTGTATGAACGGATTTATGACTTTTGATGGTGGCCAATGCAGACCTTGTTCCAGAGGATTCTACGGAAAAGATTGTTTAATAATGTGTCACTGTAACATGGATGAGAAGTAAGTATATTATTCATTATCTGCATTTACTTAAAAAACACTTCTCCGTTTCATAATCTAATGCATTCTGGATATTATTTCCAAAAACGTACACAAAAACGTTGTGATTGGTTTAAAACGTGATAAACAATAGAAATTCAACCAATGACGTAACGTTATTTTCATTTTTGTGTACGAATAATGAGATTACCCATAAGCCTTCAGATTCTGGAAAGGCCAACTGCAAGGTTTCGTTTTTTATTCCAACGATAATAACATCCCACTTTTCAAAAAGGACCACACAAAATTACCATTTTCAGATAGATAATGTCCTAACATTTTTTAATTGTTGCTGTTCATTCTTTTTGGCTATTTCGTGACAGACAGTTTTTGTTGGTTGAGGAAGCCGGAGTGCCAGGATAAAACAACCGACATTCGATAGGAAAACTGACAATCCTAGTCAATTAAGATTGGAGTCGAACACACCCGTACGAGCGCGGTTCGAACATCAGTGTTGATAGACTAGTGATTACAGTAGTAACTAATTAGACCACTCAGTCACCGAGGCCCCTTGTAATGAGAATGAACGGGGTGATAGACTTTTGTCTGATAAGTTAAAATCTTATTATTTGTGTCTGTGTGATGCAAAGCTGCACTAAATTATTATTCTGTAAAAAAGAAAAAAAAAATATTGTACAGCTGAAACATGCTGTCGAAATATTTTTTATATTATTTTCTAAGTTGACAATACAAAATAACACAACACAGTATAAGACATGATATACAGAAATGTTGAGACGCTTATACAATTTAAAAGATTAACAAGGAAATTAAGAATATTTAGAAAAAAAGGTCGCATCAAATTGAAACTTTGTGCACACATTAAAAACATGATTCAATCTTTTTTAATTTGACAACGAATTTGGTTTAAACGTATCAACTATGGTGAATTCAAACGTTTGACAATGAACAATTCGTGTTATTTTCGTTTAAAGTTTTGTTAAGGTAGTTTATAAAATGATGTGGTCTAATCAACTTGTAACTGATGATACTGTTGATTGTGAGGCAACATTTTCAAATAGAATGTCAAAGAACGATTCATTGGTTCACTGAACATTGACACATGACAGAGACAACTTTGCAAGATATCATATGTGCACATACTCTGGTTTTTGTATAATAAATTGAAACGTTTTATTTCCAAATTAAGTGACTACCGAATATTCAAAACAACACAAAATCCATTATGTTTCATTTCATCTTATTTCTAGAAAAATAGTAAGAAGTCTTTTTTAAGATTCGTATAATTGCTCCACGTATTTACAACTGTATTTATTTGATTAACTTATTTGATACGTCGTTGAACTTTAAAAAAATATCCTAAATATGTCTTTAGTATTCATATATTTTTTGGTTCGTTAGTTTCTTTGTTGTGTTTTGTTTTTTTGTTTTTTTGTTTTTTGTTTTTTTGTTTTTTTGCTTAGTTTTTTCTTTGAGTAGATAGGTGTACATATATACATATATGAGGAGCCTCGTTGAGCGCGAAGGGTGGAAATTGCTCCATCCTCAAATTTTAAAAGTGAGTGCAAAGGGACACAAAATCAGTTTTTGCCCACACCCCATCCAAAAAACCTTTTGGCTGTTTTGTTTTAATAAAAAAATGAGAAAAAAGTTATGAAATAGGACATTCACTAACTTCTAGAAACAAAAGTGAAAGTGGACTTTTAATTCAAGGAAATTTTTTAAAAACTTCATAGTAAGAGTTAATCAGCTTTATGCGTAAAACGGATTCCAATGGGACATTTCATTGTTCGTGTTTACATAGTAGCAGCCTGTTGTCCACAAAGTAAATATGCTACTGTCTAAACAAACTGTTAATGCATTATTAGAACAGATATATAAAATACCTGTTTTTCAGATGCGACCATATGAAAGGATGTCTAAAAGTTTTACACAGCACCACAGAAGCTGTCACAGAACATGATCATGTTGAAGGTAAAATATATGTTCATTTTCTGTCTGTAGATCGATTATGTTTGTTTAGTAATGGGACATAAGCTCATTAAGTGTCTGTCGTATCAAATTATAACCCTGGTACATTTGATTACAATTTATACCACTGGTTCGATGTCACTGCTGGTGGACGTTTCGACCCCGAGGGTATCACCAGCCAAGTAATCAGCACTTCGGTGTTGACATGAATATCAATTATATGGTAATTTTATTTTAAGAATTTACTGTTTGCAAAAGTTTGAATTATTCGAAATACTAATGTCTATGATTAAACGTTTGATTTTTGTGCGGTGGAAATAGTGCATGATTGGTCCGTTCTATTGCCATGTGAAATGAGTATGCTCATTCCTCATAACATTTGGTGCAACAGTGTATTTAAATCAAAATTTCACGTGGAACATTTGCACTATAAAAACAATAAGCCTAACTGTAAAGAAAGACAATGTACACACTATTTGTTAGATAATAGGGCTTGAATCTTAAAAATTAAATGCCAGAACGTTCAGTTGTTTTAAAACGGTATTATGTTATTTTAAACAATGTTTAATACACTGAGCCAAAAAATGTGGAAGATCTCAATTCTTCAATATCTAATTAGAAATATCTTTTATAACTACAGAAGAATGATTGAGTAATGATTGTGTTGTTTTGTTGGCTGTCATGAAATGGCGTTTAATTTTATATTTGATGTTTTAGAAAGCTTTTCTAATGTGTCTCATTAAGTTTTACGTCAACATTTTCCCTGTAGCCTTTATTGTATGTTTCCATTAGAATGTTAATATATGATTTGTAGTTTTTAGTTGACATTATGTTTTACACTGTGAAAATTAATCTTTAACAAATAAACTCATCATAGATACCAGGATAAAACTTTGTATTTACGCCAGACGCGCGTGTCGTCTACAAAAGACTCACTAGTGACGCTCGAATCCAAACAAAGTACAAAGGCCAAATAAAGTAAGAAGTTCAAGAGCATTGAGCACCAAAACTTCTAAAAGTGTTGTCAAATACAGCTAAGGTGATCTGTTCCTGCGGTATTAAATTTGAAAATGGAAACGGGGAAGGTATTCTAGAGACATCAACCGACTAACGATCATAAGACAGTCTAAGGCCACTAATGAGTCTTCAAAACAGATAGAAAATACCACAACCGAAGGCAGCTATCAGCTTTAGGTCTTTAGCATACGATCTTAAGGTTAACACTACTACTCAAGGCTATGAACCTATATACAGTAGCAGTGCACCTTTTGTATCCCTTGTGATATCTTTGTTTAATTGAGATCAGATTTTATGTTTTCAGGAACAACGTTTTCAGCAGTGGAACCTACTACTGATACACATAGCAAAAGAGGTAAAATTATTGTAAGAAGAGAAAAGTACGCTGCACAATAATTGTTTGATTTGCACCATATATAAATGACAAGAAAACGCAATCAATTGAGAGATTAACCTTTTCATAAGAAACAACAGGTATATTGAGTTGAAATATAAACACTGTACATGAAATGAAGTGACATACTTAAAAATATCACTTATATATATATGACAGTTGTTTTCCAGTCGTTTGATTCGTTTGATATATTTTTGCATTTGATAAGAGACTTTCTGAGGTAAATTTTTCGACAATTTTGTTGTTTTCATTGTTAGGAAATCAGTATCCTATTACATGTACATCAAATTCTTGTAGTTGTGTGATTTGTGTGATGTCTGTGTTTATTGAAATTCAAAATATATCTCTTTGCTGGCCCTTCTTTATCAGCACTAGAACCTACCGAAGAAATCAGAGGCAGAACAGGTAAATCCATGTTATTGTTAACAGTTCGTTTATATAAACAATTGATATACATCCATTACGTTTAGCATCTCGAACGGATGACTGTCTGAAACTGGTAATGAAATAAGGAAAGGCATTGTTTATTTTTGTATACAACAACATGGTCCATATTCATATTTTCATTTATTTTCTTATAAAAAAGTCATCATGAACTAAAGGGCGTTACATGAAGTATTGTCAAGATTTCCAAAAGAATATGCATACATATATGTATGTATAGCTGATTTGTCATTGAAAAGAATACAAGTGCTTTCATTAACTCGTTTTAAGTTGTAACTACGTTAAAATTAAATGTTTTGTATTGATTGTGTTATCCTTCCATCTTTTAATAGGCATCGATGACAGTAAAATACCAACACCATCGATCATAGTCATCAGCATAGTTTTGATGCTTCTAGTATTTGTCTCTCTTATTTGGGTTTGCTGGAAATATAAAGTACCTTGCAAGAAGAGAAAACAAGAAGAAGATCCATCCAACACAGAACCCAGTTTCATCCATGCAGAAGAAAACCAAGTTTATTTCATAAATCAGAATGGATAGTTTGAAATAGTTTACAAAGACAGCAAAAAACACTGGACTGAACTATTATTTTTTATATTTGCTTGCTTATGTGTTTGTTGCAAAACAAACCGTCAGTTTATCAAATTTTGCAGTTATTTGTCAAGACTCGATTAAAGGACACATGCTTCATTTATCGAACATCTCATTGAAATTATTAAAAAAATAAACTCGTTTCATTCTCAAATCTTTGATAATTTATAAAAGTGAATATGTGGCATATAATTATGGGAAGGTTCAAATTCATGAAGTATATAATTCATTCATTTTACTTATAAGAATATAACAGGGAAGGTAGTATCTCAACATTCACACATTGTTAGGTGCTCTTTAAAAAATCAAAAGAATTCTAGAAACAAATATGACAGGTGGTGTTTGCCGCTGACATGCTTCTTAAGATACAAGATTAGAAAATCACTTGTATAAGGAATACATACAACGAAATATACTAACATGTACGAGGAGAGAAAATAATACTAGAAATTGAAATTTTACAGAATATATTTAACGATATCTTTAATCGAATATTTATTGAAAAAAGATCAAAGAGAAGGGAAAACATCCAGATCGATGTCTTGTTTTATAGAAAAAATTGGTTCTTTTCTATAACTTTTCCGGACTTCATACAGGAACCTCTTAGGAAGAAAGATAAGCAGTGAGCAATATCTTTTAACTCTACTATCGATATATAGACGATGTTCTTTCACTAAATAATTCAAGATTTGATGACTATGTTGAACGCATCTATCCCATCAAATAAGGGTGCAATCAACAGTTTTTTCTATGACGTCATATTTTGAGGGACCATGTATAAGTGACCCTTAGTGGTGGACTGATTAATAAAGATACTTGTATAAAACTAGATATCACTGGAATCAGATTGTTCTCTAGTTTATAATGGAATAAAAAAAAAGTGTACTTTTAATGGTATAAAAAAGTTTTATCCAGAGAAACTAGGAAAAACATTGCCTAATTTAAGCTTAAAAAACCTGAAATCAGGTCATGTGCACACCCCGGAAGACATGATACCTGCACATTTTTCATAATCAAAATTGCATGAATTTCATAGATTTTTACCTGGTCTTTCAAAAAATTCATGCTTCAGGGTACGTTCGCCTGCTCCGAAAAGAGCTACATTGGCTGCAAATAAGTTTTCAATTTTCACTGCCAAAAAAACAGACTGTTTACAGTGTTGTCTCCCCTCAAAACATGTATATTTAATCTAATTTTTGAAATTAGTTTAATCATTCAACCTGCTTTAACGTGCTGAAGTTAATTAACATATCTTTCAAACCAATTACAAAAAACAGGATACTTTTTCACCAATTATGTAGATAAAAAGGGATTTCCCTCCATGTCTATTTTTAGTTGGGGAATAACCCCTAGTTTTTTTTATACGAAACTGTTTATAGCACCCTAAGGGTTAAAGGATACAACAGATACAGTTTAGTCGGCCTCATATCTTGACTTACATCTTGAAATTGACAATGAGGGTCGGTTGAAAACAAAACACTATAACAAAAGAGATGATTTCAGCTTTTCAATTGTGAACTTTCCATTTCTAAGTATCAACATTCCAGCAGCACCTGCATACGGGGTATATATCTCCCAATTGATACGATATTCCCGTGCTTGCATTTCCTATCATGATTTTCTTGATAGAGGGTGGGTGCTCACATGGAAGCTATTAAACCAAGAGTTCCAAATGATGAATTTGAAATCATCCCATCGTAAATTTTACGGATTTGTTATAACATATGCAACACGACGGATGCCACATGTGGAGCAGGATCTGCTCACCCTTCCGGAGCACCTGAAATCAACCCTTGATTGCCGCAGGCGAAGAATGACAATAATCCAAAATTTCCCCGGAGGAAACATTGGCTCATGCCAGTCTTTCCCCCGTGAGAAAAACTAACATGGGGGAAGAATGGCTAAATAACACCGTAACCTTTGCAAGTCATCAATGACCTAACGAATATCCAATGGAATTGTTGTTATATCGTCTTATAATGCTGGAAAAATGAATCAGATTGACAAGGTTTGGATATCACTTTTTTCGTATCACACTCCGCGCAGTATTCAAACACAAACATTTTCTATAATTCATATTATATGAAAAACAGAAACCATACCCTCGAAACATAAGCAGAACGATATTTTTATTTATTTACCTTTACCCAGAAAAATACACTAGAGACGTCACTAATATAACATGTATAAACATTATGATAATATAAAATGTTGTTAAATGATGTACGATTATCACCATGATTACTGAGACAGTTTATAAAAAATACATAGCTGAGATAAAGATATAGCAGATTGTTACCCGAAGAAAACATTGTCAACAGCGGCAATGCCAAGGTTGACAATGTCTTTTTCAGGGTACCAATCTTCTATATCACCCTTTCAGTTATATGTTATTTACTTTTATAATCATGTGATAATACTGAACATTCTGTTATTCCTGTCTTTTCTCTTTTCACCTTTTCTTTCAGCCCTACAATTTCAATGGAAATATAACCGATACAATGATACACATATGCTTTTTGAAATAGAAAATGTGTAGCATAATATTGAATTTGATCATTCTATCAAACAACAACACGGACGATTATTGAATGACATATTCTTTAAAATAGTGTCAGTGTGGGCGGAAATAATGTTTTTGTCGTAGCAAATCAAAAATATCCTTGATAAATGAATGCATTTGATGATTTCCATTTACAAATTTTAACGTCTATGTGGAAGTATCAACTGTATATATTGTAGTTAATTGAAGTTGTCTAATTGAAATGGATTTCCTGTTATTTTATTTAAAACATTTTATTTAATCATTAATATATTCGAACAGATTCCATGACTAAATAATCATTGTTTAATAAGATGGATTATGATTTCTGTAAACACATTTTGCTTTTTTGTGTTCTTAGTGTTTCGGGTGTTTCGAAAGAAGAGTGCCAAAAGGAAGTATGGTAAAGTAAAAATTATCGTTATCATTTGCAACTTATTAGCCAATGATAACAATTATATTAAAACGAACTGTCTCCGTGTTCAAACCATTCGTCATCGGGCAACACTAACTTCATCTAATTTCAGCTGCTTTAACACTTGCATTCAAATAAGCAGCATGATTGTTAGTCCTTGTTCTCGAGCATGTGTCAATTTTGTATTGTTACTTTAAGAAATCAGTTTAAAAAAAATGAAACACAAAATACTGATAATTTCGTATTGTTTCCAATCATTTGAGATAAGATGCATTGTTCATCTCCTGATCTCGGAAACTTGGGGTTGGACGTCTTTTGTTTTTCCTATTCTTTTTTTTTCTAATCTTTTAATTTGATATAATAATCTTTGATTTTTTAACTTATTTTAACTTATTTATGTGTTTCTGTGTTGAGCCATACGCTGTATATACCAATAACAGTTGTTTATTTATAATGTCCCTCTATTCTTAAAAGAGGGACGAAAGATACCAGAGGGTCAGTCAAACTCATAAATCGAAAATAAACTGACAATGCCATGGCTAAAAATGAAAAAGACAAACAGACAAACAATAGTACACATGACACAACATAGAAAACTAAAGAATAAGCAACACGAACCCCACCAAAACCTAGGGGGATCTCATGTGCTTTGGAAAGGTAAGCAGATCCTGCTCTACATGTGGCACTCGTCGTGTTGCTTATGTGATAACAAATCCAGTAAATAGTCTAATTCGGTAGTTCACATTCATGAAAGGGAAGGGGATTGAAGTTACGACGTAAGGGCGTGAACATGGACGTTGAAGACATCATTTATAATCTCATTTTATTAATTTCCAATTGATAAGAGCTAGCACTCATTTAAGAAGTGAAAAAGTCTGTTCATGTTAAAATGTGATTTTTAATGAGTTTCACTCCCCGCCAGGAGTGAATTTATAAATGTGATAATCTGAAGGGTTCGTTATTTGTGTTTTGTGAGTTGTCTCATTGGAATTCATACCACTTCTTCCTATATCTATTAGTTAAGAACACATATAATAATGAATAAAGTGATATAAAAAGTATGTAAAAAAAGAAAATGAGATTGCTTATTTATGAGTATCATGTTCATTTCTGGTGTTCTTTCATATTTTATTTTATTTCAGGCGTGAGAATAAACAAATGTACGAATACGAAACGGGATACTGTGCATACTACAAAATTATTAATGGAACATGCATAGGTAATAATTTTACATAGTTGTGGTTCTTGCGACCTAAACACCATGATATGGAGAACGCTCTGATAGGCTTATTAATTTTTCAGTTTTGTTATCTATCATACTATTGGTTGTACATTTACATTTTGAGTATTGATCGTTTGGTTTTGTTTGCATTTAAATTTTGTAAAAGTTCTAAAAGTATAAGAATGACATACAGAAAGTGTTTTATTCACATGTATATTAGATTGTGTGTATTTATGGCGTTGTCCACAAATTTACCTGAAGTAATTGAAAATGTTAGAAACAGGATTATGCATAAAGATATAGACAACAAACGACCCAAAACAGAATATACATCTTTCGATTGATAAACGGTCCTCAACAATCAGAATATAGTAAAAATATATAAACTAAATCAAGACTTTAAAAGTTATGCATAGACATTAGATGAATCAATGATCTGTTATCAAATTAAATTTCGTTGCGATGAAGACATTATATCATTCAAAACAGTAACATCCGAGGTTGCCAATGCGAAATAATTAAATGTGTAGGTGGTGATGGTATATATATTTTTTTTATAAATTAATCATGTTTTTTAATTTTGTAATCGATAAGTTGGTATTGTTGAGTCAGAAAAGTTTCCTGTATTGATAGTGGTCTATCCTAGACTTGTAAACACAATAATTATGTAAATATATCAATAATCCGAAGTACGCTAACCAGATATTGCTATATTTTTTATATATATGATTGTTAAATGTTCTGAAATATGAAATAGTTATTTTTTAAATAACATGTTATAATTTTCCAAGCGATTTAAATAACAACAGAAATGTTTTAGTTTTTATAATAATAAAAAGAAGGATTATTACGAAACAAAAAAAATTTGATATTCATTTTTAAATACATAACATTTGCCATATTATTATGGACTTTCCGATTGGATTTTCCTCTAAGTTCAGTATTTTTGTGATTTTACTTTTTTTATAGGCTGACAACTATCGGTAGGCATTCACAGACTATTTGAAATTTCAAATGAAATGCCTCATTCATGACTCTACGTACCCTGTATGCAAATGTCACTAAATTACATGGAAAACAAACTCTAAACTTGATAACATTTGTTATGGTAAAATTGTAAATATGAATTTAATATTAATAATTCAATGTTAATTTAAGCCTTCATGATAATTTATCATTGAACAGAAAGTGCAGATATAGTTAAACAATACGCCCAACCTGATTGACAATCGCATAGAACATCAATTCATAATTTGTCATCAATGCTTTAAATAATGAGTTACTTAATGCATAAATGTATCATTCTTTAGCTACGTATATATATATATTTATATATTTTGTTTGATGTTTAATTTAAGTTTCTTTTGTATAATTCGCAGTTAAGTAAGACGTCCTTAATCACTGAACTAGTAACATATTTTTTTAAGGTTCAATGTAAATATTTAAATATCATATGAACTTGCTACAGCCTGAATATTTAAGTTGTGTTTATTACTTTATGATAAGTTGATTTCATCAGAAAATTGATGTAGACATATTTAGTTGTTGTTTTAAATCTATAATACAAGAACGCAAAAATGTTCCTGTCTTGGCGTATTTGATTTTTTTACATTTTATTTTATATTACTTGGACAAACACTATTTGTTTCGTGGGGTCTGGAGTATTTTAATTTGTCCAAGAGCTACTGTATGCAATATGTCAATAGAAATTCCTAAAATAACAATTAAATTATGTTTGATAATACGATGAAAGGTGGAAATTTTCTTGGTAACGTACATGTATTTGAATACTGTAAAATGCATAAAATCAATCGGAAAATTGAATCCACTATTATTTCCTAAACAGAATACTATAAATAAGTTCCATTTTTTTTTCTAGTTTGACAACGAAGTAGTTTGTGCATTTCATTTTTTCAAGATAAGATATAATAGTTTCATAGTTTATCTAAAAGTTAACAGTAAAAAAAAGGAGACAATATTATTCAGAGATATTAAAAGTGCCATGTACTTTCGTTTATTTCATAATAGATTTCATCACGCCTTTTCAATCATTTGCAGGTTTGTAACAAATTACACATTATCTATTTAATCAATGTTTTGATTATATTTCTTTATAGAAATATGTTTTATCAATGATCAAATACTGTCTGTACATATAAGTCGGGTGTCATTTTCGGAAAACAACACTTAGTCCTTTACTTTATGCACCCAACTAATATATAGCTGATTTTTTGGCCCAGTCGTAAAAAAAATCATACGGTGCATTTTTTTTTTTATCAAAATGGAATTGAAGTTGAGAAATATTTTCAAAATAACAATTTACGTTAGTTAATAGCTTTAAATGTCATCTTCTTCAAATACAACGTACATATTTGATGTGTATGACAAATATAAGTATAACCAAACAATTAGAAGAAAAAAATATTCTGTTTTTTTCGAAGAAAAGGTTATTTTTTACACAATTTTATAATTCATTTCAAACACCTACCCCTTCGTTTCAATTTCTTTAAGTTTTTTCTTGCCTACTTGATTTTCTTGAAAACACAAACATATCTATTTGTCATTCCAAGTTCCTATCTGATTTAATACATTAAGACATATTGTTTTACCTGTATTAGGTTCAGACAACAAATTCATTCCTTCCAATTTTTAAAAGTAAAGGTAGCCCTACTCATAACATACGTGATTCTCTTGGTGTCATTGTTTACTTTAATTAACCGAAAACATTCTTTATAATAGTGACTGTTATTCAAAAAAATTTCATCCATTTAGCGTAACTATGCAATTTCAAATTGTTTTTTGTTTACTTTGTTTAATATAATTATAGTTTTGCTCCGATTTGAAACTACATACGCGACATGTAAATAAATATTATGCTCGTCTTTGTATTTTCGTTTCTTTTATAGACAGCACAGCGGATTCACTAAGAAGAACACTGCCTAACCACTTTATCGACGACTGTTATCGTTATAATGTTTTTTTTCTCTATTAGATACATAAATAATTTTAAAACAATAGTACTAGTTTCTTGATACACAATACCTGTAGACAAACTTATTTTCGCGGATACTTTTTTCGCGTTTTTCCCTTTCTACTTCACTTCGAGGCTATTCATTTTTTTACCAGATGTGACAGGTTATGTCCCCATGCAAAACAAAAAACGTTAGCTCAGCCCGAACATATGAAATAACATTGGTAATATAATTTTCGATTCTTTCTAGTTATTGAACTCGAAATGTATAATGCTTGCGTTAATTTTATCAAATATTTTAACATCGCAGTTCTACACTGCATTTTATCACTTGTTAAAGCTATTACGAAGCGATCATAGTGTGTGTATACATAGTTATAATTATTAACAACAACAATGTCTCATTGACATCATTCCACATATACTTATATCTTTAATTATGACATTATAGTATCTTAAAAAACACATATAAAAGCAGAACTTGCTTAATGAAATGTTACATGAATCATAGATGCATACGTAGCAGAGACGCAATATATAAGCAAATTTACAGATCTAACATTGTTGGGTTGATGGTTAGACGAGTTGTATATACATAATGTACACAGCCATTGCTGGTGATCCGATGGATAAATCTGTTGTAGAGTTGTCACTGACTCAGAAGTACTTATAAATATAATTATTTTCTGTGACTGTATCTTGCATTAATTTGTAGGATCCTTTACTATAGATAATTGAGCTGATCTGTAACAATAATATCTCCATGCCTTATATATCATGCACTGTAATACGCCGCTAGAATTAAAACTGACGAGAAAAGGTAACCCACAGCCATCGAAAGCTTTATTATTGTGAAGCCCAGGTGGTCGTGTGGTCTAGCGGGACGGCTACAGTGCAGGCGATTTGGTGTCACGATATCTCAGTAGCATGGGTTCGAATCCCGGCGAGGGAAGAACAAAAAATTTGCAAAAAATCGCCTGCACTGCAGCCGTCCCGCTAGACCACACGACCACCTGGGCTCTCTCTCTCTCTCTCTCTCTCTCTCTCTCTCTCTCTCTCTCTCTCTATATATATATATATATATATATATATATGCACGAGTCTAAAGTGAAAACTACGTTCAAACCCATGATTGCGTTGGATAAAAACCGCATTTTTTATACGTGTGCATGTAAAACAAATTTCATTGTAGAAGGGTCTAAAAAAAACACAAACAACATTTTCCAAAAGACCAAAAAAGTGAAAAAGAAAACAAAACGCATTTGACTATCAGGTCGAACAACTGATGTTCTTTAACCCTGCTGACTGCCATTGGCGATTGCCAAATAAAATTGATCACAAGATGTAATAAAATGGATCTTAATATAAATTTGATACTAAACAGAAATATTTTTTTTTATATATATATATCTTGATCAAGACGACATCCCAAAAGAAATTGCTACGACTATAGCCTATTTGCAATTCAATTTGGGTACTAGTTATGTTTAGATGTTTGTTTGTACATTTTATTATGACAGTAAAAATAAATATGGATCTTTCAATTATTCATTCCCTTTTTGGAACATCTTCTCTCTTGAACTAAAAACTAAGAACTCACCTTTGCAGCTGATAGGTATAGCAAGATGTGGTATGAGTGCCAATGAGACAACTTTCCATCCAAATAACAATTTATAAAAGTAAACCAGTGTAGGTGAAGGTACGGACTTCTTGCCAAAAAAACCTCGATCATTTGTGTACATTGTAAGGTTAATATGTTATCTTTATATCTTTTGATAGACGACATAGATTACGTCCACATGATCGGATCCATTTGCATTCTTTTGATATTGCTTCTTCTAGTGTCATTAGTAATCTTCTGTCTGACTTGTATTTGTTGGAAATATGAATTATCTTGCAAAATGAGAGAACGAAGATCAGTTCACACAATCTTAACACATCCGAACGAATCTGGAAATAATCCGCCTCAAGGAGAGACTCACCAGTATGATGAAGTAGATGATGTATTTTTGAATCGGGAATCTTCAGTAAATGATGGACATGACGTGAGAAACAGTGGGAGTACGACTGGGGGTAGCGGTATTTGTGGAGTAGACGGTGACGGTTATTTGAATCCCTACCATGCGTTAAACGCAATAGAAATTACAATAGGACAGAGGGCAAGTTCAGAACAATCAAGCAGAGGAACCAGTTACGTACAGGCACAGGAAAATACAGTTTATTTTCAAACATCAGAATAAATATTCTGAAATAGTTAATTCAGTTAGTTAAAAACATACTGAACTAATTTACCATGTTAAGTTTGTTTTTATTTGTATATGCTGCAACAATTGTTTTCTTCTTAAATCCTGCAGATAATTTTCAAAATATGGTGAAAGGGCGGTATCAACTTTTTTTATATGTTAACAATTTGTTGAAAATATAAAAATAAATTCATTTCAGTCTATAATTTGTATCTTCAAATAACTAATAATCTATTACTTAGAATATTGGACAGGGTGTGCTGGATATTAAGAAAACTTGCAAAAAATTGCGATAAAGTATATAATTACAATAATTAGAATATAACCATCATCAATTTATAAACTGATATAGGAAGATGCGACAATTCTCCATTATTATTACAATTTTGTCAGAAAAAAACATTACAGGTCAAGGTACGGTCTTCAACACGGAACCTTGGCTCCCCTCGAATAACACGCTATCAAGGGCACACAAATAATTAGTGTACAACCATTCAAACAAGAAAACCAGCGGTCTTATCTATATAATATGCAAGGAACGAGAAACACTTATGAACCAAATCTACAAACGACAACTAAAGAAAGACACACCATAAATTATAAATCGAAATAGCTTAACTCAATTAAAAGAAATATTTACATAAGTGAACATACACTGAACGAATAAAGGAGTAGGTCCAGTAAGACCCCTTTTTGGCCCCAAAATATAGCAGTTTTAGAAAATTGTTAAAATGTTAACTTTTAGTTATTCATTGGACAGTAGAATGCTTCTGCTACATAAATATGAGCTGTTTTTGACAATACAGTGCACATATATCGGGTACTAGCACCATAAAGTCATGCTAAATTACTGCAATCTTCACAATTCTAGCATTATAGTTAAATTTTGGACGGTTTTCGTGTAAAACGAAAGTGGCCGCATTCGTGTTCATCCTTAATATTAAAATGTAAGTTGTATTTTATGATAATACATAACATATATAAAGGTTAAGGATGAACACGGATGCGGCCACTTTCGTTTTTGACAAAAACCATCTGAAAAATGACATTTTCCGGCATATTTGGTAGATTTTTCACATTTGAGCTTGAATCGGATCGTTTTTAAAGACTAAATCAGTTAAAATCTTTCACATAAACTAATTGATTCAAATGAAATAGACACTTAAGTGTTTAAAAAGTGGTCAAAATCTTTCGTCAGATGAACCTGAAATTTGAGGCCAAAATTGGTCCTTACCGGACCTACTCCTTTGATGTATGACACAATATAAATACAGATGGGTGAATAAATGAAGGCTGTTATGATTACAGTTTTGTGTTGTCTCCGGTTTGAACTAAACAAAAATTTTTTTTATGATCAAAATGTTATTTGTAAAGAATATCCTGCACTGGCTTTTCAAGCTGCGATTTGGGTAAATTTTACCCTTAAATAGAATAAATATGAGACAGATTTCCTGAAAAAAGAAAATTAGAAAATAGAGTTTTTAAAGAACATTCGTTGCAATACCTTTTAGATGAGTACTTAGAAGCACGAAAGAACATATAAAAGATTTTATTTTTTATACTTCATGCAAAAAAAGTGGTTCATTTTAAACAACAATACCAATTTATTATCACTCCAACACTAAAGGAACTGAAAGGTAAACACAACAACGAAACAACAATTGAATCGTAAGCAGTCAATGAACTAAAGCCAACACTGTCTCTTGATCCCATGATTACTTTTCATATACATGTAGACTTCCTCTTCGTTAGGATTGATTCATCATTAAAATTAATTGTTTTGATTTACTATGAAATAGTAGGTAAAGTAGATATGAAGCACTGTTGTGACCTTAATTCTTGAAAATTCACAAATCAAAATGAAACAAAAAAGGCAAAATTAAAAGTTCAAACACATCGAACGACCGGAAAACAACTGTCGTATTCCTAACAGGATTCAGGCGTATCTGGTATAGAAAATGGTTTACGTCACATCCTATCTGATTCATTACAATATTTATAAAAAGAAAAAATATTTTTCGTATTTTAGGCCCCAATTACGACTGAAAGGGGCAATATGTTTTCTGGTCAGTGTTCGTCTGTTTTTTTTTGTGATTCTGTTTATCCGTTCGTTCGTTCGTTCGTTCGTTCGTTCGCCTCGTTTCAGGTTAAACTTTTTAGTCAAGGTAGTTTTGGATAAAGTTGGAGTTCAATCAACTTGAAATTTAGTACACACATACCCTATGATATGATCCTCCTAATTTTAATGTTAAATAAGAGTTTTGATCCTAATTTCACGGTTCACTGAACACAGAAAATAAAAGTATAAGTGGGGCACCGGTGTACTATGGACACATTCTAGTTTTTTATTCATCTCTGTTTGACAAATGATTAATCAACTTATTTCAGTAAGGAAGCAATAAAACAAAAAAAACAAAAAAGAACCAATAGACAGACTAAGGGCAAGGAACTTTTTATCAGTAGATCTTTTAATGCCGATCATTCGTTTGGTATTCAATCTGTTTGCATAAGGACGCTCGAGGGTCTAAATATTTCGGAAAAAAATTAAACAATTATTTATTATCTTTATTAGTTGTTACTTTTTCATATGGTACAACAATCACTTAAAAATTTCATTTAGTGTTGGCCCTAGATGACTTTTTGAATGTATATATCAGTGAAAAAATCTAAATGTTCTCCATTAGGTGCAAAAATTAATTTTTTTGGCATTAAAATTGAAATATTTATTTTAACTCATCGGTGACCTATATTTTTTATTATTATTTTCAAACAAGCTGTACTTAAACTAAACTTTTGTAAAATTTCAGCGATTTCTGTTATTTAGTTCTTTTTTTATTTCGATATTACCTTTTTTGTCCTATTAGTTCAACAGAAAAAAGTAACTTACAAATATGTATGCTTCTTTCGAAGCAAGATTGTGAACGGTGACTTCATCTTTTTGTTTTATTTTTCTATTAAGTAAAAAATAAAGTTCATTTGTAGAAAAAATATAGCGAAGTCCTATAATAAAACACATTTTTTGTTTAGTCCCGCGAGCCACCTTTTAAAGGGAAACTTCGTAAATAAATCAAAAATTGACATTATGTCCATTCTGTATAAAAATGCTCAAATTCATAGATATTATAGTTTCATTCTGCTAGATAAGAGATCACCATCGATTTTAAATTTAGAGTATCAATTCTCTGAGTGCGGCTAATTTGTCATCCTCACCGTTAGATACCACGATATTTTTATAAACCACAAATGACTAAAATACAGTAACCTAATGTAGTCGTAATTGCGTGTCGATATCTTGTCAATCGTACAGTTGTTTTATCCGACTAACTAACTTAAGGAAAATGTTATCATTTTTTTTAATTACCTTAGTCTGTCGTTTTTAAACTGCTCATATTGGAATTAGTAAAAAAGTCAAAGTTCAAATCACAAATAAGTGTTCCTTGAAAATTGTTTTCGAAAATCTAAACTGTTCATCATTCTTTTATGTAATAAACCTAATTAAAATAGATTCGGACCTTCCCTCACCTGATCACCAGCATGTCTAAAGGTATTTCTCCCAAAGGTATTGTGAGGTGACTCGTCCAGGTATTCTAGCGATTTCCTGTTGATCTTGCAAGTTCGTGCATCGTTTCATTTCTGAGGGTATTGATCAGTGTACACGGCCGATAACTTGTTACTTTCCATTTCGAGTGCGTATAATATACATTTCTGTCTTGCGTGTCCGAAAGTCATTACTAAACGCACACGCTTGTTTATAAATAACATCTCTGGCGTAAAGAATACTATTTATAAAAATCTAAATAATACAAAAAAAAAAAAAAAATCTGATAAAATAAAAATCTATTTACATATTTTTTTCCAAGGGTAAATTTGGGAAAATTTAAGTATATACTCGTTGTCAATAGTGAACGACAAATTTGAATATACCAGAAATATTGATTTATAAATGTACACACATGTCGACCATTCGTTTATACGCCTGGATAGAAAGTTACCGGACTATAGCGCAATTTAAAATATATACATGTAATATACATTGGACATAAGAAAGAAACATAAATTTTGTGTAAATTTGGATACAAGTTTAGTAAATAGACTAGTCCACGTATACCAACAGTATGTAATCATCGAATGTCGATAGACTATTGTATACCAAAAGAAGAAGAGAACCGATTTTATTTAAATACAGGTCGATATATAACTTGCTTCGGTTCATCGAAGTTATGGACATAGTAAAATCACAGATTTATATTTCAATAACACTGTTCTCGAATAAAGAAAGAAATTCGTCATTATTAAATTTCTCCTTTATTACTGCACATATAGCGATAAAACTTTGTGAATATATATATATTATATCATAATAAACATATTTAAACCATGAGTAAAAAATCGCGATTTTTTTTCCCTTTAAACATGTTCGTCTTGTTCGTCTTGTTTGTTTTTTATAAACTTTACAGTGATTTTTTATGAACCATTAATGGAAAGTCAGACAATTTGTTTCCTGTTCGCCGATACAGATAATTTTTCAATGGATTATATGTTGAATGAACTTCAAATATTTTCGTTATTTACTGCTCCCGTTCAACAAAGATGACTTAGTAAATGGAAAGGAGCATGACATTGATGAGTTGTAACGTATGAGTATTATTTTGTTTTGTGCACATACTGTTTGACGATACTTTAAATGTTTCTATATTTATAATGAAATGAAACGATTTTCTTTTTCGTTTTACATTCGTCGCTGTCAAACTTTATACTTAGTCAGACAATTTGTAATTATAAACTTTAGCGTGTGAGTGCTTTCACGGTAATCATGTTTGTTCCTTGACATGACAATATACTCAACTTTATTTTTTAAACCTGGGAAGTTGTGTAACAGCCCAGAATATTTGGATAAAAAAGTTAGAAATGCCTTGAATAATCAGATTTGTATGAAGATACAAAGGCACAAAAAAAACTGTGCCAAGACACAAAATGCAAGTTTAAAATCAAGAGCCGTCTCGGCGGTCTTTTGGTAGCGTGTTCAACTTGAGTGCAGAAGATATTCAATTCGAACACCGTCCGGGTCAAACTTTAGACATAACAAATGGTATTTGCTGTTTCTCCTTTTAGCACGCGGAATTAAGGAGTAAGAGCGAAGACTAGTCGACCTGCACTCAAATTCATACTACAGAACTATGTTCTCGCCCATGTATGTTTATGTGCCTCTCAACGTTTTGTAGATTTCAATAATTATCATGATGAAAGCTAATTCAAAATCAAATTAAGTCATGTGCTTTTAGATAGAGATAAGTGCACAACTAACGGATTAAGTGTTATGGCGTCAACTACAGTCTAAGAAAAGTGAGTGTTTGTGTTGTTTTCAAAACATAGGTAAATCGTATAACCAGGATGAAGAACCATCAGTTTAATATGACAATACACATGTTTAAATTTATCATATACCAATCAATGTTTGTACTGATAAACACGATATTCAGTTGGTTGACATGTTCTTATTTTCCTAACAAAAATATCGTATCCTTTTTTTATTGTGACATAACCATATGAGACATATCTTTGAATATGTACTGACCATTTGAAAAACTAGTCTAATGCCACATGTCGATGCATGTTTGAATATATTGCGTAAGATAAAAAAAACCATCTCAGCATTTTATATAGGATTTTTTTTTTTATAACCGAAATAGGTGCAGTTATACTTGAGAATGCGACTTAATTCACTTCTCACCCTGAACTTATCCATATAATTAACTGATGATAAACAAAGTATATCATTACCCGATTAGAAAGTAGTACATACATGGTTTTGATAATTTGTACTTCCTAAAACACTTTACTCCTAAAATATTTCCTGGTTAAGCAACAAAATTCACATACATTTTACATGATTCATCTTTATGAATGTATAGCAATGATTATATTCATTAATTTAATGTTAATGTTGAATCCAGTGGAATCTTTTCATCGAGGAGTATGTTTAGATATTAGCAGGTAAATCATGAAATGAATTTGAAGCTAAAACGATTTGTTAAAAATATTCCTATTTTTTTTAAAACTTGTATGTCCTATGTTAAATCAAGAAAAAGTAATTTCGGACAACTTTCTGTAGTCTAATATGTTAAGTAATTTGAGAAAATACACGTTTTCTTGAAATGTCCTGTCCCAAGTCAGGAAAATGGCAATTGTTATCGTTTCTGTGTGTGTTGCATTGTCGTTTGTTTTTTGTTGCACTTCAGTGTTTCTGTTTTTTTTTCATTGTTTTCCTCTTAAAGCTAATGTGTTTCCCTTGGTTTCAGTTTGTAACCCATATTTGTTTTCTTTTAATCGATGACATCCGAACATTAAACATCAAAATGTTATGATGTATATATTCACTCTTTGAAATTAAGATTTGAATTGTTGGAGCACACAGTATTATATGCTTTTGATACATCAGGCTGTTGTTTCTTATTTTCATGTGTTTATCAGACAATGGTATGCTATTGGGTTAATTTGTTAACGTGTTATACTGATTTAAGTTATGTCTTGTATACCTTTCCTTAAGGTAGATACATGGTATATCGCCATCTTCGATTGCACATCACAGTAAACAACCGGTCAAGTTATTTGCCTAAATCTGCAAATTTGGAGACAGATTTGCAATTTAAAGGATAGACTGTTAAATATATTAAGAAAACCTGGTAATTTACTGTATAATACAAAATATTTAAACTGATATCATTTGTTTTGCTTTTAAAATATTTTTTTTCAAATGAGCCATTTAAGGGAAGATAACTCTTTTAGTAAAATATTTATACTGGACTGGTAGGGAAATTTTTTCTTTTTACTTGTAGCAAGAAAACAAGTTCGGTGACACCATTTTTCTTTTCATTTTCTTTAAATATATTACAAAACCTATCTTTTCACAATTTATTTCAAAATTCTATCTCATAGATTTTTTTTTATGCACACAAATGTGTTTTTCCATGAACAATCTAACCAAATTTAGGCAATTTTCAACGACCCATAGCTTGAAAAATAGCACGGTGACCCATACTTTTTATTATATTTTTGAAAAGAGCATAGTAAAATCTTCATTTTAGCTAAGTATAAGAAAATTCTGCCTCAAAAAATATTTACTTATGATCTACCTTAATTGTCTTTTGCCTACATAAAATATGTACCATATAGATACAATAATTTCTGAGTTTCATGTAATATAGAGTTCACACATTGAAACTATCTTTATATTCCCTTGATCAATGGTCAAAACTAAAAAAGCAGGCGGTCGACAGAATATTTAAGAAATAATGACTAGAATTACAAACGTAGATCGTTGATTATCATTTCCGAATCCACTACATCCTATAAATTCTCTACTTCTTTATTCAACATGTTTTCAGTTTAATATGTTTTGATCATTTATGGTTAAATAAGTTAAACTGATTTTTAAATGTAAAATGAAATCAACTGGAATGTCGAACTTTACATTTCCAAAGTTAACCAATAAGGCCATGTATATGAACGAAAGTAGCTGTAACACAGATATGTAAATGAAAGAACTCAGGAGTATGAAGAAGAGCTAAGGAGAAGATACCAAGGGGACAAAAATAAATTTAAAATGGCAACTCAATAGCAAAATATAAAAGCAATGTAACATATGTCCTACATATAAACAGCTATATGTAGGACGTTTCTTTAAAGATATGTACCAGTATCTAGTGTATATATAGAGAGATCAATACATGGCCTTTTCCATATCAGCCTGGGTATCATCCCGAGACCCCCATATCAGCCCGAGACGGAGTCGAGGTGCTGATATGGGTCGAGGGATGATACCCAGGCTGATTTGGAAAAGGCCATGTATTAATCGCTTTATCATATACTTCCGACAATAGTTTTATGTAAGGCAAATAAACAAATGCAATAACTAAAACAGTCAAAAAGTTTATAAAGAAGTTAAATTATGAATCAAATATACCAGTGGCGGATCCAGAAATTTTCATAAGTGGGGGCCCACTGACTGCCTAAGAGGGGACCCGCTCCAGTCGCGCTTCAGTGATTCCCTATATAAGTAACCAATTTTTTCCCCGAAAAGGGGGGGGGGGGGGGTGCGGGCCCCTGACCCCACCCCTAAATCCGCCTCTGTATACTATAATTGTCCAACAACAGCATCACTACCTTCATATATATTTATGGTAACATTTCCTATAGAGGCATTTTGAAACACTGAAAATTTGAAAGAGTTTTATGATCATTATTACTCCATGTTTGTTGTACTATAAAATGATTCATTATTGTCAATGGCATTTGTTAACAAGTACTAAACTATCCCCACAAAAGTTCCCGTAAATTTTGACGTCGTCATAAAAAATATCTGACGTCACAATGGAAAAGTAAACAACCGATAACGGAAACACCGGAAGTAACTTGCACGAGAGGCACTATTATGGGTTTTATGCACGAGATACACCTGATATGGGTTATCAGCCCGGGTGGGAAATTATGGCTTGTGTACTTCCGCTCATTACACATATGCAAAAGCTATCATATCAATGCTAAGTATATGATAAATATATGTAAAACGAGTGTTCACAGATCTACTAAGTTATATGATCGTTAATATTATTATCCAACTCGGATGAATTTTTTCTGGCACGATCTTTGTAGAAAAATAAAAATATGAGGTACGATTTCCAACGAGACACTTTTCTACAAGAGAACACATAACACATAAATACAATTACCATTTCAAAGAATGCTAATAGTTAATAATGGAAACGTGTGTTCATTAATTTTTTTAAATAGTTATCATAATAACTAATCGAGTAAAATTGGTGTGTTTCAACCATGGAATTGCATCTGTGTAACGAAAAACGGCAGATGGTTAAGCAAACACACATCTGCATTGTATTCTACAATGATCTCCTAAAGTTGTAGATATCCATTGTCTCTCTATTCTCTATTTCAATGAAATAAAATAGTTGTTATATTCTGGTTAGATCTCAAAGATGTCACCCACCGCAGAAATGTAAGTCAAAATCATATAAAGTGTTTACATTACTGAAACAAGAGATGATTTACACTTTATAGGTATATAGACTTTATTACAAATTCAGTATTTTGAGTTTTGTTGTACTCAGAGTAAACTTCCCGAGGTCAACGAAACCATTTTTTATTCAATAGTTATGATGAACCTGGAAAATCCTAAACATCCCTTTTTGTCTTTAAATATGTACTTTTGTACCTATCATTGAATTTTTGCTTTTAAATTAGTTCCTTGGCTTGTTACTTAAGGAATAACTAATTGAAGATTTCAAATAGAGAAAAATATTCAAAGAGTGACCGAAAAACACATTAATTCATGAATGTTAGTAGGACATGGGTCAATTATCAGTTTGGTGACGAGTTGAGTATTTTCCATATTTGATTTTTTTTTATCATTTATTCTTTTTATTACATTGGCAAAGTTTTTTTCCCCTGAAATTGAAGAAGAAAATGTTAGGAACAAATTCTCCAGCCAAATTTATCCTCTTGCTAGAAAGAAGTAAAATCACAAAAACACTGAACTCCGAGAAAAATTCAAAACGGAAAGTCCCTAATCAAATGGCAAAATCAAAAACTCAAACACATCAAACGAACGGACAACAACTGTCATATTTCGGACTATGTACAGTCATTTTCTTTTGTAGAAAATTCTGGATTGAACCGGGTTTTTATAGCGCTAAATCACTCACATGATAGTCGCCTCAAATTCCATTATATTGACAACGATGGGTGAACAAAACAGACATAATAAGTAAAAATGTCCAAAAAGTGGTACAGCAGAGAACACCGTGTCTTAATCTTAATCACAACAAAATCAGACAATTATATAACACAGATGCACCAAAAAGCATATATCACATTTAACAACTTCATTCATTGCTTACTTTTTTTTGTATTTTATTTATGTATGTCAAATCAACCAATAAAGATTGAAAGATTTTTAGTACTGTAAATTCAGGAATTATTGTGATGTTTTTATAATTGAAAAACAAGCGACAGGGTTATAATCGCAATAGTAAGACAGTAGATTTCTGACGTAAAGCCTTACAACTTTTACAAAATGGACGAAGAAATTTATACTATATCTCGATTTTCAAAGAATATTTCTTTACATAGCCTAATTGTTGGAGTTGTTTGAAGCATTATACGCGATGCAAGTAGTATTGTCACGGTATCACAGACACGTTGATTGAAATTCCTCTCAGGGAAGAACTAAAAATTGTTTAGCTAAATTCCGGGTGAGGTGTGATAACAATCTTGTTTCCCCAAAGTAAATTCAATGGAGAATTTCTGTCAAATTTCTTTCTATATAATTGTAGTTCTGGAATAGAACGATGGTTTTGTTGCTATAATCATGAAGAGGTTAATGGTACTTGTATAGGTAAGTGATTATTTATACATAAGATTTTACGAGGTCAGAAGTGAATAAGACTATATATTCAATTCTAATGCAAATACATTCTTTAAAATTGAGAATGGAAATGGGGAATGTGTCATAGAGAAACAAACACGACCATAGAGCAGACACCAGCCGATGGCCACCAATACATTTTTTTTTGTATTTGCGGAAACCATTATGCATAAAGGATATTTAAGTGTATCATTAAATAACTCGCTCGTATTCCATCAAAAAGTCATCACTTCGCAAACACTCTTAACGATCCATAAAGGAAGGCACATTTTTTTACCTTTCCAAATCTTACAATTGTCCAAGGATTATGTTTTCTGTAGATGACTCGATTAATCCGTTAGTACTCGAACATGAAATTCTGTATGTGATTAACCTTTCTGAGTTTCAACAGAGTGTTTGGACGGATTTCAATCTTTAGATGGTAGTGCATGCAGACCTTGTCCAGGAGAATTCTTTGGAAGAGATTGTAGGAATATTTGTAACTGTAACATAAATGAGATGTAAGTATATTATACAATTATGGCCCGTTGAAGAGGTGAATATCCAAAATTGTCAACACGAGAAGGTTATTTCATTGAGGGCGCAGCCCGAAGTAAAATAACTTTTGAGGGTTGACAATTTTGAATATTCATCGATTCTAAGGGGCCACAATTGTTTTATTATACCGAACTAACAGTGGAAGTGCATTTCGAGCACTTACTAGTCTATATTTTTTACATAACACACAGGCTGACGTTTGAAAATACATTTGTGTTCGATTTTCTCGAACATACAACAAAAGTAGAATCTTTTTGTAAAATATTGATGGCCTTGAAAAGGACCGTTTATAAGAGAAATCGTCGGCTGCTGCCACTCTCAGCTCTATTTATGTCCAATGCCGTATTTCCTCGTCTCTCGATATGCTTCCACTGTAACGCTGTTTGTGACGTCATTTTTATGGGAGGTAACTCAAGTACAAAAAAAACAAACTCAAAAGGTTATTCACCGGTGAATAATAGGGTTATTCACCGCTGGTATAAATTCTTTAGGGTTATTCGTCCTTCCTTGCAATTGAATGAAAATTAACTGAATTATTCCATGTCACGTGATTACGTTTCACTCAATAGAATTGTTTGAAATATACGTAAGGTATAATAATGACTAATCATCAAAGTCTACTAGATCTGTTTTTATTCAATAATCAAACCGTCTTGCGCAAAGGTTGTAATTTTTCAACCTCACGATAATAGCATCCCAATTAAACAGGAACACAAATATTTATCATTTAAAGATAGATACATTTTGAGGAAACCAAAATGTCATAACATTTTCAGATTGCATGGTGTTCTTTGGGGCCTAAGAAAAGGGAGAACTATCGACGGATTTTGTTTGACAAGTTATAACGTTTTTATTTGTGTCTGTGTGATAAATTATTAATCCGTCAAGTAATATTCAAAGAAACAAGCTGTTGATATATAGGATATTTTCTTTGATAAGTTGAAAATACGTAAAACATAATAAATTATAAGGCATGACATAAAGAAATGTTGAGACGCTGAAATATTACTAAAGATTAACATGGAAATAGGGCATATTTAGAAAAACAAAGTTGCATCAAATTGTAACTGTGCACACACATTGAACGCATGATTTAATGTCTTTAAATATGATAAGAAGTTAGTTGTTAACCTAACAGCTAGGGTTAATTCAAAAATTTGATAATGAGCAATGCGTATATTTGTTACTTTGAAGTTTTTGTAACGGTAGTTTCTTAAATGCTTGAATCAATTCCTCTTGTTATTTATTTAACATGTTGATTGTGAAACAACATTATTAAAGTGAATGTGGACGATTTATGGGTTCACACGATAGAGACAACTTTACATGATATCCTTTGTTCACATACAATTTATATGCGGTTCCCCCTTATTGCCACTACTTATAAATTACTACTTAGTGTGCAGGGGTAGAAATGAAATGAAAATACATAGTGTCTTAATAAACACAAATCATATAGTTTAAGGGGGTAGACCTTGGTTCAGGGAGATAACTCTTTAAATCAGTTAAGCGTTTGTAAAAGTCAAGTTCATCAATGTATTTTAAGCATTTACCTGAAACAGATTGAAAATAATCTTTGTAACCTAGAAGCTTAGAATATATTTTTGAAAATGGTTGACACAAACTTACTGATGATTTTAAGAGTTATTTCCTTAACCTAGGTCTACCTCCTTAAGCAGCAATTACACCATTTTGTAGGCAACATGTTTCTACATCTGCACTTGTAACTGTCTGAATAAATTACCAAAAAACAACATTTTATTATTATCTTACTTTAATCGAAAATAGAAAAAATAAGAAAACAGTAACAAAACATGAACTATCTCCTCGAAAGAGAAGTGCTTGTGAACTTTTAATTCAAGGATATGCTTTTATTTCTGAAACTTTGTTCCCGAGTCTAAACAAACTGAAATGATTAGATCAGTTATCTTTATTTAAGATGCGACCACGTGCAAGGATGTTTAACAATATTACCGAGCACAGAAGCTGCCACAGAACATGGTCATGTTGAAGGTAATATAAATGTTCATTGTTTGTCTTACGACCGATTATGTTTATACACCTTTGGCACGAATAACAACAACCATTAATATGATAAACTCATATAGTGTTTTGATAAACCCCCGCCCACATCATAACAGCATTTTAACAAGCCATAACAAAATATATGAATTTTTTTATGGAAAATATTTTAAACTACGAAATCGAAACACATTAAAAATAACAGCCGACAAAAATTGAAATTATTACTAAATGCTGATAATTTTAAGCTTCATATCAAACGATTAGAACGTATTTATCTAAACGAATTTAAACATACCCAAGGTTAAGCTTACAGTCAGTGCTATTTATTTGTTAATAAATTATGGGAAGTCTTATTCCTTAGGTTTTCGATTTTCATGTTCAAGCAATATTCATCATGTTGGTAGTTGCACTGTGCAGGTTTTTAAAACTGGCTTTACTTTGTTTGCGCAAATTAAACTGATATAAATATATTAAAGACTTTATAAAAGACACCAGGCCTATACGTTGGTACTCCTATATAATCCTTAGAGGCACGCTAATGACAACAGTCAGCTTACCCAATCAAAAATGACATTGAATACAATGGAGAATTAACAAAAAAAAAAGAAAAATCAAATACAAATTTTCCAAATGTGGCATAGGCAATAGAGCATTTTCTATTGTTAAAAATAATTCACCTGTTAAAAAGAAGAAAAAAAATGACCGTATTTCAATTTCAAATCAATTAGATTTTTTCTGTTTTTGAGTTACATGTTTGTTTTTCGTTTATTTTTTTTTTGTATATGAATTAAGGCCGTTCGTTTTGTTGTTTGAATTGTTTTACATTGTCATGTCTGGGCCTTTTATAGCTGACTATGCGGTATGGGCTTTGCTCATTGTTGAAGGCCGTACCGTGACCTATAGTTGTTAATTTCTGTGTCATTTTGTGGGGAGTTGTCCCATTGGCAATCATACCACATCATCTTTTTTTTTATACAAGCGCTTAAACGATGATTTCACCCCCTCGAACAAAAAACCATCTTCAAACATACGAATATAAAGCAGTTAAAAGGTAGAAGGTATAAAAATCAAATAAGGAACAAATAAGTATCGAACATAAAGTAACAGGATCGGTTGAGCACAAACACATATAAATAGGTCATAAAAAGGTCGTTTTACCTCAACAAATTTAGAACTATCACTAGAGATAAGAATATAAACAATTAAAAAGGAGAAGGATATTAAAAATCGAATAAGTAACGAATAGGTAACGAATAAGGAATAAGGAATAAGTAACGAATAAGGAATAAGGAATAAGTAATGAATAGGTAACGGATAAGGAATAAGGAATAAGTAACAAATAAGGGAAAAGGAATAAGTAACGAATAAGGAATAAGGAATAAGTAACGAATAAGGAATAAGGAATAAGTAACCACCTTGACGTCCATAAATGAATTAAGGATATACACGTTAACTTGTTGTTATGAATGTAAGAGGTACATTTTGTATTTTTTTCTAACAACAAAACATGTACAGTCCAGTAAAAAAAGTAACACTCGTTATTTTCCTAGTTTGATCCTTTTTCGTAAAATTAATGTTATATCATATAAAAGTTGCAGTATTGTAAGAATGCATAAGAACGCTAAATAATAATTATTTGATTTGCACCGTTTATAAATGACCAGAACGAAATCATTTGAGATGATTAACAATTCCATAAAAAACAACAGGTAAATTTGGTTCAAACATAAACACTGTACATGAAATGAAGTAATACACTTGACAATATCAATTCTTTAAGGTACGTTCAGATGGGATTTGTTCTGTTATTTTATTATTTTCATTTTTATCAAATCAGTATCCTATTATATCAACTATATATATAGAGAATATCATATGGCTTTTTCAATATCGCATCCGTATCAACCCGAGACACCAATATAATCCGAAGAGCTCTGCTCGAGGGATTATATTGGTTGAGGGTTGATACGGTGTGTGATATTGAAAAAGCCATATCATATACACTTTATTATATACATTTACCTCAAGTAGATGTTTTTTATGTGACATGACGTCATACATATAAGGAGTTTTGAAATGACGTCATACAGATTATAGGTTTGACATGACGTCATACAGATTAGGGATTTGATAAAGCTTTGCAACAGTGACTGCAATCGATGACGTGACGTCATGCAGATTAAAGGTGTGATAAAGCTTTTGCAACCGTGCTGATATCGATATCATCACGGGTGGCTGATACAGCACGCTTGTCATTGGTTGTATTACACATACAATTTATCTGTATTTACTACTAAGTATATAATAAATATATATATATATATGCTATTGTAGTTGAATGATTTGTGTGATGTTTGTGTTTTAAGTCAAAATCTACATATGTGCAGGCTCAACTTTGTCAGCACTGGGAACCACCGACGAAATAAAAAGCAAAATAGGTAAATCCATTTAATGTTAACAGTTCTTTTATATGAACCATTGATATTCACAGGATATGACAGTTGTCCATGCGTTGATGTATTTTTTTTCCATTTTATTAGGGACTGTCTGTTTTGAGTTTTACGCGGAGTTCAGTATTTTACTTTTTACATTTAGTAAGCCAAACGGATGAATGGCTGAGACTGCTAATTAAATCAAGAAAGATGTTGTCTATTTTTGTATACAATAAACATCTTTTTCTTGATTTCTTCGTTTAATAAAATGAAACTGATATCTGCATTTATTTTTCTTATTTAAAGAACATGTTATCATTTGAACTAAAGGTCGTCACACAAAGTATTGTCAAGGTTTCCAAATGCATATATAATCATAGATTATGGATGGTCATCTCAAAGAGATTTATTTTTTCGTTTGAGCCGGTACGGCGAAAGTGAGAAAAGCATTCCAATGATGATCTGTTTATCTTTCTATTTTACCTATGACGATGCTATTAATTTATCTTCAACGGGCACGTGCTCCCATGTTACTAGCGATATTTTTTTCATATCGCTCTACTGTGCTGAGAAAGAAAATTTTCATTCAGTTAAATCAAAGGAAAATTAAGTAAAATAGCAATGTATGCATGTTGAGCTGAAATGTCACGAAAAGACTACATGTGATTTAATTAACCCGTTTCAAGTGATAACTTTGCTTAAATAATAGATGTATATTTTTTCTTAGGAACGGGTTGATAGACAAATCATATTTGTATTATCCTTAATGTTTTAATAGGCATCAATGACAGTGAAATAACACTACTATCCATCATATTCATCAGCACAGTTTTGCTATTTTTAGTATTCAATTTCATGCATGCAGAAGAAAACACAGTTTATTTCATAGATCAGTAGTTTACAGAGATAGCAGGAAACAATGGACTGAACTAATTTTCAATATTGGTTTGCCTTTGTTTTTATTTTAAAACGTCAGTTCAACAAATCTTGCAGACAGTTACGTGCATCATTTGTTAAACAATTGATTGAAACGGTACAAAAATAAACTTGGTTCCTCCTTAAATCTTTGATAATTTATTTTTCTTATATTCTTATAAAATGTGATTCTATAGTTTACATTATGTAAATATATACAATGCAATTTCCCATAGAAACTCCTTTAACGGCTAAATAAATCTGTACCACTTTTTCATTCAACGTTCATAAAGATCTATATCCCAGAAATTGAAAAGTTCAAATGCACTACTTTTGTTTGTTTACTGAAGTGGTACACGTGATATATACGTAATGTATATTTAACATGAGTTTAAAATGTAAAAGCAATGGTATAGGAGTTTTGACACTGATTATAGTTTCTCCAGTTAACAATGTAAAGTGTTTTTCGATTGTTGCTCTAATTTTTTTTCGATTTTCATTAAAACCACTATCCTTCTGATCTAAGAGCGGGTATACAATTCATTCATCTTTTTCGTCGCTCTTTTCTGTATCCATCTTTTCCTCCGTCCGTGCGTTTGTTCATTAAAGAGTGTTATCACACTTTATATCACTAGCCAAGTAGTCAGAACTTATGTGTTGACTTGAGTTTTCATTGATGTGTTCGTAATTATAAAATAACTGCCAACAAAACTTTTCTACCTCAGGAATAGATGACATTGTCTGTATATGGCTAATCTTTTAGAAGTTTTGGTCTTCAATGCTCTTCAACTTCGTACTTTATTTGACCTTTTAATCTTTTTTTATTCTAGCGTGTCTGATGAGTCTTTTGTAGACGACACGCGCGTCTGGCGTCGTTATATGATAATTCAATCCTGGTATCTATGATGCGTTTATTTTTTTGTAATGCTATATCTTGTATCCACTGCTTTGCTAATACTCGAAATGTTTCAATATGTTGAATGAAACTAAAATATTTCCGCCATATATTTCCCGATGTTACAAAACAGAATGATTTTTGTCGCACCTGTGAGACAAAGCGATCCTACATTCCATCGTTGTCGTCCACTAATATTCTCTCTATATTTAAAGTTTTGAAATGGCAACACCTTTCTTAAATTATCATTAATTCATACCATATACATGTAGAACAGAAGCTTATTTTTTTCCATATATTACTTATCAATGGACTTAGTTTTTGACTTCTTCTAAAAACATTATTTAGATTCATCAACCATACTGGATTTTTAACAAACTTGGACAGAAGCTGATTACAACATGAACGATCAAAAGATAGTATCTAGATGAAAAACATTTTTTTTTAAATTATTGTTGAGCCTGTGACTAGCAACAAAAGTAGGCGAGACACTGCGTTCCGCGGAACCCTTACAATATTTTCATTTTTGTTGACTTTGCATGAGACGCTCTTGTTAATAACAAAAACAATTTTTTTCAGATAGGAACTGAAACAACAAATACCAACAGCAACAATCACACTTTTTTCATGTATTTTAATTACGTCGGTTTTAAATAGAAATTTGACAAAGTTTAATACTATAGACGTTGCGCACGGTCGTGCGTTCGGATATAAATTTCGTTACAATATGATTTTAGAACAGCAACCATTCGGCTATAAAAAATAAGTCCACCAACATGCACATATCTGCAAAAAGGCCTTGATATGTTTTTCTTATTTCAACTTAATTTTATAAATTTGTATAGTTTACATTTATTTTATTGATCATAAAAGTCGAAATTTTACGTTAATAATCGCTTGTCCGGCGTACATTTTCAGATTGAATAAAATGAATTTTCCTATGTTTTGTTGTAATTTTGCACATAAAATCTGCAAAATTTGGTATTTTAACTTCCTACTAGATTTGTTTTCTGACATCTTATCTAGCTTTTGGGCGTTGGCTGAAATCTAAAGCATGTCCTCAAAGAAATATTAAGCAGAGGGACCCGTCTTTACGTGTTATGAGAAAAGTTATTCAAAATTTAAGATTCCATTTTTATCACTATTATAAGATTAAATCATATTAAAACTAATAAAAGTATACTCAATCGAAAGTTCTGAAAAAAACAGAAGCATTTTCAAAGTTTCAAATGTAAAACAAACGTTTTTATGGAGCAGAATTTTAATAAATTGCATGTCTAGTCACTATGTCCAAGCTTTATTTTTTCCCATTCCTTAGTTGAAACATGTGATATAGATAGAAACTGTGCATTTATAATACTAAATTAACATATTTAAAAGATACAAATTATAAGTTCATACAAATGGCTCTATGAGTCGGGTGTTTTTACTAACATCATGACCTTATAATTTTGTTTTAGAAAGCATTCTCTATGTCTAGCCATTATGTCCAAGGGCGTCATTTAGACGTTAACTTTCCTCACAGTAGCGTCTTTTATATGAATACACACTAGTCCGTCTAGGCAGTTAAAATGTTGCCGGAAAATGTTCATTCGGGAAAAGTCTGCTGAATTCAAATAACACTCAGATTTAAAATAAAAAACCCACACACACCAGGATTAGACCCTTTATAGACAATGAGAAAAGGTGTGAGGGACTAGGTATAATTTCTTATGGACAAAAGTTTTCACACAAATCTAAAACCACCTTTACAGATTAAAATCCGATGTACAACGGTCTTATAAACTTTAAACAATTAAATAAATACTGTTTTTGTGAATTGTAAATAAAACCATAATTGTGTTTAAAAAAAACACGGAAAGAGCCTTGCATATATATAGTCCGAAAACTCGCACATTCAGATATTGGACAAAAGTTATTTCTTCTTAAAAAAAATCATTTCAACTGAAAACGATATAAGATTATATTTTTCTAAATTATTTTATGAAATAAATACTTTAAGATGTATTGATTGATTGATTGTTGGTTGCTTTACGCCGCATTAGCACAAAAAGGCTATATCGCGGCGAGAGCTAATTCGAATATTTTTACAATTTAAAGCAGATTTTTAAAATAAGACAAAAAGTCCTTCAATATACTAAAATTCTTGACTAAAGCAAATTGATTATATACAAATAAAAATCAACAGTAAAATAACGTGATAAAAATTAAAAACGATTTAAATATGATAACATTTTTATATTCTATAATAAATTCCAATTTCTTTTAAAAATGCAACAATATTTGTAAATGGAACATTATTGAATAAATCATACATATTATTGACATTGAAATGCTTCTTACGAATATCAGCAAAGTCAATACAATTAATTAAAACATGTTTAATAGTATACTTGCAGTTGCAAGGAACACATTGTGGTTCATATTCATTTTTTAAAAGATACTCGTGTGTTATTCTAGTATGACCAATACGACATCTAGTAATAACACACTGATCTTTTCTGCACATAATATTATTAAAAGGTTTGCCTAAATTAGGTTTAATTTCGTGCAATTTATTATCATCTTTTTTACTCCATTTATTTTTCATTATATTGAAAACATATTCTCTAATATTAGATTTAAAATCAGTATATGGTATATCACAGTTAGATAGAGGGTCACCTAGGGCATTCTTTGCCTCAAGGTCTACAGCTGTATTTCCATGGATTCCAACATGACTCGGAACCCATAGAAATATTATTTCTTTTAGAAGAATTTTTAAATTCCTCATTACATATAAAATTTTGAGAATTGTTGGGTTTTTAATTTTAGTATTTCGTATAGCTTGTAAGCATGAAAGTGAATCCGAACATATAATAAATTTGGATTTATCTGAAGAAGCAATAAATTTCAAAGCCAAAATTATTGCTTCTGCTTCAGCAGTAAAGATGGATGCATCAGATGGCAAACGGAGAGTTGCAGCTCTGTCCCTGAAGACAGCAGCAGATGCAACTCTGTCACCATCTTTTGATCCATCAGTATAGACAGTTGAAAAATCTAGATAATCGGCTTTAATTTCAGCATAGTGTTGCTGAATTAAAAGAGGTTTTGTTTTATTTTTATTGTGTTCACGGAGATCAAATATCATTTTTAGTTTGGGAAGTTCCAATGGAGGACATTTGCAAGTTTTAAATTGAGCAACAGATTTTAAATCAAAAGAAGCTAAATGTGGTTTTGAACGTATACGTTCTAACGGAGGAATTTTATTTTCATGTTTTGCCAAAATATCTTCATAAATCGGATCAAAAACACAGCTGTAGGCAGGATTATCTGAATAGGCTTTTAGTTTGACAGCATATTGAAGTCCAAGCTTCAAACGTCTGTCAGAGAGTGAGTGCTTATCAGCCTCTACGTACAGACTCGCAACTGGTGAGGTTTTAAATGCCTCAAGACAGAGACGCAAACTTTGGTGATGCACAGCATCGAGAATCTGTATTGAGGACTTCCTTGCAGAGCCATACACTATAGAGCCATAATCTAGTTTAGATCTAACTAGAGATCTATATAAATTAAGTAAAATGTTGCGATCAGCACCCCAGTCAGTGCTGCCGACAACTTTTAAAATATCTAAAGCTTTTAAACATCTCGATTTTAACATTTTGATATGGGTAGAAAGGTTACCTTTTTATCGAAAATTAACCCGAGAAATTTGGTTTCATCAACCATTTTAATTGGGTTGCCGTACAAAGTGAGTTCTGGATCAAGATGCAATTTCCTTTTGTTACAAAAATGCATCCCGACCGTTTTTGACGTGGAAAATTTAAAACCATTTTCCGAGGCCCATTTTTCAATTCTTCCAAGACATAATTGTAATTGTCTTTCTATGTTATTCATATTTTTGCCTCTGCTTTAAGATGTAGAAATGATCAAAGTGGGTATTTTCTCATGTGTCCCTCCGGCATGAAGAATTAGCTCAAATATTTTTTTTAACAGTTTGCTATGCATTCTAACCAAAAAAAAAAAAATTTGCATTTGTTTTCACCTCATATAAAAAAGAACGATTCTTACGAAATTCATGGCCTTATAAACAATAAAACTTGAATCATTCCTTCACCTTACGATAAAAATTGGCCAAGAAGGTACTCTGCAATATTTTTGGAAAAATGGCACAAATTCGCTTTTGATAAGAAAACGTCAACGGGTATGGAGTCAAAATTGTCAATTTTTCATGTTACATCTTGCGACGCAATACCGTGCGAAACGTCATAATATTATACAAAAAATGTCTGCTAAATAGTGATTGGTTCTTGTAAAACAATATTTCAAGATTATATCATGAATGTGATAGATAAAAAACGTATGTGCTATACATGTACAGTGCCTGATGAAACTTAATCTGAAATAATAAGAATATTGAATTGTACCTCAATCCAAAATGTCTCATAAAGATAACTAGATGGTAGAGGTTGCAAAAATACTCGATCATTTTTCTAACTTGAATATGTTATCCTTCTATCTTTTAATAGGATACGCCCACATAATCGGAACCATCTGCACATACTTGATAATCCTTCTACTAGTGTCAATAGTATTTGTCTCTTTGACTTGTATCTGCTGGAAATATGAAGTATCTTGCAAGAAGAGAGAGCGAAGTATATTTCACACAAACTCAACACATCCCAATGAATCTAGAAACAATCCACCACAAGTTGAGACTCACCAGTACGATGAAGTAGATGATGTATTTTTGAATCGGGTATCTTCAATAAATGATGAACAGGACGTCAGAAGCAGTGAAAGTTCGAATGAGGGTAGTGGGATTTGTGGAATAGATAGTGATGGATATCTGAATCCTTATAATGCGCTTAAATCAATAGAAATAAGTTTGGATCAAACCTCAAGTTGTGATCAACTAACAACAGAAACCAGTTTCATTCATACACAAGAAAATACAATTTATTTCACAGATCAGATGCAAAATTAAAATAATCTATACAGATAGCAGAAAAACTTGAATGAACCTTTTTTCGTTGATTGATATCTATGTGTTTGCTAGTGTTGTTTTACAAAGAACGTTAATTCTTGTAGATATTTTACATTATTTTAATTGAAGGATATGTTCCAATTTTTTAAACAGTAAGTTGAAACTGCAAAAAACCCAACTCAGTTTCAGTCAATGAAAATGTTACCCAAGACTGTAAACCTATTATAATGAATCTTGGCAAAATTTGAAAGCCGTGAGTAGGCTTGTATGTGTTAACTTAATTCGATAGAAAGATGATGTAATACATGTACATATATAGAGATTCAATTCTAAGTAAATGAATAATCTGACTTATTTGTTGAACTATATTAATGTCAGGTTGTTTCAAATCAACATGACTTGAGTAAGTCGAATTTTCATCCAAAAAAAGTAAAATCAAATTGAAAATAAAAGGAACAAGGTCGTCTATATTCTATAAGCACAATTTTCACAAGGAAGAATATACATCCGGTACAATGGTTCATTCGTGGTATTTTTATATAAAAACTTTGGTGTTTTCTGTTGAACAATGACAAGGAAAGGACCTTTACTTTTTGTGTTTTGTCAAGGACAATCCACTTCAATAACCCACTTAGAATATATTGAGAGTATTCACTCTGGACAATTACGCAACATATGACTTTTATCTTTTGACTATAAACAGGGCATATCGAATTCCAAATTTAATTGTGTATAAAACTATAACATATTCGTCACATCGACATCTTTTCATATATTGCTAGTGGTTTTAAAAAAATCAGTAACAATTAAATTTCTACGAAACAAGAGATGCCAGTTTTAGGTCAATGATCCAGTAAACCAACAACAAAATAACCAATAATACACCCAATGTGTTACACACAGTCTCACATGTGATCAATGATATGAATACATATGATGTTAAGAGTGAAATCACTGAACGCCTAAGTAAAAACCAAAAACACATGTATGTTATCTGTGATTAAAACACACTTACATTGAAGTATAATCTCGCCTTTATTACCTTATAGAGAAAAAAATAAACGACGAACTTGTAGGTCATTCACATTGAACTGAGGTGTCATGCGAATTATGCATTCATGATTAACGATGTAACACGACTAAAACTGAATCTCCAATTTGATCATAATAAATTCCAATTTGAAATAATTTTTTATTATTTCAGATGCAAGATGATTATAATCCATGTATCTTGTATGTTTTATTCATTTAGAAAGTGCTTTCCTATGCTATTGATGAACGTTACTCTTCCTCTTTAGGAGTGTCAGTTAAATTGCCTTTATCATATCGTATCCGTCAATCTGCTTGTCATTTTGTCCGTTCGTCTCTGTGTTTGTTTGATCATTTAACAAATATTTCTGTCATCGCTTCCTAAGATAATATTAATTCCATGTTTGCCTAGAATGTGAATTTTTCTGTGCTGAATGAAATTAAAATTCTCGGTCACAGAAAAAATTAAACTTCAAATTTGACCCGGAAAGTTTGCAGTGATGAGTTATTACGTGAAACTGCGTTTTGAATATACCAGAAACTACCTAATAGGAGTCAGTACTTTAAATAATGGTATGCGGTATTGTTAGTTCGACATGAATTTTTAATTGTAATCATTATGCTTATCTTTATTATAATGTTTTTGATTGGGTTGATTTTTGCTCTATCTATAGTTTTCGTTGTTGTGTCTTGAAAACTGTTTGTCTATTTATCGTTTTACGAATATTCCTTACGCATTGTTTGTTTGCTTTTGACTTGTGACTTTAGTCTCTATCGCCTTTCTACGTGATATTTGTACTGCCTTTCATTACTTCTATTTGTCTCATCAACGCCCAGTGATCAACAAAGGTAATGAAACCAATATATATGGATATATATGGATAGAAATGGATAGACATGCATATATGTAGTTATCATGGTTATATCACTATTGGAAAATAGTGTATTAAACATGTTAATTCCAATTTGAAATTGTTTTTGTAAAATGGTCGGTTTAAAAAAGTAGTTTGCAATTTTAAGCATTAATCCATAATGTTCAATAAATACACTCAGTCTAGGATCATGCAAGGCATTTGGCTAAAACACCCATATAAACAGAAAATAAACAAAAAAAACTATGTTAATTGGACATGCTTTGATACTATATATGCCCTTGAATTTTTACTAGATAACATTTTTGTTCGCTTTGGGGATTCCGTATATCGTCAGATTATCGGATTACCAATGGGGACTAACTGTGCACCACTTATTGCGGACCTGTTTTGTATTGTTATGAGTTACAATTTATAACAAAAATAAGCAAAGACCCATCGAAACAACATCTGATAAACAAATTTAATAATACTTTTAGATATTTGGATGATATTTTGGCTCTCAATAATGACGACTTCAGTATGTATATTAATGAAATTTATCCTGTTGAACTTACTTCAAATAAAGCTAATACTAACAATGACCACTGCCCTTTTCTCGATCTTGATATCTATATCACTAAAAGAAAGCTGAATACTAAAATTTATGATAAAAGGGATGATTTTTCATTTCCTATCGTTAATTATCCGTTTTTAGATGGTGACGTTCCCTTGTCACCATCTTACGGTGTTTATATATCTCAACTTGTACGATTGGCTCGTGTATGTAACAATGTTTTAGATTTTAACGAGAGAAATTTATGTATTACTGAAAAATTATTACACCAGGGTTTTCGATATCACAAACTAGTCAAAACATTTACTAAATTTTATCATCGGTATAAAGACATCATTCGTAAATATAGCTCAACATGCAGACTTCTAATACGTCCAGGTATTTCACATCCAATTTTTTATGGAAATATTCTTTATAAAGCACAAAGGTGTCAGTATTCATCTCAGAAACTTACAAAACCTTTGAATAGACTTATTAAGAAGGGATATAATTACGATACTGTTGTCAAGTCATTAAAGATTGCATATTTTGGCGTTAATATTGAGTCACTGATAAGGTCTTTGCATCGGAACTAAACACATTTATTCTAAAAACAGTTGTTGGCATGACACGGGTTATGTTCTTCTCATATATGTTATGATGGTATGATACTAAACCCCTAACGGGAAGGATTGTGCCTGATGTTCATATGATGAAATCATAATCTTTCAGTCAGTTTAATTGAAGTCTGGAGCTGGCATGTCAGTTAACTGCTAGTAGTCTGTTGTTATTCATGTATTATTGTCATTTTGTTTATTTTCTTTGGTTACATCTTCTGACATCAGACTCGGACTTCTCTTGAACTGAATTTTAATGTGCGTATTGTTATGCGTTTACTTTTCTACATTGGTTAGAGGTATAGGGGGAGGGTTGAGATCTCACAAACATGTTTTACCCCGCCGCATTTTTGCGCCTGTCCCAAGTCAGGAGCCTCTGGCCTTTGTTAGTCTTGTATTATTTTAATTTTAGTTTCTTGTGTACTATTTGGAAATTAGTATGGCGTTCATTATCACTGGACTAGTATATATTTGTTTAGGGGCCAGCTGAAGGACGCCTCCGGGTGCAGGAATTTCACGCTACATTGAAGACCTGTTGGTGACCCTCTGCTGTTGTTTTTTATTTGGTCGGGTTGTTGTCTCTTTGACACATTCCCCATTTCCATTCTCAATTTTATATCAATAATAATTCATGTCAACACACATGTGTTGATTTCTTGTTTGGTGATATCCTCGAGATCCACAAGCTTTTCCGATAGATTAAAAAAATCGTTATTATCAACTGCACTTTTTGCTAGATATATGATGTCTTGTTCCCTGTACCCCATTTGTGACATTTATACCTGTTATGTCTGTTTCTGTTGTTCACGCATCGTTGTCAATATAATGGAATTAGATGCGATTGTCATGCAAGTGAGAGGTTTAGCTTGCTATAAAAACCGGGTTCAATCCACCATTGTCTACATGAGAAAATGCCTGCATCCAGTCAGGAATGTGACAATTGTTATCAACTTGTTTGATGTGTTTGAGCTTTTTTTGCCATTTGATTAGGGACTTTCCGTATTGAATTTTTGTCAATATTATTGTGGTTCTACTTTTTTGTCAATAGACCATTCAACACGTGATTCCTTTGTGTATACGGTATACTACTTTTGCCTTTATTCTTTCCAATGAACTGTAAATAATTAAAAATACAGATATAAAAAGCTAAAGTATGACGATGTGGTACCTGTGTTTTTTCAATTTCGAACACAGGGATTAGACGTGTGTTGGTAAGATCATATATACATTTTTAAATATAGGTCTTATGTCAAGAATACTGAAAAACGATGTATGTCTGAGGGATGTAACAAATGGCAATGTTAAATCCTTATATTTTACAAACGGTATATACTAATTTCAAAGGGGCATTATCTCTTAAATTCATGTTCATCGATTTGACTCTCGTTTTTTAATTTGTAAACGTATATTCAAATTAGAATAAGTCTGAAATAACTAATAAACAATGCATGGAGTCGGATATGTAAAAGTATTTCGTGTGTATTTCAGTAAAGGTGCCATCCAACTAACTATCGAGATTACATCCGATGTCAGCAGACGGTCACATAGCTCGCACATAGTACATATAAACATAAACATAAATATAAAACGTTTGCGACCACGTTTGCCAAGATTTTTTTTTACCACTGTTAGTTTGTTTTCATGTAATAAGTTCCAAAATACGTTAATTATCGTTTCAACGAAATTGTTCCATTTGGTTTCACTTTTAATGGACATTTTCTGCCTTGTTTTGGCTGAACACGCTTATTACATGTGTAACTTATCTCTAGCTATTTGGATGTAATGAGGGTCATAAAAATACGGACAAAATGAGGTCGAAATATTATATTGTAAGTGAATATTCCATCAGCGATGTGTCCATCTTAATAATAGTTAGTTTAAACAATTTAATTACGAGATTAAGGTTTCAATTGATGTTTTTATTTCATAATCACCACCTTTCTCCTGTTTGGAGATATATGTATACTAAAGACATAGAAAATATAGATTACAGAATGTATTGGAATGAGAAAATCATTTAAATATGAATGTAGAATACATTGATGAATGTTGAACAATTCGCGATAAACTTACCAATTCTGCAGCCCTATGATATATTTTCTATGTTAGTTTATAATTTAGTAATCAATCTATGGACTTCCTAACAGTCGTCGAAACTGTGAAATAGCATACAACACAGTGCAAGATATGTACATAGGATGAATTCCTCGCCGCGAAAAGTCTGCATTTTGAGATAATCTAATCAGGTGTTCTGCAATATTTTTATACGTGTTTCCAACTTTCATTCAAGACCAATTTTCACACTTTACCTTATAAAATATTACGTATTTTGAGCTTTTGCGTTGACTTTAAACAGCATATTTCTAAAACCGATTAATGTAATATTAATGTTCTTTTTAAGCAGCTTAAATGACATATAAAAAAACCACATATGGCCTAGAACTATACTTTGGACGTTGTAAATGTAGCTGCAAGTAACAAATTACGCCTCTTTTATGAAGATACTTTTAAAATACTCACTTAATTATTTTGTTTTGCATTTTACTTCTTGGTTCAAGATATTATTAACATTTTCATTTCATTGTGATACACAACTTGGCATTTAACAAGTATTGACACAGTTTGATAGTGGCCAAAACAAATAAACCGGAAGTGAAGGATTTTAAAAGTTTTATTATAAGCTCATTCTCCTAGAAGATCGATGCAAGCACATACTGCAAAAGGACCACACAACCTTTAAACGTGTTCTTCGCAAATAAATGTCCGTGAGAACTTTCCATTCTACTGTTCTGTTTATTCCATAATTTCAAAAGACACATTTTGGGATATTAACGGAGTTCCTATTGGAAATTCCATATTTTATATTCAATGAATTACAACTTATTGACCAGTGTCTACACAACATGTCGAGCTTTTATCAAACCGAGTAAATCAATATTTTTTTTTCTTAATCCAATTACTTTATTTTAAATGTGACCACGTGAACAGATGTGTGAATTTATTGCCTAGTCTAGAACCGGACAACACAGATGATCATGATGAAGGTAATAGAAATGAAAAAAATATTTTCGACGATCTGTTTTTTTTTCCAAAACAATTAAATTAAATAAAATTGACATTGGAAATCGGGAATATGTCAAAAAGACAACAACCCGAGTTCATTAAGTGTCCACACTATCTCGGCTGTATCACACTGAAACGTACATTTCAATGTCAAAATAGAACCTTACGTGTATGTAAGATAGGCGACAGAAACCAGATGGAAATTTAAACTCATTAATCGAAACACAGTTGGTTTTCAAAAGAATACCGATAGTATGTACACGTCATTCTAACGTTATAAATATTTTGTCAATCAAGAAACAAAGGATCTTGGTAGTGTCACTTTAGCTCTTTTTTTGTTTCAATCAGAGTGATTTTTTGTACTTTATACGATTTCAACCTCAAGGTACTTGTATTATGGACCATGCCATTTTCCTAATCACAAACTTCAGAAGGAGAAAATAACTTTTACACAAGAACAGAATATACCTTTCATTATGTTTGATTGTCCCTCTGGTATCTGTTGCCCCTCTTTTAAATGTAATATATATTGTTTATGGAAGTAACTTATGCTATATTAGATGTTTGAATTCCGATATCCGGTCTGTTTGTATTTTTAACTTACTGAAGGTAAATTACCGTATGCTTTTGTGATGACGGATTATCAAGAAAAGTGATTCTGAAGAATGAAATTTACAACGTGTTGTTTTCATTATTTAATATTTCTGTATGCATATCTTTGTTTGTAACTATCACGTGTTTCCTTTTGAATTCTTTATTGACAGTGAAATATTCATTCTACAAAATTATTAGATATGTTTATCAAAATGTAAAAAGAATGTAGTTTCTTGTATATAATACTTTCACATATTTATAATGAACATTTACTACGACGGATGCTACATGTGGAGCAAGATCTGCTTACCCTTCCGGAGCACTTGACATAATCATTACTTTTTGGATGTGTTCTTGTTGCTCGCTTTCAGGCTGTCTATATTGTGTTTTGAGAACTGTTGTTTGTCTGTTAATTTTTTCCTTTAAGCCCTGGCATTGTCTGTTAATCTTCGACTATGAATTTGAATAGCTCTTGGTATCTTCTTACCCTATTTTACGTTGTGAGTTCGTTATTGCAAATGGTTAATTTTGACTAAATATCAATGCTTTATCAACTTACCTAATCCAGAGCAGTAGTGTAGTTATTGTTATTTGTGTGAAGTCTTCATTTTGTATCCTTGTATTTCAAATAATTGACATTGAGCGTTACTGATGAATTGAAATCTAGACAAGAGCTTCGGAAGCGAAAAAGTTTTTAATGTGTTGTTTTCATATTTCATTAACCGACTTTTTCATATTAAGGGACTTTCTGTTTTGAATTTTTTTCAGCGATCAGTTTTATGTGATTTTAATTTTACAGATACATCTATTTCAGCACTGGAACGAACCAACAGCAGAAAGATACTGTAAAATAGGTATATCCATATACGTTTATACAAATTATTTGTGTGAAGTCTGCATTTTGTATCCTTGTATTTCAAAAAATTGACATTGAGCGTTACTGATGAATTGAAATCTAGACAAGAGCTTCGGGAGAGAGGAAGTTTTTAATGCGTTGTTTTCATATTTCATTACCCGACTATTTCATATTAAGGGACTTTCTGTTTTGAATTTTCCTCAACGTTCAGTTTTATGTGATATTATTTTTACAGATACATCTATTTCAGCACTGGAACGAACCAACAGCAGAAAGATACTGTAAAATAGGTATATCCATATGCGTTTACCAGTTCTTAATTTGAACAAAAAAGTTTGCCTTAAAATTTACAGCTGAGGATATAAAAGGCTAAGTCCGTAATACTGAATTAATTAAAATAATACGTCGTTTTAAAAAGCATAACGGTCAACTAAATGAGTAAATGTAACACTGGTTTTTAATTTTTCTGTTTTAATTTTTTTTTTGAAATAAATTGAAAAATAATGAATTATTCTAATAAAAAGTTTTGATATATAAAAAAATACAAATCGGCAATAATCCTTCGAGAAATTTATCTCGATTTTATTACTAACCGTTTAATCATCATGAGTTTATTTCAAAGGAAAAAGACTAGATACTAACTGTTTTCAGTTCGACACCATTGCTAGATATTTAAAATTTAAAACAATCAGAGATATATAAATTAATCCATATAGTTTTGAGTATATATACAAGTAGTCTCTGATGCATGATATTTTTTTTAATATTGTTTTTGACTTTCAGTAACTTAGAGTACTTCCAAATCGTACTATCTTGTTAATTCGACCTGTTGATACAGTATGTAATGCTGTTTTGATATTTACTGCTTACCTATTGAGGGTTTTATCTCGTCTATATACCTGTTTTGATAGGTGTTTGGTATGACTATAATTTTTCACTTCTTCGTACAACGTTTTGTATTTGTAAAAACATATTTCTGTTCTTCATTCAAACTCATACCTTACAAGAACAATATTTTCATTTACCTGTGTATGTTGTTGTATTTGACGGCAATAGCAGTATACCGCTGTTCAAAATTCATCAACCGTTTACAAACCCAAACCCGGGGAACACATCAAATATAAGAAGAGACTTACGACACAACAGAAATACAACATTAAAATGTATCACACACAGAAGTTTCAACTATTATATTCTGTCCACAATATACACTCAGTTTTTTGTTGATTCGTTTTACATTTATTGGATTTCAAGTTCCCATTCCGGCCTGACTTGGTTTTTATTGTTGAGGTCTTTAAAATTCTTTACAATGTGAAAATAAGATTTTTCTACAACACTGGAATAACATTTGTATGCTTACATCGAAATAAAAAAACACTCGTCATCAGTTGAATAAAGAATACATCAGAGAGGATAGTCATGATCTTTAAATGCAGTAAAATGCATTTTGCCATCTTGTTTGATAAAAGAATTATCCGTTGAACAGTGATTGGTTTCTTATAAAACAATATTGCTAGATTATTTCTTGAATATAATAGATAAAATCGTATTTTCTATACATGTACAGTCTCTGATAAAATTTAAACTGAAAAATTTAGAATATTCAATTGTATCTCAATGAAAATGTCCAATAAAAATAACTAGATTTGTGTACATTGTAAATTCATTATGTTATCCTTATATATTTTAATAGAACACCCCCGCATGATCGGAATAATTTGCATACTTTTGATATTGCTTCTTTTACTGTCATTAGTAATCTTCTCTCTGACTTGTATTTGCTGGAAATATGAATTATCTTGCAAGAAGAGAGAGCGAAGTTCATTTCACACAATCTCAACACATCCGAACGAATCTGGAAACAATCCGCAACTAGTAGAGATTCACGATTATGATGAATTGGATGATGAATTTTTATATCAAGAACCTTCTGTTAATGATGAACATGAAGTGAGAAGCAGTGGAAGTTCGAATGAGGGTCGCGGCATTTGTGGAATAGATAGTGATGGATATCTGAATCCTTATAATGCGCTTAAATCAATAGAAATAAGTTTGGATCAAAGGTCAAGTTGTGATCAACAAAGAACAGGAATCAGTGTCATACATGCACAAGAAAATACAATTTATTTCACAGATCAGAATGCAAAATTAAATTGATCGATATAGATAGCAGAAAACCTGAATGAACTTATTTCCGTTGATTGAAATGCATGTGTTTGCTAGTGTTTCTTCTGCAAAACAACGTTAGCTATTGCAGACATTTGACAAAAATTCGCTTGTAGGATGTTTTCCCATTTTAAAAACAGTTAGTTTAAACTGTAAAAACAAATTAGTCAGTTTCAATCACTACTACTTAATCCCAACATCGTTATCTTATAATGGTCATCTTGGATATACTTGAAAGCTGTAAGTAGGCTCGATTGTGTTAACTTAATTTGATAAATTTTTATAAAAACTAAACCCCCAAAAATGTACTGTATGCATATATAGAATCATTTTTTTTTAGTAAATATAGAATCTGACTTATTTGTTGAATTATATTAATTAAATATCAGGTTGTGTCAAATCAACATGACTTGAGAAAGTTGAATTTTCATTAAAAAAAGTAACATAAAATTGAGAATGAAAACAATAATGTTGAGAGAAATGATACTCGTATATATTCGTGTAAGCACCATTTTCACTAGGAAGTATATCCATCCGCTACAATGATTCATATATGTTTATTTTTTTCCTGCATTTTATTGTGTAGGTTCTTTGTGTTGAAGAATGACATGGAACGGACCTTTATTTTTTGTGTTTGTCAAGGTCAATCTACATCAATAACCTACTTACAATATATTTAGTTTATTTATTTCCTGTTCAATTACGCGAAATATTACTTTTATCTGTACTATTTCAAGATCATATTAACCTCAATACCCAATAGTGTATAAAACAAAAACGGTATGTAACATTGCATCCTTTTCATATACTTGTGTAGATTCATTTATATATAAACACAGAAGATGTGGTATGATTGCCAATGAGACAACTCTCACCAAGAGACCAAATGAAACAGAAATTAACAACTATAGGTCGCATTCAACAATGAGCAAAGCCCATACCGCATAGTCAGCTTTTAAACGCCCAAAAATGACATTGTAAAGCAATCCAAACGAGAAAACTAACAGCCTGATTTATGTACAACAATATGAACTAACAACAAATATATAACAGTTAAACAAACGACAACCACTGAACTATAGGCTCCTAACTTTGGACTGGCACATACATACAGAATGTGACGGAGTTAAACATGTTAGTTGGATCTCAACCCTCCCCTAACCTGGGACAGTGTTGTAACAGTTCAACATAAGAATGAACTATAAACCTCAGTTGAAAAAGACCTAACTAATCCGTCGTGTACAATATGCGATTCTGTACATGTTGTAACAGGTACAGAAATATTGAAAATATCATAACTTGTACAATGAAAAAATACTTTTTAAACAATACAAAAGTACTTCGTACATGATATAACATGTACAAACGTACTTCATACATTTTATAACATGTACAATATATATCTTAATAATCGTTTAAAAGAGGGAAGAAAGATACCATAGGGACAGTCAAACTAATACATCGAAAATAAACTGACAACGCCATGACTAAAAAGGAAAAAGACAAACAGACAAACAAAAGTACACATGACACAACATAGAAAACTAAAAAATAAGCAACACGAACCCCACCAAAAACTTGGGGTGATATCAGGTGCTCCGGAAGGGTAAGCAGATCCTGTTCCACATATGGCACCCGTCGTGTTGCTCATGTTATAACAAATCCGGTACATAGTCTAATTCGGTAGGTCACATTCATGAAAGGGGAGGGGATTGTAGTTACGACGTAAGGAACATATCCGATATCATCTGTGAAACGGTAAGTCCATAACGGTCAACCAACTCGTGATTGCGTCCGTAAAATTTACGAAGGGATGATTTCAACTTCACCATCTTGGTTCCTAGTGAGCAGCAACCCTCTATCAAGAAAATCATGATAAGAATTAAAGGTGAAATGCAAAGGTTTTTAAAAACTTTTTTTGTTTCATATGCTAATAAATTGGTTAAAATAAATACTAAAAAAAATATTGGTAGTCGTTTGTGTGTCCTCGTTATACCTATAAAACAGGTAACTTCATGGTTCATCGGGGAAAGTGCAACATGATTATCTCCCTTTGTTTCGGAATGCTGGTGACGTCATATGTGTCCTCTCATTATGTAAACAAACAAACATGGCCGCGAATATGTGAACGACAATACAACGATACCAACTATGGACTATCGATTCACAGACGATGAACGTGAACAGATAGACATTCCAAAGGTTAAACTAACTATGTCAGTACAATCATACATGTATGAACCTGTAAGTCAGAGCCAGAGGATTGCCGGTGCTGAATCGGTAACTGGATAAAGAAGCCAACATTTTCTACATCCGATGGTGAAGATGGAAACGAAATAGATCTTTAACAGCCTGTCGGCTTCAAACTCTCATGGTGCGTAAATTAGATAGTAAAATAATGTATTTCGGCATACTTTTTGTGAGTCCGAGATTACTCTGACATCCAACGGCTGTTCTGTCAGACATCGAGAGACAAGCTTGGGCCCTCGGCACGACCCCAGTTTGTCTGGCAAAACAGCCGTTGGACGTCATAGTCATCTCGGACAAATTTTTGTAATCATATAATATTCATATAAGTAGGTTGGTAAACACAGTTAATGTACAGTGCGACCTTTAGCTGTTGAGGGTGGGGTTGGCAGGGAACATGCGAAATTGAGGGGGAGTAGGGAGATGGAATTGGATGGGTTAGGGAAGAGGAAAATTATCAAAAGACTCCTGCTCACCCCTCTATAATTAAAGTTGAGATAAAAAGGAAAAAAAGGGGGGGGGGGCGAGATTTTGTTTGATTTGATTGAAAAAGAAGGCCTGAAATGGAAATGTCTTCAAATGATACTATCAATTCTTCCCTCTCTGTATGATATACATCATTATTTCTTATGCAGCAAAAATACTGCAATCTGATTGGTTGACTACCCCGGTGTAAATAACACCCCACCCTTGTTCACCCGGGGATAAATAAAATTTTGCCAAAATTAAGAAAAAAAAAAATTAAATAAAATTTTGCCAAAATAAAGAAAAATAGAAAATTTAGAAAAAAAAATATTAAGAAAATGCTAAAAAAAAAAAAAAAAAAAAAAAAAAATAAAAAAAAAAAAAAAAAAATCTTAAGTTTTTTTTATTTTTTTGTTAACTCAAAAGAACACAAAAATTTTCAGAATTTTTCCAAAAATAAAGTAAAAAAAAAATTTGACAATTTGCAGCAACATGGACATTGAAAAAATATTACGCTGGAAAATTTTTATCACCATTTTTACAATTTTACATCCTGATTTTAAAATGAGTAAAGGAATTGTTCATAAGTAATAAATTCGTTATCTTGGTGTAATCAGGGGTGTACGGAATTTTACACCGTTGTTGAAAATTCATACACCCATTCGGCTGCGCCTCAGGGTGTATGAATTTTCAACAACGGTGTAAAATTCTGTACACCCCTGATTACACCAAGATAACTAATATTACATGTACAATGTATTTATTACAATATAGTGGGTAATATATATATAAACAAAAGCAATTGTGTGTGGTAATTTGTACAGTGAATCTACATGTGTGCACTATATATTATGTAGACAATTTTTGTCATGAATTATTGAACACCTCTGAATAAATTATATTTATAGTCACTAGTCAGTCCTAATTTTAAACAAATTTGCACATTTACAGTACTTTGGTGAAATATCTTCATACATGTACATTTGTGTATGTCTCTGGTGTGATGTACATTGTACTTGTATATATATATATATCAACACATGGGGAGGGGGTGCATGTTTGATCATGTTGATTCGTTTAAATTAATTTTAACTGTTTAAGTTGTGAATGGAATAAATTAAGAAAATATATTTCTCTCTTATTTTAAATTCAATACATGATGATTGATCAACATATATGGCAAACTTGCTACAGTAAGAGACTGTTGCATTTATGCTTATTAATTTGCTTGAACAGAGCGATTCTCTCTATAAACTCCATCTCATAAATATCAAAGTATTTAGAAAACTTGTTAAGGAAAGTCATGGCTTTGTTTGTAATCAATTGCACTTTGTAACAGTATTACATTTGTAATACACATGACACATGTACATTGTACATGATAAACATGATAAAGTCCATGTTAATTGGGTTAAGCTCTTGTAGAGTTGATATACTTGTATCCCTTTTGATTGATTGATTTTGTCCAACCCAAACAATACCTTCTTGTGCATGTTGTATTATGAATACATTGTACATGGGTGAATACCTTCAAGAACTAATCCATTTAATCCAAATCATATGATTCATGAGTAAGTGTATTGCCACATTGCTTAATTATGCCAGTAGCAAGTAGCCCCTCATTATACACTAACTTGTACTACTTAAATGACTATATTCTTTTATTTTGCCAACACAAACCTGTCAATTACCCTGTATGGAATCTAGTTTTCTGGAAAGTTCCCATTTCTTGGTCTCCTAATGACAAACTGTTGTATTGTTAATATTTAAAGACAAGAAGTTAATTTTCTGTGATTAGGTTTTTAACATACAAATTCAATTACAAACAATGAATATCACTTGCATTTATTTGTGACTGGCACAGAGACTGATGCATACAGAGCAATTCATGTTCAGTTTTCATAGATTTTTATACCAGCAGCTATTTCAGAAGCACCAGTAAATGTAAATTTTGTATATAATTTCTGTGCCATTTGGCCTAAGGTGTATTGTTGTCTCATTGACACCCATTCCACTACTTCCCTACTCGAGCTATAATAAGATTACAGTTGATAATTAAAGTAAAATTTTGTACTTGATTTTTAAATCCTTATCAAGTTTCAAAAGAGTAAATAAACAGCCATATGATTTTTACTACTAAATATGTATGAATAAAGAAGATGTGGGATATACATATATTGGACAGCAACCAAACAAAAATACCTAAGACACTTTGTAAAATTTCATTTTTAAAATAAGTTTTCACATGTCTCACTGAATAGTTTTTTGTTTTCAGAAATAACAGATATTTGTCACAAAGAAGATTTACCATGTACTAGGAGAAATATACGAGTTGTGTTGCCATCAGATGTTGTTTGCAAAATAAGGGAACAGTTCCCAGCTGAACAATTAACAAACTTTAAATAGCCCTAATGACCACACAAAGAGTCAAATTATATTAACTATATTGATAATAAAATTTTATCACATTTATTCATTGTTTAATTTATTTATAAGTGGTCTCCTTTTCTTGTCTGTTAGCCTGATCTGCTAGTAGAGGTGGCTCAGCCAGTCTTTTGTCAACTGCTGCTACAAATGTATATCTAAGCCACTTTTGTATGAAGGATACTTCCATAAGTTCATGCACATTACCTTTAAAAATAAATAAAAAGAGAATTAGTCTTGTTCAATTGAAAAAACAATTTGATTTTCATAGGAACAACATAGCTTGAATCTTTCAGCATGGTTAATAATTATGGACAACTTTCATTGGATGCCAGACTCCTAATGGATTTGTTTAAATGATAACACCATAATATGTACTTTCTGCATCATTTAGTCTCTGGTGGAGAGATGTCTCATTGGAAATCATATCTCATCTTCTTATTTCTATATGTGTTAATTAATCAGTTTCAAATTAATGTGACTGACTAGAAAACATAATGCCCATCTACTACTGTCATAGACATGTGAACAAAAACAAGAGAAACTATAAATAAAGCAGGAATGAATATAAAAATAGAAGATCTGGTATGATTTCCAATAAGACAACTCTCCAGAAAAGACAAAATATCATAGAAATTAACAACTATAGGTCATTGTACAGCCTTCAACAATGAGCAAAGCCCATACCACATAGTAAGCTATAGAAGGTCCCATTGACAAATGTAAAACAATTCAAAAGAGAAAACTGATGGCCTAATTAATGTACAAAAAATGAACGAAAAACAAATATTTAACAAATTAACAAACAACATCCACTGAATTACAGGCTCCTGACATAGAGAGGACATGACCGTATATCCCAACAACAAAAAGACTAATTACTGATCTGAGAGTACTGACAGTTACTGACAACTAATAAAAAAAGTCTTATATATCTTTGAATCCAATTATCTTTTCTTTTTCTTTCCTAATTCTTCTTAATCTTTTTTATGAAGGGGTGGGGGGTGGGGGGGGGGGGGCTTGTTTAATGATTGCCATACAAAGTTGGCTTAGGTTCATTCTTAAATTCTGTAAATTGACTTGATATTTGTAAACAGCCTTGTTGTTTTATTACTCATGCAAGGTTTTATACTGACATGTACATGTACATGTACCAGGGGCGGATCCGGAAATTTAGAAAAGGGGGGGGGATTTTTGAGACCTTTTTGGGCTAAAAAACATAAAATAAGTGTTAAATGTACTTTTCTAAACGGTTCCTGACGTGGGACATGTATATTTTAATGTTGCTGTATAGTGTAAGAGTTGGACATTTTTGATTCTTGTTGTAAACAATATTTACGCCAGGCTATTCGATGAAATTTACAATACCACCGACATGAGATAACTTTTGTTGAAAAATCGAGACATAGTGATCCTACATTCTGTCGGTGGCATCGTTGTCGTCCACAAATATTTTGTGGTCAAAGTTTTTAAAATATTAATTACTTTCTTAAATTGGCCTGGATTTCTACCAAACTTGGACAGAAGCTTCAAGATACAGCAGCTCATGATCATAAGATAGTACATAGAATATAGAAGTAAATTTTGTTAAAAAAAATCCATTTTTTCGGTATTTTACTTATAAATAGACTTAGTGTTTCTGTCAGTTAACATTACATACAGTCTGCAGTTCAAGTTTTTATATTTCAATATTTATTTGATTCATTAACTATCCTTGGTTTTTACCAAACTTGGAAAGAAGCTGCTCACAATATAAAGATAGAATCAAGTGGATTTTTTAATCATTTTTTCCATCTTTTTTGTCGAGCCTGCAATTGACAGCAAAAGTAGGCGAGACACTGTGTTCCGCGGAACCCTTATATATTTTTTAAATACTATATATACATAAATGAGACAGCAAACTATTTTTTGAAGGTTTAATGTTTTCCTGGTATATATAAGCCCCTCCCCCTTTTATAGAAAAAGATCAGTGATTGACTTTCAAAACTACCACTATTTTGTTATCAGTCTTAGAAAACATTTCAAATGCCTGTATTTGGTCTGTATTACATGAAACTGCAAGTGACACACTTGTGTTCATTCACTTTATGCAGGTCTACTATGACTTCTATAAAACAATGTTACATTTTACAGCCTCGAAGTTAAAATAGATAGTTTAAACTGTACATGGTCCCAGTCTATGTAGATCGAGCTCCAATAAAAATAATCCTAACCCGGCAAATTATAAACACAAATGATGCTTACCCTGCCTTTATTTAAGAACCATATATGCCTTACGAGTAATGAAATATATTACTTTGTAATATAGATATACCTCTATTCTAATCTCCGTCGTTTTCCTTTGGCTATGTGTTCTAGATGCATACTTGGGCTGGCTCCCTGCAGGAAGAGCAGAGGTCTGTTCTTGCCGTCTTGTCATAATTAATAAAAACATTTGCTTTCAGTCTTATTCTGTTTTGGTGTCAATGTGACTTTGTCATGAACGAGGCAATCCTTGCATCAAGATCAAAATCAAAGTGTTTGGGGTCATAATCTGGAATGCTCCGTTGAACGAAGTTTAATTCTGCCTCTTCACCTTTCGTGTCCAACTCTTTCGTCTTTATTGGTCTATCGGAAATGTAAACAAACATAATCCCTGACCTGATCCAGTATTACAGTTGTATGCAACACAAAACACCATAGCCGGTTAACGTTGTTTACAAGTTTACGTTCTAACACATGTATTCGATACCAATGTAACAAAGGACTCATATGACGTCACAGCGAGAAGGAAATAAAGGGAGATAAACAAGGTTGGTATTTCCCGTATTTTTCGACACCAATATTTACTTGTTATTTTTAGTACCAACGAGGTTTGGAATTATTGTATAAATATAAATTTCAACATTTTAAACCTAAATTCTAGCGATTTACACCTTTTCCTCAATTTTTTTTTCTACCTTTGCATTTCACCTTTCACCTAAAGCACGGGAATATCGTATCAATTTGGAACTATATACCCTTTATGCAGGTGCTGCTGGAATGTTGCTACTTAGAAATGAAAAGTTCACAATTGGAAAGCTGAACTCATATCTTTTGTCGTAAAGTTTTGTTTTTAACCGGCCTCACTGTCAAATTCTAGATGTAAGTCAAGATATGAGGCCGATTTAACTGTATCTGATGTATCCTTTATCTCTAGTTCGATAGGATAAATGAGTTCAAAATTTGAAAATAAATTAAAATAAAGATGAGATACCATTGAACTAAATGACTTCATCTTTTTTACCAGCGTAACAGTGTTGTGTTGCCACGTGTGATCTTTATCTATATCTGTTACAATCTTCTTCATTTTTGCCAATTTTGTTAATTGTCAATATGTTTAATAAATTAAAGTATTTAGAAACCAGATCTACTACATTCGTTTTAAACCAATAATGCCAGCAATCAAACCAGCATTTGAAAGTTTTGTCGGGGAGAGATAGATATGATGTTGATACTGTAACGTGTTCGCAAACCGGTGGGAACCTTTCAAGCTAACCGACAAAACTAACCACCAGACCAGACAAACACCAACAACGAACCAAAAGAATTTCACAGGAAATATAAACGCTCAGGATAAATTAATTACTATAGTACTGCTACCACAACGGCATATCACCAAAATATAGTTTCTAGGTCGGCGCCCAGTCTTTTATATGTGTGTGTGTGTCGGATAGATTTTTATATGTAATGTAATCAAGTATCAGCTCAGACTTTAGTTTGATGTTCTGAATGGAAAATAGTTTCAAGTGTATAATAACTTTTATTCACCAGACAATAATATTAAAAACAACTGGAACATGGATTAATAGCAATAAATCTCTTAAAACAACAATCAACAATTAACAATAGTCCGTATAGATTAAACGAACATAAGATAATACCATAAAATCAACATTCAGGAAACACAGATTATATCAGCAACTCTCCATATAAATACATGTAAAATACTACAGTACACAAATAAATAAACCCCTATTTTCGTAACTCTCTTTTTTATACTATAAAAAGATGTATAAACAGCCACCCTACTATTCGAAACAAACGGCAACTTTTGCCGAGTTGACGCACCTTTCCTATTTAAAGTTAAAATTCATTATTAAACTTTATTCTCAAAACTTAGAATCTTTAGAAAACAAGAACGCTATTAAAATTCTAAACTAAACTGCTGCTTTAGAAGAACTGTACCTTGAAAGTTATGAGACAAGTTTATTTTACTGCTATCCGGAACTAGGGACAAGCTGGAACTGACGCAAAATACTATCAATCTTACGCTAGTGTTGTTATTTCGCGTGAGAGAAATTCCAAATATGGGTAAAATCCATGACCAAATAAGGAATCTTCCTTATTAGGTAAATAACTTTGCACTCAACGTCTTAGAAAACGACGTCATAACAGCCCGATTACAGTGAAAAGGTGCGCAACGTCAGTGCAAAAATAGTTCGTAAGAAGCTATTACAATATATAGAATAAAACTCTATTCTACATAAACCTTACATAAAATACTCTAACATTCATCTCTATTTTGAAAAACATACAAAAATATAACTAAAACATGTCCAAGACAGTATACAATTTATACGATTTCTCAAGATTGTCACTATATTTATCACAATACGTGACTTCCGGTTAAATCAAAAGTGAAAGTAACGTACATATTATTACAAGCTGCCGGTCATAGAACCATGCTTTCTGTTACTCTGGAACTTACGATATAAAAAATTTTATACAATACATAGGTAATCATGACATAAAATACACACACTCCTTGCTATATATAATAATACAAAGTACAGTCGTGGTAGAGACATAGACAAACAATGTCAACCTAATTAAATCAAAACATGTAATCTCAATAATTCATAAAGTTTTCACAAGGTTAGCTAAATAGTAGTTTAACAAAATATAGACAATATCAATAAAAATTTAGGCAGTGCTATATGTCAAAAACGTCACAATACAAATAAAATACTACACGGATATTTTAGATTAGATATAATCTTGATCACTTTTGTTGTTGTTATGGCCACAGACCACAATTAATTCCTCTATCAGTTCTTTATAACCTTTTGCATCATTAAAAAAATTGCACCATGCACTTTTGTCCATTTTTTTGTGTGTGTAATGTATTGTCCTAGTCCAAATATATATCCAAAATTCAGAAAGATTGAAGCAATCACTTTTACAAATTTAGCCAATACACATCCATACCCCTATTGACAAGTCAAGAGATGTTCCGAAAACTGTAAATATCACCTTTTTGCACTTGACCTAATCACTCATTCCATATCAAAATCAGTTAAAATACAACCTCCAAAAATTTATTTGACCTCTCTTCTTTCATTTCCACCCAAAAAGATTTAAGGAATAAGTGAGGAAAGGAAAGAAAAAAAATTAAGGAAAAATACACTCTAATTAAAAGGAACTATATTCGTGGACAACGAAAAGCGGGGTCATTAATTGTGGTCTTGGGCCTTATATTAGTCCAATAGTTAACTTTTGTAGCCTTTATAATAGTTTTATTTAGTCTTAACTTTGAACAATATATTTTTCATTCCGAACTTTTAACCTATTAATACATTGTATTCTCTAAATCTCCAATCATTAAAATGCTAGATTTTTATATTAAGATATTGTTTAGGAATGAGGAAAGAAGCCACATGGCTCTTTGGGTTTCTTTGATACAGATGATAGCAACCATGTAACTTAACAATAAGTGATTTGCATCCCCCACCGGGATGTTGAATGGTCGTTCCCTTATACATCCCGTCATCGTGTTATTGTTATGTGCTTTGTCTATATGCCTTTTTGTGCTTCTTTGTTATATGTTTTTTTTGTTTTTATAGATTATAACACCATGTTGACTGATTTTCCTCGGAGTTCAGTCATTTTGTAAATTTACTTTTTGATACCTTTTGCTAGCAAACGATAGACAACTCTGCATTACTCTCATTTAAAAAAAAATGTGCACACTTAACAAAATAAAATTTAAAGTCTAATTGATTTAAGAATAGCTATGACAAATGTTTACCGAATAATAAAAAAATCGGACTCTTCACCAGTTCACTATAAAAAGGATATACCGGAATGTAAAATCTAAATTGAAATTTGATGGAACTTCCTTGGTATTGAGGTCAATATGTAATTTTTCGAAATAAAAGATAAATTCTTTTGTGTAAGCAGAAGTATGCATTAATGAGGGTGCGCATAATATATGTAGGACTCAAATCTATGGTGGGTTCCAAGTCTATGGCAGATTTCTAATCTATGGTACATGTGACGTCATGCCATCCCAAATCTATGGTAGTATTTATAAAACCTAATCTATGGCAAGTTTTGTAATTTTCTAATCTATTGCGGATTTATGTTGCTTTCAAATCTATGGCAAATTTTGTGCAAACAGAATACAATGCAGTACATTTTTGACCAATGACTTGTCTAAGCAAGTGGAAATACTACAACGGGAGCATGTCTACAAACATTTGTGAAATAAACATTCCATAATGGTCAACGAAAAAAATAAATTCATATACCTTATTACAGACTTCAAGATTAAAATCATATGCTCAGTAAGAAATTAACATTTTTAATCAGTGCATGGTACCTATTAACCTATTCATTAAACCAACTAATAGTCATTTAACACACAAGAAGGCCGCTATTAAAAAAAATAACAAAATGAACAGTTTGAATTTTCAAATACATCTTTTTTTTATTTGATGACAATTTAAATCAAATTTGTATCCGGTAATTTTATCGTTCACTTTAGAAACTGTGCCAGCCGTAGACAGTAAAACTATTTAAACTCCTTTTCTAAAATATGCCGTACTCAAACATAGCGGTGCTCTAATTCATCGCGGGCATCGAATGTCACAGCTTATTTTGTCCCTCTTCTATATAATAGGTCACATCTTCCTTGAAACCACCCACAAATTGTTGTAAGGGAAATCCCTTCATCTTGACTGGTGTTCATATCTATGGGTTCCGCCATCGATAGCGGTAGTAAAAATGTAATATGGCGTTATTCAATTGTGACGTTATATGTTACTCTTTCCACCAGATCTGCAATAGATTTGGAGAAAACATAAATCTGCCCGCATAGATTTGAGTTGTTTGGCGTTTGTAACGTCACATTTGCCATAGATTAGGATTCTGCCATAGATTTGGAACCTGCCATTGATTTGAATCTTACATATACATAACGAGACTCTCTGATTTCAAGTATACAAATTAGTTTGTAAATCAGTATCCATTCTACGAGGTAACAGATTCATATATCTTTTAAGAATGATAACCGTGATTTTTGTCAGCATTATCTAAGAGCATCGCTGATGTCTTGACAACATTCTTTCTAGATAATTTTAGTAGGTGAATGATATTTTATATAAATCTTCGGAAAATTCATGACCTCGTGATCTCGTGCATGGAATGATAAAGTTTCTTGATAGAAGATATGTGGCCTTTTTGAAAGCTATAGATTTTTCTATAGTTTGAATTATAGAAAATCGCCGTTCGAAATGACTTTGCAATTTCTCTCTTTCAAAAAAAATACTCAAATTTCAATAAAGGTGTTTTTTCACAGCTCCTGCTATAAAACTAGAATCTTAAAATAACATTTAATATTTAATTAATAATGATCTATCTCGCAATTCAATGTTTTACAAATATTTCCTTGTTTTCAAAACTAATCTAAATATACATTTTTTTATCTGATTGATTTAGTATACATTATGTTGATTCACATGAACGTTTTCTTTTTGTTTACTTTCAATGCTTTTTGTAGCGGACGACTTTGTGTAAGGGAAACGAGAACTGGGTAAATATGTTTTATTATCTAAAACTTTGAGAAGATGAATAGTTTGTCAGCAAATTCGGTAGATATTCATCATACAGAAGACAACGTAATACTACCAGTTATACCAGTTAGGACTTTTAAAGTTTTTTTGCGGTTTCAACCTTAAATAATGCATTATATTTATATTGGGACTATTATACTATTATACTAGTCCCAAATTTATAATAAAATTCGTTCGAAGATTATATTACAAAATTGTTTAATTTTATTTACAGAATAGAACAGGTTTGTTGTTTCTATTTCGAATTCAGGAACGGACGCTGTGTTGGTAAGATAGTATATATTTCAAATTATTTACTTCATGAATCTTGTTTGGAAACATGTGTGTGTGTGTGTGTGTGTGTGTGTGAGTTTAGATTAATCCAGAAAAGTAATCAATATTTATACATAGCCAATTAAGAACTGCAAAATTATCAAGCACCCAAAATAATAACCACAATTTTATTTACTATCGTATCAATCTTTATCTATACTTATTTGTACAAGTTATCAAGAAGTACGATTTAACTCGTGGAATCCATAAATATTATAAATGATGTCGAAAGTAAAGCAGAGAATATCAATAGAAATTTCTGAACAAACGAAAACTGTGTGAAATTTATCACCATTAGAACTAGTCTAAAGAAAGATGTTTTAAAATAATGATAGAATAATAATTATGAAAATTGGAAAATCGTTGAAACAACTTGAAGACGGGTGAAAGATACCAGAGGAACAGTCAAACTCATAGATCGAAAATAAACTCACAACGCCATGGCTAAAAATGAAAAAGACAAACAGACACATTATAGTACACATGACACAACATAGAAAAATAAAGACTAAGCAATACGAACCAAACCAAAATCTCGGGGTGATCTTAGGTTCTCCGGGAGGGTAAGCAGATCCTGCTCATCATGTGGCACCCGTCGTGTTAAAGAATTACGATTAAGAGAGATTCGGAAAATTATATCCTTCTATAAGATGAAGCAAATATATATACGGTTTGAATATTTGGTTACCTCAAGTATTCTATACATATGTTGATATTTATTCTAGAATGTGAAAGTGGTTTTTATTCAAAAGGCGGTAGACCTTGTTACAGATGTCCAGAACCTTATTATGGATACAGATGTGGACATAAATGTGCATGCAGAACTACTGAAAGGTTTGTCTATATTATTTGTGTCTTCCGCTGAATCAATGAAGGACATATACTACATGTATAACATATAATGTATTTAACTTGACAGTCTGAATATCGTTTGTCCAACTACGCATAATATGAACTATGCGATGAACATCACTATATGTTTCGTATTCGAAATAACCATAAGGCGTTTTGTTTTACCTCTGTTCATCTTACCTCTTATCTTTGGACTAATTTGTGAGAGGTCCTTTCGCAAGATAGTTGTTATTAAGTCTTGACCTTATATTTCTTTACAAAGGTTTCTCTTATAATTAAGAGAATAAGGGGTAGGATGGAATATTGAAGCTCCACTATGTTAGTTGTTTCTAGTCACATGTTGAATGCATTTGTTTACAATCCAGTTGATGTTGTTTGATTGATATATTTTATGTAAGACTCCAGAAAAAAAAATATGTAGAGTAAGCGTTAACCTCAAACGATTTGAAGGTATAGTAACGTCGATGCGATAGTTATACTGTTGTTTGTGTTGTCGTCTTTTCCGTTTCGCTATTTCCTAATGTTCATATGTCAGTCTTCGATTTAGGAAATTTAAAAATCTTTTGTCAAAGTTTAAGGTCGACACGAACAAGTATAACCATAAAACTATTGACGATGTCAGAATAATTTTCCAGCATACAATACATTTAGTAGGGGTGGCTTTTATTTGCGGTCTGAGTGTTTGTTGGTGCGGTCCATATTTTATGACATATTATGATTTCATGGTACTAGTTTTTATACGGGACGTTTAATGGTATACAAATGTCCGGTGTCCCTCCGTCTGTCCGTCCATCCGTTGTACCGTCTGTCCGGCGTAAACAGGTCGCACCGTAACTTGAGAACGACTTATCCAAATTTTATGAAACTTAATATTGTTGTTTCAAATGATCTGTATACTTTTTGGTGGAAATAAAATAATTTTTTTTTGAGTTACGGCACTTTGTAACTAAAACAGGGGAGTTTGTATTTTTTTTCAGATCTCGCACTGTATCTCAAAAACGATTTTTGAATATTGCTTTAAACTTTACACACTTCTTAGTTATATTAATCGTAAGATCTGTATACTTTTTGGTGATGATTTAAAATTTTATTTTTGAACTATTAAGCATTTTGTAAAAAAGGGGAGGTTTTTTTTACATTTCGCGACGTAGCTCAAAAACAATTTATGATTATTGCTGTAAACTTTACACACTTCTTTGTTATATCAATCTTAAGATCTGTATACTTTTTGGTTTTGATTCAAAATTTTATTTTAGTGATATTTAGTTTTTTGGTAAAAAAATAAAGGAAAGAGGGGGGGGGGGGGGGGAGTTCACATGTCCCGCCTTATCTCAAAAACAATATATGGTTATTCCTTAAAACTTTCTCAGAAACTATTTATGATTATTGCATTAAACTTCCACACCAGACGTCGGGCGTATCATGCGCTCATGGCGCAGCTGTGTATTTAGTATTTATAACAACAAAAAATATCACTGCCAACATCTATAGTAGTGAATTTACAGTCATCAACTAAGAACTAGTCTCTTCAATATATATACCCCAAGGTTGACCAGGAACTAGAAGTATGGTCACAACTTGTCTTCCTCCGACCGGCAGTTAAACATTCGCCAAAGTGGGGCGTCGCCTGTTAAGATGTGAGAGATGTACAAATTGAAGCCACGTCCGGTCCAAATGGGGACGTTAAATCCAATGCCTCATACAGAAGGTGCCATGCTCTTTGCACGTTAAGACCCGTTACAACAACTTTTTGAGGGGTGTGTTGGTGACCTGTTAAAAGGCTAGATTTCTGTTCCTATCCAACATACCTTCATTCCCGTGGCAGTTTAAATTTCTCCGACCTTAATCTCGGAAGCCTCTATTACAAAACCTACATGTTTTATAAACCGTTTATTTGTTTATTTTTTCAGATGCGACCATGAAGTAGGATGTGTCCAGGTACTGATTAGCACAGAAGCTGTCTTACCATATGATCATACTAAAGGTATTAATGCTTATGTTCATTTGTTCTCCAACTACAGTCCTGCCCAAAGCATAATCCTTCAACGCATAATCATGTCCATTATTAAAATCGAGCTTTATATGTATAAAGTAAAATCACAAAAATACTGAACTTAGAGGAAAATCAATTCGGAAAGTCCATAATGACATGGCAAAATCAAAATACAAAACGCATCAAAAAACGAATGGACAAATTATGATCCTTCATATTTTGAATTTCGAAAGAGAATCAAAGAAATTATTCAACTTTATAAGTATATAGTAGACACCTAAGAATAGTTACGTTCTTTAAAGTTTTATTTTAAAAGCTAAATATATTTGTTCAAAAGAACTCCAGCGAAATGAAGCTAAACATAAAAGTCAATATTGTTATTCTAATTTATAACTGTATTAAAACAATAGAAAATATTAAAGCTCCATCATAAGACACACACTTCATCAAAGATACAAAGCTTGTGAAATTCGTTACACAAGACGCGTATAGCGTCTACATGAGACGCGTATTTCGTAGACGAAATACGAGTAGATCGTCTACAAAAGACGCGTATTTCGTCTAAAAAGACTCGTATTCCGTCTACAAAAGACGCGTCTTTCGTTTTCACAAGACGCGTACTTCGTCTACACAAGATGAGTATTTCGTCTGCATGCTCGATCAAAACAGTTGGAAGGCCAATTAAATAGGAAATTATAGAGCATTTGCAAAAAGACCCCCCTCAAAAATTCTTAGTAATACAGAATGTGATTTCAGTGTTTTCATTTTTCATAACTGTTATAGTTTTGTACATTATGTTACAGTCAAGCTTAATTCAACGAGCAAAATGTATTTGTACTTAAACCCAATTGTGACATTTTACTTGGTATAGATCTGCGGTACGAACATTATTATTAGATTGTACATAAGAAAATACCTGTATCAAGTCAGGAATATGACAGTTGCTATCCGTTCGTTTGATGTGTTTAAGCTTGTAATTTTGCCATTTGATTATGGACTATCCGTTTCCTCGGAGTTTAGTATTTTTTTTAAATTTTACTTTTATGCATTACAGAGTTGGCATCTGTTTTCGTTCTTATCGGTATCATGAGATCCCGAAGTTTTTGTTTTTATCTTGATTTATTTTCGTTATGGATACCTACAAAATGATTAGCAGTAATAACATTAATGACACAATGCGTAATGTGCTCAGTTTTTGCGTAATTTATATGTCGATATTGTCCAAAATGTGCCTGCGTCTTCAGGACACGAACAAGTAAACAATATATATTCTGAGAGACTGCCAAACATGATATTTTGTTGGTAGGAATATACATTTGGCATTTATAGGTATATAAACCCTCAGTGTAGAACTGCAAACTCTTGTTTTAAAATGCAATAACTGGGATGTTACCTTTCACATAGCATCGGATTAACATTCCTATTCCGACCGGATTCGGATACGTATCTATAATTCCTTTTTTTGTACATAACATGGTTGTTCTAATGCATCATCGTTTTAGCGTTCATTTTGATGGGTTGAAGTTACTAATTTGCATAGTATCAATTCGCAATTGATGCTACGAAAAAGTATGCGAAAGCACGGACAACGTATGTCTGATTTTAAATGTATGAATTACTGTTGCTTTCTGTTAGTTTCAATAGAATGATGATATCAAACGCGTCGCCAGTAAACCTAATATGCGACAATCAAATCACAAATTGATGCCGTCGGAGCTTACAATTCAATACAGTTATCTCCCAAGTGATGGGCTACTTCTTTCTGACTGTTACTGAATTAAGTACCTCCTGAATTTTAAAATGTGCAGAATGTGATTATAGGAACAGGAGTTTTATAAAGGATGCCACCGACTTGTAATGAAAATCTTAACAACCCCAAAATATGATTTCTTCTGGAAATCTGTTATCTGTATTTATTCTTCTTATAAATGTATACATGTGTAAAGAACAAACCAAGTGCTTCACAAATAAAGCAGGAATCTCATGTGCAAGCAAATACATTTTTCCATCTATTTCTTTAATACCGACTCCTGACTGTAAGTCATATGATTTTTGAAAAACTTATAATTTAGTCATATCGTTAGAAAGCCATGAAAAAAAAACATGTCTTTTAGTTTTACACTATCAATATATTTCTAAACTTAAATAATAAACATACATCTTTTTTAATATTCTCATAAAAAAATATTTATTTACTCTGTAGTATATTTACATCTTTTGATAGGTACTGCTGTTATGCCACTATCGCTACTTCACATCGTAAACATCAGCATTGTTTCGATATTATTTCTGCTACTAGTATGTGTCTCTCTTATGTATGTTTGTTGGAAATATGAAATATCTTGCAAGAAAAGAGAAAGAAGAACAGTTCAATCTAGCACAAATCATACCAATAGATCTCGAAACCATGCACATCAAGGAGAGGCTCACGAGTACGTTGAAATAGATGATGGAAGATTGAATAGGGGATCCTCAATATATTATATTCATCGCGCGAGAAACAGTGGAAGTTCAACTAGGGGTAGCGGCATTTGTGGAGTAGACAGTGACGGATATCTGAATCCCTATCATGCGCTTAAATCAAATGAAATCGAGATGGATTATGCATAATATACTTCGCAATCATGCACAGGAACCAGTTTCACACATACACAGGAGAACACAGTTTACTTCCAACTTCATAGATAAAAATAAAGTTTTTTTTACTCTTATGTTTGTATAATTACGTTTTCAACATTGCTCCTTTCTGTACTGTTACTACGTTGGTGTATGAAGGGTTATAAAAAGTACAGTATATGATATTGTTTGTAGAACGGCGCAATTTTTGTTAGGATGTTTATGATTATGCACATATCTTAACTATACCATACACGTTTTCCTATATCAATGAGAAAGACATCCTATATTCGAGTTGTACATAGTAAACAAGGTTTTTATGGTGATGTTGTATGTTGCTAGTTTTGTAATATTGGTCGACATCATAATGATCTGTTGTAAGTGCATTTAGAATCGGTATAATTGCTAATAGCATGATTGTCAATAAACTCATCATAGATAACAGGACTAAATTTTGTATATACGCCAGTCGCGCGTTTAGTCTACAAAAGACTCATCAGTGACGCTCGAATCCAAAAAAGTTAAAAAGGCCAAATAATTGTTTGTATAAAACATAAATTGGTAAAATTGGCTTTTCCCTAAAAAAAAAAGGTAGTAGAATCCAAATTATTAACATAAATAATAAAACTGTTTTATATTCCCTTAAGCCCTATTTTTACAAGGAAGAATATACATCCGGTAAAATGGTACAAATATGTTTATCTTTGATCGCTGACTTTGTTGCATTATAATTCGTTGTTTTTGTTTTGTTTAACAATGCCAAATGACCGTTAGTTATGGTACTTTGTCCAGGAAAATAAAAATCTACGGAGTATATATTGAAATTGTTTAATTTTTGAAACAATTAAACGATAACTGACTTTTATCGTTGGACTTTGCCAAGATCATATCAACCTGAATAACCAACTGTGTGATAAAACAATGGCGTATACGTCACACCGTATTCTTTTCATTTATATGTAGATACATGATTTGTTTCAAACTTAGACCACACATGTTAGATCTTTGATTTTCCTCAGCACTCGAATTTTGTGCAAGTTAAATAAACACCCACTTGAAATCTCGAAAAAGCATATACAATGCAAACACGATACGTAAAACCATAAGCAAATTGCTAATATGATTTTGAAGAGGGAGAGGGAGGAAAAAAACACGACACAATATTAATGTATACTTAATGAAAATACATCCGGTGCAATGGTTAAAATATGTTAATCTTTGATTTCTAATTTTGTTGTATTATAATGCGTTGGTTTTTTTATTTGACAATTACAAATGACCTATGAGTTATTGTACTTAGATAATTAACTTAGTTAATTTTACACCACTGTACCAGGTATGGGGAGGGTTGAGATCCCGCTAACATGTTTAAATTCCGCCACATTCTTTATTTATTGCCTGTCCCAAGTCAGGAGCTTGTAATTCAGTTGTTGCCGTTTGTTTATGTGTTACATATTTGTTTTTCGTTCATATTTTGTATATAAATTTTGCCGTTAGTCTTCTTTTTTGAATTGTTTTGCATTGTCATTTCGGGGCCTTTTATAGCTAACTATGGGGTATGGGCTTTGTTCATTGTTTTAAGGCCGCAAGATGACATATAGTTGTTAAATTCTGTGTCATTTGGTATTTAGTGGAGCGTTGGCAATCATACCACATCTTTTATATTAACATAGACATCAAATGAATGATGCATTTTTATTCAACCGAAAGTAAAATGGCTAAACCTGGCTTATCTCCCTTTAACAGGATTAATTCCCTATTACAAATACATTATATTTATATTTTGTAACTGGTTGTTGCATGTACACCAATATAAGAAATTAAAATTCCGCAAGGGTCCATGATTGGTCTAATAAAAAAGGCATATGATATTTCTATTTCAATGCGGGATACGTCTGATACTTAAGTTCTAGTTTTATTTATGTTCATTTTATTAAGACTTTTTAAAGATATTTCCGATATCAAGGGGTATGGGTTATACTGCATTTATTTTATTCTCCCAACCGTTCGTCCTTCAGTCCGTTTGTCTGTCTGTCATTCTGTTTGTTCTTTCATTTATCAAGTATGTTCGTCATTGCTTCCTCATCTTTGGTGAGCAGTGTAATAGTTTGTGCTGTAACATGTGACCACTCTCTGGACCAGTCAGAACATACTTCCTATTTGCGATACTGTGATTTTGCAATATGTTACATGAAAGTAATCTGTCACAAATGATTGCAATAAAGCTAAACTCCACATGTAGTCGGCTGTGAGTTCAAACGTGTGAATTTTTTAAATATATTCCAGATACCTAATTATTTTTTGTCGGTATTTTGTATAGTGATATAGGTTATGCTCAACACGACAGAATTATATTTCATTTGTTTTGGTGATTTATATTATAATGTTTTTAATTTTGTTGCTCAGTCTTTAGTTTTCCATCGATTTTCGTGTTTTGCCATGGAATTGTAAGTTTGTTTTCGATATGTGCCTTTGGTATATTTCCCTTCTCTTGTAAGACTTTGTCCTTAAACTTCCATTTCATTTTTGTTTTGTTTTGTCTCATAATAACCCATTGTGATCAGGTAATTCGATCAAGATTAAGAAAGATGTATAGACGTGCATATGAGTAGGAATATCACAGAGGTTGCATTTTATAAATACAGCTGTTTCTCAAAACACGCCTCTTTTGGGGAGATCTTGAATATTCATAGAAAATTAATTTTGTTTACATACTGGTTCCCAGTTATGCTCTCTGTGTTCCATCTCACAGAGACATAACGTGGGAATGTTACCAGTAAATAAACATGTGCATATTGTTTACATTGAAATATGTGGTAACCTTTCATACGAGGTAGGGGTAGTTAAGAAAGTTAGTGTTAGTTTAAACTCTGAGAAGTTCAGGACATATAAACGTTTGTACATAAATTAGGCCGTTTTCCGTTTGAATTGTTATATATTTGTCATTTATGGGCCTTTTATTCTGTCCAAATGGGTTAAAGATTTGAGGATGTTGATACAAATTCGAAATAAAATGACTGAATCGATATAAGAATATTCATACTATATATATCTCCATACTCTCAAATGTCACTTTACATCTGTCTAGACAAATATATTTTTGTTTAATCCTCACTTTCCAAAATGACAAGTCATAACAAAGCACGTTAATTTTTTGGGGCTACACAGTTCATAAAGAAAGTTCTTTCCAACCTTTAAATGCAATTATATAAACAATCAAAGCCAGCCAACTTATGCTACACAGGGTAGGCGTTAATCACATGTTTATTCTTAAAAAACACTACACCAATATAAATCTTTTTCTTAGTGCGATAGTAGACAAATATTTGGCATCTCTAACCTCTACAATAGCGCTTTGAATTTTTAATATTTAAAAAAATGATTCTCTGAAAATAACGCTATTAAGATGGTCGATTTTTGTTTGTATCGACAACATATTTCTTACAAATGAGGGAACAATTCCGAGGAAAACTAACTGTGTTAATCTTCTGTCAAGCTTTTCTAGGTAAATGAGCCAGAATCAGTAAAAAAACTTTTGTTATCATTCGACATCACATTATGCTACATTGATGATGTCCTGGATTTTGATACCTTTGTGAAACAAATCTTTCCCTTCGAACTGGAAATAATTGATACTACAGATGAAGTGAAATACTAAAATATTGAGATGTAAGAAATGGCTTGAATCACAAGTTTGTATTTCCTTTCGTAAATTTTACGGACAGTTGGATGACCGTTATGGAATATCCGTTTCACATATAATATCGTTTATGCTCATAATGTCGTAGCTTCAATCCAGTTTCCCTCACGAATGTGACCTACCGAAGTAGGTTTTTACCGGGGTTGTAAAATCATGAGCAACACGACGGGTGTCGCATTGGGAGCAGGATCTGCTCACCTTCCGGAGCACCAGAGATCACCCCCAGTTTTTGTTGGAGTTTGTGTTGCTTAGTCTATTTTTTCTATGTTTGTTTTGTGTAATTTTGTTTGGCTGTTTCTCTTTTTTCTTTTGTAGCCATGACATTGTCAGTTTATTTTTTTTATCAATGAGTTTAAATGTCCCTCTGGTATCTTTTGATACTCTTTTAAAATGACATGCAATCAAAAGACGCAATGTACAGAACTAATTGAGCTTGTAGATACGGAAAACTAGTTTAAAGTTAATACAAACTAATAAATAAAAGCATGCCCTTCTAAATTAAAGAATCTATCAGTACACATCCAACACATTATGTGTTTTGGCTTCATAAATAATCCGACAATAGTTGTATGATCTTGTAAAATGTCCAATATATAAGTAGATGAAATGGAGAGGACGGAAGACTATAGATTTAAATAGCAATAAGCATTAAGTTGTGTTTCAATTTAACAAAAACAAATGTTTGTAAAGACAAAACTATTTTCATTATGAATAGGTTGACCATCATCGAATATATGTGTCACTGAAGACCGGTATATGTGTTGATCATCCGAACCACATTCTCGTCCCCTTTTCTATGATATGTTTATCCTTACTGTGCATGATATATCTGATTGATATAATAGCATTAAGGTCAGTTTAAAAGCACTGCTGATTTTATGATTTACTGACTTTAAATAGAGCATCTGAGCTAAAATAAAAACAAACTATACTGATTATTTTATTTGGTCGAGTTGTTGTCTCTTTGACACATTCCCCATTTCCATTCTCAATTTTATGATTGTTGTCTTGTTGAAAATATGCAATTTAGATCAAGAAGCAGCAATTTGTTGCTTTACCAGTACTTATTCATCACTGCCAATTTATGTCAGAAAGTATCGTGTTTAACCCCGTCACATTGTTGCGTCTGTCCCAAGTCAGCAGTTTCTGGCCTAAGTAAGTCTTGTATGATTTAAAATTTTAGTTTCTTGTGTATATTTCGGAGTTTAGTCTAACGATCGTTATCATTGAAATATTATACATCGTGTTTAGTTGCCAGCTGAGGTACGCCTCCGGGTACGGGAGTTTCGTGTTGAGGGCCTTTGGCTGTTGTTTGCTCTTTGGTAGGGTTGTTATCTCTTTGACACATTCCCCATTTCCATTTACAATTTTATCAACAAATTTCTCAGAAATACTAGTACGATTCATAATGTCACAATATTTAATTCCGAAACTACAGTTTTCCTGCAAGATAAAACAAACATTTATACACATTTGCATTATGCCCGTGATTTATCAATTTATAATCGAAATGTAGTTCCGTGGTTTGACATGATAACGAGTCTTAATTCACATATCACCCTGAACTAATCCCGACAATAACATGAATAAACGTTGATAATTAACAAAGTATTTAATTGTACGATGGTAAATTAGTACACACATAGTTTTGATAAATTGTACTTCCTAAAACACTTTACTTCAACGAAATATTTCCTGATATAACTAACACAAATCCTCCAATATTTTCCAAATATGCCTTAATAAATATATAGCAATGATTGTATTAATTAATATACTGTTTATATTAAATACAGTGGAATCTTTAAATTTAATGTACGGAGGAGTATGTAAAGATAGGTAAAGTATGAAATAAATTATTTGTATTTTTACAAAGTTGTATACATTACGTTCTTTCAAAAGTAATTTTGGTCAACATTTGATAGTCTAAAATGTTCAGTAATTTGATAAGAATACAAGTTTGGTATAAGGATTTATGATGTATATTCACTGAAATGACGATTGAAAATGTTTGATCGAACTGAGAGAGAGAGAGAGAGAGAGAGAGAGAGAGAGAGAGAGAGGAGATTTGCATTTAGTGCAATTATACAAAATGTTTGAACTTTGTATATTGATGGGGAAACATTGACTTCATTTATAAACATTTCCTATCGATTTCAAAATTTCCAGAATAACCTTCGGGTCAAATGCAACAATAGAACCAAAACCTACAAATCTATCACTCGATTGTGACACTACTGCATGGAACGTGTTAATGTCGGGTGCCTGTCTTAAAGTTGTTACTGAATACGGGTTCCGAACAATGGAAGCACCAATATGAATGAAATTTTAACTTAAAGTAAAGTGTGTCTAATTTTCTTTATCTTGTCTGACGCCTAAAGAAGGATATGATATGAATACAATCAATATTCAATGATGAAGAGTTCACATAACAAAACTATCTAGGTTATTCCCTTAATCAATGGTCAAAACCGCAAAAGGCTGTCTTTCGGCAGTATGTATAAAAATAATGTACTAGGAGTACCAACATCGGTCGTTGATTATCATTTTTGAATCCACTTCTCCCTATACATTCTTTACTTCTTTATCGAATATGTTTTTAGTTTAATATATTCCGATCATTCATGTGTAATCATAGTAGAACATATTCTCTAAACGTATAATAATAAAGAATAATAATAATAATAATAATAATAATAATAATAATAATAATAAATACAATATTTATAGAGCGCATTATATAATAACAAAAATTACTCTTAAGAGCTTTACATTTAAAAAAAATATATAAAATACAAAAATACATAAAACATAGATTACAAAGCACTATCTTAAAAGAATCAAACAAGCATATACAAATTTATAAGATACTTAAAAAAGAAAAAAAGAAATAAAAGAAATGAAAAATGCATGGACCCTAAAATAAACAAAACTGTCTAAAACTAATGCAGTCGATTAAAAATATATAAAATCTACAAGAAATCCTTAAAAACAGTCCGAAATAAATGAGTCTTGAGTTGCTTTTAAAAAAACATGTAAAGAATCTACACTCCGTAAGACGATGGCAAATTGTTCCAGAGTGTAGGTGCAGCGTTGTCAAAACGCCTCTCACCGTAGCTTTTAGTTCGAACGTCATTTGAAGGATGTATGAGCATACTATTTTCCGACCTGAGGGATCTGAAGGTAACTAGGAGCCTTGCCATGCTGTGCTTTGTGCACATATAAAAGAAGCTTACATTGGCAACGGTAATGTATGGGTAGCCAGTGTAACGATATTAAAACAGGCGTAATTGAGTCAAATTTCCTTATTCGTGTTATCAAACGTGCTGCTGTGTTTTGGACCCGCTGCAATTTACTGATAATGTTGATGTTAGTACCGTACAATAATGAAACCAACTCGAATGTCGAATGTTAGCATATATTAAATGTGTGATAATAGTCTTGTTTAACTAATTAAAAGTTTATTTATTGACGATTGTCTGTCATTTTTTTTAGTTTTGGAAGATTGGTTTGTTGCTTTAATTACGAAGATGTTAATGGTGTTTGTATCGGTAGGTGAATATATTTACGAGGTCATAACTAGTAAATAATGTCTATAGATACATTAAATTAAAATACAATAATGACTTTGTTCCATATTGTTATTAAAGCATTATTTCATGTTTTCCTTGATTGGACTGCCAAAATCGGTTAAACGATATATTTCACCCAAAAAGGACATTAATCCGAATTTGTGAATATGTATACAAGTACGCATGTGTTACATACTTCAATTATACAGCAATGTAACATCACATAAAAAACCAAACAAACACTATTAGAAGTAATAACTTAAGAAGAAGGAATCAGAATTGATAACGTGACATAATTCTATCAAACAATTTTCGTGTTTTAGTTTTTTATATATAAGAACAAACAGATATGGTCTTAAAAGTATACTATATCTGTAATAATTCTACCTATTGGTCACATTACGACATTATGAGCAAAGTCAAAATCATATTGTCCGCTGCAAAAAGATGCCGACATCACAGTATGTAGAACAATTCAGATAAAAAAAAGCCGACGGCAAGATTTATTACTCAACAAAGTCAAAAATTACAGACCTGCAATCAAAAAAAGGCAACAGTAGTATACCGAAATTCACAAATCAATTGAAAAAAAAATCCGGGTTACGAACTAAAACTGAACACATTAACGAACTATAATATAACAATGGCCATTTTCCTGACTTGGTACAGGATATTTTAAGAAAAAAATAGTGGGTTAAACCAGGTTTTGTGACATGCCAAACCTCCCGGTTTTATGGCGATGTTAAATATAATATTAAATTGACATTACATGACAGGACTACAATACAAATAAATGGGAGAACATATACGACAGAGAAAGACACGAATAGTAGCTAAATAAAGGGACAAGGTTTAAATTTTATACGCGAGACGCGCGTTTCGTCCACACAAAACTACACAGTGACGCTCAGATGAAAAAATGTTGAAAGCCAAAACAAGTTCAAAGTTAAGAACCAAAAGTTCCAAAATACAATTAATAATAGACTCCTCACTTTGCGTAATCATCAATACAGCAATCTACACAAAGTCTCGCTGAACTTGACTGTTAATCAGTATTATAAATCACTGCATCACATGGCTTATTATTTATGTTATCAAAACGATAACTAATTGAAATAACAAAGGTGTTAATTATTTGCATACAAGTGTCAAAGGATGGGCAGGTTTTATTAGCGACGAATTATGCATAACTGACCATTAATTTTAATTAAGTTCATTTCAAATAATTATCATTTACAATAGATTGTTATCTTAAAAGACCTTCAATTTTGGTTATTTCATGTCTGTATTTAATCAGATACGGTATTCCTAAACGTCAACGTTTAAACAGGTTCTTATAATTAATTTTGAAAAGTTTGTGTTATCCAAAAGTTGATGGACAAATTCGAGAAAAAATTAACATAAGAATGAATATTTGCGACTACACAGAATTCTAAAAAGTCTTCCGGCTTGACAAAAGGCTTCATAAGCATATGCAAAATGTATGTTCCGACAATACAGACTAGAATTGGTTCTTTTTTGGTATTGGAGATTAAAAAATATGTGAACATGTAAACTTAATTTCCTTAAAGACCTTTCCTCACTTAGACTTAAGATACAACAATATTTGTTTACTCACTGCCCAATACAAATTTTAACAATCGGATTTGTGTTCTTTGATAGACAATTCTGCGGTCGTTGGTACTATGCATTTTACTAATATTTTAAAGGGAACATAATGTATTTAATAAACATGATTAACTGATTGAGTTTCAACAGCGTGTATGGACGGATTTATGACTTTGGATGGTGGTCAATGCAGACCTTGTTCCAGAGGATTCTTCGGAATAAAATGTTTAAGGAAGTGTCGTTGTAACATGACTGAGAAGTAAGTTTATTATTAATTATCTTTATTTACTTAAAAAACAATTCGCCGTTTCACAAACTAATTCATTCTGGATAATATTTCCAAAAACGTACACAAAAACGTTGTGATTGGTTTAAAACGTGATAAACAATAGAAATTCAACCGATGACGTAACGTTATTTTCATTTTTGTGTACAAACAATGAGATTACCCATAAGCCTTCGGATTGTGGAAAGGCGAATTGCAAGGTTTCGTTTTTTATCCAACGATAATAACATCCCAATTTTCAAAAAGGAACACACGAAATTGCCATTTTCAGATAGATAATGTCCTAACAATTTTTGATTGTTGCTGTTCATTGCGACCTTATAATCTAATTTAAGTGTTAAACGCCACTTTTGTAAACCACTTTTTGGCTATTTCGTGGCGAACAGTTTTTGATGGTAGAGGAAGCCGGAGTGCCAGGATAAAACAACCGACCTTCGATAGGAAAACTGACAATCCTAGTCAATTAAGATTGGAGGCTTATACATCCGTACGAGCGTGGTTCGAACATCAGTGTTGACAGAGTAGTCACTAGTGATTACAGTAGTAACTAAGTAGACCACTCAGTCACCGATACCCCTTGTAATGGGAATGAACGGGATGGCAGATTTTATTCCTACAATTTAAAATCTTATCATTTGTGTCTGTGTGATGCAAAGCTGCACTAACTTATTATTCTGTAAAAAAAAAAAAAAAAATATTGAACAAGCTGTAATATGCTGTCGAAATATTTTTTATATTATTTTCTACGTTGACAATACAAAATAACACAACACAGTATAAGACATGATATACAGAAATGTTGAGACGCTTATACAATCTAAAAGATTAACAAGGAAATTAAGAATATTTAGAAAAAAAAAAGGTTGCATCAAATTGAAACTTTGTGCACATATTAAAAACATGTTTTAATCTTTTTTAATTTGACAACGAATTTGGTATAAACGTTTCAACTATGGTTAATTCAAAAGTTTGACAATGAACAATTCGTGTTATTTTCGTTTAAAGTTTTGTTAAATGATGTGGTCTAATCAACTGATGATACATGTTGATTGTGACATTTTCAAAAAGAATTTCAAAGAACGATTCATTGGTTCACTGAACATTGACACATGGTCCAAGACCACAATTATTTCGTAGTGCATTTCTTTTAGAAGATAAATGAAAATGAAAAAATTCCCACCTGCGCTTCCTCAATGAAATTTTTACAGTGTGTTGTACTACTTTTGGGACACATTATATCAAAATTATAGAAAACTTCATCGGCTCTAACTCAAAATATGGACAAGTTTATGTTTAGGGCGTCTTGAAATCCTTTGACAGCTTCCGAAGTGCTAATTTTCAACCTTTTTCAGCTGGACCAAATCACTACTTTCCTTTAAAATTCTGAACCCAATTTTTTTTTCTGTGTAATTTCACCCCCTTTCTTGCTATTTGAGGCATTAAACATGGAGAAATAAATTTGGAAGGGGTATAGAAATTAATGGCAAGTAACCCACTATCAACACTAGGGACTATATTTGTGAACAACGAAAATCAAGGGACGACAATTGTGGTCTCGGACCACATGACTGAGACAACTTTGCAAGATATCATATGTGCACATACCCTGTTTTTTGTGTTGTTTTCCCTAAATGCCACTTATTAGTACCTTTAACTTTGTATGCAGGGTAGGGATTAAATGAAAATACATTGTATTTTCATGGACACTAATCAAATTGTGTAAATATTCTATTACAACATTTTTTTAGCAACATATTCTTCCATCTACACTTGAATGATTAAAATTAAAACATTGTAGAATTTTATTTATTAGTATTAAAAGAAGACAGTCTTCTATTAATATCCAACAGTTTGAACTTAGTTTTTATCCGGACACAAAATCATAATACCGTTTCTTTTGTTTCCAATTAAATTTCAATGTTAAGGTGGAATCCAATGAACAGTGTTACAATATTTTGTTGTTATAAAAGGCATAGTGTTAATGTCTTGCGATCTGCATATTTTCCGCTTACTTCAAAAAAATAAAACTAGTACTTTCTTTTATTGTGTTGTAAAAAAAGCACATTATGTCCCAAAAATCCAAAATGAAATTAAATATGTCAAATTCTTACTGTAACTATACAAATTCTCTTGGTTTGATTAGTTGTTGAAATAGATTCTTCCGAGTCATCTTAAGAGCCAATCCGCCAGAAAACCATGCAATATTCAGAAAATCGTCCAAATCGACAATCACAACTTGACAAATTTTTATATATCATCTCAATCCTTCACATAAAATAAAAAAAAATGGCTACTTAATTTTCGCCAGAATCATATCTATTTTTAGTAACAGCCTCATTTGCATAATTATGTAAATTCATTCGAAAACCAAGGAAAAATCAAACTTTTAATGCCTTTTAAGAACTACCCAGAAGCATATTAAATGGGGGAGTTGAGTTTTTAGAGTAATGTCAGCTGGAACCCATTCATTTTACTATGTTCTGGTCAATACAAATGAAAATTTAAACTATTTGGCACATTGCCAGGAGCACGGACGCAAAGGCTAGATTTTTCATACATGAATTTACATGACTTTTACTTGCTTCTAACTTGCAAGACCCATTCCATATATGTTTGCAACTTATATTAGTTTTAATTATGGTGTATTTTTTATAATAGATTAAAATATTAAGCTTGGCAAATGACTATTACATGTTAATTTTTGCCTTGGAAGAATGGTGATTTTAGTCCCAAATTGGCACATTTTGATTTTGATTTTAATTTAATTCTAAATACAATTGTAATAAAATAGCTAATAAAATCATTTAAAAAAGTAAAATAAATGTGTCTAAAAATTTAAATAAGACGTTTTTGTACTGCAAGTGCAAAAATCAATAAATTGGCTGAAACCAGGGAGTACATCTTTTATGCTCTTCCATTGACTTATCTCCCTTGGGCAACATGTCAGCTCCCAGTGATGGACTTGGCAGACAAAGTTTACAGCGAAGTTTGCAACTTTAATAATCTAGGAGGACTATTTGGGCTATCCCAGCATTATGCATCTACATATTACGAACTATTTAAGATATCTGAATGACTGCCAATGCAAGAATCTGCCAATCATGACAATAATTTACCAGACAATAATCATAACTTAGTGAATAAACATGATGCAAACTATGGTGTAGAATTTCCAACAGGAGTCCTTGTTTTATATAAGACGAGGAGTGGTTTATTTTCCTATGGTTGTTATATCATCTCGTCTTAGACATGTTAGAATATGCTTGAAGTACAGGGACTTTTATGGAATTCATTGACATCATACATGTAGTCAAGCAAGATGTCAACATCCCGTCCAACCGTCTTCCAGCAAAGCCAATTTGAAAGCTGACCAAGGATCTTCATAATTTCCTGACAGGGTGTATACAGGACGAGTCATTCCACTAGGATCAGGTACATTGTACAACTCGGATGAAAATTTTTGTCCTGCATTTTTTTTTAGCTGTAATTTCTGTGCTGCCTTTTTATTTTTCACTCTGTTTGGTCCTGCATTCTTTTTTTTTTAGTTTATCTTGACTTTTTTTACCTAAATTGTCGTCATGACTTATTTTTTTGCAAGTGTCTCATCCTGCCTTTTTTTTTTTACTCAAAACTCCTGTCCTGCCTATTTTTTTTCAAATTTCATCCTAGCCCCCTAATGAGACCCACTATATAGTCAATCTGAAATTAGGGGACCAACATTTGATACAATAGCCAGATGAAAAAAGAACGGAGGGAGTTGAATGGGCATGTGAATATTCTTTTACACCTGACCTGTTCTAGGACATCTTATCTATTTCCCATAGCCAAGTGCAAACAAATAATATACTGTAAATTGAGAAATTATTGTATTGTTTTTATTATAGCTAGAATGTGAAAGGGTAATCATGTAAAACATTTTTTTTTTGTAATTGCAATTTAATTAAAACTCACATTTTGAGTATTTTTTATATGAATCAAACAGGATTCTGGATATTTCTGAATATCTCAAAATTTAAATCACATTTCAGTCTTGAATTATAAAATCGCATTAATAAACCCATGCAACAGTTATATATTAAATGTATATATGGCGTGAGTCTTGGGACCATTTAATTACCAAAAAGAAAGGGGGAGGATTAGAATGGTAAAAATATCCTTGTCAGCTAAGGACAGAATTTAAATTGTTAAGCTATTAACCAGGGTACAATATACATCATGTACATGTATATTAATTTTTTGCTTAAAAAAAACAATTTATAGACCATAAGCATGATAAGCATGATAGTAATCAAAATTTATTTCAACATGTTCAACATTAAGCAGGACAATATGTTTTTATTCTCTTACCCTAAGTTTAATTTTAAGTTTTTAATTGAAGTTGTACATGTTCAGGTCTTTGTTTATTAAAAAAGCTTCTACCTGGTGGTAAAGCCTCATTCCAAAACATGTTTTACATACAACATTCTGTACATGAAACACTAGATTACTTTATCTAAAGAATAATCTTGTTTAATGATCTATTATACAATGTCAATGAATGTAGGCCATGGCGACTAAAATATCAAAAGCATTGCAAACTTTTATAAAGTTCAATTTTGGGACCTTACATGTACATTGATGTACATGTATGTATAAATGTATGAATTATATTTATAGAGCCCTTTTTAAAAGAAACAAAAAAACCATGCACAGTGATGCTACACTACCCTACAATTCCTGTGATACAAAATTGAAGAATTATTTTATAGTTTAACACTTTTCATTGTAGGACTATTATCATGATAATAGATGCAGGCAATGCTGATGATTTTTGTGAATGTGACAATAGCCAGGTCAAACTAAATACATGTAAAGAACAAGATACTGGTAAGATATTATTAACCTATATATATTAATTTAACTGTTTGGAAAATATGGTTATAATGACATACAAAGTATATATGTCATCACCTTTATAATAATTATACATCAGTTTTATTGAACATGTCTTTGTTAACTTGGTTTTCCCATTGAAAAATCACTTTTATACTAATTCAATTTGTAGTAGGAATACATGTAGTACATTCGTACATATATAGGGTGGTCCTATGTTTTGCATTCAACAACTATTACATTTTCAAGATGGCCACTAAGGATGGCAAAAAAAAAAGTTGTCATCTTTATTTCCTGTCAGTGGTAAACATGTAAATGAAAAATATGAAAAAAGTGGTATGATTGCCAATTAGAATAGATGACATACAACTTATATGTAAGCTATAAGTCTTCATATGCCATATGGCCTTCAACAATGCACAAGACCAATACTGCATATCTATTCAGCCATAAAAGGCCAAAAAATTGGAAAATGAAAAAATATGTAAGCTAACAGCCTGATCTATATATGTACATGTATGTTTTGTGATTTTCAGATCTAGACTCACAACTAACTGAACTTTACAGCAGTCAACATCAGATTGGAAGACTGATAATGCTTCTGACAGAAACAATTTCAACCAACCAAACAAGTAACAGAAACTTTGCATCTTTAAAACACTACTTACATCTTCCATGGGATGATGTTCCAAAAAATAACAGTTCATCATTAATGAAGAATTTTTTGTTATGGATTTTCTTTTACAAGAAAGTTAATGTACACTTGTTTTTATAGTAAAACCTTGCTGTTCAAGTATCAAAAAAACATTTAACTTTATTGAAATTTGAAGATTCATATGACTTGTTTTAATTTTGTTATTTCTCAGGATGTCATGTAAAGGTACAGTCATGACAGTAATCTAAACAGCTATTCAATTTCATTCAAAATTCTTTGAAAATTTGGCACTAGTAAATATAAACTGAAGTAATTTGTTTTTCGTCTAGTTATGGGATTTTTATGGCCAGTAACAAAGTAGTCGGTGCCTTAAGTTTTACCCTTGTACTAAAATACCGATTTTCCGTAATTCCATAATTCAGTCATTCCGAAACAAACCATTATACAGTGTTTTTTTCTAAACGCCATAGATATTGGCCTGATTTTTGGTATGTAAGTTGACTATGATGAGTTACAGATCAAGTATAAGTTTTGTTCCACTCCCCTAATTTCTGTTGAAATTACCCGCTATGGACTTTGATAAATTGTTGAAAATCACAGTTACATGCACTTTTTTCCTAAAAAGCTTTCAGATATTGGGCTGATTTTTGGTATGTGAGTTACAGATCAAGTTAAAGTTTCGTCATGCTACCCTAATATTTGCTGTAATTTCGGGCTATGGACTTTGAAAAATTTTGGAAAATCAAAGTTATATGGACCTTTCTTCTATTAAAATGCTTTCAGATATTGGGCTGATTTTTGGTATGTGAGCTAACCATGATGAGTTACATATCAAGTTTAAGTTTCGTTCCGCTGTGTAATTTTTTCCAGAATTAAGGGTTTTAAACTTTGAAAATTGTTCAAAATTCACATTTATATGGACATTTTTGTATATGCCTCCAGATTTAGAGCTGATTTTTTTATATGTGAAACAACCATCGTGTTTGTATCCACATGTGTTATTGAAATTGCAGATTTTCAATTTTTTGAGACGTAGCCTTTCGTGTTGCTTTCACACATCTAGTTTAAGATACATTTATGATTATCATTTTTGTATTGACTACATTACAGTAGATGCATTTATGATTTTCATGTTTTTATTGACCACATTGCAGCAACGTAGATATATAGGTACCTGGCCAATATTACCTTGTTAGCATACTAGGCTCAAAGGGACATAAAAAAGTCCATCTCTTAGTGTCTGTTAAAATCATCTCTATATTGCAACTGTTTACAGTTTTCTCTTTTAAACCATTATTTTAAAAACTTTTAGAAGAAGTATCATACATATATGTATATATATACCCAAAATTTTTCTGTAAAATTGGGACGTAACATCTATGAGCTATTGTCCCTGAAGTGTGTAAAGGAGTAGGTCCGGTAAGACCCCTTTTTGGCCCCAAAATATAACAGTTTTACAAAATTGTTAAAATGTAAACTTTAAGTTATTTATTAGACAGTTGAATGCTTCTGCTACATAAAAATGGGCTGTTTTTGACAATACAATTGACATATATCGGGTTGTAGCACCATTAAGTCATGCTAAATTACTGAAATCTTCAATATTCTATCATTATAGTTAAATTTTAGACGGTTTCCGTGTTAAACGAAAGTGGCCACATTCGTGTTCATTCTTAATATTGAAATGTAAGTTGTATTTTATGATAATACATAACATATATAAAGGTTGTGGATAAACACAGATGCGACCACTTTCATTTTTGACAAAAACCATCTAAAAAGTGACGTTTTTCGGCATATTTGAGAGATTTTGCATATTTGAGCATGAATCTGATTGTCTTAAATGACTAAATCAGTTAAAATCTTTCACATTTACTAATTGTATCAAGTGAAATAGACACTTAAGTGTTTAAAAAGTGGTCAAAATCTTTTGTCAGATGAAACTGAAATTTGAGGCCAAAATGAGTCCTTACCGGACCTTCCCCTTTACAAATTTTCAGAGTTTTCTGCTAATATCTGACAGCTATATCAATATGATATAAGAAAATATTGCAAAAGTGGTCAGAAAAAAACTTATTTTTACAGTCTGAACTTATTCTGAATTGTTTTAAATTTATTGCTAATGAATTATGTGTTTTTTATCGTTTTGAGGTGCACAATTTGTCAATTCAAGCTATTTCGGCTCCTGGGAGCCTCTAGATTTGTAATGAATAATTTGTATTTGTATATGATTTTTTTCTTAATGTATTAAATGAAACATTAATTAATCTTTTCCTTTTGTTGTTATACTTATTTATTAATCCAGATCTTATAATATGTCAGATTTTAAAAATTAGACGGCAAAATTGAGAAAATTTGAATATGCAGGCTACCCCATTTTGTTGTGGCATATACTAGACACCAACATTATTTGCCGAGCTTAATATTTTTTTTGATTGAGTATATATAGTTATACTTTGCAAGTAGATATGTTGTTTTACAATAATAAACGGGTCTTAGGAGTATTTTGGCTCTTAAAGATGACCAAAATCAGCCATTTTGGACTTGAAGCTAAATAGAACATATTGAAATGGTTAGATTATACATACACTTTATAGACAGCATTGTTATTTCTATGCATTCTTACACTTAAAGTAATGTATTACTAGGAACAACTATCAAAAAATTATAAATATTGCCATGTTTTTTTATTTAAACCATCAAAATATGCCAAAAAAGGCTTATTTTTGACGTTTTCGAGCAATTTCAGCTGTTTAAAGATGGCGCCTAAAAAAAATCAAGATCGGTTCAAAATTTCCAAAAAAAATTTTGTGTGGTTAATTACATCAATAAGGTGCACCAATGTGCCAAGTATGAACTCATTTGGCAAAATTGGCATTCGGACGGTTTTGCATGGTTTTCTGGCAGATTGGCTCTTAATAATCGTTACGGATGATTGCTTATTTCATTTCACACAAAAGTCATTAATCAGTTTGTTCAAGTCGAATTGTGAAAGTGCATAATTAGCGTCAACGTTACATACATTATCGCATATTTGAACATTGGGATGTTAAATAAAAACATATTGTGTTACCCGATTAATTTCAGGGTCTACTCGAATATCATTTCACTTCAATTGGCACCAAAATAAATTGAAACGTTTGATTTCCAAATTAAGGGACTACCGAATATTCAAAACAACACAAAATCCATTATGTTTCATTTCATCTTATTTCTAGAAAAATATTAAGAAGTCTTTTTAAAGATTCGTATATTTGCTCCACGTATTTACAACTGTATTTATTCGATTATCCTATTTAATACGTCGTTGAACTCTTAAAAATTATCTTAAATATGTCTTTCGTATTCATATATTTATTGGTAATTAGTTTCTTTGTTGTGTTTTGTTTTTGGTTGACGTTCTTTTGTTTAGTGTTTTTCTTTGAGTAGAATGGGTGTACAAATAAACAAATATGAGGAGCCTTGTTGACGTCGAAGGATGGAAACTGCCCCTCCTTAACTTTTAAAAGTGAGTGCGAAAAAAGTAACAAAAATATTGAACTCAGAGGAAATCAAATCGGATAGTCTATAATCAATTTTGGTCCATACCGCTTCCCAAAACGTTTTGGCAGTTTTGTTTTAATCGAAAATGAGAAAAAGGTTATGAAATAGGACATTCACTAACTTTTAGAAACAAAAGTGAATGTGAATTTTTCACTCAGGGATATTATTATTTTTAAAACTTCATAGTAAGAGTTAATCAGCTTTATGCGTAAAAAAGGATTCCAATGGGAAATGTCGTTGTTCGTGTTAACATAGTAGCAGCCTGTTGTCCACAAAGTAAATCTGCTATTGTCTAAACAAACTGTTAATGCATGATAAGAAGAGATATATGAAATACCTGTTCTTCAGATGCGACCACGTAAAAGGATGTTTAGATATATTACCTAGCACCGAAGCTGTCACAGAACATGATCATGTTGAAGGTAAAATATATGTTTATTTTCTCTTTGTAGATCGATGATGTTTGTATATCAATGGGAAATAAGCTCATGTAGTGTTTGGATAAACTCTCGCCCACATCATTACATAATTGCTCTTTGAAATAAAATTGTATTCGTCACTTATGTATATATCTTTTATTACCACAAAAGAGTGATTAAGTTAAGCTTATCTTGTTGGAAACGTTGCTCTCATGAAAGTGACTTTAATGGTATATTTGCTCTCACTAAATGGAATTTAATGGTGTTTTTGTCGTTTAAAAGAGCTTTACTTATATGTCTTATTAAATTTTATGTCAACATTTTCCCTGTAGCTTTTATCTATATTTCCAGACAAATGTTAATACATATTCTATATGCAGTTTCTAGTTAACACTATGTTTTACACAATAAAAAAATATCTGTAATAAAAATGTGCATGAAAATGGGGAATGGAGCATAGAGACATCATCCGAATCGAAGCTCATAAAACAGCATAAGGCTACTGATGAGTCTTCATCACAGCTAGAAAATCTTGCGATATCAGCTATGAGTCTTGAGTATATGATTTAAATTTTAGGAATACTCAAGGCTAGGAATCTATATACCGTAGTAGTGTTATTATTGTAACCTGTGTGATATCTGTTTTAATTTGAGATTTACGATTTTCAGGTACATCTTTATCAGCAGTGGAACCATCTATAGAAATACATAGTAAAACAGGTAAACCATATAGTATTTACGTATAACCTTTTTTTTATATGGATCAAGGATATACACGTAAAACACGCAAAATAAGTAACTTAGCCCGTTATAATGAATGTAAGAGGTACATTTTGTATTTTTTCTGACAACAAAACCGTCCATTAAAAATGTAATACTCGTTATCTCCTGGTTTGAAATATTTTCTGAAATCAATGTTTGATGCTATAAAGTATCAACATTGTAAGAATACCTACATGTATGTACGCTAAACAATAATTATTTGATTTGCACCGTTTGTAAATGACAAGAAAACATAAGCAATTATGAGTATTAACCATTTCATATGAAACAACCGGAAAATTGGGTTCAAACATAAACAATGTACATGGAATGAAGTGACATACATGAAAATATCACTAATTTATTAATGACATTTCTTCTCCATTTGTTTGATATGTTTGAGCTTTTATTTTTGCATTTTGTATTTTCCGATGTTATGTTCATTTTTTAGCAAATCAGTATTCTAATTTCTCTAATTCTAACACGATTTATCATTTTCCCGAGCATCGCGTTATAAGTTTGAATATTTAAGTGGATTCGAGTGGATTAATGCAGTATCAGATTGTTGCAGTAAATTAAAATTAAATTAAGAAAAATGACCAAATGAAAATGTATTTATTTGGTAGAAAATGTGATTTTTACTAGCATTGATTTGTAGAATTATGGATATTATCATATTATTCGCATATCTTTTATCATTTGATAACTTTTAAATCATTAAAAATTTAAATCAGGCGATTGGTCCTTGGTACATTAAGAGGAAAGTTAAAGACACAATTTATATTATTAAAGACGAAGAGCAACGAGCATTATGTTGTTTTGTTGTCAAGTTAGCTCTCATGAATTGCACATACGAACCACTTTTTCTTTCAAAGAGTAATACCAAAACAAACTATTTTGCAAAGTTCGCTGCAGCGTTTTCTCTTTATCATGAATCGTAACATTTTGTTAGAATTCTATTTCATTTTGAAGATTTTGTATTGACATAACATCTTACACCGTTAATGATAGTTGAATAGTTTATTAGACAATCAAGACTCTGTACGATAACACCCTTCCCCTCAAACAATTCTGAAAACTGATGAATTTCAATAAAACACTTTACAAAATTACACTCAGCTACCCAATATCCTACCAAACTACTCTCAGACTGTCAAATGTTAGTATACAAAAGTAATAGTACAGATGTATTGTAACTATAGTGTAGTTTAGGTGATGTCCATGTTTGTTGTACGTTCTTGCAGGTACATTTATCTCAACACAAATTTTGATTAAAGGTAAATCCCCAAACTTCAAAAATTAATTGAAATTGGTTAAAAGATATACACTAATTAAAGTGAAGTGACACTATTACGTTACGCAGGTAAACTGAATGGCTGTCTGAGCTCCTATTAAAGATTTTAAGAAATACATTTTGCAACAAAATTTGAGTGTCACTGTGGGTACCTGTTACATGACTGCTAGCATATAAGGTGACAAATTAGCAAAATTCTGGAAAGAGTGTACAAATACAGGTATTAGACTTGTGATAAAAAAGACCATTACTTTTTTTTAAACGATTGAAATGTTAGCAATATACAAAATGCAGTGCTTATATCTCCATTTAAAAAACATGCTCACTTATTTCTCGTTCTGTATTCAGTTGTCAATAAAATTGAGAATGAAAATGGGGAATATATCAAAGAGACAACAACCCGACCATAGAAAAAACAACAGCAGAAGGTCACCAACAGGTCTTCAATGCAACGAGAAATTCTCGCACCCGGAGGCGTCCTTCAGCTGGCCCCTAAACAAATATATACTAGTTCAGTCATAATGAACGCCATTCTAATTTCCAAATTGTACACAAGAAACTAAAATTAAACTAATACAAGACTAACAAAGACCAGAGGCTCCTGACTTGGGACAGGCGCAAACATGCAGCATGCATAGTTTAGGAGTCATATCTTGCAACTTCATTATGTTATCTAATGTAGTAGAGGGGATAACGCTCTCGCTTACAAAGCAGAAATGAATACAATTTAAAAGGGACAATTTTTCAAATCTCATTCGAGGACTATTTATCTAATGAGTATATAATTCCTAACAACAAAACCTAATCTAAATTTCAATTCAAAAAGCTCAAGATGACGTGTTTTTGAATTTTGCCATTCTTTTGATTGCTGTATCAATTTCTTTATGGATAGGTGTATCGGTGGAAATGTTAAAAAAAATGTTTACGTTTTCTCTCTATAGTATCGATACTGACTTTGAACTAAATGTGAATAAACTCGTTTCGGATGACATGATTTTGAAACTTGATCAATTAAAAACAATTAACTATTTTTGCGTCTTTTCCGTTTAATATGACAATTGAAAATGGAATTGACCGTTTTAAAGAAGGTTTACAGTCGCACGATTATTTGAGGATATTAGCGTATTTCCGAAATACAATAACGAACTTATTACTGTAAAGTCTATGTCTATAAAAAAATATATATTTTTCAAAAGTTGTACTTATAGTTGCTCAATTGATAAACGCATTCGATTGTGTTTTTTTTAAATGTCATGATAAAAATTATAAGTGTCATTTGTTCAAAGAATAATTAATCATATATTTGTATTCATTATATTATCATTGTATCTTTTGATAGGCTACATTGAATTTCAAATAATGTCATTGATCGGGAAAATCTGCATACTTTTGATATTCCTTCTACTAGTGTCTACAGTATTTGTCTCTCTGACTTGTATTTGCTGGAAATATGAATTATCTTGCAAGAAGAGAAAACAAGGTACAGTTGCCACAAACACAACACATACCAATGAATCTGGAAGCAACTCACCACAAGGGGGGACCCACCAGTACGATGAAGTAGATGATGAATTTTTGAATCGGGAATCTTCAATAAATGATGGGCAAGACGTGAGAAGCAGTGACAGTTCGAATGAGGGTAGTGGCATTTGTGGAGTAGACAATGATGGATATCTGAATCCTTATAATGCGCTTAAATCAATTGAAATCAATTTGGATCAAAGGTCAAGTTGTGATCAACTAACAACAGAAACCAGTTTCATTCATACACTAGAAAATAAAATTTATTTCACAGATCAGATGCAAAATTAAAATAATCCATACAGATAGCAGAAAAACTTGAATGAACCTTTTTTCGTTAATTGATATCTATGTGTTTGCTAGTGTTTCTTCTACAAAGAACGTTTATTCTTGTGGATATTTGACATAAATTTAATTGAAGGATATTTCCAAATTTTTAAACAGTAAGTTGAAACTGCAAAAAAAAACCAACCCAGTTTCAGTCAGTGAAAATGTTACCCAAGACTGTAAACTTATTATAATGAATCTGGGTAAAACTTGAAAGCCGTGAGTAGGCTTGTATGTGGTAACTTAGTTCGATAGAAAGATGATGTTATACATGTACCTATATATATATTTGCATATAAAGAATCAATTCTAAGTAAATGTATAATCTGGCTAATTTGTTGAACTATATTAATGTCAGGTTGTTTCGAATCAACATGACTTGAATAAGTCGAATTTGATCAAAAAAAGGAAAATCCAATTTGAAATAAAAGCAATAAGGTCGTCAATATTCTATCTCCACCCTTATCACAAGGAAGAATATACATCCGGTACAATGGTTCATTCATGTTATCTTTATATAAAAACTTTGGTGTTTTCTGTTGAACAATGACAAGGAAAGGACCTTTACTTTTTGTGTTTTGTCAAGGACAATCCACTTCAATAACTCATTTAGAATATATTGAGTGTATTCATTGTTTGTACAATTTCGCAACATAGGACTTTTATCTTTTGGCTTTGTACAGGGATATCGAATTCAAAAGCTTATTGTGTATACAACAATAACGTATACGTCACACATCGACATCTTTTCACATATTGCTTGTGGTTTTTAAAAAAACACTAATAATTAAATTTCTACGAAACAAGAGATGCCAGTTTAACGTCAATGATCCAGTAAACCTACAACAAAATAACCAATAATACACCCAGTGTGTAACACACAGTCTCACTTGATGTGATCAATGATATGAATACATATCACTGTTTAGAATTAAATCACTCAACGTCTAAGTAAAGTATACAAAACCACATGCACGTAGACGCTGTCATGGTCATCGTCATTATACATCACCTACTCTGCATGATGTCTCTATTAATAACTTTCTTCCATTTATACAAAAGCCGTTAGGTATTCATCACATTCGCACGAAACTTTATTCATTACCCGTTTCAAAGCTTCAATCTCTGTTTTATTTATGTTTGGAAACCACTGTGTCAAAAAAGATGATAAAGAGAAAATATTTTGTCTTAATCTTTCCTTTGCAAACAAAGATCTCGGTGGCGTCAACTTAGGCAATATCCTTCATCATAAAATAGTTCAATCGAATATAACTCCTTATTTCCAAGATCAGTCTGTACCAATCATTTCTTATATCTATACCATACCTATTGCAACTAAAATTTTCAATTACAATCACGTTTTGCAGGATCTCAATATTGACGATTTCAAGTCTAAACCTCCGATTGCACTTGTGCTGCTTCTCAATTCATATATAATCCGACTGGCCACGTTATTACCGGTGACCTTAACATTGTAAATAATACTTCTCTACGAAATGTGTTATCGAAAGGTCCGAAATATCGTGAGCCTAAATCCATCAATTGGAAATACAGCTTTAAAATTTTGATGGATTCAGTCGAGAATTATGCCAAGGCAATGGGCTAAGCTCGAGAAGGAAGACGTAGACACTCTTTCCAAATGGATTAAGGAGGTGAGGTCGTTGATACAAATCAGAATTAAGAAACTGAATCGGTCTATCAATGTCCATGCTACGTCAATCTTTAAAGACAAAAAGGTTGCAAAACACTTAACTTACCTTCATGTCAAATATAATGTTGTCCCCGCAGATAAAGCCCCAAACAACATCTTTTGTGTGTGTAAAACTCATTACATTAACTGCTTGATAAACGAATTAGGTATTGACACTTCATTTGGAAACTCAAACACTTACTAAAGAGGAAATCCTGGATAATCATAGGTCTGTTCTATGTTCCTTTGGAATTTTAACCAAAGATGATGAACTGGCTCTTACATCACTGTTACAGTATTGGACACATAAACTACATAAGTGTCCTTATAAACAACGGTATATTGCTGGGTCTTGCAAGTGCTCAACGAAACCTCTTTCTAAATTATTAACATCCATGTTATAAGCAATTTAAGACGGGCTTCAAAGTTATTGTGACTGTCTATTCTAGAGGTGGCGTGAATCAGATGTGGATACTTAAAAATTCAAAAGATCTTTTAGAGTACATACAATCTAACTCTCTTTCATCTTGCAATATTATTAAAACTTTTGACTTTTCTACACTTTACGCAAGTATTCCACTTCCAAACTAAAAGACAAATTGAAAGAGTTGGTATTGCTTTGTTCCATAAAAAAAATGGCCAACGTAGATACAAGTATCTTGTCTTAGGCAGGGATAAATCCTACTTTGTAAAGGATCACTCTGATTTACACTAAATATTCTCTGAAACTGACATTATCAAGATGCTTGATATTTTGATTGACAACATATTTGCTACGTTTGGAGGACGTGTTTTTCAACAGACTTTCGGCATTCCAATGGGAACCAATTGTGCCCCTCTTCTTGCCGACTTGTTTCTTTACTTTTATGAGGCTGACATCATACAGGAACTTTTTAGGAAGAAAATAGAAAATAAACTGACAACGCAATGGATAAAAACGAAAAAGACAAACAGACAAACAATAGTACACATGACACAACATAGAAGATGAAAGAATTAGCGATACGAACCTTACCAAAAACTAGGGCTGATCTCAGGTGCTCTGGAAGTTAGCAATATCCTCAAGCTCTATTTCCGCTATATAGATGACGTTCTTTCACTAAATAATTCAAAAGTTGGTGACTATGTTTAACGCATCTTTCCCATCGAACTAGAGATAAAAAATACAATAGATACAGTTAAGTCGGCCTCATATATTTACTTACATCTTGAAATTGACAATGAGGGTCGGATGAAAATAAAACTTTACGACAAAAGAGATGATTTCATTCTTCCAATTGTGAACTTCCATTTCTAGGTAGCAACATTCCAGCAGCACCTGCATAAGTGGGTATATATCTCCCAATTGATACGATATTCCCGTGCTTGCATTTCCTATCTTGATTTTCTTGATAGAGGGTTGCTGCTCACAAGGAAGCTATTAAACCAAGAGTTCCAAATGGTGAAGTTGAAATTATCCCTTCGTCAATTTTACGGACGCCATCATTAGTTGGTTGACCGTTATGGAATAACCGTTTCACCAATGATATCGGATATGTTCCTTACGTCGTAACTACAATCCCCTCCCTTTCATGAATGTGACCTACCGGATTAGACTATTTACCGGATTAGACTATTTACCGGACTTGCTATAACATAAGCAACACGACGGGTGCCTCATGTGGAGCAGAATCGTCGTTTTAATGTTATTTTATCCAAATTTGAATCGAAGAGGTTACGTAATATCCTTCAGTTTGTAAGTTCTAGTTTGTATGACTTCACGTTTAGCCATGACGTATTTGTGCCAAACTAGTTCATATCATTTGACGGTTGCAACTCGTCAACTATAATACCGTTCTTCCTTAACTGAACAAACAATATAGTATGGTCTGAAAGTATATACTAGTATTCTAGGTACTGAAATTGTTTATCATATAAATTACGTATCTAAGTTTCTCTTGTTGGTAGTGTTTTTATATTTTTAACCACAACTGTTTGTCAATTTAATATCTTATATGATTATGATATGGATTGGTACATCCCGCCATAGTGATATGGTAAATTTTGAGTTCTTGTCTTTCATTTTTGCTGAGGTTCTTTGTTTATATGCCATTCAGTATCTCTTTATCTAATATTCATCTGGTTTTTTTTATAGTGATTAGGATTGTATTTGAATGTTGACAGGCGTACCCAAATTCTTGACGTTTGTCGTACAAGGTTTTAGCAAGCTATAAGGCTAGCTTGAGTCCAGCATTGTCTTTATTGAAAGGAACCTGTACCGGGTCAGATATGATACAGTTATTTTTTTAATTCGTTGGAAATGTTTAGGCGTTTGATTTGCCATTTTATTTAGGAATTGTCGTTTTGAATTGTCCTATGAGTTTGGTATTTGTATTTTACTTTTCACTAACATAACCATGTAGCGTGCTGAAATATACAATACGTTATTCATAAATGTAGCACTATGGGTTGAATTACGAAGGTATAGAAAAGAACTTTAAAACACAATCATAACATTATCTGTTATAATAGTAAGCTACATGACAAAACATAATATGTTCTCTAAGAAAGTGTTTAACAATAACGTGAGAATGCTCCCAATTGCCGTAATCAATCTCAAAGTACTTAATCTCATAAAAAGAAAGCAAGGCATTATTTATTCAAACTTGACTTATACTCTGACCTATAATGGTCAACCTTTATAAATTGTGACTTGGATGAAAAGTTGTCTCATTGGCACTCATGCCACATCATCTTCTATCTATTGAACCATATTTCTGCTACAAACTACAAACTACAAACGTACAAAGTGATGTTCGTCCTGAAAAAAAAATTGATGACAGAACTGAACAACATCATGAAAACACTGCCTTTAGCATAACAACATAAAAAGTTGAAGAGCATTGATGACCTAAAATTCACAAAATTTGTGCCAAATAGGACTACAGTTATCTATGCCTGGGATCAGAAAATCCTAGTCTTTCGAATAATTCATACTTTAGCAAACAGTTAATTTATAAAAAACACCATATTATTGATATGCATGTCAACACCGAAGTGCTGACTACTGGGCTGGTGAAACCCTCGGTGAGGAAACGTCCACCAGCAGTGGCATCCTTTTATATTGTTTCTTTTCGATAGTTGTCATTTACTTAAAGAAATTACAATAATTTTGTGTTCGAATTTGCATTAGTAGAAAAATTTTAAAGTTAGAAACAGTTTTTCCGTATAAATTTCGAATATATATTTGGACTATCAGACAGTACTTGAATCACACACACATGTGATTCGTCTCTCTTATTTACACAATATATTGTATCTAAATGAAACTACATGTAGACATGAAATTCAAATTCATTTTACAGGAATATTTCCTTATTGTCTGACCTAATTAAAATATACATTTGATTAATTCTACTAACATGATTTCGATGGTTTATATTATTGTTTTTTCTTTGTGTATTGTAGTTTATTGTAAACAGGAGATTTTTTCATCTGGGTAAATATGTTGTATATACTATTTTCAGAGCCTTATCAATATTTTTTCTGGAACATGTTGGAAATGGAGAATACATACGCGGATAGTGTACTTTTGCAGGTATTTCAACCTTCGACAATAAATCATATTTACTATAAAGATAAATTAGAATTATACGTGAATATTTATTTCAATTTCTATTTTCAGGTTAAATGAAAACCTGTGTTTTTTCAATTTCGAACACAGGGATGGAACGTGTGTTGGTAAGAAGATATATACATTTTTAAGTATAAATAAAAAAAAGAAGATGTGGTATGATTTTCAATGAGACAACTCTCCACAAGAGACCAAAATGAAACAGAAATTAACAACTGTAGGTCACCGTACGGCTTTCAACAATGAGCAAAGCTCATACCGCATAGTCAGCTATATAAGTTTTTTGTCAAGAAACGATGTGTGTCCGAGGGATAAAACAATGTTAATTCCTTATATTTCACAAAAGGTATAAACTCATTACAAAGGGGCATAATCTCTTAAATTCATGTTCATCAATTTGACTCGAAATCTCGTTTATTGATTTGTAACTTACTAAAACGTATATTTGAATTACAATAAGTCTGAAATAAGAAAAATAACAATTCATGGAGTCGATTTTATATAACAGCATTTTGTGTGTATTTCAGTAGAGACGCCATTATACCAAGATATTGAAAGACAATAGATATTGTCTAAGGCAAGCAAATGCAAGACTGCAGGCAAAACATTTCCTTCTAAAACTTGATTTCAAAGTTCCAACGGGGTTTTTTGTCAAGTTCCCTTTCTAACATACATTTGAGAATTTAGTAATGAATATACCGACTTCCCAACAATCGTTAATACTGTTAAATGGCATACAACACAATGCAAGATATTCACATAGGATGAATTCTTCGACGCTGTTTGAAAAAATCGAAACATCAGAAAATTTAATATGATCCGATTGTAGTAAGAGTTATTAAAACAATTGGCGTATTATAGCTACCAAAACGGGAAAAGGCATTTTTTTTGAAATGATAAGTATTTTTCACATTGCCCTCCACAAAAGAACCCAAATAAACGCTATACACCGATTAGCCCCATTTTAACACAGTAAAATATACATAGTGGCAATACATTTAATATAGAATATATTCTTTTATGCAGAGTTCATTTTCTAAAAAAATGATAGTTGATGTCAGCAAACAAGAAGAATCATAATCTCATATCTTTTAAACAAGTAGCATTGTTTTGATTATTATGTGTACTCGACTACGGTGCTTTACCTAATCACAGGGAAGTGAACGTGAATTATGTCTATAAGAAAATAATGAATACTTAAGAAACACTATATATATTCAAAACTGTTCATGTTAAATAAGAATTCTGACATGTCTAATGGACATATGTTGATACAAATATAAATTGAGAAGATGAGGTATGATTGTTAATGAGAAAACTTTCTGCAAGTGACCAAATTACATTGAAAATAACTAGTATGGTTAACTTTACTCCGTAAGCATATTTCTAACTCACTATCATTTTGTGTTATTATTTTGTAGAATGTAAAAAGGGTTTCATTTCATTTATTCGTGAAGCTTGCAGACCATGCCTAGAAAATACTTTTGGAAGAGAATGTTTATCTGACTGTGAATGCAAAATAAATGAAAGGTTTGAAGATTTTCTGAAATTGACCTTTTAATTTATTATAAAAGAATTACGCACTGCATTATCAATATTTTACATTGCACTTGACCAATAAGAGTTTTAAGATGAATATTGTTTTGATTTGTTAAAATAGTTAAAATTGAGGGAATTTTTGTTTAGGGAAACCATTAAATTCTTGTACTTAAGAAAATGATTTAATGACTTTGCTTTAGCTTAAATAATGGCGATATGAGTTTTGTCGCTTTCATCGAGCTTGCATTTTGAGATAATATAGGCAGGTGTTCTGTAATATTTTTATACGTGTTTCCAAATAATATTCAAGACCAATTTTCACACTTTACCTTATAATATATTACGTATTTTGTGCTTTTGTGTTGACTTTAAACAGCATATTTCTTAAAACGTTTAATGTTATATATATATGTTCCTTTTAAGCAGCTTAAATGACATATAAAAAATCAACATATGGTCTAGAACAATACTTTGGACGTTGTAAATGTAGCTGCAAGTAACAAATTACGCCTCTTTTAAGAAGATACTTTTAAAATACTTACAGAATTATTTTGTTTTGCATTTTACTTCTTGGTTCAATATAATATTAACATTATTATTTCACTGTGATACACAACTTGGCATTTAACAAGTATTGACACAGTTTGATTGTGGCCCAAACAAAAAAACGGAAGTGAGGGATTTTGAAAGTTTTATTATAAGCTCAATCTCCTAGAAGATCGATGCATGTAGTAAGAATAAACGTGTTCTTCGCAAATAAAAGTCCGTGAGAACTTTCCATTCTAACGTTCAGTTTTTTCCATAATTTCAAAAGGCACATTTTAGGATATTAACAGAGTTCCTACTGGAAATTCCATTTTTTATATTCAATGAATTACAACTTATTGACCAGTGTCTACACAACATGTCGAGCTTCTATCAAACCGAGTAAATCAATATTTTTTTCTTAATTCAATTACTTTATTTTAGATGTGACCACGGGAACGAATGTGTGACGTTATTGCCTAGTCTAGAACCGGACAACACATATGATATTGATGAAGGTAATAGAAATAAAAAAACATATTTTCAACGATCTGTTTTTTTCCCAAAACAATTAAATTAAATAAAATTGACATCAGAAATCGGGAATATGTCAAAAAGACAACAATCCGAGTTCATTAAGTGTCCACACTATCTCCGTTGTATCACACTGAAACGTACATTTCAATGTCAAAATAGAACTTTGCGTGAGTGTAAGATAGGCGACAGAAACCAGATGGAAATTTAAACTAATTAATCGAAACACAGTTGGTTTTCATAAAAATACCGATAGTATGTACACGTCATATTAACGTTACAAATATTTTGTCAATCAAGAAAACAAAGGATCTTGGTAGTGTCACTTTTTTGTTTCAATCAGAGTGATTATTTGTACTCTAAACGATTTCAACCTCATGAAGACAAGGTACTTGTATTATGGACCATGCCATTTTTCTATTCACATACTTCAGAAGGAGAAAAAAACTTTTACACAAGAACAGAATATACCTTTCATTATGTTATACATGTATATTATACTGCGAGTTTGACTGTCCCTCAAGTATTCTTCACCCCTCTTTTAAATGTAATATAAATTGTTTATGGAAGTAACTTATTCTATATTAGATGTTTGAATTCCGAGATCCGGTCTGTTTGTATTTTGAACTTACTGAAGGTAAATTACCGTACGCTTTTGTGATGACGGATAATCAAGAAAAGTGATTCTGAAGAATGCAATTTACCTGTTGTTTTCATTATTTAATATTAACACTGATATATTCAATCTACAAAATTATTAGATATGTTCATCAACATGTAAAAAGAATGTAGTTTCTTGTACACAATACTTTCACATATTTATAATAAACATTTTCTACAAATGTTGCTACATGTGGAGCAAGATTAGCTTACCCTTCCGGAGCACTTGACATAACCATTACTTTTTGGATGGGTTCTTATTGCTCGCTTTCACGTTTTCTATGTTGTGTTTTGAGAACTGTTGTTTGTCTGTTTATTTTTTCCTTTATTCTCTGGCATTGTCTGTTAATCTTCGACTTACTATGGTATTTTCTTATCCTATTTTACGTTGTGAGTTCGTTATTTCAAATGATAAAATTTTGACTAAATATCAATGCCATAATTAAGAGTAGTAGTGTAATTATTGTTATTTGTGTGAAGTCTGCATTTTGTATCCTTGTATTTCAAATAATTGACATTGAGCGTTTTGAAATCTAGACAAGAGCTTCGGAAGCGAGAACATTTTTAAAGTTGTTTTCATATTTCATTAACTGACTGTATTAGGAGATCAGGCACGTTTAAGAACAAAGTATTTATATCAATGTATATTGCAAAGGGCAAGTTGGAACGCCAAAGTACTAGTTAGTACGGACCCATTCGAGGAATGCATTTTTGGGGAACATAAAGTTGAAAGCTTTAACGAGATAGGATCTCGGTTAAGTCAGTTGACTTATAGTGTACCAAAAGATTATTATGTGTTCAGTGATGCATCTGTAACAGGTTTCGGTGGTTTTGTTACCACTGGTTCAGAGGACGAACCTTTGGAAATGTTTGGTAGTTGGTCAATGGCGGAACAGGTCGAAAGTTCGACCTGGAGAGAGCTCAAGACTGTAAAAAGATTATTGATAAATTTTGTCAATATCCTCTCTGGTAAGACTATTAGAGTGTTCACAGATAATCTGAATATCACACATATACTTAATATTGTTAATATTGGTAGTAGGAAGATGGTTTTGCACAAAAACGCTTTGTTCGTTGATGAATTTTGCAGAGAGAATGCAATTAAGTTGAGTTTGGTTTAGTTACCAAGAGATTCAAACCAGTATGCAGACACTTTAAGTAAGGTAATAGATTGTGATGACTGGGTACTACAATATGAGATTTTTCTGTATCTTAATCACGCTTGGGGTCCACATAACATGACATAGATATGTTCGCGCATGATTACAATGCCAAGAGCAATCATTTTAACTCAAAGTTTTGGTGCCCCGGGTCTGCTGGGATAGACTCGTTTACAGTACTATGGGGTGGACATAATAATTTGGTAGTTCCACCACCAAGTTTGATTCCAAAGGTAATTAATAAGATAAGAATAGAAAAATGCAATGGCACTTTAGTCATCCCGGAATGGACATTGGAACGTTTCATTACTTTACAAGGATACAAATCTTCACCAGCTCAGCCAGTTCATGTTGAACTGTATTGAACACATTTATTGAACAAAAATGCTGCTTGTCACCCTGTTTCGAACGCAGTGTATGGTATAAAATGGGCACATGAGATAAATGGTCTATACGATCCTACATCGTAACATCAATTCTTGAAGCATCTACAAGAGTAGCACCAAAAAAGACATAGAAGAAAGATCCGATTTCTCCTGAAACTTTAATTGAACTTTGTTATATGTTTAAAAATTCCTTAGATTTACTTGTTATAAGGGATTTGGCAATGATGATTTTGAGTTTTTCAGGATTTCTTAGATATGATGAGTCAGTTTGTTACGTTTTTGTGATGTAAAAGTACACAAGTCTCATTTAATTTTGTGTATTGAAAAATGTAAAACAGACCAATATAGGCAAAGTTCCGAAGTCTTGATTACCAAGGGTAATTCATCTGCTTGTCCTTACACAATGTTTCTAAGGCACACTATGTTAGCAGGTTTCAGTGATTCTTGCCGGCAAAATTTGTATTTGTTTCAGCCTATTTATAGATCTCGTAATACATGCAAGCTTATTACTAAAGATAAAAAGCTAAGTTACACGGCGGCTAGAGAGTCAATTCTCAAGAAAATTCGAACAATTTGTCCAGAGGGAAACATAGGTCTTCATTCATTCAGATCCGGTGGGGCCACGATGGCGGCTAACGCCGATGTTAGTAACAGATGCTTAGAGAAACACGATAAATGGAAGTCTGACTCTAGTAAAGACGGTTACATAGTAGATTCCACTAAGAAACGTTTGAAGATATCTAAGGTATTAGGCCTAAAGATTACCCCTTTCTTTGGTTTTCTATCACGTACGACGGGCTGTCGGCAAATTTGAATTTGTGTTTGAATTTTATTTCATTTACTGCCATGTGTACATAGAAGGTGTTGTTGGTGTGCTGTCAATGGCAGAAAAGAGTGTCATTTGTGTGTCTGTCGACTATAGTATAGAGAATACTAATATTTTCCCGCGTTTCGATCAGTAACCTTTATTCAGTGGGGTTTAAACCCTTTTCGTTTATAAGTGAGTTGTCAGACTGATTGTTCAATTTGATTTTACACTTTTTCAAAAGTGGGGCGAGTCGGTAAACCAGAGTGGGGCGATTTTTTTTTATAAGGTGGCGATATTGTGTAGGCCGATTGGCCAGTGGAGCAAGTTGACATTGTTTGTTATCTACTCATCGTGTTCGGGGGTCATAAAGGGTATACATCACATAGTAATATATAAAGTATATTGCAATGGTTGTGTGGCGTTCTAAACTAGATTTTATGAATTGTAAATGTTTTTTCGTCTTATCTAAAACAGCTGGGATGTAAATAATTATTCCACTCGGACTTAGTGTGTCAGTGTTAGATCACCCACTGGACTCCGACCATCGGGGTGATCTTACACTGACACACCGCGTCCTCGTGGGATAACTATTGAAAAAAATACCAAATGGGACAACGTTTTAGAAGGCAAATGTTTTATAATATGCTTTATTTATAAATAAAACAGAAAATCAGGGAGAACTTTTTTATATAATCTATCATATGTGACAATTGGAAACTTGTTACCTTGATTTGTATATTCGTTAAGGAAACAACAGTGGACAACATGATTTTTTTGTGTTACATTACATTTTTTTTTTATATTGTAGCTATAAGGAGTGCTAAATTGCAATAGTTGGTGCATTATATACTTTCGTTAATACTAAAATTCCAAAAAGAAAATTGAACTAAAAAATACCGGTGAACGTTGGAGCCAGGAAGTTTTTTTTTTAAACTGTCTCATATATGACCTTTTTGAAAGCTACAACTTCTTCCATAGTTCGAATTGACCTAAGTAATTTCATTTTTTTTTAAATATTTACATAAATTTTAATAAAAGATATCTTTGCACTCAAACTATTAAATTGGTATCTTCAGATAACATTAATCGCTTATTAATAAATGTCTATATCGCAATTTGTTTTTTACAAATATTTCCTTGTCAAAACAACTTTTTATATATAATAAATTTGTTCAATTCGGCATGCATTATGTGCTTTATTCTTACGTTTTCTTTTTTTGTATTGGTATAGATTATTGTAGAGGATTTAATTGTAGAAGGATAACGACCAATGGGTAAGAATATTTTATAAACTAATATAATATTATGAATACTTTGTCAGCTAATTGTTGTAGATATACGGCATATAGAGGTAAACTTAATACTACCTTTCTACTTATTTTTATTTTCAGTTCAATATTACAGAGTTGTTGTTATGGTTCCGAGCTCAGGGACGGGCGCTGTGTTGGTAAGATGATATATATTGCATAATCACCACAGTATGAGACCAAGAACGATGTGTGTGTGTGTGTGTGCGTGTGTGTGAGAGAGAGTTTAGATTAATCCAGAAAAGTAATCAATATTTATACATAGCTAATTAAGAACTGCAAAATTATCAAGCACCCAAAATAATAACCACAATTTATATTTACTATCGTATCAATCTGTATTTATACTTATTTGTACAAGTTATCAAGAAGTACGATTTAACTCGTGGAATCCATAAATATTATAAATGATGTCGAAAGTAAAGCAGAGAATATCAATAGAAATTTCTGAACAAACGAAAACTGTGTGAAATTTATCACCATTAGAACTAGAGAAAGATGTTTTAAAATAATGTAGAATAATAATTATGAAAATTGGAAAATCTTTGAAACAACTTGAAGAGGGGTGAAATATACCAGAGGGACAGTAAAACTCATAGATCGAAAATAAACTGACAACGCCATAGCTAAAAATGAAAAAGACAAACAGATACATTATAGTACACATGACACAACATAGAAAACTAAAGACTAAGCAACACGAACCAAACCAAAAACTCGGGGTGATCTTAGGTTCTCCGGGAGGGTAAGCAGATCCTACTCCTCATGTGGCACCCGTCGTATTAAAGAATTACGATTAAGAGAGATTCGGAAAATTATATCCTTCTTTTAGATGAAGCAAATATATTTACGGTTTGAATATTTGGTTACCTCAAGTATTCTATACATATATTGAAATTTATTCTAGAATGTGAAATTGGTTTTTATTCGAAAGGCGGTAGACCTTGTTACAGATGTCCAGAACCTTATTATGGATACAGATGTGGACAAAAATGTGCATGCAGAACTACTGAAAGGTTTGTCTATATTATTTGTGTCTTCCGCTGAATCAACGAAGGACATGTACTACATGTATAACATATAATGTCTCTAACTTGACAGTCTGAATATCGTTTGTCAAACTACGCATAATATGAACTATGCGATGAACATCACTATATGTTTCGTATTCGAAATAACCATAACGCTTTTTTTCTTACCTCTTATCTTTGGACTAATTTGTGAGAGGTTCTTTCACAAGATAGTTGTCATTAAGTCTTGACCTTAGATTTCTTTACTAAGGTTTCTTTAATAGTTTGTTTCTTTTTGGTGAAAATAAGATTAAAACTTTTTGAGTTACGGCACTTTGTAACTAAAACAGGGCGGTGCTTTTTTCACATGTCGCACTGTATCTCAAAAACGTTTTTTGATTATTGCTTAAAACTTTACACACTTCTTAATTGTATTAATTTTAAGATCTGTATACTTTTTGGTGATGATTCAAAATTTATTTTTGAGTTATTGAGTATTTTATAAAAAAGGGGGAGGTTTTGTTTTTACATGTCGCGCCGTATCTCAAAAATGACTTCCGATTATTGCTTTAAACTTTACACACTTCTTTGTTATATTATTCTCAAGATCTGTATACTTTTTGGTGATGATTCAAAATTTTATTTTTGAACTATTGAGTATTTTGTAAAAAAGGGGGAGGGTTTTTTTTTTACATGTCGCGCCGTATCTCAAAAATGACTTCCGATTATTGCTTTAAACTTTACACACTTCTTTGTTATATTATTCTCAAGATCTGTATACTTTTTGGTGATGATTCAAAATTTTATTTTTGAACTATTGAGTATTTTGTAAAAAAGGGGGAGGGTTTTTTTTTTACATGTCGCGCCGTATCTCAAAAACAATTTATGATTATTGCTGTAAACTTTACACACTTCTTTGTTATATTAATCTAAAGATCTGTATACTTTTTGGTTTTGATTCAAAGTTTTATTTTAGTGATATTTAGTTTTTTGTAAAAAAAAAGAAAAGAGGTGGGGGGGGGGCAGGGGGGGGGGGGTTTCACATGTCCCGCCGTATCTCAAAAACAATATATGGTTATTGCTTAAAACTATCTCAGAAACTATTTATGATTATTGCATTAAATTTCCACACCAGACGTCGGGCGTATCATACGCTCATGGCGCAGCTGTTTATTTATTATTTATAACAACAAAAAATAGCACTGCCAACATCTATAGTAGTGAATTTACAGTCATCAACTTAGAACTAGTCTCTTCAATATATATACCCCAAGGTTGACCATGAACTTGAAGTATGGTTACAACTGGTCGTCCTCCGACCGGCAGTTAAACTTTCGCCAAAGTGGGGCGTCCCCTGTTTGGATGTGAGAGATGTACAAATTTGAAGCCACGTCCGGTCCGAATGGGGACGTTAAATCCAATGCCTCGTAAAGAGAGTGCCATGCTCTTTGCACGTTAAGACCCGTTGCAACAACTTTTTAAGGCGTGTGGTGGTGACCTGTTACATGGCTAGATTTCTGTTCCTATCCAATATACCTTCATTCCCGTGGCAGTCTAAATTTCTCCGACCTTAATCTCGGAAGCCTCTATTACAAAACCTACATGTTGTATAAACCGTTTATTTGTTTATTTTTTCAGATGCGACCATGAAGTAGGATGTGTCCAGGTATTTATTAGCACAGAAGCTGTCTTACCAGATGATCATACTGAAGGTATTAATGCTTATGTTCATTTTGTTCTCCAACTACAGTCCTGCCCAAAGCATAATCCTTCAACGCATAAGCATGTCCATTATTAAAATCGAGCTTTATATGTATAAAGTAAAATCACAAAAATACTGAACTTAGAGGAAAATCAATTCGGAAAGTCCATAATGACATGGCAAAATCAAAATACAAAACGCATCAAAAACGAATGGACAAATTATGATCCTTCATATTTTGAATTTGGAAAGAGAATCAAAGAAAGTATTCAACTTTATAAGTATATAGTAGACACCTACGAATAGTTACGTTCTTTAAAGTAGGTCGTCTACAAAAGACGCGTATTTCGTTTTCACAAGACGCGTACTTCGTCTACACAAGATGAGTGTTTCGTCTGCATGCTCGATCAAAACAGTTGGAAGGCTAATTAAATAGGAAATTATAGAGCATTTGCAAAACAGATCCCCCTCAAAAATTCTTAGTAATACAAAGAATGGGATTTCAGTGTTTTTATTTTTCATAACTGTTATAGTTTTGTACATTATGTTACAGTCAAGCTAAATTCAACGAGCAAAATGTATTTGTACTTAAACCCAATTGTGACATTTTACTTGGTATAGATCCGCGTTACGAGCATTATTATTAGATTCTACATAAGAAAATACCTGTACCAAGTCACGAATATGACAGTTGCTATCCGTTCGTTTGATGTGTTTGAGCTTGTAATTTTGCCATTTGATTAGGGACTATCCGTTTCCTCGGAGTTTAGTTTTTTTTTATTTTACTTTTATGCATAACAGAGTTGGCATCTGTTTTCGTTCTTATCGGTATCATGAGATCCCCAAGTTTTTGTTTTTATCATGATTTATTTTCGTTATGGATACCTACAAAATGATAAGCGGTAATACAATTAATGACAGAATGCGTAATATGCTCAGTTTTTGCGTAATTTATATGTCTATATTGTCCAAAATATGTCTGCGTCTTCAGGACACGAACAATTAAACAATATATATTCTGAGAGACTGCCAAACATGAGATTTTGCTGGTAGGAATATACATTTGGCATCTATAGGTATATAAACCCTCAGTGTGGAACTGCAAACTCTTGTTTTAAAATGCAATAACTGGGATGTTACCTTTCACATAGCATCGGATTAACATTCCAATTCCGACCGGATTCGGATGCGTATCTATAATTCCCTTTTTTGTACATAACATGGTTGTTCTGATACATCATCGTTTTTAACATTCCTTTTGATGGGTTGAAGTTACTTATTTGCTTAGTATCAATTCGCAATTGATGCTACGAAAAAGTATGCGAAAGCACAGACAACGTATGTCTGATTTTAAATGTATGAATTAATGTTGCTTTCTGTTAGTTTCAATAGAATGATGATATCAAACGCGTCGCCAGTAAACCTAATATGCAACAATCAAATCACAAATTGATGCCGTCGGAGCTTACAATTCAATACAGTGATCTCCCAAGTGATGGGTTACTTCTTTCTGACTGTTACTTAATTAAGTACCTCCTGAATTTTAAAATGTGCTGAATGTTATTATAGGAACAGAAGTTTTATAAAGGATGCCACCGACTTGTAATGAAAATCTTAACAACCCCAAAATATGATTTCTTCTGGAAATCTGTTATCTGTATTTATTCTTCTTATAAATGTATACATGTGTAAAGAACAAACCAAGTGCTTCACAAATAAAGCAGGAATCTCATGTGCAAGCAAATACATTTTTTCCATATATTTCTTTAATACCGACTACTGACTGTAAGTCATATGATTTTTGAAAACTTATTATTTAGTCATATCGTTAGAAAGCCATGAAAAAACGTGCCTTTTAGTTTTACAGTATCAATATATTTCTAAAATTAAATAATAAACATACATCTTTTTTAATATTCTCATAAAAAATATTCATTTACTCTGTAGTATATTTACATCTTTTGATAGGTACTGATGTTATGCCACTATCGCTACTTCACATCGTAAACATCAGCATTGTTTCGATATTATTTCTGCTACTTGTATGTGTCTCTCTTATGTATGTTTGTTGGAAATATGAAATATCTTGCAAGAAAAGAGAAAGAAGAACAGTTCAATCTAGCACAAATCATACCAATAGATCAAGGAGAGGCTCACGAGTACGTTGAAATAGATGATGGAAGATTGAATAGGGGATCCTCAATATATTGTATTCATCGCACGAGAAACAGTGGAAATTCGACTAGGGGTAGCGGCATTTGTGGAGTAGAGAGTGACGGATACCTGAATCCCTATCATGCGCTTAAATCAAATGAAATCGAGATGGAGTATGCATAATGTCCTGAGCAATCATGCACATGAACCAGTCTCATACAAACACAGGAGAACACAGTTTACTTCCAACTTTATAGATAAAGATAAAGTTTTTTTACTCTTATTTTTCCATAATTATGTCTGTTATCTGTTATTTTTTTATAACAAACTCATGTAAGCAGTTTAGTTTGCTTATGCTGTAAAGTTTGTTTTCAACATTGCGTCTTTCTGTACTGTTACTACGTTGGTGTTTGAAAGGTTCTAAAAAATATAGTATATGCTATTGTTTGCAGAACGGCAAAATTTTAGTTAGGATGTTTAAGATTATGCACATATCTTAACTATACCATACACATTTTCCTATAACAATGAGAAAGACATCATATATTCGAGTTGTACATAGTAAACAAGGTTTTTATGGTGATTTTGTATGTTGCTACTTTTGCAATATTGGTCGACATCATAATGATCTGTTCTAAGTGCATTTAGAATTGGTCTAATTGTTAATAGCATGATTGTCAATAAACTCATCATAGACATCAGGACTAAATTTTGTATATACGCCAGACGCGCGTGTAGTCTACAAAAGACTCATCAGTGACGCTCGAATCCAAAAAAGTTAAAAAGGCCAAATAATTGTTTGTATAAAACATGAATTGGTAAAATTGGCTTTTCCCTAAAAAATAAAGGTAGTAGAATCCAAATTATTAATATAAATAATAAAATTGTTTTATATTCCCTAGAGGTTGCACTTTGTAAATACAGCTGTTTCTCAAAACACGCCTCTTTTGGGAAGTAATTGAATATTCATAGAAAATTGATTTTGTTTACATACTGGTTCCCAGTTATGCTCTCTGTGTTCCATATCGCAGAGACAGAACTTGGGAATGTTACCAGTAAATAAACACGTGCATATTGTTTACATTGAAATCTGTGGTAACCTTTCATTCGAGGTAGGGGTAGTTAAGAAAATTAGTGTAAGTTTAAACTCTGAGAATTTCAGGGTATATAAACGTTGAAAATATGCCGCACAGCCCTATATTTTGACCTTTGAAAAAAAATGTGGTGCATATGAATTTTCAATGCTAGGATAAGATTTTTTTCAAAACTTCATAGTAAAAGTGGTACAGTTTTAGCCGTAAAAGGAGTTCCTATGGGAAATTGCATTGTCAATATTTACAGAAATGCAACCTTAAGCCCTATGTTTACAAGGAAGAATATACATCCGGTCCAATGGTACAAATAAGTTTATCTTTGATCGCTGACTTTGTTGCATTATAATGCGTTGTTTTTGTTTTGTTTAACAATGACAAATGACCTTAAGTTATTGTACTTTGTCCAGGAAAATAAAAATCTATGGAGTATATATTGAAATTGTACAATTTTTTGAAACAATTAAACGATAACTAACATAATTTGTCTCAAATTTAGCAAAAAAATGTTAGATATTTAAATGGCTTTTGCACTCGAATTCTATGTAAATTAAAATAAACACCCACTTGTAATCTCAAAAAAACATATCGATCAATGCAAACACGATTCGTAAAACCATAAGCACAATGCTAATCTAATTTTAAAAATGAAGAGGGAGAGAAAAAAAAACGCGACACAATATAATGTATACTTAATGAAATTTGAACGCAGTAAAATGTTTTTTTGTATTCATGTGAGCCCTATATTTACAAGGCAGAATATACATCCGGTCTAAGGTTCAAATATGCTAATCTTTGATTGCTGACTTTGTTGCATTATAATGCGTTGATTTTTCTGTTTGACAATAACAAATGACCTTTAGTTATTGTACTTAAATAATTAACGTTAAAAGCTTTACACCACTGTCCCTGGTTAGGGTGAGGGTTGGGATCACACTAACATATTTAACCCCGCCGCATTCTGTATGTATGTGCCTGTCCGAAGTCAGGAGCCTGCAGTTCAATGATTGTCGTTTGATGTGTTCTATTAGTTGTTAGTGACTTTGAATTATGTGTCAGTACTCTCAGATCTGTAATTGTTTTTTTGTTGTTGTTGGAATATACAAGTACACAACCAAGTCCACTCTGTGTTGTATCTCTTTTTGTATCCATCTGATGAGCTAAGCCTTTTTCAACGAATTTTTATAGCTCGTTCTTATGTTGTACTGTAACATCACTGTCCCATGTTAGGGGATGGTTAAGATCCCGCTAACGTGTTACTCCTGCCACATTCTATATATATGTGCCTTTCCCAAGTCAGGAGCCTGTAATGCAGTGGTTGTCGTTTGTTTATGTATTACATATTTTTTTGCGTTAATTTTTGTATATAAATTAGGCCGTTAGTTTTTTCCTTTGAATTGTTTTACATCGTCATTTCGGGACATTTCATAGCTGACTATGCGGTATGGGCTTTGTTCATTGTTTTAAGTTTACCTATAGTTGTTAATGTCTGTGTCACTTGAACTCTTTTGGAGAGTTGGCAATCATACCACATCTTTTTTTTTTATATATAAACATAGATTTCAAATGAATGATGCATTTTTATCAAACGGGAAGTGACATGGTTAAACTTGGCTTATCTCCTATTTACAAGGATAAATTTTATTATAACAAATCCATCATATTTATATTTTGTAACTTATTGTTGCATGTACATCGAGATATGAAATTTAAAATCCGCGAGGGTCCATGATTGGTCTAATCAAAAAGGTATATAATATTTCTATTTCTATGCGGAATACGTCTGATACCTAAATTTTGTATTATTTATGTCGCCTGCGTTGTTATTTATCCATTCGTTTGATGTGTTTAAGCTTTTGATTTTGCCATTTGATTATGACATATCTAGAAATTAACTATGAGGGTCTGTTGAAAACAATAAGATTACGACATAACAGATGATTTAAAATTCCCAATTATGACCTTTTTATTTTTAATCAAGAGTTCCAAATGGTGAAGTTGAAATCATCACATCGTAAATTTTACGGGCGCCATCCCGATTTGTTGACCGTTATGAAATATCAGTTATACAGATGATATCATATATGTTCCTTATATCGTAACAACAAACCCGTTCCCGTTTTACGAATGTGACCTACCGAATCAGGCTATTTACCGGCTTTGTAATAACTGAGTAACACGACGGATGCAACATGTGAGACCGGATCTGCTTACCTCAGTTTAAAATGGAGTTCGTGTTGTTGTTGTACCGCTATTTGTGACATTTTGTTCACGCATCGTTGTTAATATAAAGGAATTTGATGTGGATGTCGTACAAGTGAAAGGTTTTATTAGTGCTATAAACCAGGTTTAATCCACCATTTTCTACATTTAAAAATGCCTGTACAAAGTCATGAATATGACAGTTGTTGTCCATTGGTTTGATGTGTTTTATCATTTGATTTGGGACTTTCCGTTTTGAATTTTCCTCGGAGTTTAGTTTTTTTGTTAATTTACTTTTTACATGAAAGATTTCCGTCACAAATATTTTCAATAAGACTAAACTCCATATTTAGTCATACAGTTGGCTGTGAGTTCAAACGTGTGAATGCTTTTAAGATATTTCAGATACCTAATTATTTCTTTTTTCGGTACTTTGAATATCGATATAGGTTATACTCAGCACGACAGGACGATATTTTAATGGTATTGGTGCTTGTATTATAATGTATTAAATTGTGTTGTTCCTCAGTCTATTGTTTTCTATCGATTTTCTTGTTTTGTCATGGAATCGTAAGCTTGTTTTTGACAGGTGCCTTTGACATTTTTCACTTCTCTTGTAAGATATTATACTTAAACTTCCATTTCACTTCTACTGTTTTGTATCATAATAACAGATTGCGATCATGTAATTCGACCAAGACATATAGAGATGTATAGACTTGCATATGAGTAGGAATATCATAGAAGTACTTTGGTCTGCACGAAAAAAGAATGTATTTAACCCCGCCACATTCTTTATGTGTGTGCCTGTCCAAAGTCAGGAGCCTGTAATGCAGTGGTTGTCGTTTGTTGATGTGTTACATTTTTGTTTTTCGTTCATATTTTGTAACCTACCGAAATAGGCTTCTACCGAGTTTGCAATATCATGAGCAACACGATGGGTGCCACATGTGGAGCAAGAACTGCTTACCTTCCGTAGCATCTGAAATCAACCCCAGCTTTTGGTGGGGTTCGTGTTGCTTAATCTTTCTTTTCTATTTTGTGTTTTGTGTACCTTTGTTTGTCTGTTTGTCTTTTTTCTTGTGTAGCCATGACGTTGTAGTTTTTTTTATCTATGAGTTTAAATGTCTCTCAGTTATCTTTTGCTCCTCTTTTAGAATGGCACACAAACAAAAGCTTGTAGATAAGGAAAACTATTTTAAAGTTAACATATAAATAAAGTCTGCCCTTTTAAATTAAAGAATCTGTCAATAAACATCCAACACATCATGTGTATAGGCTACATAAACAATCACACAATATAAGTACGATCTTGTAAAATGTCCAATATATAAGTAGATGATATAGAGAGGATGGAAGACTATAAGTTTAAATAGCAATACGCATAAGTTGTGTTTCAATTTAACAAAACCAAATGTTTGTAAAGACAAAACTATGTTCATTATAAATAGGTTGACCATCATCGAATATATGTGTCACTGAAGACCGGTATATGTGTTGATCATCCGAACCACATTCTCGTTCCCTATTCTATTATATGTTTATCCTTTCTGTGCATGATATATCTGATTTATACATGTTATATGATAGCATTTAGGTCAGTTTAAAAAGCACTGCTGATGTTATGTTGTACTGACTTTAAATAGAGCATCTGAGCTAAAATAAAAACAAACTATACTGATTGTTGTCTTGTTGAAAATATGCAATTTAGATCACGAAGCAGCAATTTGTTGCTTTACCAGTACTTTTTCATCACTGCCAATTTATGTCAGAAAGTATCGTGTTTAACCCCGTCGCATTGTTGCGTCTGTCCCAAGTCAGCAGTTTCTGGCCTATGTAAGTCTTGTATGATTTAAAATTTTAGTTTCTTGTGTATATTTCGGAGTTTAGTCTAACGTTTGTTATCATTGAAATATTATACATCGTGTTTAGTTGCCAACTGACGTACGCCTCCGGGTACGGGAGTTTCGTGTTGCATGGAAGAACCCTTGAGGGCCTTTGGCTGTTGTTTGCTCTTTGGTAGGGTTGTTATCTCTTGGACACATTCCCCATTTCCATTTACAATTTTATCAACAAATTTCTCCGAAATACTAGTACGATTCATAATGTCACAATATTTAATTCCGAAACGACAGTTTTCCTGCAAGACAAAATAAACATTTATACACCTTTGCATTATGCCCGTGATTTATCAATTTATAATCGAAATGTAGTTCCGTGGTTTGACATGAAAACGAGTCTTAATTCACATATCACCCTGAACTAATCCCGACAATAACATGAATAAACGTTGATAATTAACAAAGTATTTTATTGTACGATGTTGAAGTATAACACTCATTGTTTTGATAAATTGTACTTCCTAAAACACTTTACTTCAACGAAATATTTCCTGATATAACTAACACAAATCCTCCAATATTTTCCTAATATGCCTTAATAAATATATAGCAATGATTGTATTAATTAATATACTGTTAATATTAAATACAGTGGAATCTTTAAATTTCAGGTACGAAGGAGTATGTAAAGATAGGTAAAGTATGAAATAAATTATTTGTATTTTTACAACGTTCTTTCAAAAGTAATTTTGGTCAACATTTGATAGTCTAAAATGTTCAGTAATTTGATAAAAATACAAGTTTGGTATAAAGATTTATGATGTATATTCACTGAAATGACGATTGAATATTGAAGATTTGCATTCAGTGCAATTATACAAAATGTTTGAATTTTGTATATTGATGGGGAAACATTGACTTCATTTATAAACATTTCCTATCGATTTCAAAATTTCCAGAATAACCTTCGGGTCAAATGCAACAATAGAACCAAAACCTACAAATCTATCACTCGATTGTGACACTACTGCATGAAACGTGTTAATGTCGGGTGCCTGTCTTAAAGTTGTTACTGAATACGGGTTCCGAACAATGGAAGCACCAATATGAATGAAATTTTAACTTAAAGTAAAGTGTGTCTAATTTTCTTTATCTTGTCTGACGCCTAAAGAAGGATATAATATGAATACAATCAATATTCAATGATGAAGAGTTCACATAACTAAACTATCTAGGTTATTCCCTTAATCAATGGTCAAAACCCCAAAAGGCTGTCTTTCGGCAGTATGTATAAAAATAATGTACTAGGAGTACCAACATCGGTCGTTGATTATCATTTTTGAATCCACTTCTCCCTATACATTCTCTACTTCTTTATCAAATATGTTTTTAGTTTAATATATTCCGATCATTCATGTGTAATCATAGTAGAACGTATTCTCTAAACGTATAATAATAAAGAATAATAATAATAATAATAATAATAATAATAATAATAATAATAATAATAATAATAATAATAATAATAATAATAATAATAATAAATACAATATTTATAGAGCGCATTATATAATAACAAAAATTACTCTTAAGAGCTTTACATTTAAAAAAAATATATAAAATACAAAAATACATAAAACATAGATTACAAAGCACTATCTTAAAAGAATCAAACAAGCATATACAAATTTATAAGATACTTAAAAAAGAAAAAAAGAAATAAAAGAAATAAAAAATGCATGGACCCTAAAATAAACAAAACTGTCTAAAACTAATGCAGTCGATTAAAAATATATAAAATCTACAAGAAATCCTTAAAACAGGCCGAAATAAATGAGTCTTGAGTTGCTTTTAAAAAAAACATCTAAAGAATTTACACTCCGTAAGACGATGGCAAATTGTTCCAGAGTGTAGGTGCAGTGTTGTCAAAACGCCTCTGGCCGTAGCTTTTCGTTCGAACGTCATTTGGAGGATGTGTGAGCATACTATTTTCCGACCTGAGGGATCTACTTGGCTTGTATGGCGTAATTAAATTTTGATGGTAACTAGGAGCCTTGCCATGCTGTGCTTTGTGCACATATAAAAGAAGCTTATATTGGCACCGGTAATGTATGGGTAGCCAGTGTAACGATATTAACACAGGCGTAATTGAGTCAAATTTCCTTATTCGTGTTATCAAACGTGCTGCTGTGTTTTGGACCCGCTGCAATTTACTGATAATGTTGGTATTAGTACCGTACAATAATGAAACCAACTCGAATGTCGAATGTTAGCATATATTAAATGTGTGATAATAGTCTTGTTTAACTAATTAAAAGTTTATTTATTGACGAATGTCCGTCATTTTTTTTAGTTCTGGAACATTGGTTTGTTGCTATAATTACGAAGAGGTTAATGGTGTTTGTATCGGTAGGTGAATATATTTACGAGGTCATAACTAGTAAATAATGTCTATAGATACATTAAATTAAAATGCAATAATGACTTTGTTCCATATTGTTATTAAAGCATTATTTCATGTTTTCCTTGATTGGACTGCCAAAATCGGTTAAACGATATATTTCACCCAAAAAGGACATTAAGCCGAATTTGTGAATATGTATACAATTACGCATGTGTTACATACTTCAATTATAAAGCAATGTAACATCACATAACAAATCAAACAAACACTATTAGAAGTAATAACTTAAGAAGAAGGAATCAGAATTGATTACGTGACATGATTCTATCAAACAATTTTCGTGTTTTAGTTTTTTTATATATAAAAACAAACAGATATGGTCTTAAAAGTATACTATATCTGTAATAATTCTACCTATTGGTCACATTACGACATTATGAGCAAATTCAAAATCATATTGTCCACTACAAAAAGATGCCGACATCACAGTATGTAGAACAATTCAGATAAAAAAAGCGAACGGCAGAGTTTAATACTCAACAAAGTAAAAAATTACAGACCTGCAATCAAAAAAAGGCAACAGTAGTATACCGAAATTCACAAATCAATTGAGAAAAAAAATCCGGGTTACAAACTAAAACTGAACACATCAAAAATAAGAGGAGAACTACGACACAACAGAATCACAACATTAAAATGTAACATACACAGAAACGAACTATAATATAACAATGGCCATTTCCTGACCTGGTACAGGATATTTTAAGAGGAAAAAATAGTGGGTTGAACCAGGTTTTGTAGCGTGCCAAACCTCCCGGTTTTATGGCGATGTTAAATATAACATTGAATTGACAACATTACATGGCAGGACTACAATACAAATAAATGGGAGAACATATACGACAGAGAAAGACACGAATGGTAGCTAAAAGAAGGTACATGGTTTAAAATTTTATACGCAAGACGCGCGTTTCGTCCACACAAAACTAAATAGTGACGCTCAGATGAAAAAATGTTGAAAGCCAAAACAAGTACAAAGTTAAGGACCAAAAGTCCAAAATACAATTAATAAAAGAATCCTGACTTTGCATAATCATCAATACAGCAATCTACACAAAGTATCGCTGAGCTTGACTGTAAATCAGTGTTATAAATCACTGCATCACATGGCTTGATCTCTTATGTTATCAAAACGATAATAAATTGAAAAAAAGGTGTTAATTATTTGAATAAAAGTGTCAAAGGATGGGCAAGTTTTATTAACGACGAATTATGCATAACTGACCATTAATTTTAATTAAGTTCAATTCAAATAATTATCAATTGCAATAGATTGTTATCTTAAAGACCTTCAATTTTGGTTATTTCAAATCTGTATTTAATCAGATACGGTATATCTAAACGTCAACGTTTAAACAGGTTCTTATGATTAATTTTGAAAAGTTTGTGTTAAATGCATTATGGTATTCCTAGACGTCAACGTTTAAAAAGGTTCATATAATTAATTTTGAAAAGTTTGTGTTATTAATATGCAGGTTATTCAAAAGTTGATGGAAAAAATCGAGAAAAAATAACATAAGAATGAATATTTGCGACTACACAGAATTCTAAAAAATCTTCCGGCTTGACAAAAGGATTCATAAGCATATGCAAAATGTATGTTCCGACAATACAGACTAGAATTGGTTCTTTTTGTATTGGAGATTAAAAAATATGTCAACATGTATACTTATTTTTCTTGAAGACCTTTCCTCACCTAGACTTAAGATACAACAATATTTGTAAGTTAAAGAATATACATATACTTTACTCACTGCCCAATACAAATTTCAACAATCAGATTTGTTTTCTTTGATAGACAATTCTACGGTCGTTGGTACTATGCATTTTACTAATATTTTAAAGTATAATCAATAATGCATCAACACGCATCAAACCAATTTTCTTATGTTGAGAACATAAAGGCTGACATAATGTATTTAATAAACATGATTAACTGATTGAGTTTCAACAGCGTGTATGCACGGATTTATGAATTTTGATGTTGGCCAATGCAGACCTTGTTCCAGAGGATTCTACGGAATAAATTGTTTAAGCAGGTGTCACTGTTACATGAATGAGAAGTAAGTATATCATTAATTATCTGTATTTACTTAAAAAACACTTCGCCGTTTCACAATCTAATTCATTCTGGATATTATTTACAAAAACGTACACAAAAACGTTGTGATTGGTTTAAAACGTTATAAACAATAGAAATTCAAACAATGACGTAACGTTATTTTCAGTGTTGTGTACGAACAATGAGATTACCCATAAACCTTCAGATTATTGAAAGGCGAATTCCAAGGTTTCGTGTTTTATCCAACGATAATAACATCCCAATTTTCAAAAAGGAACACACGAAATTACCATTTTCAGATAGATAATGTCCTAACATTTTTTGATTGTTGCTGTTCATTGCGACCTTATAATTTAATTTAAGTGTTAAACGCCACTTTTGTAAACCACTTTTTGGCTATTTTGTGGCGAACAGTTTTTGTTGGCAGAGGAAGCCGGAGTGCCAGGATAAAACAACCGACCTTCCATAGGAAAACTGACAATCCTTGGAGTCTAATACACCCGTACGAGCGTAGTTCGAACATCAGTGTTGACAAGCTAGTGATTACAGTAGTAACTAATTAGACCACTCAGTCACCGATACCCCTTGTAATGGGAATGAACGGGTTGACAGATTTTTGTCCGACAACTTAAAATCTTATCATTTTGCTTTATGATGCAAAGCTGCACTAACTTATTATTCTGTTAAAAAAAAATTGAACAGCTGAAACATGCTGTCGAAACAGTTTTTATATTATTTTCTACGTTGACAATGCAAAATAACACAACACAGTATAAGACATGATATACAGAAATGTTGAGACGCTGATACAATCTAAAAGATTAACAAGGAAATTAAGAATATTTAGAAAAAAAGGTCGCATCAAATTGAAACTTTGTGCACATGATTAAAATTAAAACATTGTAGAATTTTATTTATTACTATTAAAAAAAGACAGTCTTCTATAAATATCCAAAAGTTTGAACTTAGTTTTATCTGGACCCAAAATCATAATACCGTTTCTTTTGTTTCCAATTAAATTTCAATGTTTAGGTGGAATCCAATGAATAGTGTTACAATATTTTAATATAACAACAAAATATTGTTATATAAAAGGCATAGTGTAAATGTCTTACGATCTGCATATTTTCCTCTTACTTCAAGAAAATAAAACTAGTACTTTCTTTTATTGTGTTGTAAAAAAGCACATTATGTCCCAAAAATCCAAAATGAAATTAAATATGACAAATTCTTACTGTAACTATACAATCTTCCCATAAACAAATTCTCTCGGTTTGATTAGTTTTTGAAATAGAAACATATTGTGTTACCCGATCATCTTTCAAGGTCTACTCGAATATCATTTCACTCCAATTGACACCAAAATAAACTGAAACATTTGATTTCCAATTAAGTGACTACCGAATATTTAAAACAACACAAAATCCATTATGTTTCATTTCATCTTATTTCTAGAAAAATAGTAAGAAGTTTTTTTTAAGATTCGTATATTTGCTCCACGTATTTACAACTGTATTTATTCGATTAACTTATTTGATACGTCGTTGAACTTTTAAAAAATGATCCTAAATATGTCTTTAGTATTCATATATTTATTGGTTTGTTAGTTTCTTTGTTGTGTTTTGTTTTTTGTCATAACTTTTTTTGCTTAGTTTTTTCTCTGAGTAGAACGGGTGTACATATATACGTATATGAGGAGCCTTGTTGACGGCGAAGGGTGCAAATTGCCCCTCCTCAAATTTTAAAAGTAAGTGCAAAGGGAAACAAAATCAAAACCCAAAACCATTTGGCTGTTTTGTTTTAATAAAAAATGAGAAAAAGGTTATGACATAAGAAATGATTTTTTTTAAACTTCATGTAAGAGTTTAGCAGCTTTATGCGTAATAAGGATTCCAATGGGAAATTTCATTGTTCGTGTTTACATAGTAGCAGACTGTTGTCCACAATGTAAATTTGCTATTGTCTAAACAAACTGTTAATGAATTATTAGAACAGATATATTACTTTTTTTGTGCTGACATGACTTGTCATTGATATGGTTATATTTATAAATTTACTGTTTACAAATTTTTGAATTTTTGGAAATACTAAGGCTTTTCTACCTCAGGCATAGATAACCATAGCTGTATTTGTCAAAATTTTTAGGAATTTTGGTCCTCAATGCTCTTCAACTTCGCATTTTATTCGGCCTTTTTAACTTTTTTGGATTCGAGCGTCACTGATGAGTCTTTTGTAAAAGAAACGCGCGTCTGGCGTACATACTAAATTTAGTCCTGGTATCTATGATGAGTTTATTTATTCAAATACCTGTTTTTCAGATGCGACCACGTGAAAGGATGTCTAAAAGTTTTACACAGCACCACAGAAGCTGTCACAGAACATGACCATGTTGAAGGTAAAATATATGTTAATTTTATGTCTGTAGATCGATTATGTTTGTTTAGCAATGGGACATAAGCTCGTTTAGTGTCTGGCGTATCAAATTATAACCCTGGTACCTTTGATAACAATTTACACTACTGGTTCGATGTCACTGCTGGTGGACGTTCCGTCCCCGAGGGTATCACTAGCCCAGTAGTCAGCACTTCGGTGTTGACATGAATATCAATTATATGGTCATTTTTTTTTTTAGAATTTACTGTTTGCCAAAGTTTGATTTATTCGAAATACTAATGTCTATGATTAAGCGTTTGATTTTTGTGCGGTGGAAATAGTGCATGATTGGTCTGTTCTACTGCCATGTGAAATGAGTATGCTCATTTCTCATAACATTTGATGCAATAGTGTGCTTTCATCCAAATTTCACGTGGAACATTTGCACTATATAAACAATAAGCCTAACTGTAAAGAAATGTGGAAGATCTCAATTCTTCAATATCTAATTAGAAATATCTTTTATAACTACTGAAGAATGATTGAGTAATGCTTGTGTTGTTTTGTTGGCTGTCATGAAATGGCGTTTAATTTTATATTTGACGTTTTAGAAAGCTTTTCTAATGTGTCTCATTAAGTTTTACGTCAACATTTTCCCTGTAGCCTTTATTGTATGTTTCCATTAGAATGTTAATATACATGTGATTTGTAGTGTTTAGTTGACATTATGTTTTACACTGTGAAAATTAATCTTTAACAAATAAACTCATCATAGATACCAGGATAAAACTTTCTATTTACGCCAGACGCGCGTGTCGTCTACAATAGACTCACTAGTGACGCTCGAATCCAAACAAAGTACAAAGGCCAAATAAAGTAAGAAGTTCAAGAGCATTGAGCACCAAAACTCCTAAAAGTGTTGTCAAATACAACTAAGGTGATCTGTTCCTGCGGTATCAAATTTGAAAATGGAAACGGGGAAGGTATTCTAGAGACATCAACCGACTAACGATCATAAGACAGTCTAAGGCCACTAATGAGTCTTCAAAACAGATAGAAAATACCACAACCGAAGGCAGCTATCAGCTTTAGGTCTTTAGCATACGATCTTAAGGTTAACACTACTCAAGGCTATGAACCTATATACAGTAGCAGTGCACCTTTTGTATCCCTTGTGATATCTTTGTTTAATTGAGATCAGATTTTATGTTTTCAGGAACAACGTTTTCAGCAGTGGAACCTACTACTGATACACATAGCAAAAGAGGTAAAAGTATTGTAAGAAGAGAAAAGTACGCTGCACAATAATTGTTTGATTTGCACCATATATAAATGACAAGAAAACGCAATCAATTGAGAGATTAACCTTTTCATAAGAAACAACAGGTATATTGAGTTGAAATATAAACACTGTACATGAAATGAAGTGACATACTTAAAAATATCACTTATTTATATATGACAGTTGTTTTCCAGTCGTTTGATTCGTTTGATATATTTTTGCATTTGATATGAGACTTTCTGAGGTAAATTTTTCGGCAATTTTGTTGTTTTCATTGTTAGGAAATCAGTATCCTATTACATGTACATCAAATTCTTGTAGTTGTGTAATTTGTGTGATGTCTTTGTTTTTTGAAATTCAAAATATATCTCTTTGCTGGCCCTTCTTTATCAGCACTGGGACCTACCGAAGAAATCAGAGGCAAAACAAGTAAATCCATGTTATTGTTAACAGTTCGTTTATATAAACAATTGATATACATCCATTACGTTTAGCATCTCGAACGGATGACTGTCTGAAACTGGTAATGAAATAAGGAAAGGCATTGTTTATTTTTGTATACAACAACATGGTTCATTAAATAAAACGAAACTGATATTTGCATTTATTTTCTTATAAAAAAGTCATCATGAACTAAAGGGCGTTACATGAAGTATTGTTAAGATTTCCAAAAGAATATGCATATATATATGTTTGTATAGCTGATTTGTCATTGAAAAGAATACAAGTGATTTCATTAACCCGTTTTAAGTTGTAACTACGTTTAAATTAATTTTTTTGTATTGGTTGTGTTATCCTTCCATCTTTTAATAGGCATCGATGACAGTAAACTACCGATACTATCGATTATAGGCATCAGCACAGTTTTGATACTACTAGTATTTGTCTCTCTCATTTGTGTTTGCTGGAAATATAAAGTACCTTGCAAGAAGAGAAAACTAGAAGAAGGTCCATCCAACACAGAAACCAGTATCATGCATGCAGAAGAGAACCAAGTTTATTTCCTAAATCAGAACGGATAGTTTGAAATAGTTTACAAAGACAGCAAAACATACTGGACTGAACTCTTTTTTTTATATTTGTTTGCTTATGTGTTTGTTGTAAAACGAACCGTCAGTTTATCAAATTTTGCAGTTAGTTGTCAAGACTCGTTTAAAGGACACATGCTTCATTTATCGAACAACTCATTGAAATTATTAAAAAAAATAAACTCGTTTCATTCTCAAATCTTTGATAATCTATAAAAGTGAATCTGTGGCTTATATTGGGAAGGTTCAAATTCATGAAGTATATAATTCATTCATTTTACTTATGAGAATATAACAGGGAAGGTAGTATCTCAACATTCACAAATTGTTAGGTGCTCTTTCAAAATCAAAAGAATTATAAAAACAAACATGACAGGGGGTGTTTGCCGCTGACATGCTTCTTAAGATACAAGATTAGAAAATCACTTGTATAAGGAATACATACAACTAAATATACTAACATGTACGAGGAGAGAAAATAATACTAGAAATTGAAATTTTGCAGAATATATTTAACGATATCTTTAATCGAATATTTATTGAAAAAAAGATCAAAGAGAAGGGAAAACACCCAGATCTATGTCTTGCTTTATGGAACAATTTGCTTCTCTTTTATTACTTTTCCGGACTTCATACAGGAACTTCTTAGGAAGAAAGATAAGCAGTGAGCAATATCCTTTAACTCTACTATCGCTATATAGACGATGTTCTTTCACTAAATAATTCAAAATTTGATGACTATGTTGAACGCATCTATCCCATCAAATAAGGGTGCAATCAACAGTTTTTTCTATGCCGTCATATTTTGAGGGACCATGTATAAGTGACCCTTAGTGGTGGACTGATTAATAAAGATACTTGTATAAAACTAGATATCACTGGAATCAGATTGTTCTCTAGCTTTTAATGGAATAAAAAAAAAAGTGTACTTTTAATGGTATAAAAAAGTTTTATCCAGAGAAACTAGGAAAAACTTGCCTAATTTAAGCTTAAAAAACCTGAAATCAGGTCATTTGCACACCCCGAAAGACATGATACCTGCACATTTTTCATAATCAAAATTGCATGAATTGCATAGATTTGTACCTGGTCTTTCCAAAAAACATGCTTCAGGGTACGTTCGCCTGCTACGAAAAGAGCTACATTGGCTGCAAATAAGTTTTCAATTTTCACTGCCAAAAAAAAAACCAGACTGTTTACAGTGTTGTCTCCCCTCAAAACATGTATGTTTAATCTAATTTTTAAAATTAGTTTAATCATTCAACCTGCTTTAATTGAAGTTAATTAACATATCTTTCAAACCAAATACAAAAAACATGATACTTTTTCACCAACTATGTTGATAAAAAGGGACTTGTCTATTTTTAGTTGGGGAATAACCCCTAGTTTTCTTTATACGAAACTGTTTATAGCACCCTAAGGGTTAAAGGATACAACAGATACAGTTTAGTCGGCCTCATATCTTGACTTACATCTTGAAATTGACAATGAGGGTCGGTTGAAAACAAAACACTTTAACAAAAGAGATGATTTCAGCTTTTCAATTGTGAACTTTCCATTTTTAAGTATCAACATTCCAGCAGCACCTGCATACGGGGTATATATCTCCCAATTGATACGATATTCCCGTGCTTGCATTTCCTATCATAATTTTCTTGATAGAGGGTTGGTGCTCACATGGAAGCCATTAAACCAAGAGTTCCAAATGATGAATTTGAAATCATCCCATCGTAAATTTTAACATATGCAACACGACGGATGCCACATGTGGAGCAGGATCTGCTCACCCTTCCGGAGCACCTGAAATCAACCCTTGCTTGCCGCAGGCGAAGAATGACAATAATCCAAAATTTCCCCGGAGGAAACATTGGCTCATACCAGTCTTTCCCCCGTGAGAAAAACTGGCATGGGGGAAGAATGGCTATATAACACCGTAACCTTTGCAAGTCATCAATGACCTAACGAATCTCCAATGGAATTGTTGTTATATCGTCTTATAATGCTGGAAAAATCAATCAGATTGACACAGGTTTGGATATCACTTTTTTCGTATCACACTCCGCGCAGTATTCAAACACAAATACATTTTTCTATAATTCATATTATATGAAAAACAGAAACCATACCCTCGAAACATAAGCAGAACGATATTTTTATTTATTTACCTTTACCCAGAAAAATACACTAGAGACGTCACTAATATAACATGTATAAACATTATGATACTATAAAATGTTGTTAAATGAGGTACGATTATCACCATGATCACTGAGACAGTTTATAAAAAATACATAGCTGAGATAAAGATATAGCAGATTGTTACCCGAAGAAAACATTGTCAACAGCGGCAATGCCAAGGTTGACAATGTCTTTTTCAGGGTAACAATCTTCTATATCACCCTTTCAGTTATATGTTATTTACTTTTATAAACATGTGATAATACTGAACATTCTGTTATTCCTGTCTTTTCTCTTTTCCCCTTTTCTTTCAGCTCTACAATTTAAATGGAAATATAACCGATACAATGATACACATATGCTTTTTGAAATAGAAAATGTGTAGCATAATATTGAATTTGATCATTCTATCAAACAACAACACGGACGATTATTGAATGACATATTCTTTAAAATAGTGTCAGTGTGGGCGGAAATAATGTTTTTGTCGTAGCAAATCAAAAATATCCTTGATAAATGAATGCATTTGATGATTTCCATTTACAAATTTTAACGTCTATGTGGAAGTATCAACTGTATATATTGTAGTTAATTGAAGTTGTCTAATTGAAATGGATTTCCTGTTATTTTATTTAAAACATTTTATTTAATCATTAATATATTCGAACAGATTCCATGACTAAATAATCATTGTTTAATAAGATGGATTATGATTTCTGTAAACACATTTTGCTTTTTTGTGTTCTTAGTGTTTCGGGTGTTTCGAAAGAAGAGTGCCAAAAGGAAGTATGGTAAAGTAAAAATTATCGTTATCATTTGCAACTTATTAGCCAATGATAACAATTATATTAAAACTAACTGTCTCCGTGTTCAAACCATTCGTCATCGGGCAACACTAACTTCATCTAATTTCAGCTGCTTTAACACTTGCATACAAATAAGCAGCATGATTGTTAGTCCTTGTTCTCGAGCATGTGTCAATTTTGTATTGTTACTTTAAGAAATCAGTTTAAAAAAAATGAAACACAAAATACTGATAATTTCGTATTGTTTCCAATCATTTGAGATAAGATGCATTGTTCATCTCCTGATCTCGGAAACTTGGGGTTGGACGTCTTTTGTTTTTCCTATTCTTTTTTTTTCTAATCTGTTAATTTGATATAATAATCTTTGATTTTTTAACTTATTTTAACTTATTTATGTGTTTCTGTGTTGAGCCATACGCTGTATATACCAATAACAGTTGTTTATTTATAATGTCCCTCTATTCTTAAAAGAGGGACGAAAGATACCAGAGGGTCAATCAAACTCATAAATCGAAAATAAACTGACAATGCCATGGCTAAAAATGAAAAAGACAAACAGACAAACAATAGTACACATGACACAACATAGAAAACTAAAGAATAAGCAACACGAACCCCACCAAAACCTAGGGGGATCTCATGTGCTTTGGAAAGGTAAGCAGATCCTGCTCTACATGTGGCACTCGTCGTGTTGCTTATGTGATAACAAATCCAGTAAATAGTCTAATTCGGTAGTTCATATTCATGAAAGGGAAGGGGATTGAAGTTACGACGTAAGGGCGTGAACATGGACGTTGAAGACATCATTTATAATCTCATTTTATTAATTTCCAATTGATAAGAGCTAGCACTCATTTAAGAAGTGAAAAAGTCTGTTCATGTTAAAATGAGATTTTTAATGAGTTTCACTCCCCGCCAGGAGTGAATTTATAAATGTGATAATCTGAAGGGTTCGTTATTTGTGTTTTGTGAGTTGTCTCATTGGAATTCATACCACTTCTTCCTATATCTATTAGTTAAGAACACATATAATAATGAATAAAGTGATATAAAAAGTATGTAAAAAAAGAAAATGAGATTGCTTATTTATGAGTATCATGTTCATTTCTGGTGTTCTTTCATATTTTATTTTATTTCAGGCGTGAGAATAAACAAATGTACGAATACGAAACGGGATACTGTGCATACTACAAAATTATTAATGGAACATGCATAGGTAATAATTTTACATAGTTGTGGTTCTTGCGACCTAAACACCATGATATGGAGAACGCTCTGATAGGCTTATTAATTTTTCAGTTTTGTTATCTATCATACTATTGGTTGTACATTTACATTTTGAGTATTGATCGTTTGGTTTTGTTTGCATTTAAATTTTGTAAAAGTTCTAAAAGTATAAGAATGACATACAGAAAGTGTTTTATTCACATGTATATTAGATTGTGTGTATTTATGGCGTTGTCCACAAATTTACCTGAAGTAAATACAATTGAAAATGTTAGAAACAGGATTATGCATAAAGATATAGACAACAAACGACACAAAACAGAATATACATCTTTCGATTGATAAACGGTCCTCAACAATCAGAATATAGTAAAAATATATAAACTAAATCAAGACTTTAAAAGTTATGCATAGACATTAGATGAATCAATGATCTGTTATCAAATTAAATTTCGTTGCGATGAAGACATTATATCATTCAAAACAGTAACATCCGAGGTTGCCAATGCGAAATAATTAAATGTGTAGGTGGTGATGGTATATATATTTTTTTTTATAAATTAATCATGTTTTTTAATTTTGTAATCGATAAGTTGGTATTGTTGAGTCAGAAAAGTTGCCTGTATTGATAGTGGTCTATCCTAGACTTGTAAACACAATAATTATGTAAATATATCAATAATCCGAAGTACGCTAACCAGATATTGCTATATTTTATATATATATGATTGTTAAATGTTCTGAAATATGAAATAGTTATTTTTTAAATAACATGTTATAATTTTCCAAGCGATTTAAATAACAACAGAAATGTTTTAGTTTTTATAATAATAAAAAGAAGGATTATTACGAAACAAAAAAAATTTGATATTCATTTTTAAATACATAACATTTGCCATATTATTATGGACTTTCCGATTGAATTTTCCTCTAAGTTCAGTATTTTTGTGATTTTACTTTTTTTATAGGCTGACAACTATCGGTAGGCATTCACAGACTATTTGAAATTTCAAATGAAATGCCTCATTCATGACTCTACGTACCCTGTATGCAAATGTCACTAAATTACATGAAAAACAAACTCTAAACTTGATAACATTTGTTATGGTAAAATTGTAAATATGAATTTAATATTAATAATTCAATGTTAATTTAAGCCTTCATGATAATTTATCATTGAACAGAAAGTGCAGATATAGTTAAACAATACGCCCAACCTGATTGACAATCGCATAGAACATCAATTCATAATTTGTCATCAATGCTTTAAATAATGAGTTACTTAATGCATAAATGTATCATTCTTTAGCTACGTATATATATATATATTTATATATTTTGTTTGATGTTTAATTTAAGTTTCTTTTGTATAATTCGCAGTTAAGTAAGACGTCCTTAATCACTGAACTAGTAACATATTTTTTTAAGGTTCAATGTAAATATTTAAATATCATATGAACTTGCTACAGCCTGAATATTTAAGTTGTGTTTATTACTTTATGATAAGTTGATTTCATCAGAAAATTGATGTAGACATATTTAGTTGTTGTTTTAAATCTATAATACAAGAACGCAAAAATGTTCCTGTCTTGGCGTATTTGATTTTTTTACATTTTATTTTATATTACTTGGACAAACACTATTTGTTTCGTGGGGTCTGGAGTATTTTAATTTGTCCAAGAGCTACTGTATGCAATATGTCAATAGAAATTCCTAAAATATCAATTAAATTATGTTTGATAATACGATGAAAGGTGGAAATTTTCTTGGTAACGTACATGTATTTGAATACTGTAAAATGCATAAAATCAATCGGAAAATTGAATCCACTATTATTTCCTAAACAGAATACTATAAATAAGTTCCATTTTTTTTTCTAGTTTGACAACGAAGTAGTTTGTGCATTTCATTTTTTCAAGATAAGATATAATAGTTTCATAGTTTATCTAAAAGTTAACAGTAAAAAAAAGGAGACAATATTATTCAGAGATATTAAAAGTGCCATGTACTTTCGTTTATTTCATAATAGATTTCATCACGTCTTTTCAATCATTTGCAGGTTTGTAACAAATTACATATTATCTATTTAATCAATGTTTTGATTATATTTCTTTATAGAAATATGTTTTATCAATGATCAAATACTGTCTGTACATATAAGTCGGGTGTCATTTTCGGAAAACAACACTTAGTCCTTTACTTTATGCACCCAACTAATATATAGCTGATTTTTTGGCCCAGTCGTAAAAAAAATCATACGGTGCATTTTTTTTTTTATCAAAATGGAATTGAAGTTGAGAAATATTTTCAAAATAACAATTTACCACCTGTGTTTGAACGTTAGTTAATAGCTTTAAATGTCATCTTCTTCAAATACAACGTACATATTTGATGTGTATGACAAATATAAGTATAACCAAACAATTAGAAGAAAAAAATATTCTGTTTTTTTCGAAGAAAAGGTTATTTTTTACACAATTTTATAATTCATTTCAAACACCTACCCCTTCGTTTCAATTTCTTTAAGTTTTTTCTTGCCTACTTGATTTTCTTGAAAACACAAACATATCTATTTGTCATTCCAAGTTCCTATCTGATTTAATACATTAAGACATATTGTTTTACCTGTATTAGGTTCAGACAACAAATTCATTCCTTCCAATTTTTAAAAGTAAAGGTAGCCCTACTCATAACATACGTGATTCTCTTGGTGTCATTGTTTACTTTAATTAACCGAAAACATTCTTTATAATAGTGACTGTTATTCAAAAAAATTTCATCCATTTAGCGTAACTATGCAATTTCAAATTGTTTTTTGTTTACTTTGTTTAATATAATTATAGTTTTGCTCCGATTTGAAACTACATACGCGACATGTAAATAAATATTATGCTCGTCTTTGTATTTTCGTTTCTTTTATAGACAGCACAGCGGATTCACTAAGAAGAACACTGCCTAACCACTTTATCGACGACTGTTATCGTTATAATGTTTTTTTTTCTCTATTAGATACATAAATAATTTTAAAACAATAGTACTAGTTTCTTGATACACAATACCTGTAGACAAACTTATTTTCGCGGATACTTTTTTCGCGTTTTTCCCTTTCTACTTCACTTCGAGGCTATTCATTTTTTTACCAGATGTGACAGGTTATGTTTTACATTTATGGGCGATTTATTTTGTCTACATGTGATAGCCTCAAAAATAAAGCGCTCGCGAAAATAAGTTGGGTTAAGCTTGACAGTATTAACAAAGCGTAGCAACTGTATTCTTTGTTTATATAACCTGATATATTTCACTTGACTGAGAAGAGCTTAAGTGGTTCCTTTATCATTGACCAGCATCTAAAGATAAGTTGTTTGGGGACAAATTTATGAATATATTGTTCAGTTATGTCATTGATCCGATTAGGGGGAAGGGGGCACATTTTAAATTGTACCTCGACTTTTATAAATTAATTTATTGGACAGTAAGAATGATTTTCTTTCAAGAATTTACTGTAGAGGCCGTCGGTTGCTGAATCTTTGACTCTCAAAACTTTGACACATTGCAGACTATACCCATTGACTGAGCGGAAAGTATCTTTTTGATTCTGCTATGATTCGTTATAGAGAATGATATACTGGAACTAGCAGATGTGCATAAATAGTAAATTTACAAAGCGGTAACACAATCACTTAAACCTTAATACTATGATCATTTTTGAAAAAGGAAAATAGGGTGCACATATTCTAATTTTATATCTATATTTGTAAAGCACTATTCATATAAATATCTCAGTTGGAAATGGTTTAAACAGAATAATACATTAGACAATACTGAGTTAATGCACATATAAATGCTTTAAATTTTAAACTATTCTATGAAGTCCACATCATTAGCTCAGTTCTTTTGTTTTTCCGTTTAGATGACATTGATAGGTATTTAGGAATCTATGATGATTGCAACGGCAAAAAAATCCTTATCCCAAATATATTGAAATAGAATGTCCTCATGCAAAACAAAAAACGTTAGCTCAGCCCGAACATATGAAATAACATTGGTAATATAATTTTCGATTCTTTCTAGTTATTGAACTCGAAATGTATAATGCTTGCGTTAATTTTATCAAATATTTTAACATCGCAGTTCTACACTGCATTTTATCACTTGTTAAAGCTATTACGAAGCGATCATAGTGTGTGTATACATAGTTATAATTATTAACAACAACAATGTCTCATTGACATCATTCCACATATACTTATATCTTTAATTAGGACATTATAGTATCTTAAAAAACACATATAAAAGCAGAACTTGCTTAATGAAATGTTACATGAATCATAGATGCATACGTAGCAGAGACGCAATATATAAGCAAATTTACAGATCTAACATTGTTGGGTTGATGGTTAGACGAGTTGTATATACATAATGTACACAGCCATTGCTGGTGATCCGATGGATAAATCTGTTGTAGAGTTGTCACTGACTCAGAAGTACTTATAAATATAATTATTTTCTGTGACTGTATCTTGCATTAATTTGTAGGATCCTTTACTATAGATAATTGAGCTGATCTGTAACAATAATATCTCCATGCCTTATATATCATGCACTGTAATACGCCGCTAGAATTAAAACTGACGAGAAAAGGTAACCCACAGCCATCGAAAGCTTTATTATTGTGAAGCCCAGGTGGTCGTGTGGTCTAGCGGGACGGCTACAGTGCAGGCGATTTGGTGTCACGATATCTCAGTAGCATGGGTTCGAATCCCGGCGAGGGAAGAACAAAAAATTTGCAAAAAATCGCCTGCACTGCAGCCGTCCCGCTAGACCACACGACCACCTGGGCTCTCTCTCTCTCTATATATATATATATGCACGAGTCTAAATTGAAAACTACGTTCAAACCCATGATTGCGTTGGATAAAAACCGCATTTTTTATACGTGTGCATGTAAAACAAATTTCATTGTAGAAGGGTCTAAAAAAAACACAAACAACATTTTCCAAAAGACCAAAAAAGTGAAAAAGAAAACAAAACGCATTTGACTATCAGGTCGAACAACTGATGTTCTTTAACCCTGCTGACTGCCATTGGCGATTGCCAAATAAAATTGATCACAAGATGTAATAAAATGGATCTTAATATAAATTTGATACTAAACAGAAATATTTTTTTTTATATATATATATCTTGATCAAGACGACATCCCAAAAGAAATTGCTACGACTATAGCCTATTTGCAATTCAATTTGGGTACTAGTTATGTTTAGATGTTTGTTTGTACATTTTATTATGACAGTAAAAATAAATATGGATCTTTCAATTATTCATTCCCTTTTATCTTCTCTCTTGAACTAAAAACTAAGAACTCACCTTTGCAGCTGATAGGTATAGCAAGATGTGGTATGAGTGCCAATGAGACAACTTTCCATCCAAATAACAATTTATAAAAGTAAACCAGTGTAGGTGAAGGTACGGACTTCTTGCCAAAAAAACCTCGATCATTTGTGTACATTGTAAGGTTAATATGTTATCTTTATATCTTTTGATAGACGACATAGATTACGTCCACATGATCGGATCCATTTGCATTCTTTTGATATTGCTTCTTCTAGTGTCATTAGTAATCTTCTGTCTGACTTGTATTTGTTGGAAATATGAATTATCTTGCAAAATGAGAGAACGAAGATCAGTTCACACAATCTTAACACATCCGAACGAATCTGGAAATAATCCGCCTCAAGGAGAGACTCACCAGTATGATGAAGTAGATGATGTATTTTTGAATCGGGAATCTTCAGTAAATGATGGACATGACGTGAGAAACAGTGGGAGTACGACTGGGGGTAGCGGTATTTGTGGAGTAGACGGTGACGGTTATTTGAATCCCTACCATGCGTTAAACGCAATAGAAATTACAATAGGACAGAGGGCAAGTTCAGAACAATCAAGCAGAGGAACCAGTTACGTACAGGCACAGGAAAATACAGTTTATTTTCAAACATCAGAATAAATATTCTGAAATAGTTAATTCAGTTAGTTAAAAACATACTGAACTAATTTACCATGTTAAGTTTGTTTTTATTTGTATATGCTGCAACAATTGTTTTCTTCTTAAATCCTGCAGATAATTTTCAAAATATGGTGAAAGGGCGGTATCAACTTTTTTTATATGTTAACAATTTGTTGAAAATATAAAAATAAATTCATTTCAGTCTATAATTTGTATCTTCAAATAACTAATAATCTATTACTTAGAATATTGGACAGGGTGTGCTGGATATTAAGAAAACTTGCAAAAAATTGCGATAAAGTATATAATTACAATAATTAGAATATAACCATCATCAATTTATAAACTGATATAGGAAGATGCGACAATTCTCCATTATTATTACAATTTTGTCAGAAAAAAACATTACAGGTCTTCAACACGGAACCTTGGCTCCCCTCGAATAACACGCTATCAAGGGCACACAAATAATTAGTGTACAACCATTCAAACAAGAAAACCAGCGGTCTTATCTATATAATATGCGAGGAACGAGAAACACTTATGAACCAAATCTACAAACGACAACTAAAGAAAGACACACCATAAATTATAAATCGAAATAGCTTAACTCAATTAAAAGAAATATTTTCATAAGTGAACATACACTGAACGAATAAAGGAGTAGGTCCAGTAAGACCCCTTTTTGGCCCCAAAATATAGCAGTTTTAGAAAATTGTTAAAATGTTAACTTTTAGTTATTCATTGGACAGTAGAATGCTTCTGCTACATAAATATGAGCTGTTTTTGACAATACAGTGCACATATATCGGGTACTAGCACCATAAAGTCATGCTAAATTACTGCAATCTTCACAATTCTAGCATTATAGTTAAATTTTGGACGGTTTTCGTGTAAAACGAAAGTGGCCGCATTCGTGTTCATCCTTAATATTAAAATGTAAGTTGTATTTTATGATAATACATAACATATATAAAGGTTGAGGATGAACACGGATGCGGCCACTTTCGTTTTTGACAAAAACCATCTGAAAAATGACATTTTCCGGCATATTTGGTAGATTTTTCACATTTGAGCTTGAATCGGATCGTTTTTAAAGACTAAATCAGTTAAAATCTTTCACATAAACTAATTGATTCAAATGAAATAGACACTTAAGTGTTTAAAAAGTGGTCAAAATCTTTCGTCAGATGAACCTGAAATTTGAGGCCAAAATTGGTCCTTACCGGACCTACTCCTTTGATGTATGACACAATATAAATACAGATGGGTGAATAAATGAAGGCTGTTATGATTACAGTTTTGTGTTGTCTCCGGTTTGAACTAAACAAAAAAAATTTTTATGATCAAAATGTTATTTGTAAAGAATATCCTGCACTGGCTTTTCAAGCTGCGATTTGGGTAAATTTTACCCTTAAATAGAATAAATATGAGACAGATTTCCTGAAAAAAGAAAATTAGAAAATAGAGTTTTTAAAGAACATTCGTTGCAATACCTTTTAGATGAGTACTTAGAAGCACGAAAGAACATATAAAAGATTTTATTTTTTATACTTCATGCAAAAAAAGTGGTTCATTTTAAACAACAATACCAATTTATTATCACTCCAACACTAAAGGAACTGAAAGGTAAACACAACAACGAAACAACAATTGAATCGTAAGCAGTCAATGAACTAAAGCCAACCACTGCCTCTTGATCCCATGATTACTTTTCATATACATGTAGACTTCCTCCTCGTTATAATTGATTCATCATTAATATTAATTGTTTTGATTTACTATGAAATAGTAGTTAAAGTAAATATGAAGCACTGTTGTGACCTTAATTCTTAAAAGTTCACAAATTAAAATGAAACAAAAATGGCAAAATCAAAAGTTCAAACACATCTAACGACCGGAAAACAACTGTCGTATTCCTAACAGGATTCAGGCGTATCTTGTATCGAAAATAGTATACGTCACATAATATCTGATTCATTATAATACATTTATAAAAAAAACCTAAATATTTTCGTATTTTATGCCCCACCTACGATAGTAGAGGGGCAATATGTTTTCTGGTCAGTGGTTCCGTTCGGTTCGTTTGTTTGCTTGTGTTTCTGTTTGTCCGTTCGTTCATTTGTTCGTTCGTTCGTCTGTCTATCTTGGTTTAGGTTAAACTATTTAGTCAAGGTAGTTTTGGATGAAGTTGAAGTCCAATCAACTTGAAATTTAGTACACACGTTCCCTATGATATGATTCTCCTAAGTTTAATGTCAAATAAGAGTTTAGATCATAATTTCACGGTCCACTGAACACAGAACATAAAAGTACAAGTGGGGCATCCGTATACTATTGACACATTCTAGCATTAGTTTGTTTATAAATAACACCTTTAGTGTAAAGAATATTATTTATAAACATCTAAATTATACAAAAAAAAAAGATTTGATAAAATAAAAAATCTATTTACATATTTTTTTCCAAGGGTAAATTTGTGAAAATGTAAGTATATACTCGTTGTCAATAGAGATGGACAAATTGGAACATATCAGAAATATTGATTTTAAAAATTGTACGCACTTGTCGGCCATTCATTTATACACCTGGATAGAAAGTTACGGAACTATAGCGCAATTTAAAATATATACATGTAATATACATTGAACATAAAAAAGAAACATACATTTTGTGTAAATTGGGGTAATAGTTTAGTAAATAGACTAGTCCACGTATGCCAACAGTATGTAATCCTCGAATGTCAATATACTATTGTATACCAAAAGAAGAAGAGAACCAATTTGATTTAAATGCAGGTCGATATATAACTTGCTTTGGTTCATCGAAGTTATGTACATAGTAAAATCACATATTTATATTTTAATAAGATTGTTCTCGAATAAAGGAAGAAATTCGTCATCATCACAATTGTTCCTACATGCAAATTATATATATTTCACTGGACGTACACTAATTATCCCCAAGGGATGTGAATATTTTCCAGGAAAACTATTGAGTATCAAAGTTTCAAATCAATTTCGGGATTTTTTTTATTTCTTGATATTCAATAACAGAAATTTAAAGAATAAACTGCTGTCCGCTTTCGGGGTATTCTTGCCAGTTAAATCAGACTTATAATTACATTCAAAATTATGGAAAGATGACATTAAAATTCTTTCTGTCTTTTTTTAAACATCGTTGATTAAATAGCTAAAGTATTGTGTGTTGTGAGACTAAGACTATTTTAATCAGGACATTCCTGATTATGTATAAATTTTGTTGATGTTTTTCACACCTGAAAATTGAATCATCAAAGTTAGTAGCCTTTGATCTCGAATCTATTGGTAACTGATTAATGTGTTTTTATAGACTAGCTCAAATCATTATCCAAATAATATAATCTATATCTTATAATCCCTTCCTACCTTACCGAGATTTAATGCCAAGCGGTATACGTATTACTGGTACTAATTAAGTCATTAAATGAATAATAGATTACAATAATTAATCATAAATGCGCAAAGATTTAAAAACAAAAGTATTTTCTTTTTATTCGTACATATTCTATTCAGCTTTGGTAAAGTTATCTTCTGATAGTTTCAGATATTAATTAATAAATGGCTTTCAAAAGTCTAAATTTAAGTGTTCTCGTGTTTTTTTTTTTGCCTAATAAGGACAAACAAAATGCTTTGGTTAAGCTATTTCTAATTTTTTGAGACATAAATAAAGGACAAGAGGTGTATATCATTTCATTCTGACACATGAATTTAGTTTCCCGACTTTAACCGAAAATTGTTTATTTCTTAGTAAATTAACTTATTTTAATTCAAATGAATAATAACATCAAATATAATTAAATAATTCCTCGGCGATCTATTTTTATTTGCCACCAACTTGAATATGTATTTTAAATGTGTTTAGTAAATGCTACCTCTTGTTTTATAATCCACTGATCCTCATAGACAGTCACACCTTGCAATGTGTGCCCTAGAGACCTGGTTAAATACCGAAGTGCAAATAACATATTACTTTTTAACAAGCCCTCCACGAGTATTGGCACAGAACCGTGAATACACATATCGTATAAACCTTGCCATAGCGGAAATAGTTAAAGGTCAAGAAGAGTACACCAAAATATTGTCTTTTCAGATTAATGTACTTTAAATTGTTCACCTTATCAGTCCGAAAAGCATTAATTAAAAAATATATATAACTTTTTGTGTTGTCTACAAAAATAAATCGAATATATACCATGCATACGTTTAACATAGAAAATCTATCTCATGAATGTGTACAACTGCACGTCTGTGCGTTTTATCTTCTTATTATCGGATGGTTATTAGATATAGCATTAGTTTTCGGCGGGCTTACGATTACGTTAAAATATGATTAAAAAACCAAGACTTTTAATGATTGTATTTTAAATCCCGGCATGCATAAACCAGGAGAAAACGTCACGACCTACAGGAAGTAGTTAATATGTTTTCAATAATTATTGAATTTCTACTTTATTACTGCACATATAGCGAAAATGTTTTGGAAGATATATATTATGTCACAATGAACATATTTAAACAAAAAGTAAAAAATCGAGAATTTTCCCTTTAAACATGTTCGTCTTGTTCGTCTTGGTCGTTTATTATAAACTTTACAGTGTTATTTTATAACAAGTGAACCATTTATAGTCAGACAATTTGTTTCCTGTACGCCGATACAGATTTTTTTTCAATGGTTTATATGTTGAATGAACCTTAAATATTATAATATCGTCATTTACTTCTCTCGTTCAACAAAGATGAATGACTTAGTAAACGGAAAGGAGCATGACATTGATGAGTTGCAACGTATGAGTATTGTTTTGTTTTGTGCACATACTGATTGCCGATACTTTGAATGTTTCAATATTTATTATGAAATGAAATGATTTTCTTTTTCGTTTTACACTCTTCGCTGTCAAACTTTATACTTAGTCAGACAATTTGAAAATATGAACTTTAACGAGCGAGTGCATTCACTCTATTCGTGTTTGTTCCTTGACATGACAATACGCTCAACTTAATTTTTCAAACCTGGGAAGTAGTGTAACAGCCACTAATATTTGCATAAAAAAGTTAGAAATGCCTTGAATAATCAGATTGGTATGAAGATACAAAGGCACAAAAAAAATTCTGCGCCAAGAGTACTCGTAGACACAAAATGCAAAATTAAAATCAAGAACAGTCTCGGCGGTCTTTTGGTAGCGTGTTCAACTCGAGTGCAGAAGATCTTTAATTCGAACACCGTCCGGGCCAAACTGAAGACAAAAAAATGGTATTTTCTGATTCACCTTTTAGCACGCGGAATTAAGGAGTAAGAGCAAAGACTGGTCAACTTGGACTCAAATTCATACTACATTACCATGTTCTGTCGTCCATGTATTTTAATGTGCCTCTGAACGTTTTGTAGATTTCAATCATTATCATGATAAAAGCCAATTCAAATTCAACTTAAGTCATGTGCTCTTAGATTGAGATAAGTACACATCTAACGGATTGAGTGTTATGGCGTCAAATACAGTTTAAGAAAAGTAAGTGTTTGTGTTGTGTTCAAAACATAGGTAAATCGTATTAGCAGGATGTAGGACCATCAGTTTAATATGATAATACACATGTTTAAATTTATCATAAACCAATCAATGTTTGTACTGATAAACACGATATTCAGTTGGTTGACATGTTTTTATTTTCCTAACAAAAAACAAAAATATCGTATCCTTTTTAATTGTGAAATCACCATATCAGACATATCTTTGAATATGTACTGACCATTTGAAAAACTAGTCGGATTCCACATGTATCATGTTTGAATATATTGGGTAAGATAAAAAAAAAAAAAAAAAAAAACCATCTACGCATGTTATATGGGATGTTATTTTTTTATGACCGAAATAGGTGCAGTTATACTTGAGAATGCGACTTTATTCACTTCTCACCCTGAACTTATCCATATAATTAACTGATGATAAACAAAGTATTTCATTACCCGATGAGAAAATACATGGTTTTGATAATCTGTACTTCCTAAAACAAGTTACTCCTACAAAAATATTTCCTGGTTAAGCAAAAACAAATTCACATATATTTTAAATGATATACCTTTATGAATGTATAGCAATGATTATATTCATTAATTTAATGTTAATTTTGAATACAGTGGAATCTTTTCATGAAGGAAAATGTTCAGATGTTAGCAGGTAAATCATTAAATTTTGAAGCTAAAACGATTTGTTAAAAATATTCCTATTTTTTTTAACCCTTGTATGTCCTATGTTAAATCAATAAAAAGTAATTTCGGACAACTTTCTGTAGTCTAATGTGTTTAGTAATTTGAGAAAATACACGTTTTCTTAAAATGTCCTGTACCAAGTCAGGAAAATGGCAATTGTTATCGTTTCTGTGTGTGTTGCATTGTCGTTTGTTTTTTGTTGCACTTCAGTGTTTCTGTTTTTTTTCATTGTTTTCCTCTTAAAGTTAATGTGTTTCCCTTGGTTTCAGTTTGTAACCCATATTTGTTTTCTTTTAATCGATGACTTCCGAACATAAAACATTAAAATGTTATGATGTATATATTCACTCTTTGAAATTAAGATTTGAATTGTTGGAGCACACAGTATTATATGCTTTTGATACATCAGGCTGTTGTTTCTTATTTTCATGTGTTTATCAGACAATGGTATGATATTGGGTTAATTTGTTAACGTGTTATACTGATTTAAGTTATGTCTTATAAACCTTTCCTTAATTGTCTTTTGCCGACATACAATATGTACCATATAGATACAATAATTTCTGAGTTTCATGTAATATAGAGTTCACACATTGAAACTATCTTTATATTCCCTTGATCAATGGCCAAAACTGAAAAAGCAGGCAGTCGACATAATGTTTAAGAAATAATGACTAGAATTACAAATTGATTATCAATTCCCAATTCACTACATCCTATACATTCTCTTCTTCTTTATTCAACTTGTTTTCATTTTAATATGTTTTGATCATTTATGGTTAAACAACTTAAACTGATTGTTTAAATGTAAAATGAAATCAACTCGAATGTCGAACTTTAAATTTCAAAGTTAACCAATAAGGTCATGTATATGAACGAAAGTAGCTGCAACACCGATATGTAAATGTAAGAGCTCAGGAGTATGAAGAAAAGCTAAGGAGAAGATACCAAGGGGACAAATATATTCTTAAATGGCAACTCAAAAGCAAATATAAAAGCAATGTAACATATGTCCTACATTTAAACAGCTATATGTAGGACGTTTCTTCAAAAATATGTACTAGTATCTGGTGTATCTATAAATACGTATATATATATATATATATATATATATATATATATATATATACGAGTCTAAATTGAAAACTACGTTCAAACCTATGATTGCGTTGGATAAAAACCGCAATTTTATTGGATTTTGCATTGTATTTTACATTGTCCACTTAAGGTACTGTGATTAGATCTCCTAAAGTTGTATATATATCCGTTGTCTCTCTATTCCCTATTTCAATGAAACAAATTAGGTACAATTGTTATATTCTGGTTAAATCTCAGATTTCACCCACCGCAGAAAGGTAAGTCAAAATCAGATAAAGAGATGATTTACACCCAATAGGTATATAGACTTTATTACAAATTCAGTATTTTGAGTTTTGTTGTACTCAGAGTAAACTTCCCGAGGTCAACGAAACCATTTTTTATTCAATAGTTATGATAAACCTGGAAAATCCTAAACATCCCTTTTTGTCTTTAAATATGTTCTTTTTTACCTATCATTGAATTTTTGCTTTTAAAGTAGTTCCTTGGATAGTTAATTAAGGAATAACTAATTGAAGATTTCAAATAGAGAAAAATATTCAAAGAGTGACCGAACAACACATTAATTCACGAATGTGAGTAGGGCACGGGTCAATTATCAGTTTGGTGACGAGTTGAATATTTTCCATATTTGATATTTTTTAGCTCACATGGCCCGAAGGGCCAAATGAGCTTATGCCATCACTTGGCGTCCGTCGTCTGTCGTCGTCTTTCGTCGTAAACTATTTCAAGAATCTTCTCCTCTGAAACTACTAGGCCAAATACTTCCAAACTTTAACTGAATGTTTCTTAGGGTATCTAGTTTATAAATTGTATCCGAAGTTTTGATCTATCAACAAACATGGTCGCCATTGCTAAAAATAGAACATAGGGGTCAAATGCAGTTTTTGGCTTATAACTCAAAAACCGAAGCATTTAGAGCAAATCTGACAGGGGTAAATTGATTATCAGGTCAAGATCTATCTGCCCTGAAATTTTCAGTTGAATCGAACAACCCGTTGTTGGGTTGCTACCCCTGAATTGGAAATTTTAAGGAAATTTTGCTGTTTTTGGTTATTATCATGAATACTATTATAGGTAGATTTAAACTGTAAACAGCAAAAATGTTCAGCAAAGTAAGACCTAAAAATAAGTCAACCTAGCTGAAATGGTCAGTTGACCCCTTTAGGAGCTATTGCCCTTTATAGTCAATTTTTAACCATTTTTCATAAATCTTAGTTATCTTTTACAAAAATCTTCTTCTCTGAAACTAATGGGCCAAATTGAACTAAACTTGGCCACAACCATCATTGGGGTATCCAGTTTGAAAATTGTGTCCGGTGACCTGGCCAACCAACCTGGCAAATCTGACATGGGTAAAAATGTTCATTAGGTCAAGATCTATCAGCCCTGAAATTTTCAGATGAATCAAACAACCCATTGTTGGGTTGCTGCCACTTAATTGGTAATTTTAAGATAATTTTGCAGTTTTTGGTCATTATCTTGAATATTATCATAGATAAAGATAAATTGTAAACAGCAAAAATGATAAGCAAAGTACGATCTACAAATAAGTCAATATGACCAAAATTGTCAATTGACCCCTTAAGGGGTTATTGTCCTTTAATGACAATTTTTCACAATTTGTTCATCATATTTGCTAACTTTAAAAAATCTTCATCTCTAAAACCACTCAACCAAATTCAACCAAACTTCATTTGAATGATCAGTAGGGTGTATAAAATAAAGTTTGTGTTTATTTTCTATTTCGTCAAAAAACATGGCCGAAGGCATTGTTTACCAGGTGAGCGATTAAGGCTCTTGAGAGCCTCTTGTTTTATTATTTATTCTTTTTATCACATTGTCAAAGTTTTTTCCCCTGACATTGATGCAGAAAATGTTAGGAACTATGTTTTTTTTTAAGCCGGCCAAATTCTCCTGCCAAACTTATCCTCTTGCTAGAAAGAAGAGAAATTAGGAAAACACTGAACTCCTGGAAAAACGTAAAACAGAAAGTCCCTAATCAAAGGGCCAAATAAAAACCTCAAACACATCATGGACTACAACTGTCATATTTCTGACTTGGTACAGTCATTTTCTTTTGTAGTAAATGATGGATTGAACCTGGTTTTATAGCGCTAAATCACTCACATAATAGTCGCCCTTAATTCCATTATATTGACAACGATGCGTGAACAAAACAGACATAATAAGTAAAAATGTCCAAATAGTGGTATAGCAGTCAACACCGTGTCACAATCTTAATCACAAAAAAAACAGACAAATATCTAACAAAGATGCACAAAAAGCATATATCACATTTATCAAATTCATTCATTGCTTACTTATTTTTGTATTTTATTTATATATGTCATATCAACCAATAGAGATTGAAAGATTTTTAGTTGGTTAATTCAGAAATTATTGTGATGTTTTTATAATTGCAAAAAAAGCGACAGGGTTATAATCGCAATAGTAAGACAGTAGATTTCTGACGTATTGCGTAACAACTTTTACAAAATGGACAAAGAAATTTATACTATATCTCGATGCAGGTAATATTGTCATGGTGTCACAGACACGTTGATTGAAATTCCTCTAAGGGAAGAAATAAAAATTATTTGGCTAAATTCCGGGTGAGGTATGATAACAGTCTTGTTTCACAAAAGTTTATTCAGTGGAGAATTTCTGTCATAAAGATTTTTCTATACAATTGTAGTACTGGAATACGACGATGGGTTTGTTGCAATAATCACGAAGAGGTTAATGGTAATTGTATAGGTTAGTGATTATTTTTACATAAGATTTTTCGAGGTCAGAAGTGAATAAGGCTATATATTCAATTAAATTGCAAATACATTCTTTAAAATTGAGAATGGAAATGGGAAATATGTCATAGAGAAACCAACACGACAATAGAGCAGACACCAGCCGAAGGCCACCAATGGTCTTAAATACAATGAGAAAGTCCCGCACCCGCAGGCGTCCTTCAGCTGGCCCTTAGAATAATGTGTATACTAGTTCAGTGATAATGAACGTCATACTAAACTCCGAATGATACACAAGAAATTTGATTAAAAATCAAACAAGACTAACAAAGGCCAGAAGCTCCTGACTTGAGACAGGCTAAACAATGCGGCAGGATTAAACATGTTTTTTTTAGATCTCAATCCTCCCCTACACCTTTAGCCGACTTTGTTTCATATCAAAATTATCTAAGCATTATTGTATGTTTTCCTCATTCGGACTTGCACTTTTGTGTATTCGATTCAATAAAAGATATTTCGAATTTCAAAGTAAATTGACTGTAAAATAACAATTGCTTTGGATACTATAAACAAGCTCAAAAGAATGAGGATCATTTGATTTAAATTTCGATATTTAAGAGTTGTTACGTGCTGTTTACGGATTATTACGATTTATATCCGGCAACATTTCATGTTTTGTAATGAGTTGCCAATTAATGCTACCATGAATAACTATGAGTAATGTACATGTATGGTTTTGTTTTGTTATGGATTGTTCTGAGCATATGTCGGAATGTAAGTACTTTTTGAAGCTACATTTGTTATACGCGTTTGTTACGAAATATTACGAATAGCTACGAATAAGTAAGGACTATTTACAAATCCTAGCAAACATTGGAGCTTTTGTACATTTCATAAAATTGAAAACAAAACTTAAGAAAACGTAGGGTATATTTATATATTTGTAAAGTAATCGTAATTACACCTTAAGTTCTTCTAATAACTTGTAACACTCCGTTCAGACATCTTAACGCAATCCAAATGTAATCGTAAATAAAACGTTAACAGTCGCAGTAATCCGTAAGCAATATGTAAGTAATCTGTAAACAAATTCTTAAGCAACCATAACAAATCGTAAAATCAAATGTTACGAGTCATTTACGGTTTGTTACTAGCAGTTTACGGATAGGTACGTTTTTGTGCAAATGGTTTACGAATTGTTTACGATACATGTACTAGTACTAACGGATTGATCGAGTCAACGGATAGGTAAAACAAATGTGCCTTCCTTTATGGATCATTAAGAGTGTTTGTGATGACTTTTTGTGGGATACGAGCGAGTTATTCAATGATGCTCTTAAATATCCTTAATGCATAATGGTTTCCGCAAATACAAAAAAAAATGTATTGCTCACCAATGTTCTACTATGTATAAGAAGAATCAGGGACAGGGGTAATTGCAATCTACAGTTTTCAAGCATTCGACAGTAACATGTTATTGACAAAATTTTCGATTAATGCAATTATCGGTTATTGTTCTATTGAATTTTAATAACTAAAATAAAACAGTTTGATGAAATATAATATATTAAAATGATTGTAGGCAAATGCGTGTATTCATCAGTTTATAGTACAGAATAGTAACAAATAGAATGTTTTGAATATGACTCCAGAGTTCTTTCAATTACCGTGTTTAGATATGTTGACTCACACAACATGATATTCAACCAGATCTCCAAACACAATATTTTACTGTATTTCCACATGTTCCAGTTTAAAAAAAATACTTGCAATGATGTTTTATGCGTTGATGCCACTTACATTAAAAAAAAGACATTATATCAAAAACGTAGAAAATAGTTTTACGCAAGATTATGCAATCATATATCACAGAAATACAACACTACTGATCTAAAAAATAAATAAATATAACAATACGATATAACAGGTTCTGATAATCAATTTTGAAATGTTTTTCATATTCAATATGCAGGTTCTCTAAAAGTTGATGAACGATCCGAGAAAACTTTAATATAAAATGAATATTTGCAACAACACAAAATTGTATAAAGTTTTTTTTATTCGTAAGCACATGCAAAATGCATTTGTAAATTAACCCGAGAAAAGTGTATGCTGTTAGAACAGCCAGCATTTTTTCAGTTTACATAAGGAATATTCTTAAAAAAACTAAAATTATTTCCTTTTGTACATGTATTCTTGATTTCTTTAAAGACATTCCTAACTTAAACTAAAGAGAAACAAATTTATAATACCAAAAACAGTGTTTCTAAAACTAGCTGCCCAATACAAATCCCAACAATCGGATTTCTGTTATCTGATAGAGAAGCCTGTGTTCGTCGAAAAATGTCTTTAACCAGTATTTAAAAGTACTGAAAAGTAAAATCACAAAAATACTGAATTTCAAGGAAAATTCAATCGGAAAGTCCCTAATCACATGGCAAAATCAAATGACAAAACACATCAAACGAATGGACAACAACTGTCATATTCCAGACATGCATTGGTACAGGCATTTTCAAATGTAGAAAATGGTGGATTGTACCTGGTTTTAATAATAATCTATCTTCATGATTGATTAACCTATTCCTTATGTTAAGAATATAATTACTGAAATTATGTACTTGATTAACCTTTTTGAGTTTCAACAGAGTGTTTGGACGGATTTGAATCTGTATATGGAAGTGCATGCAGACCTTGCCCAGGAGAATTTTTCGGAAACAAATGTGGATGCTGTTTTTGAATTTTGACATGTTAAATTTGTATTATGTGTTTGTTTGATGCCAGTCTGCACTAGATCATCATTCTGCAAAAGATATAAAAGAATATAGGTAAAGCTTTAATTTGCTGTCGAAATATTTTCTCAAGTTGAAAATATGAAATATCTAAATACAGTATAATTATAATATTGAAAATGAAAAAATTGTATATTCTTAATTTAAACTTTTTGTTATGATTGTTTATTAAATGATCTGGTAAAATAAAACTGTAACACATTTATGGTTTATTGGTTCACTGACCATTGACACATGATAGCGACAATATTGCATGATATCCTAAGATCACATACTCTGGTTGTATGCTGTTTTAAAAGTAGCCGCCATTCCCATATATAAAGAAGAACAATGGTAAGGGTCCGTTTTGGAGACTTTTGTGTAACACAGGATTACTAGTTAATTTGAACTATATGTGCAGGGATAGGGATTTAATTAATATATATAGTATATTTTTGTTGACACTAATCAAATGGTTTAAGTATTCTATTACAACATTGTTGGGCAACATACTCTTATATTTGCACTTGAATGAATCAAATATCAATAATAACATTTGTTTTTTTAATATTTGACAGGCAAAAAAAAGAATTCAGACACTCTCAAAATAATTTCTGATGCGCCTTACAGCAAGGCCATGTTATTATTTTCAAGTCTTTTATAGATAGCCAACATATGTACCTAGTTATATTTTTCTCTGATTTCTGAACACAAAGTATATGATACAGTTTCTTTTGATTTCTAGTTAAATTTAGAATGACAAGATAAAATCCAACGAGCAGTGTTACAATATTTTATATTCATAAAAGGCATAGCGTAAATGGTATTGCAATCTGCCTATTAAAATATATTTCCAACTTACTACGAGAAAATATACAAGTACTTTCTTTTATTGTGTTGTAAAAAATCACATTATGTCCCAAAAATCCAAAATGAAATTAATGTCAAATTCTTTCCATAAACACGTTCTCTTGTTTTGCTTAGTTGTTGAATAGAATCTTCCCAGTCATTTTAATAATCAATAATCGTTACGGATGATTGCTAATTTCATTTCACACAAAAGTCTTTAATCAGTTTGTTCCAGTCAAATTGTGAAAGTGCATAATTAGCGTCAACTTTACATATATTATCGCATATTTGGGCATTGGGATGGTAAATCGAAACAGATTGTGTTACGTGATCAATTTCAGGGTCTATTCGAATATGAATTCACTCCAATTGGCACGAAAATAAATTGAAACGTTTGATCTCCAAATTTGGTGGCCACCAAAAATTCAAAAAAACAAAATCTATTATATTTCATAACATCTTATTCCTAGAAATAAAGTAAGAAGGTTTTAAGATTCTTATATTTGCTCTGCATACTTACAACTGTATTTATTGGATTATCTTATTTGATACGTCGTTGAACTTTTAATAATGATCCTAAATATGTCTTAAGTTTTCATATATTTATTTGTTGTTAGTTTCTTTGTTGTGTTTTATTTTTTGTTGACATTTTTTGTTTATGATTGTCTTTGAGTAGAAGGAGTGTACATTTATACATATATGAGAAGCCTTGATGATGGCAAAGGGTGGAAATTGCCCCCTCTCTTTGACTTTTAAAAGTGAGTGCAAAGGGAAACAAAAAAAAAAATGTTTGCACACACCCCATCCTAAAACCTTTTGGCTGCTTTGTTTTAATAAAAATGAGAAAAAAGTTATGAGATAGGACATTCATTAAGTTCTAGGAACAATAGAAAATGTGAACGTTTCATTCACGGAAAGATTTTCTTTTAAATTTCAAAGTAAGAGACAATCACAATCAAAACCAAGGAGTCAACAAAGACTCACAAAACCAAGGGACATTTACATCAACAATTATAAATAATTAATAAGAAACAACAAGAACTCCTAAAAAAACCAGGAGTGCTCTGGAAGGGTAAGAGTTAATCAGCTTTATGCGTAAAAAAGATTCCAATGGGACATTTCATTGTTCTTGTTAACAGAGTGGCAGCCTGGTGTCCAAATAATATGTCGAACTTTAAATCTTCTCGTATCTGAAGAAATTGTTAATGCATGGTTAGAACATATATATCAAATGCCTGTTTTTTTTTTCAGATGCGACCACGTGAAAGGATGTTTAAAAGTTTTACACCGCACGCCAGAAGCTGTCACAGAACATGATCATGTTAAAGATAGTAGATTTGTTCATGTTCTGTGTGTAGATCGATTATGTTTGTATAGCAATGGGACATAAGATCATGTAATGTTTTGATAATCATTACAACATTGTACTTTGACGTAAAATTGTATTCGTAACATTAATATTTTCCTGATAGTTTTCATGGAAAATCATCAAAGTTGAAGCACGCAGAAGAAACTTGAAATTATTACCAAATGCTCATATTTCTAAGCTTAATACTAAACATTTGGACCGTCGTAATCAGAACTAGATCATACTTAAGGCTATAAAATGTAGTACTTACAGTCAATGATATAAGTTTGAAGAACAAATGTATTGGTTAAAATTTACAAAACATGAATTTAGATATTATACGACTAGAAAGATAATTTAAGTTTTTGGAAAAGCAATGATTCTGTCGACAAATCATTTTATATTACATGTATATAGATAAATCAGATTTATTTACATTTACCTGTTTAAGATATATCTTAAATGTGTTATAGTCTTTCTTATCCTCTTATCTCAAAGTTCAATGTTCAAAACATTATTGAATAGCGATGGAGTATCAAAAATAAAAATCAAATACAATATGTGCCAAATGTGTTGTTTCATGTCTTGGGTAGAACATTTTGTATTGCAGTCAATAATTCACTTCTTGAACAGAAAAATAACCGTATGAAACACATCTTAAGTCAAATAGTTGTTTGCTGCCTAAGGAGGTATTGTCATACTATCGGGCACAAAAGGTGTTTAAGAAGTGGTATTGCACTGACGTTGTTAATCTTACCTATAGAATCGTGATCTCCCCCTGAGTTAAAGACATATTGGTAGCCTTCAGTTGGTGTCTGCTCTTTATTTGGGCTGTTGTCTCTTTGACACATTCTCCATTTCCATTCTCCATTAAAACCCAGTACTATTTTGTACGTTTCATCTATTAAAAACGCATGAGTGGCTTTCGACCCAAATCGGATGGAAGACCAAATATATTGCAATCTCGAAGATCAAAAACTCGAACATTTCTAAATGTGTAGTCAGAAAAAGCTGAGCTAATTTTTATCAGGCTATCTGTACAATGTGTTTGTTATTATATGTCTATGAATAAACGTTTGATATTATGTAAGGTGGAAATAGCGCATGGTTAGTCCAGTTTATTGCCCTGTTAAACAACAGTGCTTATTCATAAAACATTTTGTTTCAATGTTGTTCTCTCATTTAAATTTCATATGAAACATATATTTGCACTCCAAAACAATTATTAACAAAAAAACTTATGTAAAGTAATTTTTTAACATACTATTTGTTAGTTAATAAAATGGCTTAAATCTTGAAGATCACGGCCGAAACCTTCATTTTTTGGTAAACTGGTATCATGTTATTTCATATATATAGATTCTTACACTGCAACAAGTGTATTACGATATTTCTCCACTCGAGACAGTTAAATTTTATTATTTAAAGCGCGAGGCTTGCCGAGCCCTTTAAATAATAAAATTTAACTGTCGAGAGTGGAGAAATATCGTAATACACGAGTTATAGTGTCGGAATCTGTTTCTCTAATGCTTTTTATCGTTCTTTTTCAAAGATTTTCAGAAAATTGTGCTCTTTATATGCGACGTCATCAGGCAAGGTCGCCTTTTTTCATGACGTCACAATAGGAAAATTGAGAAGAAAACAAAACATTTTGACGTCATAATCAAATTTCAACTAATCATTTGCCGAGAACAGAATTTTCACTAGTGAGGAGAAATATTTTTCTCACACCGGTCAGGAAATGTGAAAATAGCACAAAAATTAGAGAAAATGTTTTATACACTGAGCACGAAAATGTTGAAGATCTCAATTCTTTGATATCGTATGTATATATCTTTTATTACCACAAAAGAGTGATTAAGTAAAGCTTATCTTGTTAGTAACATTGCTCTCATGAAAGGGTATTTTATGGTATATTTGCTCTCACTAAATGGAATGTAATGGTCTTTTTGTCGTTTAAAAGAGCTTTACTTATATGTTTTATTTAATTTTATGTCAACATTTTCCCAGCATCTATATAAAACTATGTAAAATCTATATTTCAAGACAAATGTTAGTACATATTATATATGCAGTTTCTGGTTAACACTATGTTTTACACAATAAAAAAATATCTGTAATAAAAATGAGCCTGAAAATGGGGAATGGATCATAGAGACATTTCCGAATAGAAGCTCTTTAAACAGCATAAGGCTACTAATAAGTCTTCATCTCAGCTAAAAAATCTTGCTATATCAGCTATGAGTCTTGAGTATATGATTTGAATGTTAGGAATACTCAAGGCTAGGAATCTATATACCGTAATAGTGTAATTATTGTAACCTGTGTGATATCTGTATTAACTTGAGACTAACTTTTACGATTTTCAGGTACATCTTTATCAGCAGTGGAACCATCTACAGAAATACATAGTAAAACAGGTAAACCATATAGTATTTAAGTGTAACTTTTTTTATATGGATCAAGGATATACACGTAAAACAAGCAAAATAAGTAACTTATCCCGTTATAATGAATGTAAGAGGTACATTTTGTATTTTTTCTGACAACAAAAACAGTCCATTAAAAATGTAATACTCGTTATCTCCTGGTTTTAAATATTTTCTGAAATCAATGTTTGATGCTATAAAGTATCAACATTGTAAGAATACCTATGTACGCTTAACAATAATTATTTGATTTGCATCGTTTATAAATGACAAGAAAAAATAAGCAATTATGAGTATTAACCATATCATATGAAACAATAGGAAAATTGGGTTCAAACATAAACAATGTACATGGAATGAAGTGACATACATGAAAATATCACTAATTTATAAATGACATTTCTTCTCCATTTGTTTGATATGTTTGAGGTTTTATTTTTGCATTTCGTATTTTCCGATGTCATGTTCATTTTTTAGCAAACAGTATTCTAATTTCTCTAATTCTAACACGATTTATCATTTTCCCGAGTATCGCGTTTTAAGTTTGAATATTTAACTGTCTCGAGTGGATAAATATAGGATCAGATTGTTGCAATCAAATTAAGAAAAATGACCAAAGAAAAATGTATTTATTTGGTAGAAAATGTGATTTTTACTAGCATTGATTTGTAGAATTATGGATATTATCATTTTATTTGCATAACTATTATCATTTGATAACTTTAAAATCATTAAAAACCAAAATCAGGTGATTGGTCCTTGGTACATTAAGGGGAAAGTTAAAGATACAATTTATATTATTAAAGAAGAAAAACATCGAGTATTAAATTGTTTTGTTGTCAAGTTAGCTCTCATGAATTGCACTTACGGTCCACTTGTTCTTTCAAAGAGTAATACCAATACAAACTATTTTGCAAAGTTCGCTGCAGCGTTTTCTCTTTATCATGAATCGTAACATTTTGTTAGAATTCTATTTCATTTTGAAGATTTTGTATCGACATAACATATTACACCGTTAATGATAGTAGAATAGTTTATTAGACAATCAAGACTCTGTACGATAACACACTCCCCCTAAAACAATTCTGAAAACTGATGAAATTCAACAAAACATCTTAAAGAATTACACTCAGCTACCCAATACCATACCAAACTACTCTAAGACTGTCAAATGTTAGTATACAAAAGTAATAGTACAGATGTATTGGAACTATAGTGTAATATATGATGTCTATATTTTTCGTACGTACTTGCATGTACATTTATCTAAACACAGGAATCGATCAAAGATCGAATTTGGATTAAAGGTAAAACCCCAAACTTCAAAAATTAATTGAAATTGGTTAAAAGATATACATTAATTAAAGTGGAGTGACACTATTACGTTACGCAGGTAAACTGAATGGCTGTCTGGGCTCCTATTAAAGATTTTAAGAAATAATTTTGCAACAATATTTGAGTGTCACTGTGGGTACCTGTTACATGACTGCTAGCATATCAGGTGACAAATTAGCAAAACTCTGGAGAGTATGCACAAATACAGGTATTAGACTTGTGATAAAAAAAAAGACCATTACTTTTGATTGAGATGTTAGCAGTACACAAATGCAGTGCTTATATCTCCATTTAAAAAACATGCTCACTTATTTCTCGTTTTGTATTCAATTGTCAATGCATAGTTAAGGAGTCATAACTTGTAACTTCATTATGTTCTCTTATGTAGTAGTGGGGATAACGCTCTCGCTTACAAAGCAGAAATGAATATAATTTAAAATGGACAATTTTTCAAATCTCATTCGAGGACTATTTATCTATATAATTCCTAACAACAAAACTTAATCTAAATTTCAATTCAAAAAGCTCAAGATGACATGTTTTTGAATTTTGCCATTCTTTTGATTGCTGCATCAATTTCTTTATGGATAGGTGTATAGGTGAAAATGTTAAAAAGAAAAATGTTTACGTTTACTCACTATAGTATCGGTACTGACTTTGAACTAAATGTGAATAAACTCGTTTCGGATGACATGATTTTGAAACTTGATCAATTAAAAACAATTAACTATTTTTGCGTCTTTTTCGTTTAATATGACAATTGAGAATGGAATTGACCGTTTTAAAGAAGGTTTACAGCTGCACGATTATTTGAGGATATTAGCGTATTTCCGAAATACAATAACGAACTTATTGCTGTAAAGTCTATGTCTATAAAAAAATATATATTTTTTAAAAGTTATACTTATAGTTGCTCAAATGATAAACGTATTCGATTGTGTTTTTTTAAATGTCATGATAAAATTATAAAGTGTCATTTGTTCCAAGAATAATTAATCATATATTTGTATTCATTATATTATCATTGTATCTTTTGATAGGCTACTTTGAATTTCAAATAATTTCATTGATCGGGAATATCTGCATACTTTTGATATTCCTTCTACTAGTGTCTACAGTATTTGTCTCTCTGACTTGTATTTGCTGGAAATATGAATTATCTTGCAAAAAGAGAAAACAAGGTACAGTTGCCACAAACACAACACATACCAATGAATTTGGAAGCAATTCACCACAAGGGGGGACTCACCAGTACAATGAAGTAGATGATGAATTTTTGAATCGGGAATCTTCAATAAATGATGGGCAAGACGTGAGAAGCAGTGACAGTTCGAATGAGGGTAGTGGCATTTGTGGAGTAGACAATGATGGATATCTGAATCCTTATAATGCGCTTAAATCCATTGAAATCAATTTGGATCAAAGGTCAAGTTGTGATCAACTAACAACAGAAACCAGTTTCATTCATGCTCAAGAAAATACAATTTATTTCACAGATCAGATGCAAAACTAAAATCATCCATACAGATAGCAGAAAAACTTGAATGAACCTTTTTTCGTTGATTGATATCTATGTGTTTGCTAGTGTTTCTTCTACAAAGAACGTTAATTCTTGTGGACATTTGACATAAATTTAATTGAAGGATATTTCCAAATTTTTTAACAGTAAGTTCATACTGCAAAAAAACCAACCCAGTTTCAGTCAATGAAAATGTTACCTAAGACTGTAAACTTATCATAATGAATCTGGGTAAAACTCGAAAGCCGTGAGTAGGCTTGTATGGGGTAACTTAGTTCGATAGAAAGATGATGTTATACATGTACCTATATATATATTTGCATATAAAGAATCAATTCTAAGTAAATGTATAATCTGGCTAATTTGTTGAACTATATTAATGTCAGGTTGTTTCGAATCAACATGACTTGAATAAGTCGAATTTCATAAAAAAAAAAAGGAAAATCCAATTTGAAATAAAAGCAATAAGGTCGTCAATATTCTATCTCCACCTTTATCACAAGGAAGAATATGCATCCGGTACAATGGTTCATTCATGTTATTTTTATATAAAAACTTTGGTGTTTTCTGTTGAACAATGACAAGGAAAGGACCTTTACTTTTTGTGTTTTGTCAAGGACAGTCCACTTCAATAACTCATTTAGAATATATTGAGTGTATTCATTGTTTGTACAATTTCGCAACATAAGACTTTTATCTTTTGGCTTTGTACAGGGATATCGAATTCAAAAGCTTATTGTGTATACAACAATAACGTATACGTCACATCGACATCTTTTTATATATTGCTTGTGGTTTTTAAAAAAAAACACTAATAATTAAATTTCTACGAAACAAGAGATGACAGTTTAACGTCAATGATCCAGTAAACCTACAACAAAATAACCAACAATACACCCAGTGTGTAACACACAGTCTCACTTGATGTGATCAATGATATGAAAACATATCATTGTTTAGAGTTAAATCACTCAACGTCTAAGTAAAGTATACAAAAACACATGCACGTAGACGCTGTCATGGTCATCGTCATTATACATCACCTACTCTGCATGATGTCTCTATTAATAACTTTCTTCCATTTATACAAAAGCCGTTAGGTATTCATCACATTCGCACGAAACTTTATTCATTACCCGTTTCAAAGCTTCAATCTCTGTTTTATTTATGTTTGGAAACCACTGTGTCAAAAAAGATGATAAAGAGAAAATAGTTTGTCTTAATCTTTCCTTTGCAAACAAAGATCTCGGTGGCGTCAACTTAGGCAATATCCTTCATCATAAATTAGTTCAATCGAATATAGCTCCTTATTTCCAAGATCAGTCTGTACCAATCAATTTTTATTATATACTATACCTATTGTAACTAAAATTTTCAATTACTATCACGTTTTGCAGGATCTCAATATTGACGACTTCAAGTCTAAACCTCCTGATTGCACTTGTGCTGCTTCTCAATTCATATATAATCCGACTGGCCACGTTATTACCGGTGACCTCAACATTGTTAATAACACTTCTCTACGAAATGTGTTATCAAAAGGTCCGAAATATCGTAAGCCTAAATCCATCAATTGGAAATACAGCTTTAACATTTTGATGGATTCAGTTGAGGATTATGCCAGGTAATGGGCTAAGCGCGAGAAGGAAGACGTAGACACTCTTTCCGAATGGATTAAGGAGGTGAGATCGTTGATACAAATCAGAATTAAGAAACTGAATCGGTCTATCAATGTCCATGCTACGTCAATCTTTAAAGACAAAAAGGTTGCAAAACACTTAACCTACCTCCATGTCAAATATGATGTTGTCCCCGCAGATAAAGCCGCAAACAACATCTTTTTTGTGTGTAAAACTCATTACATTAACTGCTTGATAAACGAATTAGGTATTGACACTTCATTTGGAAACTCAAACACTTACTAAAGAGGAAATCCTGGATAATTATAGGTCTGTTCTATGTTCCTTTGGAATTTTAACCAAAGATGATGAACTGGCTCTTACATCACTGTATTGGATACATAAACTACATAAGTGTCTTTACAAACAACGGTATATTGCTGGGTCTTGCAAGTGCTCCACGAAACCTCTTTCTAAATTATTAACATCGATGTAATCAGCAATTTAAGATGGGCTTCAAAGTTATTGTGACTGTCTATTCTAGAGGTGGCGTGAATCAGATGTGGATACTTAAAAATTCAAAAGATCTTTTAGAGTACATACAATCTAACTCTCTTTCATCTTGCAATAGTATTAAAACTTTTGACTTTTCTACACTTTACACAAGTATTCCACTTCCAAACTAAAAGACAAATTAAAAGAGTTGGTATTGCTTTGTTCCATACAAAAAAAAATACCAACGTAGATACAAGTATCTTGTCTTAGGCAGGGATAAATCCTACTTTGTAAAGGATCACTGTGATTTACACAACAAATTGACATTATCAAGATGCTTGATATTTTGATTGACAACATATTTGCTACGTTTGGAGGACGTGTTTTTCAACAGACTGTCGACATTCCAATGGGAACCAATTGTGCCCCTCTTCTTGCCGACTTGTTTCTTTACTTTTATGAGGCTGACATCATACAGGAACTTTTTAGGAAGAAAATAGAAAATAAATTGACAACGCAATGGATAAAAACGAAAAAGACAAACAGACAAACAATAGTACACATGACACAACATAGAAGATTAAAGAATTAGCGATACGAACCTTTACAAAAACTAAGGCTGATCTCAGGTGCTCCGGAAGTTAGCAATATCCTCAAGCTCTATTTCCGCTATATAGATGACGTTCTTTCACTAAATAATTCAAAAGTTGGTGACTATGTTTAACGCATCTATCCCATCGAACTAGAGATAAAGAATACAATAGATACAGTTAAGTCGGCCTCATATATTGACTGACATCTAGAAATTGACAATGAGGGTCGGATGAAAATACAACTTTACGACAAAAGAGATGATTTCATTTTTTCAATTGTGAACTTTCCATTTCTATGTAAACAATTACAATTATAGGGAAATTAAAATTGAAATTGGTAGTGAATCAAAGAGAAATAACCCACCTAAAACTAAAGAGCAGACAACAGCCGAGGACAACCAAGACGTCTTAAACATAGCGAGAAAATCCTGCATCCTGCTAAAAAATACTGCGTGGCTTCACAAGTTTTATGACATCCCAACCAACCTCCTTCATCTCTAGTAATTGTAGAAAAAACAAACACTTAGCAATACACACAGAAGAAAATCAGTTCAAAAAGTTTCGGAGTCCGTAGTCAGAACAAGTAACAAAAGAATCTAAGCAAAATGACAATGATAACAAAGTACTACTAGCAGATACTGTCATGCACGGCCCAGACCTGATCAATTAAAGTAATCGAAAGATCATGTCTTCATCATATGAAACTCAAGCACAATCCCTCCCGTTAGGGGTTTAGTGTCGTTTCGTCATGACATATATAAGAAGATCATAACCAGTAACATGTCATTTTTTTGTTATCATTGGATATTGTAAAGAACATATCAAGCCAAATATCATATTGTGTATAAAAAAACAATGACGAATACTTCACATCTAATCTAATTAACATATTGTTTATGATTTATCATAAAAAAAAATAAAAATTCTATGCGTACTTCAACATGAATATACGGATATTCCGATGCAATAATCATACACCAACCTAATAGCAAATAATCATGTAGACATCCAGAGGACATTTTACAGCCTTACGACGCGTGTTATTTTTTTTTTTAATTTGTCTTAAAAACACATTATACGGAGAAAAAAGTAACCATGCCCTCGAAACATAGGCGGAGTGATATTTTTTTATTTACTTAATATCGAAAACCAATACGAAAGCCACTAATACAAACATTTTATAAAATTTTATAAGGACAAATGGTAGTATTACCACTGTGACAATTACTTATGTCCCCAAGAGATCAAATAACATAAAATATGAAACCATAGGTTGTCACTTTATCAGAAGCAGTTGTAACGTCTCCCTTTAAGTAATTTTTTTGTTTTAAATATTTTTTTAGAAAACAAAGATCAAACCGATGATTATAGGTTAATTTGTTGTTATATATGTAGTTTGACCACTTTGCAAAATTTTGTCTTCTAGGACTGTTTATGACGTTGTTGTATAAAAACGTATATCGGCAACAGCGCCCAATACTAGGTGTACCACAGCACGACTTCACTTTAACAGGTTGTATGATTTACCGTACAATTATCATGTTGTTAGAATATGAATCCACATTTCAAAGATAATTTGAAGCGTTACTTTTATCTTCATTAATTTCATTGGCAAATTTTGAAGAATAAATGGCTGGATAAAGTTGACAAACTCCTCTTTGTGGAATAAAAGTCACAGATATTGAAGGAAATGCACTCGTATATAAAACTACGGGTTTTCCTCTTTCTTTCAGCACTACAATTTCAATTGAGAACATATATCCGGTAAAATGATACACATTGTTTTTTTCAAATATTGAGTATGGTCATTCTATCAAACAGCAACGCGGAACAGACCTTCAATATGAGAGCTTTGTCAAGGTCAAGGGACAATTAACTTCAATTAACTATTGTATATATGTTTTGTTGGTTGATTGTTTAAATACTAGTTCGGAAACTGATTGTAGTCATGGAACTTCGTTCGGGACATATTATATAGTTATCAAAAGTACCAGGATTATAATTTTATACGCCAGACGCGCGTTTCGTCTACATAAGACTCATCAGTGACGCTCATATCAAAATAGTTAAAAAAGCCAAATAAATACAAAGTTGAAGAGCATTGAGGACCTAAAATTCCAAAAAGTTGTGCCAAATACGGCTAAGGTAATCTACTCCTGGGGTAAGAAAATCCTTAGTTTTTCGAAAAATTCAATGTTTTTTAAACAGAAAATTTATACAAATGACCATATAATTGATATTCATGTCAACACCGAAGTGCTGACTACTGGGCTGGTGATACCCTCGGGGACGAAACGTCCACCAGCAGTGGCATCGACCCAGTGGTGTAAATAGTTATCAAAAGTACCAGGATTATAATTTTATACGCCAGACGCGCGTTTCGTCTACATAAGACTCATCAGTGACGCTCATATCAAAATAGTTAAAAAAGCCAAATAAATACAAAGTTGAAGAGCATTGAGGACCTAAAATTCCAAAAAGTTGTGCCAAATACGGCTAAGGTAATCTACTCCTGGGGTAAGAAAATCCTTAGTTTTTCGAAAAATTCAATGTTTTTTAAACAGAAAATTTATACAAATGACCATATAATTGATATTCATGTCAACACCGAAGTGCTGACTACTGGGCTGGTGATACCCTCGGGGACGAAACGTCCACCAGCAGTGGCATCGACCCAGTGGTGTAAATAGTTATCAAAAGTTCCAGGATTATAATTTTATACGCCAGACGCGCGTTTCGTCTACATAAGACTCATCAGTGACGCTCATATCAAAATAGTTAAAAAAGCCAAATAAATACAAAGTTGAAGAGCATTGAGGACCTAAAATTCCAAAAAGTTGTGCCAAATACGGCTAAGGTAATCTACTCCTGGGGTAAGAAAATCCTTAGTTTTTCGAAAAATTCAATGTTTTTTAAACAGAAAATTTATACAAATGACCATATAATTGATATTCATGTCAACACCGAAGTGCTGACTACTGGGCTGGTGATACCCTCGGGGACGAAACGTCCACCAGCAGTGGCATCGACCCAGTGGTGTAAATAGTTATCAAAAGTACCAGGATTATAATTTTATACGCCAGACGCGCGTTTCGTCTACATAAGACTCATCAGTGACGCTCATATCAAAATAGTTAAAAAAGCCAAATAAATACAAAGTTGAAGAGCATTGAGGACCTAAAATTCCAAAAAGTTGTGCCAAATACGGCTAAGGTAATCTACTCCTGGGGTAAGAAAATCCTTAGTTTTTCGAAAAATTCAATGTTTTTTAAACAGAAAATTTATACAAATGACCATATAATTGATATTCATGTCAACACCGAAGTGCTGACTACTGGGCTGGTGATACCCTCGGGGACGAAACGTCCACCAGCAGTGGCATCGACCCAGTGGTGTAAATAGTTATCAAAAGTACCAGGATTATAATTTTATACGCCAGACGCGCGTTTCGTCTACATAAGACTCATCAGTGACGCTCATATCAAAATAGTTAAAAAAGCCAAATAAATACAAAGTTGAAGAGCATTGAGGACCTAAAATTCCAAAAAGTTGTGCCAAATACGGCTAAGGTAATCTACTCCTGGGGTAAGAAAATCCTTAGTTTTTCGAAAAATTCAATGTTTTTTAAACAGAAAATTTATACAAATGACCATATAATTGATATTCATGTCAACACCGAAGTGCTGACTACTGGGCTGGTGATACCCTCGGGGACGAAACGTCCACCAGCAGTGGCATCGACCCAGTGGTGTAAATAGTTATCAAAAGTACCAGGATTATAATTTTATACGCCAGACGCGCGTTTCGTCTACATAAGACTCATCAGTGACGCTCATATCAAAATAGTTAAAAAAGCCAAATATTTACAAAGTTGAAGAGCATTGAGGACCTAAAATTCCAAAAAGTTGTGCCAAATACGGCTAAGGTAATCTACTCCTGGGGTAAGAAAATCCTTAGTTTTTCGAAAAATTCAATGTTTTTTAAACAGAAAATTTATACAAATGACCATATAATTGATATTCATGTCAACACCGAAGTGCTGACTACTGGGCTGGTGATACCCTCGGGGACGAAACGTCCACCAGCAGTGGCATCGACCCAGTGGTGTAAATAGTTATCAAAAGTACCAGGATTATAATTTTATACGCCAGACGCGCGTTTCGTCTACATAAGACTCATCAGTGACGCTCATATCAAAATAGTTAAAAAAGCCAAATAAATACAAAGTTGAAGAGCATTGAGGACCTAAAATTCCAAAAAGTTGTGCCAAATACGGCTAAGGTAATCTACTCCTGGGGTAAGAAAATCCTTAGTTTTTCGAAAAATTCAATGTTTTTTAAACAGAAAATTTATACAAATGACCATATAATTGATATTCATGTCAACACCGAAGTGCTGACTACTGGGCTGGTGATACCCTCGGGGACGAAACGTCCACCAGCAGTGGCATCGACCCAGTGGTGTAAATAGTTATCAAAAGTACCAGGATTATAATTTTATACGCCAGACGCGCGTTTCGTCTACATAAGACTCATCAGTGACGCTCATATCAAAATAGTTAAAAAAGCCAAATAAATACAAAGTTGAAGAGCATTGAGGACCTAAAATTCCAAAAAGTTGTGCCAAATACGGCTAAGGTAATCTACTCCTGGGGTAAGAAAATCCTTAGTTTTTCGAAAAATTCAATGTTTTTTAAACAGAAAATTTATACAAATGACCATATAATTGATATTCATGTCAACACCGAAGTGCTGACTACTGGGCTGGTGATACCCTCGGGGACGAAACGTCCACCAGCAGTGGCATCGACCCAGTGGTGTAAATAGTTATCAAAAGTACCAGGATTATAATTTTATACGCCAGACGCGCGTTTCGTCTACATAAGACTCATCAGTGACGCTCATATCAAAATAGTTAAAAAAGCCAAATAAATACAAAGTTGAAGAGCATTGAGGACCTAAAATTCCAAAAAGTTGTGCCAAATACGGCTAAGGTAATCTACTCCTGGGGTAAGAAAATCCTTAGTTTTTCGAAAAATTCAATGTTTTTTAAACAGAAAATTTATACAAATGACCATATAATTGATATTCATGTCAACACCGAAGTGCTGACTACTGGGCTGGTGATACCCTCGGGGACGAAACGTCCACCAGCAGTGGCATCGACCCAGTGGTGTAAATAGTTATCAAAAGTACCAGGATTATAATTTTATACGCCAGACGCGCGTTTCGTCTACATAAGACTCATCAGTGACGCTCATATCAAAATAGTTAAAAAAGCCAAATAAATACAAAGTTGAAGAGCATTGAGGACCTAAAATTCCAAAAAGTTGTGCCAAATACGGCTAAGGTAATCTACTCCTGGGGTAAGAAAATCCTTAGTTTTTCGAAAAATTCAATGTTTTTTAAACAGAAAATTTATACAAATGACCATATAATTGATATTCATGTCAACACCGAAGTGCTGACTACTGGGCTGGTGATACCCTCGGGGACGAAACGTCCACCAGCAGTGGCATCGACCCAGTGGTGTAAATAGTTATCAAAAGTACCAGGATTATAATTTTATACGCCAGACGCGCGTTTCGTCTACATAAGACTCATCAGTGACGCTCATATCAAAATAGTTAAAAAAGCCAAATAAATACAAAGTTGAAGAGCATTGAGGACCTAAAATTCCAAAAAGTTGTGCCAAATACGGCTAAGGTAATCTACTCCTGGGGTAAGAAAATCCTTAGTTTTTCGAAAAATTCAATGTTTTTTAAACAGAAAATTTATACAAATGACCATATAATTGATATTCATGTCAACACCGAAGTGCTGACTACTGGGCTGGTGATACCCTCGGGGACGAAACGTCCACCAGCAGTGGCATCGACCCAGTGGTGTAAATAGTTATCAAAAGTACCAGGATTATAATTTTATACGCCAGACGCGCGTTTCGTCTACATAAGACTCATCAGTGACGCTCATATCAAAATAGTTAAAAAAGCCAAATAAATACAAAGTTGAAGAGCATTGAGGACCTAAAATTCCAAAAAGTTGTGCCAAATACGGCTAAGGTAATCTACTCCTGGGGTAAGAAAATCCTTAGTTTTTCGAAAAATTCAATGTTTTTTAAACAGAAAATTTATACAAATGACCATATAATTGATATTCATGTCAACACCGAAGTGCTGACTACTGGGCTGGTGATACCCTCGGGGACGAAACGTCCACCAGCAGTGGCATCGACCCAGTGGTGTAAATAGTTATCAAAAGTACCAGGATTATAATTTTATACGCCAGACGCGCGTTTCGTCTACATAAGACTCATCAGTGACGCTCATATCAAAATAGTTAAAAAAGCCAAATAAATACAAAGTTGAAGAGCATTGAGGACCTAAAATTCCAAAAAGTTGTGCCAAATACGGCTAAGGTAATCTACTCCTGGGGTAAGAAAATCCTTAGTTTTTCGAAAAATTCAATGTTTTTTAAACAGAAAATTTATACAAATGACCATATAATTGATATTCATGTCAACACCGAAGTGCTGACTACTGGGCTGGTGATACCCTCGGGGACGAAACGTCCACCAGCAGTGGCATCGACCCAGTGGTGTAAATAGTTATCAAAAGACTACTGGGCTGGTGATACCCTCGGGGACGAAACGTCCACCAGCAGTGGCATCGACCTAAACCTAAACATTAATCGCATATCTAGTTTTTGAACAACACATGTACACATGTTCTCTATGATACGATCTATCTTATTGTAATGCAAAATCAACGTTTTTAACCGAATTTCATGGTCTACTGAACATAGAAAATTAATAGTGCGAGTGGGGCATCCGTTTACTCTTGACACATTCTTGGTTTATATTCATTTCTGTTTGACAAATGATTGATCAACTTATTTCAGTAAACAAAGCAACCAAATAAAATAAAACCAATAGACACACTAAGGGAAAAGACTTTCTATTTGTTAATCTTTAAATACGTTTGGTATTCCGTCTGTTTGCTTAAATATGTTCGTCTTGTTCGTTTGTCATAAACTCTACAGTGATATTTAGTGAGTCTTTTCTGGAAAGTCAGAATATTTTTTTCCTGTTTGTCGATACAGAGAATTTTTCAATTCATTATAGGTTGTATGAACCTAAAATAATTCCGTCATTTTCTTCTCTCGTTCAACAAAGATGAATTACTAAGTTCATGGAGGGAGAATGACATTAATGAGTTGTAACGTATGAGTTATGCGCACATACTGTTTGCCGATACTTTCAATGTTTTTTCAATGTATTATGAAATAAAGTGATTTTCGTTTTCGTTTTACATTCTTCGCTGTCAAAATTTATACTTAGTCAGACAAAGTATTTGTAAATGTGAATTCTAACCTGTGAGTGCTTTTCATATATTCGTGTTTGTCGGTATTTGGTATCACGATAAGAGTTACGCTCACAAATTCAAGGCAACTTGATTTTCATAAGATGGTTGTTCCTTGACATGAAAATGCTTTATTTCATTGAAGTAGTGTAACATCCCAGAATCATTGTAAAAAATAAGTAATTAGAAATGCATTGAATAATCAGATTGGTGAGAAGAAACAAAGGCACAAAAACCAATCAAAGAGTATTTGTATGCTAGTTTAAAATTATTTACCCCTCGGTGGTCTTTTGGTAGCGTGTCCATTCGAGTGCAGAAAATGGTTAGTTCAAACCCCGGCCGGGCTAACCAAAGACCTAAAAATTGGTATTTACTGCTTCTCTTTTTAGCACGCGGAGTTAGAGAGAAGGAACAAATACTGTTCGATTCAGAGTCATAACAATGGTTCCTAGTAAGGCGACATGTCTTCAAGCGGACTGTTGCCTTTTGAACTAGCACGTTAACAATCTAGATTAACGTGTCAGTCTAGTACAATACATGGTTTAAATACATACTACATTAACATGTTCTCATCCATGTATTTTTATGTGCCTCAGGACGTTATGTAGCCATCCATCATTATCATCACGAAAGCCAATTCCAAATCAAAATAAGTCATGTCCTCTTAGATTAAGATAAGTACACAACTTACGTGTTAAGTGATATTGTGTCAAATACAGTCTAAGATAGTGAGTGTGTGTTCAAAATATAGGTAAATAGTATTAGCGGGATGTAGGATCATCACTTTTATATAGCAATACACATGTTTCAATTGATCTTTAATTAATCAATGTTTGTACCGATAAACACGATATTCATCACGAGTTGGTTGACTTGTTCTAATTCTCCTAACCAAAATGTCATCTCCTTTTATATTGTGACAGCACCATATAAGACATATCTTTGAATACACACTGACCATGTGAGAAACTAGTGAGATGACACTACGGATCCGGATCGGGTAACCTTTCTAGAGTATTTAAGATTACCTCTAGACGACACTACCAGTTAATGCTTGAAGTCATGTAGAAATGCTCGTAAAAATCATAATGTTCTTATATTTGCCCCCCTACGATGGTGTAAATATTGCGTAACTGCAAGATAAAAAATTACATCTACACATTTTATCTGGGATGGTTCTTTTTGTAGCCGAAATGAAGTGCAGTTGTTTGACATGAGAACGAGGCTTAATTCATATCTCACCTTAAACTAATCCCGACAATACACGTTGATAATTAACAATATGTTTAATTGTACGAGGGGAAATTAGTACATACATTGTTTTTTTTGTACTTCCTAAAACACTTTTCTTCAACAAAAATATTTCCTGATATAACTAACACAAATCTTCCAATATTTTCGTAATACGCCTAAATGAGTATATAGCAATGATTGCGTTAATTAATTTATTGTTAATATTAAGTACAGTGGAATCTTATCCTAGAGGACATTGTCCTGATTATGACAGGTAAAGTATAAAATAAATCTAAAGCTAAAACGATTTGTTAAAATTATTTGTATCTTTACAAAGTTGCATACATTCCGTTATCTTTCAAACATAAATTTAGTTAACTTTTAATAGTCTAAAATTTTCAATAAATTGATAAAATACACGTTTGGTATGAGGATTTAAATGTTATGATGTATATTCGAATTCACTCTCTGAAATTAAGATTTTAAATGTTTAATCGCACTGTATTGTGTGTCATTTATACACCAGACTGTCGTTTCTTATTATTATGCGTTTAACATACCATTATACTAGAGAAAGAGAGACACACACAAAGTAATATATTCATTACAATTCGAATTCTACGGAATTAAACAAGGGAATCCTGTGCACAAAATAACAAAGGGTATTGTGTTTTTATATTTAATAAGTTTCTTATATTCAGGTTGTTTGTGCTCTGCTGAATGATTGCATTATTTGCCAGCATTCAGCAGCTTCGATTTTTGATATGATGGGGAAAATTGATTTCATTTGTAAAGAATGATTTTGATTTCAAAGTTTGTAAAATAAACGCATGAAACCTATCATCATATTTTCTTGCAATTTTAAAGACGAGTGACATCAAATTTGATGTCTAAAATCTTTGATTGAAAATTGGAACAATGTAAACTTTGAATGGAAACTTTGAAGTTTTCGGAAAGTTATACTTGTATATAGCTTTCTTTAATTTGTCTGATACAGCATACTCCGAGTAACAATTCTTGAAGTCAACAAAGCAATTGTGATTAACATATTTATGATAAACCTAAAAATCCTTATGATCTTCTATTGTCTTTTGATATGTACTGTATTAATATTGCACTTTTGCTTTTGTATACTAGTAATTCATTTCTTGGATAAATGAAATGTATCACATTTACTGTATGACTCGATTGTTTCTATATATGTAACACTCAGAAACGTGTCCTTCCCCCCAAACGTGTCCGATTCCCCCAAACGTGTCCACATTGACGTCACTGAACTGCAAAACATGTCTAGTTAAAAACATCGCTAAAGCGTGTGATTGTATAAACACCCAAACGTGTCCATTTCTCAACTAACCCCCAAACGTGTACAATCCCAAAAACGCGTCCATATCAAGCGTTATTTGGTTATTGCTATTTCATTAACGTATACTAATTTGACCATTTCATTAAAAATATAGATAAGGTACTTTTTTAAACCGGCCGAAAAAAACTGGATAAAAGTGGGGCCGTCATTTCGGCTATGTCGTATGTAAATTGTAAGCAAACATGTTTAGTTAAACTGTACAGTTAACGAGTCAAAGTGTCCCTTTCTCTGCACATTAAAATTTGTATGTTCTCTCTAAATATTGTGAAACACCGGCAACTGGACAATCAACAGTCTAAAGTAAATTTAAACAGTACAAATGTAAAAAAAATAAAAACTTGTAACCTATGTTCTCTCTAAAGATGCATGAAATACTTGCAACTGGACAATAAGCAATCATCAGTTTAAAGTTAATTTAAATATTATAGAACAGTAAAATCATTAAAACATGTATGTTCTCTAAATATGCATGAAATACTTGCAACTGGAAATACGCCATCAACAGTCTATAGTTAATTTATACAGCAAATGTAAAACTATTTCGCTCTAAATATGCATATAGTACTCGCAACTGGACAATACGCTATCAACAGTCTAGAAAGTTAATTTATACAGTACAAATTAAATTTGCAATTACGGTAACCACTAATAACCGGCGTTGATCACATAACATTCATATTTATTAATAAAAAGAATCTATAAAACCAATGCATTAAATATTTGGCACTGGACGTTATATCTCTTGATCGTGTGTCTTTAGTGATGCTGGAAACCTAAAATTTATGAAAAAAAGACGGATAACCAGTTTATAATTTGATGAGTTTTAAAAATACACACAAATTCAGATGGAGAACTATTAACAAAAGTTAAAAAAAAATGCTGCTTAGCGATTTCCAGTTGCAAGTATTTCATGCATATTTAGAGAACATACATGTTTTAATGATTTTACTGTTCTATAATATTTAAATTAACTTTAAACTGATGATTGCTTATTGTCCAGTTGCAAGTATTTCATGCATCTTTAGAGAGAACATAGGCATTGCCAGGCAATATTTGGATAAATATAAAAAGCATCATCGGAGTTTATAAGTACAAAATAATTTACAAAGTCACCGATTAATTCAACTCTATTATTATGTGCAGGTTCGCTCTAAATGAGTATGAAATACTTGCAACTGAACAATAAGCAATTTCAGGAAAAATTAATTAACAATTACAGATCGAATTTGGAATTATGATATTCATTAAAAACCTACATTTTAAAATTAACTAAGTCTAATAAATGAAAACTTTGTCACCTGTGTCCCCATCATAAAACTGCCGTAAACGTTATCAGCGATTTTATTTAGGAGATACATGTTTAACGCTAAAAGACGTGAGACGTTCTGGCGTAAAATATTGGACACGTTTTGGCGAATAACATTTATCGGACACGTTACGGGGTTTTGAAATCAGACACGTTTGGGGAATATTGTACATTTCGGACAGGTTTAGGGAGAAAAGACACGTTTGGGGGAATCGGACACGTTTGGGGGAGAAGGACACGTTTGGGAGTGTTACATATATATTACAATATTAAAATGAATGTGAATCTGATAATTATTTTATATTTAGATTAGTGGTTTTATCTTATTAAAATGCTCATATAATTGATTAATTCCATTTACATTTATTTCACATTGTTGTTGTATGAGTATTTGCTTAATCATTTTGTCATGCATATGATATACTTTACCGGGTTTGTACTAACATGAGTAGAGCTGTTTGAGGTATGAGACAGGATCCAGGTGGTGTTGGAACGAAACAAAAGAATCGTTGATTAAAATTTTATAGGAAGAAAAAAAAATGTTTTGCTGAATGTCAGGCGATATATATTAAATTTGTGATGACATTCATTTTTAACCAAATTTTATTTAATGAAGAATGTCTGTTTGTTTTGAGATTGTTATACAGTGATGACTGTTGTACCCATATTTTGACTAGATTTTGACTAATTTGCCTATTATGTCTGTTTTGTTCATGCATCGTTGTAAATACAATGGAATTTGATGATATTGTCATACAAGTGAGAGGTTTAGCGCTATAAAACCAGGTTTAATCCACCATTTTCTACATTTGAAAATGCTTGTAACAAGTCAGAAGTATGACAGTTGTCGTCCATTCGTTTGATGTGTTTTATCAATTGATTTTGCCATTTGATTAGGGACTTTCCGTTTTAAAGGAGTAGGTTCAGTAAGACCCCTTTTTGGCCCCAAAATATAGCAGTTGTACAAATTGCGAAAATGTAATCGTTAAGTCATTTAATGAAAAGAAGAATGCTTCTGCTACATAAATATGGGCACTTTTTGACAATACAATGCACATACATTAGATACTAGCACCATTGAGTTATGCTAAATTACTGAAATCAACACAATATCAGCATTTTAGTTAAATTTTAGACGGTTTCCGTCTGAAATGAAAGTGGCCGCATTCGTGTTCATTCATAATATTGAAATGTAAGTTGTATTTGATGATAATACATAATATATATAAAGGTTGAGGATGAACATGGATGCGGCCACTTTCATTTTTGACAAAAAACAGCTGAAAAGTGACGTTTTTTGGCTTTTTTAATAGATTTTTCATATTTAAGCTTGAATCGGACCGTTTTTAATGACTAAATCAATTAAAATCTTTCACATAAACTAATCGAATAAATTGAAATAGACACTTAAGTGTTTAAAAAGTGTCTTAAATCTTTCGTTAGATGAACTTGAAAATTGAGGCCAAAATCGACCCTTACCGGACCTACTCCTTTTCCTCGGAGTTCAGTACATAAATATAGAATCGGTCTAATTATTAATAGCATTATTGTCAATTGTTTGTATAAAACATGAATTGGTAAAATTGGCTTATTCCTAAAAAATAAAGGTAGTAGAATCAAAAGTATTAACATAATACAATTTGAATAAAATTGTTTTATATTCCCTTAAGCCCTATGTTTTATGTTTACAAGGAAGAATACATATCCGGTCCAAATATGTTAATCTTTGATTGCTAACTTTATTGCATATAATGCGTTGGTTTTTCTGTTTGACAATAACAAATGACGTTTAGTTATTGTACTTAAATAATTAACTTCAAAAACTTTACACAATTGTCCCTGGTTAAGGGGGGGGGGGATTGGGATCACACTAACATATTTTACCCCGCCGCATTCTATATGTATGTGCCTGTCCGTAGTCAGGAGCCTGCAGTTCAATGATTGTCGTTTGATGTGTTCTATTAGTTGTTAGTGACTTTGAATTAGGTGTCAGTTCTCTAAGATCTGTACTTGGTGTTTTTTGTTGTTGGAATATACAAGAACCCAACCAAGTCCACTCTGTGTTGTATCTCTTTTTGTATCCATCTTATGGGCTAAGCTTTTTTCAACGATTTTTTATAGCTCCTTCTTATGTTGTACTGTAACATCACTGTCCCATGTTAGGGGATGGTTAAGATCCCTCTAACGTGTTAAATCCCGCCACATTCTGTATATATGTGCCTTTCCCAAGTCAGGAGCCTGTTATGCAGTAGTTGTCGTCTGTTTATATGTTACATAATTGTTTTGCGTTAATTTTTTGTATATAAATTAGGCCGTTAGTTTTCTCCTTTGAATTGTTTTACATCGTCATTTCGGGACATTTTAAAGCTGACTATGCGGTATGGGCTTTGTTCATTGTTTTAAGGTGACCTATAGTTGTTAATGTCTGTGTCATTTGATCTCTTGTGGAGAGTTGGCAATCATACCACATCTTTTTTTTATATTTAAACATAGATATCAAATGAATGATGCATTTTTATCAAGCGGGAAGTGACATGGCTAAACTTGGCTTATCTCCCATTTACCAGGATACATTCTTAATAATTACAAATCCGTTATATTTATATTTTGTAACTGATTGTTGCATGTACATCGAGATATGAAATTTAAAACCCGCGAGGTTCCATGATTGGTCTAATAAAAAGGCATATGATATTTCTATTTCTATGCGGGATTAGTCTGATACTTAAGTTTAGTACTATTTTTGTCGCCTGAGTTATTTACTATTCATTCTATTAAGACTTGATTTCCAATATTGAAATTACCATCCATACTCAAAGAGTATGGGCTATATTGTATTTCTCTTCCCCCATCCGTTTATCCTTCTGTCAGTTCGTCTGTCTGTCTGTCAGTCTGTTTGTCCTTTCATTTAACAAATATTTTTGTCATTGCTTCCTCAGGAGGTACCATTAAACTAAACGACATCATCTTTGGTGAGCAGCGTTATAATTTGTGCTGTAACGTGCGATCACTCTCTGGACCAAACAAAACCTACTTCCTGTTTGCCGATACTTTGATTTTACAATACGTTACATGAAAGTTTTACGTCACAAATGTTTGCAATAAAACTAAACTCCACATTTAATCACACAGTTGGCTGTGAGTTCAAACGTGTGAATGCTTTTATGATATTACAGATACTTAATTATTTTTTGTCGGTATTTTGAATATCGATATTGGTTATGCTCAGCACAACAGCATTATATTTTAATTGTATTTGTGATTTGTAGTATAATGTTGTTAATTTAATTGTGTTGCTCAATCTTTAGTTTTCTATCGATTATCGTGAATTGTAAGTTTGTTTTCGACTAATCCAAGATTACTTTGACGTCCAACGGCTGTTTTGTCAAAGGCACATGTCGAAAACTAGTCCGAGATTACTCTGACGTCCAATGGCTGTTTTGCCAGACAAACTAGGGCAGTCCCCTAGTCCAAGATTACTCTGACGTCCAACGGCTGTTTTGCCAAAGGCACATGTCGAAAACTAGTCCGAGATTACTCTGACGTCCAATGGCTGTTTTGCCAGACAAACTAGGGCAGTCCCCTAGTCTGAGATTACTCTGACATCCAACGGCTGTTTTGCCAAAGGCACATGTCGAAAACAAGTCCGAGATTACTCTGACGTCCAACGGCTGTTTTGCCAGACAAGCTAGGGCAGTCCCCTAGTCCGAGATTACTCTGACATCCAACGGCTGTTTTGCCAAAGGCACATGTCGAAAACTAGTTAGAGATTACTCTGACGTCCAACGGCTGTTTTGCAAGACAAACTTGGGCCGTCCACATGTGCCTTTGGCATATTTCCCTTCTCTTATACGACTTTGTACAATTTGTACTACTACTTTAACTTCCATTTCATTTCTACTGTTTTGTCTCATAATACCCATTGCGATCAGGTAATTCGATCAAGATTGATAGAGATGTATAGACGTGGATATGAGTAGGAATATCATAGAAGTCCTTTAGACAGCACGAAAAAAGAATGTGTTTAACCTCGCCACATTCTTAATGTAGGTTTCTGTCCAAAGTCTAGGGCCTGTAATTCAGTGGTTGTCATTTGTTGATAAACATTTGCTTATCGTTCATTTTTTTGTACATAAATTAGGCGTTTTCCTTTTTGAGTTGTTATACATTTGTCATTTAGAGGCCTTTCAAAGCTGACTTTACGGTGTGGGCTTTGCTTATTGTTGAAGACATTCAGTCTATGAAAATGCCAATGGGACAAACGAAACAAACTCACGTAAGTTACCAGGCGTACATTTACGTCAAATACGAAGCTGGAGATTAGTAAAACAAAAAAATTCCAAACATTTATACACGAAATACGAAAAATAGGAATTTAAAAAAAAATGAACATAATTATCGGAAATATTTCATGTTAACACATTATAGTGTTCATTACTGGGCTGGTGATATTACTGAGTACGTTACATCAAATAGGAGTAGCATCGACCCATAAAGAAGATCGAGGTTGTTACTACGTCTAAATGGATTAAAGATGTGAGAATACGGGTACAAATTAGAATTAAAATAACTGAATGGGTACATGAATATTTATACTATATATATTTTCATACTCTCAAATGTCACTTTACATCTGTCTGGACAGATATGCTGTTGTTTACTACTCCCATGACAAAATTACACAAGGCATAACAAAACACGTTTTTGGGGGGCTTCACAGTTCATATAGAAAGTTATTTCCAACCTTTAAAATCAATTATATAAACAATCAAAGCCAGTCAACTTATGCTACGTAGGGTATGCGTTAATCAGATGTTTATACTTAAAAAACACTACACCAATATAAATCTCTTTCTTGTTTCAATAGTAGACATTTGGCATCTCAAGCCTGTTCAATGGTGCTTTCCGTTTTTAATAAAACAAAAAATTCATTCTCTGAAAAAAACGCCATTAAGATGGTAGATTTTTGTTAGTATCGACATCGTATTTCTTACAATGAAGGAACAAATTCAATTCCCACGAAAACTAACTGTGTGAATCTTCTGACTGTCAAGCTTCTCTAGTTAAATGAGGCAGAATCAGCAACATCACACTATGCTACATTGATGATGTCATATCCATAACATTTTTGTATTTTAATACCTTTGTGAAACGGATCTTTCCCATCGAACTGGAAATTAATGATACTACAGATGAAGTGAAATACTCAAGTATTGAGATGTTAGAAATGACTTGAATCATCAGTTTGTATTTCCTATCACAATTTCCATGATAGAAGGTTCATGCTCACAAAAAAGTTATTAAACCAAAAGTTCTAGATGGTAAAGTTGAAATCATCCTTTTGTAAAGTTTACGGACGCTATCACAAATTGGTTGACCGTTATGGAATATCCGTTTCATATATGATACATGTATCGTATATATGTTCACAATGTCGTAGCTTCAATCCCGTTCCCCTCACGAATTTGACCTACCGAATTAGACTTTTACCGGGTTTGTAATATCCTAAGCAACACGATGGGTGTCACATGTGGATCGGGATCTGCTTACCTTTCCGGAGCACCTGAGATCATTTCAAAGTTTTAGTTCCTCATAGACGCATTCACCATTAGTATTATGAAATTGAATATCGTCCAGCATCTGTGTCTGATGAGCACAATGAATTAAAATGTTCATGGAACAACTTTAATGGTACAGTAGGTTAAAGAGATGCTTTCCTTTTAAATTTCTTGTATAATAGTTTAGGATTTGTAAGTCTCATTATGCATGTTTCCTTCAGTGTGCATACATTCACGTTCCAAGCGACTTTCTAGTGTTTTATAGTCCTTTTTCGTTCGGATTAAAATACTATGGTTTAGTTGCGATTTTAATCCTTTAAATATATTTAAAAAGTTTATATAGCGACGATAAAGGTCTTTACACTGGGCGTTGAACCACGGTTTTTCATCACAAATGTTAGATCTGCAAGATTTATAATTGTTTGTCCTCTTTTTCAAAAAATGGTGCCATAATGTCATTTGACGAACTAGTGAATTTGGCCAACAAATTGTCGAGTAATTGCTGCCCATCAAGTCAATTCGTTCACGACACAAATTTATATTTTCCATATTATTCAGTAAACAATCTCTACATTGTTCTTTTAATTCATCATTCCATTTTAATTTGTCCTGCGACAGTTTCACTCCGTTTTCACCATCCGGAAACCGTGTTGAATTTTGTTTGTTACACAGTAATGAAAGTTGTATACGTAGAAATGCGTGGTCGGAAACAGTTGTAAAATAAGTTGACGCACTATCGGGAAAAGTTACACTGGAACTAATAGGTAGTCTATAACACTCATACCATTCGCACCACAAAATGTAAAATCATTTGCAAAACAATTTTTATGCCGGCCTTTCAATATTCTCAAACCTGCGGCTTTACATTGTGAGATAAGTTTTGGACCATAGAAGTTTGAATCGTTGTCAGGATTATATTTCTTACATTGAGTTTTACGTCAGCAGAATGATAAAAAAATATCATCAAGTCTATTGCTTAAATTATAGTCTTAAACTAAAGAATCTATCAGTACACATCTAACACATTATGTTTACAGGCTTCATGAACAGTCCGACAAGTATAATCTTGTAAAATGTCCAATATATAAGTTGATGATATCGAGAGGATGGAGGACTATAAATTTAAATAGCAATGCGCAAACATTTTTTTGTGAAAACCAAACTATAGATATAGGAAGATGTGGTATCCGTGCCAACGATACAACTCTCCATCAAAATAACAATTTATAAAAGTAAACTATTTTAGGTGAATGTTCGGTCTTCAACACGGAGCCACGGCTTACACCGAACATCAAGCTATAAAGGCCCCAAACTTACTAGTGTAAAACCATACAAAATGATAAACCAACGGTCTTATCTATATAAAAAACGAGAAACACGTATAAATTACATAAACAAACGACAACACTGTACATCAGATTCCTGACTTAGGACAGGTGGAAATATTTGCAGCGGGATTAAAAGTTTTAATGATACGAAACCTTTTCCCTGTTTCTGAAACAATAGTATAACATAACAACATAGAAAACACACGATAAAGTATTAATTGGAAGGCCTAACTCAATAAAAAAAACGTAAATTAACACACTATGAACGAATAAATTTGATCTGCGAAACCTGAATGCAAATGCATAGTTAACAAAATTATTAGGGACAAATGTTGAAGGCCAAATGCAGACAAACAAGTCAAAACAAAGCCATGGCAAGACACCTACGCGAAATATTTAACAACCCTTAGAAAATCCTCACTTTTGAAAAAAAAACGGTTTCATAATACATACAGGTAAATGAAAAATAACTCTGTCGTCTTAGGTATTCTACTTCTTTGTATATAAAATCTTCCAATAAGGAATACCAAGAATGTTCTGTAATATAAATAAACCTCATTTAACACTTGATACATATGGGATGAATATCAACAATAAAACTATACAATTAGAGCTAGATAAAACTTCCTGTACCGATTTAAGGTGAATAATTTTGATGTTCCTAGTACGAAGAAGTGAAAATTAGTAGATAATCAAAGCTGGTATATATACAAGATCCATATTAATAAAAAAATAACAAAAGAGCATTACAAATAGTATCAACAGGTCAAATTAACAAGAAAGTACAATTTGAGAGAACTTGCAGTTGCTGACAGCTAGTTAAAAGTCAAAACAATTAATAATAAAAAAATCATTCATCAGAGACCAAAATAAAAAGCATGTTCTTTACAAATTGGTTGACCAATATCGCATATATGTGTCACAGAATAATTGTATATGCGTTGACCATCCAAACCACAATCTCGTCCCATTTTCTATGATATGTTTATCCTATTTGTGCATGATATATCTGATTTATATAATAGCATTCAGGTCAGTTTAAAAGCACTGCTGATGTTATGATATACTGACTTTAAATAGACCATCTGAATTAGAATTAAAAAAAAACTATACTAATGGGTGTCTTGTTTGACATATGCAATTTAGATCACGAAGCAGCAATTTGTCGTTTTCCCAACACTTATACACAACTAACAATGTATGTTAGAAAGTATCAACAAGTCACACAGAAATGTTCGTAAATATGTAACTTCAATACGATGGTTTGAATGTAACATGTAACTGCAAAAAAAAAAATGGAAGTTTTTAACGACCTTGACTGCCTATACAGTCCTTGCACGGTCGGCTGCAAAATAAGAAAAACCATCTACGCATTATATCTGTGATGTTTTGTATAACCGAAATCAAGTGCAGTTGTTTTCCATGAGAACGCGACTTAATTATATTCTCATCCTGAACTAATCCCTATTACTAACTTTGATTATTAATAAAGTATTTAATTTTACTAAATAATACACACATGGTTTTGATAATATGAACTTCCTAAAACACTTTACTGCTACGAAAATATTTCCTGATAAAGCCAACAAAAAATATTAAATATTTTCCAAAAACGGCTTCATCAATGTTTAGCAATGATGATATTCATTTATCTACTGTTAATATTAAACACCATGGAATCTTTTAAAGGCAACTGTATCACTGTTGACGGGTAAAGTATCATATAACATGCTTAAAGTAGAAGCTAAAACGATGTGTTAAACCGTTACTTTTTGTTCAAATTTGTATATCCTACCTTCCAGGAGTAGTTTGGACAAAATAAAAAATATTCAGTAATATGAGAAAATACACGTTATCATACATGACAAGGCTACTAGCTAGACATCCTTTATTGCAATTTCATATATGCTTTGTATTACTAAAAACAGCTAGTGATTGTCATTCAATTTTAAAACTATACCTTATCCTGACTAACGATAAAAACATCAACATACCTTTAATCACATCTTTGAGCACAGTGGATCTCGAAAGGTTTATATAATCAACAGGACAAATTTACCATTCTATTTTAATTTATCCTACATTTATATTTTATAGTCTAGAAGAAACTTTCAATAAGGGTTTGTATTTATCATAATCCAAAATTATGAAGCTTTCGTTTTAAGTATTGCAGCTTTTTCTTACAGCTGTACGTACGAGTTTTCTTTTAAAATCTGTAAGATTTGAAGATTACACTCAGGAAAGTTGCAACTAATCTAGCATTTCAATATGTTTAACGACACTTTTTACTCAGGTCTGAAACGCAACGAAATTTTAGAATTACATTTACCATGTTTATTTTTTGGACTTGAATTTTATATACATTTTCCTTTCCTTTTCATTTGGCTGTATTTTAATTATATTTTGGCAATTTGCGAATACAATGTGTAGTTCTGTTTATTTTATATCGCTGTTCAACCAAAAACTTATATCATATATCCTAGCCGATGATTGTAAAGTGATGAAGTTTTAGCCACTCCACAGTCAGATACGTACCTCACTTGTAGCAATAACAGATAACAAGTTATATAGATATAGGAAGATGTGGTGTGAGTGCCAATGAGACAACTCTCCATCCAAATAAAAATTTATAAAAGTAAACCATTATAGGTTAATGTACGCCTTTTTAACACGGAGCCTTGGCTCTCACCGAACAAAAAGCTATAAAGGGCCCCAGAATTATTAGTGTAAAACCATTCAAACGGGAAAACCAACGGTCTAATCTATATAAAAAACGAGAAACGAGAAACACGTATAAATTACATAAACAAACGACAACTACTGTACATCAGATTCCTGACTTAGGACAGGTGCAAATATATAGTTTATATAACGAAAGCAAACTCCGACATACATTGAAACACATTGTATGATACAAACAACCATTTTCAATTCACCAATTTCTACATTTGAAAATGCCTGTACCAAGTTAGAAATATGACAGTTGTTGTCCATTCGTTTGATGTGTTTTATCATTTAGTTTTACCATTTGATTAGGGACTTTCCGTTTTGAATTTTTCTTGGAGTTCAGTATTTTTGTGATTTTACTATAACCTGACTTAGTACAGAACATTTAATTTTTTTTTAAACCGGGATTTATAACTGTCAAAGTTTACCGCTTAAATGACAACACTACCTGACAGGAATACAGTACAGATAGACAACTCAACAATTCAAGTGTAATGAATTATTTGAATCAGTAAATCGAGATTGGTTTTATATTCAATTTGGTGTCATAACAGTTTTCTATTAACTATCTTGAAAACTAGATGTGTGTATGAGTTGTATTGCTGTGAAAATAGCTGTCAGTTACTCCGGGTACTGTTAGATCGGTTATTTGTTGTGTTTGTCTCTTTATATGAATTTTTCCTGTATAAAGTTTGTTATTGCATGGCGCTGTATATCACATATAAAGGATAGATAATGGTGAGCGCTCACAAACGTTGATAATTACACTCCGTTATTTGAATAATAGCGTAAATTTGTCTCATTTGCAATCAGACCAAATCTCATTTGTTGATATTATATTCTACACATTCTATGTATGCCTGTCAAAAGTCAGGATCCTCATTTGTTCATGACAGGCTTGTTGGTTTATTTTTTTCCGTATTTCAAACTTGTTGGTTATAATGTTTCGAAAGGTCCCATATGTGACCTTCCAGAAACGACTACATTTTTGTTTTGTTCCTGTACGGAATGCTCGTTGATAAAAAATTTACATGGAATTTTAAATTTGTAATCAATGGACGTTTGAAATTATTAAAACTTCATTAGGCGACGTCATCAGTAGGATATATTTTCTAATAAGCATTAGATTATTTTTGAGTGATATATTAATGTCTGTCATAAAAATATTTCTATATAATTTTAGATTTGGAAAAAAAAAGATATTTGTTGCGATAATTACCAAGAGATTAATGGTGTTTGTATCGGTAAGTATTTTTTTTTACACTAATTTAGTTTTTAAGAGGTCAGATCAAGTCAATGAGGTGCCAGTTAGATGCAAATTTTATCTTTCTTCGTTTCAAGATTATGTAAGTATTATTTTATTTTTACTTCAATTTGACTGCGAAAATTGTAAAACAGATATAGACGAAGGTGATATGAACAGATACAGTTAAGTCGGTCTCATATCTTGACTTTCATCTAGAAATTGACAATGAGGGTCGATTGAAAACAAAACTTTACGACAAAAGAGATGATTTCAGCTGTCCAATTGTGAACTTTCCATTTCTAAGTAGCAACATTCCAGCAGCACCTGCATACGGGGTATATATCTCCCAATTGATACGATATTCCCGTGCTTGCATTTTCTATGATGATTTTCTTGATAGAGAGTTGCTGCTCACAAGGAAACTATTAAACCAAGAGTTCCAAATGGTGAAGCTGAAATCATCCCTTCGTTAATTTTACGGTCGCCATCACGAGTAGGTTGACCGTTATGGAATAACCGTTTTATAAATGATATCGGATATGTTCCTTACGTCGTAACTACAATCCCCTTCCCTTTCATGAATGCGACCTACCGAATTAGACTATTTACCGGATTTGTTATCATATAAGCAACACGACGGGTGCCTTATGTGGAGCAGGATCTGCTTACCCTTCCGGAGCACCTGAGATCACCCCTAGTTTTTGGTGGGGTTCGCGTTGTTTATTCTTTAGTTTTCTATGTTGTGTCATGTGTACTATTGTTTGTCTGTTTGTCTTTTTCATTTTTAGCCATGGCGTTGTCAGTTTATTTTAGATTTATGAGTTTAACTGTACATGTCCCTTTGGTATCTTTCGTCCCTCTTTTATCTAGCCAAATAGAACATTAATGAAAATGAGTGAATCGTACATGTATAGCTGTATGTTTGTGCTAAATACTTCAGATAGGCAGCAATAGACATCATATTAAAACCAAGCAAACACTGTCAGAAGTTAACTTAAGAAGAAGGTTTCAGGCTTGATATGGTGATACAGTTCTATAAAACACATTACAAAAAAATTTCATTAATTCACAGAAAGGGACATTTCATTTCATTGCTATGTCATGTCTTTAACAACCAGGGCTGTAACGTCAACAAGCACTTGCTTATAGTTTTATACGTGTTTCATTTACATAAGGCCACAAAGTAGGTAGAATCAAGGACTTCTACCTTCAGTAATATTAAGCTTCTAAATAGTTAACTAACGCTGTAGTCGCCGTCGCCGGATTATTATCCATATGTTGAGCTTCCTGCGAAGGAAGTTGCAGGCTCGACATCAGTGGCGCTTGAATACGTGTAATTCGAAGACAAAAACAATGACGCAGTTCATTTGACAAATATCAACACAAAACAATTACGAACATTTTTGGAAGAACTAACCGAGATTACACTGAAATAAACCCCTTTCCGAACGATAATTCATTACAATATGTAATTCCTTGTTATATTCGTACATTACTATTTTAAATCTATCTTCCTATAATTTTACAGTGGTTTTTTGGTCATTCTATGACTGTATTTTATTCGGATACGAAGTTCCTAATGGCAACGTTTTAAAAGGCTTTTTGAATTGATTTTAAAAAGTGTGTCGTATTTTATGTGCAAGTTATACGAAAGATGATGGCCAAATTCGAGAACACAATAATATAAAATTAATATTTGAAAATGAACAGAATTGTAAATGTGATTTGGCAAATTTTATATTCATAAATAATGCAAAGTGCATTCGAAAATGAACCCGCTAAAAGTGTATAATGTAAAGAAAACAACTATCATCAATTTCAGTTTTATACAAGGCATTTTCTGAAGGATGTTGCTTGTCGTGTTTTGAAATTTTTGTCAGATTTTCGAAATCCTCTGGTTATATCCATTCGAATGCATTATAATAATTTGCCCATAGACCCCCATTTTTCATTTTTTTATAAATCTTTAACATGTATAGTTATAAGTCATTTGTAAAAGTCTTATAATATTTTATTTATTTTAACTTTTCAATAATAATGCTATGAAAAAGTCAAGAGAGAACATTTTCCTGTCAAAATTCCAATGGCTATTATCTATAAAACAAGCACCTGGACCCCTATATATTTTTTGCTTTTTTGATTCCTCAGTTAATCCTCTATCAAACGATGCTAGTTTGATGGATATCTATTTATTTTGAAACTGAGCAGCGAATGCATACTTAGTTTCTTAGAAGAACTTTCCTCACCACTGGTGTATGGAATTAACTTTTTGAGTTTCAACAGAGTGTATGGACGGATTTACATCTTTGGATGGTTTCCAATGCAGACCTTGTCACAGAGGATTCTACGGAGGAAAATGTGCCTTGGAGTGTAACTGTAAAATGGATGAGAAGTAAGTATATTTGATTAATTATCAATGTCTGCTAGGTCTTATTCACTCAATAGTCAGCTTGTCTTGCGCAATGGTTGTTGCATACACTAACATTTGAAAGGTTTTATTTTTCATCCCCAAGCTAATAACATCCAATTTTTAAAAAGGAACACGAAAATGTATCATTTGCAGATGGATAAATTGGGAAACAAACAAAAATGTTTTAACATTTCTTAATTGATGCTGTTCTTTGTGACCTTTGAAAAGAGAGAACTACCTTGTGTCCGACATGATGAAGTTATAAATATGTTATAAAGAAGAAAACCTATATCGTTTATATGAAACATACTGTCGAAATATTTTCTAATATCATTTTCTAAGTTGACAATACAAAATAGCATGATACAGTCTCAGAAATCGTATAAAGAAAAATGGACACGATAATAAAATTTTAAAGAATAACATGCATTGGAAATTAATAATATTCAGAAAAAGGTGACATCAAATTGAAACTTTGTACTCACATTAAACACATCAACACATGATTAAATATTTTTAATATAACAAGTAAGCATTCAACCTAACAGCTAGGGTTATTTCAAAAGTTTGATAATGAGCAATGAGTATATTTGTTAATTTGGAAGTTTTTGTAAAGGTAGTTTCTTAAATACTGGAATCAATTCCTCTTGTTATTTAAATAAAACATGTTGTATGTGAAAATACATGTGACACAAACATGTTCAAAGTGTATGCCAAAGGACGATTTATGGGTTTACTGAACATTGACACACGATAGGGACATCTTTACATGGTATCCTATGTTCACATACGTTGGTTCTATGCGATTTCTCCTTATTGCCACTACTTCTTAATTTCTACCTTGTATGCAGGGGAAGAAATTAAATGAAAATACATAGTGTCTTTATGAACACAAATCATAAAGTTTAAGTATCAAGTACAATTAACATTTGTATGGGCAACATGTGTCAACATCTACACTTGAATAAAATACCAATAACATTACTTTATTAATTATCTATTATTCTAGCAATACATATGATTTACGTATGTTTATTAATTAAAAGTCTGCAAGACCTTTATTTACTTAAAAATCAGTTTGTCCTGTGGAAATGTGGTTGAATATCTTTCTTAATTAATTTTACCAAAATTCATAACGAAAAAATTTAGTTTCTGGTGCAATGGATGAATTTATTCTTTTTGAATTGTGAAAGTGCCTAATTAGCGTCAACATTAGATAATTAAAACATACTGTGTCACATGGTCTTGCTGAAATTTCACCCAAACCAATTAGCACAAAAAATAATTGAAACATTTGATTTCCAAAATTAAGTAGATGCAAAAATTCAAAACTCGACGAAATCCATCAGTTTTCATTGCATTTTATTGGAAAATAGGTAGTTTGATTTTCAGACTCATATATATGCTCTTCAAATTTACACATGCATATTTACGATTATCTTATTTCAATTCGTCGTTGAAATTAAAAAAAATATCCTAGATATGTTACCAGTATTGATATATTCATTTGTTGTTAGTTTCGTTGTTTTTTATGTTTGTTAGTTCGGATGATTTGTTTTAGTTTTTATTCAGTTATTTATTTTATTTAGTATAGGGGTATACAGATACATTGATATACATATATGAAAAGATAAGTCAATGGAGAAAGGAGAAAATCGCCCCCCCCCCCCCACTTTCACAAGTGAGGGCGAGGCAAACCAAAACCAAGTGTTGCCATTATCTCTTATCCACACAGTTTTCTATTTTATTTTAATTGAACATAGGAAAATAAGAAAACGGTTATAAAAACATGAGCTATCTCCTAGAAAGAGAAGTGCATGTGAACATTTTATTCAAGGATATGCTTTTTTTTCTGAAACTTTGTCCCCGAGTCTAAACAAACTGTAATAATCAGAACAGACTTATCAATTATCTTTATTTTAGATGTGACCACGTGATAGGATGTTTAAGAATATTACCTACCACAGAAGCTGTAACAGAACATGACCATGTTGAAGGTAATATATATGATCATTGTCTGTCTTACGACCGATCATGTTCATACACCTACGGGACAAATAACAACAACCATTAATATGATAAACTCATGTAGTGTTTTGATAAACTCCCGCCCACATCATAACAGCATTTCCACAAAATTCATGAAATTTTTCATGGAAAATCTTTTGAACTACGAAATCGAAACACTTAAAAATAACAGCCGACAAAAATTTAAATTTAAACGATTTGAACGTATTAATCTTAACGAGTTTAAGCATACTCAAGGGTAATACTTACAGCCAATGCTATTGATTTGTAAATAAATTATAGGAAGAAGTTTTATTCTTTAGGTTTTCGATTTTCTTGTTCAAGCAATATTCATCATGTTGGTAGTTGCACTGTACAGGTTTTAAAAATTGGCTATATTTGTATAACAAATGGTCTAGTAAGGAAGGAAGACTTTTTTTGCGCAAATTAAACTGAACTTACTATACTAAAGACTTCATAAAAGACACAAGGCCTATAAGTTGGTACTCCTGTATGATCATTAGAGGCACGCTAATGACAACAGTCTGATTACCCGATCAAAAATGACATTGAATAGCTATGGAGAATTAAAAAAAAAACGAAAAATCAAATACAAAATGTTCTAAATGTGGCATAGGCAATAGAGTATTTTGTATTGTTATAAATAATTCACCGGTTAAAAAGAAAAAAAATGACCGTATGAATAATATTTCAAATCAATTAGGGGTTTTCTGCCTAATTGGGTAGTCATACAATCGAGGACATAACGTGTAAAAAGCAATGTGATTGAACTAATGGTTTAACAAACTCATTACAAACAAATCTAAATGTCTAGCCAACAAGGCATAGATACTCTTTGTCACGTTATGCCATCTGAACAATGTGTTTGTTGCTATATTTCTATGACTAATTAGGATTTTTCTAGTTGACATTATGATTTACACAGTGAAAATTAGTCTTAAATACAATTGAGAATGAAAACGGAGAATATGTTCTAGAAACATCAACCCGACCAAAGATCATTAAACAGCCTAAGGTCACCAATGAGTCTTCAACACAGATAGAAAACCCCACAACAGAAAGCCGGATTCAGCTTTAAGTCTTGATGATACGATTTAAAGGTGAACAACATCCAATGCTATGAACCTTTACAGCAGCAGTAGTGTAACTACTGTAACCTGTATGATATCTGTGTTAATTTGAGACTTCATTTTACATTTTTTCAGGAACATTTTTTTCAGCAGATGAACTAACTACAGAAATAAATGACAAAAGAGGTAAACCATATACTTATAAACGTAATACGAAATTGATCAAGGATATACACGTTCAGCATGCAAAATAAGTAATTTAGCCCGTTGTAATGAAGGTAAGAGGTACATTTTATATTTTTTTCTAAAAATAAAACAGTCCATTAAAAAGGTAACTATCGTGTTTTCCTAGTTTGACACTTTTTTCTGAAATCAGTTTAGATAATATAAACGTAGCAGGAATGTAAGAATACCTAAGTACGTTAAACAATCATTATTTGATTTGAACCGTTTATACATGACCTGAAACGAAATCAATTAGGATGATTAACTATTTCATAAGAAACAACAGGTAAATTAGGTTTAAACATAAGCACTGTACAGGAAGTGAAGTGACATACTAGAAAATATCACTTTTTTTTTTACATATGACAGTTGTTTGCCATTCGTTTAAATTCGTCTGATATGTTTCATTATTTAATTTTACATTTGGTAAGGGACTTTTCCTTGTGTTTTTTCGGTAATTTTGTTATTTTCATTTTTTAGCTAATAAGTATCCTACTATATCAACTGTATATAAGTTATTGAAGTTGTGTGATTTGTGTGATGCCTGTGTTAATTGAAAACCAAAATCTACATATTTTCAGGCTCATCTTTGTCATCTCTGGGACCTGCCGACGATAGTAAAGGAAAAACAGGTAATTCAATTTACTGTTAACAATTTTTTGATATGAACAACTGATAAACATCTATTACGTTTAGCATGTCAAACGGATGACTGTCTGAAACTACTAATAAAATCAGGAAAGACGTGGTATATTTTGGTATGCAAAAACATGGTTCATTAAATAAAACAAAACTGATATCTGCATTTAATTGTTCTTACTTAAAATAAAAGGCATCATTTGAACTAAAATGCGTCACAAGAAGTATTGTCAAGATTTCCAAATGAATATGCATATATATGTACGAAGAGCTGACATGTCATTGAAAAAACTACGAGTGCTTTAATTTACCCGTTTCGAGTGATAACTTCGCTTAAAGACCAAACAGCCTATTCAGTTCTACCAGTGATTTTTCCTTAAAATTTTGTTTGAAAGTATTTGATGATTTGAGGAACAAAATATGATGAAAAACATTGGGAGTCACCGACTTAGTTTTGTCACTATATCAACCTCAGTTTACTGATTTCCCTAATATTAAAATAGTTTTGGCTTGTAATCTAAACTCCCCAAAAATCCTTTATATACAAAAAAAAACTATAGAAACCTACAAGCATAATTCTTGTTTCACGTTAAACAGTAGATTTGTGTCTTTCAAATACAGGTTCAAGAATGTAAGACTCATACTGTTTTGATCTTTAAAAATATGATTTATTTCATTCCCGCCAAAAATAAAACGAAAAAATGAAAATTGTTTCCAGTATTGGAAAATATCTACCAGTGATTCCGAGAAGGAAAGTGCCATGTGTACTCTTTAAAACAAAGCAAAAAAAGTGTATGTCACCGACTTTTCAAAAAAATTATGAGTAATTTTCATGTTTTTTTCTCGTTCGTTTTGAAGAAAAGAGTTGTCTTTCTTCGGAACATTGAATCTGACGTCAAAGTACAAACTTACCTTGCTTTTGCACCATTTGAAAACAATGGACGTTTGAAACCGACATTTAAATTTCCAAGAATAACAACTTTATTCACCTGTAATACAAGAGATTAAATGCATGTATCTGTATCAGATCTTATAATGTTGTTGACGCACAATATTATAAACTTCAGAAACACCATCCGTCGGATTGGAAAATTGTTTGAAATAACCTTTTACGTCGCATTTGTTAGGAAAGACTGTTTTTGTCCTCTGTCCCCTCACTATCAAAATTATGGAAAAGACATGAAAGATGGCACTGGCTAACTTACAGACTATTTGACGTTAACAGACTAGATGTGTGGGGTATTTTTTCGCGTCAATTTCAGAAGTTTGCCCTAACGCACTCATTCGCTACTGTTGACAGACGGACAGACATAGGCATGGACGGACTTCTCTATACCATTATTTTCCTCGACTAAGACGAACGTATAGAAATTATTCCATCTAGTTTGTAAATTCATTATTCCTCAATATTTAAGATATATAAGAAAATTAAAATTATAGGTATAATATATGAATTAAAGGTTTTGATTCTAAAACGTTATACATCTATCATGAAATGCAATCCTTGTTATTACTACCTCACGTGTTTTGAATAAACGAGTCAGTAAATATAAAATACAAAACGTTTTTGAATTCAAAAATTAATTTAGAAATAATTTTCCGTTGAAAACTACAAAGTAAGATTTCTCAAACAGGATAAAATGTTATCAATTTAAATTACTCATTTTGGAATTCAAAACAGAGACAAGGTTGTTGCCGGCATTGAAAATCGAAATTTGTTTTTAATCTTTATATCATATGTTGGATATTATTCTTGGAGCAATTGTTGTTGTGATAGGTTAAATTTACAACAATTTAGTTTTAAACACTGAAAATTTTGAATAAAAAATATAGCTTTTATATCACTACCAGTCTTTCTTTCAATCGAAAGTCCGTCTATATTCTTTCAAATACGAAGTGTGATAACATTCTCCTTTACTTTGAAGATATTTGTTATGTAAACATAAGATTTATCTAATAGTACTGCAGATATATACCGAAAGGAACTGAAACAACAAATACCAACAGCAACACTCACACCTTTTTCATGTATTTTAATTACGTCGGTTTTAAATAGAAATTTGACAACGTTTAATACTATAATATAATATAAAAATTAGCTGTTTAACAGTGATTAGTTCTTGTAAAACAATATTTCAAGATTATATCATGAATGTGATAGATAAAAAACGTATTTGCTATACATATACAGTGCCTGATGAAAATTAATTTGAAATAATAAGAATATTGAATTGTATCTCAATCCAAAATGTCTCATAAAGATAACTATATGGTAGAGGTTGCAAAAATACTCGATCATTTTTCTACCTTGAATATGTTATCCTTATATCTTTTAATAGGATACGCCCACATAATCGGAACCATCTGCACATACTTGATAATCCTTCTACTAGTGTCACTAGTATTTGCCTCTCTGACTTGTATTTGCTGGAAATATGAATTATCTTGCAAGAAGAGAGAACGAAGTACATTTCACACAAACTCAACACATCCCAATGAATCTGGAAACAATCGACCACAAGGGGAGATTCACCAGTACGATGAAGTAGATGATGGATTTTTGAATCGGGTATCTTCAATAAATGATGAACATGACGCCAGAAGAAGTGAAAGTTCGAATGAGGGTAGTGGTATTTGTGGAGTAGACAATGATGGATATCTGAATCCTTATAATGCGCTTAAATCAATAGAAATAAGTTTGGATCAAAACTCAAGTTGTGATCAACAAAGAACAGACACCAGTTTCATAAATGCACAAGAAAATACAATTTATTTCACAGATCAGAATGCAAAATTAAATTAATCGATATAGATAGCAGACAACTTGTATGAACTTATTTTCGTTATTTGATATTTATGTGTTTGATAGTGTTTATTCTGCAAAACAACGTTAACTATTGCAGACATTTGACAAAAAATCGCTGCGCGCATAAGATTTAACGTCGCGCGCACAAATAATTTTAATTTCATCTTTGGCACTTAAAGGGCTCCGTAATTTTCCATTTTTAACTTTTAACCAAATATTATTTGAATCTTAATTTATTAGAAATGCTCAATTTTTATGTCAGCATATTTTTTTTTATAAATGAGGAAATAAGTCCCTTGGCTTTTTGTGTTTCTTTGATACAGCTGATGCAAGCATTTTAGGGGGAGATACAATATGCTCCTCCCCCGGAAGTTCATTGGTTGTTCCTTTATACATCCTGTCATTCTGAAATTGTTATGTGCTTTGTGTATATGCCTTTTTGTGCTTCTTTGTTACATATCTGTTGGTTTTAATAGTGATTGAGATTATAACACTATAAAAAAATCTTCGGAAAATTCCTGACCTCAAAATCTCATGGAATGATAAAGTTTCTTGATTAAAGATATATGCACAGGCACTTGTCTCAGAAATTGATTTCCTATAACAATATAACAAAAGGTACTTAACTTGAGATTTTAAAAATGTCACCATGTCTCGAAGTTCCGTAATAGGCCGATTTCTCCGTTGCCAACCCCACTAAAACTTGTGATGTCGTAAATCTGAATTTATTTTTTTACACAATGGTGTATAAAACGTCTACTTTTGTTGTCGGAATCATCCGTAGCAATTCTACCCATGTATGGCATTCGTAATTATTTCGTCTATCCATGTATCGACGCCAATTTGGAAATAAACGTCTCGCAGTAAAAGGTATCTTCCCACTCTCAAGGTCGAAATGTTTCCCAGAGTTGTCTGATCTTATTTCATTTCATACGTTAAGTCATAAGAGAGTGTGAATGATATCAATAGAATGGGAAAATATGAGTTCTAAAAATAGAAACTCCTGACACATTAAACCATAATTTATTCATCAAATGTATTCGTTCATAGTGTACTAATTTACGTTTTCTGATTGAGTTAATATAAAAAAGAAGATGTGGTATGATTGCCAATGAGACAACTATCCACAAAAGACCAAAATGACACAAACATTAACAACTATAGGTCACCGTACGGCCTTCAACAGGGAGCAAAGCCCATATCGCATAGTCAGCTATAAAAGGCCCCGATAAGACAATGTAAAACAAGTCAAACGAGAAAACTAACTGCCTTATTTATGTAAAAAAATTAACGAAAAACAAATATGTAACACATAAACAAAAAGACAACCACCGAATTACAGGCTCCTGACTTGGGACAGGCACATACATAAATAATGTGGCGGGGTTAAACATGTTAGCGGGATCCCAACCCTCCCCCTAACCTGGGACAGTGGTATAACAGTACAACATAAGAACGAACTATAAAATTCAGTTGAAAAAGGCTTAACTCATAGTTCTTTTTAAGTTTGTTTTTTTAGAAAAAGTATTATATTTATACTGGGATTTTCATACTTGTCTCAAATCTCTAAAAGCAAATCTTTCGAGACTAACAAAGGTTATATTACAAAATTGTTTGATATTATTTACAGTTCAAATGAACAGTTTTGTTGTTTCAAATTCGAATTCAAGAACGGGCGTTGTGTTGGTAAGATTATATATATTTCAATTCAATTACTGCATAAATCTTATCTGACAACGTATGTGTGTGTGTGTGTGTGTGTATGTGTGTGTTAATTATGTTGCGTGTCTTAGTAAATCATAAGTTCATTGATCAAAGAATGCAAATAATCATATCCATGTGAATCTTTAACAGTTTGTAGTTATTATTATTCTATATGTTTAACATTGCTTTTATCGAACCTTTTTGTCTATTGAAAATCGCATAATGGAAACGGGTTTCCTGTATACACAATTTCAATGACTACAGTTATTTTCAAAATATTTCCGTGAATTTGTACATGTGATACATGTTATAGTCACTTTTCAATAAAATGGATTATTATTTATGTGAATACATTTTAAGATTTATCGTTATAAATCTATTTTTAATTTCGAGAGTTTATGCTACGTTAAAAGGACTAAATGTGTGCACGAGGATAGTAAGGTAAATTCATTTGCATTTGTTTTTAAATTATAATACTGATAAATAACTGTCCTCCTGTTCAAATATGTCTTCACCATTCAGTGTGTTCATTTAATTTGATTTGAGCTAGCAACACTTTTATTTCAAATTAGAAGAATATTTAACCAGTTTTGAAATTTGTATCAAATTGCCTAACGGATCATTCGTTTTTTATAATATTTTCCAATTTCAATTTCATCATTAATTTTTGCACTTGTTTGCTAAACAAATATGCTCAATATTTACTGTCTGCCTAATACACATTCCAATCTGGAAAATAGTAACGAACAATCCTGTAAATAGGAATTAGAAGATATGGTGTGAGCTCCAATGAGACAGCTATCCATCCAAGTCACAACTTGTAAAGATAGACTATTGAAAGTTAAAGTACGGTCTTCAACACGGAGCCTTGGCTAACACATACCGAAAGTTTATATTGTTTTCAGTTTTTTCAGATAAGATGCAGTTTCCATCCCTTTATCACAGGCAATTGGGTATGGGCCCTTTTTTATGTTTTATAATTTGGTTTTGATAATATTTTTTTTTTATTTTTAATAAAAAGTAAAATTACAAAAATACTGAGCTCCGAGGAAAATCAACATTATTTATGAATGTAATTGTTTAGTTTTGTATTTGCTTTCCATGTAACGCGCCAAATGTAATATTACGTGTTCCTGTTCTTATTTATGAATAAATTGTATATTACGTTAACACTAAACGACACTTTTGAATAAATTGCGGGACACATGTTTTAACTGGACGATTCTCTGCAAGATCCGCCATGCGATAAGCAGTATTTCCCAAGCAAAATTTTTCTGCAAAAAGTTGGAGTGCCTTTAATCTGATTTGATAATTAGGTCCTCATATCCTTCTATTATGTTGCTGACGTACTGTTTGCTCGGGAAAATTGCCAATCATGCACCGAGTATGCACAGTATTTGAATGCAGCGCACCAAGTAGATTTTTAATCACCGAGTTTGCCGAGTATTTGAATACAGCATGGACAGATCACCAGGTAGATTATTTTTGCACCAGATATGCAGAATATTAGGATGCATTGTCCCAAGTTGATTTTTTTTCACCGAGCGCTATCTATAGACGAATTGTATTATTTAACTTGTTGCAAGTAATGCACCGTTGGTGTCCTTCGGCTGTTGTCTGCTCTATGGCCGGGTTGTTGTCGTTTTGACATAATCACCATTTCCTTTCTCAATTGTATTATTTACCTTTTTGTATAATATATACATGTATCTTATTTCATGTCATATATATTATGATCCATTGTATCATTCTTTTATTGTTTAAATTATCTTTACTGATCCATACGGTATTACAACAGCAGCAGTTTATTTTTGTTGCCCCTCGATTCACATTTTCAGATTGACTGGCAAAAAATATGTTAACTACAGGTGTTGTTACATCAGACGTTTAAGAGCAAGAAAACATTAAATACCATGTGAAAAGAGTTTAAAAGTCAGTGCATATTATGTTAAAAAAAATTCGACATTTTTAAAGCCATTTAGTTCAGAAAAGGATGGTTAATTACCAACGTATACGACCCTGTTGGCAAGAAACTGTAAATAGCTGTTACAATACATACTGTTTGGATAATCTCTATGGCATACATTTTTTCTGGTTTCAATTACGTCTTTCAAAACACAAGTTAATGTCTTATTTATTTAAAACGAAATTAATATGCTTATTTTACGAGGATTCAAATATTTTCTTTAGTTTTGTTTTATTTCAGGCATGAGAATAAACAAGTGTACTACATCGAAAATTGCTGTTCGGGATACGAAATGAAAAATGAAACTTGCATAGGTATTTATTTCCGAATTAATCCATATGAAGCAGTACTGTGTACATGTCTAAATATAAGCAATTAATTCTGGGGTATAAAAGCAATTTGAAATTGAATGTACATTTTATTCTCCAACTTATATTTTTTTATAGTCTATTGGCTTCATGTGCCTCTCTTATCTGTGTATAATTCTTAAGATATATGAATAACATATGAAATGTGTTTTATCTTACAAAAATATATTTCATGTACATGTATATAATATTGCTTACTTATGGCGTAGAACAAAAATGGATCCGTAATTCTAAAATTGGAAAACTATTTTAAACAGAATTATTCATATGGGGACATTAACAAGCGACCAAAAAATGCAGTATTACATATTTTAGATGTGTGTTTCATTATAATACGTAATTCTGATTGGCTAACAGCAATCTCGCGTCATAATGAGATAAACCTTCTTTCAAAAAGAATTGTAATTGTCATGATGACAGGAGCTTCTACAATGAAGTTCACAGGTAAACACAAAAATCTTGAGTTTTTAATGACTATAGCAAAAAAATGTAATGAATGCTTCTTTTGATAATTACAAAGGGTTGTAAAAGCGTTGACCATTCACACATTTTTAGAATTAAAAGCTTTCAAGCTTCATACAAATTGTACGTCGGTCAACGCTTATAAACTAATCATACCGCAATGAATTTACATAAAAGAAGTAAAATTACAAAAAAAAAATGAACTCCGAGAAAAATTCAAAATAGTCTTTTATCTACTAGCAAAATCAAAAGCGCAAACACACCAAACGAATGGATTACAACTGTCATTTTCCTGACTTGGTACAGGCATTTTCTCATAAGCCTTGTCTCATAACTAGCCATGCTGGCAGACGACGTAACTATGTTCCTATCATATGTTCTTTTTGGAAAATATTACAGTTAATAAGTTAATGATTTGCAATTTCATTGAAATAAATAATTCATTTTTTTAATAAAATCTGAAGATTGACAAAAAAATATATAAACCAAATAGAGTCTTTAGAATTAATGAATAATTATAAGACGAATCAATGATTAATCATCAACACCACCAAATTTGCAATGTGATACACACATTACGATATTATTAAAGACAGTTAAACTATCATTTGGCAATGGGGAACTAGTTTTTACCTCGCTCTTACTCCTCAACTATTTTATAAACCACGTTTTGTTTTATAAAATCCGCATTTTACTAATTGATAAGATACTATTGTATTATCAGAAAATTTGCCTCAAATAAATATTGCTTATCCTAAAAGTATTATTCAATATACCAAACTCCAAGGTAAAACTAAAATAGACATTCGTAACACTCGTTAGACAGTTAATACTGCAATGGTCATCATTGCAAGTAACTATCCAAACAGAATAAAAATACCCCCCTTCTTCCAAAAAAAGAGAAATAAATAAAAACCGAGTCAAATATTGGCGTTTTAATTCGTGCTAATATTGATATTTTTCATATACTAGTTTGAAATAATAAATGTAAAGATTTCAAAATTGGTGTGGATAGCGGTTTGGTGGCCGCAAAAAAGTTTTGTTTGATTACACATATAGACACACCAATGAATGACAACCAAAAAAAAAAATTCAATGACATTCTTTTGAATTGCATCAGTGGAGAATACCAGTTTATTAACAAATGAAAACTTTATGATGTAGATTCAAAACGTTGGTTCAGGTTTTATTCCCATGCAAACAATCGGAAACACAAATATTTAAAGTAACTTATGACTGCAAACATACACAATAGAACAAATTTATGAATCATTTATATAGTTTTTTGAATGGTCTATCCTATCTTGTTTGCTAAGCAATCAGACATTTGAATGTTGTTTTGCTTTGATAAGCTTATCATATTCAATTGGTAAAAAGTTCAACGTTCTCTATGATTGGATTGAGGAATATCGATCGTGAAGAACAACACTCAAGGCCTAATGTAAGATCAAACTTGCATATATAGATCAATTCTTATAGATTTTTTTAATGGTAGGATTAGCTTATGTCTACCTGAATTTTAATTTCTTTTTATTATAGAATGTGAAATTGGTTTTACATCCATACGTGGCGAACCTTGCAAAGTATGCCTAGATAATCGGTTTGGAGAACGATGTATTTCCCGATGTAGATGTGGAACTACTGAAAGGTTTGCAGATATAAATTTTGTTCGGCTTAAATAATTGAACAAATTTACGTTTTCTAATAAAGTATGACAGTAACTTCGTTAGTCGAACTACGCCTAATATGATTTAGTCAACGATATTAAATGATTTTTTTTTATTAACTGTAAGGTTTATTTGAGTTTTCGAACATTAAAAGAATGCAACACACATTAAAAATACGTGTCAATTATTGCTTTATTAAAGATTGCCATGTTAAGTCAAATATGATATTATGTTCTTTTGATATTGAGTTTTTAAAATTATTTGTATTTGGTGAATCGCACAATTTCATTTGTTTGGAATTTTAACAATACATTTCTATACTTCAATATGATAAAGTTTGGATATGAATGGACTTTTAAATATGCATGTATTCATGTAGGTTTTATCGGGTCACATAAGCATGCATCTGTTGTACATGGAAGTTTCTTAAATAGATTTTGAGTATGATTTCAGAAAAAAATATAAAATAGAAATGTTAACGAAGACCAAAACATTTTAAAACCATAAGACGAGGTTAAAGAAAGATAAGACAAACAACATTTAGCAATAAGATCAAACTAAGAACTTTAAAAAAGAAGGTGAACCCAAGTGTAAGCCGTTCATGTACATCAAATGGCATTCATCGATTAGTTCATGAAAAGTTAAATCATTAGGTTGTATTGCCAATTCCATTGATCATGTTAATGATGCCAGAACAAATAAGCACAATATTATTCGTATACATATGTTGGAAGATTTGTCCACATGATTTTATATTTTTCTGTTTGTGTTTTTCTCTTGTTGCTTATCGTTACGGTTTGCATCTTAAATTGTTGGTAGGAATTTGGGAAATTGAATGTGCAAGAAACCGATTCTCATGTTATTACTTAAGAAAAATGATTTTAAGGCCTTACTTTTTGGGGACTTAAATTAGGAGGTTGGCATACAGCATAAAAAATAGAAACTTGACATAATGTTTATGAATTCAACGAACTAATCGAGTACCTTTATTTCAGATGCGACCACGTGCAAGGATGTGTAAAGGTATTACCTACCACAGAATCTATTACAACAGATGATTCTATTGAAAGTAATAACATGGTTTATTTTCCAACAATGTTTCAAATTTCAGAGAATAAAGCCATTTATTATTCTCACGTACCTCCTTCTACTACTTTAACGCAATTCTTCATGTCGAAATTGGTCTTCATGTGTCTTTATTTTGTCAGTGACATATTTTGATGCAAAAGTTAGACAAGGTAATGCACTTTTAACAATCAAAAAGTAGTACAAAAACGAACTCCAAGGTAAATTATTAAAGAGAAATATCCATTAAAACTGACAGAATAATACATTATCAACCAACTGTCATATTCTTGACTTGATACAGACATTTTTCTGAGGAAAGTGGAAGATGTGATTTATGGACTTTTCAAATTGATTTTCCTCTGAGTTCAGTATTTTTGTGATTTTACTTTTTTGTCATTGAAACTGTCATAGTTTGTAAATTTGCTGTTAATTAATGATTAGTTATTTCAACCATTATGTATTTTTTCCTGTCAGTCGTTTAGTGCCTTAACCATATTTGAAACAACTTATTCGATATTGCTGTTTAACATGTACACCTATTGCGTACTTGGCATTCAAAATGTTTTCATTCCAGTGCCTTTAATGAATAAAACGTAGATGATATACGCGTCTTTATTTTCTTGATCAAGTTTATAAGTTTCAAACTTGGTTGTACATTTATGACAAACGGTCTAGATCGCAACAAAGTATTTTTTTTTTGCGTATGTAAAATGTTAACACCACGCTATTAAATTCATTTACCAAATTCACACTAAAGACACTAGGGGCAATGTAAACGAAGCTTTCCTATGATTATATCATGTTTTAGAATTGTCTTGGAACATTGTTTTATTATCAGCAAACTGATTTTGAATTTTCGTTTCTCTACAATGTTATTTTAATGACATCAATTTCTTAATCATAATGATTTAATGAAAATGTGTATAAATAAGAACAAATGGACCGTGAAATAACCTTTTAATAAATTCGGTACATTGAGTTTTAAATCTTTTTTTATTTTTTAGATCTACTTTCAACTGTTTTATATTAATTGCCCATTATTCATCATGGTCATAGTAGAGAATTTCCCGTAACAGTTTACGTTATGCTAGAATAGAAAAATTAACATTTATACTGTAAGATATCAGCAATTTATTTGTAAAATTATATTTATATATTCATTCATTGCCATAAAATCGTTAAAATGACCATGAAACAATAGCTTTGTTTAAAACCCTGAGATACGTCTTAGAAAACTTATAAACCATTCTTGATCAAGTCATAAGACCATCGAAAACAATTTCTTCGACTAGTCTACCTAGTAGTTTATCCGAATCATAAGTGGAAGTTTAAAGATCAAACAAAATACGAAGTTGAATAACATTGAAAACCAAATAGAAAGCAAAATGCACAAAATACAACTTAGACTCTACATGTCGGGTAAGAAATTTATTGCAACGTTTTATCAGTGGCAATACCAATTCAGGTAGTACTTTAACAATTTGGAAACCAATAAATCCTTGCAACAATCGTTACTTTTTGTAAGAATAGTATTTCAGTTTCAATTTTAAACATTTGGTGCTAGATAATTTTATAAGATACTCGAAACTGTACAATTTAAAAAAAACAATGCCTATAAAGTGATGATATTCTACTAACCATTTTAAAATGATACAATTAGCAAACCAATACCTTCCCACCCTACCCTGTTCAATGTAACTTTAAATAAGTAGTAGGTGTGGTGTAACTTTTGTTTAATTTGTGTGATGTTTATGTTTTGTGTTTAGTAAAATTGTAAAACTTTGTAGGCACATCCTTGTTAGCAACGGAACTTATCCGAGAAACAAATTGTAAGACAGGTATTCAATTACTATCAACATTACTTTAATTTGTTTAAAGGATATAAGCCGATAACGTTAAGCTGGTACACTGTCGGAGCTCCTAAATATATATTTTAAAAAAAGGGATACATTGTTCTTTTTGTCTACAACAAAACGATTCATTTAATAAGTGACATTCAAGTATAGTATATACCTGTTGCATGATTGGTAACAAACACAGCACTAGAAGACTCGGTTAGTTGAGTCTGTTGTTGGACAACTAACGATTAACCGTCTAGATGCAAAGATATTGGTTTTATAAAATTTCAATTGGTTCAACGTATAAAGTATTTGAGTAATTTTGGAATGTATCATCCTTATGCTTGATTCATTGTCTGTAGTTTTTGCTATTCGGTTTGGTCCCTTGTGGCTAGAACAATGTTAAGATTTTAGTGGTACGACATTTTTGAACTCAAACATGAAATATAGAGACATTTTTTGTCGAAAAGGAAATCTGTAACAATACACATGGTTATATAACATATGATGTTATTATATGATAATGAAGAAACAATACTTATTTCAAGTCGTTATCAAACTCCGTTCAGAAAATTCGAAAACTGGGGGTCATGTTACACTGAGGTACGACTAATGTCCTTCTAAATTATATATGTTGTTGTCCATTCGTTTGATGTTTTTGAGCTTTTGATTTTGCCGCTTGAGAAGAGACTTATCATTGTTAAATTAACTTGGAGTTCAGCATTTTTTGTTATTTTTTTTTATGTTACTCCCTTTGAAAATATTTAAGATGGAATGAGACTTACGAGCAATAATTATATAGGACACTAAGCATATAAGCCAAAACGAAAGACAAGAATTCAAAAAAATTACCACATCATCATAACACAACGACTGGATGTATAAGTACAGAACCATGTGAAATGATAAAACAACAGACTAAACAGTAAACCAAAAATTTATAAAAACAAATAAAAGAATACAATGACACATTTTTAAAATATAGACAACGTGTGTATCCAGAATCTATACGTCAGGCTTATCCTGTATAATTAATGTCAATTGTAATAAATAATAAAAAAATAAAAACATTTTTGTAATAAATATACTGTAATTTTTTTTTTTAATGTCATTAAAAAATCAAAATGTGTCATTTGATCATAGAATAACTAGTCATATGTGTACATGCATTGCATTATATGTATATCTTTTGATAGGCGACAATGAAGTTCAAATAAGTCAAATGGTCGGGAAAATCTGCACAGTTTTGGTATTTCTTCTACTAGTGTCACTAGTATTTGTCTCTCTGACTTGTATCTGCTGGAAATATGAATTATCTTGCAAGAAGAAAGACAAAACTACAGTTCACACAATCTCAACGCATCCCAATGAATCTGGAAACAATCCGTTTCAAGGAGAGACTCACCAGTATGATGAAGTAGATGCTGATTTTTTGAATCAGGAATCTACAATAAATGATGGACGTGAAGACGTGAGAATCAGTGGAAGTTCGACTGGGAGTAGCGGCATTTGTGGAATAGACAGTGACGGATATTTGAATCCTTATAATGCGCTTAAATCAATAGAAATTAGATTGAATCAAGGACCAAGTTCTGATCAACTCAAAACAGAAACCAGTCTCATACATACACCAGAAAATACAATTTATTTCACAGATCATATGCAAAATTAAAACAATCGATATAGATAGCAGAAAAACTTACATGAACTTATTTTCGTTGATTGATATTTTTGTGAATGCAAGTGTTTCTTCTGCAAAGAACGTAAGTTCATGAAGTTATTTGTCAAAACTTCGATTGAAGGATATTTTCCCATTTCTTAAACAGTAAAGTTTGTAGATAAAACTGTAAAAAAATAACTCAGTCAATAAAATTGAAACCCTAGATCGTTAACATATAATGAGTTTGGATTTGAAGTCCTTTTCGCATCTTTCGTCTTCCTGTTATCTAAATATGTTATGTTAAAATAAGTATGATTGCCAAAAACAATCCTGAAGATTTCAGAATTGTAGTATCTTAATAATTGAAGGTAATTTTGACTGTTCCAGTCTCTATATCTAAGTGCCAGTCTTTGTAAGAATCAGGCAATTTAGGTAAAAATTAAAACATGATTAGAAAAAACCCACCGAGCTAATCCTGCTATTTAATACTAACCATCATCTTGAGTTAAAAAGTATCAGTCTTTCGTTTGTGTTTGTCTGGTAATATCAAATAACTTGGTTAGAAAATTTGTTAGAATGATAGCAAATTATAGAGTTATCTCCCCTAATTCGTTAATTTCTAGTGCATTTCAACCAAATTGTATCTTATATTACCAGAACAGAAAATGGAAATGAATGTTATTTTTGTGCATAACTACTTATCATGAACTGAAATCAAAGTCAATTTGGTTGCTTTTTTTTGTCATGTTTTCACCACTGCCTGATTCTTAGGCAGACTGGCACTTAATCCTTACGATTTCAAAACTGTCAATATGATGGGGTTGAAAGTGTTAATACTACCTTTAATTTAAAGTATACGACTTTTTCAAAGTATACGACGCATTTTGTAGAATCAGTAAATGAAGAATTTCACTAGAAACTCGTAATTTTCACTATTTAGTATTAGCTAATAGGTTTGTAACACAATGTAACACAACCCAAAGTCTTATATATTTCACAACGATTGAGATTTTTGAATTGAAAGAATTTGCCCTTACAATTAGAATCATCTTGTCTAAATATCGAATTAGAAAATAATGTGAATTTCCGGTTCCCAAAAATGTACTGACAAACTGAAATTCCACTATATCTTGGATCTATAGTTGCTCCATTTATCGTTATGGCCTTGTGTTTTTCATAGTGGTCCTGTTTATTCCTAATAGCCTTATATATTCATAATGGCAATACATTTATGCAATTTAAGTCTGTAAAGGGTCAGTTTTTCTTTTATTGCTGAAAAAACAGTTTCATACATAACGCAATGTACCGGTTACTTCTGTTAATATAATGTGGATACGTTTTATAATTGTTTTCTGTTTGTGTATTAATATGCTTTTTATAAAGACGAGGGGCTTTATATCTATAAACAAAAACTTGGGTTAATATATTGTAAAGACTATTCAGCGAATATTCAATTTATTTTAAATATCATCCAATTACGAATGTGGCAAATGTATCCGGCATAGCTACAAAGATGTACTAAGTTTTGAAAAAAAAGCAATTGCTTGCTGTCCTGTAAATTCCAACAGTGGTCATTTCTACGTTTGGACATCGTCGCTTCTTCAACATTTAGCAAATAAAGTATTTTGGGAGATATTTCTATGCATTCTCACTAGGGATATCAACTCGGTGAAGATTTACTAATCGATTACTCGTTGGATTTACCGAGCGATACTCGAGTACTCGCTCGATAAAACGTTAAAAAAATTGAAACACAAAATCATGCCGTACTTAATGAAAAACCCTCAACAACAACTAGGACTAGATAACAATCCCACGAATTGTATGTCCTAATTAATATCTCATTTACTACATGTACTAATTAGATAAAAAGATAACTATTTAATCAATTAATTAATTAATTAATTTAGTATCTATAGAAATATGATTACTCAAACAACAGTATTTTGGAACCATACAAAAACAGTTAATAACCAACAAAAGGGTTATGATTAGAACTTATTAATGCAATATATTAATCATTTTCTGAGGGTCTATGCAGGGACGAATTTGTTCTTATTGTAAAATATTGTCTGTGTCAACTTTTTCTGGGACGTAGCGATTTCTCCAATTTGTTAGTAAGTCCTGTTGATGAAAATAAATGCTATGACGATACAGACGTGGGGGAGTCACTAAGATAAGCTAAAAGTATAAGCCATGGAGAAATGTTCTTGTTCATATATCTTAGCTACATGTACCTCTGTTTGTAGAAATGTTAATGACAGTTAAACGCAAACATTCGAATTGTATTTTATTTTAAAATAATTTTGATTGAATTAGATAAATAATTTCCCGGTCGACGCCCTCTATATGTATCTGATAAAATATGTTTTGAGTAAACTTAAGCACAAACACATTCTAATAGGAAACTGATTAGTCGAGTATCAATTTGGTAATCGATACTCGGTACTACCGAGCGATACTCGAATACTCGAGTACTCGTTGACATCCCTAATTCTTACAGAAATGAAATAACAGGTTGTAAAGATATTTTCCTGTATTCATTGTTCTGGCTAATGTAAATCGAAGTCAAACGTTATGATGTATGGTTATATAAGTGATATGACTGCACACTAATTGAAACTATAAAACTGTTTATATATAATTGTAAAAAGAGAATCATTTCTATGTTGTTGTGTGACGAAAAATATAGATTAGCAGATCCATTCTACTGTTTAATTATTTGATTAGATCCGGGCGATTTAAAGCTTGACATATAATGTAGATTCTAATGCAACTTGTGTGTCACATTATGTTTGATTGGCTTAAGGTTACCGCTAAGTCCACAGTTGACTAGTCGTAACTAAGGAGGGATTTTGAATGGATTGGATCAACAAATGTTCGATTAGTACCAAATTATCGGAAATAAAACAACACCTACCTCAAAATCGCCGTTTTGATGTTATTTTATCCAAATTTGAATCGAAGAGGTAACGTAATATTCTCTAGTTTGTAAGTTGTAGTTTGTATGACTTCACGTTTAGCCATGATGTCTTTGCGCCAAAATAATTCATATCAGTTGACGGTTGCAACTCGTCAACTACAATACCGTTCTTCCTTAACTGCACAAACAATATATTATGGTCTGAAAGTATATACTAGTATTCTAGGTACTGAAATTGTTTATCATCTTAATTACGTATCAAACTTTCTCTTGTTGGTGTTTTCATGTTTTTAATCACAACTGTTTATCAATTTTATATCTTATATAATTAAGATATGGATTGGTACATCCCGCCATAATGCTATGGTCAATTTTGAGTTCTTGTCTTTCATTTTTGCTGATGTTCTTTGTTTATATGCCATTCAGTATATCTTTATCTAACATTTATCTGTTGTTTTTTTATATAGTGATTATGATTTTATTTTAATGATGACAGGCGTACCCAAATTCTTGACGTTTATCGTACAGGGTTTTAGCTAGCTATAAGGCAAGGTTGAGTCCACAATTGTCTTCATTGAAAGGAACATGTACCGGATCGGATATGAGACTGTTATTTTTTTCATTCGTTGAGATGTTTAGGCGTTTGATTTGCCATTTTATTTAGGAATTTCCGTTACGAATAGTCCTTTGAGTTTGGTATTTTTATTTTACTTTTCACTAACATAACCATGTAGCGGGCAGAAATATACAATACGTTATTCATAAATGTACCACTATGATTGGAATTACGAAGGTATGGAAATGAACTTTAAATAACAATCAAAATATTATCTGTTATAATAGTAAGCTACATGACATAACATAATATGTACGCTAAGAAAGTGTTTAACAATAACGTGATAATGCTCCCAATTGCCGTAATCAATCTCAAAGTACTTAATCTCATAAAAAGAAAGCAAGCTATTCTCTACTCAAACTTGACATATACTCTGACCTATACTGGTCTACCTTTATTAATTGTGACTTGGATGGAAAGTTGTCTCATTGGCACTCATGCCACATCATCTTCTATCTATTGAACCACATTCCTGCTACAAACTACAAACGTACAAAGTGATGTTCGTCCTGAAAATAATAGATACCAGAACTGAACAACAGCATCATAAAAACACTGCTTTCAGCATAACAAAGTATAAAGTTGAAGAGCATTAATTACCCAAAATTCACAAAAGTTGTGCCAAATAGGACTACCGTTATGTATGCCTGGGATATAGTCCTAGTCTTTCAAATAGTTCATACTTTAGCAAACAGTTAATTTATAAAAAAACAACAACAAAAAAACATATAATTTATATGCATGTCAACACCGAAGTGATGACTACTGGGGTAGTGATACCATCGGTGACGAAATGTCCACCAGCAGTGGCATCCTTTTATATTCTTTATTTTCGATAGTTGTCATTTACTTAAAGAAATTACAATAATTTTGTGTTCGAATTTGCATTAGTAATGAAATTTTAAAGTTAAAAACAGTTTTTCCTAATAAATTTCGAATAAATATTTGGACTATCAGACAGTACATAAATCACACACTCATGGGATTCTTCTCTCTTATTTACACACGATTGTATCTAAATGAAACTAGATGTTAAAAGGAAATTCAAATTAATTTTACAGGAGTATTTCCTAATTGTCTGACTTAATTAAAATATGCATTTGATTAATTCTACAAACATGATGTCGATTGTTTATGTCATTGTTATTTCTCTGTGTATTGTAGTTTCTTGTAGACAAGAGATTTGTTCATCTGGGTAAATAAATTGTATATATATTATTTGAAGAGTCCCGTCAATAGTTTTTTTCTTAAATATGTTGGCAATGGACACTATACAAAATCTAATATCATATGCATTGCGTTTATTTCAACCGTCGACATTATAATATAAAAATAGACAGAAATATATGTAAATATTTATTTAAATTTCAAATTTCAGGTTTAATGAAAACCTGTGTTTTTTTTCAATTTCGAACACAGGGATGGGACGTGTGTTGGTAAGATCATTTATACATTTTTAAAAATATAGGCCTTATGTCAAGAGGGATATAACAAATGGCAATGTTAAATCCTTATATTTCACAAAAGGTATAAACAACTAAGTAATATCAAAAGTACATTATCTCTTAAATTCGTGTTCAACGATTTGACTCAAATTCTCGTTTTTTATTTGTCACTTACTTAAACGTATATCCGAATTACATTAAGTCTGAAATAAACAATTACAATACATGGAGTCAATTTCATATGAAAGCATTTCGTGTGTATTTTAGTAGAGACATCATTCAAATAACTATCGAGATGATATCCGATGTCTGCTGTCGGTCACATAGCCTGTAAATAGTAAATATAAACATAAAACGTTTGCGACCACGTGGTTTGGATTTTTCTACGTCTGTTATTTTCTTTGTAATGAGTAAAACAATAAGTAAATTATTGCTTTACCTTTTAAGAATGTTTTATAGGATAGTTTCTGTCAACGAAACTATTCATCTTTTTTTACTTTTAATGTTGACATTTTTTTTTGCATTGTTTTGGCTGAACACACTTATTATATGTGTAACAAATTCTAGCTATGGGAATGAAATTAGGGTCACATGAAAACGGATTCAATGAGGTCGAAATATTCTCTTGTAAATTAACAATTCATCAGCGATGTGTCTTAGTAATTGTTCAATTAACAATGGTTTTAGTTTATGTTTTTATTTCATAATCACCATTAAAACCTTTCTCTTGTTAGGAAATTCTATGTGATAAAGACTCAGAGAATATATATCTGAGCATGTGCTGGAATGGGGGATTTATTCAAATATGAATATAGAATACATTGATGAATGTTGAAAAATTCGCGATAAACATAACAACTCTGCAGACCTTTGATATATTTTCTATGTCTGCTTATCTTATCTAAAGCCTTATTAATGACTTGTCAATCTGAACACGCCAGACATATAATCTGAGTTATAAATATGATATTGAAAGACAATAGATATTGTATAAGGCAAGCAAATGCAAGACCAAAGGCAAAGTATTTCCATCTAAAAACTTGATTCGAAAGTTACAATGGGGTTTATTGTCAAGCACCGTTAAATGTATTTCAGTTTTTAGTAATGAATCTATGGACTTCCCAACAGTCGTCGAAACTATGAAATAGCATACAACACATTGCAAGATATTCACATATGCAGAATTCCTCGCCGCTGTTTTCAATTTCGATTTTCAATTTCTTAATCAACGACTTATAATTATAAGTAAAACAGCACGAGAAATGCAAACCTGATTAAATTTTTATATGTCTTTACCCTCGTACTGCTACATACAATTCGAAACATCAGAAGTATTGGAGTAATATGTATGATAAACAAATAATTGGCGTATTGTAATTTCCTAATAGGAAAAGGCAATTATTTGTTTTAAATGAAAGGTTGTTTTCGAACAACCCTCCCCAAAAGACCCCCCCCAAAAAAAAAAAGCTGCACACCAATTAACCCCATTTTTATACAGTAAAATATGCAAAATGGCTATACATTTAAAAAGCATATACACTGCTATGCACAGTTTATTTTATGTATTTTTTTATAGAATAAATTGATAATAGATGTCGGCAAACAATTAAGTTTCGGATCATAATATCTATCTTTTAATCAAGTAGCAATGTATACTGTGCTCTGTTTTTGTTAAGTATGTGTACTCGACCAAAGTGTTTTTTCTTATCTAATCTCCGAGTATTGAACGTGAATAATATCTATAAGAAAAAAAGCATACTTGTTAAGGGAACACTATTCAAAACAAAACAAAACAAATCTGACATTTCTAATGAACTTATGTTGATACAAACATAAATTGAGAATATGCGGTATGTTTTTCAATGAGAAAACTTTGTGCAAGTGACCATATGACATAGAAAATAACAAGTATGGGTCACCTTATGCCGTAACCATATTTCTAACTAACTATGATTTTGTGATAATTTTTTTGTAGAATGTAAACAGGGTTTCATTTCATATATTGGTGAAGCTTGCAGACCATGCCCAGAAAATACTTTTGGAACAGAACGTTTATCTGACTGTGAATGCCAAATGAATGAAAGGTTTGAAGATTTTCTGACATTGACCTTTAAATTTATTATAAAATAATTAAGCACTGCAGTATAGATCTTTTGCAATGCACTTGACTAATGAGAGTTTTAAGAGTTTTGTTTGTTAGTTTTTGCTTTTTCTCTTTATTCCTACGGTGTGTTTACTTATTTGTTTAATTAGTTAAAATAGAAGGAATTGTTGTTTGGGAAAACTATTTAATTTCTTCTACTTAAGAAAATGATTGAATGAATTTGCCATAGCTTACATAATGGCGATATGAGTTGTGTCACATTCATGGAGCATAACCATCGGAATTTTAAGTCGAAAAGTCTGCATTTTGAGATAATTTAAGCAGGTGTTCAACAATATTTTTATACTTGTTTCCAAATATCATTCAAGAATAATTTTTGCACTTTACCTTATATCATTTTATTTGTAGAATTTATATTTATTTTATTTTCTAGCTATAAAATCAGGTTCAATCCACCATATTCTACATAAGAAGATGCCTGTACCAAGTCAGGAATATGACAGTTGTTATCCATTCGTTTGATGTGTTTGAACTTTTGATTTTGCCATTTGATTGGGGACTTTCCTTTTTGAATTTTCCTAGCAGTTCAGTATTTTTGTGATTTAACTTTTTACGTATATTAGTAGCTTTTGGGTAGTCTTTATATAGCATATTATTTAAAACGTTTAATGTTATATAAATGTTCTTTTACACATAAAAAGCAGCTCAAATGACATATAAAAGTCAACATATAGTCTAGAACAATACTTTGGATGTTGTTAATGTAGCTGTGTAACACATTACGCCTCTTTGTAAAGATACATTTAAAACACTCACAGATTTATTTTGTTTTGCATTTTACTTCTTTGTTCAAGATATAATTAACATTTTCATTTCATTGTGATACATAACTTGGCATTTAACCAGTCTTACAACAGTTGGATAGTGGCCAATACAAATTAACAGAAGATGAGGGCTGGTATATGTTTTATCATAAGCTCAATCTAAAAGTCGATTAATGCAAGCAAATACCGAAAAAAAATACCACACAACCTTTAAACTATATCTTCGCAAATAATAAGTAGTTCGAAAGAACTTCCATTCCAAGGTTCAGTTTTTTCCATAAATTTAAGGGGCACATTTGACAATAACAGAGTTCCTATTAGAAATTTTTTTTTTTCATATTCAACGAATCACAACTTATTGATCAGTGTCTACAGGATATGTCGAGCTTTTCTCAAATCGAGTGTAGGAATCAGTAAATCAATCAGTTTTTCTAAAGGTAGCACAATACAAAGATTTTTTTACTTCCAATCACTAACCTTTGAAATGCTGTAACTTTCTGATGAATGCAAAGAAAATAATAGAGGAGGTATATATAGATAGAAAAAAGATAAATCTTTTAAATGAATGCAATATTGTTATTATGCAATCATTATGTAATCAATTTTTATGTAATTAGTGGCAAAATCTGGGTAAGTTAACTTGAATGAATTTAGCTCTATCATCTCTTTAACTATACAGAAAACTTTAACGAAATCTTAATCTACACATTATGGGCTTCAAAGGAGTGTCTCAGATTGTCTCTATGGTATTCCATTCTCTCATCAATCTCTAATTAGTGTAAACATCCTAACCACATAAAAGAAGATAATGTTTAATTAGGTGTAAAATTTGTTCTAAACATTCTATCTAAAATCTGGGACACCCTTTGGTATATAATGGCCATAGAACAACATATAATAAAATCAACCCTCTAGGGATACCTATGCAGAAGTTAATTTCATTTGAAAGTGGAAATTTGGTGAAAAATACTTTAGACATAGTTAACATTATAATTGGTTACATAATTGTTGCATAATACTAACATTGCATTAATTTGAAAGAGTAATCTGTTAGCTATCCAAAACTACCACATTTATAAATTTTCAAGCATTATTAGAAAGTTACAACATTTTAAAACTTGGGAGTTGGAGTTATAAAATCTTTGTGTTGTGCTACTTTAATTCAATTACTTTATTTAAGGTTTGACCACGTAAAAGGATGTGTGAAGTTATAGTCTATAGCCTAGTCTAGAACCGGACAACATAGATGATCATGATGAAGGTAATAGAAACGAAAAAATATATTTTCGACGATCTATTTTTTTTTTTCTCTTTAAAACAATTAAATTTAATAAAATTGAGACTGGAAATCGAGAATGTGTCAAAGAGACAACAACCCGAGTTCATTTAGTGTCCACACTCTTTCCGCTGTATCACATGAAACGTAAATTTCAATGTCAAAATCAAACCTTACGGGAATGTAAGATAGGCGACAGAAACTAGATGGAAATTTAAAGTCATTAATCGAAACACAGTTAGTTTTCATAAAAATACCGATAGTATGTACACGTCATCATAACGTTACAAATATTTTGTCAACCAAGAAACACAGGATCTTGATAATATCGTTTTCAGTTCTATTTTTGTTTCAATCAGAGTGTACTCTACGATTTTAACCTCATAAAGACAAGGTACTTGTAATATGGACCATGACATTTTTCTTATCACGAACTTCAGAAGGAGAAATGAACTTTTAAACAAGAACAGAATATACATTTCATTATGTTATACATGTATATTATTCTGTGAGTTTTACTGTCCCTCTGGTATATGTCGGCCCTCTTTTAGATGAAATAAAAATTGTTTATGTAAATAACTTATGCTATATTATATGTTTGAATTCCGAGATCCGGTCTGTTTGTATTTTTAACTTACTGAAGGTAAATTACCGTACGCTTTTGTGATGACGGAAAATCAAGAAAAGTGCTTCTGAGTAAAGAAATTTACAACGTGCTGTTTATATTTTTTAATATTCCTGTGTGTTTATCTTTGTTTGTATCTAACACGTGTTTCCTTTTCAATTCTATATTGAGAGTGACATATTTAATCTATAAAATTATAAGATATGTTTATCAAGATGTTAAAAGAATGTAGTTTGTTGTACATAACACTTTCACACATTTAAAATAAACATTTACTACGACGGTTGCTACATTTGGAGCAAGATCTGAACACCCTTCCATAACCATTATTTTTTGGTTGGGTTCTTGTTGTTTGCTTTCAAGTTCTCTATGATGTTGTGAGAACTGTTGTCTGTCTGTGTTTCCTTTCAGCCCTGGCATTGTCTGTTAATCTTCGACTATGAATTTGAATACATTAAGTATCTTCTGATCCTATTATACGTAGTGAGTTCGTTATTTCAAATTGTCATTTTTGACTAAATATCAATCCCGTATTAACCTACATAATTAAGAGTAGTAGTGTAGTTATTGTTTTGTGTGTGAAGTCTGCATTTTTATATCCCTGGCTTTCAAATGTTTGACATTGAGCGTTCCTGATGAATTAAATTCTAGAAAAGAGCTTCGGACGCGAGAAATTTTTCAATGTGTTGTTTTCATTTTTCATAAACCGAATTTTTTGTAAGTGAGGACTTTCTCTGTTGAATTTTGCTCATAGTTCATTATTTTAGTGATTTGAATTTTACAGATACATCTTTTTTAGCACTGGAACCTACAGCAGAAAGATACTGTAAAAAAGGTAAAACTATTTCCGTTTGCCAGTTCCTAATATAAACAAAAAATACTCACCTTAAAATGTTCAGCTGAGAATATAAAAGGCAAAGTCCGTAATACTGAATTTAAATAATACGTTGTTTAAAAAAAGGCATAAAAGTCTATTCAATAAGTAACATTGTTTTTTTTAAATTTTTTCTAGTTTAATTTTTTTCTGAAATAAATTAAAAAGTATTGAATCATTTTTAATAATAATTTTAAATATATATACAAAAAATACAATTCGGGAATAATCCTTCGAGAAATTAATCTTGATTTTATTCCTTACCGTTTAATCATCATGGGTTTAATTCAACTTAAAAAGACTAGATACTAACTGTTTTCCGTTCGACACCATTGCTAGATATGTAATATTTAAAATAATCGGAGAGATATGACGTTACGCGCGATGTTCATTCCTTTTACGTTTTATGCATGTTCCGTGAGTAAAACTGCTCTGTAGGTGCAGAAAAAAACGTATTTTAATTAGAAAAAAGATATCAATTTGGTGGATATAAACGTCCTTGTTCATTTATCTCCATTAAAACAATATAAAACGCATTATTTCGAGTTGATAAGCATTCGATTCTGGGTTTTTTTGTTAAAAATGGGTTGTCCCGGGTAACATTTGACGATGAAAACTGAAGTATAAACCTTCTTTTCGCCTTCTTTTTTTACCGATTTTCTTAAATTTTTTTTTGCCGCGAATCGCCATGAAATGGCAATACTTTATGACGTATTTGAATGGCGGCTACTGACGTCATATTCTGTTTCGCCAGGCAAATCGGCAAAGTTGCATTGTGTCCTATCTCCATTTCCGAAGCTTATTCATCGAAAACAGTCCAAAAATACGGATAAATGATGTCATCAGGTGAGAAATTGATAAAGCTAGTATAATGTTGTTTTTCTGTAATTAATTAATTTCAAAAGCAAAATCGTTTAAACACAAAAACAAAAAAAATTGTACATTTTTAAATTTGGTGAAAAAATGTCACACGTTCATTTTTTTGCATATACGTTGCGTACAGTCGTAATTAAAGCTAACTAGGTTTCGTTTTGCACTGGATTGTCGACAGTGGCATTCTAATATAGAAATGTTATTTTTCTAGTCTTTCCAAAATACCTATATTGATCTCCATAGCATTCGTACTTTCCGAATAAAATATGTTTGAAAAATGGTGAAAAAGATGTCACACGCATTAAATTTAGAACGGCGGCAACCTGACGTCGTTTCGAATTGTGAAAACAACAAAATACACGGCTCCATGAAAACACCATGAACAAGCGCACAACTTAGTCGATTGTCGGTGCATGCATTTTAAAACTATAAATATATATAGAGAGACTTTTTAAGCTACGGTATGATTTATCTTTATGTTACTGATTTGCCGATCCTTTTTGTTATTCTGCGATATTAATAAGTGTTGCCCTCGACGCAGAACAGATTGCATGTTTTATTTTGCCCGCAAATTTTAACTTGATTGCAAAACTTTCAATTTTTTTTAAAACAAGTAAAACGTGGGCGCGTAATAAATTGAGCATTTCTTTTATGCGTTTTTATCTTTTAGCTCTAAAGAGGCTTCTTTTAACACGCGTTCCATTTTTCAAAACTCAATCATAATTTTTTGGTAATGATTTTAATTTGCAGTTAACAAAAGCACGTCTGCTTTGAGATTGCACCGAAAAACAGAGAAAGGTGTAAACAAAAATACGAAATGAAGAAAAACGAGAGAATCACTGCATTAAAACAAAAATGTCACAGTTGTGGTTATTCCGATACTTCCGCGGCAAAGAGAAAAAGAAAAGAAAGGAAGATAAAAGCTGATAAAAGACTCAATGAAACTGAACGGAAAAGAAAATATAGGAAAACTCAAAATAAAGATTCCGCTATTCACACTATAAATGACATTAAAAATACGTTTTCGAATAAGATGGAAAAAAGCAGGGCTGTAAAGGCAATGAAAAGTGCACTCCCTACAACACCGAAGAAAAGAGTAGCAGTAATGGCCACGTATTTAGACAATAAACAATCCCCAACTGTTCAATCGCTTGAAAAATTAAAGTTTGTTGTTACGCCAGAAGAAAAAACAGACATTCAACTTGGCAATGCTGTTCTAAATGATCTCAAAGAGATAGTCGACCAGGCAAAATTTTCAAGATCTGATTCGGCAAGAACTGCATTAAGTGTAATCGTAGCAAGCACAAGTGGTAAAAACATAACTAAAGAACGAAAGAAAACTTTGCTTTCAAGAAAGTTGGGACTACCCCTAAAACGGATATCGAAAGGAAAGAGAGTACGCACCCAAATATTTAGTTCCGAAAAGTCATGTTGGACATACATTGAGAGAAAAACTAGGAAAGATGCTATTACTGACGATGTAAAGAAAATCACGTACAATTTTTGGACATATCCTAATACATCTCGTCCGTCTGGAAACAAAAATGACACGAAGCGTATCCGTATTGGTCCCAAACAATTTTTAAAACATCCTATTTATATACTTTATAAATCTCAAACTGAAGTGTTCAATGACTTTTGTATAAATAATCCCAACATAAAAATGAACCAAAGAACATTTGAGAGATTGAAGCCGTATTTTGTTCGGTCAGCAAGACCAAAAGATCGTGTTACCTGCTGTTGTCGCTACCACATAGAAGCAAGAACTTTGTTTTCAAAAACAATGGAGTTAAGAAAAAAATACACGATTCCGAACATTTTAGATTTCGAGAAAAACGTATACCCTATTTATGAACACCTGACAGCTATCGCCGTTGCTACTCTATGTGATAAGGATCAGGTTAATAATTCTTACTCGAAGGCATGTTTAGATCGTGAATGTAGTAAATGTGGACTTTCGTTATTAAAATTTACGGACGAAGAGTTGAATGTTTCGGATGATGCTCCCAATGTATCTTGGGAACGGTACGAATATATCACGGTGAATTCAAAGAAAAAACTTACTCTTGTCAGAAAATGCACTAAACCGGGTGAAATGTTTAATTACTTTAGACAACTTTTAGAAAAATTTGAAGGACATCAGTTCCGTGTCCAGTGGCAAAATGCACAACTTAAATGTTTGAAAGAAAACTTATTACCAAATCACTGCATAATAATTCATGACTATTCCGAAAACTACGGTTGCAAAGAAAAATTTGAACTTCAACAAACTTATTTTCAGCGCACCGAGGTATCTATTCATGTGTCCGTAATTTATCGACATGCAATTTTGGAGGTAGACGGAATAGAAAGTTTGCCGGATATTCCATGTATTATTACTGAGCATTTTTTTGTAATACGCCCGGATGAGAAACATGACCAATTGTTTACCCAAAAAGTTCAAACCCTTGTCAAGGAGTATTTAGATTTAATTCAATATGATGTTAAAGTTATTCATGAGTTTACTGACGGTTGTCCGGTTCAGTATAAGTCACGAAATTGTTTTGGAATGTTAACCGACATTTGTTCCAAACACGGATATGAACTTTTCATTCGAAATTATTTCGAAACTTCGCACGCCAAGGGACCTCAGGACGCAGCCGGTGGCTTTTTAAAGAATCAAGTAGACATGGCTGTTTTTCGCGGGAAGGAAATAATACAATCTGCGGACGATTTTTTTAAATATTGCGAGAAACATTTAAAGGACACTAAGTCATTGTATTGTAAGCGCCGAATATTTAGATATGTCGAGAGTATAGATCGTGACACAATATCTTTTAAACCCGTTCCTGGTATTAGAAGTCTTCATCAAGTTTTTTCTTCTTTGAACGATGCTAATTTGACAGTTAGGTACCTGTCATGTTATTCTTGCGAAAACTGTTTGGTTGGTACCTACAAAGACTGCACGAATAATTCCATTGGGAGTAAGGCGACCATACCGATAGTTGTCGATAACAACCGAACCCGCCATTCGGATCCTGAAGAATCCACGGAAAATTACGAAATGGAAGACCTGATTACACTTGGCACAATACTGGCAGTATACACTGATGAAGCAGATTCAAATTATTACCTTTTTAAAGCAGATGCTTGCCCCGAAACTCTTAAAAAGGACACCACTGATGATTGGGGCGTAACTTACGTAAAGGGATCCAAAGTTGTTCGTGGTTTATACTTTGACCAAACAAAAAAACTGTTGTCGTATAAACTATTGGATAAGAAACATTCTATCATTTCCATTGCATCTGTTATTTACATTTCACCAACTCTTCAATGTTCGACGCGTGGAACTGTTACTCTTCCGGAAACTACACATCTTGACATTTTATCAGTATTGGATGAAATGGAAGGAGCACAATAAAGTTATCATTTAAAATTTCTTTCTTCTGTAGTAATATCCCTCCACAAAAAAAGTGCCGGGCTTTGCCGGAACCACCATGTCCTTCTGTCTGTCAATTTTCCTTGTTAGTGGTTATCCTTGTAAATTACTTTATGGATACTAATGAACTTGACACAACGTGATGTAGTTGTAGTACACTTGTTAAAGATGGTCATGCAGGGAGTTAAATGGCTTCGCTAAATATTACAATGTATAGGGTACTACATATAGTCTTGTTATGTAAGTGCAACTTATTCTTAAACGTTTATTGGATTTCAATGAAACTTTACATTAGTGTAGTATACTGTGTGTATAGGTTGTGCATAAAAAATAATAATGTAGTCTGACAATTTTTTCTTGAGATAATCCTAATAATTTGAGGGGGAAAGGGGAGATGATCGTGTCCACAGCTCTCGTTTTATCTGTATTAGAATTACATCAAAATGAATTATTTTAAAAGAGGTCAAATTGTTTGCTAAAACTAAAGTGACGATATTTATTGTATTGGGAATACATATCATTATAATAGAATTGTTATAAACGTTACTTAATCTAGAAGTATTTTTGTAGCGTCTGAACCATAAAAAACGTCCGATTTTAGCGATAACGTCTGTTACGCTTATAGGCACGAACATCGCGCGTAACGTCTATACATTAATCCATATGGTTTTGAGTATATATATAAATAGTCTCGAATGCATGATTTTTCTATTCTGAAGGACAGATGTTTCTTCTTACTTATGATCACCATTTGGTCTGAGACCACAATTCTTTCGTAGTGCATTTCTTTTAGAACATAAATGAAAATTAGAAACATCCCACATGCGCTTTCTCAATGAATTTTTTACAGTGTGTTGTACTACAAATTATATCAAAATTATAGAAAACTTCATCGGCTCTAACTCAAAATATGGACAATTTTATGTTTAGGGCGTCTTGAAATCTTTTGACACCTCCAGAAGTGCTAAATTTTAACCTTTTTCAGCTAGACCAAATCACTACTTTCCTTTAAAATTCTGGACCCAAATTTGTTTACAGTGTAATTTCACCCCCTTACTTGCAATTTGAGGCATTAAACATGGAGAAATAAATTTGAAAGGGGTATAAAAATAAATGGCAAGTAACCCACTGTCAACACTAGGGACTATACAACGAAAATCAAGGGACGACAATTGTGGCCTCGGACTATTTAATGAAATGTTAAGCTTTATAAATCTTTAAAGTATTGTCTTATAGGTTGGAAGGCAACATTTTGAAAAGTGAATGCAAACTCTTAACCCAGGAAAAGATTATCTCAGCCGTATTTGGCACAACTATTTGGATTTTTGGGTCCTAAAAGCTCTTCAACTTAGTACTTGTTTGGCCTTGTAAATTTTTTAACTGAGCATCACTGATTAGTCTTATATAGACGAAACGCGCGTCTTGCATATTAAATTATAATCCTGGTACCGTTTTACATATATTGCTAATATTTGCAGTGGATATGAATATTAAGAATGTTTCTCAGAAAATATGGATCGGACCTATTTGTTTAAATATACTACTTTCCGGTTGTTTAAACGAAACATGGCTTGTGAAAGATGACTTTTCATCTAAATGAAAGTAATAAAAAGTTAAAAATTCAAACAATAAGGCTGGACGAGATAGAATCGCATACATATAAGTGAAACTATTTTATAAGGAAGAATATCAATCCGGTTCGTTGGTTCATATATGTTAACATTTTTATGTACAAACTATGCTGCATTTAATTGTGTTGTTTCTTCCTGGTAAAACAATTTACGGAAAGGACCTTTCATTATTTTTATTGGTCAAGGAAATTCCACTTCAATAACCTACTTAGTATATATGTAGATATGATTTTAAAAAGTCAAAGCACTCAATGTCTATGGAAATAAAATAAAACCCCAACTTTAATATGTAAATCACCCAATAAAATTGCAAGCATAAGTACAATAATAATTTCATTCTTATACCTTTAAAAGAAAGAAAAAACCAAACATATTACGTGACATTTACGTTAATTATACTTAACAAAGGATAAGGCAAATAATTCATTTGTAATAGACGATGTAATACGGCTCACATTGGATAATATCCAATTTAATAAGAATAAAGTCCAATTCAAAACAACAAAATATTATAAATGTATCCCCATTTTGCAGAACTCGACAGATACTAAAGACAAGTATAAATTATGTCACTTGTATGTAGGCTGTTGGTATTCTCGGGATAAAAGTAAGATCCCAAAAGTACCGAACTCTGAAGAAAATTCAAAACGGAAAGTCCCTTATCAAATTGCAAAATCAAAAGCTCAAACACAACAATGGATGACAACTGTCATATTCCTGGCTTGGTACAGGCATTTTCTTATGGATTTAACCGGGTTTCATAGTTAGCTAATAGTTATCAAAGGTACCAGGATTACAATTTAGTACGCCAGACGAACGTTTCGTCTACATAAGACTCATCAGTGACGCTCATATCAAAATATCTATAAAGCCAAACAAGTACAAAGTTGAAGAGCATTGAGGATCCAAAATTCCAAAAAGTTGTGCCAAATACGGCTAAGGTAATCTATGCCTGGAATAAGAAAATTCTTAGTTTTTCGAAAATTTCAAAGTTTGGTAAACAGGAAATTTATTTAAATGACCACATTATTGATATTCATGTCAACACCGAAGTGTTGACTACTGGGCTGGTGATACCCTCGGGGACGAAACCTTTCACTTGTAGCAAAGATCTATAGAATTCTGTTATATTGACAACGATGTGTAAACAAAACAAAACATATGTTATAGCTGGGAACAGTATATCTAACGGGAAATGAATCTCGTACGCATTTCAGTATAAAGTTATTTCACTCCCGTACGTTACGAACCTTCGCGAGATTAATGGAAACTGGAAGCGTCGGACTGAAAGCTATCGTGACTGCCAATGAATCATCCACATAATTCCACACGTTCAACAACTTTAATGAGTTGGAAAGTTTAAGCATAAAGAAGATATATTTGTTCACATGAAGTAACTAATATGAGAGTGATTTATTCTATGTAAAGTGTTTTATTACGTTGGCCAAATTCACGATCATTGAAAAATGCTACTGGTGCCATTTTTTTTGTATTATCCGATTGCATTGCCCAACGTTTTGTGATGAAAAAAATGCGATCATGACAAATTTGAAGCGACAGTTTACAAGTTTAGTACACTAGCTTCACGTTTCATGTAGTTTGGATGTTATTTTATTGGTATTGATAAAGAAATCAGTCATCATTCGCGGTCTCATTCCGAAATGCCATTGGCGCCATTTTTATTATCCCCCCTCTTGCATTGTCCAACGTATTGTGATTAAATGAATGCAATTATTACAAAAAAAATGTTGCAGATTACAAGTTTGATACACTGGCATCCCGTGTAACTTAGTTTTAATGACATTTTATTGATATTAAAAGAAATATCGAGTCATCAATTTTGCCATTGTTGGTCCTTATCTGGCCAGTCTGTGTACCCAGGAACATATATATTATTATATTATACTATTCCAAGGTGTACCTTATTTAATCTCCATCACAATAAAACTCCTTTTAAAGCACATAAACACTAAAATAAATATAAAATTTGACATGCATACATGTATGTGATTTTGATGTTGTCAAAGTACATAAATGTCCCCCCCCCCCCCCACACACACACAAACACACAGAAAAATGTCATTATTTTACAACAATAACACTATTTTTTTATTTATAATATATAAGTATTGCAACCTTTATTTGTCCCATATTTTTCAAAGTTTTAGATCATAAATGCATCATTTCTTCACAAAATTTAGAGGTGGCTTATGAGGGTGTACGAAGCGAATGTAGGACAGGAAGTCACAATTATTTTTTTCTGATTATTTTCTTTGAATAAAAGACGCTTATTTATACAAAAAATATTTTTGTATTATACTTGAACTATTGTATATAAACAAACTTTGTAAACAAAATTTATCAAAAAAAAATTAAAGATGATCAAATTATTGTTAAAAAAACAAAATGTCGAAGTGGCTTGGCACCTAAATGGCTTCATGGTGCCAAGAAATATTATTTTTGCATGATTAATATTAAATAAATCTTCATTTTTCAAGTATAATGACACATTTCCTAAACTTTAATATGAATATATGTATATGTGTTCAAAAGTAAATATATAATCATGATAATAGTTTAGGTTTAGTTTGAATTTTTGAAGCTTTGCAGCAGGGGTATAATTTGTGCCCTATGGACACATTCCCAATTTATATTTTATCAATTTAGTAAAATTATAATTTTTATTGCAGATACGTATACAGTTCATACAGATACAGTTTTTTGGGCCATCACTGAATTGACAGTAGTATGTGATATAAGCAGTGTTCAGACACCAGCTTTCCTTATTGAGCAAGACGAGACATATAAAAATATCGAACATTATATTATCTACCAATGCGATCCTTTCTCTATTAAAGAGAGCATATCAATATATAAGTTTGTTTGTTATTTATTTCATTATTAATAAAAAGTCTAATTGGTATCGTCACAAATAGAAAACGTTAATCAATCATTGCAAGAATTATAGCAGTTAAATTATTGATTGCCAATGAGACAACTATCCACAAAAGACCAAAATGACACAGACATTAACAACTATAGGTCACCATACGGCCTTCAACAATGAGCAAAGCCCATACCGCATAGTCAGCTAAAAAAGGCCCTGATAAGACAATGTAAAACAATTCAAACGAGAAAACTAACGGCCTTATTTATGTAAAAAATATCATTGAAAAACAAATATGTTATACAGAAACAAACGAAAACCACTGAACCCAGTCTCTTGACTTGGGACAGGCACATACATACAGAATGTGGCGGGTTAAACATGGGAAAATACTTGTTATAGTTATTCAATCTAACTAGGATACAATTGATATGAAGACTTAAAATATATATACCATGAAAGAACTGGTCATGATTGAGGTTTAAGGTTTTCCATACTAAAATATGCACTGACAAAAAAAAAACATTCTTAAGCATTCGCATTGCAAATGTTAATCTGTCTTTCAAGCACGACAAAATATACACCTTTTTCGGAAAATTTATGTATATATTTAGGAACTAGAAAAAGTGCGAAAAGCTTGCACAATCTTATAAAAAAATGAAAGTAAGCTCATGTGCAATCATTCCACATCTGGTATCATTATGTTTTTAAAGCACTGCAATATATATATATATTAAAATGTCTACTTTTCTAAAAAGACTTGAGAAAAGAAGACATATTAATATAGGTGTGAATAGAAGAAAATTCCTTTTATTCTTGTAATGCCAATCTTTTTGTCGTACATGACCTCTAAACCCAGCAATTGACTTTTTCGTCTTATCACAATCTGGACACTGATAACAGGGTGTGTTCAGTTGGCTAGGCTGACATGGTGTTGTTATTGCAATTTTATACATTTTGGCAGCTAAAGGTTCAAACTCTTCATCTGAAAAACTCAGCAGTGTCAGACTCTGTTTAGCATTCTAGTAAACCATCAAAGTCCATATCATCAGACCGAGAAGAGAAGTTCTATTTTTTCTTCTTCTGTGGGTTTTTGGAAAGTTTGCTATAGCTTGCTATAGCAATAAACTTTCTTAAGGCATCGGCCTAACCGGAAAAGAGGCAGACCCTCAGACCAAGATAAGAAGTTCTCTTTGTCGTACATGGTTAGCAAATGAATGATTTGGATTTACAAACTTCATTCTCATGTTGTGGGCTTGTGTGTTTTTTGTCATGAATGTTGAGGAATCATGATCAAAGCAAGTTTTCTCGGTCGGTTTGGGTTGTTTTTCATAATATTTTCATCATTTTTAATTAGGATGATATTTGTTTTAATTGCGTTAATCAAATCTTTTGATCCACAATCAAATTCGAAATTACATTTTAATCAGCTAAAAAGCAGTTTAATAAAAACAATTATTCATATTGGAACCCAGGGTTTCCGCTGGCGGTCGCCATTTGCGAAAAAATAATAATTTTGGCGATTAAAATTCGTCATTGGCGAAAGAATTTGGCGAAAGAAATATATATAACGATTTATTTTCACCCATCTTGTTTATTTACTTTTTTCGGGTTTCTCTGACTTTACCGATCAAACAATACTCGGAATTCACCTTGAACTCGTTAAGATTTTGACAGAAAATCAATAATCAGCTGATTGCATTCATAGCTATCGACATCAAAGGACTAATTAATAAAGGTGTTGAGATTGTATGATATGACAAAATGATAGGGTTTAATGGCTTCTGTCACATGTCACAATAGGGATTTTATTAACCACTTTCCGACGCACGTGTTTGAAGCAAAATTTTTACGCTTCCTCTCCTTCTTTTAATGAAAGTCAAGAAAAGAAAATTGTTGTTATGACGAAAAATGTTCAAAAGCAAGAAAGGTCTCTGATTTTAAACTTTATCATTTAACTTTCATTTTGATCTTTGATTTCAGTGGGTATTTCAAAGTCATTTCAGTGACACACGTGTTTCAAGCATATAGTTTTACTTATTTACGATGGTCTAGAAAAGAAAACTCGTTATGAAGAAATCTATTCAAAAGGTTGGCATGAGAGCAAGCCTTAAAGGTAATGACTACACCTTACACGAGGGATCAATTCCAAGTGATAAGATGCTTCGTTTTGTTATAAAAAAAGCACTTCTTATTTAGGGGGGGGGGGGGGCTGGAATAAAAAAAAAATTTAAAAGAAAATATGTTTGTGTTACTTGGCGAAAAAATTTATAAAGTGGCGAAAAATATATTGTTTTGGCGAAAGTGGTGGCGAAAAAATATTTGACCCAGGGGAAACCCTGTTGGAACCTTAAGTTTAATGAGGACTTGTATAAACAAGTAATTTTGTAATTATTTCACTATGCTTCCTTATTTAAAAGAATTATCCAAGGCTTTTTATTTTAATATGGAAACTAAAATAAATCATTTAAGAACAAAAAAGCTATTTTTTCAAGATAAAACGATTTTCTAGAAGAGGTTTGTTTTTAATTTATAAAAAAAAAACTTGTTCAAAAACTTTTTATTTATTTAATTTTGAAAAAAGGAGACGATTATAACAATAATTTGCCGTTTTTAATCCAATATTTCTCTTTTTTATTATATTGTATATTTATAATAGTGATTCATTATATTCCTATTTCAATGAATAAAGAAAAACAAGTTTCCAAACCAATAGTTTTTGAGCTGTTTCGAATAGGAAATGTAGAGCCGTTAATTATCGACCATAATTGCGAATACGTATTTATACCATGTCCGTTTCCGTATCGTGTCATTTATTATTAAATTCACGACAAGGAAATCGGCGATAATTAGGTAGTGTCAAGTCCCGTTAATATATATGTTCCTGGTTATAGGTAAAAAAAAATAATGTCAAAATAGGGGTACAACAGTCAACATTGTGTTATAATCTTAATCACCATAAAAAAGAAATATGTAACAGAAAAACACAAAAGGGCATATAGACAAGGTAATTAAGCAACAATGAGAGATAAAACTACAAATGGAGACATGTTCAGAAGAAGTGACATCGACAACTGATTGCGACACATTTTAGAATATAAGACATACTAGACATTTTAGGCCTGTTTTTGTACTTTGAATAAGACTTTCACCGCCTCTACTTGGAACTCATTCCTATCCTTGTTAAATTTTGCCCATGAAAATATTTTGTGGAAGCAGGATCAGCATATCTGTATTTAAACATCAGTATAGCACTGGTTACCAGAATTTTTGCTGCACTTAACAACCACTTCATATCTTAGAAACAGGCAATTTTAGCAATCATTAATTCCTTATATATTATTCACAATTGCCAATAAATTATGCGTTCTAGAATGCTAACTAGTCCTTTGCTTTTCATCGGAATCATTTCTAAAGTAAATGCGGCTACATAACTTTAGATTTACACAAATATATGGAACGGCACGGCACTGCTGTCTGATATGGAGTTCTGATATAACGTTATGTTTTTTTTTATTATTACTTGATACTATTAGATCTTTACATAATATGGTTTTGACATTACGTTATGATGTTTTGATATAACTCAATATGGAATAGTTATTACATAATAATATTACGAAATGGTTTCGTATTGACTGGAATAGTTTTGTCATTTCTTAATGTGGTTTTGTCATAACTCAATGTGGTTCCACCATTGTTGAGAATGGTTGTGTCATTAGGTAAATGTGGTTTTAACATTACTTGATGTAAACATGACTTAGCGGAATTTAGTTGTTTCATTACATGATGTGGTTATGATATTTCTTAATGATGATTTGACGATTTTTTATGGCTTTAACATTACGTAAGGATCTCTGACGATTTTACACTACATGATGTGTTTGTTGGAGTATTTGATGTGGTACTGTCATTCTTTGATGTAGTTAGCACATTACTTAAAGAAGCAAAACCACTAGACTATTTCTTAAAACTTTGTTCTATTTTTAAACAGATTTCCATATGTCATTTGATAAGCACGGTATCGCTATTCTTTGAGTTAAAGATTAAATTAGAGTTGAGTTGTTGTTAAAATATTTATTTCGTATTTAAAAAGGGAACGGCAGACAAAATAAGAAAAAAAAACAAAAATAATAACAGTATTTCGGATATAAGGAGGATATTCCAAAAACACTTTGTCCTGTCGTTTATCTACTAGTTTCTAAAACGGAAGTAGTATTATTATATTTTCGTAAAAGATTCCAAGGAACCCTGTGTCTCGCCTTATATTGCTATTCTCAGTGTAAAAGCGTAATGTTGGCAGTACATTAATTGGTACAATCACCGGTAAAAAAGAATGAAAACAAAAGTTTTATCTGTAGATGCTTGATCATAATTTTGAGGAATAACACCTATACAAGTTTTATAACAATTCATGTAAATTTACATAATTATCATGTCAAAGCAGTTTAATTCGGTAATATTGAATGTCAAAAAAAACAACTTATACATTAAATAAGAAAAATATGGTATGATTGCCAATGAGACACCTTACAACCACACACCAAACAACATAGAAGTGAACAACTTTATTATATGTGACGAGCAGAACCCATACCACATAATAAGCTATAAAAGGTTCCGAAATAAAAATATGAAAACAATTCAAACTAGAAACCTAGTGATCTAAATGATGAAGACGTGGACAACACTATCGACGACGGAATATAGGTTTGTTTCTTCTCACTGCCGCTATTTTAATTTTGCAGGCTCGACACATATTAAAAAAACTTGTATTGTATTTTCAACAAATGAGACAATTTATATCAACTCGCCGTTAACTTACATTGAAATGGATGGGCGGACAAAGCGACAAATTCTTTAAATTAAGATTTTTACGATTTTACATTTTATTTGTACTAATCGCATTCTATGATAAACCTCGCACTCATTGATATTTTATGGAATATTTGTTTTACAGGTGACGACGGATATGTTCCAGTTGTCGAAACCACAATATCGTCATTTTTTTCTCTCGAATGTAAACTACCAAATACAACCAAATCACAGGGTTTGTACTTTCACGTATAACACAACGGGTGCGACACATTGGGCAGACTTTTATTACCCTTCCGAAGCACCCGAGATCAACCCACTGGATTTATATTACCCAGTTGTACTGATATAAAGAGTTGAGCCAATCAAAACAGTCTTTGCATTTTCTTCTTATGTTGTGGTGTTACACTACAGTCCGAGTTAAGGTTAGGCTTTAGCGCTAACATACTTGTTAAACTTCGCCACGTGCACTTTCTGTCTATGCCTCCCCTAAGTCAGGAGCCTGTAGTTCAATTATTGTCGTTTCATTTGTGTAAAATTTGTTTTCGTAGATTGTTTAGTTATATTAGATCCTTTGTTTTCTCGTTTGAATTGCTTTACATTTTCAAGTGTTGGCCTTTTGTAGCCGATTATATGGTGTGTTGAAGGCTAAACGGTTGCTTACATCCACTGCATTTAAACTCTGGTGGATGATTGTCTCATTTGACAATCACACTATATCTCAATTTCGATGACGTGTTTTGTATGATGTACCAATATTTATCTTGTGTACGCATACCCATCCTTGGGCCCTCTTTTTGGAACCTCGAGCAAAAGCCCTTACATTTCATACGAGACTTTCTGTAATCCGGTATACAAATTAGCTGGCAGGAGTAAACAGATCCTGCTTAAAGAACTATGATTCATGTGTCTTTCAAAAAAGATTTTTGTCAGCGTTATCTAAAAAAAAATGAGCATCGCCGATGTTTTGACGATATTCTTTTAGCTGATTTTTGTTTTAAATGTGATTGATATCTTATATTATCTTCAGACAATTCATGACCTCATGGTCTCGTAGAATGATAAAACTTCTTGTAAAAATATTTTTTTTGGCAATGGGAAAAAACAAAACAAAATTGTCCTTGGAGCCTGTATTTTAGTAGCTGAAAACAAAGAATAAAAATTGATAAATGTGGTATTAAACTATCATCACGGCATTGTAAAACTGGAATAAAAAAAAAATTGGTTCTTTCTTGTTCCAAAAATGCAGTCCGGGAATGAGGAATAAATCAATGATACTGTTTGTGGTTCACTAGTACATCCTGCAATGTTGTTTCAAATTCTATTTTTTTTAATCCAAATATAATACATAAGCTTAAGAATTATAGTAAAATAAAGTCCGATTTGTCGGTAACACGAAATAATCTTTAGTGAGTAACAGAACAGAGTTGGTAACAAGAAATAACATTATTTCAAAATTCCTTTTTCATAGTTTAAGAAAAATATTCATTACATTTTGGTAAAAATTAGAAGATAACAGCAACCACAGTCTTTTTTCTTTGAATCTTTTATTTCCTAGATGAAAAATCTGTCTGAAAAATTAAAAAAAATTTCCTGTGTTACCATCTTCTATATTAGAATTGCACAATGTTCTCTACTGTTATCAAAAGTCGAAAACATGTCTAGTCATTCAATAGGAAGTATATTATGATGAGGGTGATTTAATTCGATGATACTAACTTACAATAAATAAACTGTTTGGCCTATAGTAGGTTAAATTTGTGTTTCACTGGTAAAATTGTCATTAACATCCTTCATGTTACTGGTTATGACTATATTGAAAGCTACAATAGTTCGAAACATAGGGAATCACCGTTCGAAATTACTTTATTATCAGTTCACTATAAAAAAATATACTTTACAGCTTGCTTGCTAGCTGAACCGTGCAGTCATTATTAGGTTAGGTAAACTACCCTCCTTTACGAGTAGACTAGTCTGACAGGTAACCCTTATATCTGTAGGACTAGGCTATTTTGAAAGGAAGGTATACCTTGCCTATTAATGACTTCACGGTTCAGCCCGCAAGCAAGCTAACCAAACATTTTACATTAACCTTCACAAGCAATGCAATCGGTAATTTGAATAACAAATATCTTATGCCATTAAATCTGTATCTTCAGATAAAATTAATCTCTAATTAATAAACATCTACCTTGCAATTATTTTTTTGTTTTCAAATATTTCCTTGTCAAAACCACTTTTGATATACATTTGAAAGACTGTGAATGTATTATGTTGTTAATTCATATGAATGTTTTTTTTTTTGTGAACTTTTGTTGTCTTTTTAAGTGGACAGCTTTGTAATAGTACCACAACAGAAAGGTAAATATATCTCATCAATAATTTGTCAGCGAATATGATGTTGAAAAACGTAATATTACCATGCATTACGGATAACGTACTTTTAAATTTAATTGCAGTAACTGTTTCAACTGGAATAATGTTTTTGATAATATAAAGCGTTCGAGACTGACAACGATTATATTAAAACATTGTTTTAATTTAAATTTTCAGATTTATTGAAGGGATTTTTTGAAACCATTACGAGCGCAGAGACGGTCGCTGTGTTGGTAAGATGATATACATTGCATAATCATTACAGTATGAGTCCTTTTTCAAACCAAGAATGATCTATGTTTGTGTGTGTGTTTGTTTTTAACTGACAAGTAATACATATCTATTCTTATATAGGTAATTAAGTACTCCAAAACTATATCAAAAACACAAAATAATCAAAGTACTGAAGTACTGAATATGGGATGACCGCAAATTCTTTTTGATGTTCACAAGAATATGTCTCAGAAAAACATCACATCTCTTTACCCGAAAGTGAGGTTAAAGTACAGATATATTATTTTCGGAGACAAGTTCGTGCGAGGATGATTATTTTAACCTCATCGTAATAACTATTATATTGTAATTATTAGTTATACAAATCAGTTAACTCTGGTCTGTTGTTATTTGTTATATTTATATTTGTATATTTCATTTTCATGAATATATAATTTTCATCCATTTGTAAATCGTTCTATTCAACTATATTAATAATGGTGTAGTGCAATGGTATGGTGTGATAATTCGATTTTTCTGATAGATTGGATTTGAGTAGGCATCAATATTGTTCCGCAAACGTTCAATGTCCCATGCAAGTTATTGGTCCCTGAGATAGAGCAAAGACCGATAACTCTGTATGGGATGTATTTATTAGATGAGAAAGGTTAAGAAATAGAAACAGACACTGTAATAATAAGTAATATAACCTAAATGTGAAGCACTTAGTCGAACTACATCTTTTCATTTATGCCATTTGGTGTCAAAGTTGTTAATTTTCTTATCCAAAAATCTTTCCGAAATATTTAGAAATTATTACATTAATTTTATAGTTACCTTTTTTTGTATTTGGAGTTGTTGTGTACTCTTTGTTAGGCGTTTATATATAGATATACAACATCGTAGCCACAAGTTAACAATTTTTTTTCTGTTTAGTATTAAATTTATATTAAGATCCATTTTGTTACATCTTGTGATCAATTTTATTTGGCAATCGCCAATGGCAGTCAGCAGGGTTAAAGAACATCAGTTGATCGACCTAAAATTCAAGAGTTTATCTAAAATGAGGGTACTTTTTCTAAAAATGAGGGTACTTTTTATATGGCCTTCCAAATACCGTTTCGATCCCTAACATCACTGAAGAGACATTTATTGTCGAAATCCGGATCTGGTGTACTAAAAAATATTGACACCGTATGTTTGTGGCATAACATCGTGGCCATAAGTTAAAATTTGTTTTCTGTTTAGTATTAAATTTATATCAAGATCCATTTTGTTACATCTTGTGATCAATTTTATTTGGCAATCGCCAATGGCAGTCAACAGGGTTAAAGAACATCAGTTGTTCGACCTGTTAGTCAAATGCGTTTTGTTTAAATATACTTTTTCACTTTTTTGGTCTTTTGGAAAATGTTGTTTGTGCTGTTTTTAGACACTTCTACAACGAAATTTGTTTTACATGCACACGTATAAAAATTGCGGTTTTTATCCAACGCAATCATTGGTTTGAACGCAGTTTTCAATTTAGACTCGTTTATATTTTTTCGTTTGGGCTTGTATCATATTTTCCCTCCAGTTTATATGATCCGTTCATCCTATATTGACTCTCAAAATTCAAGAGTTTATCTAAAATGAGGGTACTTTTTCTAAAAATGAGGGTACTTTTTATATGGCCTTCCAAATACCGTTTCGATCCCTAACATCACTGAAGAGACATTTATTGTCGAAATCCGGATCTGGTGTACTAAAAAATATTGACACCGTATGTTTGTGGCATAACATCGTGGCCATAAGTTAAAATTTGTTTTCTGTTTAGTATTAAATTTATATCAAGATCCATTTTGTTACATCTTGTGATCAATTTTATTTGACAATCGCCAATGGCAGTCAGCAGGGTTAAAGAACATTATTGGTTCGACCTGTTAGTCAAATGCGTTTTGTTTAAATATACTTTTTCACTTTTTTGGTCTTTTGGAAAATGTTGTTTGTGCTGTTTTTAGACCCTTCTACAACGAAATTTGTTTAACATGCACACGTATAAAAATTGCGGTTTTTATCCAACGCAATCATAGGTTTGAACGTTGTTTTCAATTTAGACTCGTATATTTATATATATATAATTGTAAAGTTTTCAATTTAGACTCGTCTAATATATATATATATATATTTCTAACGGCATGACATTTTCATATTATAAATTTATGTGCTTAAAACAATATTTGAAATGAATTTATAACACGCGTTAAGGAATGTTATTTTGCACTCGATCATGTCCGCGTATTTATAATGTTTATAGATCGGTAACAATCCCAACACGAAAGTTACGTACTGAAAATTTAGGCGACATCAATACACCCGTATGCCCCCACGATCATTCGATGTTAAAACCACAATTTCTTTTTTCTAATGTATCAATTTTGATCTATCTTGATGTATGTAAGGTAACAAGAAGTTTACGATTAAACTTGTGGAAATCATATTAAGATTCCAAATTATGTCGAAATTAAATCGGAGAAAATCAACATAAATTTCTAAAGAAACGAAAACTGTATGATGTAAAAATTGTTGAAGTTTATATCATCATCGGAACAAGTAAAAAACGTATTTCAAAATATTTGTTGACTTTTTATTTAACCAAATAAAACATCTTAGGAACAATTATACATGAATTAATACGATTTAGAGAGATTCAGAAAGTTGTCCACCTTTTTAATCAAGCAGATATTTGTACTGTATATATACATATTTTGTCATTACAATTTGTTTTAAACAGTTTATATGATTCTGAATTTATAGAATACTGGGAACTATTACACAAAACTAATGCAATCTAACACCAAAATTCCATTTCGTGTTGAAAAATATGATACTAAATATGCTAACGAGAGGATGCTAGTATTTTATTTATCTACCATACTCTCTTGGAGTTTGCTATTTTTTTTTACTTACGTTTTACTATTTTTTTTTAATATAGCAAGTGAAATTGGTTTCCATAAAAATTACGATGGCAATTGTGAACCAATCCCAGACTTTTTTTGTGGACACAGGTGTGGACGTAAGTGTAAATGGAGAATTACTGAAAGGTTTGAAATGATTGATCTCCAACTGAATCAATGAAGTAAATATCCTACCTGTATTACTTAAAAAGACACTAATTAAACGGTCTGGATATCGTTTGTGCAACTAATTGTCATACGAAATATGTTATGAAAATCAATATTCGTTTCGTATTCTGAATAACCATAACACTTTTTTTAACCTCTGTTCGAACGACCTCTTGTATTTGCACTAATTTTTCATTTTTTATCTATTTTTTCAACATTGGATGTTCAACATTCGACATTCGTTTTCAACATTCGATGTTGTCTGCCCAGAAAGAATAATGATGAGTAATCGTTGATCTAAATCGTTTTGTAGGTATTGCAATAATCTCCACGACGGCGATACGATAGTCAGACCGTTGTTTGTGTTTTCGTCGTTTTACCATTTCCCCATGATTATATGTCAGTCACCGAATTTAAAGTCGTTTTGTATTTTGTGTCCAGTTTTTAGGTCGACATGGAGAAGCATTACCATGAAATATTGATGGAAACAAGCCTGACATATGTCGAAAGCACCTTAAATGGAATGATGACACCATTGATCCGGATCGGGTAACCCTCCTAGAGTATTTAAGATAACCTCTAGACGACACTACCAGTTAATGCTTGAAGTCACGTAGAAATGCTCGTAAAAATCATTATGTTCTTATATTTGACCCCCCTACGATGATTTAAATATATTGCGTAACTGAAAGATAAAAGATTACATCAACGCATTGTATCTGGGATGGTTCTTTATATAGCCGAAATGTAGTGCAGTTGTTTGACATGAGAACGAGTCTTAATTAACATATCACCATGAACTAATCCCGACAATAAACGTTGATTATTAACACAATATTTTATTGTACGATTGGAAAGTAGTGCACACATTGTTTTGATAAATTTTACTTCCTAAAACACTTTACAGCAACGAAAATATTTCCTGATATAGCTTACAAAAATCCTACAATATTTTCCTAATACACCTAAATGAATATATAGCAATGATTGCAATAATTAATTTACTGTTAATATTAAATACAGTGGAATTTTCTTACATGTATGGAGGAACTTGTAGATATACTGACAGGTAAAGTATCAATAATTTAAAACTAAAACGATTTGTTAAAATAACTTGTATTTTTACAAAGTTGTATACCTTACGTTATCTTTCAAACATAAATTTGGTTAACTTTTGATAGTCTAAAATGTTCAATAAATTGAGAAAATACACGTTTGGTATGAGGATTAACATGTTATGATGTATATTCACTCTCTGAAATTAGGATTTCAAATGTTTAATCACACTGCATTATATGTTATCTATACACCAGACTGTCGTTTCTTATTACTATGCTTTATACGAGAGAGAGAGAGAGAGAGAGAGAGAGAGAGAGAGAGAGAGTAATATATTCATTATTATTCGCATTCTATGGAATTAAACAAGGGAAACCTGTGCACAAAATTGTGTTTGAAAGTTTAATAAGTTACTTATATTCAGGTTGTTTGTGCTCTGCTGAATGTTTGGTTTATATGCAATCATACAGCAGCTTCCATTTTTTATATTGATGGGGAAACTTGATTTCATTTGTAAACACTTTTTTTTATTTCAAAGTTTGTAAAATAAACGCATGAAACCTATATTCATATTTTTCTTGCAATATTAAAGACGAGTGACACCAAATTTGATGTCTAAAATCTTTGATTGATAATTGGAACAATGGAAACTTTGAAGTTTTCGGAAAGTTATACGTGTATATAGCTTTCTTTAATTTGTCTGATACAGCATACTCAGAGTAACATTCCTTGAAGTCAACAAAGCAATTGTGATTAAACATTTATGATAAACCTAAAAATCCTTATTATCTTCTATTGTCTTTTGATATGTACTGTACTAATATTGCAAGTTTGCTTTTGTATACTAGTAATTCATTGCTTGGATAAATGAAATGTATCAAATTTACTGTATGACTCGATTGTTTCTATATATATCACAATATTAAAATGAATGTGAATGGGATAATTATTTTATATTTAGATTAGTCGTTTTATCTTATTAAAATGCTTATATAATTGATTAATTCTATTTACATTTATTTCACATTATTGTTCTATGAGAATTTGCTTAATCATTTTGTCATGCATATGATATACTTAACTGACATTGTACTATCATGAGTGGAGTTGTTTGAGGCTTAATACAGAATCCAGGTAGTGTGGGTACGATGTCCCAGAACTGTCGATTAAAATCTTTTTGTAGAAAGAATAAAAAAAAAATTGTTTTGCTGAATGTCAGGCGCGATGTATATTGAATTTGCGATGACATTCATGTTTTACCAAATTTTATTTAATGAAAAATGTCTGTTTGTTTTGAGATTGTTACAATGTAATGACTGCTGTACCCATATTTTGACTACATTTTGTGTATTTTACCTGTTATGTCTGTTTAGTTCACGCATCGCTGTAAATGTAATGGAATTTGATGCGACTGTCATACAAGTGAGAGATGTAGCGCTATAAAACCAAGTTCAATCCACCATTTTCTACATTTGAAAATGCCTGTACCAATTCAGGAATATGACAGTTGTTGTCCATTCGTTTGATGTGTTTTACCATTTGATTTTGCCATTTGACTAGGGACTTTTCGTTTTGAATTTTCCTTGGAGTGCAGTATTTTTGTGATTAAACTTTTTTTTCATGAAGATTGTTTTATATAATTTTAGTTCTGGAATAGTAAGGTTTGATTGTTGCTTCAATTATGTTGAGATTAATGGTGTTTGTACTCGTAAGTATTCTTTTTTAATATAAGATTTTACGAGGTATCCGACGTTATATTCAATCAAAATGCAAACAATATCTTTCTTGGTTTCATATCACAATTATCTGAGCATTATTTTGTTTTTCTTGATTGGTCTTCTAAAATTGTTAAAACTATATTAAAAAAAGATACATCAATCATCTAAATATGTCACTAATGCGGATTTGTGAATTGTACATGTATAAAAATATACATGTGCTACATACTTAATTAGACAGCAATGTAAAAAAAAACCAAAAAACAATTAAACAAACTTTTTCAACAGTTAACTGAAAAAGAAGGTATATCGCTTGATTACGTGATACAATTCTATCAAACTATTTAAGTGTTTTATAAAAAATAAATTGTTTTTTTTTATAGAAAAAAAAAGATGTGGTATAATTGTCAATAAGACAACTAACTTAAGAGTCTAATATATCTGAAATTATTCTTAACATAGGTCACAATACGATCAAAAACAATCAGCAAAATCAAAACCATTATGTCAGCTATAAAAGGATGCCGGCATCTCAGACCGGATGTATGGATTCATACGAGTATATTATGAAATGTTAGTACTCATTTAAGCTTTTACGCGTTTGTTACGACATGTTTACGTGTTGTTACGAATAGTAACGAATTAGTTAGACTATTAACAAGTCCTAACATTCTAAAGTGTTTGAACCTTTCCTCAAATCGACAAAAAAAAACGCAAAATACTTAAAGCATATTTTTCTATTTGTAAAGTACTTGTAGCTACGCACGGAGTGCTCATAATAACTCATAACATTCTATAACGCGACCCAAATAATATTTTAAACATCACGTAAGCACTCGTAATATTCTGTTGCAAATCGTAAAATAAAATGTTATGAGTCTTATACGTCATTTAAAAGTTGATGGAAAAAATTGAGAAAACATTATCATAAGAATGAATATTTGCGACAACACAGAAAGAAAAAAAGTTTTCTGGTTTGACAAAAAAGATTCATAAGCATATGCAAAATGCTTTTGTTAACAGATTTTGTAATAGTGATTAAAACATATGTGTACATGTATACTTAGTTTCTTTAAAACCTTTCCTCACTTAGACTTAACAGAATATAATATTTTTATACCAATATTAAACAATGTACATCAATTTACTCACTACCCAATTCAAATTTTTAACAATCGGATTTGTGTTCTCTGATAGAAAATTCTGTGGTCGTTGGTACTATGCATTTTACCAATATTTTAAAGTATAAACAATAAGCATCTACACGCATCAAACCAATTGTCTTATGTTGAGAATATAAAGGTTGACATGATGCATTTAATTAACTGATTTAGTCTCAACAGAGTGTTTGGACGGATTTATAACTTTGAATGGTGGCCCATGCAGACCTTGTTTCAGAGGATTCTTCGGGAAATTATGTTTAAATATGTGTTTTTGTAACATGAATGAGAAGTAATTATATTATTAATTATCTGTATTTACTTAATAAACAATTCGTTGTTTCACAATCTAATGCATTCTGGGTAATATTTCCAACGTGACAAACAATAGAAAATCAACCAATGACGTAACGTTATTTTCATTTTTGTGTACGAACAATGAGATTACTCATAAGCCTTAAATTCTGGAAAGGTGAATTGCAAGGTTTCGTATTTCATTCCAACGATAATAACATCCCAATTTTCAAAAAGGAACACAAAAAATAACCATTTACAGATAGATAATGTCCTAACAGTTTTTAATTGTTGCTGTTCGTTGTGATCTTATAATTAAATTTTATGTTTTTAACATTTTTTGTAAACCACTTTTTTGCTATTTCGTGGCGCAAGTTTGTGTTGGTGGAGGAAGCCGGAGTGGCAGGAAAAAATAAACGACCTTTGATAGGAAAACTGACAATCCTAGTCAATTAAGATTGGAGTCGAATACACCCGTACGAGCGAGGTTCGAACATCAGTGTTGACAGGCTAGTGATTACAGTAGTAACTAATTAGACCGCTCGGTCACCGAGACCCCTTGTAATTAGAGTGAGCGGGCAACAGAATTTTGTCCGACATGTTAAAATCTTATTAATTGTGTCTGTGTGATGCAAAGCTTCACTAAACTATTATTCTCTAAAAAAGAAAAAGAAACATGTTTTAAACGTATCAGCTATGGTAAAATCAAAAGTTTGACAATAGACAATTCGTGTTTCTTCGTTTAAAGTTTCGTTAAGGTAGTTTATAAAATGATGTGGTCTAATCAACTTATAACTGATGATGCATGTTGATTGTGAGGTAACATTTTCAAAAATAATGTCAAAAAACGATTCTTATTAATTGTGTCTGTGTGATGCAAAGCTTCACTAAACTATTATTCTCTAAAAAAGAAAAAGAAACATGTTTTAAACGTATCAGCTATGGTAAAATCAAAAGTTTGACAATAGACAATTCGTGTTTCTTCGTTTAAAGTTTCGTTAAGGTAGTTTATAAAATGATGTGGTCTAATCAACTTATAACTGATGATGCATGTTGATTGTGAGGTAACATTTTCAAAAATAATGTCAAAAAACGATTCATTGGTTAACTGAACATTGACACATGGCAGAGACAACTTTGCATGCTATCGTATGTGCACATATTCTGGTATTATGCTGTTTTACTTACATGCCACTTCTTATAGCATTCAATTGTGTATGCATGGGTAAGGATTAAATGAAAATACACTGTATTTTTATGGACAATAATCAAATTGTGTAAGTATTCTCTTACAACAGTTTTTGAGCAACATGTTCTTCCATCTACACTTGAATGAATTAAATTAAAACAGTATAGCATTTTATTAATAAATATTAAAAAAAGTCAAAACACTCTAAAATATATTCTAGTGTAACAGGCCATCAGTCTTCTTTAAATATCCAAAAGTTTGAACTTAGTTTTTATCTGGACACAAAATCATAATACCTTTTCTTTTGTTTCCAATTAAATTTCAATGTTAAGGTGGAATCCAATTAACAGTGTTACAATATTTTGTTGTTATAAAAGGCATAGCGTAAATATCTTGCAATCTGCATATTTTCCGCTTATTTTAAGAAAATAAAACTAGTACTTTTTTTTTATTGTGTTGTAAAAGAGCACATTATGTCCCAAAAATCCAAAATGAATTTAAATATGTCAAATTCTTACTGTTACTATACAATCTTTCCATAAACATATTCTCTTGGTTTGCTAAGTTGTTGAAATAGAATCTTCCGAGTCATCTTAATAATCTTTACGGGTGATTGCTCATTTCATTTCACACAAAAGTCTTTAATCAGTTTGTTCAAGTCGAATTGTGATACTGCATAATTAGCGTCAATGTTACATATATTATCGCATATTTCGACATTGGGATGTTAAATAAAAACATATTGTGTTACCCGATCAATTTCAGGGTCTACTCGAATTTCATTTCACTCGAATTGACACCAAAATAAATTGAAACGTTTTATTTCCAAATTAAGTGACTACCAAATATTCAAAACAAAACAAAATCCATTAGGTTTCATTTCATCTTATTTCTAGAAAAATAGTAAAATTTTTTTTTAAGGTTCGTATATTTGCTCCACGTATTTACAACTGTATTTATTAGATAAACTTATTTGATACGTCGTTGAACCTTAAAAAATTATCGTAAATATGTCTTGAGTATTCATATATTTATTGGTTCGTTAATTTCTTTGTTGTGTTTTGTGTTTTGTAGATTTTTTTTTGCTTAGTTTTTTCTTTGAGTAGATTGGGTGTAAATATATACATATATGAGGAGCCTTGTTGACGGCGAAGGGTGGAAACTACCCCCTCCTCAAGTTTTAAAAGTGAGTGCGAAGGGAAACAAAATCAATGTTTGCCCACACCCCATCCCAAAACCTTTTGGCTGTTTTGTTTTAATAAAAAATGAGAAAAAGGTTATGAAATAGGACATTCACTAACTTCTAGAAACAAAAGTGAAAGTGAACTTTTAATTCAAGGAAATATTTTTTTTAAAACTTCATAGTAAGAGTTAATCAGCTTTATGCGTAAAAAGGATTCCAATGGGAAATTTCATTGTTCGTGTTTACATAGTAGCTGCTATTGTCTAAACAAACTGTTAATGTATTATTAGAATAGATATTCAAATACCTGATTTTCAGATGCGACCACGTGAAAGGATGTTTAAAAGTTTTACACAGCACCACAGAAGCTGTCACAGAACATGATCATGTTGAAGGTAAAATATATGTTCATTTTCTGTCTGTAGATCGATTATGTTTGTTTAGCAATGGGACATAAGCTCATGTAGTGCCTGGCGTATCAAATTATAACCCTGGTACCTTTGATTACAATTTACACCACTGGTTCGATGTCACTGCTGGTGGACGTTTCGTCCCCGAGGGTATCACCAGCCCATTAGTTAGCACTTCGGTGTCGACATGAATATCAATTATATGTCATATGGTTATCTTATTTTAAAATTTACTGTTTGCAAAAGTTTGAATTATTCGAAATACTAATGTATATGATTAAACGTTTGATTTTTGTGCGGTGGAAATAGTGCATGATTGGTCCGTTCTATTGCCATTTGAAATGAGTATGCTCATTCCTCATAACAATTGATGCAATAGTGTGCTTCCATCCAAATTTCACGTGGAACATTTGCACTATAAAAACAATAAGCCTAACTGTTTAGAAAGAAAATGTAATCACTATTTGTTAGATAATAAAAGTGCTTAAATCTTAAAGATTAAAGGCCAGAACATTCAGTTGTTTTAAACCAGTATTATGTTATTTTAAACAATGTTTAATACACTGAGCCAAAAAATGTTGATCTAATTAGATATATCTTTTATAACTACAGAAGAATAATTAAGTAATGCTTGTGTTGTTTTAATGGCTGTCATGAAATGGCGTTTAATTTTATATTTGACGTTTTAGAAAGCTTTTCCAATGTGTCTCATTAAGTTTTACGTCAACATTTTCCCTGTAGCTTTTATTGTATGCTTCCAGTAGAATGTTAATATACATGTTATTTGTAGTTTTTAGTTGGCATTATGTTTTACACAGTGAAAATTAATCTTTAACAAATAAACTCATCATAACTACCAGGATAACACTTTGTATTTACGCCAGACGCGCGTGTCGTCTACAATAGGCTCACTAGTGACGCTCGAAGCCAAACAAATTACAAAGGCCAAATAAAGTAAGAAGTTCAAGAGCATTGAGCACCAACATTCCTAAAAGTGTTGCCAATTACAGCTAAGGTGGTCTATTCCTGAGGTAGCAAATTTGAAAATGGAAACGGGGAAGGTGTTCTAGAGACATCAACCCGATTAACGATCATAAAACAGTATAAGGCCACTAATGAGTCTTCAAAACAGATAGAAAAAACCACAACCGAAGGCGGCTATCAGCTTTAGGTCTTGAGCATACGATCTTAAGGTTAACACTACTCAAGGTTATGAACCTATATACAGTAGTTGTGTACCTTTTGTAACCTGTGTGATATATTTGTTTGATTGAGATCAGATTTGATGTTTTCAGGAACAACGTTTTCACCAGTGGTACCTTCTACAGATACACATATCAAAAGAGGTAAAATGATTGTAAGAAGACCAAAGTACGCTGCCCAATAATTGTTTGAGTTGCACCATATATAAATGACAAGAAAACGCAATCAATTGAGAGATTAACCTTTTCATAAGATGCATTAGGTATATTGGGTTCAAATATATACACTGTACATGAAATGAAGTGACAGTTGTTTTCAAATCGGTAATTTTGTTATTTTCATTTTTAGGAAATCAGTATCCTATAACATGTACATCAAATTATTGTAGTTGTGTGATTTGTGTGATGTCTGTGTTAATTGAAAACCAGAATCTTCATATTTGTAGGCTCATCTTTGTCATCTCTGGGACCTACCGAAGAAATCAAAGGCAAAACAGGTAAATCCATTTACTGTTAACAGTTCTTTTATATAAACATATGATATACATCCATTACGTTTAGCATCTCGAACGGATGACTGTCTAAAACTGGTAATCAAGAAAGACATTGTTTATTTTTGTATACAACAAAATGGTCCATTAAATAAAATTAAACTGATATTTACATTTATTTTTCTTATTAAGAAAGTCGACATGAACTTAAGAGCGTCACATGAAGCATTGTCAAGATTTTCAAAAGAATATGCTTATATATGTATGTAAAAGCTGATTTGTCATTGAAAAGACTACATGTGATTTCATTAACTGGTTTTAAGTTGTAACTACGTTTATAATATATTTTTGTCTTGATTGTGTTATCCTTGTATCTTTTAACAGGCATCGATGACAGTAAACTTCAAATACTAGCGATTATAGGCATCAGCACAGTTTTTATGTTACTAGTATTTGTCTCTCTTATTTGGGTTTGCCGGAAATATAATGTACTTTGCAAGAAGAGAAACCAAGAAGAAGATCCATCCAATACAGAAACCAGTGTCATCCATGCAGAAGAAAACCAAGTGTATTTCATAAATCAGAACGGATAGTTTGAAAAAGTTTAAAAGTATAAGGAACTAACTTTCGGTACTTTTTTTGATATTGTTTTGTTGCAAAATGGTCAGTTCATGAAATCTTGCAAATAGTTGTCAATCGATAAGGGGACACATGCTTCATTTATTTAAACAACTTATTGAAACTGTAAAAAAAAATCGTTTCATTCTTAAATCCTTGATAGTTTTCAATTGCGTCATATTATGAGAAGGTGCAAATTGACGCAATATATAATACATTCATTTTACAAAATGATTAATTAATGGAATGTATCCGAACTTACAAGTTGTGTCTTAACATTTGCAAATTGTTAGGTGTTCTTGATAATTCTAAAAACAAAAACAAAAATAAGTGCTGTTTGTAGAGATACCAGCTACTCGTTTAAGAAATACATACAAGGAAACATTCCTAAACGGATAGAAAATGATACCAGATATTGAAATTCTAGACAATAGATTTGACGATGTCTTAAATCGAATACTTATATATTAATTAAAAAAAAGACCAAAGAGAAAATGATATTTAGATCGATGCCTTGCTTTAAAGAACATTTGTAAATTTTCAGTATAATCTAATGTGAACCATGAAGATACCGAAGTACTGATAAAGTTTATTTTAGATGGATATTTTCAAATAAACTTTCTATCAGGGTTACAGAGTGCATTAATGCATTTAAATGATTTATTTTTCGGTAGATTTTTATGCATGTTTATGCATTTTCGTGATCAAAAATGATTTGTATCTACAGATCTCAGAAATAGGTCATCCCCTCACTCCATATTTAAAGAAGACAAAGAAACCAGTTTGACGCTTTATTTACCAATATTTCATTCCGGAATTTACATGAATATTGTTATATTTATAAAAAAAAATGTTGCTTTGAATTGATTTTTTTCATTTCATTATACAATCACACGGAAATGACCAATAAATGTCCTTTATCAAGAGCAATCATTTTCAATAACATATTGAATATTTATTTTGTTTGTCTATTACACAAACAATACACGGAAATTCATTAATTGAATGTACAATAACACATCTCATCTGACTCACCTCACCTCACCTAGCCTCTTCCTGCCGATCGGCATTGAATGCCACGTTTTTTTTTCATTTCACACCGTCTGAAGCTGCTGTTCTTGCTATAGCCCAGCTGTTTCAACCGATTGACGTTCGTTCCGTCTCTATAGTTCGTCTCCAGGTGGTTTTGGACGTCCATATAGTGCTTTTATTTTATCACAACAAAGCCAATATTTTACAAATATTCTTGTTGAAATTTCTTTTATTTTTAGAGGATATGTGGGATATTCGTAAAAAAGAAGGAATTTTAAAAACAACAAATTAACCAACACAATATATACTGAGAGCAATGTTTCTTACCAGATGTGATTCTATAGGTTGCACCTCTATTAATATAGACAATGCAATTTCTAATTGTAACTCCTATCACGGCATAAATTGTGCAACTTTTACTATGAACTCCCATACACAAATTAGTTCCAAGAATAAAAGTTCAAATACACTACATTTGTTTCTCAAAGGTAAAAAAAAGGATTGTGCGGCATGTTTTCAACATTTATATGCACTTAACTTTTCAGAGTTTAAACTTATTCTTAATTCTGAACTATTCCGAAATATTTTATGAAGTCAGACAGAATCTTTGCAGAAATCAAAGACTTATAGCCCTAGTTAACATAACAAACAATCTTTTGGTATACTATACCTTTTTTGAGATCTTATAGGTTGCATTTCTGTAAATATTGACAATGCAATTTCCCATAGGAACTCCTTTAACGGCTAAAACTGTACCACTTTTACTATGAAGTTTTGAAAAAAATCTTATCCTAGAATTGAACGTTCATTTGCGCCACAATTGTTTTCAAAGGTCAAAATATAGAGCTGTGTGGTATATTTTCAACGTTTATATGCCCTGGACTTTTCAAAGTTTAAGCTTACACTAATTTTCTTAACTACCCCTACCTCGAATGAAAGGTTACCACAGATTTCAATGTAAACAATATGCACGTGTTTATTCACTGGTAACATTCCCAAGTTCTGTCTCAATGAGCATAACTGGGAACCAGTATGTAAACAAAATTAATTTTCTATAAATATTCAATTACTCCCCAAAAGAGGAGGTTTTTCAGAAACAGCTGTATTTACAAAGTGCAACCTATAGAAGAGCTTGTTTTGGCAGATTTGTTTCTCTGTATTGATGACCCATTGTTGGTCTTCGGCTGTTTATAGTTCTTTGGCCGGGTTTTTGTCTCTTTGACACATTCAGATATATTGGTTATTATATTATACAATTCTGTGTCTGGAAATGAGTTTTTAGTTAATTTAGAATCTGACTTATTTATTTATATATTGTATTGTTAGTTTCTTGCAAACAACAAACGACTTAAATAAGTTGACTTTCCTCCCAATAAAAATTGAAACAGTAAAATAATGGAAGTAATAAAGATGGAACTATATAAGTATTCATTTCTATTCACACTTAAGTTAAGGAAGATAATATAAAAATCCAGTCAATTGGTACAGATATATGTCATCATATAATTTTTTTTATATCAATTTGTTTATTTATACTAATAAACAATAACACGGAAACGGATTTTGATCATTAAGGATCGTCAAGTGGCAATCAACTATTAAGTACTTATTTTGTTGGTTCATTGTTTAAACAATTCACGGACACTGATTCTAATATTTGAACTTTGTGAAGGATATATTGACTTCAACGACCTATTCAATATACAAAAAAGACGTATACGTCACAAATCTTCTGGATCATACAGTTAATTTCGTTTGTGCGTTTTCCTGTGTCGATAATAACAGAAACTGTATTCTCAGATCCAAGAGTAAACGCTATATACTGCATTGATATTTAGCTTGTGTGTCATTCCGTATGTCCGTCTTTCTATACATTTGTTGTTGGCGTTCCTAATCAAATATTTACATTATCGTTTTCTGAGGAACTGCCTAACTGAATGACTAAATGTTTCCTCAACATCACACCGTGTTTGCCGATAAAAGTAATTTTCCAATTCAAAGTATTGAATGAACTAAAAAACTTCCGTCATTATTTTTCTAGTTCAACAAAGCGTAATGACTTCGTCTTTCGTTTTCATATTCCCCGTGATGACGTATAACTACTGTTAAGTTGTGAAAACTAACTTACTGTCTCTAAAAAAAAAAATGTTTTTATATCTTGAATAAAATTGAAATTTTTGTTCACTGAATTTCATATTTAGTCTAACAATTTGTAATGAAGAGTTTCCATGTCGGAGTGCTTTTTTGAATATTCCAGAGACCCAATTCTTTTAAAATATTAAAAGACCTTTAAAACATGCCTAGAAATACAATGTGTTGTTTTACTTTGTTGTGCATACAATTTCGCAATGAAATGTTATGCTAAGTACAAACATTGAAGACTTTATTCGCAAACGAAATGAGAAGAAGTGGGATGATAACCAATGAGACAACTTTGTAATAAATAGAAGTAATTGGCGATTACCATACACGTATGTCATTCAAAACCATTGGAAAAATAGTTTGAAAACAAAATAATTATTGTTGGCTATTCGTCAAACTTACAGGCTGATGAAATTCTAACCTTTATTTCAAATGGCAATCAGTCATTATTTCATCACACATTATCTAGACACAAGACCGTTATGCGCCAAATAAACACACATGAAGACCTAATCTTTCAATCAGTTTAATTGAAGTCTGGAGCTGGTTTGTCAGTCAACTGCTAGTAGTCTGGTGTTATTTATGTATTATGATCATTTTATTTATTTTCTTTTGTTACATCTTCTGGCTTCAGATTCGGACTTCTCTTGAACTGAATTGTAATGTACGTATTTTTATGCATTTACTTTTCTACATTGGTAAGAGGTATATAGGGTGAGGGTTGAGATCTCAGAAACATGTTTCACCCCGCCGCATTTTTGCGCATGTCCCAAATCAGGAGCATCTAGCTTTTGTCAGTCTTGTATAAATTTTAGTTTCTTGTGTATAGTTTGGAGTTTAGTATGGCGTCCATTATCACTAAACTAGTGTGCTATGAAACTTTTTTATATTTTTTAATTAATAGATTAAATGTATTTGAGAAGTGCTGTTATTTTTATTTTCACACTAGACATGTGTTTCAGATAAATAACAAAAAATGGCCAGTTTATTATAATTAATCACTAACTTTAACAGGACACCTCACTGTCATGTGGCTTTAATTGCGTTTGGTATGGTACTAATCTCTGGACATAGGAATAATCACGAGATCAGTAGTCTTTGATATAGTAATAAATATTTTAGTTGGACACATTAGTTGATTTTGGTTTCTGCTATACCATTAGGGTGTCATAAACTGCAGACAAGTTTGTTTTCATAATCTTCAAATGCCTCTAACGACTAAATTTAATTTAATTCTATGTCTCCTGATGACTAATGTATCACAGCTGCATCTCAATTATTTGCTCGAAAAGGGTAATGCATGTCCTGTTGTCTCTAATAGTTATTGCGTCATGGGTATTACTTCTATGGTTTAAGGATTGTCGGTAATTTCTTTGCGTTTTACCCATACGTTTTGTTTTGATTTTCATTTAATTCTGTTTTACCGGTATTATAGAACTGAAATGTCTGAGTACGTGAATGAAAAGGAAGGCATGTATTTATGTTTAGGGAAAATGAATTAAGTATTGACAGTGTCTGGAATTCGTGTGTTTTTGAATGAAGTTATGGGAGATGTGTGTTTCATATCACGTCTATAGTTTGAGAGGAGATATTTCTCCTACCCCATATCTTATCTCTATAGGGACATGCGACCATCATTTATAAAAGAACACTATTCTAAATGATAATCACATGTACTATATAAAGATAAGATATCCCTATTAGTAAGTCAGTTCGCTCACAGACAGTGGTCAGCAATCACTGAATTAATCTACAAATTAATATTAGTAGTCACCACAGGCTAATCATTTGTAATTAGACAACATGCTATTACACTGGGATTTAAAGTTTAATTCGCAAATGATGTTAGAGTTTCATGAAAATGAACATTATGAACAATTAAATAGTTTCAAAGAAGATGAGGACTTGAGAACCTTAGACGTAGATACTTTAAAACTTAGATTAGAGAAGAGTCTCGGCATTCAAATAGATGACTTAGTAAAAATGTTAAATAGGGATTTGCACAGGCCGGATTTTGTGAAAATTGCACACATTGGAATTATGATTGCAAATGAGGAAAGTGCTGATGAGTTGGAACCTCCGAAGAAGAAGAAAAAGAAGCGAAGTGAAAAACCAAAGTACATTCGGTAAGCTTGTAATATAGTTTCGTCAATACGTTGTCACCATCGCCAGTCTGTCTTTAAGTTGTCAGAAGCGAGAGTCGCTTGTATTTTGTTTTTGGTATCAGGTAGACAATACCTGACCAGGTATACCTGTGAATCGTTAGATTCAAAAATGCAGAGAGCCTTATAAATTTAATAAATGAGTTTCAAATATTTTTGGTTTAAAATCCACAATGGGCATGCTTATAGAACAGGAACTGTGGTATTTATGTACTTTTGTTCATTTTTGAAAAAATGGTCAAAATTACTAAAATAGATAAATAATTCCACAGACTTGATGGTAACATTTCGGTTAAAAATGTATAGTGATTTGTGTGTTGTTTTAAAGAAAGTTCACAGTTGGTAGCAACTGTGTGTTTTAGAAACCTTTATTTTCGGACAAATGGTCAAATTTTTCAAGTTGCTGACGACGTGATCGTTGATTCAAGTCTATAATACGGAATTATACAGTGGTAAACACTGTGGTTTAGGCACTTTTGTTTAAGTTGAACAAATGGTCAAAAATGTTAGATATGGTGACCACGTTTTGGATGTTTGTTTAGAAAGTTATTTGTAAATAATTGTGATGTTGATCAAATGTAAAGTTTATAAAATTGATAATGGAAATGGGAAATATGTCAAAGAGACAACAACCCGACCATACAGCAAAAGGTCACCAACAGGTCTTCAATGTAGCGAGAAATTCCCGCACACGGAGGCGTCCTTTATGTATACTACATTGTATTTAAAATAGTAATTGAATGCACTATATAAAAGAGCGTTTTGAAAAAAATGCAAGTTTGGCATTGATTACAAAGGATAAATTATTAAGTTAGGTATGATAATTTTCAAAGAATCAATTATGATATTGAAAGGACACAAACTATATATGGTGAGACTTTAATAAAATATTGCATCTGAATTTATATCTACAATAAATGTGTATCAAGTCAAAGAATGAATTAAATGAATTAATTAATGAAAAAATTAATTTGTGAACATTGTACATTTTCCGAATTTTATTTGTATATATTCCTAATTTCTATACAATTATTATATTGGTTAAGTTAAACATAAAATTGTTTTGAAGTTAGAATCGCGTAATGCTTCATTACAGAATAATTTCTACATTATTTAGAACTTATATAGGACCGAGTGATGCTTCATTGCAGAATAAAAGAAAATAATGTTTATGTTATAAATTTAATTATACAGATAAAATTAAGTTAAGTTCACAATAATTTATAATTTTTCAGTCTACATGTGCCGATTCGCTTCGGAATTGGAATCTCTTCTACAAAGTACAAAATATTCAAAGCAAAAAGATAGTTTACGTGATAGTATTGTGAGTGTTCTGTTCAACCTAGACCCAAAGACGACATTAGATGATGCTTTACCATCGGGTGTTCGTAGGTTTCTGGTGGTAAAAGATGCAAGTGGTAAAACGCAAATTCATATAAAACAATGTGAAAATAAGGGAAAAAATGGAATGTTTTTATGTGGATGTCCGTGTAGACTCTCTGCTGGTTCGGTTGATAGTTTAATTGGTCAACTTCGTGTAATTTTTAGGGATAATGGTTGAGGGGGCGATTGGAACGAAGTTTTAAAACTTGGCAATCTAGCCGGAGCACCGATGTTTAAAAGATATTTGTCCGCTGTTAGTTTAGAACAATCGTTAAGTGCGACATCTCCGAAAAGAGCAGTACCTCTTTTGTTTTTTTAATAAACTTATAGTTTTGTCACGGAATATTTGATATAAGTTATTAGATAAGAGATTAACAACTTTTCAGCAATACATTTTAATGCGTGACATAGTTTTCCTAAAAGTAATTGCCTTCATTGGCGATCGCGCAGGAGATTTTGGTTCAGTTCTTACAGATCAAATTAAATGGCTTCCAAATAACGAAGGGATTCGTTTTCGTCTTGTAACCGGGAAAACTAGATATTCGAGAACTGCAAATAGTTTTTGTATTCCAGTAGAGTAATTTGGAAATATGTCCCTACTATGAGATGAAAAAGTATGTAACATTTTGAAAAAACATGATATTGCATTATCGGGTGGATATTTTTCCGTCCTTAAGCAGCGTCTCAGAATGCGATTCTAGATGGACCATTTACATCATCAGCCGCTAATGCGAGGTTAAAATTGTATTTAAAGGATCTTGACTTGTGGGAAAGCGAAACCCCCCATAGTGCTAGAAGTGGTTGTGCTTTAACATTAGCTTGGTTAAGAAATAGCAATGAAATTATTAAGTCACATGCAGGCTGGAAATCGGATGACATGTTAAAACATTACATTGGCCCAAATGTCTTATGTGATAAAATAAAGTCTGCAAAGTCATTATCAAACACGAGTGGGGTTATTCCAGCTAAGGTGTTTATGAATGTTGAACAAATTCAAAATCTTAAGAGTATTGAGCTGTTGTTAAAGATAGAGATCCTGAAAAAAAGTTTGAATGTTGATGTTGTCGCCCAAGCCTTAAGGAAGACCAAAGAGTACGCGGCCCGTTCTTTTTTTTTCTTTCTTTTTTTTTCTCTCGCACATACACTTACATAAACATTCGGCCGTGAAGCTGTTACTCTCCTTAATGTGCAATTAATAAAGACGGCAGTAGTATACCGCTTTTAAAAAATTCATAAATTGATTAAGAAAAAATCTATGAAACAAATTGACTAAGGAAAATAACGAAAAACAGAAACACATCACATCAACCAAAATAAACGCCAATATACCTAAAAAATCTCAAACAATTCAATAACAACTGATACATATATCTTTGATGAATGGTTATAAATTTTTAAACCACTTTTTGAAGTATGATTTGTATATATAGTGGTTTATTAAAGTTCTTCTAATTGAAAAGGACTTCCTGGTATTTTGGTCTGTAACTTAAAAATCATTGTTAAATAAAATGGATTATGTTTTCTGTAAAAACATTTTACTTTTTGTTGTTCTCAATGTTTTTTTAGTTTCGGATGGTTTATTATTTTAAGAGACGGAGAGTGTATAAAGGAAGTATGGTAAAGTAGAAATTATCCTCACCATTTGCAACTTATTATATATTGATAACAAAGAAAAACATCTGTCCCCTTGTTCAAATATGTAGTCATCGAACAGCATTAATTTTTATTAATTGCAGCTTCTACAACATTTTTATTAAAACCTTTTTTGAAATGTGTATCAAATATTCTCAAAGAAAGAGGTACCAGTACACCTCGTATGGTATTTGTATCAGATGAGTGGTTTATCTGTAAATAAACTTATCTAATGATGCTAATTAATCGATGTATCATCTTCATTTAAAGATGCATTTGTCCAAATTTGTCTGAGTTTATCATTACTTTCACTTTTAGGCGCCATTCCTCATGTTTTGTTTTTCTTGTGTACTACGTCATTTTTATGAACTTCTGTATCTGTTGTGAATTCTTTAAGCCGAATTGATAATAATATTAGATACAATTCATGAACTTCCATTATGGTTTGTATTATTACTTCCTTCACTGGAGGCCCACAAAAGTAACTACGGGTGTATATCCTGACAAGAGCCCCAGGACGTTACAGCATTTAAGTTGAATTTTATTTTTGTGTATTGTTTTTCATTTTAGGAGTGAGTATAAACAAATGTACGAATACGAATTTATGTGCTGTGCATTCTACGAAATGAATAATGGAACTTGCATTAGTAATTATTTTACAAATACATTTACATTTTGAGTACTGTTCGTTTGGTTTCGTTTGCATGTTTTTTTTCTGTTAAAGCTTTAAAAGTATATGCTTCGTATAAGTCGTAAGAACATAATATAAGGAACAAAATAATGTAAACTATTGATAGTTCATGGAGCTCCTCTTAGTTATATTTGATTTTCAAAATGACGAGAAATGGTTGACTAGGACTTTTACCTTATATTTGCATTGATATTATCAAAAGAAAACAAATGAAGAATCTGCTGAAATTTTGATAAATGACCTTTCATGTTAATTCTTATATGAAATGATAAAAGGGTGTTTTTGGGCAAAATATTTTATATTCTATCACATGGAAAAAAAACCAAAGGAGTCCGAAAATCTGAGGCAAATTCCAAAACCTTACCTAAGTACATCCTTAAGTTGGAACAAATAGAACAAATGTTGAAAACAGGGTTATGCATACTGAGACAGAAAATAAACAATACAAAACAGAACAGACCTCTTGCGATCGATAAAATAAACATATAGTTGTTTTAATTTTCAAACTGATAAGTTGGTATTGTAGAGTCAAAGAGTTCCCTGAAACGTGGCTTATCCCTGATTTGTAAGCACTCAATATAACCATGTAAATATCGCACATAACGTACTTTGCAGCTTTCCAAACACGCTTACAATCTGTTGGTTGTTATTTTTCATATAACTGTTGTTTATTTTGTAACATGAAATACTTAATTTTGATTAATAAATATATAAGTGATCTGAATAGCAAAAGATTTTTTTTTGTCGCCACATAGTATTGTAATTTTTGGTTTATTCTAGTCTTGTATCTTGTTGATGTACTTTGTCTTTGTGCCTTTTTGTGCTCCTTTGTTACATATTTTTATAATGATTAATTTTGCGTATAAGCATGTTTCAAAATTTATAAATTATTTTCTGTTATTTGTAGAGAGAGGATCATCGACCGTAGTCAATAAAACTGGTAAGTTTTGTCAATTTTTTTTTATCGGAACGGTCTACACGCAGTGTTCGAATCAACCTAGTAATCACTTTAGTATAGTTATTTGCTTTAAACCTTAACACATTAACGGAAAATAAACTCATCATAGATATCAGGACTAAATTTTGTATATACGCCAGACGCGCGTTTCGTCTACAAAAGACTCATCAGTGACTCTCGAATCCAAAAACGTTAACATACGAAGTTGAAGAGCATTGAGGACAACAATTCCTTCAAGTTTTGCCAAATCCAGCTAAGGTAATCTATGCCTGAGGTAGAAAAGCCTTAGTATTTAAAAAATTCAAAATCTTGTAAATAGTTAATGTATACCATATCAATGATAATTCATGTCAGCACGCAGTGCTGACTACTGGGCTGGTGGAACTGATACAATGACCATTTTAAAACATTACTTAAGTAGCGTATATCTTAAACAGTTTTTCGTTTTGAAACTGCTGAGTTGAACCCTTGTTTTGACGAGGTTCCTGTTTTTCATTATTTATTTCTATGTATTGCTTTTTTTACCGTTGTTTGTTTTTTGTCTTCGTTGAACATTTATTGTTCTTTTGTAAACCTTTGTACCTTTGATAACTATTTTAACCACTGGGTCGATGCCACTGCTGGTTGACGTTTCGTCGCCTAGGGTATCATCAGCCCAGTAGTCGACATTTCGGTGTTGACATGAAGATCAATACTGTGGTCATTTTTATAAATTTCCTGTTTACAAAACTTTGAAATTTTCAAAAAACTAAGGATTTTCTTATTCCAGGCATAAATTACCTTAGCCGTTATTAGCACAACTTTTTGGAATTTTGGATCCTTAATGCTCTTGATCTTTGTAACTGTTTGGCTTTATAAATATTTTGATATGAGCGTCACTGATGAGTCTTATGTAGACGAAACGCGCGTCTGGCGTACTTAATTGTAATTTTAGTACCTTTGATAACTATAATAGTAAAACAATATGCCAAATATATCTTGTATGCTTTATATTTACAACAATACGTGAACAAAACAGACAATAGTTTAAGTTATAAAGATAGGGGTACATCAGTCTTCACTGTGTCACAATCTCAAAACGTCCAAATAAAAATAATATTTTATCGTTCAAAGTAAGTTCAAAATTATGATAAAACAATAAGATATGGCATTATAATAAAACAATAACATATGGCATTATAATAGAACAATAACATAATGGCGGGATCTTTTAAAGTACACAACAACGTCGTATGTACCAAAAAAGTCACAGGTACAAAACACCAGCAAAATAGAAGATAATACACAAAAAAAAACATATTAACGGGATGTATAAGTACAAAGTCACGTCGAATGGATGTTTCAGAACTGATTCTCGATCCAGAATGTTCCATTAAAATAACTATGTTGCAAAGGTTTCAAAAATAAGCGAGTACTATACGTTTGTATGCATTATGTTATCCTTATATCTGTTGCCAGGAACTTACATGATAATAGTTGGATTTATCGTGGTAAGCGTCACACTTTTGGTGTTCCTGTTAGTAGCATTACGAATATGTGTTCCTTTGACTTGTATGTACTTGAAATATAAAGTATCTTGTAAGAAGAGAGACCAAAGTACAGAACACACCAATACAACACATCCAAATGAACCTGAAAACACTCCGCCACGAGGAGAGACTCACGAGTATGATGAAGTAGATGATAGATTTTTAAATCGTGAATCTTCAGTAAATGACGAATATGATGTGAGAAGCAGTGGAAGTTCGACAGGGGGTAGTGTCATTTGTGGAGTAGACAGTGACGGATATCTGAATCCATATCATGAATAATCATCTAAAATCAATAGAAATAACAATAGATCAGGGGCCAAGCTCAGAACAAGCAAGAACAGAAACAAGTTTCATACAGGCACAGGAGAATATAATTGTCTTTAATAGTCAGAATAAATATTCTAAAATATGTATTTTCTGCCAAAAAACCTTCCCTTTTATTAAATGATGCAGATAGCTGAAGAACTAAAAGTTAAACACAACTCAACAACCATTTAATCGAAAACAGCAATTAAGCTGAGGCCGACACTGTCTTTTGATCTAATAATAACTTATACAGACTTCCTTTTCATCAGAATTGATTTCACATTAAACTTATTGTTTTGATCCACAATGAAATGGTAGGCACGTAGAGATTAAATACTTTAACCTTAACTCTTAAAAATTCACAAAAGCTGGCATTGAATCATTAAAATCTTAATCGTAAGCTTACTACAACTAAGCATTAATGTTTTATTGGTGATAAGTGCATATCTATGAAAGTCCAATAAAACACATGAATAATATAAATACAACATGTTATTTTTGCTTTATCAAACTCTAATAGAAATTTCGAAGGGATAGCGAAATTTGTTTTTTTCTTTTGTTGTGCTTTTGTCATGTTTGTGTATCTTTCCGAATTTGTGAAATGCTATTTTGAAGTAAATATATAAAAGATAATGTGGTGTGATTTCCAATAAGCCATGTACACATTTTTTTTCTCAGGTCTCAATTCAAGATTATGACTGAATAAAGTTACTGAATAATAATAATAAGAAATGTGACACTTGTAACTGCAGTTTGCCGTTTGGTGAAATGAGAGGTAAAATGAGTTAAGATACAACAAAGAAGATGTGATGGGATGGCCTATGAAACAACTCTCAACAAGAGACCAAATGATACATAAATTAACAGGTATAGGTCACCATATGGCCTTCAACAATGAGCAAAGCCCATACCGCATAGTCAGCTATAATTTATGTACAAAATATGAACGAAAAACAAATATGTAACACATCAACACACGACAATCACTGAATTACAGGCTCCTGACTTGGGACAGGCACACACATACAGAATGTGGTAGAGTTAAACATGTTAGCGGCATATCAACCCTCTCCTAATCTTGGACAGTGGTGTAACAGTACAACATAAAAGCGAACTACAAAAATGAGTTGAGAAAGGCTTAACTCGTCAGATAGATACAAATAGAAATATATCTAACAAAAACACATAGTGGACGTAGCCGGGAACTTGTATTTCCAAACCACAACAAGACACTAATTACTGATCTGAGAGTACTCGCAGTAACTGACAGCGTGTTAAAGCCACTAACAACTAATAAAAAAATCATGCATCTTAGACTAAAGACTCTATTTTGATACAGTAGAATTTTTAAGACTGATTTCGTTTTAATTAAAAACCAGTTGTATCTAGTTTTCATAACCTCTGCAGAAATACTAACAAATTCTATGTTTAACGAACTTGATTAAACATAATTACTTGCACAGTCAGCTCTATTTCATCAATCAGGAGACGTAGTTCTTTGCACCAATGGTTTTGTTGTTCATTTTTGTATCCTAGGTATTTTTTGCGTCTCATGCTTAAAGTGAGGACTCAGCACGTATCTCAAAAACAGAAATCGGTTGCAACCTTTTTATTTTAACATCTCGTGTACTTTTACAAGCAGAATCCATGTATGAAATTAAAAAAAAACATTCTGTTGAGTAGTTAAGTTCGTACACTGTGATTCAATAGAAACTATATCTTTTAAAAACAATTTTATGTAATAACATGTCCATTATTTATTCCGTGTGCATGGAATGTGTTGATATGCCATAATGTGTGTCTGTATATAGTATGGTCGATTAAAGCTTGAGTAGTATGGGTTTTTTAATTAAATATTAATTCATACATGTAACTGCATTAAAGTCATGGCCTGCACAAGTTTTTCTCACCAAAGATAGATACGAAGAAATTATGGCCTGGTTGTGTTTCTTACGGCAAAAACCCAACATTAAGTTGACCTTGAGGTCTAATGAAGGTAATCATGATACAAGACACTTAATTTCAGGATGATACATCCACATGTCAAATATCTAAGACAAAACAAGTTATGTATTATCAGAATGGATTTTGCTTTCATTTATTAAGCCAATTTGATTGCGGGGGCGTATATTAAATTCTAACACGAAAAACAACTGGCCGTTTAATTTTCATAAATTTGTGCAAGAACAACCGACTGGTACAGCACCCCAAATGGTTAGTTTTTTGAAAAATATCAAACGACACATTAAAAAAAAATTCTGCTTCAAATAACGGAACCATCGCATTCACTTTTCGGGACTGACTCTAATTACCCACTTTTTTTAGTTCGGACCAAATTTGAAATCCAGAATAAAAAACTTACAAGTAAAGGTTATCAGTGAAATGATATTCGCCTCAGTTATCATTATTCACTATGATATAATAATCAATTTAGGATTAATTTTTAAAAATATCAGCATATATACCCCTGTACCCTAGTTTCTGAAACTTCCAAGTTGCAAAATCTTTTAAACCTATGGTTCAAATCCTTTAAAATTTTTATAAGATGTTTAATTTGGTCTTTTTTTATCAATGACGGAAAAAATAGAAAAAATAAATAATAGGCTTATTTGGGGGTAAAGTGTTGGGTACCCCCTTAAATAACCTATTGTGTATTAAACAATGACGGATACGTCACATATCATCTTATCAACATATTGCCTATAATTTACCACACTAAATTATTCGCCAAGACAATGCATATGATTTAAACAATCTGACCAAATAGTAAAGTTAGAAAATGCAGTGTTATTATGTATTTGACGCAAAATTATGACAAAACTGGCAACTTTATTTCGGAGATGATAATTAAGTACTCAAATATCTGCAAAGGCATACCACATTTTAAACCGACTATGTTTCGGATTAAAGTTTTAAGTTCTTATATCATTTTTAAACTTTTGGGTGAAAATTACTTTTTTGGAAATGAAAAATAAAATTTAAAAAAAAATTGCTTATTTGCTATAAATCAATAGTTCTAATTTGAAAATAACATTCTGTAAATATAAGACCAATTGAACAAATATTAACCTTAGTTTGTAGAGTGTATGCAATTTTATTCAATATGAATAATACGTTGCCTTGTATCGTCTCTTCTGTTGACTAGTATATACTAAAAAAATACAAGTATAAGTGTGAGCAGCGCTACAGCTATTATAATTTTTACAAATGATTTTGGGTTGGTTTATTTCTGGTTAAAGAAACATAACCTTTTTGTTTTAGCTAACGATCAAGTAAAAGGATTATATGAACAGTTTATTCCTCTCAAGTAAAAAACTATGAAAGTACTAAAATTTAGATTAATTACACTGGCCTGGTTTATTATCAAAAAAATGTTGAATTTCACAATATCCGCTCATTGTTGACAGGATATAGATAGATAGACATATATACGGCTTATTTCAAAGTTCATGCCCTGGACTTGTATATTTATATAAAACAATAAGAGTACATGCCTTGTTCTTCCAACTAGTTTGTTTTCCCTTTTATCAGAAAATCGGATAGAGGTGTGTTACTAATTATGATGTACCCCTGTATAGTTGCTGACCAAAAATGAAGTTGTTCTGTGCACAAGTACTGTAGGAATATTTTTTAACAATTTAAAGTTCTGATGCTAACTGTTTTTTTTTTTATTAAGTTGAATAAACTGCCTTGAGAAACAAACTAATCCATAATGACCAGATAAAAGTATCTGACATACACAACCAACGCCTTGATATATAGCAATACAATATGCGAAAAAAAATTAATGAACCAACGGCAACCACTGAATATGGGCTCTTTATTTGGAACAGCAACATAAAGAACACGACGCGATTAAACATGCTAAGTAATAACCGCTCTACTTAACCTAAGACAGTATTTAAATATTACAACGAATTGTAAAATTCTGTTGTAAAAGACTGGTACGAACACATACCAAAAGACCCAAAACCTCGATATTACTGTCGTTGCAGCTAATTTATAATGAAGAATGTAGTATAGTTTTTCGTTTTTCGTTAATAGCAGTCAGATTGGTTCAATGTTGTGAAAATACCTAAAATAGGAATCGAAGAACGAAAATTAAAAGTTAAAATTAAGCCCCTTAAGCGGGTAGAGAACACCTAAGAAAAGATAACTCTTACTCATAGGCTAATTCATTGCTGCGTTTTTTTATGGGACACTTTTGTGAGTGGTTGACGATCATAATAATCAAATGACGAGATTGAGAACTTTTCTTGTTACTTTTGTTTATCATTCGAGAGCCAAGCCCTGCATCCCTCCCACGCTAAATGCCCTATTCTTGTTTATTGGTTAATTTGTTTAAACTTCTTATATTTCCTTTAATTAATGATTCCTTTCTATTTATTTTTGTTTCACATTTAACATTAACAGCAAACTTGCATTTCAATTCATCATGGTTTTGTCTAATATTTCCTTCTCGTCGTAACTGCTATAAATAAACATTAGAATATTTCAACATACATTATGTTGATGCTTTATATCATTCTTTTCTTTTTGTGCACTCATATTGTTTACTGTGAACAGGGGAATTGTTCAAGATCAACGATATCTGGGTATATAAATTGCAAAACTTTTCAAAGAATATTTCAATAATTTGTCAGCGAACATTATGAAGATGTACACCAAACCTTAGTTAACCAAATACTACCAGTATAAATTGCGGATGTATCGCATTTTCATCATGAAAAGTAATCATATTTGCTTCAGTTGTTCGAGACAGATTATGATTATCGTAGGGACTTAATTGTATTAATTTTTTTTTCAGTTCAAAACAGTACTTCTGTTGTGCCAATTATGAGCTTTGGAACGGGAAATGTGTTGGTAAGTATATTTTTGCATATTCATAAAAAAATAAAAGATTGTGGTGTGTGTGAGTGAATGTGTATGAGAGACAGACAGAGCTTATTTAAATTTATATTATGACATTATTGAAACAATCCGCTAGGTTCATTTCGAATACTAGTATTTCGAACAACGTTTAACCTTATTGCTCATATTTTGGTTATGTGTTTGCAAAAGCAGAAAATATTGCGTGCATTATTTTACAATGTAAGCTATTTTCCAAAAATAGAGAAAATTTGCAAGTTTTATTATTGCGTTATGTCAAAAAACATCTCTTCATTTTTCTAAATAAAAATTCATCTGAAAATACTGAGACTTTGTTGATAAATATTCCGTCTCGACTTCACAAATAATACATATCGGTCTTAAAGAATAGATTATCGGTTCTGATGATAATTATCATCTTAATCATGTGTTACAGTGCTATGTGTTTTGTCTTTGTGTATATATAACCCTTACTGTTTAGTCCTGGTTAAAATATCCTGTTTACTTGTCTCATTTCCTGCCATTGTGTTTTTTGCGTAAAGATCTTATTTTGTAATCTTGTCGGATCATTTTATTTACCTTGTTGGCATAGTTATCTGTTTTTATAGGGATTTAGATTATAACACAATGTTGTCTGCTAAACTTAAAAGTTTGGCATTACCACCTATTATGTATGTTTGTTTAAATTTGCTCACACACTTTTGTCAATATAATGTACTTTTATGCAAATGTATACACATGCGAAGTTTAGATAGTTATGAAACCAGGTTAAATTCCTAATTTTCTACACACGGAAATTTCTGTACCAATTCCAGAAAATAACAGTTGTTTCAAGTCGTTTTGTGTGTTCCTGGTTTTGATTTTGCTATTTCATAACATACTTTCCGTTTTGAATTTTCTTCGTTTTTGTTTTTTTGTTTTTTTTGTTCTTTTTCGTTTTAGTACTATAATCCTTTATGACCTTTTTTTCCAAAAAATGTTAATTACCTATATTTTAATATAATGATTCGTCTTTTTTATAATATGTATTCATATTTATATATAAAAAGGATAGTATGGGTCACTGAAATCTTATTTAATTTTAGTATGTTGGTTTTGTTGCACGTTTAATGCACGTTTAATGCGTAGTCCTCAAAATAAAATCTGGTCAGGACATGAAGCATTCATCATTATTTGTTTAATACCTCTTTTGAAATATTTAATCAAATCCGAAGTTGCGATTGTTAATCTTCGACATGTTGTTTCATTCGTGGGTAATTCCGATTTAGCCTCCTACTGTCAAATCTTGACATATTTTTGATTGGACCGAATTAAACATGGGATTTAGTTTTTGTTCATCAATTCACTGTTCATGTTTCAGCATGCCAAACTGGGTTAACATCAGTGAAAGGACATCCATGCAGTGTTTGCACAGCAAATAAATATGGTTATCGTTGTGCATCGGATTGTTATTGTTTGAGTAATGAAATGTAAGCATTTCGTTTATTCATTTATATTTCCAATTTGCCATTTTATCCCTCTCTGCCAAAGATATGACATTAGCTGAATTTAACATTACTTTTCGGAATTCATGGATTAAACGCTCTTAAACTTCAACTTTTATTAAAACTATAAACTTTGTTCCAATTGGGTGTTACTGATACATATTATGTATACACAACAACACATCTGTCACACTATAGGCTCAAGATTTTGTTAATCATCCGGATCATATAAGATAATCGCGTTTGGTGTGGTTCGTGTAGCTAAATTTTAGTTTTCTATTTTGAGATTGTAGACTTTTGTTTCTTTCTTTCGACGCTATAATTTTATTTCTATTGTATTAGCAATTTGACTTTCTGTTCCACTGTAATTTCTTTTTAGTATCATCCTCTTTACAATATTCTATATAAAATGCCAAGCATTAAATTATTTAGATTCTTTAAGATTTGTGGTACTTAAGACAACAATCATTTATAGATCCACCACAAACACAAGTTTCTAATTAATTAAGAAACCATTAAAATGCATCTTACGACAACCTGACAACATGTTACGAGATTCCTGCATTTAGGCAGGACACGTGACAGATTGACAAAACGTACGTAAAAGAACATACAATTAAGCACCAATACAAATAAGATACTTACTCTCAAAACAAGCGTAGGATGTTAAAATATCGCGAACGTAGCCACTATTCTGATCAATCAAAAAATCCAAGGTCAACTTAAAGTCTTCAACATAACACTATATACTATAGCTACTCTATGTATTATTTGTCAAAATCCAAAACGCAAAAAAAAAAGAATAATTCTGAATGACTTGACTAGACGAACAAAGATTTCTACTTTAGATGTCACAATGTGAAAGGATGTATCAAAGTTATTAGCACTGAAACTATCACCACAACAGATGATCCAGTTGGGGGTAAAGATGACTTATGTTATCAGGATGCAAAGACATATAAATTCAAACAAAAACATAGTCCTTACATTAATTTACTGAAAATATGGGTTTATTCATTTTTAAAAAGGTGTTGATATTTATATTTTCGAATCAAGATTCAACTATGTTTAGAAAGAATGAAATAGATCGGTTGCTGTCACAAAATATGTCTTCAACTTCAAAATTGATAATAAGGATAAGAATAACTGACAGCCAGACTTGTTTATTTAATCTTAAACCTAAATAGATATGTACAGGTATCTTTGGTATTCCCATACTTAACTTGACTTATCAAATGACTTACGAAAAATACTTCTTTTTGGGGGTAAACTAGTCGTTTGTCCATGAAAGTAAAAAAAAACAGACTTGGTATGTTATGTTTTACTAATGAACATTATTAATCAGTGAAAATACAAATTGTGTGCAAATTTGCTTATAAATCTATTACATACTATGTTCTGCAAAAACGAATTCGCCTTATTCTTGTTATAGTCTATTTTTAATGTGCAATACCTGAGACAAAAAAGGGAGGAATCGAACCGACATCATTCTCAATTTTGTTTTATTCAAAACCATCTGAAATTCAGGTCTTTGATTTAAATGTATTCATTGAATGATACCAAAAAACAACACAAGATACCAAGGGCTCCGAAAATTTGAAATTTTAACAGCTAAGGGCAATTTAACATCAATTACTTTATACAGAAAAATAGCTTTATTGTTTATAAACTGATTTGAACAGCGATATGTGATAGTTTTGATGTAATTTGTCATGATTTGCTTAATATTTTTTGGGCTCATTTATTTTTTACTAGGAACATCCTTGTCTGAATCGATATCCACTGCTGAAATTAACAACACGAACGGTAATTGTATTGTCCTTTTTAATTATTTGGTTTCTTTAAACGAGTTCATGCCGGACACTCTCAGTATATACATTATAGACAAAATGAGCATGCTGTTACGAATTAAAGCTCGGAAATGTTTTCTGTGTTTATAACAGTTTCTGAAAAACACAAGTTTTATGACATATTGATTAATATAACAAAGAGATCAATATTATTGTTTGTAATACTCTACTGGGCTATTACTACTTTTTCTTTCTCATTACTGTATTGTCCTACAGGAAATATCTTTAGTTTATGCATGCGAGATGTTTAGTGCGAGTATAATGGGGAATTTGATGTCTGAATCCTATGTATACTTGAGATTTCTTTTTCTTTTCTTATGTTTGCTTTGTTTAAGCGTTTGTTTTAGTGGATGTAATGCTTGTTTACTTCTATAATTTTTGTCTGATGATTTATTTTTCAAATTTTCAACATGATCTAGTACATGCAGTAATGCAATACTTATATTATGAGTCCTATCTTCTTTTTTTTTTGCTGCACCGCAACAAAGCTTTAATTTATCTATTCACTAAAGAAAACATGTAATAGGGGCTACGGTTCTACTGCATTTAATGTGGTACCCAAGACTGCAAGTACTATGTACTATGTACACCTATTTACTCGATAAATTAATGATTTCTTAATTAGATTATGAATGACGTTTAGTGATTTTGTGTATTAAAAATGAGGCCTAATTGGAAAGAAAGTGTAACGTCAATAAAATGAATCAAATCATCGGTATTGTATTAGTTTTCCGAAAGTCTCGTCTCTGCATTTAATAATCTTGCTTTCTAAAGAGATAATGTATTCGTTATTTGAATACAACTGTAGGAAAATAATAAAAAAATACTCAAATGTCAGAATCAACGAATGTTGATTGAATAAAGCAATAAACTTGAAGGTTTGCATGATTTTTTTACCATGTGTTTGTATTTATAAACACCTGATCTTATATTATTATATTTTAATAACACAAATCAATTTGTGTATTCTTGAATGATGGATCACATGTGTATTTACATAAATAATTAGTCATATTCTTTTATCCATGAATAACTGATCTTGTGTTTGTATTCATAAATAATTTCATCACATGTTAACCAGTAAATTCATGAGTAATGGATCATATATTCATCATATCTTGACTTACATCTAGAAATTGACAATGAGAGTCGGTTGAAAACAAATCTTTAAGACAAAAGAGATGATTTCAGCTTTCCAATTTAGAACTTTCCATTTCTAAGTAGCAACAATCCAGCAGCACCTGCATACGAGGTATATATCTCCCAATTGATACCATATTCCCGTGCTTGTATTTCCTATCATGATTTTCTTGATAGAGGGTTGCTGCTCACAAGGAAGCTTTCAAACCAAGAGTTTTAAATTGTGAAGTTGAAATCATCCCTTCGTAAATGTTACGGACGCCATCACGCGTTGGTTGACCGTTATGGAATTACCGTTTAGCAGAGATATCGGATATGTTACTTACGTCGTAACTACAATCCCCTTCCCTTTCATGAATGTGACCTACCGAATAAGACTTTTTACCGGATTTGTCATAACATGAGCAACACGACGGGTGCCACATATGGAGCAGGATCTGCTTACCCTTCCGGAGTACATGAGATCGACCCTTTGTTAGGGTTCGTGCTGCTAAATCTTTAGTTTTCTATGTTGTGTCATGTGTACTATTGTTTGTGTTTGTCTTTTTTCATTTTTAAGCATGGCGTTGTTCGTTTATTTTCTATTTATGAGTTTGACTGTCCCTCTGGAATAATCGTCCCTCTTTCGTGAATATTTGATCATCTGTTTAAATTATTGAATAATTTAACTTACATTTCATATTGTAATGTCTTCATTCTTCTTTTAATAAGTATCGCAAGAAGTCATATGATAATGCTATGCGTCGGGTTTAGCAGCATAGTTCTAATATTACCACTTTCAGTTTCAATCATTTGTATTTGCTTGAAATATGAATTATCGTGCAAAAAGAGAGAATATGTCACTGTTTTCTCAGATTCTCCAAGTGAAACCGCACATCAGTCGCAACCAGGAGTTTCTCATCAATACGATGAAGTAGATGATGGGTTTTTGAATCGGTCATCTTTGATAAAAGATGACAAAGACCTCAGTGGCAGTGAAAGTTCGACTGTTCGAAGTGGCATTTGTGGAACAGACAGTGCAGGATATCTGAATCCGTATCATACTATTCTATCCAAAGCAATTGCTTTCTTGCAGAGGCCAATTTCTGAACTATCTGACACTGCTACCAGTTGTTCACTTGCACAAGGAGTGATCAAGCAAGGTTTGGAAGATGATGTATTCGTAAGTCGGAAATCTTCTAAACATGCCGTTCAAGATGTAAGATGCTATGAAAGTCCGAGAACTGGAAGTGGCATATGTGGCACTGACAACGAAGGATATTTGCATCCATATCATGCGCTACAATGCACAGAAATAACTTGGGCACAAGGGCCATATTCTAAACTATCTGACACAGAGACTGATGTTTAAGAAAATCCTGCATGCCCAGTTTGTTCAGAGTAAACCTTTTGAAACATACCACTAATAAAGAAGATAAACTAGAATAAACAAAATTACAATGTAGCGATTTGTTTGGCTATTTTTCCTATATTTTAATGTGTCTGTGCGTATGTGATGCAAAACATATAAAAATATCCAACCAGGTGTTTTATTTATCAAGTTTTTGTTGTATTTTCGAAAGGTTCTAGGACGCCATCAAGATTTTGTAAAAAATATATCGAGACTTAGGTTTCAACACCCTCAGACAACATTAAGGTCCGTTATGGTTACAAAGCCCTTCATCTGTTACGGTTCTTATACATACTAGGTAACATATATTCGGATTTGAGAATCGCTGAAGCAGGGAAATAATTTGAAGTGCTTCGAGTGCATTACAGATGGGTGCAGTGCTAACCTGTACTCTAGTTAACTCAAAGCGGTCCTCATGACTGCTCTAAAGGTGAACTTGGGAACATTTTAGCAGACCTGTAAGTTAACTTTATCCCTAGCAGACCAGACCTCATGTCTGTTTTTAAGGACTGCTGCAGACCAGACCTGAGAACAAGTTTGCTAGAACAGACCTGTTCCTTAGGTCAGCTTGACAAGACCAGACTTATTCTCATGTCAGTTTGACCAGACCAGACCTATGGACAGGTCTGCATGACCAGACATGTAAACAGGTCTGCTTGACCGGACCAGACCAGACATGTGAACAGGTATGCTTGACCAGACCTGCCTGACCATACCATACCATATCAGACTTTTGACAAGTTTGCTTCCTAACAGAGCAGTCTCGTCAATCATGGGGACAGATATGCTTTTCAATCGGTCTTATGGATATCCTTTACCACGTTGATACATACAATAAAAGCAGTCCTGTTTACAAGTTAGCTTTGGATCATGTTAATAGTTATCAAAGGTACCAGGATTATAATTTAGTACGCCAGACGCGCTTTCGTCTACATAAGACTCATCAGTGACGCTCATATCAAAATATTTATAAAGCCAAACAAGTACTAAGTTGAAGAGCATTGCGGATCCAAAATTCCAAAACTTTATCTTGGAATAGCAGACCCAACCAAAGTTAACTTTGGATCAAGTTACCTTAGAGGAGCAGACCAGGTATGGTTTGACTTTTGATAGCAGACCTGGTCATAAGTTATCTTGTGTGTAGGACTTCTACTTCGTTCAAAGTTAACTTCAATTCTGGCCATGGACTTGTCATGAAGTTATCACTTTTCGGTCAATCATTAAACAGTTCTAGGACCAAGTATGCTTTTTAAGTTAACACAGATTCTGTCCTAGGACCGGCCACAGCAGTCATAAAATCGGTCCTAAGTTAACTTCAACCAGTCATGACATCTGCTTAGTAAGTTAACTAGCTGTACAGGTTAGGACTGCACTTATCTGTATAAGTTATAAAGTGTTGTTATTTGTAAGACAATATGGAAATGTTTCACAGATAATTTTGTCTGTGCAAAGCCACAACCTGTTTATCTTTGAAATAATTTTATGGATATTTTACTTGTTTATTGTATATGTCTGATATTTGATAATGTACCCTTTTCGTTACAATAGATTTAATTCTATTTTTAATTTTTCTCTAACTCAATTATATGAATTCAGACGAGTTATTTTAAATTTCAATATATTATAATTCAATGAAACACGTGTGGTTTTTTTTTTATTGTGAAAAATCTAAAAATGTCAGAAAATACAACAACATTGATGGTTATTTTTCAGCTACTCACATTGAACCGTGGTGAACTTTTTACTTAATGTGTTACCATTATTCATATATGAAAGTGTTGGTATGATAATGTTACTTACAATCAAGATGAAAAAAAAAACTCACTCTTACGTATGCGTGTTTTAAGTTCAAAAGTTTTTTTCTTAATTTTTTATTTAATACGCATTTTGAGATAATAATTAGTTTTCTCTTATTTGTTGATGGTTAGACATTAAAGGATTAAAGTCTAAGATTATCTGACTTATTGATTCTAATAATTGTATTGTCATGGAAATGACTCTGGAAAAACTAGATATTGAACAAAAGGTATGGAAATAAACTCATCATAGATACCAGGACTAAAGTTAGTATATACGTCAGACGCGCGTTTCGTCTACAAAAGACTCATCAGTGACGCTCGATTCCAAAAAAATAAAAAGGCCAAATAAAGTACGAAGTTGAAGAGCATTGAGGACAAAATTCCTAAACGTTTTGCCAAATACAGCGAAGGTAATCTATGCCTGAGGTAGAAAAGCCTTAGTATTTAAAAAAATTCCAAAACTCCAATATCATTGGAATGATAAATGTTGAACAAAAAGTGTATTAGCATTCAACAATTGGTTTCACTTGTATTATATTTGTTGCAAACATTTTTCCTCGGGAAGGATATACATCCTAAAAATGATACCCATATAGAAACATGTTGGATTGTTTCTTTTTTTTAAATAAAATTGAAAACATACAAATGGTATTATAAATCAAATTTGTTCATCCGATTTAACGATAACACGGAAACAGACTACGATCATCGTGATTCGTCAAGTGCAATCAACTCCAAAAACATATTTACTATTGAAATCATTACCGAAATTTAGATTTGTTTAATCTTTAATCGAACAAACAATTTCAAATTTTCTGTATGTCTTAAAGAAGAACTTATTTTATGATTAAATTACATTAACGGTACCAATTGCATTTCACTAAATTTTCATTAAAACAATGTATGTATCTACAATGATGATTGAGGTCAACAAAGACCTAAAACTTTTACAAATAATGTAAAATAATGATATCCTTAATAAATACAGACAAAAGGAAGCACAGGTCTGAATTGATAATATTTTCTAATAACTTATTACAGCAGATTTTACGCTACCGGTTTTTTAATAGTTCTACTTAATCAATTATGGGGAAGATGTAATTTTCGACCTACACAAAAACAATTTGTTCGTTGTTTTATCATACAACTGAATAGTTTGAAGGAGAATCTTGTCACAATTAATCATTCGTATTTCTGAAGGTCGTTTAAAACTTGACCTAATGTTTTTTATACTACATTTGACATGTTTGACAAACGTTTGATTCTTCTAAAAATTTATTGATTGTAAATTTTGTGGGTTTTTTTTTGTGTTTTTTTTACGTGTAGCATAAATGACATTAGTTAAAATTATTATATGATATGTAAAACTTATTTTCTTTTAAATCGATTGCATGTCTATTTCATAGGCTTCCCCTATAAACTTTATCACAACCAATTCATAAAGTACACAAACTCTGTAAAATAATCAAACAGAATGACATCTAAAATCATTATCATTTTATGTATTTCATGTATTTCTCTGTCCTGAGTGTTCTTGTGGTTATTTGTACGTATACTGTTTTCCTGTCAACGTAATGATGTCATTTTAGCAATATAATAAACAGTGTCATATAAGCTGGAGGTTTTGCTAGTAGCCATAAAACCGGGTTCAACACACACTTTTTTCTCAAAATGTCCAGTACCAAGTCAGGAATGTGGCAGTTGTTATCTACAGTCCGTTTATATGTAGTTTGGTGTTTGTTTGTGTTGCAGTTCAGTGTTTCTATTGTTCCGTTTACGTTGTTTTCCTCTTATAGTTTCCCTCTGTTTTGATTTGTGCACAAATTTATTGTCGCTAAATCGATTGCTGTTGCTTTTATCTATTCATACCGTACCAACACTACTGCTGGATAAGTGGCTTAGTTTATTCACTAGCAGATATAACTAAGTCCCAATGTCATGTGTTTTGGTGTTGGTATAGGTTGAATAAAACAGCTAGTACAGCAAAGAAAACTAATTGGCTAACGTCTCCTGAAGTTCATTTAATACCGTCGCAATTTAATAAAATTGAACGTTTTTGACATGAATCGTACAAATTAACAAAAATAATGACATAATCGTACAAAAATTAAATTCTGATTGATTTTGGCAAAATATGTGAACTTAATAAAAAAAAACTGTAGATCGAAATTTTTTTAGAAAATGCCATCCAAAATATACAAAATTATTTATTTATTTCATACATTGTCTCTAACAGCAGCATTTTGCTCTGAATAATATTTCAACTGTGTTGAATATAATAAATTTTAATATTGCAGATCCTGACAGACTATGTTTTTTACTTCTAAAGCTATCTTCATTGTTCACTTTTTATCTAAAATAAAATGATTTTTTTTTCTGTCATTGTTCTGTTAATCTGCATCCGGAACATTTGTGCTGTCTTCATTTCATATATGCAGTTACTAAATGAAAATTTAAACACTAGACTTCCTTTTCTGGATCCTGTTTAGGTATGGAAAAGTTTGTGCTCTTACTTTGATTTGTATTATTGTAGTCTTTCAATGATACAGTATTAAACAAAATAACACTTAGTCTATAAGATCAAGTACAAAAATATCTTCTTTTTTTTTTTTTTTTTTGGCACGAAACGTTTGAAGGGGTCGATAAACTTAGTCCGAAAATTGAGAATGGAAATGTGGAATGTGTAAAAGAGACAACAAAGAGCAGAGAGCAGAAAACAGCCGGAGGTCACCAATGGGTCTTCAACACAGCGAGAAAATACCGCATCCAGAGACGTGCTTCAGCTAACCCCTGGACAAAAAATAATGGACTATATATAAGCAGTTACTTTTATTTCATGTTTGAAACGGTGCAAGTTTTTAATTTGATTTGACTTTTACCAAAAGAAGCATTGTAGCAAAGGAGAAGAATAATTGTGGTCGTAGGCGAGAAACACGAATATAATTGAATTTAACAGAAAGAAAACAAATATCGGACTTTGGAAAAAGGGAGGTATACCTTCTATGTAATTCTCCATACATAATATCTTTAAAAAAAATCATCCTGCAACAGTTCACAAGCTGTATATGCCCGCGATTTCGCGGGTGTGTTCTAGTTCGTTTTAATTTATAAACAAGTTTTACTGACTCGCAGCCACTCTTGGGAACTCTCGCCTATTCTTTAAATGACACAGACTTCAAAATATTCTGAAAAAACAATCGAGGTTAATACATGTTACGTTGACTTATGTTTTTAGGTTAAATTATTTTTTATATTTATCCCCCGTTTATGTCGAGCAATTGACTTACAAAAATATATTTTTTTGTTGTTGCTTTTTTTTTGCGTAAAATGTTTACCGGATTGTTGTAATTTTGTTATTTTTTTCTCTTGGTAAAAGTGTTGTCTCTCGTTTAATATTTAGCTTAACCTCTTAATGTATCATAATTTGTTTTAAAATCGCATAACAAATACTCAAAATGCATGATAGCCCGGTTCAGGAAAGAACACGAACATATACCTTTATAAATGTCATCGTTTGGACCGTCGATCGTTACTCAATTGGAGCTTGGAATCTGAATGTTCTATGAATAATCATGAACAATAAGGGAGCTAGCCTAATGTCATTTTGGGTACAATAAATTAAGTTCGGACTTTTTATAACAGAAAAGTTTCAAATAAGTTAATAAATATAAAAATGTTAATGTCAGTATAAAATACAAAAAAAAAGAAAACGACCGTATACATATTACTCTCATCTGTCTTTCGTGTACGAGGGTCTGGATGAGATTTACAGAATTGAGAATAACTAGAATACAGTCTAATGAATAGAGAAAGAGAGCCAAAAATATGACGTACAAAGATCGATGGATTGTTACATTAATATAAAATAACTATGCAAAGTAAAAAAAATTAAGTAATACAATTCAGAATACAGAAATGAACAATGTACAGAATACAAAATCATATTATTACAGAGTGATTTAATTTTAAAATTATTTTCAAGAGAATTTGACAGAAGAAGCGTTATGTTTTTAAAAAAGATAAATGCCATCAAAGTAAAATGATACAGAAATAAAACATCCTCCCTGTTCAGACTCTTATAGAAAGATTCAAAAACTTATTCTAAAATACTACATGTAAGAATAGAAGGTTAACAACACGATTACTGTTCAATGAAACATAACTATATTTAACACTGGATGTGTGCAACGTTAATTCACATAAATGGAATGGTAATTCAAGGGGTTTCCAATGTTTGAAAATTTGTTTTTGCTTTCTGGATTGACTCTTTAGATCAAAATCTTTTTAAAAAGTAAATTTCTGGTCTTTTCAGATTTTGTCCATGTTGGTTCATCCTTAATGGAATTTTAACTCGAAGAGTTTTCTGTTGTTTGAACATTTGTAGTGCTTTCCAAATGGCCACTCCAAAACAAAAGCTTGTTCGAAAGTAAGTTTCTCATCTTTTCACTCATTGCTATATATATCATGAAATTCGACGCACAAGCCAATACGGTAAACAGCTTCAAAATCTCAATTAACACTTTCAAACCATGCAAAGTAATATCTACACGACCCCAAATGATTGTTAGTATATAGTTCATCGGCTCACTGTATGGAGTGGAACTTAATGTCAGAGCCGGCAAGTTTAAGAACGATGACGTCATGTGTTTTATCATGCAATTAGTACAAGATATTAGATAATCTTCTAATTGTCCACTCATCCACTTTGTCAAACCTAATTTGTAGAAAAATGAATAACAAAAAGCTACTTTAAAGGTTTTGAACGCGTACGAAATGAGCGTTTGTACTGGTTCCATTGTCGTATTGCTGATTTTTTCTAACAACTGTTTAAACATTTCCTTTTGATTTAAATTAAGATTATCTTTGTAAACATCGTAAATCTCCAGGTAACGTTTTTCATTAATAAGTTGATAACATCTGTTTCTTGTTTGAAGGAAAGTTCTACTACATCAAACAACCCTTTTAAATCACTCTCTGATATAATACCAGTCATGTTATAGGGACCACACAGATCACTTTCTTCTTCTAGTTGTTTTTCAAATATAATCGAATAGTTAAATGTAAGTTCTGTTGATTTCCTAAATTTTTCTGTTTCATAATCGAAGCATAACAAAGAGTCCCTTTCCATTGTTGTTTTAATTTGGTTCCATACAACATCTTTCTGACCAATGTCTGACTTAAAAGTGTTAAATAATGCAGTATTTATATAAACTTTTGGTATTTCGGATAGAAGAAACACGACCATTAAAATTACTGTAAGCACGCATGATTTTTTTTCGTTTACTGAAATAGTTGACCGCCCCCGTATCCCTTTCCTGCTACACAGGCTGGTGATGATGTAGACTGTGGAAAATAGCATTATTCCTAAGGCCATAATTAATACGCTTGTGGCTAGTATTGGATAATAAGCCAAGACATAGTTCTCCCACATAGACAGTGGTTCGGATATCATACATGTACTATTACCATCCGTTTTGAAAGAAATTACGAACGCCCGCGGAAAATGGAACGCCACAGATATAAAGAAACACACAAAACAAACTATATAAGAACTTTGTGCCTTAATGTTAATATGGCTCCAAATTGGAAAGAATATAACGCTCACTTTTTGTAATCCCAAAGAAGTTGTAAGGAAAACTGAAACGAAATGGAACGTATCAACAAGTTGTGTGCTGTAATAATGCATGACACAAAAAGGATAGTTTAGCGTTACAAATGTTTGGATTTCCTTAAAGCTGTTTGAAGAGATTCTATATATAGGTTCTAATTGATCTGTCAGATTAGATACTTTACTCGTGCCTCCAATTGAGTTGTACAGTACAGCAAACACGGGTTCTAGTCCGTAAATGCACAAGGCTGTTAAACTATCTGTTATAGCAAGTGCTTGCAAAAGAATGGCGAACGGCCGCTTCATGCTTTTATCAAAAAGCGCAATAAACACAATCATATTCATTATAATAGCAAGGTAAGAAATTACTGGTCCAATTACAATATTTACCACAAATGGAAATCGTGCAGATAAAATGAAAAACATCCTGATGGTACAATGATAGTTTCAGTATGAAATCTATTTGCTGCAGGCATAAGATAAATATTCTTGATAAACTATTAATTATTAGTTTCAAATACAATGAACAGAAAATATTTAAAGTAATTATTATTGATTGTTTGTCCTGTTGACCTGTCCGTGTTACCCAATTCATAGCAATCATATAGTAATGTATGTTACAAATGGAGGTTATCTCTTCTTTTTTTTTATTATTACTAAATATCATTTTCATTTGGGTTTTATAAATACAAATGCACATTTTCATTTTCTCAGCTTGTTACGTATACTGCTAGAGTTCATTTTGTGAATTTCTTAAAGAATCGTTATTGACACTGACGTTTAATATAAGAATGAACGATGAACGCACGTTGAACGGAAAACACACAGATTGATGAATGATGAGCGTACGATTGGTACACGCAGGATACACGCACGCAACACGCACGATACACGATGAACGGAAAATAGTTAGTTTACATTTTAGGTCTCCTTAAGTCTCCATACGTTGCTGCATAGTACAATGTTAAAAAAACGCACTGCGATTTTCAAATAAAATGTCCAAATATATTAGTCAAATACGTGAGTTAATAAGTAACCCTAAGGCATAAAAACTACCTTTTTGGTGTTTTTTGATTATATTCAAGATGAATGAAAACGTTTCACCCGAAAAACTATGAAATAAAATAACTTTTTAAATTTAAATTTTTTTTTTATTGTTTAGAATGTGTGTATTGGTCAGTTTTGTTTTCTAATTTTGTTTTCTGGTTTGTGTTTTTTTTTTTTTTTTTTTATTTTGTTCAAATAAATGAAGAATGAAAACATTTTCATAGTTTTGTAATAAATTAAATTCGGTACCAAATAAAACTTAAAATCAATCTAATGAATTTAGTTAATGTCCATACCGTATGAAATAAGCCCTCAGGGATAAGAATGACAAGTATGTATATTCCCGACAAAGAATGTTAATTACAAAATTCGTGTTTAATGTGTACATCGACGTATATTGTACAACCATTAGAAATGTATAAAACTGTTTATATTTATAATCTCAGTTAACAAATTTCGAATATCCAGTTGATGTTGACGCCACGAACTGCTTGTTATAAATTACACGTTTTCACCACGACCGATTGGTAATATAAGACAAATCTGCGTGCTGTGTGCAGAGTTTCGTCTCTCCTATGATATATAATCGAGATGATCAGAGTTCCGTCTGAAATTCTGTTTTTCTTAAAAATGAGGAATTGCTAATTTATTAGCAATAATTTCATAGAGGTCTCCGATCTTTGCATACTTAAATACACAGTTCCATGTGACTGTGTAGATTTCTCACTTGAAATAATTTACATATATATTATTTTTCATAGCAGACTATGCGGTATGGGTTTATATGTAAAACTTGTAATATTTGACACACCAATCGTTCTTCCTTAAATATGATCATGATATCCAGCTTTCAAAGAATTTTTAGAATTACGCGTGTATGTCTAACCGCTCATTAAATTTTCTATTTATAAATTGTTCTGTATTACAAATCATGACAGAGCGAAAGCAAATACTCTCCTCTCAGTCAAATATTCATACCAGTAGTGTATAACGTGTCAACGTTTTTCGAGTATCAGATTCAGCAACCAACTCCACTAAAAAATGCCTCTACAAAGAGAACTGAAGAAGATCTATCGTTTGTTAGTGAGGCTATACCATACGGACAATTCCCTACCCTCCCAAAAGCAAAAGCATTCATTCTGAATAAAAAGAAGAAGAAAAGTATATAAAATTGTTATAGAATAGCGACATTTGATGTTTCGCAACTACCGTCTTCAAAGCTTTACTCTCATATCAAAAATTTCCAAAATGTGACAATACAAATCATTGACATTGCTAAACTGTTTTAATATCAAAGTATTCAGTTACATAATATATATTAGATAAGATATTGGAATAATAAATATCTATATTCTGTTTTTATATTTGGTATGTTTGTTTTTCTCATTAATGCAGGCCGAAGTATACCGATATTAAATTTTGGGATCGTTATCTCATTGGCAATCATTCCACATCTCCTTATATTTCATATAGAGTAAAAGAATGTCTGAATCAATTTCACTTAAAGAATTTTTGTTCCAATATTTAACTTTCATATTAAACATGACTGCGGTCTTCAATGCAGCATGAAAATCCCGTGGTCTCGGTTGGCCCCTAAAACAATTGTGTGCTAGTTCAGTAAAAATGGACATCACACTGAACTCCAAAGAAATATATATTCAGGTTTTAAAAGTTCATGATAACTCCAACACAAGCTTACATTCGAAAAAAATCATTTACGAAAAGTTTTATAAGAACTTACTACACATAGCATATGGTTATGATATTTATCTTGGCGTTTGATTTCATTTTCCTGAATGAGATTCGTATTAGTTCTACCAGACTGTTTTGACGTCATAGTATAAATCTATCATCATATATTCATCCAATACAGTTTCATTTTGTGTAACTCAGCAATAATTTTTATCTGGATGAACTATTTTATTCAGTTTTGCCTTCATTATTTACTAAAAGCAGGCTGTTAAATGTTTTATAGTTGCCAGTTCGGGCCTTTAATAGCTGACAATGGGGTATGGATTTTGAACATTGTTGAAGGCCGTACGATGACCAAAAATTTCTCTGGTGGGGAGTTGTCTCATTTGCAATTATACTGCATCTTCCTATTTTTACATTGTCACTGGCAATTTATCAGTTTCATAAGTTTGGAATATGTTAAGATTTAACAACACCAGTACGTATACAGTGCACGTGACAGATATATTACTTTTAATTACAACAAACTTAGAATATATAGTTAGTAATATTACAGAATAAATTGTAAAATTCGAAACACTGCATGTAAAAGATGTCAAGACAGTATGTTTTAAAGTTGATACGAAAAACATGAACCTGAAAACATGAACAATTAGAGAATTAACGTTTTTAGGTACCGGCTGCATAGAAAATAAATTTATTAACAAATATAATTTAAAAACACATGGTAATCAATACATGAATTTAAATTCAAGTTTTGTATGTGGCAGTTTGTTTGTTTGAAAATCATCAAATTGGTTGATATAGGTCGATGCTTTATCGTGTGATGACTTATTAAATTGCTAATAAACTCGTACCTGTTTATTAGAACGGGTCATCCAAAGATGTATTCACAATTGTCAACTTTAGGAATTGATACGGTTTAATCTTAACTGTTGCGCGTTGACATAGAAAAGTCTTGATAAATAAATTAAACAATATGATTTTTCTTTACTGTTTAAGATATTCAAATAATTGGTTTATATTTTGTAACATGACTACTAGCATTTAAGATATACAGATTTATTTAAATATATAAACTTAAAAAAAAAAAAAAAAGGCACGTTTTGATATGAATTTTTAAAAGTTATTTTAAAATTTCAAAACTGATTATTTTTTAAACTAGGTCATTGTAATTACATGGGAGATCCTGTTTTGGTAAGGAGATCCTGTTTTGGTAAAGCGTTTTATTTGAATGTATCGATGTTAATGTCACGTCCAGTGGAAATTATTAAGCATATTCAGATCGCATAAAAATAAAGTCTAACATTTGATTTATAAGTCTCGTTAGTGAGGTTGATTGCTCGACCGAAATGAAAAGTTAAACATTAAACTGACACATACAGAGAGAAATCTTTACTCGTTCGGAAAACACTGAAAATATTCAATTATAAGTTACTTATAATATACCTATACTGCATGTGGACTATTTAAATTATATAATTTATATATTTAAATGTTACACTTATAATTTATTAATATGTATTATTAATGGGGAATATTTGACGCAGATAAATTATCTAACGGAAATGAATAGCGTTTGAAATGGACAGAAGATAGATAGTTCTATCGGGGTTTCTTTTCTGCTTGAGTGATTTACCTTACAAGAACGCGTACACTTTAAAGTTTAAAAGAAATTAACATCAGTTTTAAAAAGCTTAACGGGGGCGTGGCTTATTGGTTTGACGGAGATTACCCGGGTCTTCAAATATATTGAATGACTGAAAGGGAATCTATTTGACTGGTATTAAAATAGTTTAAAAGGGATTGAAAAAGATAGAAATCTGTTTTTAATTTTTGTTAATCTGATTCAATATTCCAGTAATCTGTTTTAAAGCGGTTTAAAACTTTTTTGTCCGTTTAAGCTAATTTCGGGTTAGTAGTGTTTAAGACAAAAATTTTATTCAACTTTTTATGTTATCATTTTCTGATAGAGTGATGTGCATATTTGGCACTTTCATGCATATCTTTTCGGTTGATACTTATTTCATACGAGAGTCGATTTGTTTTTTCAAAGATAAGTTTTTCACATATCAAAATACGACTTATATGCATATTCAATTGTATAACAAATGCTTTTATTCTTAGTCTGATGGAATTAAACAAAAAAACTATTAACGTAAGTATTTGAAATAAGATATGAAAGTTTAATATGTTTTTTTTAACACGTTGTACCTTACATATCGATTCGTCCGTACCTGATTATTTCCTATATAAGATGGGCCGAGATTTCCCTCACGTCCCATGGTGTTTTTTTTTGGTGCCATCAGTTAGGAGTGTTGGCCGCTAGAGGAAGTCGGATTGTTCAACTACTTATACAAGCAAAACTACAAACATCAGCACTGTTAAGCATTGGAATGTCTTATACTTAAAATCTTGTAATATGAAATGCAAATAAGCACTTTTTTTATAAATGTTATACGAGTTATTTAACATTGACGAACTTATATTGCCACATACCTAAGTAACGGATTGTTTTCATGGTCAATTCAAAATTTTATTAGAAACATGTTATATTTGTTTATTTTATAAACCTAAATTCCATCCATAAAACGGGCAATGGTAGTATATTTTTTGTGTGTTTTTCTTCTTTTTTTTTTCATTTCACCTTCAATCGATAAAAATCAGATGCATACGAATCATTTAAAAAAAACTTTTACCCTTTCAATATTGTATTATAGCAATCGTATTTTATGTTTTCACACTGATCTAAAGTATTACATTTGAATTAAGAAATATATCAATACCAAGTCTTAAACATGATTGTGGACAAACAGTTGTGATCAGTTTTAACCTCTCTTACAATCTATCAGGAGAACTGATCTAGAACAATCTGTAGAATAGTTCTGTTGACACCTTTAGAATGTTTCTTACAAAAGAGGTAACCCTTAAAAAGTTTTGGACAGTTCTTATCTGTAACATTTCTATTTATATATGGTCATATTGATTTTTTTAATTTGAGTATTTTAACATGCATTTATTCATTTTTCTAGTTTAATTTGTTATATATATTTTTTTTAAATTTTTTTATTTATTTTATCCATTTTATGTCAAACAAAATATTATTGGATATCATTGTTACATTTCATGATTAATTTTTAAGTATTGATCATATTTTAGTTGTTATAGCTTTTGAGCATAATGAAACGTTGTTAATATAAACCAATAGAAAAAAATACGTTATGATACTAAATATCATACATGTTTGTATTATTACCTATTATTAACCAACTTACTACAATATGTATAGAAATGCCCATGCTTTATAAAAGGAAAATTTCAACATCTGGTCATTATGAACGGAAAAATTGCTACAGCCAGTCATTACGAAATCTCAGTCATGCATTACGAAACATCAGTCATGCATTACGAAATCACACCCATGCATTACGAAATCACAGTCATGCATTATGAACAGATGAAACGGGACATCGATTAAATCAAAATGTCGTTTATTTCTTTAAATAAGTGTGACATTTTTTTATTTTTTTTTAAACTTAATATCATAAAAACAAGTTTAAATGATGTTCATTCACATTGTTTTGTAACGACTTGAAACGGAAATATTTCACAGCCTTTTTCGAGTACGACTTTCGATTATTATCACTGTTTTATTTCCGTTGTTCAATCCTCAGATTGCAGACTAAAGAATAGTTAAACTGTCTGATTTATTCTTCCCAGCTACTTTTTATTTGCTAGATGAAATGAATTTCAATAGCATAAAATTAAGTACTTGGATGAGAAATCAGAAATTACATCTGACAGTCACAATGTTGACCAAAATTCCATGCGAAATTGAATGCGAAAAGACAAGTTGAAGTTCAGCTATGAAAAAAATTTCCTGTATCTTCTTCACGGTAAGTTTCCTACTCTTTGTTTAATCGAAGAATTAAAACAATTTAATAAAAATGTTATGAAACGGGCTTTTCTGTATTGGTCCTGTTGTAGTTTTTGGATAGCTGTATAATATTTTGGATCCGAGACTCGAAGACTGTTCTTGAATGAAGATATGCCTTTATAGTTGGTTAATAAAAGTATCAATATATGGACTTTTTCATATTGGCCCTGTAACATGCCCTTGATATTAATAATGGCCTCGGACAGTTGTAATGGCCCTCGGCGTTGCCTCAGGGCCATTACAACCATCCTTGGCCATTATTAACACCTCGGGAATGTTACAGGGCCATTATGAAAAAGTCCATACATTAATACTATAATATTGAATATTATCAAGCTTTTCAGGTTATAAAACACATTTGAAAGATTATATCATTCGCTCGGGAAAAATGTTTACCTCAATAGAGTTCGTATTGTTAGCGGTATCAATATTTAGATTTATAGCTTGGTACGCAGATCACACTTTATTATTTCCAATATTTTTTTTAAACCCAGACTTAACTTTGGTCTCTTGTGGAGAGTTGTCACATTGGCAATTATACCACATCTTCTTATTTTCATAATAACAAAACAGTTGATAAAATCGACATTCCATCTTTTCTTTTTCATTTTGTTGCCTTTGGTAGTTTGTTTAGGGGCCAGCTGAAGGACGCCTCCGGGTACGGGAATTTCTCGCTGCATTAACGACCTGTTGGTGACCTTCTGTTGTTGTCTTCCCTATGGTCGGGTTGTTGTCTCTTTCAAATTTCCAAATTTCCATTCTCAATTTTACATATACTGATGGTATTTTTTTTTCAAGATGATTCAATTTAGATTATTTTTCATGCTTCTTTTTCAGCATGGAAATATTTATGAACTATTCAACATTTCATCCAGATTTTAATGCCATATTATTTAGTCCTAGCTCCGACTTTAAGTCACAAACGACAGAAACAGTGCAGAAATTAATGCGACAGTAATTAAGTGACGTAGAAATCTCGCAAATCTCGCAAATCTCGCAAATTTCGCAAATCGATTATGATGATACCAATCAAGTTGACAAGCAAATACTGAAATAATCGCATGAATCCAAAAGAAGCGATACCGGTTGCGTCGACAATGTAAGCGTCTCCTGCTTTGCATGTATCACTTGCAATTCCAATTAAAAGAGATGCGAAGGATATTTCAAACACTCAGTAAAAATGTCATAACCGGAAATGGGACATAATCGGTAAAAATACAAATCAGACCTATTTACTGGTATCTAAAAATCGAAAACTGCACAAAAAACTCCTGTAGTTTGTTGTTTCACCTATAAATTGCATCGATCGACCAATTTCTGATGGTGACCGTACAACTTAGGGTCGAACATAGTCGTTCTTCCGCATATTTCTGTAGGAGTTTTCGTATTAGGAGAACACCCCAGTTAAAGTTTAATCAGTGTAAAAATAATCTCACGTTACGTATTTAGTTATATATGTAAACGACATACGATCAGGTAGATGATACGTTACTGGTGAGAACAGGAAAGCTTATATTTGGAAAGTTGAAATCATCAAGATTGCATAGATTCTAGTTTGAATGTCCATTTGCGCCAAAAATCGAAAAAGATCAAGATAAGAAGCATATCTTCTACGTTGTTAGTTTCTGCAGTTCACTCGGATATATGAGATGTAATGCTGCATTGACACCTGTTTTCAAATTAGCGTTGAACATGAAGTGAACACTAAAACCTTTCTTCTGGACTACTGGGTAAGTGAGTGCCAGAAAGTTCTTAAAATATATCCGATATTTGTTTTCACCAATCAAAGAAAAGGGTAATGGCACTACACGAGGTCGATATATCTGCTGAAATATCAATCGATCATGTAAACATTTTTGATGATATTATCAACAAAATCGTTTCATTCGACAAATGCCCGTATCAATGAAAGCCCTTCGCCATTTTTTCCAAATGTTTCATTTGAAGGCAGTGTATATTAACTACTTAGACCACTTAGCCACCGAAAAATAGGAAAGAAATGAAATGTATCCACCAATTCTGCTTTCTAATAATGCAGAATACGAAATGGACAATTTAGTTCTACAAACATGTGTATAAAAGGAAAAATGAATTATAAACATGGAGAAATAAAAGAACTAGCATGCATCCAAGACTCTTATTAAATTTACTACTTAAAACTTTTCATATATAAATATAGTTACTTACAGCTAGCTGCTTATGTTCTACGTTAGAGTCGAAAGATACTAACGGGACATTCACACTAGTGAGACGAAGAAAAACTGACAATGTCATTGCTAAAAAAGAAAAGGACAGAAAAAAACAAGCATTACTAAAACAAACATACAAAACTATAGATTGGGCAACACGGACCCTTATCAACGACACAAGGCTTATCATTTGGTACTCCAGACTAGTGTTTTATCGAAACACGACTCGTCCGTGGCGATCGAATCAAAACAGCGAGAAAGCCTTTTCATATATAAAATTGAAGAGCTTATGAAACCAGGGTTTTGCCTATTTTTACGATGGTTTGTCATATAGAAAAGTATTAATCAGGCCATAAAATTTCTTTTCACGTATGAGATATATGAATTCAAGTGCGGCAACATGTGTCATCGGTCATTTCCTTTGCAAGTAATCATTGTTTTCCACCCAAAAGCTTGCAAATATTTTTTTTTATAGAAACGATACATCTGCTCATACGGCCATTAGCAATGTATACCAAAATAAGATATATAATTAATGACAGATATTCTTGAGATAAAAAAAAAACATACACACACATGCTCCAAAATACGCAACCTTACAAATGATTTTCAATGCACAAAACAAGTGAACCATCGTGGTGTTTCCAAAATATGTCAGTTATTTGTTTTAATTTAACTGACCCACAGCCCCTCTTTGGAAAGTCATAACATTTTCCAAAAACAATTCATATTTAATAAATGTATTTCTTAGTTTTGTTTTCCCTAAGATAGTATGGTGTCTTTAATTTCTTCTTGTGAATGAATTGAATATACTATAAAAGATATATCATCATTTAGTAATGCTTTGAATGACAAATACATACAACAAAAGTATATATATTTTTTTCAGTATACTTAATTGTTTCATTGTTGTTTTATTTACGAACAGTGGGGTTTTTAGAATATGTAATTCCCTTTTTTGGTAAGAGTGTTGTCTCCTTCTTAAATACTTTCACTTTCAACCAATATTTATTAGGGTTAGAAAATTGATAGAAGTTATTTATAATGTACGACATTTGAAAAGGTGACAAATAAAAAATCTACTTATTTACCAATTAAGATATCGTAACGATGGTTTTGATTACTGATTACAATTTTTCAGGGATGAAGGTCTTGCAGAGGAAATTATATTCTGTATTATTTGATTTTCAGTGTCTTTTATTTATTTTATTTTTATCTATTCCTTATATTTAGATACATGATTATTCTCTGATTTTTTATTTGTCCCCTTTTTCTAAGTATCAGTTCATTATTGTATATCAGGTTAATTTCATTTACACAAGCATTTATTGTTTAAGGTAACCGACGATTACTTGTGTTTAAATCTCAAAACTCGATACAAATCAAGGAAACAGACAAACATGGAGGGAATCGCATTTTGTTCTAACAATTGTTGCAAACACTGTTTATCCTACCGATGGACATGGGTCCACTGCCTGCTCTTGTTTTAATCGTTCTGCTATTTTTTTGTAAAGTGTTTACCGGATTGTTGTTATTTTTTTTTTTTTTTTTTTTTTGGTTCAGGTTTAGGAAAGAACACGAACATATAAAATTGAGAATGGAAACGGGGAATGTGTCAAAGAGACAACAACTCGCATAAAGAGCAGACAATAGCCGAAGCCTACCAATGGGTCGTCAATGCAGAGAGAAACTCCCGCACCCGTTAGCGTGCTTAAGCTAGTCCCTAAACAAAAATGTATATGCATTAATATGTGTATTCATTTTGCCCCTCTATCGTTCCTCGATGGTATATTGGAACTTAATTGAATGAATGATCATGAAAAAGGGATCTAAAATAAAGTCTATTGGAGTACAATAAATAAAGTTCGGACTTTTAATAGGTCTCAAAATCATTGAAACAAATAAGATATCAAATGTAAAAATGTTAATTTCAGTTTAAATATTAAAAAGGAAAATGACCGTATACATGTTGTGCTTATCTATCTTCCATAAACGAGGTTCTGGATGAGATGAACAGAATTAAAAATAACTAGAAAACAGTATAATGAATAGAGAAAAAAAGCAAAAAATATAAAGGATAAGGTTGATTGAGTGAAACATTAAAATAATTACTATGCAAAATAAAAGAATTACGTAATACCATTCAGATTACAGAAATGAACGATGTAACAGAATAACAAAATCATATTATTACAGAATGGTCTAATATTAAAAATACTTTCAAGAGAATTTTACAGAATAAGTGTTATATTTTAAAAAAATATATATATATGCCATCAAAGCAGAGAATACGACTTTTCCCTTGATTGAAACATTGTTGTGCTTTCCGGATTGACTCGTCAAAACTTTTTTTTTTTAACGAGCAAATTTCTGATCTTTTCAGATGTCGTCAACGTTGATTACCGTAAACGTTGGTTTATTCTAAATTAAATGTTAAGTCAAAGAGTTTTCTCTTGTTAGAAATTTTGTAGTGCTTTCTAAGTGGCTTATCCAGAACAAAATCTTTTTAAAGAGTAAATTTCTGATCCGTTCAGATGTCGTCAACGTTTGTTAACCCTGAATGAAATGTTAACTCGAAGAGTTTTCTCCTGTTGTAATGCTTTCTGATTGGCCTCTCCAAAACGAAAGCTTCTTCAAAAGTAAGTTTCTCATCTTTTCACTCATTGCTATATATATCATGAAATTCGACGCACAAGCCAATACGGTAAATAGCTTCAAAATCTCAATTAACACTTTCAAACCATCCAACGTAATATCTACACGACCCGAAATAATTGTAAGTATATAGTTCATCGGCTCACTGTATGGAGTGGAACTTAATGTCAGAGCCGGCAAGTTTAAGAACGATGATGTCATGTGTTTTATCATGCAATTAGTACAAGAGATTAGATAATCTGCCAATTGTCCACTCATCCACTTTGTGAAACCGAATTTGTAGAATAATGAATAACAAATAGCTACTTTAAAGGTTTTGAATACGTACGAAATGAGAGTTTGTACTGGTTCCATTGTCGTATTGCTGATTTTTTCTAACAACTGTTTAAACATTTCCTTCTGATTTAAATTAAGATTATCTTTGTAAACATCGTAAATCTCCAGGTAAACCTTTTTCATTAATAAGTTCATAACATCTGTATCTTTTTTGAAGGAAAGTTGTAATACATTAAACAACCATTTTAAATCACTCTCTGATATAATACCAGTCATGTTATAAGGACCACACAGATTACTTCCTTCTTCTTGCTCTTTTTCAAATATAATCGAATAGTTAAATGTAAGTTCTGTTGATTTCCTAAACTTCTCTGTTTCATAATCGAAGCATAACAAAGAGTCCCTTTCCATTGTTGTTTTAATTTGGTTCCATACAACATCTTTCTGACCGATGTCTGACTTAAAAGTGTTAAATAATGCAGTATTTATATAAACTTTTGGTATTTCGGATAGAAGAAAGACGACCATTAAAATTACTGTTAGCACGCAGGATCTTTTTTCGTTTACTGAAATAGTTGACCGCCTCCGTATCCCTTTCCTGTTACACAGGCTTGTAATGATGTAGATTGTGGAAAACAGCATTATTCCTAAGGCAATAATTATTACGCTTGTGGCTAGTATTGGATAATAAGCCAAGACATAGTTCTCCCACATGGACAGTGGTTCAGATATCATACATGTACTATTACCATCCGTTTTGAATGAGATTACAAACGCCCGCGGAAAATGGAACGCCACAGATATAAAGAAACACAAAAAACAAATTATATAAGAACTTTGTGCCTTAATGTTAATATGGCTCCAAATTGGAAAAAATATAACGCTCACTTTTTGTAATCCCAAAGAAGTTGTAAGGAAAACTGAAACGAAATGGAACGTATCAGCTAGTTGTGTGCTGTAATAATGCATGACACAAAAAGGATAGTCCAGTGTTACAAATGTTTGGATTTCTTTAAAGCTGTTTGAAAGGATTTTATATATAGGTTCGTATAGATCTGACTGATTAGATGCATTACTGGTGCTTCCAATTGAACTGTACAATACAGCAAACACGGGCTCTAGTCCGTAAATGCACAAGGCTGTTAAACTATCTGCTATAGCAAGTGCTTGCAAAAGTATGGCGAACGGCCGTTTCATGCTTTTGTCAAAAAGCGCAATAAACACAATTATATTCATTATAATAGCAAGATAAGAAATTGCTGGTCCAACTACAATATTCATCACAAATGGAAATCGTGCAGATAAAATGAAAAACATCTTGATGGTTCAATGATAGTTTCAGTATGGAAACTGATTGCTGCAAGCATAAGATATATGTTCTTGATAAACTATTAATAATTCATTTCAATTTCAATGGAAAGAAAATATTTAAAGTAATTAATATTGATTGTTTGTCCTGTTGACCTCTCCGTTTAATCCAACATAGCAATCATCCATTAATGTATGTTACAAATGGAGGTTATTATGGGTTTTTTTGTTTATTGCTATATATCACTTTCATTTGGGTTTTTATAAATACACATTCACATTTCCATTTTCTCAGCTTGTTAAGTATACTGCTAGAGTTTATTTTGTGAATTTCTTAAGGAATCGTTATTGCTTTAAGACAGAATTTCTATTCAACATTTTTTGTCATCCTTTTCTAGAGTGATTAGCATACTTGGCACTTTCATGCATATCTTTTCGGTGGATACTTATTTCATACGAGAATCGATTTGTTTGTTCTAAGATAAGTTTTCCACATATCAAAATACGTCTTATATGCATATTTAATAGTATTACCACTTCAATTATTATCGTATGCTTGTGTTAGCGTCTTGTTTTGAAAAAATATTAACTTTTTTTAATTCTTAGTCTGATGGAAATATACAATTCAAACAAGAATATTTACTGTATGATTTGAAATTTTATATGAATGGGGAGTCATTTCAGTTTTGTTAAGTCTGTTCGTTATTACCACGTCCTTGCATATCGATTCGTCCGTTCCTGGTTATTTCAAATATAAGGTGGACCGAGATTTCTATGACGTCCCATGGCTTTTTTGTGGGATAAGTTGGGACTTTTTGTCTTTAGAGGACTTTGAATTAATCAATTACTTCTACAACCAAAATTACAAACATACATGTAAGCACTGTTATGAATTAGAATGTCTACCAGTAAACATATAGTAATTTGAAATGCAAATAAGCACTCTTTAATAAATTTTATACGAGTTATTTAACATTGACGAACTTATAATAAAGTCACACACCCAACGGATTGTTTTCATGGTCAGTTCAAAATTTTATCAGAAACATGCTATATTTGTTTATTTTATAGACCTGCATTCCATTTTAAAAAAAACGTGCAATGGTAGTTTATTTTGGTGGGTTTTTTTTTTCAATTTCACCTTCATTTGATACAAATCATATGCATACGAATCATTTAAAAGAAATCTTATAGTCTTTCGATACTGTATTATAGCAATCGTATTCTATGTTTTCACACTGATTTAAAGTATTACATTTGAACTAAGAAATATTTCAATATCAAGTCTTAAACATGAGTGTGGACATACAGTTGTGATCAGTTTTAACCTCTCTTAAAAACTATCAGGAGAATTGTTCTAGAACAATCTGTAGAATAGTTTTGTTGCCACCTTTTGAATGTTAAGAACAGTTTATTACAGAGGTAACCCTAAAATAGTTTTGGACAGTTCTTACCTAGAACATTTTTAAACAGTTCTGACATCTGCCAAGAAAATATTTTGACAGTTCTACCCCTAAAACAGTTCTGGGCGTCCGTATCTATTTATATATGGTCATATTGATTTTTATTTATTTAATTATTTAAATATTCATTTATTCATTTTTCTAGTTTTGATTTTTCTGATAATTTTTTTTTTTTTTTTTATTCATTTTATTTCAAACAAAATATTATTGGATATCGTTGTTACATTTCATAATTAATTATTTAGTATTGTTCAAATTTTTAGTTGTTATTATTATTTGTTATAGCTTTTGAGCATTAAGAACCTTTGTTAATATAAACGAATAAAAAAATGTACTGAATGATACTAAACCACATACTTGTATATATTATTACCTAATATTGTATATTGTCAAGCATTCTAGGGTATGAAATACTTCTTCAAAAAATGTGTGGATTACACAGCGATTATATCATTCGCTCGGGAAAATGTTTTACCTCAATTGATTTCATATTGTTAGCGGTATCACTATTTAGATTTATAGCTTGGTACGCAGATCACACTTTATTATTACCAATATATTTTTTTTAACCCAGACTTAAATTGGTCTCTTGTGGAGAGTTGTCACATTGGCAATTATATCACATCTTCTTATTTTCATATTAACAAAACAGTTGATAAGAACGACATTCCCTCTTTTCCTTTACCTTTTGTTGCCTTTGGTAATTGCATTTACTGATGCTATGTATTTGTTTTAAGGATGATTCAATTTAAGATCATTTTTTAGGCTTCATTCTCACCATGGAAACATTAATGAACTATTCAACATTTCACCCAGATTTTAATGCCATATCATTTAGTCCTAGCTCAGACTTTAAGTCATAAAAGGCATAAACAGTGCAGAAATTAAGGCGACAGCAGTTAAGTGACGTAGAAATCTCGCAAATCTCGCAAATTGATTATGATGATACTAATCAAGGTGACAAGTAAATACTGAAATAATCGCATGAATCCAAAAGAAACGATACCGGTTTGCGTCGACAATGTAAGCGTCTTCTGCTTTGTATGTATCACTTGCAATGCCAATAAAAAATGATACGAAAGATACCAAACGGTATTTCAAACACTCAGTCAAAATGTCAAAACCGGGAAAAGGACATACTCGGTAAAATTACAAATCAGACGACTATACTTGTATCTAAAGATCTAAGTCTGTGTAAAACCTTTCTCTAGTGAGTTAAGACACCGAAATATCGTATCGGTCAACCAATTCCTCAAGGTGACCATAAAACGTATTGAGTTTCGATTTCAATCGTACTTACTCATAACTCTGTTTTCATGTAAAGATTATGCCCCTGTTAATGAAGTCCAAACAGTAAAAAAATGAACGAGCGTTACGTATTAACTTAAATAATCTATTGTGTAAACGCCTTACGATGGAACTGATGGTATGTTACTGTTGAGAAAATGAAAAAGTTGATAATTGGAAAGTTGTAATCATGACGGTTGCATAGATTCAAGTTTGAAGGTTCATCAGTGTAAATATCGAAGAAAAGATCAAGATATGAAGCAGATCTTCTACTTTCATTAGTATTCTTATTCTGAAGATCAGTAGGAAATATGAGATGTAAGCCTTCATTAACACCTTGGTGGTCCAGTGAAAGAACATTCTTACTATATCCCAAGACAAAAGTAAAGATACATTGCAAGCTACTTTTTGCGTTCTGTCTTTGAGAAGGTTTTGCATGAAATCTGATTTTTATGAGTACTAAAAATGTCGACCAGTAGTGTTGCAAAATAAGTACCCATTTAAACCCGATTGGCTGCCTTTTTTGGTTTTTTGGGTTGTTTTTTTTTTGGAGAATGTTGTTATGACTTTACACGAGTTCGAAATATCTGCTGAAATATCAATACACCAAAATCAACAATAAGTTGTCCATCAGAAAGTCCAGTATTTTGTTGATAGCATCTTGTGTATTTGTTGTTGGAATCATTTTTTCAGTCAATCATGCAAATACGGATATCAAAGAACGTATTGTGCACAGGTTGGATTTGTATTATGAAGGATCATCGTCCTTAAGAACGTATGAAGTTCCGTAGAATGAACAGAGACAACTTCCCAATTTCATTCGAAAAATGCCCGTAAAAATGAAAGTTAATTGCCATTTTTTTCTGAAAGGACCCTTTGAAGGGATGTTTCCCATACACGACAGTGTATATCGACATTTATATTTTTAGAATAAACCTTGAAATTAAGTACTTTTGTTATTTTATCTTAATTTTTGAAATACAGAATTATAAATAAGAGAAGAAAAAAAAATGGTCAGTACTCTCTTCCATTTACATATATGATGGATTCAAGTATGCTGCTTCACCATATTACAGATTTCAAGAGAGAGAAATGTTTCTTCGTGGTTACTAAATTTAAAGCAAAAACAACTATTAAAATATGCTTATCAGAATATTCTTATATCTATATATATATATATATATAACTCGTCTAAACATCAACCCAACAATGTTAGATCTGTAAATTTGCTTTCGCAAATTTTTGGTTCTTCCCTCGCCGGGATTCGAACCCATGCTACTGTGATATCGTGACACCAAATCGCCTGCACTGCAGCCGTCCCGCTAGACCACACGACCACCTGGGCTCTCAAAAAAAGAGCTTTCGGTGGGCATGTGTTACCTTTCCACGTCAGTTTTAATCTAGCAGCGTACTACAGTACATGATATATAAGGCATGAAGATGTTATTGTTACAGATCAGCTAAATTATCTATAGTAAAGGATCCTACAAATTAATGTAAGATACAGTCACAGAAAATAATTATATTCATAAGTACGTCTGAGTCAGTGACAACCCTACAACAGATGTATCCATCGGATCGCCATCAATGATGGTGATACATGGCTGTGTACATAATGTATATACAACTCGCCTAAACATCAACCCAACAATGTTAGATCTGTAAATTTGCTTTCGCAAATTTTTGGTTCTTCCCTCGCCGGGATTCGAACCCATGCTACTGTGATATCGTGACACCAAATCGCCTGCACTGCAGCCGTCCCGCTAGACCACACGACCACCTGGGCTCTCAAAAAAAGAGCTTTCGGTGGGCATGTGTTACCTTTCCACGTCAGTTTTAATCTAGCAGCGTACTATATATATATATATGTATCATTAATTGGTCACATTTTTTTTAAGAAATATTTTGACTTTTTTTTATCATTTGGCATTTTCATTTTGATATCTTGAATTAATTTCCTCTAATATCCTTCTAATCCGATAAAACATTTACCCTTTTAATCTCCCGATTTGATATTTATGTTTCTGCTTCTTCCAGAATAAAAACCAGTTGATTTGATAAAAAAAAAATCTGCTGCATTCAAACAATCAGTGCCAATACTTTGGAAAGCCTAAAATGTAAACATTTATAGGTTCAACACAACTGATAGTATAGTAACCCACATATTTAACTGATTTAAAAATAACTTATGAAAAAGCGATTGCCATCCTACGTTTGTGTGTTTTCATATTTGTTTGTGTTGACATCGGGATTATGTGAATAAAAAAACAACAAGTCGTTGAAAGAATTTATTAACATGTAGTACAATATCCTTTTATTTGATATTCTGATTACTGTGTGGCCTATAGATATTCTATCGAGGCGTTATTCAATAAAACTATACAAAACTACCATGTTTATCAATACTGGATGTAAACTGAATTTCTTTAATATATAAGTTTTTATACAAAGATTATATTCACTATTTCAGTTTTTAGAGAGGATAAAAAGGTACAATGATTACAATAACTGTTAGCACTCATGATTGCTTTAATTCGAAATTGATGAATGTACTCTAACGTGTTTCTCGGTTACCGTGGATTCGTTATAAAAAAATTGTAATTCGTTGAAATTTAAAATTTTTGCTAGTTATAACCTAAATATAAAATATGTTAAATGAATTATAAATATTGAGAAATAAAAGAACTAACATGCATCCAAGACTGTAATTAAATTTATCACTTAATCCTTTTTATATGGAAATAATTACTTACATGGAAAATTCAGCTAGCCATCCATGTTCTAAATTAGAGGCAAAAGATACCAAAGGGACATTCAAACTCGTGAGTAGAATTAAATAAACTGACAACGCCATGGCTAAAAAAGAAAAAGACAGACAAACAACAGTACACAAAACACAACATAGAAAACTTAAGACTCGACAACACGAACCCCAACAAAAGCTGGGGGTGATATCAGGTGCTCCGGAAGGGTTAATTACGATCTGAGAGTTACTCTCTAAAGGCGTATACACTTTTAAGCCTGGTGTCTATGATGATCTTATGTAGTACTAATAGTGACATTTTCATCCTTTTACTGATTGTGTGAACTAATTCTGATAGGTTTACAGTTTTGGACAGTCTTACCCTCGACTGATACTGACATTTCTAACCTAGAGCTGATTTTGACCAGTTATACCCTTAAGCAAGTATAAGGTAGAACCGTCCTAGTGTAGAGTTTTATGACATATTATTCTTACAGTTTTAAAGAGAAGGTAGAACCGATCCTTATCCTTATATATAATGTTTTGATGAACTGTAAAATATATTTAAATAAAGAAATGAAGTACATAATAAGTAGTTTAGCTTTCTGTTAGAATCTTGTCATTCAGCTCTCTCTCTGGACATAGTTCAATGATGACTTCTCAAATAGAATTTAAGTAGATTTTAAGCTATTGTCTTGTATTATATATATTTAAATTGGGACTTCGACTCGTTATTTTCATTACAACCAAAGTATTTACCTTTTCTCTATGGGTTAGACGTAAGTGTTTTCCTTGTGGTCTTATCTTGAGGTTACCAATTAAGTTATCTTTGGTTGATCTCTGATCAGCTCGACAATATTCCTGAATGTATATTTGGTTTAAAAAGGTTTCTCTGTGGATTCAGCGTAAGAGTTCTCCTTGTGGCATTATCTCTAGGTTACGTTTTAAGTATTCAAACATTTCACTGGTAGGTCTCTGCTAGGCTCGATAATATTACTGATTGTATCATAGAATTAGAAATAGGAATACGATAATCACTGAATCAATGATAATTTATAAGGTTTGTTCTAGTAAAAAGAGGAGGACGTTTAACAAATTTACAGATCACTATTCGGGTATCAGAATACAATTTGTTTTGGTAAATAGATGCATTAAATACTGCAACATACGCTTGTTCTTTCAAAATTGGGTAACAAGTGGAGTGACAACTAATATATATATATATCAACGTACCCGTGGTTGTCTAAATGTTTGTATTATTTTTTGCCCGCTTCAGTGTGATTTTCGGGTTTAATTATGACAGCAAATGTTTGATTTTTTTTTTGAAGATTTATTTTATTGGTATTACTCTATGGCTTTGTTATTCAATTCCTTGTCGTGGCGTCATCATCGGTTTGCAAAGAATTCCGCTCTTGTGGTAGTAGGAGCCGTCTTAATCTTACCGTGAAGGGATTTTTTTTTTGCTCCATGTTGAATGCCTCACTATGACTTTCAAATGAAGAACAGCAATAAAGCACTGTTCCTTAGCTCTTTTTTTTTGTTTTTTTGCTGTGCACATACTGATTTTGTGTCATGAATAGATACCTAGTATCTTTATTTTCTATGATACATATTACATATTGGTTGGTGAAGAAAATTTATCAGAAGGTTTTATTTTTAGAAAACTTTATCAATAAGTCAAACTAGATTGCAGAGTTTTAGATGTAAAATTCTTCCATCAACAAAAGTATAACTGTCACAGCAAGTTCTAATAAGAGAAATCATTATAAAGAGTAAAATCAATATTTTTTAGTACAATTTGAGATGGTGACATAAAAAATTGAAGCATAGAATGTTTAAAAAAAAAGGTTATGTTTAAGGTCTCATTGTGACTTTGAGATGAACAACAGCAATAAAAGCGATGTTCCTTTGATTTATGTGTGTTTTTGGGGGGGTTTTTTGTTTGTTTTTTTTTTTGCTGTGCATGTACTGATTTTTTGGGTTTTTTTTCTATTATACAATATTTTAATAATCAAAATATACAATGCCAATTGGTAAAGGTATTTAGACAAGACATTTAAGATAAGAATACACACAACATGTGTCTTTTGTAAACGATTTTGTATTCAAAATTTTATAAAAAAAAACCAAGTTGAACATTTGTAGATGGAAACTGCAACAATATAGTATTCCTACAACCTATAGTACTGTTATTTTTGTAAAACATAAGAGGAAGAATATTTACATTTTTTAATTGCATGTTTGTTTTAGAAAACTTTTTGTGAGAAAGTACACCATCTTCTAACAAATATCAATTTCAAAAACAAGATATCAGTATTTGGATACAAAATATCGGATCATGGGCAATAAGGTTTTACCTTCTTTCTTTGACAGTTTTAGTCTTTTGTATTTACAGGTTATAATATGTTTTAGAGCAAAAAGTGAAATTCTTAGATATGTATGATTTGTGTTTAAAAGAACTTAGAAGGGCTATGAAGGAAAACAAAACGTTCTCTCAAAAAAATCTTTTGCATAAATTTGAAAGATTTATATAAAAGAATTTTAAAAAACATGATCAAAGTTTTTGTAATGTATCTTTATTATATTCTAAATTATACCAAGAAAGCATGTCACATCGATACGTCTCTGGAGCTTGACCAGTGCAGTATAACTGTAACATGCAATATGAATAATATAATATATATATTTGTTGTTAAAAAATATCTAAATATCTAAATAGCATTCTCTTATTAACTAATGACTCATTTTTCTATTGGATTATACCAAATCGCAGTATTCCGAAATTATTTTAATGCATCAGATTTTACTTTCGAACAAAAAAAATCATTAATCGAAGTTGAAAATACACAAAGATGGAGTAAAAATATATATGCTTCACTACTGTTATTATTAATAACTAATATTTTCTTCAATTCTTCGTTCATAAATATAGAGATATATAAAATCTACTGTTTTAACTCCCCTTGACAAAGTTGGCCTTTGGTGTATTTGACTATTCTCTGTGTGTCCTCGTTGTTTTGTTCATTTACATATAGTTTCTCACGTTTTCAAGTACGCCCACATCCTATGCTTTCAAAATTTTGAATTTAACAATTCCTGATTAAAGTAAATCCAGAAACAACTAACTTATAAAGTGCTTTTTTCATTTCTTTCATTGGAAGAAACGTAATAATTGTCAGATTTTGCCTTGAATGTTACATGCTAGGACAACAATGAAACCAATACACATTATCTGATGAAACTCATCAAATAGATTAAATGACTGTCATCTTTACAAACTTCATTTATTGGCATATCAGTAAGTGGGAAAGTAGGTAAGTGGATTTATTTCAATAAGAATGCAACCTCCTGGCACAAATAGGCAAAGGACATCTAGAAGGCAATATTCTACAAAGTTGATAAAGGGGATAAGTCTGTTCATCCCAACCACAGTGTGTGTTTGTACAAAAACTGTCTATCTGCATAATGTGTTGATCGTTACCGGTCGTAATTGTTCGTTATTGTTCGTTCTTGTTCGCTATTGGTCGTCGTTGTTTGTATGTCTATTTTTAGAAGGAGTTGATTGTTGGTGGTTTTATTGGTCCAGCAAACTCTACAAGGAGGTGCTTTAGGGGTCCTTAGGTGTATTTTCATTTTATTTTAAGCCATTTACCTTTATTCTTTATAAATTTTGACTATTATTAGCACCCAATTATTCTCTATTCTTTTTTATCTATTTTTCTCTATTCTGTTTTTTTGTCCATTTTTTATCCACTATTGGCCTGTTACTCTCTTTCCTGTTAACTAAATCCAGACCTACATTTTTGGAAACTCCTTTTATCCTTTTTATGTCTTATTAGACAAATACGTAGATGTGTATACAATTTATCTAGCTCTATTTAATTTTAAAAAAGTCAATCCATATATAAAACAGAATCTACAACAATTTGTCATCAATCGTAGTAATAAACAATCTTTATTGTCTTTCCAGAAAAATCAGAATTGAGCATAACTAGAAAACAGTATGCAAAGAGAAAAAGAGTCAAAAATATAACGAATAGAGATCGATGGATCATTAATAAACAATAAGTATGCAAAATAAAAGAATTAAGTAGTACCATTCAGAATACAGAAATTAACGTCTCACAGAAAACAAAATCCTATTATTACAGATTGATCTAATATCAAAAATATTTTCAAGAGAATGTTAAAGTTAAATGCCATAAAAGTAAAAAAACATAGACATAAAAGATCCTTCCCCCATTCAGACTCTCATAATAGAAGGATTCAAACATTTTTTCTAAAATACTACATGTCAGAATAAAAGGTTAACACTAAGATTAATGTTCAATAAAACATAACTATATCAAACACTGGATATGTGCAACACTGATTCTTCACATAAATGATATGGTAAATTGAGGAGACTCTCTTCTTTGGAAAATAGTATATGTCTTAAAATTGAGAATGGAAATGGAGAATGTGTCAAAGAGACAACAACCCGACCAAATAAAAAACAACAGCAGAGGGTCACCAATAGGTCTTCAATTTAGCGAGAATTGAGAATAACTAGAAAACAGTATAATGAATAGAGAAAGAGAACCAAAATTATGAAAGATTGTAACATTAACAAAAAATAACTATGCAAAGTAAAAAAATAAGTAATGCAATTCAGAACACAGAAATTAACGACGCACAGAAAACGAAATCAAATTATTACAGAATGATCTAATATTAAAAGTATTTTCAAGAGAATTCTACAGAATTTAATATTTTTAAAAGATAAATGCCATTAAAGTAAAAAAAACACAGACATAAAATATCCTTCCCCATTCAGACTTTCATAATAGAAGGATTCAAACATTTATTCTTAAATACTACATGTCAGAATAAAAGGTTAACACTAAAATTAATGTTCAATAAAACATAATTATATCAAATAAAATTGAGAATGGAAATGGAGAATGTGTCAAAGAGACAACAACCCGACCAAAATAAAAAAACACAACAGCAGAAGGTCACCAACAGGTCTTCAATGTAGCGAGAAATTCCCGCACCCGGAGGCGTCCTTCAGCTGGCCCCTAAACAAATATATACTAGTTCAGTGATAATGAACGCCATACTAATTTCCAAATTGTACACAAGAAACTAAAATTTAAATAATACAAGACTAACAAAGGCCAGAGGCTCCTGACTTGGGACAGGCGCAAAAATATCAAACACTGGATGTGTGCAACACTGATTCTTCACACAAATGATATGGTAAATTGAGGAGACTCTCTTCTTTGAAAAATAGTATATGTCTTGTCTTTCAAGATACCGTTAACGTTGGTTCATCCTTAATGGAATTTTAACTCGATGTTTTTTGTTGTTTTAACATTCTCAATGCTTTCCGAGGGGCCTCTCCAAAACAAAAGCTTCTTCAAAAGTAATTTTCTCATTTGTTCACTCATTGCTATATATATCATGAAATTTGACGCACAAGCCAATACAGTAAACAGCTTCAAAATCTCAATTAAAACTTTCAAACCATTCAAAGTCATGTCTACTCGACCCCAGATGGTTGTAAGTATATAATTCATCGGCTCACTGTATGGAGTGGAAATTAATGTCAGAGCCGGCAAGTTAAAGAGAGACGACGTCATGCGTTTTAACGAGCAGTTAATAGGAAGGTCAATATAATTATCGAATTGTCCATTCGTCCATGTCAAATCTAATTTGTAGAACAATGAATAACAAATGACTACTTTAAAAGTTTTAAATGCGAGCTGCATAAAAGTTTGTACTGGTTCCATGGTCATATTGCTGATTTTTTCAAACAATTGTTTAAACAATTCTTTTTGATTTGAATAAAGATTATCTTTGTAAACATCGTAAGTGTCCAGGTAAGCGTTTTTCATTGATAGGTTGACAATATCTGTAACTTCTTTAAAATAACGTTCTATTGGATTCAAATACCATTCTAATTTAGTCACTGACATAATACCAGTCATGTTATAGGAACCACACATATTACTTTCTTCTTCTTGCTCTATTTCTAATATAATTGAATAGTTAGATCTAAGTTCTGTTGATTTCGTTAACTTCTCTGTTCCATAATCGAAGCATAACAAAATGTCCCTTTCCATTGTTGTTTTAATGTGGTTCCATACAACATCTTTCTGACCGATGTCTGACTTAAAAGTGTTAAATAATGCAGTATTTATATAAACTCTTGGTATTTCAGATAGAAGAAAGACGACCATTAAAATTACTGTTAGCACGCAGGATCTTTTTTCGTTTACTGAAATAGTTGACCGTCCCCGTATCCCTTTCCTGTTACACAGGCTGGTGATGATGTAGACTGTGGAAACTAGCATTATTCCTAAGGCAATGATTAATATGCCTGTCGCAATCATTGGGTAATAAGCTAAAATATAGTTCTCCCACATAGAGAGTGGTTCGGAGATCATACATGTACTATTAACATCCGTTTCGAATGAGATTACAAACGCCCGCGGAAAATGGAACGCCACAGATAAAAAGAAACACACAAAACCAATTATATAAGACCCTCGTGCCTTGAGGTTAATATGGCTCCAAATTGGAAAAAATATTACGCTCACTTTTTGTAATCCCAAAGAAGTTGTAAGGAAAACTGAAACGAAATGGAACGTATCAACTAGTTGTGTACTGTAATAATGCATGACACAAAAAGGATAGTGTAGTGTTACAAATGTTTGAATTTCCTTAAAGCTGTTTGAAGGGATTCTATGTATTGGTTCTAATTGATCTGTTAAATTAGATACATTACTGGTGCTTCCAATTGAACTGTACAATACAGCAAACACGGGCTCTAGTCCGTAAATGCACAAGGCTGTTAAACTATCTGCTATAGCAAGTGCTTGCAAAAGAATGGCGAACGGCCGTTTCATGCTTTTGTCAAAAAGCGCAATAAACACAATTATATTCATTATAATAGCAAGATAAGAAATCGCTGGTCCAACTACAATATTTATCACAAATGGAAATCGTGCAGATAAAATGAAAAACATCTTGATAGTTCAATGATAGTTTCAGTATGAAAACTGATTGCTGCAAGCATAAGATATATGTTCCTGACAAACTATTAATAATTCATTTCAATTTCAATGGACAGAAAATATTTATAAGTAATTAATATTGATTGTTTGTCCTGTTGACTTCTCCATGTAATCCCACATAGCAATCATCCATTAATGTATGTTACAAATGGAAGTTTTTATGGGTTTTTGTTTTCTTATTGCTAAAAATAACTTTCATTTGGGTTTTTTAAATGCACATTCACATTTCCATTTTCTCAGCTTGTTAAGTATACTGCTAGAGTTTATTTTGTGGATTTCTGAAGAAATCGTTATTGCTTTAAGACAGAATTTCTATTCAACATTTTTTGTTATCCTTTTCTGATAGAGTGATGTGCATATTTGGCACTTTCATGCATATCTTTTCGGTGGATACTTATTTCATACGAGAGTCGATTTGTTTGTTCTAAGATAAGTTTTCCACATATCAAAATACGACCTATATGCATATTAAATTGTATTACCACTTCAATTATTATCGTATGCTTGCGTCAGCGTGTTGTTTTGAAAAAAAAATATTCACTTTTTTTTAATTCTTAGTCTGTTGGAAATATACAATAAAAACAAGAATATTTACGGTATGATTTGTTTGATATGAACGGGGAGTCATTTCAGTTCTGTTAAATATGTTCGTTGTTACCACATCGTGCCTTGTATATCAATTCGTCCGTTCCTTCCAATATAGTAAGGTGTCCAGAATGGAAAAAGACGGCTAGTTAACGATTTTAAGTTAACGGGTAACACACGGATAAATGTATGTGCAAACTATAGGAAAATCTTTATTTTCCAATCATGAATGTCGACGTAAGCTCCCGTGGTCACGTTTTTCAAAATGTTGTTGTTTCTCAGGGTACCCAAACATACCACACCGTACAGGTCATCTTCAACATGAAAAAAAAATTATTGCTCTCTGTGTTATTTGTTCAAATGGTACTGAGCATTTAGCTTAAATATCAAATTATTCATATAACAAAGCTGAAGATATTTATATAATTCAAGTGTAAGTATTTCCAGTTTTTAGTAAGACTATTTTTGTACCTGAAATTTACCACATTTTTCAACAAAAGCAAATGTATTACGTGTTACTATCGATAAGCTCTTCGTATCACCAGTCTAGGGTAGTATGAATATTCATTATCTTAAGTATCGCGGGAAACGAGATCACGTCTTAAACCTGAACACGTCGTTGTTAAGCACCAAAGTTATACAAGCGGGAAATTTTTTAAAACAGATCCAAATATATGCCAGTCGTAATTTTAAATTCAATTAAAGAAGTAGAAGATAAAATTACCGAACACGAATTTGCAAGCACAACAAAATTTATCACACGAAGAGCATCAAATTCTAAGCATTTAAACATCCGCACAGAAGGTACACCAAGAGAGATATCCGAGTTGTTTTTCATAAAAAAGGGGAAGGGGTGGCTACAATGTTATGCAACTCGTAGATTAAAATATATGTTTTTGAGTATAAAGCTTTGGCACTCTTGCTATGCACCAAAAAAAATGAAGGCGTTTTTAGTATTGCTTTTTTTTTTAAATTGCACTAGCCCTCTTGTTATGCACAGAGACTTATACAGATGTATGTAAATCTAGACGTCAATTTTAGGGTTATTTCAAATGAAGAGAAAGCCGGAGAAATTCAACATTCATACGCCAATAAATCAGAAAAAATAGCTTCATTTGAAGACTTTGAAAATACACACATCTTGGATATAATAAATAAGGAAGGGAAAATCTACACAGTGGGCATCTACAAGTTGGTCAAATATGTAATATATGTACTATTATACTATTACTAGTCCCTGAATTAATTACAGTACAGCCTGTGACATTCTCTTAATTATGTCCCCCCTCTTGCATGGTCAACATCCAATGGTGGCCATCTATTGGGGTATTCAATCTTGAGATGTTGGCCATTTATTGGGGTCATAAAACATAGGTTGATGTTTTATCTAATAATGTTACCTGTTGTAATCAATCAGGGTTGAAGTTTTCAACTTGTATGTTTCTTTAAAATTTACCTGTACAGGTAACTTAGGTTTTTTTCAAAATTGACATTTCACCTTTTTTGAAAATATAAAAAAAGACATTGTTTTAGCTTTTGTTAATTAATATTATTTTTGATTTTTCTGTCTTTTGAATTTATTCAAATTTATGTTTTTAATTTTTTTATTTGTTTTTATTCATTTTTGTATGATTTTGTTTTTTATTCTATTAATGTCTTCTTAGTAAGAATCTTGAGAAGCAAAAAGACAAAAATGTCAAAGATAAAGTTATTGACTAGCATTTGAAAGACAACAGACTTTAATTAATTTGTTTTTAAAGTAAAACAAAAAATTAATGTACATGATGTTCATTGTATTTAATTGTTTATTTGCATTATTTAATGAATTATTATTAATAATAACTAATAATCAAGCAAATGATATTTTTAAAGAAACCATGAAGGAAGTAATTTTTAGCAAGCCTGTTTCTTAACAAAATAAAATGATCAGACAATATCAATCCTCTTATAATAAATTTTTATAACATCTATTATTATTCAGGAAAACTGCAAATATCATTATACAGTTTTAATAGGAAAAAACTATTTTTTCTATCTTTTTTTTAAATCTGAAATCAGGAGTTAACATAATGGACATGTCATTGCATGTTGAAGAGACTTATTTTCCAAAAAAATTTTAAAGAAAAAAACTGTCTTGCTTTGCCTTTTTGAAACAAATGTGAACTTATTAAATATGACATCTTCAGTTTGGCTAATATCTGTCAGTTAAAAGCCAAAATTTGACAAAATACACTGATATAGATGGTTACACTTTTATGGTCTATTAATTAAACCATTTTTTTTCTGTGTACACTATATTGTTGGAAGTGTTGGACTGGTATGTTACATATTCTTGGTATACATTTGCAAATATTTCCCTAAACCCAGGCCTTTTAGATAAAGTTAACGATTTCAGGGACTTGAATGAATTAAGACTTTAAAACCCTTGATGAAAAATCAATTTAAAGAAAAATATAAGAACATTTTTGAAAATAGATTTAAGAATAAAAACTTTGGTAAAAACTATATACTCAAATGTGTCACATAGAGAGTTAGTGGTCATAATTTAGAAATAGAAAATAAAGGACAATATAAAATTCCTAGAAAAGATAGAATATGTAAACTGTGCCACTTGCTTGACAATGAATAAAACTCCTTTCTTAATTGTAAAATTAACAAAACAACTTGAGGTAATCTATTTGAAAATTGTTTACCTTCTCATAATATTGTCTCTTACCCAAGAACAAAAAGTTAAAGAAATGCTAAACCTTAATTACATGAATATGTTGAAAATATTGGCTCCCTTATAAAATAGTCATTATTAAGACTGAGGGCAGAAACCTAAAAAAAATCCATGTGTTTTAATTTCTTATAGAATTGTTAATTCTTTGCATTATAATTGTTTTTTGTTTGTTTGGTTTTTTTTTGTCACAAACTAAATACCATATGTTTATATGACAATACAAATACTATCAAATTTTGTTGAATTAATGAATATTTTGAATATATTTATTCAACAGAGAAATAAGGAATTTTTTACATTTGTAAAACACTATTGAATGCAGATAAGTCTATCTACTATGATTTAACTAAAGTATAAATCATTTTGATTTACGAAAATTAATTTGAGAAACAACTTTTCAATAGAAAAAGGCAGGCATTGGGAAAGTTTGCATTATATTAGAAGATGATATTCATTTATTATTCACTTACCATAAAGTAAATGTAAAAAATAACTTAAATTGATTAAAAAAGTATAATGTCAAAAAAAATAGTCACGAGTCAAATTAAAAAAAAAATCTACTATTTATTCAACTTGTTATATTATTTCATTTTATTTTTGAATTTTCTTGTCATAATCACAGTAATTAAATTTAACAAACGCATACATGTATATTTTACCTGAGACACATGACCTGTAAGTTATATAATTTTAACACTTCAATGCAGTCAAGATTTCCCCTTATCCTTGACTAGTTTTTGATTAATACCTTGTGTATTAATTAAGCAACAGGGGGTATAATGATGGACATATAGGGCCACCATGGTGGACATAATTTTTATGGCCACCATGAATAAGATAATGTCACAGGTAGTACTGTACTTGTATGTAAACCCTTTGAAAAAGGACATTTAATAAATAACAACTGACCATAGCTGAAACATAACCATACCACTCCCAACCCCTTAAAAAAAGTCTTTGCTTTATAAATATTTTTTTTAAATGGTATTGATGGTCAAAAAATGACCAAAAAATATATTGAATAGACCAAAAATCCAACAGAAAAATTTGTTGATGAAATACAAAGAACAGTAGGGGGAAATGTCGGGTGGTTTCATTTGAAGGCAGTGTATATGAACTACTTAGACCACTTACCAACCGAGGCCCCCTTATAGAAACGAGATGAAATGTATCCACCAATTCTGCTTTCTAATAATGCAGAATACAAAATGGACAATTTAGTTCTACAAACATATGTATAAATAAGATAAATGAATTATAAACATGGAGAAATAAAAGAACTAGCATGCATCCAAGACTGTAATTAAATTAACTACTTAATCCTTTTTATATGTAAATATAGTTACTTACAGCTAGCTGTTTATGTTCTACGTTAGAGTCGAGAGATACTAACGGGACATTCACACTAGTGTAACGAAGAAAAACTGACAATGTCATGGCTAAAAAAGAAAAGGACAGAAAAAACAAACATTACTAAAACACAACATACAAAACTAGTGGCGATCAAATCAAAACAGCTAGAAAGCTTTTTCAAATATAAAATTAAAGAGCTTATAAAACAAGCGTTTTGCCTATTTTTACGATGGTTTGTCATATAGAAAAGTATTAATCAAGCCTTAAGATTTCTTAAGCATTTATTGTTTAAGGTAACCGACGATTACTTGTGTTCAAATCTCAAAATGGGTCTTCAATGCAGAGAGAAACTCCCGCACCCGGAGGCGTGTTTAAAGGGAAATCACACTATTGTTTATACGCATCGCTCTCGGCGCCGCCATAGTGTCGTAACTGTATTATGACGTCGCCGTTTTCGATTCCGCCGTAAAGGTTGCTAATTTATGAAAAAGCGAACGCTCGAAGGGATGTTCCACTAAAGCAGGAGAAACGATTATGGACATATCATACTTTTTACAACTGATATGTTGTACTAGCGAGTGTCTAGATTGTATTGGGGTTTACCTGCGGAATACAAAATAATGGGCAAGTACTGCAGAATAAAAGGGGAAAAAAAGATTGAATGATGAGGTGCTAAAATATAAAGAATAAAAAATATTGGAAACACAAAATAAACATTAATAAATGAATGACCCACTATCCAGATCATTATGATAAAAAAGGATCTACCAATACAAAACACATAATCATCATGCATAATCAACACTAAGAACGTTGGAAATTCATAGCATATTCAATGAAACTTAGTACCCTCTCCGACCATTTTCTCGATAACGAAGTCGGTGACATATATTTTTTTTTTAATTTTCTGATGTATATGTTCATTATCTAGTTGAATTCTAAATTTCCAAAAATATTATGGACTCATCTTGACCTTAAGTGCAAAAATGAAAATGCTACTCGATATGGACAAAATGTATGGCAAAAAATAGCCGAAAGTGGTCAGCGTATCACCGCGATGCAGTATGTAGGGTTCAGTGTATATTTTCGGGGGGTACATATAGACCAAGTGTACCAGCATGTTAGCGTATAGCTATCGGAATCTGTAGTTTTCTGTTCAAAAGAGGGTTGTAAATAAGAACAATGAGTTTCAACTTACAGTTTTCTCATATCACTTGCATGCAACGTCATAACTATTATAGTCTTCTATACTACATGTATAAATAATTCATCAAACATCTCATTTCATATAAGTATTTATCCGGCTCAGCCTGTCGGGTTTTTACAAAGCAGAGTCAAATTCATATGTTCTAGTTCTGAATATGCACTAAACTTGCCACTGGACGTAAATGTGTGAAGTGCTATTTGAAATCGTTATTTATTTCACATGTGACGACAGAAATGATCTAAGTGTCGTCCATCTTTCCCAAATGTTCCTTTGATATCTAACGCCTCTGAACCCTGAACAGTTGGGGCAAGTTTGGATACAATATTAAAGCTTGATACGGTCTAAATTTGGATTGTGATAAAAATTTTGACATAATATAGGTTTCTGACACAAAATAAATGTGGTCAAAGGTATTAATACTTTGCAATTGGAGATTTCTTTTTGAGATATTTCGGAAAATTTGCAAAAAAACAAATGAAACGCCACCCCCTCCCTTCTTGGAGTAATTACCACCAAACTCAATCACAGCCTTCCCTGTGTGGTATGGAACCTTGTAGTATAATTTTAGATAGATCCATAACACAAGTTATTGTAAAAAGTAATCTTAGTAAAATGCTTGCTTGTGGCCCCTAATTCCTGAACGTTTTGAGCAATAACATGTACCCCTTAAATCAATTTCAAATTTTCATTTGTGATATGGAACCTTGTGGTACAATTTCAGAAAGATTGATTACTTCTCAAAGTCATATTAGAAATTTATGAAAATCAAGAGGGTATCTACATTAACAGATATAAACAATTTATCAAAGTTGTATGAAAATTGATAAAAGCGATATTGAGTTATAATTGTCCGAAAACTGGAAAATCCCCCTTTTTTAATGGATAACTCGGAAACGTAAAATCAAAATTTATAAAAAAAGAAAGGGAGCTCACGTCAATAGATATAAACAATTTCTTTAAAGTTTATGCCAATTGGTTAAAGCGTTTTCGAGTTAATGTACGACGTGTTGATGACGGACGGAAGAACAGATGTATACCATAATACGTCCCGTAACCGGGCGTATAATAATTCAACAGGTACTATACATTTGGCTTTACCAGTCTCTAACAAGAGAACTATTTAACACACACACACACACACACACACACACACACATGTATTTATGTAGAGATATACACATGTCTCACAGAGTACTGCTAAACTGTAACAAACACATTAATGGTCCGTCTGGTGAAAGAATATTCCACTCATATAAACAAATGTTTTGTGCTGATGTTCATGTAATATTTGCCACTGAAAGTTTTGCAAAAATCAAAAAAACAATGGTAAAAAAATTAATAAATAGTAATAAAAGTTCAGATGTAGGTTCGAGTTTAGATCACTCAATGTGATCACTGTCGACATTGATAAAGGGATATTGTCGGAGACCGTGACTGAAAAGGACATCAAGTTTTTTGACTCCTTATTCTTTGGTTCTTTAAACAAAAATAGCCAACATGATATATCAGAGAGTGCATAATATTGGCACAGAAATTCAATTAATTATTGTCAAATTAACTATCATTAATGAGGGGTTTGGGGGTGGGGGGTGGGAGTGGGGGGTTCAGAGGGGTCCTGATCCCGAAATCCCGGGCTTAAAAACATGAAATCCCGAGGTCCAGAATTAAAAAAAAAATCCGGACATCCCAAACATCGAAAAAAGAAGTCCCGGATCCCGTAAGGGTCAATCCCGAAATCCCGATCTTAAAAACACTTGATCTCGACGTCCCGAAAAAGGTCCTGCCCCCCTCATTAATCAGTATTGGCAAAAATAGGTGCATTTACCCCAATGAAAGATAAATGTGATAAAAGAATATACATTCAAACAAAAAGAGGTGCACCAACAGAAAATAGAAACCACATTCCTACTCTTAATTTGATCGGATCTCAAAATTAAAACTCTTACCAGAACTTTTACTCTATCTAACAGTATAACTCAAGGAGTTTCTAAGTGTAACACGAGCTTAAGCTAGAATTCTTACTGGAAAATATATTCGAAATCAAAATAAAACTGGAACTCGAACTTAATTTGTGTCGATTATGGAGCGTTGTGTAATAACAGAAATGTTAGCCAATTTTAAATTTCTTCCGAAAACGGTGTCATTGAGGGCTTTTTTTTTAAATTGCCGAGTTTGTGGCTTTTTAAACACGGCATTTCGGGTTTTATCTTCCCGGAGCAATGGACAAGTTAGTGAATTTATTCTGTTTGTAGTCTAAATGGAACGTGTTACTTTTCAGCCCAGATACCCTCAATCTTCCGAAGTAGAAGATTCTAAATCTACAAGCCGTAAATTACTTCTTTAATACGGCATGAGGCACACATTACATTAGTTTTTCCTATACAACAAATGCAATTAAGAAATTTAGATGACTCCAACTTTGACAATTACTTTTTAATAAACTGTATGTTTAATAATGAATAATCAAAATACCTTAAAAAAAACATTATTATATAAAAAAAAATTAAAAATATAAAAGTTAACCCAATAGTTCCAAGCATTGCAAGAAATGCTGCTATGCTAGTAGACTGGTTCCCGATCGCAATATTCAGTATATTACACATTTACCAATATGAAAGAGTATCCTAATAGCTAATACCTGTAACGTAGTCCCGGGAACCAGGATACTATGCTAGCAACGTCGTTCTATAACGTTAAGAGAAAAAGTTATAATTCCCGCCAAAAATTGATAATAAGATTATTTCCACGGTAGCGGATTTAAAACATCGGTGACCCCCCTTTTTTATTAATGCTTTTAAAATCTCCCCTGAAGCTGCAACTAATGCAGAAGTTTGAAGGAAAAACCATTAGTAGATTTTTTTTATTTCAAGAAAAATCTATAATAAACGGCAATTAAAATTGGCGGGAAATGTAAAAAGGCCTTAAAAAATAAGGAAACTGAGAAAAATAAATGTGTATAAGATAAAAGTTACAATTGTCTGTTTTAGTTAAACCATTTAAACATCGTTTTTCAATAATTTTGCCTTCTTTTAGCATTTTTGAACGCTATTTCTATATTACGGTATAACGCAATTCTTTACTTTTTGATGACGTCATATCTCGAAAACAACATCGGTGACCCCAATTTTTTTTCCGCCTAAAATATTGAAATAAGTATGATCTGTCTAAATGCAAAATTTCAATGAATTATTATTAGTAGTTTAAATAGTGTGATTTCCCTTTAAGCTGGTCCCTAAACAAAAATGTATATACATTAATATGTGTATTCATTTTGCCCCGCTATCGTTCCTAGATGGTATATTGGAACTTAATTGAATGAATGAACATGAAAAATGGAGCTAAAATAATGTCTATTAGAGTACAATAAATAAAGTTCGGACTTTTAATAGGTCTCAAAATCATTGAATCAAATAGGATATCAAATGTAAAAATGTTAATTTCAGTTTAAATATTAAAAAAGGAAAACGACCGTATACATGTTGCGCTTATCTATCTTCCATAAACGAGGGTCTGGATGATCGAGATTAACAGAATTAAGAAAAACTAGAAAACAGTATAATGAATAGAAAAAAAGAGCAAAACATATAAAGGATAAGGTTGATTGAGTGTAACATTAAAAAAAATACTATGCAAAATAAAAAAATTACGTAATGCCATTCAGATTACAAAAATGAACGATGTAACAGAATAACAAAATCATATTATTACAGAATGATCTAATATTAAAAATACTTTCAAGAGAATTTTACAGAATAAGTGTTATATTTAAAAAAATATATATATATGCCATCAAAGTAGAAGAATACAGAAATTTAAAAACAAATCCCTTTAAAACTCTTATACAAGGATTCAAAAATTTATTCTAAAATACTACATTTAAGAATAGAAGGTTAACAATATGATCACTGTTCAATGAAACAAGACTATATTAAACACTGGATGTGTGCAACATTGATTTATCGTTAATAGATATGTTAATTCGACGAGTTTTCCCTTGATTGAAACATTGTTGTGCTTTCCGGATTGACTCTCCAAAACTTTTTTTTTTTTAACGAGTAAATTTCTGATCTTTTCAGATGTCGTTAACGTTAGTTTACCGTAAACGTTGGTTTATTCTAAATTAAATGTTAAGTCAAGAGGTTTTTTCTTGTTAGAAAATTTGTAGTGCTTTCTGAGTGGCTTCTCCAGAACAAAATCTTTTTAAAGAGTAAATTTCTGATCCGTTCAGATGTCGTCAACGTTTTTTTTTTTTTACCCTGAATGAAATGTTAACTCGAGAAGTTTTCTCCTGTTGTAATGCTTTCTGATTGGCCTCTCCAAAACAAAAGCTTCTTCAAAAGTAAGTTTCTCATCTTTTCACTCATTGCTATATATATCATGAAATTCGACGCACAAGCCAATACGGTAAACAGCTTCAAAATCTCAATTAACACTTTCAAACCATCCAAAGTAATATCTACACGACCCCAAATGATTGTAAGTATATAGTTCATCGGCTCACTGTATGGAGTGGAACTTAATGTCAGAGCCGGCAGGTTTAAGAGCGATGACGTCATGTGTTTTATCATGCAATTAGTACAAGATATTAGATAATCTTCCAATTGTTCACTCATCCACTTTGTCAAACCTAATTTGTAGAAAAATGAATAACAAAAAGCTACTTTAAAGGTTTTGAATGCGTACGAAATGAGCGTTTGTACTGGTTCCATGGTTGTATTGCTGATTTTTTCTAACAACTGTTTAAACATTTCCTTTTGATTTAAATTAAGATTATCTTTGTAAACATCGTAAATCTCCAGGTAAACGTTTTTCATTAATAAGTTGATAACATCTGTTTTTTGTTTGAAGGAAAGTTCTACTACATCAAACAACCCTTTTAAATCACTCTCTGATATAATACCAGTCATGTTATAGGGACCACACAGATCACTTTCTTCTTCATGCTCTTTTTCAAATATAATCGAATAGTTAAATGTAAGTTCTGTTGATTTCCTAAACTTCTCTGTTTCATAATCGAAGCATAACAAAGAGTCTCTTTCCATTGTTGTTTTAATTTGGTTCCATACAACATCTTTCTGACCAATGTCTGACTTAAAAGTGTTAAATAATGCAGTATTTATACAGACTTTTGGTATTTCGGATAGAAGAAACACGACCATTAAAATTACTGTAAGTACGCATGATTTTTTTTCTTTTACTGAAATAGTTGACCGCCCCCTTATCCCTTTCCTGATACATAGGCTGGTGATGATGTAGAGTGTGGAAAATAGCATTGTTCCTAAGGCAATGAATAATACGCTTGTGGCTAGTATTGGATAATAAGCCAAGACATAGTTCTCCCACATAGACAGTGGTTCGGATATCATACATGTACTATTACCATCCGTTTTGAATGAGATTACAAACGCCCGCGGGAAATGGAACGCCACAGATATAAAGAAACACACAAAACAAACTATATAAGAACTTTGTGCCTTAATGTTAATATGGCTCCAAATTGGAAAAATTATAACGCACACTTTTTGTAGTCCTAAAGAAGCTGTTAAGAAAACCGAAACGAAATGGAAAGTATCAACAAGTTGCGTGCTGTAATAATGCATGACACAAAAAGGATAGTTTAGCGTTACAAATGTTTGGATTTCCTTAAAGCTGTTTGATGAGATTCTATGTATAGGTTCTAATTGATCTGTCAGATTAGATTCATTATTCGTGCCTCCAATTGAATTGTACAGTAAAGCAAACACGGGCTCTAGTCCGTAAATGCACAAGGCTGTTAAACTATCTGTTATAGCAAGTGCTTGCAAAAGAATGGCGAACGGCCGCTTCATGCTTTTATCAAAAAGCGCAATAAACACAATCATATTCATAATAATAGCAAGGTAAGAAATTGCTGGTCCAATTACAATATTTACCACAAATGGAAATCGTGCAGATAAAATGAAAAACATCCTGATGGTACAATGATAGTTTCAGTATGAAATATATTTGCTGCAGGCATAAGATAAATGTTCTTGATAAACTATTACTAATTAGTTTCAAATACAATGAACAGAAAATATGTAAAGTAATTATTATTGATTGTTTGTCCTGTTGACCTGTCCGTGTTACCCAATTCATAGCAATTATCTATTAATGTATGTTATAAATGGAGGTTATTTCTTTTTTTTTTTTATTATTACTAAATATCATTTTCATTTGGGTTTTATAAATGCAAATTCACATTTTCATTTTCTCAGCTTGTTACGTATACTGCTAGAGTTTATTTTGTGAATTTCTTAAAGAATCGTTATTGCCACTGACGGTTAATATAAGAATGAACGATGAACGCACGTTGAACGGAAAAAATACAGATTGAAGAATGATGAGCGTACGATTGGTACACGCAGGATACACGCACGCAACACGCACGATACACGATGAACGGAAAATGGTTAGTTTACATTTTAGGTCTCCTTAAGTCTTCATACGTTGCTGCATAGTACAATGTTAAAAAAACGCACTGCGATTTTCAAATAAAATGTCCAAATACATTAGTCAAATACGTGAGTTAATAAGTAACCCTAAGGCATAAAAACTACCTTTTTGGTGTTTTTTGATTATATTTAAGATAAATGAAAACGTTTCACCCGAAAAACTATGAAATAAAAGAACTTTTTAAATTTAAATATTTTTTTTAATTGTTTAGAATTTGTGTATTGGTGAGTTGATTTCTCTAATTTTGTTTTCTCATGTGCGTGTTTTTTTTGTTTTTTTTTAAATTTTGTTCAAATAAATGAAGAATGAAAACATATTCATAATTTTGAAATAAATAAAATTCGGTACCAAATAAAACTTAAAATCAATCTAATGAATTCAGTTAATGTCCATGCCGTTAAAATAAGCCCTCAGGGATAAGAATGACAAGTATGTATATTCCCGACAAATAATATTAATTACAAAATTCGTGTTTAATGTGTACATCGACGTATATTGTATAACCATTAGAAATATATAAAACTGTTTATATTTATAATCTCAGTTAACAAATTTCGAATATCCAGTTGATGTTGACGCCACGAACTGCTTGTAATAAATTACACGTTTTCACCGCTACCGATTGATAATATAAGACAAATCTGCGTGCCGTGTGCAGTGTTTCGACTCTCTTCTGATATATATACTAGATAATCAGAGTTCCGTCTGAAATTATGTTTTTCTTAAAAATGAGGAATTGCTAACTTACTAGCAATAATTTCATAGAGGTCTCCGATCTTTGCATACTTAAATACACAGTTCCATGTAACTGTGTAGATTTCTCTCTTGAAATAACTTACATATATGTTTTTTTATAGCTGACTATGCGGTATGGGTTTATATGTAAAACTTGTAATATTTGACACACCATTTGTTCTTCCTTAAATATGATCATAATATCCAGCTTTCAAAGAATTTTTAGAATTACGCGTGTATGTCTAACCGCTCAATAAATTTTCTATTTAGAAATCTGTATTACAAATCATGACATAGCGAAAGCAAATACTCTCCTCTCAGTCAAATATTCATACCAGTAGTGTATAACGTGTCAACATTTTTCTAGTATCAGATTCAGCAACCAACTCCACTAAATAAATGCCTCTACAAAGAGAAATGAAGAAGATCTTTCGTTTGTTAGCGAGTCTATACCATACGGAAAATTTTAAACTCTTCCACACAAAAGCATTCATTCGAAATAAAAAGAAGAAAAGAATATCAAATTGTTATAGAATAGCGACATTCGATGTTTAGCAACTACCGTCGTCAAAGTTTTACTCTCATATCAATAATTTCCAAAATGTGACAATACAAATCATTGACATTGCTAAACTGTTTTAATATCAAAGTATTCAGTTACATAATATATATCAGATAAGATATTGGAATAATAAATATCTATATTCTGTTTTTATATTTGGCATGTTTGTTTTTCTTATTATTGAAGGCCGAAGAAGTAATCCGACATTAAATTTTGGGATCGTTATCTCACTGGCAATCATTCCACATCTCCTTATATTTCATATGGAGTACAAGAATGTCTGAATCCATTTCACTTAAACAATTTCTGTTCCAATATTTAACTTTCATATAAAACATGACTGCGGCCTTCAATGCAGCGAGAAAATCCCGCACCCGGAAGTGGTCTCGGTTGGCCCCTAAAAAAGTTCATGATAACTCCAACACAAGTTATGAGCTTACATTCGAAAAAAATCATTTACGAAAAGTTTTATAAGAACTTATTACACATAGCATATGGTTATGATATTTATCTTGGCGTTTAATTTCATTTTCCTGAAATGAGATTCGTATTAGTTCTACCAGACTGTTTAAAATTTTAACGTCATAGTATAAATCTATCATTACATATTCACCCAATACAGTTTCATTTTATGTAACTCAGCAATAATTTTTATCTGGATGAACTTTTTTATTCAGTTTTGCCTTCATTATTTACTAAAATCAGACTGTCAAATGTTTTATATTTGTCAGTTCGGGCCTTTAATAGCTGACAATGTGGTATGGATTTTGAACATTGTTGAAGGCCGTACGATGACCAAAAATTGTTACCTCTATCTAATTTAATTTCTCTGGTGGGAAGTTGTCTCATTTGCAATTATACTGCATCTTCCTATTTTTACATTGTCCCTGGCAATTAATCAGTTTCATAAGTTTGGAATATGTTAAGATTTAACAACACCAGTACGTATACAGTGCACGTGACAGATATATTACTTTTAATTACAACACACTTAAAATATATAGTTAGTAATATTACAGAATAAATTGTAAAACACTGCATGTAAAAGATGTCAAGACAGTATGTTTTAGAGTTGATACGAAAAGCATGAACCTGAAAACATGAACAATTAGAGAATTAACGTTTTTATGTACCGGCTGCATAGACAATAAATTTATTAACAAATATAGGAAAACATGGTAATCAATACATGAATTTAAATTCAAGTTTTTTATGTGGCAGTTTGTTTGTTTGAGAATCATCAAACGCGTTGATATAGGTCGATGCTTTATCGTGTGATGACTTATTAAATAACGGGTCATTCAAAGATGTATTCACAATTGTCAACTTGGGGAATTGATACGGTTTACTCTTAACTGTTGCGCGTTGACATGGAAAAGTCTTGATGAATAAATTAAAACAATATGATTTTTCTTTACTGTTTAAGATATTCAAATAATTGGTTTATATTTGGTAACATGACTACTAGCATTTAAGATATACAGATATCGATGTTAGTGTCACGTCCAGTGGCAATTATTAAGCATATTCAGATTGCATAAAAATCAAGTCTAACATTTGATTTATAAGTCTCGTTAGTGAGGTTGATTGTTCGACCGAAATGAAAAATTGAAATTTTGACTCGTGCAGAAAACACTGAAAATATTCAATTATAAGTTACTTATAATATACTTATACTGCATGTGGACTATTTAAATTATATCATTTATATATTTAAATGTTACACTTAGAATTTATTGATATGTATTATTAATAGGGAATATTTGACGGAGATAAATTATCTAACGAAAATAAATAGCGTTTGAAATGGACAGAAGATAGATAGTTATATCGGGGTTTCTTTTCTGCTTGAGTGATTTACCTTACAAGAAGGCGTACACTTTAAAGTTTAAAAAGAATTAACATCAGTTTTAAAAAGCTTAACGAGGGCGTGGCTTATTGGTTTGACGGAGATTTCCCGGGTCTTAAAATATATTGAATGACTGCAAGGGAATCTATTTGACTGGTATTAAAATAGTTTAAAAGGGATTGAATAAGATAGAAATCTGTTTTTAATTTTTGTTAATCTGATTCAATATTCCAGTAATCTTTTTTAAAGCGGGTTAAAACTTTTTTGTTCGTTTAAGCTAATTTCGGGTTACTAGTGTTTAAGACAAAAATTTTATTCAACATTTTTTGTTATCATTTTCTGATAGAGTGATGTGCATATTTGGCACTTTCATGCATATCTTTTCGGTTGATACTTATTTCATACGAGAGCCGATTTGTTTTTTCTAAGATAATTTTTCACATATCAAAATACGACTTATATGCATATTCAATTGTATAACAAATGCTTTTATTCTTAGTCTGATGGAATTAAACAAAAAAACTATTAACGGAAGTATTTGAAATAAGATATGAAAGTTTAATATGTTTTTTTTTTTAACACGTTGTACCTTTCATATAGATTCGTCCGTACCTGATTATTTCCTATATAAGATGGACCGATATTTCCCTCACGTGCCATGGTTTTTTTGTGCCATCAGTGAGGAGTGTTGGCCGCTAGAGGAAGTCGGATTGTTCAACTATTTATACAAGTAAAACTACAAACATCAGCACTGTTAAGCATTGGAATGTCTTATACTTAAAATCTTGTAATTTGAAATGCAAATAAGCACTTTTTTATAAATGTTATAGGAGTTATTTAACATTGACGAACTTATATAGCCACATACCTAAGTACCGGATTGTTTTCATGGTCAGTTCAAAATTTTATTAGAAACATGTTATATTTGTTTATTTTATAAATCTAAATTCCATCCAAAAAACGGGCAATGGTAGTTTATTTTTTGTGTTTTATTTTCTTCTTTTTTTTCATTTCACCTTCAATCGAAACAAACCATATGCATACGAATCATTTAAAAAAACTTTTACCCTTTCAATATTGTCTTTGGTTGAAATAAAGGTAAATACTGTACATTTTTTTTTAAAATGCCAATTTAACAAAGACTAATAGGGAAAAATCAATGGTGGTATTACACCTATTTAGGGAAACTAAATGTGCACTCGTGACCCTATTGTACTTTCATTTTTAAAAGTTATTAATAAACCAGTTCATACATTGTAAACATAGACTATTCGGAATGGATTTAGACACAAAACGCACGTTTGAGGTAAAATTGCATTGAAATGGGGGTTTACGGGTGTTTTCTAAGTCAAATGGGTGGACAGACGAAGCTGTATTTAGATTACTGTGTTAAATTTTAAATTACCCTTACAGTTTTGTTTATACAACATGTGAATTTTTTATTTCAGTGTTAACCATGTTCTGAAGAGCATTCTGTTGAGAAATCTTATATGTGAATTGGTCTGCAGATGACACTTCAGCATTAAAGTATGTATCAACTATCATCATGTTTTTTGGGTTTTTTTTGGCCGCAAAAGTTTACAATTTGCCATTGTGCCATCTACATTTTGCACAGACAATAACTCATCTAAACACCTAAAAAATCAGAATGTGAATATATATGTTCAAACTCTTTTGGGTCTTTTTTTAGTAGCAATAAACAAAAAAACTATGTTAATTGGACATGCTTTGATACTATATGTGCCCTTGAATTTTTACTAGATAACATTTTTGTTCGCTTTGGGGATTCCGTATATCGTCAGATTATCGGAATTCCAATGGGGACTAACTGTGCACCACTTATTGCGGACCTGTTTTTGTATTGTTATGAGTTACAATTTATGACAAAAATAAGCAAAGACCCATCGAAACAACATCTAATAAACAAATTCAATAATACTTTTAGATATTTGGATGATATTTTGGCTCTCAATAATGACGACTTCAGTATGTATATTAATGAAATTTATCCTGTTGAACTTACTTTAAATAAAGCTAATACTAACAATGACCACTGCACTTTTCTCGATCTTGATATCTTTATCACTAATGGAAAGCTGAATACTAAAATTTATGATAAAAGGGATGATTTTTCATTTCCTATCGTTAATTATCCGTTTTCAGATGGTGACGTTCCCTTGTCACCATCGTACGGTGTTTATATATCTCAACTTGTACGATTCGTTCGTGTATGTAACAATGTTTTAGATTTTAACGAGAGAAATTTATGTATTACTGAAAAATTATTACACCAGGGTTTTCGATATCACAAACTAGTCAAAACATTTACTAAATTTTATCATCGGTATAAAGACATCATTCGCAAATATAGCTCAACATGCAGACTTCTAATACTTTCAGGTATTTCACATCCAATTTTTTATGGAAATATTCTTTATAAAGCACAAAGGTGTCAGTATTCACCTCAGAAACTTACAAAACCTTTGAATAGACTTATTAAGAAGGGATATAATTACGATATTGTTGTCAAGTCATTAAAGATTGCATATTTTGGCGTTAATATTGAGTCACTGATAAGGTCTTTGCATCGGAACTAAACACATTTATTCTAAAAACAGTTGTTGGCATGACACGGGTTATGTTCTTCTCATATATGTTATGATGGTATGATACTAAACCCCTAACGGGAAGGATTGTGCCTGATGTTCATATGATGAAATCATAATCTTTTAGTCAGTTTAATTGAAGTCTGAAGCTGGCATGTCAGTTAACTGCTAGTAGTCTGTTGTTATTTATGTATTATTGTCATTTTGTTTATTTTCTTTGGTTACATCTTCTGACATCAGACTGGGACTTCTCTTGAACTGAATTTTAATGTGCGTATTGTTATGCGTTTACTTTTCTACATTGGTTAGAGGTATAGGGGGAGGGTTGAGATCTCACAAACATGTTTACCCCCGCCGCATTTTTGCGCCTGTCCCAAGTCAGGAGCCTCTGGCCTTTGTTAGTCTTGTATTATTTTAATTTTAGTTTCTTGTGTACAATTTGGAAATTAGTATGGCGTTAATTTTCACTGGACTAGTATATATTTGTTTAGGTAGCAATACACAGTTAGAAGTTTAGTTTCGCATTATGGCCCCTGTGAATTTTTTAAATATGAAAGTTTTTGTACAATAAAATTGATTTTTAGATACTTGAAGAATAATATAGCCTTCTTATTGGGTTTATATGACCATTAAGATTGTTTTTAACATGTTTTATAGGCCATTTATATGATTGACAGTCCGTATTTTCCTATCCGTACCGTTCATAGGTCCATACATTATTGTAGTGTTTATCAACAAAGATTTTGTGCTCGATCTTTTCAATTCAATTTTATGGAAAAACGAGCAGATAAGCATATGATTTTTTTGGGACCACTTGATAGATATAAACCTATGGATTCAGGAAAGGTATTACTGTAATTAATTGAAATTTTCCTTTAGACCAAATTTTGGAGACTTTTGTGACATGTTCACCCCCCTTTTTTGCTATATTTTGTATCTAAGAAATGCAGATTGTTGCCATGGTTACACCCAAGAGGGATTATATTTCACCCTTATGACCATTAGAAATCAAATCTATGAAAGATTCTCTTTCTATAAGTATATACATGCATAACAAACATATAAAGCCTTCTTTTTTAGACAGGAGGAGAAAGAGAGTGTTTAAAAATTATGAGTGTCAATTTTAAGTTTTTTTCCTAACTGTGTATTGCTACCTTAGGGGCCAGCTGAAGGACGCCTCCGGGTGCGGGAATTTCTCGCTACATTGAAGACCTGTTGGTGACCCTCTGCTGTTGTTTTTTATTTGGTCGGTTTGTTGTCTCTTTGACACATTCCCCATTTCCATTCTCAATTTTACTTATTTGTCCTGGATTTATACACATCAGAATCCAGTCTCACATACTTAAACTTTATAATTCTTACCAATTATTTTTTGTACCAGCATTCCAAGGGACATAACCCTTTTTAAAAACATTTTGAGGTATTTTTTTATTACTCTTTCTCCCCATTTTCTAATGTAAAATACAAGAAAGTTGACTTTTTGTGTAAATCCATTAGAAATATACTGTTATGAGTAAATAAAAAGACTTTGATACCAGTAGCAATAAATGATTAGGGGAACAGACCAAAAACTCAAGTTACACATAAGGGCTTATAGAAACTTCCGTGTAGACTGTTAACATTTATAGAGTCAGTTCTTTCAGCTAAAACACTTTAATTATTGATTTAACATTACATCTATTTCATTTTTGTGGGAAAATAATCAAATTTGTTTTATTTTTTAGACAAAAGATATCAAGTTTTGATGAAAAAGGAAGGAAGGAGGAAAAATGGACCAAAACAGACCAAAACAGACCTTCAAATGAACTCTAAAAGGTGCAATAAAATTGTTTATCATCTTAAAGTTGTCTTTTGTATTCTATTTAATTGTTTGAATGCATAGATCATGAGTTTATGATCAGATATTAGTCAACACTGCATTTTATAATGATACACTGAAATTAGGATTTTTCGAAGAAATTAGACTGAAATTGCCGTAGGATATATCCTTACATTATAGTGATTTTCTCTGAAACTATAGTTCTGACTGAGACAAAACTTGACAGTTATGCTTGAAATAACTTGCAATTGGTGGGAAAAAAATTACAGTAAGTTTATTTGACATTTAGGTGTTCTTTAGGTGTAATACCACCAAATCATGGTACGTCACATCCGGTTGCATACGAAAGTACGCCTAAAAAAATATTCCCTTGAATTTGACAGTTGTAGAAAATTAACCCTGCATTTCAATGCACTTAAATTTTTCTGAGTCGTAAATTTGTACATACACCTAGAATGTTTTGGACAGTTCTTACCTATAACATTTCTATTTATATATGGTCATATTGATTTTTTTAATTTGAGTATTTTAATAGGCATTTATACATTTTTCTAGTTTAATTTGTCATATATAGTTTTTTTCAATTTTTTTATTTATTTTATCCATTTTATGTCAAACAAAATATTATTGGATATCATTGTTACATTTCATGATTAATTATTAAGTATTGATCATATTTTTAGTTGTTATAGCTTTTGAGCATAATGAACCGTTGTTAATATAAACGAATAGAAAAAAATACGTAATGATACTAAATCTCATACATGTTTGTATTATTACCTAATATTGTATATTGTCAGGCTTTTCAGGGTATAAAATACATTTGAAAGAATGTGGATTACAAAGTGATTATATCATTCGCTCGGGAAAAATGTTTACCTGAATAGAGTTCGTATTGTTAGTGGTATCAATATTTAGATTTATAGCTTGGTACGCAGATCACACTTTATTATTTCCAATATTTTTTTTAAATTCAGACTTAACTTTGGTTCTTGTAGAGAGTTGTCACATTGGCAATTATACCACATCTTCTTATTATCATATTAACAAAACAGTTGATAAAACGACATTCCATCTTTTCCTTTTCATTTTGTTGCCTTTTGTAGTTTGTTTAGGGGCCAGCTGAAGCACACCTCCGGGTGCGGGAATTTCTCTCTGCATTGAAGACCTGTTGGTGACCTTCTGTTGTTGTCTTCTCTATGATCGGGTTGTTGTCTCTTTGACACATTCCCAATTTCCATTCTCAGTTTTCCATATACTGATGGTATTTTTTTTTAAGGATGATTCAATTTTAGATTATTTTTTATGCTTCATTCCCAGCAAGGAAATATTTATGAACTATTCAACATTTCACACAGATTTTAATGTCATATTATTTAGTCCTAGCTCAGACTTTAAGTCACAAACAACAGAAACAGTGCAGACATTATTTGCGACAATAGTTAAGTGACGTAGAAATCTCGCAAATCTCGCAAATTTCGCAAATCGATTATGCTGATACTAATCAAGGTGACAAGTAAATACTGAAATAATCGCATGAATTCAAAAGACGCTATACCGGTTGCGTCGACAATGTAAGCGTCTCCTGCTTTGCATGTATCACTTGCAAGTCCAATTAAAAGTGATACGAAAGATACCAAACGGTATTTCAAACACTCAGTCAAAATTTCATAACCGGGAAAAGGACATACTCGGTAATTTACAAATCAGACGACTATACTTGTATCTAAAGATCTAAGTCTGTGCATAACCATTCTCTAGTGAGTTATGACACCGAAATATCGTATCGGTCAACCAATTCCTCAAGGTGATTATAAAACGTATAGAGTTTCGATTTTAATCGTACTTACTCATAACTCTGTTCTGTGTTCATGTAAGGAGTATGCCCCTGTTAATGAAGTCCAAACAGTGAAAAAGTGAACGAGTGTTACGTATTAACTTAAATATTTTTTATTATGTAAACGCCTTACGATGGAACTGATGGTATGTTACTGTTGAGAAAATGAAAAAGTTGACAATTGGAAAGTTGTAATCATCACGGTTGCATAGATTTGAGTTTGAAGGTTCATTAGTGTTAATATCGAAGAAAAGATCAAGATATGAAGCAGATCTTCTACTTTCATTAGTATTCTTATTCTGAAGTTCAGTAGGATATATGAGATGTAAGCCTTCATTAACACCTATGTAGTTCAGTGAAAGAACATTCTTAATATATCTCAAGACAAAAGTAAAGAATATTGCGAGCTACTTTTTGTTTTTCTGTCTTTGAGAAGGTTTTTCATGAATTCTGATTTTTATGAGTACTAAAAATGTCGACCAGTAGTGTTGCAAAATAAGTACCCATTGAAACCCGATTGGCTGCCTTTTTTTTTTTAGAATGTTGTTATGACTTTACACGAGTTCGAAATATCTGCTGAAATATCAATACACCAAACTCAACAATAAGTTGTCCATTAGAAAGTTCAGTATTTTGTTGATAGCATCTTCGGTGTATTTGTTGTTGGAATCATTTTTTCAGTCAGTCATGCAAATACGGATATCAAAGAACGTATTGTGCACAGGTTGGATTTGTTTTATGAAGGATCATCTTCCTCATGAACGTATGAAGTTCCGTAGAATGGAAAGAGACAACTTCTCAATTTCATTCATGTTGTTTAGTCTAAATTTTTGGAATACAGAATTATAAATAAGAGAAGAAAACAAAATAAATGGTCAGTACTATCTTCCATTTACATATATGATGGATTCAAGTATGCTGCTTCACCACATTACAGATTTCAAGAGAGAGAAATGTTTCTTCGTGGTAACTAAATTTAAAGCAAAACCAACTATTAAAATATGCTTGTCAGAATATTCTTATATCTATATATTCCTATATGTATCATTAATTGGTCACATTTTTTTAAAGAAATATTTTGACTTTTTCTTATCATTTAGAATTTTCATTAGAGGAAATCAATTCAAGATATTAAAATGAAAATTCCAAATGATAAGAAAAAGTCAAAATATTTAATATGATTTGATATTTATGTTTCTACTTCTTCCAGAATAAAAACCAAAAAAATCTGCTGCATTCAAAAACAATCAGTGCCAATACTTTGGAAAGCCTAAAATGTAAACATTTATAGGTTCAACAAAACTGATAGTATAGTAACCCACATTTTTAACTGATTTAAAAATAACTTATGAAAAAGCGATTCTACGTTTGTGTGTTTTCATGTTTGTTTTGTGTTGACATCGGGATTATGTGAATAAAAAACAACAAGTCATTGAAAAAATTTATTAACGTGTAGTACAATATCATTTTATTTGATATTTTGATTACTTTGTGGCTTTTAGATATTCTATTGAGGCGTTATTCAATAAAACTATACAAAACTACCATGTTTATCAATACTGGATGTAAACTGAATTTCTTTAATATATAAGTTTTTATATAGAGATTATATTCTCTATTTCAGTTTCCAGAGATGATAAAAAGGTACAATGATTACAATAACTGTAAGAATTCATGATTGCTTTAATTCAAAATTGATGAATGTAGCTCTAACGTCTTTCTCGGTTACTGTGGGTTCGTTTATTTTTGTGGGTACCAGTTTTTGGGGGGTTGAGGAAAACTTACATACAAGCCTATAAAAAATATGTAATTCGTTGAAATTTTAAATTCATGGTTCACCCGTAACCATGAAATCAACAAAAAATGCTTTCCCATGAAAATGGTAAATCGACAGTAAATAGCGTTTTTATGATATACACACAATTACCAACGCAAATTATCGGCTAGAGTTTTCACTAAACAATTACTGAATTGGATATACATAAACATGCAATACTGGTGGTATTTCCATAACTATGAGAGGATAACAGAAACGAAATGAAATGTATCCACCAATTGTGCGCTGTAATTATTCAGAATACAAATTGATATTTTAGTTCTACAAATTTCTCTAAAGCTTTCAAAATATGAAGAGTCCGTTTAGTAAGTCTGAATTATAAATATTAAACGGTTTTCCCATTGGATGATACAATGACTCAAATGCTTGTTATAACATGAATATAAAAAATGTTAAATGAATTATAAATATTGAGAAATAAAAGAACTAACATGCATCCAAGACTGTACTTAAATTTCTTACTTAATCCTTTTTATATGGAAATAATTACTTACAGGGAGAACTCAGCTAGCCGCCCATGTTCTAAATTAGAAGCAAAAGATACCAAAGGGACATTCAAACTCGTGAGTCGAATTATATAAACTGACAATGCCATGGCTAAAATAGAAAAAAAGACAAGCAACAGTACACAAAACACAACACAGAAAACTTAAGACTCGGGAACACGAACCCCAACAAAAGCTAGGGGTAATCTCAAGTGCTCTGGATGGGTTAATTACGATCTGAGAGCTACTCTGTAAAGGCATATACACTTTTAAACCTGGTGTCTATGATGATTTTATCTAGAACTAATAGTGACATTTTCACCCTTTTACTGATACTGATTGTGTGACAGTTTTGGACAGTCTTACCTTCGACTGGTACTGACATTTCTAACCTAGAACAGATTTTTACCAGTTATACCCTTAACCAAGTATAAGGTAGAACCGTCCTAGTATAGTGTTTTATGACATATTATTCTTACAGTTTTAAAGAGAAGTTAGAACCGATCCTTACTGCAAGTAAACTATATAATGATTTGATGAACTATAAAATATATTTAAATAAAGCAATGAAGTACATAATAAGTAGTTTAGCTTTCTGTTAGAATCTTGTCATTTAATGATGACTTCTCAAATAGAATTTAAGTAGATTTAAAGCTATTGTCTTGTATTATATTTAAATTGGGACTTCGACTCGTTATTTTCATTACAACCAAAGTATTTACCTTTTCTCTGTGGATTAGACGTAAGTGTTTTCCTTGTGGTCTTATCTTGTGATTACCAATTAAGTCATCTTTGGATGATCTCTGATCAGCTCAACAATATTCCTGAATTTATATTTGGTTTTAAAAGGTTTCTCTGTGGATTAAGCGTAAGAGTTCTCTTCGTGGCATTATCTCTAGGTTACGTTTTAAGTATTCAAACCTTTCACTGGTAGGTCTCTGCTAGGCTCGATAATATTACTGATTATATCATAAAATTAGAAATAGGAATACGATAATCACTGAATCAGTGATAATTTATAAGGTTTGTTCTAGTAAAAAGAGGAGGACGTTTAACAAATTTACAGATCACTATTCGGGTATCGAATACAATTTGTTTTGGTAAATAGATGCATTAAATACTGCAACACACGCTTGTTTTGTAGTCCTGTGGTGTTGAGTTGTCATCTTAATGTTATATTTCACATGGCTATAAAAGGGGAGGTTTGAAATGCCACAAAACCAGGTTCAACCCGCCATTTTTTTTCTTTAAAAATGTCCTGTACCAAGTCAGGAATATGGCCATTGTTATATTATAGTTCGTTTCTGTATGTGTTACATTTTAACGTTGCGTCGTTTGTTTTCTCTTATTTTTGAGTGTAAATTCACATTGCGATAAGACGTGTCACGGTACTTGTCTATCCCAACTTCATGTATTTGGTTTTGATGTTATATTTGTTATTCTCGTGGGATTTTGTCTGTTGCTTGGTCCGTTTCTGTGTGTGTTACATTGTAGTGTTGTGTCGTTGTTCTCCTCTTATATTCAATGCGTTTCCCTCAGTTTTAGTTTGTTACCCTGATTTTGTTTTTTGTCCATGGATTTATGAGTTTGAACAGCGGTATACTACTGTTGCCTTTATTTTGTTCTTTCAAAATTGGGTAACAAGTGGAGTGATAACTAATATATATATATCAACGTACCCGTGGTTGTTTAAATGTTTGTATTATTTTTTGCCCGCTTCAGTGTGATTTTCGGGTTTAATTATGACAGCAAATGTTTGATTTTTTTTTAAGATTTATTTTATTGGTATTACTCTATGGCTTTGTTCTTCAATTCCCAGTCGTGGCGTGATCATCGGTTTGCAAAGAATTCCGCTCTTGTGGTAGTAGGAGCTGTCTTAATCTTACCGTGAAGGAATTTTTTTTTTTGCTCCATGTTGAATGCCTCACTATGACTTTCAAATGAAGAACAGCAATAAAGCACTGTTCCTTTGCTTTTTTTTTGTTTTTTGCTGTGCACATACTGATTTTGTGTCATGGATGGACACCTTGTATCCTTTTTTTTCTATGATACATATAACATATTGGTTGGTGAGGAAAATTTATCAGAAGGTTTTATTTTTAGAAAACTTTATTAATAAGTCAAACTAGATTGCAGAATTTTAGATGTAAAATTCTTCCATCAACAAAAGTATAACTGTCACAACAAGTTCTAATAAGAAAAATCACTATAAAGAGTAAAATCAATATATGTAAGTACAATTTGAGATGGTGACATAAAAAATTGAAGCATAGAATGTTATACAAAAAAGGCTATGTTTAAGGCCTCGTTGTGACTTTGAGATGAAGAACAGCAATAAAAGCGATGTTCCTTTAATTCTTGTGTGTGTTTTTTGGAGTTTTTTGTTGTTGTTTTTTTTTGCTGTGCATGTACTGATTTTTTGTCGTTGATGGATACCCCATATCCTATGTTTTTTTTCAGTTATACACTATTTTATTAATCAAATTACACAATGCCAATTGATAAAGGTATTTAGACAAGACATTTAAGATAAGAATACACACCACATGTGTCATTTGTAAACGATTTTGTATTCAAAATTTTATAAAAAAAAACAAGTTGAACATTTGTAGATGGAAACTGAAACTGAAACAATATAGTATTCCTACAACCTATAGTACTGTTACTTTTGTAAAACATAAGAGGAAGAATATTTACATTTCTTATTTACATGTTTGTTTTTATAAATCTTTTTGTGAGAAAGTACACCATCTTCTAACAAATATTAATTTCAAAAACAAGATATAAGTATTTGGATACAAAATATCAGATCATGGGCAGTAAGGTTTTACCTTCTTTCTTTTACAGTTTTAGTCTTTTGTATTTACAAGTTATAATATGTTTTAGAGCAAAAATTGAAATTCTTAGATATGTATGATTTGTGTTTAAAAGAACTAAGAAGGGCTATGAAAGGAAAAAAACGTTCTCGCAAAAAATCTTTTACATAAATTTGAAAGATTTATATAAAAGAATTTTTAAAAAAATGATCAAAGTTTGTGTAATGTCTCTTTATTATATTCGAAATTATACCCAGAAAGCATGTCACATGGATACGTCTCTGGAGCTTGACCAGTGCAGTATAACTGTAACATGCAATATGAATAATATAAAATATATATTTGTTGTTAAAAAATATCTAAATAGCATTATCTTATTAACTTATGACTCATTTTTCTATTGAATTATACCAAATCGCAGTATTCCGAAATTATTTTAATGCATAAGATTTTACTTACGAAAAAAAAAATCATTAATCGAAGTTGAAAATACACAAAGATTGAGTGAAAATATATATGCTTCACTACTATTATTATTAATGAATAATATTTTCTTCAATTCTTCGTTCATAAATATAGAAATAATATAAAATCTACTGTTTGAACTCCCGTTGACAAAGTTGGCCTTTGTTGTATTTGACTATTCTCTCTGTGTCCTCGTTGTTTTGTTTACATATAGTTTCTCACGTTTTCAAGTACGCCCACATCCTATGCTTTCAAAATTTTGAATTTAAGCATTCCTGATTAAAGTAAATCCAGAAACATCTGTGGGACTAACCAACAAACTTAAAAAGTGCTTTTTTCATTTCTTTCATTGGAAAAAAATCGTAATAATTGTCAGATTTGCCTTGAATGTTACATGCTAGGACAACAATGAAACCGATACACATTATCTGATGAAACTCATCAAATAGATTAAATGACTGTCATCTTTACAAACTTCATTTATTGGCATATCAGTAAGTGGGAATGTAGGAAAGGGGATTTATTTCAATAAGAATGCATCCTTCTGCCACAAATAAGCAAAGAACATCTAGAAGGCAATATTCTACAAAGTGGATAAAGGGGATAAGTCTGTTTATCCCAACCACAGTGTTTGTTTGTACAAACACTGTCTATCTGCATAATGTGTTGGTCGTTACTGGTCGTAATTGTTCGTTATTGTTCGTTCTTGTTCGTTATTGGTCATCGTTGTTTCTATGTCTATTTTTTTAGAACGAGTTGATTGTTGGTAGTTTGATTGGTCCAGCAAACTCTCCAATATTTTAAGGAGGTGCTTTAGGGGTCCTTAGATGTATTTCTTTTTTTTTAATTTATTTTAAGCCATTGACCTCTATTCTTTATAAATTTTGACTCTCTTTTCTGTTAACTAAATCCAGACCTACATTTTTGGAAATTCCTTTTATCCTTTTTATGTCTTATTAGACAAATACGTAGATGTGTATACAATTTATCTAGCTCTATTTAATTTTAAAAAAGTCAATCCATATATAAAACAGAATCTACAACAATTTGTCATCAATCGTAGTAATAAACAATCTTTATTGTCTTTCCAGAAAAATCAGGAAAGTCTGCAATCCAGAAAAATCAGGAAAGCTTGAAACGAAATAGAATAATATTTTTATATACTGAGACATTATCTGTCCAATTCATATGAAATATTTATATTTTTATTTTCCCATAAATCTTATTTAGGTAATTGGTCGTTGAATATATATTTCAAAGTTTAGAAATCCCATGGTGAATGTGTCAGTTATATACTTTAATGTCAAATTCTCCTCACTTTCTCATATATATTTATATTACTCAAACAATATATCAGTTAGTTATATAACCGACCACACTAACAGAGCTACCCTTTTGCTTTGAAGATATCGTTTTAAAAAATGTTGTTTATTCTATACTCACGGAGTCCATTTTGGCTTAATATCGTTGCTGGACCAACTGTGTCGTATATATCTATAGTGATGAACATAATTATTTTTTGTGTTTTACTTGATCGAAAAATTAAAACGCCTACAACAGTTTTGATGCAGGGACTGGCTTTAGCCGACAGCCTTACCGCGTTATGTACCTATGGTTTCGAGCCATTATTTGTACCTTTTTATGATAAGATTGGATATTATGTTAACTTCAATGATACAAGTGAAGCGACGGAAAACCTTTTCCTGGAACTAACAGAGTTCGTTTGCCTGAAGTTTCCACTGTGCTGGCTTCACTTTGTAGTAACTAACTTGACAGACACATTCCACCTTGCGTCCATATTGATAACAACATCTCTTGGAGTACAGAAACTTATGGCTGTGATGTGTCCAATATGGAGCAGGACCAAAGTTACCAATAGAAAGGCGGGAATAGTTTGCGGCGTCTGTGTTGTAGGCTCAATGGTAATGAGTATCCCCAGATTGTTTGTTGTTGGTTTTAAATCCGGCAAAGAGGATATCTGTTTGGTGTCAGTTGCGCACGCTAACATGCAGAAATACATCCTGACATTTTATCCAATTCTTTTTACCGTTGTTTTATCCACTGCAGTAGTAACTATGTTGGTTTCTACATTTTATATCATAGTTATACTGTGTCGCCGAAAACATGTTCGAGGTCATGCATCAGTTTCAAGGTCTGAAAAGAAATCTTGCATACTCATTTTGAGTGTGATGGTCGTATTTTTACTCACGGAAGTACCAAGATTATACATCAATACAACCCTTTTCTTCACTTACAGTGCTAACCTGGAAAATAACGCAAACATGGCCGTCAAAAAGATTGCGACAGAATCACACAAAACTATAATGTCAAACTTTAACAGGGATCATGATATACCACAGTATTCTAGCTCAACATTGAATGAGAGCTGTATAAGAGCTATCTTAACGCCGTTGTCTGATCGGGGATTTTACGATCGTCCCATTCAACGTGTTTCGAGGTACGCTAACGTCATGTTTAAGGACAAATATCAGTTAAATTTACTAAACACCATGCGTTATCTCTTTTTTCGTTTGTTTCACGAAATTCGAAAAAGTACAGCGATGATGTTATGCAGTTGGTATGATAAAAAAAGAAAAATTGACAAAGACTTGTTCGAACATTTAGTAGATTATGTATTTGATGAAGGGGTGTTGTTCAGTGATAATGGACCTTTCCTTTTACTCGGATCTACACCGTACAGTGAACCCATGAACTACATACTCAACATTATCTGGGTAAATTGGGGCATAAGTTTAAACAATTTAAAACTTTTTATTGAGATTTTAAAACTTGCAATGATTGTGGGATGTTCATCCAACTTCCTCATATACATAATCATGAGCAAGAAGTTACGTCAGGCTGTATCTAGGAAACTGAAAAGCTGTCGAGACACACATGAGAGACGAGTAGAAGAGATCGAAATGAACTGAAATTGTACTTTCCATTTTATTGCCATTGTTTGGTAGATGGGTTATCCATTGTAAGCATTCTCCTGGACTGCGAGTGAACACTTTGATAGTTTAGAACAGACCAACATTTTTACTATTTTATAATGGTTCGCGTTTACAGATGTTACAAATATTTCGTCCAATACAAACAAAAATCGGTTGAACTGACATTGGATCTTCTGGATGTCTTCACTTAACAGTGTTACAATAATAATGCACAGGTAAAATAGCAAGGCCTGTTTCACGTACGTAACACGTATTTTTGGTACCAAAGATAAAAATTATTGGAATAAGCATTCTGAGTAACTTTCTAAAACTGAGAGCAGAATAAAAAAGGAAAAAACCAATTTTCCTCTTTTTTCACTCTTAATTCTGACAAGTGCAATTAGAGGCCAAATTCGGACCAGAACGTAATAAATTTATTCTATAACCCATGTATTAGAGAAAAAATCATGAAAAACAAAGACAATTCTGTTATATTAGTATTTATTTGATACATTTCAAAATAAATTTATACTGAAATCTACACTTAGCTGTCCATTTTCAGTCAACTCTCTGTAAAGGATTCAACATAGAATAAATTTATTCTAAATGCATGGTGCTTTCGGTATATGATCATTTCTAAAATAAATTTATTTTATAGAGCCATAATATCTATTATTAGTTCGAGAAAATCATAGAATACATTTATTATACATTCAATGTCATTTATGATTATAACAATATTTAAAATAAATTTATTTTGAAAGTCCAATAATCTGTATGGTGAGGCTGAGACACACAATACATTTATTCTACATTCAATACGATTTCGGATTATAATAAAATATAAAATAAATTTATTTTGAAGTAAAGTTATCTGTATGGTGAGGCTGTGACACAGAATAAATTAATTCTATTTGAATGCGATTTCGGATTATAATAAAATATAAAATAAATTTATTTTGACGTAAAGTTATCTGTATGGTGAGGCTATGACACAGAATAAATTTATTCTATTTGAATGCGATTTCGGATTATAATAAAATATCAAATAAATTTATTTTGAAGTAAAGTAATCTGTATGGTGAGGCTGTGACACAGAATAAATTAATTCTAGTTTCAATGCGATTTCGGATTATAATAAAATATAAAATAAATTTATTTTGAGTTAAGTTATCTGTATGGTGAGGCTGAGACACAGAATAAATTTATTCTACATTCAATATGAATTTTGTTCTATATAAAAATAATCTTAAAAGTATTACATGATACAAAATTAAAATAATTTAAAAGAAATTCCAACGGTCTTATTTATTACAGACAAACTGAGAGACAACTTGAAGCTTCGTTATAATGCATCTGGTACTAATCGTTTAGTAATCTGATCTTTTAGTGACATGCAGATCTGTAGCTGGAATTATTCATCTTCAAACTCTTCTGACCTTTTCAAACAATCATCTTTGTAAATGTAATATTCCCAAATACATGTTTCCATTATTCCGTTCAACCAAAGCTATCTGAAAGATCAAATAAAAAAATGCAGTTCATACAAAAAAAAAGAAAAATGTGTCTATGGGCTACAAATGATCCTACTCGTAAATGTGCACGTGTCAACTTCCACATTCAGATACATGTACAGGATTCAAGTAGTGAAGACAGTTTTGTGATTTTAACATTCGGTTGAGGCAAACTTAAGTTAGAGAACAGAAACATCCAGCATTGTTTATGGTTATAAATGGGCATAACCCAAGATGGTTAAAGTCTTGCAACATCTTACATTAACCTTGTCAAAAATGAATTGTAACTTGTAAAGTAAGCAAATGTTTCAGAGAGATGTACAAGGACTGAAGGAGCAGCCGGATCTGATCGCCGTATAAATAAGATGTGCAAATGATTGTACAACTGAACATCACATATCAGGCCCTCGCTCTAAAATTCATAATATATTCCTTTTCATAGAGTAACCGATACATTGCACGCATTCTTAAAATAATGAATTTTAAATCACTAATAACAATTCCGACCGAACTACATAATACATAGTCAAAATAGTCAAAATACATGTATGAATTATATTTAAATTAACACTTTCAAAATCTTTAGCAATGAGATAAGAAAGAACACTTTTTATAAAACAACAATTATGAATCTTAATTTCAGCATTCTAAGATACTTTTTTTTTTTTTTTTTACCTCTAAAGATTTTCCTCAAAATGTATCCTTCACTAATGTTCTCGGTGGTTGTAGTAATTTCTGCCATTTTGTCTGCCTTCTAAACTTTTGTGTTTCTTTAAAAAAAATCCTTTTGATAGAAGTGTCTGGTGACCTATAAAGAACAGCGTATTATATTTTGACTGAAATGGTCATGTTATCCATGAAGATGCAGACTTTTTGTCAATTATTCTGTGTGCCAAACAGATTGCATAAGAGTGTGAGTACAGTTCTTTAGGTACTTATGAAAATGTTCAAAACTATATTTTTTTACATACAATAATCTCTTGCTCGTTTATTCGTTTTTCGCAATGGTGTGTTATTTTTTCATAGACTTATGAGTATAAATATGATCCTTTGGATTCAGTGGCGGATCCAGTTAGGGTTCTGTGCTTTGAACACCCTTTTTTTTACGATCATTGGTTTTAAATTGGAACAAATGTTTAGAACCCTCTTTTAAAAATGACTGGTCCCGCCCCTGGGTATCTTTCACTTTTTGCTAAAATAATAGGTACATTTTCCATCCTTCTATGAAACAATTTCATAGCTAGTGTGTCCTAACAGCTGTTCTAAGACTAAGCGTAAAGAAAGTTAACTTTTTAATTTTTTAAATGTTTAAAAATTACTTCAACTTTCACCAGTAGGAAATAATAATGAGATTACCAATTAGAAACATTATTAATATCTTAATAATTAAACTTAAGATAATAAAAAATATTTATCTAATAATTTTACGTTCAAACTTATGTTCGCATGTTTTCAGATACCATCTCCAATATAAAAAAAATCACATTATGAAAAAATTAACTTGTTATGTGTTCCTCTTCTACTAGCTTCAAAATGTATCCAAAATCAAGAATGTGGAACATACTCTATCTGACATAATCATTTAGTAACTGATGCAATTAGTGTCTCGAGCTCTTTTATGCCCGTCTTGAACATAAAAAACTAAATATAAAATAAACAACTCTGCTAATGCTCAGGTTGGTTGCCATATTATAAAACATAGTTAATAATATAGAAACCAATGGGGATAACAAAGAACTTCTTTAGTCATACAAAACACTGTCAAAAACCCAAACATACTATCCACACTGATCTGTGTCCACACTTGTAGTATATAAATTTATCTTTGTGATATAACAAATTGTCAGAGTAGTAAAGTCAAATTTAGTGATAGCATTAAGCTTTGCTTCATGATACACCTCTTTCTTTAATGATATGATTATCGTTATCATAATCAGTTTTGGAGTTCCATAAATGTTTTATTCCAAATTGTACTTGTTTATTATGGAGTGATCGATATTATTCTTATGCAGTGCTATCGTAAAAAAAATATGCCAATTGATTCGCAGATGCGGATCGATCGAGGATTTGAAAAGGGACATAAGCAGAGACTTATTAAACGTCTAGTATGCATTAAGCATGTATGTCGGGTATCCACGAGGGGACCCCAGTATCCGTGACCCCCACCCCTCACCCCACCTCTAGTAAACTGAGCAAAACTAACCTCCAATTTCTTGAACTGTGATGAATGTTTCATAATCGAAACTGGAAAACTATCCCGTCTATGTTTAACTTGTCTTTCCTCCTTTTGATGTCCACTGTCTGTCATCTTCGTTGCACGTACATAGAGAGAAATACCAAGTGATCATATTATACAAAATTACAGATCAGTGTCATATAAACTGGTCCGCCGTTCCATCTATACAATGTAATTTCGCACCGTCAGTGTAGCGATAAGTGAACACAACAGGGGTCCAGTTTAAGTGTCCTGCGTCTTGTCATTAATTATCTTGTGTTTCCATTTGAAGACTTCTCGGCATGTGGTAACACTATGGGCCTACAATCAACGTACGCGTGCATTACATAAAATTGATAAGGCTTTTAAGCCGCGTTTGTTGTAATTAGTAATAATTATTTTACAACTTCTGATAGATATGCGGCACTTGTTTGCTAACATACATTAAACAAATCGAAGGTTGTAAATTATTTGAATCTGTGTCATTTCATAGAGGTTTTTAATGTATGGTCATTTTATATCTTTCAAATAAAATAATATGCTAAACAAAAATGGACAACTACAAAATTATAATGGTCTGGATGGATGGTCCATCGATTTTGTATTCTTTTAATTTTTAAAACATTTTTTCTATTCTTTATAATTTTGCTCATTATTCTCTATTTGATCATCCTTTTATTTTCTATTCTTTATATTTTTTTTGTATATGCTATATGTATTGTCCTTTATTCTGCGTTTCCCAGTCGCGTGATTTGATATTCTGTCAACTCTAACAAGACCCTCAAGTATTATTACCGATAAAATAGGCGTTTGAGAATGTGTATCATTTTGTCTTATTCTTTCTTTTATTTGTTTTAAAAGATTGGAAAGTAGGTATATATATATGTATGGGTGTTGCTGAATTTATGGACACTTAAGGGTGACTTGGGAATAGAATTATCTTCATCCGCCAAAATAGAAAAAAATGTAAAACCCGTATAAAAAGTTTACCGAACTTCATCCTGGTCTACCCTTAATTTATTACAGGTATTCCCCATGCATGGTAATACGTATGTATTGTTTTAAAATAGCTTTTCGTTCCGTGCATGCATGCATGAACTATTTGACACTGCACGTTCTCAGTCTGCAACCACCAATCTGTCAATCAATCGATTTTATAGAAAAGATGTATCATATCTTACATCAAAACAATGTATAACGCCACCCGTTCATCTTTTTCTACAAAATGATATATGTGCAGATCACACTGCTGACATTACTAGACCACATATATGACACTTCGTCTATACCTGAGGATGTGGATGGGGGTTTACAGAATAGAGAATAATGAACAAAAAATAGAAATAATAGTATCGGAAGTATTGGAACAGAATATAAACAAACAGGAACATAAATTGTACGGCTTCTAATTATAAATGATTACAGTTCAAACACAGCTGCATCATACATTAAAGTTAACGGTCAGTCAGACAGTCTGCTAAAGTTCCAAAACAATAAATCTACAAATACTTAACACTCTAGGCCAAGGCAAATTAAATACCGATCTTAGATAAGAAATAAATGTGCAAGTTTCACCCTATGACAGTTTTTAGATAAAAAAAAAAAAAAGACGATTTTTAAGTTTGCTGAACACATGTTTAGGCTAAAATTACGTGCATATTCAGGACTTGAACAAAATAACAATAAATCCAGTAGATATAGATTCGTAATGGAATGTCTTCATTGACTTTGTCTTGTGTAAAAAGCTCTTTTGAAATCCCCGCGGGTTTAAGCAACTTTGAAGTAAGTGCTTTGGTACTTTCATAGTTTATATAGTTTTTAAGTTAATTCGCCATTTATTATTTTATTATTTACATGTGAAACAATAACCCGGATAAATCATTCCAAAAACATGATAGTGCTTACATTTTATAAGAGGATAACGAAATTAGAGAATTATATTTATTTAGATAGATATCCATGATGGAGCAAAGTTTCAACCACTTTTTTATGTCCCTTTTTACCATAAGATACTCGCGTCATTATTTATATGAAGAATGATGAGGATGACGATAATAACGATGTATGATGTCCAGTGGTAACTATTACATACATACACCCAGAATGACAACATGCTTTATGTTATTAACACGTTTTGTACTAGACAAACTGAGTCAGATGTTTTGACGCATTTTTCAGCAGATACAAATAACTTTGTAAGAAGACGTGCCAAGACGCATTATTCTAACTTCAATCGTACCAGTATTCAAATGCTTTCATTACTTATAAACGAATGTTTTCTTAACCTTCATTATTTGTTTGATAAGAGCAATGTTACAGTAATATCATGGAAAAACCATTGTTTTTACGGAAAGCTGGAACACTGAGAAGCTAAGTCAACAGTGTAGTATTCCGGACGTCAACACCAAAAAACAGCATGCAAATATATATATGGGGGATAAGTATACCATTATTTACACATCAGACTGTACTAGTGATATCATAACTTTGAATACACCAAACTAAGTACTTCATACCTGAGTAACAGGCAATGTACGTCCTCAATTTTATAGAACTAATTCATAACTTTTTGCTTCATTTGTATTCATCTGTCAAATGTGTGTGTTCTGCAAGGTTCAGCAGTCCTTACCCTTTCATTTGATATATGTATCTATATTACTTACCAAAAATTATTCTGCATATAATATAGTTTGATTTAATCACGTAAGAACTACTAAAATTTTTAAATACGTACTTCTTTCCTTTTTGATCGCACCCGAAATGGTTGGTGTAACATCTTACGAAGTCTATTCATTTTTTTTTGGCAAACTATTTCGCTCTGGCTGTTGCTAGTGGTCGTCTTACACGTGCAGTGCTGTGAGATACTTTTCGTTCCACGTTGAAGGTTTAATGTGACTTACATACCCTCTGCCCCTTCGTATGGTGTTTACATATCACAATTGATACGTTATTCACGTGCTTGTTCACACTATACGGACTTCATATACAGGAGTGTGCTCCTTACGCAGAAACTGCTCCAACAAAGTTATGAGGAGGACAGATTAAAATTGACACTCCGTAAATTTTATGGACACCATCACGATTTGGTGGATCCATACGATGTTTCGTTGACCAAACTAGCTAAGGACATTTTTACCACATGGTAGATTGTGTTTTGTCATAATGTCGTCTAATCTTTTAATTACCAAACGTGACTTATTCCCGATTGTGACTGTTTTGCCGAGTGTGAACTCACATTACTATAAGACGTGGTACGGTACTTATACATCCCAAATTCATGTATTTAGTTTAAATGTTTAATGTTATATTTGTTATTCTCATCGGATTTTGTCAAATGTGTTGACGTCTTTTCTATTATATTTCTGTGTTATGGTAAAGAAAATTAATCACCGCCTTCATTTATCAGATTTGATTTCGTTCAAAGTAATCAGTACGATATTTTACGTTTGAAGTTAGATTCATAACAAACCTGACATAGTTTTATAATATAGTTAATTGCTACCTCAGTTTTATATTAATAAGAATTAAAATGTGCTTTGTTATTAAATGCAATATCAGTATTTAGTTCAAATATATAATCTTAAATTAATCCTAATTCTAATGACGTCATTTTTTCGTCATTTTTCATTTTTTGATGCTCTGTTTTACTAATTCTAATGACGTCATTTTTTCGTCATTTTTCAGTTTCAAATAGGACGTCACTTGGCGTAGAGGTTTAAACGTATTCGGATGTGTCTACTTTTGTGTTTCAAATGTCTGGTTATGTAAATGTATTTCAGTTGTTTCCTGTAATTAGTTAATACTTCAGCTTTATCATGTACATCTTTTGAATATTCATTTTATTAAATTTACTGTTTGCAAAAGTATAAATTACTCTAAATTATAGGGATTTTCTGGTAACTTAACGGAAAACCCTTGCCGTTTTTGGCACAACCTTTTTGATCTTTTGGTCCTCGATGCTGTTCAACTTTGTACTCGTTTCGGCTTTCAAACTTTTGTATCTGTGCGTCACACATAGGTCTTGTGTGGACAAAATACACTTCTGGCGTATTAAAATTTTAAACTTGTTGCCTTTTGTTGGCTGTTGTTCGTGTGATTCTTTGTCAATTGTGTTCTCCAATTTATTTATATTGTAGTCCTGTGTTGTCATTTTGATGTTATATTTCATATGGCCATAAAAGTGCGAGGTTTGGCATGCCACAAAACCAGGTTCAACCCACCATTTTTTCCTTTAAAAATGCCCTGTACCAAGTCAGGAATATGGTCATTGTTATATTATAGTTCGTTTCTGTGTGTATTACATTATAACGTTGTGTCGTTTGTTTTCTCTTATTTTTGAGTGTAAATTCACATTGCGATAAGACGTGTCACGGTACTTGTCTATCCCAAATTCATGTATTTGGTTTTGATGTTATATATATATGTTATATTTGTTATTCTCGTGGGATTTTGTCTATATGTGTTACATTTTAGTGTTATGTCGTTGTTCTCCTCTTATATTTAATGCGTTTCCCTCGGTTTTAGTTTGTTATCCCGATTTTGTTTTTTGTCCATGGATTTATGAGTTTTGAACAGCGGTATACTACTGTTGCCTTTATTTATCACCACCGGACCGGAATCTCTGCTGGTGGACAATCTGTCCCCGAGGATTCTACCAGTCCGGTAGCCTAACAGCATGAAAACTAGTAGAACAAAAAATATTATACTGGATGATACGACGCCCAGGATAAAAAGGTGTCAATCGGCTGTTGTCAAGGACACAACAACACCGATTTTATCAGGTGTCCCAAGGATCATCTTAAATGATGTTATGAAAATGACACACGTGCAGTCTTCTGAATCCTCATTATACTATAAAAATTCAGACAAGTTTGAATATATTCGGCCGTGTACTGTTCAACTTTCAGATATTTTAGATTTCAATGACAACCATCAATATTGCTCTATTTCCAAATGTAACCGTAAAAATTGTAAAACCTGTGATATACTTATAACTGATACCCACTTTCAAAGTAATTTAACCACCAAAAATTACAATACACATAGTCATGAGGATTTGAATTGCACTGCTTCCAATATTGTATACGGTATTGAATGTACTCTTTGTGGATTGATCTACGTCGGGGAAACTCGACAAAGACTCAATTTTAGGATGAATGATCATCGGTCTAATGTAAATGATCCTAATAACAACAAATTTCTCTATAAACATTTCAATCAGCCCGACCATTCTTTTGTTTCAATGAAAGTCCGGATTATAGAGAAAATATATCATCCAACAAATGACCCCATATTGAGTACACCATATCGTTTACAAAGAGAAGACTTTTGGATAAGAGAGTTGGGAACAGCCATTCCCTATGGATGCAATGACAAAATTGATGGTGTAGGTATTTTGTCTAGTCCCAGGTGTAGTACTGTCAATACATTACAATTGTTTAATACTTCTGCTCGACGAAATAGAAGTCATGGTCACAGAAAATATATACCACCTGCTGTACACACCGTGACAATTGATAGTCTATTAACGTCTGTTCAAAAACCTTTAGGAATTCATCTTATTAGAACTAAATTATACTCCATTCCATTGTCAAAACTTTCTTTACTATTTCAAGATGCCCAAAATACTTCCGTTACTGATTCTCGTTCTGTTTTGTATAGATTAGTTGCAATTATCATGGACATTGCTAACCATAGACTATTCAAACCCGTATCGACTACATCCAATAGTGAGGAAAAACGTTATTTTTTTAAGGTAGAATTCGCCAATAAAGGTTTAGATGCTATAAATATTAGCAATATTTTCCATCAAAAATCTGTACAAAAAACTATACCTGATTACTTCAAAAATAAAGCTACACCTGTTATTTCTTATACTTACACCAAGTCTATTGCATCCAAGATTTTCAACCACAAGAGAGTTTTAGAGGCTTTTAACCTCAAAGATACAAAATCCAAGCCTCCGGATTGCTCATGTGCATCGTCACAATACAATTACAGTCCAGCTGGTCATATTATTACTGGAGACCTTGGCATCGTTACCAATGAACAACTAAGAGAGTTGTTAGCCAAGGGACCAAAATATAGAATCCCCCAGCCCATCAACTGGAAAAAGAATTTCAAGTTACTGATGGATGCAGTTGAGGACTATGCAAGAAAATGGGTAAAGCGCGAACCAGACGAACCAGAACTGGATACTTTGTCTGAATGGATCAAAGCTATTCGATCATGCATTCAGAGGCGCATACAAAAACTACGATGTAATATGAGTACTAAAGTTTCTAACCCTTTCAAGAATCCGGAGGTTGTGGATGCTTTATCCTCTTTGCATGACAAATATGTCGTTGTTCCAGCAGATAAAGCCTCCAATAATATTGTCTTCATATGTAAAAAACATTATTTGCAATGTCTCACTACAGAGCTTGGAATTGATAAAACTACTGGTAATCCTACATATTCTTTAACATCATTTACCAAGGACGAAATTTTACAAAATCATAAATCTGTCCTTCTTTCTTTTGGTATCAACATCAAAGAAAACGAAGAAAACTTGCCTTCATTATACTGGATACCCAAATTACACAAAACTCCATATAAAGAACGATACATAGCTGGGTCTTCAAAATGTTCAACCAAACATCTTTCTAAAGTACTGACTACTATTCTTTCGACAGTTAAAGATGGGCTTCAAAAATATTGTGAGGAGATATATTCTACCAGTGGTGTTAACCAGATGTGGATTCTCAAAAATTCGAAAGATCTACTGCTTAACCTTCAATCACAATCTTTGCAATTTTGCAGCAACATAAAAACTTTTGATTTTTCTACGCTATATACTACTATTCCCCATGCTCAGTTGAAAGATCGACTACACCATCTCATAAAACAGAGCTTTTTCTATAAAAATGGAAATCGTAGATACAAATTTCTTGTTTTGGGTTACAATAATTCATATTTTGTGAAAAATCACACTGAATCTCCCAGAAAATATACAGAAGATGATATTATCAAAATGCTGGACTTTTTGATCGACAATATATTTGTTGAGTTTGGAGGATTTATATTTCAACAGACAGTCGGTATTCCAATGGGTACTAATTGTGCACCCCTGCTGGCTGATTTGTTTTTGTACTCGTATGAAGCAGAATTCATTCAGAACCTTCTAAAAGACAAAAAGAAAAAGCACCTTGCGAAATTCTTTAATTTTACTTTCCGATATATTGATGATGTTCTATCATTGAATAACCCATATTTCAGCCAATACTTACATCTCATATATCCAAGTGAACTTGAAATTAAGGATACCACTGATACTAGAAGGACTGCTTCATACCTTGATCTTTTCCTCAATATTGACGTAGATGGACGACTTCACACGAAAATCTATGATAAACGGGACGATTTCAACTTCCCAATTATCAATTTCCCATTTCTTAGCAGTAACATACCCTCTGCCCCTTCGTATGGTGTTTACATATCACAATTGATACGTTATTCACGTGCTTGTTCACACTATACGGACTTCATATACAGGAGTGTGCTCCTTACGCAGAAACTGCTCCAACAAAGTTATGAGGAGGACAGATTAAAATTGACACTCCGTAAATTTTATGGACACCATCACGATTTGGTGGATCCATACGATGTTTCGTTGACCAAACTAGCTAAGGACATTTTTACCACATGGTAGATTGTGTTTTGTCATAATGTCGTCTAATCTTTTAATTACCAAACGTGACTTATTCCCGATTGTGACTGTTTTGCCGAGTGTGAACTCACATTACTATAAGACGTGGTACGGTACTTATACATCCCAAATTCATGTATTTAGTTTAAATGTTTAATGTTATATTTGTTATTCTCATCGGATTTTGTCAAATGTGTTGACGTCTTTTCTATTATATTTCTGTGTTATGGTAAAGAAAATTAATCACCGCCTTCATTTATCAGATTTGATTTCGTTCAAAGTAATCAGTACGATATTTTACGTTTGAAGTTAGATTCATAACAAACCTGACATAGTTTTATAATATAGTTAATTGCTACCTCAGTTTTATATTAATAAGAATTAAAATGTGCTTTGTTATTAAATGCAATATCAGTATTTAGTTCAAATATATAATCTTAAATTAATCCTAATTCTAATGACGTCATTTTTTCGTCATTTTTCATTTTTTGATGCTCTGTTTTACTAATTCTAATGACGTCATTTTTTCGTCATTTTTCAGTTTCAAATAGGACGTCACTTGGCGTAGAGGTTTAAACGTATTCGGATGTGTCTACTTTTGTGTTTCAAATGTCTGGTTATGTAAATGTATTTCAGTTGTTTCCTGTAATTAGTTAATACTTCAGCTTTATCATGTACATCTTTTGAATATTCATTTTATTAAATTTACTGTTTGCAAAAGTATAAATTACTCTAAATTATAGGGATTTTCTGGTAACTTAACGGAAAACCCTTGCCGTTTTTGGCACAACCTTTTTGATCTTTTGGTCCTCGATGCTGTTCAACTTTGTACTCGTTTCGGCTTTCAAACTTTTGTATCTGTGCGTCACACATAGGTCTTGTGTGGACAAAATACACTTCTGGCGTATTAAAATTTTAAACTTGTTGCCTTTTGTTGGCTGTTGTTCGTGTGATTCTTTGTCAATTGTGTTCTCCAATTTATTTATATTGTAGTCCTGTGTTGTCATTTTGATGTTATATTTCATATGGCCATAAAAGTGCGAGGTTTGGCATGCCACAAAACCAGGTTCAACCCACCATTTTTTCCTTTAAAAATGCCCTGTACCAAGTCAGGAATATGGTCATTGTTATATTATAGTTCGTTTCTGTGTGTATTACATTATAACGTTGTGTCGTTTGTTTTCTCTTATTTTTGAGTGTAAATTCACATTGCGATAAGACGTGTCACGGTACTTGTCTATCCCAAATTCATGTATTTGGTTTTGATGTTATATATATATGTTATATTTGTTATTCTCGTGGGATTTTGTCTATATGTGTTACATTTTAGTGTTATGTCGTTGTTCTCCTCTTATATTTAATGCGTTTCCCTCGGTTTTAGTTTGTTATCCCGATTTTGTTTTTTGTCCATGGATTTATGAGTTTTGAACAGCGGTATACTACTGTTGCCTTTATTTACAGCGCTGTTCCTTTGCTTAATTTTTTAATGTGTTTTTTTTAATGTGGTTATATTCATTTTCTGTCACGGATTGATACCCAATATTCTTTCAGTTTGTTTTTCTATGAAAAAAATGTTCCTTTACAAAACATATTGGTATATTCCAAACTTCGATTTTTTTTTAATAACGTAAATGATTTTTAATTTTAGCAAGGAGGTTATTGTGAGATATTCTAACCTAACTAAACGAAAAAGAGAATTGTAATATAAAATCTTACGATTCTAAAGTTTCTTCGAACAAGATTTGTTATCATATGATATGCTAATTACCCATATCATATTTTAATGACCACATACTGTGCCCATCGTGATCATATAAACCCTAATAAATTATAAACATTCGAATGTAAAATTTCGCACGATAGATAATGACAAACAAACGACGGAAATTACATAATAAATCCACAGCGTGTATTTTAATATATTTGTCAGTACATGGATAACCCGAATAATCCAGTCGTTATATTACGATCACTTCGATCACTCCATTAACCATTTCCTCGAGAAAGTAGTGGATAGGGGCGCTGAATTATTCGAGTTAGTACATGGAGGAAAGATATTCAAAGATTAGGAGCGACGATTCAATATCCATTTGTGTATTGTATTTGTCGTGGTTGAAACGGCACCAGGAACATATCAGGATAGACAACAAAAGTCTGTAAGTATCTATTTTATGTATTTATAAATATTAACATAGATCCTATAAGCCTGTCATGCCTTCTGTTGACAAATTTTCTTAACTATGCACTTTTTTAGTAGACCACCGATGTCCTTTTCGAACTAAACGAAACTCTTTGAAAAGACACACCTCAGTCGAATCTCTCTTCTCAAATGAATGCCTGAATGGTCATCAAATTTATACTTGTTATGGGCAAAAAATGTATTAATTCTGACTGCAAGGAATTTTAAATGGTAAATAATATACATTTTATCTCGAGGAAAATGTATACACACTTAGACAACAGTGAATTTTTCATAAATAATATATAATGGTAAAAGTGTAGCATACACATGATATATATCATGTGTATATCATGTGTATTAACTATTAAACTCTGGAAGAAATATAGTCAAGCATGAATACAAATTAATGGGTCCTATTTGGAAAAAGATAATTTTTCTCAGAAAGGTATCTCTTTCTTCAGAGGTTTATATGAAACTTTGATGTCTGTTGTGCAGTGATGGTTTTTTTCTTTCTCCGACGCCTGTATGCGAGACATTATTATAGTAGGTATTGCAACCCGTCTGACAGTTCTCAATTGACTGCGACCTCATTTTTATGGTTCATTGGACAATTTTTAGTTGTGTGGTTGGGTCAATTTTTCGGGCATTATAAGCAATAGGTCAATAATATGTAGTGTATGGAACAACCATGACAACTGTGGTGTCATGTCTATCTGTCGGGGTTAACATGACCTTAACCTAATTGTTTGATGATAAGATGTTGTATTAAGATCTGATTCTCAGGTACTATTAGCAACACCAGAACACACCCACAAAATCGCGGTCATATACAGCTTGTGAACTGGGATGATTTTTTGTATTAAAAAGATATTATGTATGGAGAATTTCATAAAAAGGTATCAAAAGCCCTCTCCCTTTTTTCAAAGTCTGATATTTGTTTCTTTTCTGTTAAATTCAATAGTTTTTGTGTCTCTGGTCTCAGACCACAATTATTCTTCTCCTTTGCTACAATGCATCTTTTGGTAAACTTTGCACCGCTCCAAACATGAAATAAATGTAACTGCTTATATTTAGACCATATTAGTCTAATAAAATATGCTTCTATGACAATTCATCAGTGCTTTTTCTTTTGAGGGCATTATTAACATGCCAATGGTAGGATATGAATCTTGTATATATGACTGACCGACTAAGGCTAATTTGAGGGGTGGTCGGAGGGGTCCTGATCCCGAAATCCCGGGCTTAAAAACATGAAATCCCGAGATGCAGAATTTAAAGAAATTCATATCCCGAAATCGAAAAATATATTCCCGGATCCCGCAAGGGTCAATCCCCAAATCCCGAGGTCCCGAAAAAGTCCTGATTCCCTCTTATCCCTACCCTACTTTCTTTTTTGCCAACTCACTACTTTCAATTTCAACAATAAATTTCATGCCCCATTTTTTGGCATTGTGTTTTCCAGTCTGCGAATCTGTGTGTTCGTTCGTTTGTTCGTCCTTCCGTCTGTCCCGCTGCAGGTTAAGGTTTTTGATAAGTAAGAAAAAGGCGAGACATTTGCACTCATATTTTGGTAATAAAATGTGTAAAGTGTTGACAAAAGTACATGTACCTAAATTTCAATATATTTTTGTATCAGAGTGCCGAAGGCGCATCTTTAACATTTTGAGAGGAAAATGGATATTTTGTTGAAGTGGGGAATGTGTTGGGTACATTACTTATACTTTTACCTGAGGAAGTTGCTATTCTTTTTGAAACATGTCTTACTTGTTTTCTGGTATGTTGAATGCGGTATGTAAAAGTATTGTCAACACCAGTCCTGTGTTTTGTTTAAAACTTAATGAAACCTGTTTTTAATTGTAATTTGTGTCTTCAGTTCGCTGTCTCCTAGGCATGAAACATTCATCTGTTTTAAGACTCTATGATTGATTGATTGATTGATCATGACTGGCTGAATGTGCAATGGCAAATATTACATGCATATTCAGGAAGTTGGGAACGATTCATGCCAATCCTGTTAAAAAATAAAGAAATATGCCTGAAGAAAAACAATAACAGAGTAAGTGTTCCTGCATTTTAACTTCAAATATTTCTTGTAGAGTGAGAAAAATGTTATGAAACACCAGCAAAAAAGATTAGATTGTTATTCAGTCCTGACTTATACAGTGTTTCTGAAGATGGAGATTAGGTATGCAATAATGAGTTTTTAATTTGATAGAGTGTTGACTTTTAAATTGTAAAAGTTTAATGAGTTACTGTACGTTAATCCCTTTATTGTATAAAAATTCAACAATTGCTGTTCAAGTGCATAGCATAGCCATCTTTATCTTGCTGTATCCAGAGGCAATATATATATATATAAGAAGATGTGGTATGGGTGCCAATGAGACAACTCTCTATCCAAGTCACAATTTATAAAAGTAAATCATCATAGGTCAAAGTACGGACTTCAACACGGAGCAAGACTGTTATTAATGACAATTAAGAGAGTGAATAATATTATATAAACAAAATAGACATCATAATTAAAAGAAAGACAGACAGTTTCTTCATCAAATATAATAAATTTTGGTATGATAACTAAAAATGTTTGAAATTGTTTTGAATTTGTCGTTACTTCTTTCAGATCAGGCCTATCCAGAAGCAAGAAAAAGAACAATTCATAGCACGTACATCTACAGAGAGAGACATGTTTTAAAAAACAGATTTATTTTCAATTTTAGAAAAATCTGTTGAACTTTTACTATTTCTTATCTGTTTATTTACATTTATATGTTGATATTTTGTTTTTTAAAATTGCTGCACAGTAATTCTATTCAGTCCCATATAACAAAATCAGCTAAAGAAATTGATATTTTCATATTTCAAGGGAGTGTCCTTTTGCATTGTTGATAGCAGATATAAGTATTGTCTTAAGTTGGGTTTAAAAACAGTCAGATCGCAACTTCAAATAATATACATTTTTATGAATGTTATATGTCATTAAATAGACATGAAAGATGGAAAATTTTATAGGAACACATTTTTTATGACCTAAATGTATTGTCAAGGTAAATTTATTATTTGAACATATTATGAAAAACACTGCTGGTTTAAAATAAAATTATTCTATGTAGCCTAATGTAATCATACAGATCAGTATATTTTTTCCTAAACAAATTTTACATATTTTTATAACCAGAATAAATTTATTCTGTGTCTCAACCTTAACATAATTACTGTACTATCAAAATACATTTATTTTATATATCATAAAAAATCACATTGAACATAGAATAAATTTATTCTGTGTCTCAACCTCACCATACAGATTACATTACTTTCAAAATAAATTTATTTTATATATTATTATAATCATAAATGACATTAAATGTGAAATAAATTTATTCTGTATCACAGCCTCGCCATACAGATTACTGGACTTTCAAAATAAATTTATTTTAAATATTGTTATAATCATAAATGACATTAAATGTAGAATAAATTTATTCTATGATTTTCTCTAACTGATAATAATATCAAGGCTCTTTATAATAAATTTATTTTATAAATGATTAAATACAGAAAGCACCATGCATTTAGAATAAATTTATTCTAAGTTGCATCATTTACGGAGAGTTAAATGAAAATGGACAGTAAAGTGTAGAATTCAGTATAAATTTATTTTGAAATGTATCAAATAAATACTAATATAACAGAATTGTCTTTGTTTTTCATGATTTTTACTCAAATACATTGGTTATAGAATAAATTTATTACGTTCTGGTCCTATTTTTGCCTCTAATTGCACTTGTCAGAAATTAGAGTGAAAAAAGAGGAAAATTGGTTTTTTCCTTTTTTATTCTGCTCTCTGTTCTAACAAATCTATGGACTGCTTCGCTTTCCCCTTATTAAAGGTAATATATGTGCATGTGGTTGTTGAATTAGTATTGGAAATGTGGTATTTTTAGACATTGATTGATATAAAATGGATGTACTTTAAAAGAGTGTGCGTTATACACCCATGCTTTTAAAAAAATTAAAATTCTTGTTGAAAATTAAAACAATTATTATTAATAAATAGAAACGACTCTTGAGGTGTGCCTTTCTGGAGGTGTGCCTAGATTGTCAGAAGTTATAAAATACAGATAATGCATTTTTGTAAACATTGTATAGGAACATTGTTTAACAAGCAAATCGTGCAAATTGCAGAGAAACAAAGCAAATAAACACGTATTAATAATTGATATTTCAATAATAAATTTATCTGTGAAATGTATGCACAATAAAACGAACATGAATTAATGACAGTTGATCGGAACTGAAATACACATAGTTAATTTTCCGGCATTTGATGTCTTATCCTGTACGAGAAAAGTCTGTAATTCTTTATCTCATTTAAGACAATAGCTGTTGCTGTATCTCAGCCGCATCATAATGCGACCAATCAGAATCTACACGTGATAAGTAATTTATTCAAGATGGCGTGTATTTCGACTGAAACTAATAGCTCCGCACCGTGATGCGAAGCAACAAACAAACATACGATTTCCCGCAAATTTCATATATCTGATTACCAAAAAGAATATTGACAACAATACATTGAAAATAAAATTCGCAATGCGGACTGCGTCATCTTTTAAAGGTAACCCCTGCCTCCTATTAAAAAGAACAACCAGATTTCAAATACAATTCTTTGTATCAAAGACATAATTTTGTAAAGGTTTTTAGTATTTTGTGGTAACAAAATCCAGCACTTGATTTCAAAACGTCCAGAGCAATGAAGTTCCCATGGTGGAAAGCAATATCTCAATTTATAAGTACTTTGTACAACAGATTGTTTTAAGGTAGATAGGCACTAAAATAGAAATATAAGCTGCTTATATATTTTGTACTTGCTTTCAGTGGCTATGATACAGTATAATATTGTTTAATATCATGTTTTGTTTAGTTTTGTGGTTGATTGATTGTTGGTTATTCAGGACGATTTTTTGTTTGATTGTTGTGTTTTTTGTTATGTATTATACTTTAAATTTATTAATTATATAACAGTTAAGTGTTTTTCCTATACTAACTTTTGTTATATGTTCTAGTATATACTTTTCTTTTGTCAAATTATTGGGATTGATCTATTGAATGAGATACCAAAAAGATAGTTTAACCCCAAAACATATCCATTTGACTGTCTGAAATCGGGAACTTTGTCAGTGGTTCTGTTATGTTTCTTTTGATATTCTACTAATAAATGTAAAAACAAATCATTTTGGTCTAAAAAATAGTGTGTTAGCCTCTTTAAAAAAAAAAGATCGTCAGTTGTTTCTTTAATTAAAAATGTACTAGAACACACCCGCGAAATCGCGGGAGTTTAGAGCTTGGTTGAAAGTATGTATACTGTTGTAGGGAGAAATTTTGTAAAAGATTTTGTGTCTGGAGAATTTCAGTAAAAGAGTTCATGTTTTGAGAATTTCAGAAAAGGTATCAAAATGCATAGGCACTTGGAAACAGTTTCAGCCCTCTCCCTTGTTTCCAAAGTCCGTTATCCTATAAATAAAGAGTATTTGCGATTAACTATCAATTTCAAGTTTCTTCTCATAGGTGATCACTGCTATATTATAGAGAGAGTCTCTATCGACCCGATAATTATTGTGCTGTCCCCGAGTACTCTTATGAAATTTATGTGCAAGTTTAAAACCGGAAGTCCTGTTTGACTTAAAAGCGAAATCGCGGGCATTTTACGCTTGGTTGAAAGTTTGTTATCTCTTTTAGGAAGAATTTTTGTAAAAATATTTATGTCTGGAGAATTTAAGAAATGATATCAAAAGTCATATAGGATAAATGGAGACATGACAATATTTTTAAGCCCTCTTTCTTTTTTTCAAAGTCTGTGTAAGTTAAAATCGAGGTATGATTGTAGTGGTTCTTACGATCTAAAAACAACGATATGGACAACACTCTGATTGGCTTATTTATTTTTCATTTTTGTTATCTATCATACGATTGGTTGGAGAATTTAAGAAATGATATCAAAAGTCATATAGATACATGGAGACAGGACAATATTGTTAAGCCCTCTCTCTTTTTTTCAAAGTCCGTTATCATTTTGTTTTCTGTTATATTCCATTATTTTCGCGTTTATGTATACTATGAACAGAGACAAATATTACATTCTATGTCTCTGCTATGAACATACGTATGCATATTATAAATATTAAAGTGTATTTTAAAAAAAATTCTATCAACTATTAATTCTAAGTTTCTTCTCCATGGCGACCACTGCTATATTATATAGAGTGTCTATTAGACTATATATATTTTAATAGTATTTTAATCATAGTATACAGTACATGCAGATAAACGCAAAAATAATTGTCCTGTCCCCGTCCGAGTACTTATAAAATGTTTGTGTAAGTTAAAACCAAGGTATAATAGTAGTGGTTATTACGATCTAAAAACAACGATATGGACGACACTCTGATTGGCCGATTTATTTTTCATTTTTGTTATCTATCATACGATTGGTTCTCAATGTTAAAACCGGTAGTCATGTCTGACATAAAAGTCGGTCTGATGACGGAATGAATATCCGGACGCCTTTATTTTCGTTTTTCTTCCAAAATAATCCAAACTTAATTGTCATAAGAATGGATGACAAATGCGACTATGCATGGTAACTATAGGACACAGAGGCATGACGATGAATTTATTGTGGGAGGAAGAGAAGCGACACTCAAAATGAGGTCTTCTCGTTTAATAGTATAGATGTCTAATTTTTGTTTTATAAATAAAGGAATATGGTATTTATTACAGACCTTTGATATTCGTTGCTTGTATTCGTACCCTTTTTTATTAACTTTCAAGGGTGACTTGGGAATAGAAATATGGTCACTTTGCTGTTCTTCCGACCGGCAGTGATACTCTCGCCAACGTGGAGCGTTCGTTTGTCTGTGCGGGATGTACAAGTACGCAGCCACGTCCGGTCAGAATGGGTACGATAAACCGATGCATCATGTAGAGTGCCACGCTCTTTGCACGTTAAGAACCCTGGCAAAAATTCATTGAGGGTCTTGAGGTGACCCTTACCAATAAACCCTCATTTTCCAGTGGCAGTCCAAATATCCCACCCTGGCTTCATCCCGACCGACCCTTATTGCAGAACCTGTCTGTTGTATTTACTGATGATTTGTCCTTGTCCTTAACATGATTGTAATATTTGCAACTTGACGTAAAACCAACAACAATCAATCAATCAATCAGTCATAACATTTTTAGACTCGGTTTACAGTTTAACTTGGGTTGTCTTTTTTTGACACACGGTACAGATTTCTTTTCTGAAAAAAAAAATACATTTCATGGAAAATGGGAAAAACAGTATTACTAATTCAAAGGTGTGTGTATCAAACTTAAAATTGTGATGAAATCAAAGAATTTATTTTTTCTATATAAAAAATTTTGAAATAGTTATGCTATTTCATTCCACAGACTATTTGCCAGTCAATAGTTTCAAAGACAATTACCCCGGTTAATAGTTTAAAATCATATTTACCGTACTTTTTCATACTTATTTTTCATTGGACAATAATGACGTCATTAACTTTTTTGCTTAAATTTGTGTGGTTGGCAACGTCAAACTCTGAAATCGTTAACGGTATAATCTGTTTGTGTCTATCGTAATTTCAAATTAATATATCACTTACCAGAAGCAATTAAAAAAGAAAAAGAAAATCTTTGCGACGCATGTTTATGGGACATTTTTCTTTTCTTTCAAATGATGTGTGTAGACTTTTTAGAAAGTTGGTTTGTTCGTTATAATAAAACACTTAATTTGATACTAACTATAGCCCTCGGCTTCGCCTCGAGCAAAAGTTGGTATCTCAAGGACAACAAACTTGCTATTACCCTCATAACCAGTCAATAGGTGTATATTATTATACTTCAGTATGTTTTTTCTATATAAAAAGAATGAAATATTTGTGCTATTCAATTCCACAGACTATTTGCTAATCATTACTTTCAAAGACTATAACCCCGGTTAAGGTAGCAATACACAGTAAGGAAAAAAACTCAAAATTGACACTCATAATTTTAACCACTCTCTTTCCTTTGCTTTCTAACAACTAAGGCTTTATGATAGTGTTATACATGTGCATATATATAGAAACAGCATCTTCCATAGATTTGATTTCCAATAGTAATAGTGGTAAAATATAATCTCTTTTTGGTGTAACAATGGGAACAATCTGAATTTATTTGATACAAATAACCCTTTTACGATATTTAAGAGATAACTGTATTGTATTTGAAGCTTTGTGGGTGTCCGTCGGTTGTTTTACTGTCACAAATATCCGTTTACCTGTCTCCGCAACGCGTCGCCAGGAGGTAAACTCAATTTGCGACAGTAAAACTACCGATGGACATCCGCAAAGCTTCAAATACAATACAGTTATCTCTTAAATATCGTAAACGGTATAATCTGTATGTGTCTGTCGTCGTAATTTCAAATTTACATGTATATTACTTACCAGAAGCAATTAAAAAAGAAAAAGAAAAACTGTATATATGTTAATATCTAAAACAAAACAAATGTACGGTATGGGACTGACGTCGTCTTCATTATCTGTGATTGCTTTGGTATACGGTAATATATTTTAGCTAGCATATAGTATATGCACGGGAATTATTACTGGTTTTGATTACAGTAAATAAGATATTTACAAATACCACATTGGCAAAAGGAACCAAAAAGTTCATATAGTGCATGTAAAAGTGACTATTTGGGTGTTTGTTTTTTTTGTGGTGTATGCTAACTTTTTAAAAAGATGTTGTGTTCCGTATAATACAACACTTAATGACTGGTTATGAGTGAAATAGCGAGTTTGTTGTCCCTTTGATACTAACTATTGCCCTCGGCTTCGACTCGAACAATAGTTGGTATCTTAGGGACAACACACTAAAAACTCTTCATTGTCTATGGATTCGGGCGTGTATGTAGACATCGTAGAGTAGCGGATTAGACCGAATGAATCATTCGGGTTAGATTAAGATGCGTTGTGTTGGAATAAGAACATGACTGTGTGTAAGAAGTGAAATAAAAGCGTCATATTGAGTTATATCTATATAGTATTAAAAAGAGCATCTGGCCTTTGTTAATCTTGTATGTTTTTTTAAATTTTAATTCATTTATATGTTTCGGAGTTTAGTATGAGGTCCATCTTCATTGAACTAGTACACATTTTTGTTTAGGGGCCAGCTGAAGCCCGCCTCTGTGTGTGGGATTTTCTCGCTGTGTTGAAGACCCATTGGTGACCTTGAGCTGTTTTCTGCTCTTTGTTCGAGTTGTTGTCTCTTTGACACATTCTCCATTTTCATTCTCAATTTTATCATGTGGTAACTTAACAAAAAATTTGTCAGTTTAGGGACTGATCACCCTTCCGATACACCCGAATAAGTGGGGTTCGAGCAATCTTTAATTTTCTGTATCAATTTTAGTATTGGCAATGTTTTGCATTGCCTCTTTTTCCAATTAACTACAGTGTTTCTTAGCCTTGACAGGGTTTGATTAAATGGTTAACTAAATGACAAGGCTGGTAAAAGCACTGAAGGTTTATCACACTCTTTAATATTTTTAAAAACTTGGCCACAGTTATAATTTGAAAAATGATACAATTATATTTACACATTAAAAGCACATGAGAAAAAAAGGGAGGGGAAACTAAATAAAGCCTCTAATGACGTCAAAACGACTTGGTAAATGCATTGATTAGATTAGACTTTTTATGGAATATCGTATACAAAAGAATATAGTAATGTTGATAGGGATGCTGTGTGTGACATTTGTGATATACCCTCGAGATCAGAGGTTCCTTATTCGCCTCCTTGATATGGTACTACATAGAAGACACCCCGCAGGTCTGGTAGTATTGCCAAATAAGACAACGATTTATGAGAAAATGACAAAATGTTGCGTGGATGTTAACCACTGTATGTCATCATACGGCCTTCATCAATGAGCAAAGTCCATACTGTATAGTAAAAGACCCTCTCTTGCCCTTCATAGATGTTTTGCATGTTTGTGTCTTTGAGTTGCTGTCTCGTTCATGTGTACTTCACATAGTTATTTATTCGGGTTTACGAGGTTAGCTAGGTTCTAACATTGAAGCTTATGTTGTGTGGCGATTTCATGCAGTTTGGTATTCAATCTGATTAAAATTTAAATCTATCGTAATTCGCGTCGAAGGTCATATGATGATAACAAAATCAGAGATCTATATTTTAATTAGATTATTAAGTATCATTGTTCTACGTTTAATCACAATTATAGAAGCTAAATATTGCATTCAACCTTATAACAGTTGTTCAATGAATAAATGCATGTCGAATTTGATAAAACAGCCGACTTGAAAATGGTTTTGTTCAATGGTGAGATACATGTATTCTATATATTGATTCCGAATTAAGACTTCTTTATCAGTGTTAAATTAATGTGTATTCTTTTTCTCAAACGCAAGGAATGTTTGAGTTACAGGTATCTATTCCAATGCTATTTACTTTGCTATTCAGGAAATATCCGCGTTATACCTGCAAATACTCCTATGTTACAATATTCCGATAGTTATTAACTTACTGTAATTGTTAAAATTATTTTTAAAAAAACAACAATATAAGTTTTTAAAAAGGAACTCTTAATTGGTCGTCTTAATTCAATTCGAAAATAACTGCAATTCTTATGTAAAAAGGTTATCAGCCGTTCTTTAAGCGGTTGTGTGGTCTGAAGGCTACATAATTTGACGATTTTAAAACGTTTGGCACACATACAATTAATATGATTAATATGCATGTCATTTAGACAAATCATATCACAACAACATAATGGACAGAAAAAATTGAAAAGTTTTAAATTTTAATGCTCAATGTCATATTTGCACTATCCTTATTGCATCTGTATATCAAATAAACATGAATGTTGCCACGGATATGGAAAAAATCAATTTCATTCATATTACCTTCAGGAATGAAAATTGAATTTATGAAATTCATGTTTATTGTTTCCATATACGTAGAAACATAGCACATACGATCAATTTGTTAGAGGGTAAGGAGAGGAGTCAGTGTAAACATGTTGATGGCCAATTTGCATTTTATTTAGGACTGTATAACACCTCATACCTTAGTAAGGAGTTCAGAAGCAAGGGACATTTATCTTCAATGTAAGATATTTGTCTTTTTGATATATTTATAAATTTATATTTTAAATACGTTTCCAAGTCTATCTTTTTTCAAATGAAACTTCTGTGCTGTTCTCCGTACCACACGTTAAAACCTGGATCACATGCTTTCAAAGATGCGCGAAACACATTTTCTATATGTTCCTTGTTACATAAAAATACAAGCAAGGGGATTATGAGACTTTCAAAGTTTGAATTTAAACAAATGTAGAGCACTGCGAATTCAATGTTGGTAGTTTTTTGTCGACCTAGGCGTTTATAATATCGATAATGACTAACCTTTACTAATTTTTCAAGGTTACCCGACTGAGTAGATTGTAAGCGGTCTTCTGAAATTTTATGTGAAATATAACAATCTAATTTCAGCTTATTCGTGTATGCCTTGTACATAATACCCAGTTGCAAACACAATATTGACAGGTCAAATAATATATATTTCAAGAAAAAAAATACAAAAAAGGTTTATTGTTTTTGAAATTCACATCCTTTGACACCTTTGAAATTAAAAATATTGAGTACTCCGTCATTTTAGCAAAATAAATGTTTCCATCATAAAATTAACCTCACAGCAATCTATTTGTATCGGTGATTTTTAGAGAGTAACGGCGGCATATACATGTAATTACCTTGTTCAGTTTTTACATTTTACTGAGTGCTATCTTATTAAGAAAGGAAAAGATATGCTGAAAGCATTTTTTTTTGGCCCTTGAATTAGAAAATGAAAAAGTTTTATTATAAGTCTACCTAGGAACATCTTTGTGATTTTATTTCGGTGTTTATTTATTAATCATTACAAAGTTCGTGCGAAAAAAAGTGGGGAAAACATAAGGTAGCAATACACAGTTAGTTTAGTTTCGCATTCTTGCCATGGTGAATTTTTTAAATATGAAAGTTTGTGTGCAATAAAATTATTTTTAGATAGCTGAGGAATAAGATAGCCTTCAAAGTGGGTTTATATAAACATCAAAATTGTTTTTTGCATGTTTTATAGGCCATATTTCTGTTTGACAGTCCGTATTTTCACATCCGTACCGCCCATAGGTCCAGCAATTATTGTTGTGTTTTACAACAAAGATTTAACCCTCGAACTTTACAATTCAATTTTACGGGAAAATGAGGTGCATATGATATTTCTTTAACCTCTTAATAGATAAATATCTATGGTTTCAGGAAAGATATCACTCTAATGGATTGAAATTCTTGTTTGGACCAAATTTTGGGGACTTTTGTGACATTTTCGACCCCCCCCCCTTTTTGCAATAATTTGTATTAAATAAATGCAGATTGTTGCCATGGTTACACCAAAAAGAGATTATATTTCACCATTTTTACTATTGGAAATCACATTAGTTCTATGGAAGATGCTGTTTTCATACATATACACATATATAACACAAACATTAAACCGTATTTGTTAAAAAGCAAGGGAAAGAGGGTGTTAAAAATTATGAGTGTCAAATTTAAGTTTTTTCCCTAACTGTGTATTGCTACCTAACAATGATTGCTGGACCTATGTCTGGTAAGGATGTGAAAATGCTGACTGTCAAAATTAATACAACATTTAAAACACAGATTACTCAATCTTGTGGTTAAATGTTTATAATTAAACCCATTTCAAAGGCTATTTACTTTTGGAGTATCAAAAATTCGTTGGAAGTACTTGATAAATTGCATGCTTTTATTGGTGATTTTGAATCTGTTCAAAGTTTTGATTTTTCTACCCTATATACCACTTTGCCTCATATTCTTATTAAGAAAAACTTCACACACCTAATTAAATGGGCATTTAAAAAGTCAGAATGCGAATATATATGTTCAAACTCTAAAAGGTCATTTTTTAGTAATAATAAACAAAAGAACTATGTCAATTGGACCTGCTTTGGTCTGCTTGCGGACCTGTTTCTGTATTGTTATGAGTTACAATTTATGACTTAAATCAGCAAAGACCCATCGAAAAAAAATCTGATAGTTTCTTTTGTTATCTTTTCTGACATCGGACTCGGACTTCTTTCAAATTGAGTTTTACTGTGCGTATTGCTGTGTATTTGTTTTTCCTACATTGGCTAGAGGTATAGAGGAGGGTTGAGATCTAAAAAAACATGGTTAACCCTGCCGCATTTTTGCGCCTGTCCAAAGTCAGGAGCCTCTGGCCTTTGTTAGTCTTGTATGATTTTTAATTTTAATTCATTTATATATTTCAAAGTTTAGTATGACGTCCATTTTAACTGTACTACCACACATGTGTTGAAGACCTATTGGTGACCTTCGGCTGTTTTCTGCTCTTTGGTCGGTTTGTTGTCTCTTTGACACATTCCCCATTTCCAATCTCAATTTTATATTAATCTACCGCTATCAAAAATGTATGTTTATTACGCAGTAACTTTTTTATGTGACCGGGGTAAAAATGCAAAACCACCTCACCTTAATACCCCAGTCCCACTAGGCCACGATCGCACTACGATCTGGGAAAAAAATGCAAATTTTGATGATCGTAGTGCGATCGTGTAGATCGCAGTAAGGTCGTATCACGGTCGTGGTGAGGTCTTCAAGATCGTGAAGAGCGTGGCCAACTTTGAACATGTTCAAAACAATCGTGGTGCGGTCGTGGCGAAATCAGGTCGTAGTAGAAGCGTAGTGAGAGCGCACTAAAATCGTAGTAAGATCACAAAGGTCGCTGTATAATCGTAGCGAGAGCGTGATTCTAATCGGAGAGACTGCGATACGATCGCACAGCGACGTTATCACGACTTCACTACGACCATCACGTTCTCACTGCGACCCAACTACGCTTCCACTACGACTATACCACGCTGTTCACGACCATAGTACGATTCTAGCACGCCCTTGCCGTCCTCATCACGCTCTTCTTACGACCTGACTACGTCCACACTACGACCATCATTCTCATTGTCATTTTCACATAAAATTTATAAAAAAGCTCCCTAGATTTTGTTTGTTTGAATGTAATTATCCATTTGCTCTAACGGCTCAACCATGGTTCTCGTTTTTATATAGATTAGACCGTTGGTTTTCCCGTTTAAATGGTTTAACACTAGTAATATTTTGGGTTCCTTATAGTGTGCTGATTTACGCTCTCGCTACGATTGAACAGCGACCTTTGCGATCTTACTACGATCTTAGTGCGCTCTCACTACGCTTCTACTACGACCTGATTTCGCCACGACCGCACCACGATTGTTTTGAACATGTTCAAAGTTGGCCAAGCTCTTCACGATCTTGAAGACCTCACCACGACCGTGATACGACCTTACTGCGATCTACACGATCGCACTACGATCATCAAAATTTGCATTTTTTTCACAGATCGTAGTGCGATCGTGGCCTAGTGGGACTGGGGTATAACTGAGGAGTGCTACCGTAACTATGTTCTCATAAAATTAACACATGCAAAAAACACCGATTTCATGATCCTCTAAATTGAAACTGAACAATCCCTTAATGCGTATGATGCTTACGTTTGTAGTCTAAACATTTTCAGATATTACATATGTCAGAGTATATCCAATTACATGTACAACTTGCGTTATTTGGCTCATTTTAACAGCTGTCCATAAATTAGATTCCTAATATGATAACTTATAAGTACTGCAATTTTTAATATCACACCGTGTTAGCGAATACAAGAAATGTTTACTTATTACCACATTTCGTTTGAAATATGTCCACTTTTTATTTTTTATTATTGTGAAAATTAGTTTGTACGTAAAATGTAGGAATAATTTTAAATATCTATAACATTTAAAAAATTAATGAAATTAAATGTCTTACTCATAAAAAAAAAAGGTAAATGGAGCTTATTAATAATGTATGCTTTGTCATTTAAATCAGCATTGTCCTGTTATTTCAATTGCGTCAATTTCATAATCCTCGTTGGTATTTGTTGTATCTATTTCAATATGAACTTCATTTGCGGGAAAGGCCACAGTCTGAAATAAACATTATTACTCAATGAATACAGTATTGTTCATTTCCCAAAATCCCAAATGGCGATTATGAGCTTGACATACTTGTTTAGGGAGCTACCATTTGATTTTTATGGGGGGCTAGGATGAAATTTGAAAAAAATAGGCAGGACAGGAGTTTTGAGTAAAAAAAAAGGCAGGATGAGACACTTTGCAAAAAAAAAGGCAGGATGACAATTTAGGTAAAAAAAAGTCAGGATAAACTAATAAAAAAAAAGGCAGGACCGAATAGAGTGAAAAATAAAAAGGCAGGACAGAGATTACAACTAAAAAAAATGCAGGACAATTCATCCTAGCGTCCCCCCCCCCCCCCCATAAAAATCAAATGGTAGCTCCCTTATTGTATGTTGGCATTTTAATGTCTTTTCGCTATTTGTTTCGTTGGATTGCTCTCTCATTGACGTATTTTAAAGTTTGAATTTTGAAGGTACATCTCTATGCAATAAGTATTCCTCATGTACATTCTTTGCTATATATTTCATACCAAACCATGTATTTATTTTCAAAAATATATTGTGAGGTAATTTCTAATTGAATTTTAATCAATTTAGTACCAATAAAAGCAGAAATGTGAGTTTGTTTATTTGGTTACATACTTTTTGTAATTTAAACAAAAGTATTATTTCATATATAGCTTGTATGGAAATTTGCTATATATTTGACCAAATTAAATTGTAAAAAAAATTATACATGTTCACATCAGTAGAAAACAACAACTGATGACAAAATTATGACAAAATAAAAAAAATTATTTCGACAATTCTGTGTATTTCAACTTATTGAATGTTAAAATTCAATCATTAATGCTATAAAAAAGAAACAGAACCAAAGATGCACAAAACTCATTAGCATTTTGATATTTACCTGAATTGGCGGAGAGAAAATTCTGCTACTTGGAACAGTGGAAAGAGTAGCCCTGTCAACTTCCCATACAGTGAGCCAACTGCTATTTGGGGACTTAAAACTTATTCTCCATGCTGATCCTCCTTTGTACGTCTCATAAATATTGATACTCTGAATGTAAATTTTCTTCGGATATTCAATCTGAAATAACCAAAAACTGTGATATTGTAAATACAGTACACTTAAGAACAAACATCAAAATCTTAACAGCAATTATGAGCAAGACCCGAGGACTCCACGTCAACACTTTAAAGAAGTCTGCACGTGCAACATTCTATTTAAACTCGAACCTGTTCAGTTTTCCTTTTTTAAATGTAAGAGCAATAGTGAAGTGAAACTTCTGGTTTTTGAACACCGCAAAACTTCAAAAGCTGCCAAATTAATCTCATTTTGAGATTATGTCATTAACATACATACATTTAGGCGCAATCTGTGTTTAAAACTGCCACTCCACAAGCTTTTGAGAGCTTTTTTTTCTCCTTTTTCCTCGTTTTCCTTTCGTTTCATTTCCAACTTTGTCTTCAAAGCTACACTTGCACATGTATTTTTGTAATGTACAGAAATTGTTAAAGTAACTAAATAACATAGTTCTGATCTAGTACTTTCAGACTATTATACTATTTAAGTACTATAATTTTACAGTGCTGGATTTGCACTACATATATGAATTACTAGTACCCGTTTTGTACCTCCTTATTGTAGTACATACTATTTTTTTTTTTTTTTATGATTTGATAGGAAATTCTATAGACAGTGTAATAATTTAAATCAACTGAAAAAGTACACACATTAATTGTTATACCTTAAAGTCATATAAAACCTCAAATTAAAAAAAAACGATGCATATGTTTTTTTTATAACAAAATGAATAGTTTTCATTATAAAACTTATGTACATATACTTTTTTCTGAAGAAAATTCTTTAATTTGTCCACATTAAGAAGAAGTTTACTTTTTTTAAATCGCTTGCTTCCGACATATTTTCCGTATGCAAGTGACCTTATCGTGACCATTCTCGTAAAAATCCGATGATCGCAATACGCATGGATCTGTCATTAGAATAAACTATTATCTGATATATCCCTGCTTCTTTGTTTATTGTTAACTATAAGGTGACAATCGGTAAACTACGGCTTCAAAACACGACAATTAATTAGCTGCCATATTTTCACAACATAACAGATAGAGAGAAAAAAAATTGATGATTATACGATATGTTTGCGTAAAAAATGATAAAATCATGCACAGAAGACTAAGTTTATGACATATACATGCATTGGTTCAAGAATATGATAAACATTATGTTTCACCAGTCACTCGTTTCATATGACTTACATGTACTATATACTTTAAAAGTATACAAGATTTACCTACAAATTGAAGTACATATCCAGCACAACGAAAGTATGGTATTGAAATAGTTTAATAATTTCGAATTATTGTAAAAGAACTAAACTATTAGGTCCTAATGTAATTTTATTACTTGGAAATAAGGTACTACAATACTTCAATCGCAAAACACAAATTCATCAAAAGTATACTCTTATTATTATTATAATACCATTATATAGTGATCATCTGCTACTCCCTTCAAGGCCCATGCTCCTTTTTTATCTCCATATTGTGGATAGACGTTTGGTGGTCCTTTAACTTGGGCTGCTGAATATCTTAAAATAAAAATGTTACTGTAGTCCTCTATATGTACTGTGATATTGGACTAAATGTTTGTCTGATCTTACAAAAGAAATGAGGACGACACCACAATCAGCAATCCTTGGGTGACTCCGCTTCTCTCCTTCTTGAGGTACGGAATCGTCCGATATGTGACGATTGGAAGACACCAAAGAGATATTCGAATATTCATAAGTCGATGGCTGGGGTGTCTTAATTATAATCCATAGAATCTTTTAATAATTTGCCAAAATGTAGTTCATATCCTGGTTGTTTAAAAACATTAATAAAAAGAATGGGTCACCGGGCTTATTTTCACACTACAGGTTGTGCACAATTGTCAAGATTTTCTATAGATTATGCATGGAAAACCCATTTTTCCGCCATAAAACGCAAACCACACCATAGAATTTTGAGATAAAATATGAGAAGATAGCTCCAATATTATGCTTTCAGATAAGAAAAAGAAAAAATAAGGTCACCGGACTCGTTTTCTTGCTACGTGTTAAAATAGGTAAATTCCTAACACATTCTATTGTAAAGGTAACACTATCTGAATTATCTGCCCTTGCATTTGAGTTGCCTCCCCTTATTTGACAAACTTGGAAAAAAATGAATCAAACAAAAGAATGCTTATTTTTGTAAAATACAATCATAAATATGACCAAACATGGTATTTTCTATATTATAATGAAAATTCTTACACATGAATTACCTACTACTATAAAAATTTGCACATTTCATCAAAAATCTAGACCTTGTTTTCTAGTATTTCAAAATCAAAAATGGAGGAAGACACCCTATCTACCTTTGGTAGAAGAAAATCTTTAAGTTTCCAATAAATCAAAATGCAGACAAGTATTTTATAGGCATTTCAATTTAATATTTTAAATTGCAAACGTAAAAGCAAAATAGTGTTAATTAAGGTAGTTCGGGTGTCTCTTTCTGGGCATATTGAACCTGCAAAATTACCTTTTGATTTAAAAATACTTTACCAAGTATCATTCAATATACAACAAAAACATTAGATTGAAATTTCAAGAACTATGAAAAACTAAGCGCCATTGAGTGTACTAAAATTTTCAGAAAAATAATTTTAGAATTAAAGGCAGATAATTATACTTAATTTGATAGGACGATTTGTGTTTAGAGGGGTTTATCAAGAAAATTTGTAACCCCCTATTTTTATATATATATTTCGAAAGTATTTTTTAACAGTAATTCTCCTTTTGAATTTTTACCAATTCAATCGTTTTATATTTATTAAATGACGAAAAATTAAGTTTCCTCTATATAACCCATATAAAATAACTTTTGGAGGTACAAGAAGTAAAACATATGATGATTATTAAAACATAACCCTTCATCTCCGTTACACAGATTTGAATATTATGAAGGTATCGAATATTTGTTTAATTTTTTTGTTTATTGGATTTCATGTTACAAAGAGTACAATCCTAGTAATAAACACATTGCTTGTAAAAGAGCTGTCTTCATATGCCATTGAACTGCAGCTGTTAATTTCTCTGTCATTTTGAGTGGTCATGTGTGGAGAGTTGTCTTATTGGCAATCATACTACGCCTTCTTAATTTTATACATACTAATATAGATCTCAGTTATGCCGCTTTGTCACACAAATATCATTTACATCATCCAAATTTATATTAACACAATTTATTAATTTTCGAGGCCCCTCATGGGGGGGTCCTAGTAATCACATAATCACCATTTTTTTGCCAATATAATCACATAATCATTAAATATTTGCTTATCTTTAGTAATCAAATAATCATAAACTAAAAATACAGTCCTAGGTAATCAAATAATCATGAAATATTTGGCTTAATAATCAAATAATCATTAAAAAAACGGCCAAGTAATCACATAATCAAAAACCCCATGAGGGCCCTCATTTTCGTTGTCTCAATCTCCGCCTCAGCATTTTAACTTAACTTTTAGGACTGTGAGAACACGACACACTTTACACCCTGAGATAATCTCGCTTCTCTTTGTGAGCAGCGGAGGAAGTGTTAGACTCCAAAACGTACACCAAACACACGCGCATCGATCGACCAAAAATTAGAAGTTAGAAAGTTTTTCATCGGAATGCGTATGTCCTTACAGTATTTTTATAACATGTCCTCAAATATCAGGATAAAAATCTAGTTACTATATAGAACAGAAGTTTTTATTGATCTAGATTCTCTTGTATTAAACTAGATAAATGAGATAAAAGTACAAAATTACTTTATATGAAAAAGAAATATTTTTTTTCAAAAAACTACCACGAGATGAACAAAGGACATGCTGTTTAAGTGCCAAAGTTTTTGTAGAATCAGCCAATTCAAAAAACCTCATTCTGAGCTCGATATGGTAGGTCTTTCATTTCTGATCTCGTAGATAACGTTTGATTAGAATGATAGCAAATTATGGAGTTAGCTCCCCTTAATTGTTAATTTCTAGTACATTTCAACCAAATAAATTACCAGAAAATGAATAGGAAACGAATGTTATATTCGTTCACCATTTTACGTTTTGAATTTAAAGTAATGGAAATTCGAGCGGGTTCTGGTTTGTCATGTTTTCACCACTGTCTGGTTGTTAGTCATATTGGCACTTAAAAGAGGGTTTCCAAGTAATCATCTAATCACTTTTTTGCCAATATAATCAAATAATCATTAATTATTTTTAAACCAAGATAATCAAATAATCATTAATACAGTTCTAGATTATCAAATAATTTAAAAATAACCATGAAATATTTGGTATGGTAATCATATATAGTCACTATAAAAACGGCCAAGACTTAGTAACCACATAGTTAAAAAAACATATATTATAATAATAGCTTATTATGCGGTGTGGGCTTTGCTCATTGTTGAAGGACGTGCGGTGACCTATAGTTGTTAATTTGTATGTAATTTGGTTTCTTGTAGAGAGTTGTCTCATTGGCAATCATACCACATCTTCTTTTTATATATACATGTAGGAAAGCTCTAGATTGGCACTTAAAAGTATAATCTTACTCATCGTTATCCCATTGTGTTTTGTAGCCAATGACGTTCGACACCCATTGCTGGTCTGAAAAAAGAATCTCATTTTATTCAACTCTGTTTAAAATACAGGGGTTCTTTTCATAGAACATCTTACTACTAAAGTTGATAGTAAATTATATCGAAAAGTTAATGACTAACATTGAGCGAGTATTTCTACCCTTAAGATTGTTTTGGTGAAATTAGTCGCTGATCCTGTTGACTCCGATGGAAAAATACTTTAACTTTAACCACCAAAAGGCGGTACCTATCGAGAGGAGGTTTTTAGACGTGCCGATTGTAATTTTGCTGTCAACATTTGAAGTTTTTCAGAGCGACCGTATCCATTGATAAAAATATCTGTCAACGACACTCCATTCTATTTTCCGTCTAAATAGTCGTGGCTTTCGGGATGCTCTGGTTTTTTTTATTGATATATACTTCTACTAATTTAAAGGAAGACATTTCATTGGTTACACGATTAGAAAATAGAACGAATGGTTGTTGTATCTTCATAACCAAATCATGGAAATATATCTGTATTTCAAAAATAAACATGACTATCTGTCATAATAAAGCACAAACTATATAACTATATCAGTTTTACAAAGTATGTTAAACAATTTTGCCATTTTTGTAACAAATGGCAACTTAAGGTAAATGTTGATAAAACAAAAATTCTTGTTTTTGCAAATGGCAGACTTCCACAAAATTTGAATTTTTTTATTAATGATAATGAAATTGAAATTGTTAAAAATTATAAATATTTAGGAATATTTTTTTCTAAAAGTGGTTCTTTTTTACAAACTAGAAAATACTTACGAGATCAAGGAATAAAGGCTATGTATTCTATCTTGAAGAAGAGTAAAATTAATAACTTATCTATTGAATGTCAACTAGATCTCTTTGATAAGGCTGTTGTACCTATTTTGTTATATGGATCAGAGATTTGGGGTTTTGAAAACTTTGACTTGTTAGAGCGAGTACACCTAAAATTTTGTAAACTCATTTTACATTTGAAGCAATCAACCCCAGACTGTATAGTTTATGCAGAACTAGGCAGATTCCCATTATTTCGTTCGTATGATAAATTTTTGGGGCAGAATTATAAACGGTAAAGAGTGTAAAATTGCTCATGTTCTTTATAAATTATTACTTATAAATTTAAATAACTATGGTTTTGAAAGTAAATGGTTGATTTATATTAAAAATGTTTTTAATAATTGTGGAATGTCTAATATTTCGAACCTTCATTTTGCTGACAAATGGGTATCAAAAAGTGTGGAACAAAAGCTTAATAATAATAATCTTTTATTCGTAAGCAATACAGCTTATAGAATATAAATATTACAAATATTCAATTACATCAGTGAAATATATTTACATTTAAATTTAAACAATTAGACAAAAAATCATATAAGTAGGTATACCCATATAACAGTACAGCAGAGTATGATAAAACATAACACATATTAAGCATTTATAATGATTAAATTAAATACGTGCCTTCTCGGCCAGTCTTCAAAAAATGAGTTCATTTCACTATGAAATCTACCCTTTACTCTATCTTTGAATTCACTTAAAAACAAATTCACATTTTTTACACCCTGATATAACCAAATATCCTGGAACCCATACATGTATAATATGTCTCTAATTCGACAGGCCCAGTTATATTTGTCGTTTGGTTTTTTATTACATCTCTCGAGCATTTCTTCATAACAACATTTAAGAATACAGTTATCAGTACATAATAGCTTTAACCAATATTTTAACATTCGACAATATCTTTCTATAAACATAGGGTATCGTCCCAACTCACAATAAACCATATAATTAACAGTAGATGCTTTCACCTTTAATATACGTTTTAAGAATTTCATTTGAACTTGTTCGATATCATCACATTTGTGATTTCCCCAAACTTCACAGCTATAATTCAAAATACTTGCTACATACGTGTCAAACAATGACAGCATAGTTTCAAAATTAAAACAGTCATCCTGCAATTTACTATACAGGCTAAATAATGCTTTACGACCTTGGTTTGCTAATGATTTTTGAGTGTATGTAAAATAACCATTACATCTAAATAAAATACCCAGATATACAAATTCATCACACATATCTATTGAATTTCCATTTAAATACCATCTCTCATTTGCTTTAACTTGTCCTCTGTTTCTGAATACAACAATTTTTGTTTTTAAACAATTAATAGAATAGACATTTAAACAATTAATCATCTTTTGTAAATCTTCAATATTTTCACTAAACAATACTGTGTCATCTGCATACATAAGTAAATACAGGTTCAACATTTTTAACTCATAAGGTTGACATCCTTGACTAATAAGCTCTATTTCCATGTCATTTACGTACAATGAATATAAAAATGGGGATAATGATTCCCCCTGCATTAAACCAACATTACTATTAAAAAAATTTGAGAAGCTACCATCAAATTTTACACAACATTTATAAGTTTTGAATAGATAGATTTTAATACATTTAATAGTTTACCAGTAACACCTAATCTGATAAGTCGTAACCATAACTTCATATGTGTGACACTGTCAAACGCCGTTTTATAGTCAACAAAACAACAATAAAATCTTTTACCAGATCTCAGAGATTTTGAAATTAAAGAATTGAGAGCGAAGATGGCGTCAGTAGTACCATAACCGGGTCGGAAGCCAAACTGGGCATCTGTTAGTACATCATGGTTTCTACTCCATTTAGTAAGTCGAGCGTTGATGAGAGTTGTAAACAGCTTTCCAATATGGGACACAAGAGATATTCCACGAAAGTTTCCAGGCTGATTAAAGTCACCTTTTTTGAATACAGGGATAATAATACTTTTTACCCACAATTCAGGGAAGTCACCATTTGTAAGAATACAGTTAAATATTTTACACAACACAGGTTTAATGAAATTTTTACTCATAATAATGTACTCGTTCATCATATTATCGTATCCTGTAGATTTGTCTCGTTTTAACTTTTTAATACCATCATCAAGTTCTTTTTCCGTAAATGGAGAATCAAGCTCATCGAACACAGTACCTGTATTTTCGCCTGGTAAATCTTGCGGATGTATATCTGGGTTTGATGTTAATTTCTTAAAATGTTCTTCAAACTGCTCTAAAGTTATATTCGGATGTACAACTTTTTTACGTTTCTTAAATTTCCTATAGAATTGCTTCGGATTAGTCCTTTTTAACGAAGCCATCATGTTACCTCTTTGATTCTTATATTGTCTTTTCAGTTTATTTTCAAGCCACTTATATTTCTGTTTTGCTAAATTAAGACTGAGTCTATTTTCATTGGACCTGTACTTATTAAAAGTTCCTAGTGCCTGTTGGTAAGCATTATATAAGTTTTTACATTCATCTGTAAACCAGGGTTTATCCGTTGTAGTTTTAAATTGTTTATAATCATCAGTACATATATCACAGTATTTTTTATGTCTAATTTCTGACTTTGTAAACTGTTCAAAAATATCAGACAAAAGTTTATTTAATTCATCCACGCAGATATTGGTGTCACTATTTTCATCTATATTGGTCAACATATCCTCAAACTGCTGGGCGTTAGCCAACAAACTCTCTCTGACGTCATCTTCGCACTCGTTTCTCCATTTAAAAGTATTATAAACATGTTTACTACATGAGCATTGATCTTTGATCAAGTTTACAGTATTGTCCCTAAGGTAAAATTGAACTGACAATGGAGCGTGACATGAAAAACTAGTAAACATTCCTACGTGAAAACTCTTTACCATCTTAAACATATTCTCATATAATAATAAATAGTCAATTACACTACAACCATTTTTATTATTAAAAGTTATTTTACCACTATCTTCGCCAAAACGTCCGTTACAGATGCGTAACCCGGAGGATTTACATAATTGTAAAATTCTTTGTCCGAAACTGTTGGGCGCTTTTGTATCCTCGGAATGTCTCTGTACAAAATCTTGCCTATCATTTTCATAATCAATAAATGAGATATTGTCTAGTAATAATGGATCTAAGAAATCGTTCAATAAATAGTCCGGTTTCAAACCAACACGACCATTTAGGTCTCCTAAAACAGCTACTGTACCAATATTATAAAGAGATTCTATTTGTTCTTGCAAAATGTCAAATACATCACAGTTATATTTACGATAAAACACATTTTTAACAGGAGGCATATATATAGAGCATATGTATAAATCTAAATTATCAAGTGTTATACTTTTATCAATTTTAAACCAAATCATACAATCCACACAACATTTCACAATTTCAATAAATGGGCTAATCCATTTTTTATAAAACACTACTATTCCACCCCCGTTACATTTCTCTCTGTATAAACATTTTTTGTCGTAACCTTTTAGATCAAATTCTCCAGGGAATTTGACCCAGCACTCATTGAAACACAGAATATCGTATTTCTTTATAATTTTCAAAAAATTTCCATCTTTTAGCTTTCGTATTATTCCTTTCGAAATATTCCAAGAACACACATTTAAACACTCATGATTTCCCGTTTTAATATTACATTTGTTTTGTTTGACATCACACTCCGCTGGTCCCCACTCCTTCCACAATTGACCGTTAACAAATAACTTATCGCCGAAAATATATGCCTTCTTATGATTTTTCCGCTGTTGTTTCATTATTGGAATAAGCTTTTTACGTTTTTCAAGTACAACCTTTGGATAATGGGGGCTTATACCAAAATGTGTGTCCTTTTGGCGATTCGATACACTGCGGACATACTCCCTGTCGGACATATCGCAGAATTTAGCCACGATTGGTCTAGGCTTTGACGCGTTAGTGTTGGGTTTTCCTAATCGGTATGCCTTTTCAATTTTAATTTTGTGCCTAGCATTTTCAATGTTGAGAAATTGTTCACCAAAATTAAGCACTGTGTCGATACAGTTTTCACTCTCTTGTACCGCGTCACTCTTCTTATCCACTGTTCCCGTTGTACCCCCCCTTATTTTCATCATTTGTTTCAACATTGTCATATTTTTCTTCCAGCGCAAAGAACAGAAGGTTTTGTTTCAGATTATCTGTTTCTATGTCTATCAGTTTGTCTCGGACAAATATTGTGTCTGTTTTTGTCGTCTCAATACCATTGTTGATACAATCAACCCTCTTTTTAAGGGCTATGTGTTCATCTTTTATATCTGATAAAAATTGTGCACTTTCTTCCAACTTGCTTATTCTGTCTTTGCATTGGATCATTTCGTTATCAAGTTTATTGTGTTTTGTGTCCATCTTTTCTAAACGTTCTTCAATTTTATCTAGAGTGCTTAGTTTTTTCTCGACTCTTGTCATACGATGGCAGAGCTCTTTGAAATAATTTTCAATTGCGGGTGGTATGGGGGATGGCGGCATTGGTGTTGTCATCATCGGCGGAGGGTACGACATGTATTGGGGCATACTTTGAAATCCCATAGGTGTACTTGTCATTTGTGTGTAACTTCCTTGATTTAGTGAGTTATTCATTGCCATGCTTGTATATTGATCGGAACTTGAGTTGTCTTCACTAAGTGTGTCTGAACGTACCTTGTTTTTGTTGTTGTTTTCTTTGTTTACGTCCGTACACTGTCTTTTGTTCACTAAACCAGATAGGTCCGATGAGGAAGAATTTTCAGATTTGTGTTTTTGAGCTGTTGATCGCCGTGGACGATTTCGCTTTCTCCCGGGCATCACTTACACTGTTTTTGTCACAAATTGAGTTAAAGATCAGTTCACACAATTATGTTTGTCACAGATAGAAACCTTACCTAAATGTCTATGTTATAGAATTTTTAAAAATAATCTGAAATTTGAGAATTATCTCAACATATTTGCCTAACAATTTATTATTTGTATACTGCAAATTTAGATACGGTAGTCACCGTTTACCAATTGAGACGGGAAGATGGCGAGGCTTGTCACGAAACGACAGATTTGTCATCTATGCAATTCAAGTGAAATCGGTGACGAATATCATTATATAATGACTTGTAAATCTTTAGATTTAGAGAGAAAGAAATTTTTAACTGAATATTGCTGTAAAAATCCAAATACATACAAATTTGATAGTTTATTTAATTCATCCAATATTATCATTTTAGAAAAATTATGTAAGTTTATAAAAACAGTACAGGTGAAAGTCAGTCCTCCAAGTTAAGTTACGTTTTGTTTTGTTCACACATGTGCATGCTTATATAATCATATATGTAATTGTAAATATATGTTTTCTCTGTAACTATGACATGTAGTTTTGTGAGAATAAAGTTCATTCATATGTATTGCTATGAACTAGAAAAAAGTAAAATCACAAAAATACTGAACTCAGAGGAAAATCTAATCGGAAAGTCCTTAATCACATGGCAAAATCAAACGACAAAATACATCAAAAACGAATGGACAAGAACTGTTTTGTTTCGGTCCTCATATAGATGTTCGGTGACCTGTATACATATGAATTTGACATTTATGGTTCAATACAACCTTAAGGTCTACTAGAGATAAAAAAAAACCAAAAAAAAACAGAAAAAGCTAGTTAATTGGAATCTAGTTTAAATGTTTTATGATATTTTTTTATTGTCCTTATTTTCGTCAAATGTAATGTAATTCAGTTTAAGGAGGTTCGTTTTCTATTAAATGAAAGAAGATTGGAGCTTTTGAAAAAAATCAATAAAGTAAATTATCTCAAAATCATGAGGCAAGTGAAAAATAATTTAAAAAAAAGGATAATTGAATAATGAATACTGATCAATCTGATAGACTAATGCTTTGGAATTTATATTTTATGTTTGCAGGAATATGGGATTAACACTTACTAGTATCGGCACTCAGGAGTTACAAGATACATTTACGAGAAAATTTTACAGCCATTGTTTGTCAGTTTTCATTGTGTATTGTTACCTAAACAATGTTTACCAACGTAAAACTGTGTTAATTTAGATTGATGGGGAGTTGTTTACTTTGGTTTGGTGAGAGTTGACCTTTTAATTCTAAAATGTATAATTAGGACGGGAAACGATATATAAAAAGTCATTTAATAATTCACCATTTCAAAATTCAATATATTCAGGATAGTAGTTCTTAAAATATACACCAATAACCATCACCAAACATGGGAAGGTCAATTAATGATATATTAGTTTTAGACTTGCACTTAGGTACGTACAATGTACTATATATATTAATAAGTACTCATCGACCTCTAGATCTTGATTCTGAGACGTCTAATTTCCGAAAGGAATATTCAACAGGTGGCTAATAGGTTTATACTGTTACTTGCCCATGTGGAATTATGAGTAGGGTATAACAGGTTTGGTAGGAACCTTATTAATTAGTACTTTCCTCATTTATTGGTATTATGCTCCAAAACTGGTATCAAATTTCAGTGATAAAATTTTAATTAAGATTTACAGATATTTTCTGGGATAGCGCAAACATAAAGGATCAGGGCGACGTTTTTCCTTAATAAAAGTTATATCCTAAAAGGAGGATTTTTGGATGCCATTATATCTGTATTCAGTACTCATTGAAACTATTGTTTTAAAGGGAAAATGTTGCAATTTATTTAAATACTTGCGCCCTGACAACTGTCATGATGAAAAACAATTTTTTTTTATCACTACACTTGTTGACCCGAATTTTGGTATGTACCCATTAATGAGGATAATCCCAACCATGTCTAAAGGTGTTTTTTTTTTTTTTTGCATTTGTAGGTCGTTTACCAATAATGTGTTGCATAGATTAAAAGTTTTGGGTAGGAAGTAACTCGTAAATAAGTGCATTAAATTCTGAACAGACTGTACATTCAGTAATAAAAGATTGTTTCATCTTTTTTTACTTCAAATTTCTGTCTAATTTTTTGTTACGATTTCCAGTTCGTTATATTTTTAGCCACATTGTGTTCTTTTCTATGTTTTAGGTTCTTAACTTCTATTTTATTAACCTGATACATTTCATTATTAATCAGTTAGTTTCTATAAAGTAAAAGGTATATTGGTATTATATTCTTTTGATACCTTATATTTCCATTCAATATTTTATATGTATGTAAATAAAATCATCAAAGATACCAGGATTGACATTTTGTATTTACGCTGGACGCGCGTTTCGTCTACAAAAGACTTACAAGTAACGCTCGAATCAAAAAAGTTAAAAAGGCCCATAAAGTAAAACGTTGAAGAGCTGATACACTTTCGTACTTTTTATTTTTTTCTATCGTATTATATATCTTCACGATAAAGATAAACCCAGAAATACCCTCCGAATGTAAAGGAAAATATAAAAGTACTTTTCCTATTTACAAGCACTGAATCGTCATTGACATGATTGATCATGTAAAAGAGGGACTAAATATACCAGAGGGAAAGTCAAACTAAACTGACAACGCCATGGCTAAAAATAAAAGGACAAACATACACATATTAGTACGGAAGACAAAACATAGAAAACTAAAGACTAAGCAACACGAACCTTTCCAATAACTGGGGTGATCTCATGTTTTCCGAAAGGATAAGCAGATCCTGCTCCACCTTTGGCACCCGTCGTGTTGCTTATCTTATTACAATCGTTTTTTTCCTAGATATGTTTTGAAAATTACTGGTAAGAAAATAAGTATCAGGTAAAAAAAAAACAGATTTATTTTTGTCCTAAAAAAAATCTAAATTTCCAAACAATATACTAAAAATTATACGTACAATGCTGTCCTTCAAATTGCGTCAGTTTTAAAACGCCGTTTGACGGCGTTGTTGGTAGGTTGCAACATCCGGTTATATCTACATGACACTCTAACTTCGCTGCATCATAGAAAGAAGCACACAGACCGCTCTCAACAAGTAATCGAGCACATCGGAAAGCAGACGACGTTTTAGTTTTATTAAACACAGATGAATTTTTAATAAAGCCTGTATTTTTTGCAACAGAATATTTTCCGAACTTAATTTCTGTCAGTCCACATCGAATTTGCATGCCAAAAGCACATATTAATAAGTGCACATGTAAACGGATCTTGCTACTGAAATATTGAATCTGCATCTTATTGTCAGCGATCATGGAATGAGTTTGAGACATGAATTGAAATGTATTGATTTTCTTTAAAAGGCGTATCTTTCAAATTTGTTTACAAATTAAATTTAATCATATTCTCAAAAATTCCTGTAATTATCAAAACCAATTATAGTATTACATATATCACGTAATGAATGAACAGACAGATCGAAGATGAAGCATTAAAGTTTATTGCTACAGCATTCGCATATAAAGACAATATGGATAGCCGATCTTTTCTTACATAATAATCAATTTTTGAAATGGAAATTATCAAAGGTAATACTCCAAATAACCATTTAAAACATTGGCAAATTGTATAAAAGTAGATGTAAATACTACTCACTATAAAGTACAAACTTGCCAACGGGATGGTCAATGTCGATAAAGACAGACTTTTCCCTAACACAAACATCAAAGGCTTCAAAATACCATCGTCAGTGGCGGATCCAGGGAAAAAAGAAGGTAGGGGTGGCTCCAGGGGTTGTAACCACCCTTTTTGACATTGAAGGCTATCGAATGGGGACACGTGGCTTGAAACCCCTGTATCCTGGGTAAGAACCCATCCCTTTTATAAATTGGCTGTATCTGCCTCTTCATCGTGCATAGGTGAGGAGTGAGGAGAGAATCATTCTACCCAAGAACAATTAGAGACTAAAATGCACTACCACTTACCGCCACCAGTGCTGGTTGGCTTGAATGCTTTAATGAGTTGCATCTGCTGAAGACATAATCACTCAATCAGTTTAATTGAGATCTGGATCTGTCATATCAGTAACTGCTAGTAGTCCTTTGTTAGTTTGTGTATCATTACCATTTTGTTTAGTTTCTTTTGTTATCCATCCTAATATCGGACACAGACTTCCTTAAACTGACTCAGGAGTCTTAGGCCTTTGTATAAATTTTTGTTTTTCCAGTCTCAATTTTATTCAAGACCCACCTGTATGAGACGATTTAGACCACCGTTAAGTAAGCTTTTGACTTCACTTTATATAGAATGAATATCACAGATCTGGTTCTTTTCTTTTAGATATTCACATGCGCATACACAAGTGGCAACAGAATCAGTTTATTTATGATGTAATGGTAGAAATTCTTAATATAAGACTGTGTTTTATTGCAGAATTGAAAATACACAGATGCCAAGAAAATAATTAACTACGATTTATAAAAATTGATTTAAATTTTAAATATTTAGGAGGTGGGAAATAAATTAAAAACATTAAAAAGTGTTCAAAAATCACTCAGACCAGAAACATATAGTAAGATATACTGTTCCCAGCTCTAACACATGTCACAGGCAGCATTGACAAAAGTTTTGATTCAGTCAATGATCAACAATTACAGAATAAGAAAATTATTCATTAGTGGTGCACCGACAATATTGAAAAATTCAATAACAGCAAATAAGGAACGTTTATTTACAGTGCAACGCCACATTGACAACAAGCAACATTTCATTGACACCCTATAACGAAAATTCGTTCACACGCAATATAAATAAATTGAAGGTGTTTGGAAATGAAAAATGGCACAAATAAAATAGGGACACAAGCAGAACATAACAGTGAAGAACTGAGATATCTTTATATGAAGCAGACTTAACTGTATCTGTTGTATCTTTTATCTCAAGTTCAATGATAGATGCGTTGAATAGAGTCATCAAATTATGCATTAAGGTAGATTCATGGTATACCGCCATCATGGATTGTACAATCGCAGTACAAAATCGGTCTAGTTATTTGAGAAAATCTGCAAAATTGGAGACAGATTTGCCATGTCACGGTAAGAATGTTTATTTATATAAAGAAACCTTGGTGATTTATTGTATTATTCAAAATATTTAAACAAATATTATTTTTTGTTTTTGTTTTTAGAAATCATTTTTTCAAATGAGCACTTTGAGGGAAGATAAGTCTTTAAATAAAAAAAATATACTGGACTAATAGGGAAATTTTTGATTTTCACTTGTAGCATGAAAACAAGTTCGGTGACACCATTTTTTTCTTTTTGTTTTCTTAAAACATATAATAAAACCTATCTTCTCAGAATTTATTTCAAAATTCTATCTCATAGAAAATTTTTTATGCACACAAATGTGTTTTTTCATGAACAATCTAACCAAATTTAGGCAATTTTCGACGACCCATAGCTTGAAAAATAGCACGTTGACCCATACTTTGTATTATGTTTAAAAAAAAAAAAGCATAGTTAAATCTTCATTTTGGCAGAATATAAGAAATTTCTGTCTCAAAAACTATATACTTATGATCTACCTAAACATTTCTGGTAAATCACTGCGAATTGATCAGTAGACCAAGGTTACTGTACCGGTAGGAAGATGATAAAGATCATTTGTAAACTTCAAGATCGTCAAAAGGTGAAAAACGTGGGTTTGGGATTTTTGTTCCTTACGCTGTAAATTGTTTTTTTGTAATCTCTCTGCATGCCTTTTCCATAGATTAATTAATCAAAAGTACGACTCAGCTTTCCCTCTATTTCTTGGTGTATTATAAAAACTCAACTTAATCTTAGGTAAAGAAATCTTTTAATATTCTTTTTTCAAGTTTTATAATTGTCATTTAGTTTATAATGAATTACTATCAATCAATTTAATGCATATGAGAATATGTCAGCTTTCTCTATCAAAAAATATTTCTTATTAATTGTTCATCTCAAAAAAGAATTACAATAAACAGACAATTATTTTACAATTTTCTATAAAAAAAAATTTAAACATTCAATTTGTATTCCTAATTAAGAAATGTTTCGTCGTCGTGACAATTTTAAATTTTAAATAAAGCCATCACAGACATATTCCTCTCCAATTATTGGTAATAACTAATTATATTTACTTATCTGCAAATTTTTATGGCCGTTATTGGTACAAGTCATCGGAAATCAAAATTCTGAAAACTCCTAAGAACGTTAAGCAATTTAATCAATTCTACACTAATTGGTTGGTTCTCTGCTAGTTTAAAATTTAACAACGCAAGAAATGTTTTGGCAGGTATTGATGCAATTGGAAAGTGTAAATATGCTTGAATTATTTAAAATCGCTTTCGTATACGAGAAATTGATGCATTTTACGTTGAAATAAATACCTGTGCCAGTTTTGGCAAAATGCACTCTCTGTAAATTAATTCGGACAAAAACAGCAGATAGACATTTTATTTTTCGATGATCCTGTTTGTAGGACAGCAAGTTTCAATAAATTATTTTAATATCATAATAGTAAAACATTAAAGTTGAAAGATTCTCCAAAGACCAAAGAGTCCAAAATAAATCAGTTCATCTTAACAAATCATATCATCCTATATATGAGGTTTGTAAAACAATTAATTACAGATAATACGCATGTCATTAATCAACCGCTGTTGAGGTAATCATAATCCATTACACATGTGACATCGTTAAGTCTAGGCTAGCGGCCTATTCATAAGCCTTTTTACAACTACATACACAAACAATACACATCTTGTCGACACTTTATCAAAATATAACTTCAAAATGGTTCCGAGGAGCTCAATTACTGTTGATGGTAATGCTTTACATTCACTTTTAGTATTTCTTGTGAAGAGATTGATTGTTGCTTATCGTCCATGATTTTGAACAATTTAGTATAAATGCAAATTTTATCGAACAAAATATCTTACTGGTAAATCAATGTTTACTATAGTTGTAAATGAGGAATTATTTTTAAAGAAATACAGGCTTAAGCTTTATATCAGAAAAAATATTTATTGGAAATCAGAATATTTTTATTTGCAATCTCAGATCATCCTTGTGAGATGTAATACCACTATTGGTTTTAAAAAAAACTGTGCAGAATTTATCTTTGTTTCAAATTGAGAAATACTTGGAATTTTAAACTGATCAGTATAATTGAAAAAAATTCACATAATGCTTCATTGCATACCAGAAAATAACAACTACTGGAAGTTAACAAATCAAATATTCACTTTTTTTCTCTTCAGACGCGTGTTTCGTCTACATAAGACTCGTCAATGACGCTCTGATCAATAGTTAGAAAGCCTAACAAGTATAAGGTTGAAGAGCATTTAGGACCCAAAAGTTATGCCAAATCCGGTTATGGTAATGTACGCATGGGATAAGAAAGTGACACAGATTGTTTTTACTGCAATGAAACGTAGGATAAATTTCCTATAACTTTCAAAATTTCAAATTCAAGGGATTATATTTTTCGGTCTTTTTTCGTATGCAACCAGATGTGACGTACTGTTAGTTGGTGGTATTACACCTTCACTTTCACAACTATGAGGTTTCGGTCTGTTTTTCCATTAGAAAGTGAAGACACTGTTTTGCTTCCTGCGTAGGATCGAGGTATACATGTTCAGTGCCTAATATGGTCAGAAAACACAGTTAATATTATTGAATTTCTTTTATGATTCATTACTTTCAATCAATTACATGCATTTGAAAATATTTGAGATATGTCAATTTTATCTATTTAAAAAAATTAATTGTTCATATCTAAAAAAAAAAAAAACAAAAAAAAAAAAACAATCATAGACAGTTAATTATTTTATAATTTTCTTTATTTCTATTTATTACATATTGTGTTATATTTTAAGAAATACGTCGTTAATAGAAATGTATGATTCATCATCGAGACTCATTTAAATAAACCAATCACAGCCATAATTCTCTTCCATTGTTGGTTATAACTAATTATGTTTACTTATTTGCATGTTTTCATTGATGTAGTTGGTAAAAGTGATCGGAAATCAGAGTTCTGAAAAATCGTTATAACGTTCATCAATTTTCAAAAGTAATTTTACACTAATTGGTTCTTTTTTGTTAGTTAGAAATTTGTACAACGTAAGGAAAGTACTGGAAACTAGTAATGTACTTGAACAATGTAAATATGCTTGGGCTATTCAGTATACTGGTAATTGATGCTTCTGACGTTGGAACTGATATCCGGTACCAGTATTTTTTAGTTTCTGTAAATTTACTTTAAAAAAAGTAAAATAAAAAAAAATTATTCATTTTTGTACATAAGTTAGGCCGTTAGTTTTTTCGAATGAATTGATTTACATGTGTCATTCGGGACTCTTTATAACTGAATATGTGCTATGGGCTTTGATCATTGTTGAATGCCGGAAGGTGGCCTATAGTTGTTTTTTTCTGTGTCATTTTGGTCTCTTGTGGAGAGTTGTCTCATTGGCAATCATACCACTTTTTCATAATTTATTTTACCTGCCCTGCCCAATAATTCATACATGAAATATAATGAAATTAATATGGAAATTGTATGCAAAAAAGTTTCTTGATTTGTAATGTCAACACTAGGGACTATATTTGACCAAAAATATCAGAGGACCACAACTGTGTCCTCTTATATGGTTAAGAGGGTGTCCATGGAAAAACCAGGCAGTGGATGGCACATGACATATTTTCTCCAAGTTAAATTTTGTTTTTTTATTAACTGCAACAAATAAAGAGAAAAAAAAAGAAAAAGAAGCACTGAAAATTCATTGAAAAGGGGAGATAACTCTTCATTTTGTACAAAATTTTGTTGCATTGTTAGTGAACTTTGAAATCAATTTCTGAGCCATCCACTGTTGATTCAAAAATATCTTTGACATATATATCCTTTGTATGATATAAACATTGCATTGGAACCAAAAATTCAGTGGGAAAAAAATTATCTTGTGCCACCCATATCATAGGATTTGCCTGATATTTACTTGGACAGCCTCTTAATTAAAGAATTCCATGTGTCGATTAACTCACGACAGTTAACAGATCTGCTTACTCTTTCAGGTCACTAAGATTTTCATGGTGTTCGTGTTCGTCTTTAATTTTTCTGTGTTGTGTTTTGTGTACTTCTGATTGTATATTGGTCTTAATCTTATTTTTAAGCCATGCATGGCTTTATCGGTTTAATTTCGACTTATGAGTTTGAAGATCCCTCTTTCGTCAATCGGAAGTAGTGTACAGATCTAATAATTCCTTGCACACAGATATGTTTCATTCAACAGCTTCCCCAACAGAAAGATCGGTGCCAATCAACTGAGAAAATATTGATAATTATGCAAAAAAGAATGTGTAATATGTTTTAAGGATTGATTTGTTAATCTTTTTATGATTGGGTGTACAATTTAATTTCACTCATAAAAGTGTGAAATTGTTTTAGAATTTGTATCTTCGTAATGCAAGCTGATTTTGTTTCCAAAGCCAATACTTTAATCTGAAACACTCAGACACATAAACATGTGTAACAAAAAGTAAAATGCACAATCATATTTATGATATATCAAAGAGCCAACTTCAATAAAGAAATGCATAGCAGATAGTAAATCTGTTTACGATGCAGTCTGATAAATGGTCGCATTTTCTTCGTTCTTTCAAATTTTACAAAGTACTTAAAAGTGGTTCAATGGATTCAAATGAGAAATTTTGTAATTTAAGGGGTATCTCATGCTTGGTGATTTTAAAAACAGCTACTAATAATTGTCTGAAAACGTAGCAAAATTGTATTGGCCTTATAGAAAAGATTTAGATACAAAAGTTAATAATATATTATAACATTTTGTCGTTTCAATCAGCATTGTCCTGTTATTTCTACTGCATCCATTTCATAATCTTCGTGAGTATTTGTTGTATCAATCTCAATGTGGACTTCATTTGTAGGAAAGGCAACAGTCTGAAATCAAAAATATTTGAAGAATCAATACAGCATTATTCAATTTTCAAAACATGTAAACGGTACACTGATTAAAAGATTCTCATATGCGAAATGCATTTTATGTAGGCGGTAATGGTAGAATTTCTGCAATTTCTCTGCCAATTTTGTAAACTTGGATGTGTTTGATGAGTCTTTCCAAAGCTGAGACATTTTCACATATGTTGTTATTTGTTCACGAAAAAAAAAATCATATTTTAAATCAAAAGGAAATGCAGTTCTTTGGATAACGGAGGTATAATATACTAAAGAAACATTTAAACTCATTCAGTCGCAGTTAAACTGACAACACCATGGGTAATTAAGAACAAGAACAATACAAACAGACAAACAGACAAACATCAGTACAGAAAACATAACATAGAAAACCAAAGACTGAACAACTCAAACCCAACTAATATATTGTGATCTCCGATGATCTGGAAGGATTGGCAGATCCTGCTCCACATGTGGCACTCGTACAATATTAAATTACTACTTAATTTTACACATTTATTAATAGATTTTCTGCTCGTATCAGCAGAAATGGTTATTCTTTATCTCTTATTTTTCAACATCTAAATTTGGAAATTACAACATGTCCAATATCAGTGCACGGAGATTTTTTGTTTACATTTTGTATGTGAGTACAATATAAAAAAGAAGATATGGTATGATTGCCAATGAGACAACTATCCACAAAAGACCAAAATGACACAGACATTAACAACTATAGGTCACCATACGGCCTTCAACAATGAGCAAAGCCCATACCGCATAGTCAGCTATCAAATATGTAACTCATAAACAAACAACAATCACTGAATTACAGGCTCCTGACTTGGGACAGGCACATACATAAATAATGTGGCGGGGTTAAACATGTTAGCGGGATCCCAACCCTCCCCTAACCTGGGACAGTGGTATAACAATACAACATAAGAATGAACTTAAGGCTCGTTAGGCAAATATGGTCGTTGGCCTATATAAAATAGACCAACAATAAATATTGAAGACTACATGTTGAAATTAAGATATGTATCATAAATTTGTGTGTCGCTGAATAATTGACAAATACACAATAGTATCATGTTTTGTTATTTTAATAATTTAAACTATGAAGTAATTAATGTAAATTTTATTGTCTAATTTCTGGCAAATGATAAAATTTAATACTCAGTCGATACATGCAAATCACGATCAATTAATGAAAGAAAAGAGATAACAATGAACCAATTGAAATCATATATACCTGAATGGGTGGAGAGAAAATTCTGCTACTTGTTACAGTGGATAGAGTAGCTCTGTTAACTTCCAATACAGTATGCCAAGTCCCATTTGGGGCTTTAAAACTTATTCTCCAAACCGACCCGCCATTATATGTCTCATAGATATTAATACTCTGAATGTATGTTTTCTTCGAATATTCAATCTGTGAACAAAAGTTATATCGTTAAATCAGTACACATGCAATTTGTATATTAAAATCGGACTAACAACGCAAAAACAACTACGGTTAAGAGGTTCAATTCTCTAATAAATAAAGGACATCTGAAGATCAATATTTAAAATTTGTATGCATGCATGCATAACAATCAGTTTGAAAATCGTACCTCTTCATCGTTGTTTTTTCTGTTCTTTTAAAAAAAATTGAATATGCAACAGTGCAGTCAAATGACTCAGTGTTTTATGCTAATATGCTGTCTATAAGCCCTTGTGCTTTCTTTCTTACATATGACGTGGCTGTGTACTTTTACCATGGTTAATGTTTGTTAACATATTTGATTGTCTCTAGAGTGATTAAGAGGACTACACAATGTTTACTGCTGTATCCCTATTTTTGAAATATTTACCTATTGTGTTTGTTTGTTCCTGTTTAAAACACATTGTTGTCAATATAATTGAATTTTATGCAACTGTCATAGAAGATAGAGGTTTAGCTAGCTACAAAACCAGGTTTAATCCACCGTTTTCTAATGTCTCTACCATGCTAGGAATATGACAGTATTTTTGTCATTTTACTTATTTTCCAGGCTAAATAAAAATCATAATCCATGAACACCATTCAAATTGCTAAGATATGTACATTCTAAATATTGATGTCTTCTTTACATTATCCAGTTAAAGTAGAAGATAGGATATGGCCAAATAGTTTACCTTTTTTTAATTTGAAAATCCGAAAAGAATTATGAAGCTATAAAAAGGTCCTTTCAAACATCCTATTTTCATGTTACACTGCAAAACTGCCTGAATAGCATTATTTGAGTTCTTGTTATGTACATATGAAATGAGCGAGCTATAGATTTATTCAAAAATATGTTTTCCAATACTAGTAACACAGTTTATACCGTGTAAAAAATATTCTAAGGTTAAACTCGGACACAGTTGTAATTTCGCCACATGCTATATCTTTAACTTCTTTTTAAGGTGAAATATATTAATTTCGACATGTTGACTTTGATTGTATTTTAACAATGACATCTGAAGGTGAAACAAAGCTTAATTTACTAACGACTTTCTTAATTCAGACTAAACGATACGATGGTTAAAAAAATAAGTGAAATTCATTTATTGAACAATATAGTCTTTTATCATTTATTCTTTAAAACTTTTTTGTACTTCCTCAATATAAACGTACTAAGAAATTGATTAGAAACTCTGGCGAGGATATTGTATTCTCATACAAATGCGATAAATATAAAAAAAAAACAGGCGAAAGTTAACAGAGGGACATTCAAACTCATAAGTCGATAATTAACTGACAATGCCTTGGCTAAAAATGAAAAGGACAAATAGGCAAACAAAATTACACAAAACTAATGACTGAGCAACGCAAACCCCATCAAAATCTGGGGGTGATCTCAGTTGCTCTGGAAGGGTAAACAGATCCTGATCCATATGTGGTACCCGTCGTGTTGCTCATGTTAGTTCAAACCATGTATCTACGAAACAGTACAATACCGTTATATAATGATCAGATGATTCTCCTTTCGGACACCAAGCTCCTTCGATGTCACCATATTGTGGATACACATTAGGTGGTCCTTTGACTTGAGCTGCTGCCCATCTGAAATTACAAGAAGTCTGTTTTTACAAAAAGTCAGTATATTCAAGCTGTATTAGTAGATGTAAAATAAAATGTTAAATTCAATTCATCATGGTACAACACGAAAGCTTTGTTTAGATTCGTTAACGTTTCAAGCTACAGACAAATGCTCTATAGAGATTTTAAAAATTAAATTACATAAATAACGAACGCAAGAGTAAATTTAAACAAGTATGTGTCCCAAGTACACGGATGCCCCATCTGCACTATCATTTTCTATGTTCAGTGGACCGTGTAAATGGGATAAAATCTCTAATTTGGCATTATAATTAGCAAAATCATATAATAGAGAACATGTTTACTAAGTTTCAAGTTGATTGGACTTCAACTTCATCAAAAACTACCTCGACCAAAAACTTTAACCTGAAGCGGGACAGACGGACGGACGGACGAACTGACGGACAAACGAACGAACATACGGACGCACACACCAGAAAACAAAATGTCCCAAATGGGGCATACAAAGCCTTTATCGAATACATACAAAAATAAAAACAATTAGATACCACCATAAAGAGAAGCACACATACAAGCAATGATGGTATGATACTAAACCCCTAACGGGAAGGATTGTGCCTGATGTTCATATGATGAAATCATAATCTTTCAGTCAGTTTAATTGAAGTCTGGAGCTGGCATGTCAGTTAACTGCTAGTAGTCTGTTGTTATTTATGTATTATTGTCATTTTGTTTATTTTCTTTGGTTACATCTTCTGACATCAGACTCGGACTTCTCTTGAACTGAATTTTAATGTGCGTATTGTTATGCGTTTACTTTTCTACATTGGTTAGAGGTAAAGAGGGAGGGTTGAGATCTCACAAACATGTTAAACCCCGCCGCATTTTTGCGCCTGTCCCAAGTCAGGAGCCTCTGGCCTTTGTTAGTCTTGTATTTTTTTAATTTTAGTTTCTTGTGTACAATTTGGAAATTAGTATGGCGTTCATTATCACTGGACTAGTATATATTTGTTTAGGGGCCAGCTGAAGGACGCCTCCGGGTGCAGAAATTTCTCGCTACATTGAAGACCTGTTGGTGACCCTCTGCTGTTGTTTTTTATTTGGTCGGGTTGTTGTCTCTTTGACACATTCCCCATTTCCATTCTCAATTTTATTAAGTACAAAACAAGTTTTGCAAACCAATGTATAAATGCTAGCATAACAATAAAAGATATAATGTAATATAGGCAGAGTGAAATAAATGAACAGCGACATTCCCAGAATACTTGTTGAGATTATCGCGGGAACATAACGTTCCAACTATTGTACATGTCTATTGTCGACGTCGTATTGTCAGTGACGTGGCCTTGGGCGGAAATACGTACTTGTATATTAAATGTAATGGCTGAACAGTTGTTGTAATATCGTTGCCTGAACTATCATCTATATTTATGGTGCCTTGACCAATGGATCTCGTAAAATTGAAATCAGTCCGATCGGGGAACAGAAGCGCTGTTACCAGATTATTCTGAAGATTAGATGAAGCGAAGGAAAATTCGAATTTCGACGAAGAAGAAGTTATTGCAACACTCGGAAAACTAGTGCAAAAACAAACATTGTTTGAGGACTTAGGTAGCAATAAACAGTTAGAAAAAAATACTAAAATTTGCCCTTATGAGTTTTACCATCCCCTTTTCATTGCTTTTTTTCAATATCAAGCTTACTGTTTGTGTCATATATGGTCATATGTATTTAAACAGAATCTTCCATATATTTTATATCCAGTATATAAAATGGTAAAATATAATTTCTTTTTGGTGTATCCATGGCAACAATCTGCATTTATTCATTATAAAATATTGCAAAAAAAGGGGGGGGGGGGAAAGATGTCACATATTTTCCCAAAATTTGGCTAAAAGTAGAATTTCAATCGCTTGAAGTAATACCTTTTCTGAAACTGTGTACATATATCATTCAGCAAATCCAATGAAAATCATATGTCTTTCATCTCATTTTTTTTGTAAAATTGCGTCAAAAACTTCGTGTAGAAAAAGAATGTTTGTAAACAGTACATTAATTTCTGGACCGATGGCCGGTCTAGCTATGAAAATACGGATTGTCAAACAGAAAACAGCCCATAAAACATGTAAAAAATTCGTAAGGGTTCCACGGAACCCAGTGTCTCGCCTACTTTTGCTGTTAATCGCAGACTCAACAAAAATGATGAAAAACATCAATAAAAATTTCCCTCTCGATACTGTCTTTTGATTGAAAGAAGCTTCCAAGTTTGGTAAAAAATCCAGAATAGTTTATGAATCTAATAAATGTTTTATAAACTTTAACTGCAGACTGTATGTAATGTTAACTGGAAGAAAAACTAAGTTCATTTATAAGTAAAATACGGAAAAAGTTAAATTTTTTTTTACAAAATTTACTTCTGAATAATATCTTATGATCAGAAACAAGCTTTTGTCTAAGTTTGGTAGAAATCCAGGATAGTTTAAGAACATTATAAAAATTTTAAAAACTTAAACCACAGAGTGAATGTTTTGTTTCTGGCAAAAAAAACGAAGTCCATTTATAAGTAAAATACGGAAAAGTGGAAATTTATTTTTACAAAATTTTCTTCTTGATACTATCTTATGATCATAAACAAGCTTCTGTCCAAGTTTGGTACAAATCAAGGATAGTTTATGAAAGTTATTAAAATTTTGAAAACTTTAACCACAGAGTGAATGTAATGTTTCCTCGCAGAAAAACTAAGTCCATTTATAAGTAAAATACGGAAAAAATGGAATTTTATTTTTACAAAATTTACTTCTGGATACTTTCTTGTGATCATAAACAAGATTCTGTCCAAGTTTGGTAGAAATTCAGTATAGTTTAAGAAAGTTATTAAAATTTCAAAAACTTTAACCACAGAGTGAATATTTGTGGACGCCGCCGACGACGACGACGCCGACGACGACGGAATGTAGGATCGCTTAGTCTCGCTTTTTCGACTAAAGTCGAAGGCTCGACAAAAATAATCTTGATGCTCTTATAGACCATCTTTGAAGGCTAAATTAGCACTCATCTGTCTAAAAATGAATTTTATTACACAATAACTTTCCTATTTGAAAAATCCACAGGGGCCAAAATGCGAAAATAACCTCCTAACTGTGTATTGCTACCTTAATAGTAAATATTTTTTTTCAAATTCTCCCTTTTAACTTATTTTCTGAGTTCTGCTAGCTAATACGAGTAAAATGGCCTTTTATTTTTGAAAATTGGTTGAGTAATGAATATTTTATGAAGGTTAGCAGTTGACACTGAAACGCGACAAAAACTGATTTTAAAGAAAGGTGCCAAGTCGCAGTGTAAAATCTTGTCTCTACCTCAATTTTTAGCCAAATCTTAAAAACTGTACCTCTTTTGTCAGTTTTTTAATGTTGAATATCTTAATAAGATCTCTGATGATGCAACATTGTATAAAATTTAGCAATTTCAAGCATAGAAATGTTAATCTTTATGCTTATTGCATACCAAAGACTTGATTAAAAAACTTGGTGATAGGGAATCAATTTCTTACATCTGATTTAACTATACATTTAATATATGCCAAAATGTAACATGAAATCTTGATAAAAACAATAATTTGGTATATTCGCAAGAAAAAAACCAACGCGTTCAATACTCAGGCTACTACATGCAGCCCAATCCATCAGAAGCAAGATTTAAGCCGATAGAGTACAAATATAAGCCTTGTGTCAAAATGTCTAATTTTGGTTGCTAAGGACTGTAAACAATAAAATTGACATATATTGTCATTCTTAAACACTTAATTTACTCAGAAGTTGATGTAGAATCTAAATATCAATAGATTTGTGGCATAAAAAGTCTTAAATTATACAATTCTGAGCTTGGTAAGTATGCCATAAGGTAGCAATAAACAGTTAGAAAAAAATAATAAATTTGCCCTTATGAATTTTACCATCCCCTTTTCATTGCTTTTTTTCAATATCAAGCTTACTGTTTGTGTCATATATGGTCATATGTATGTAATCAGAATCTTCCATATATTTTATATCCAGTATATAAAATGGTAAAATATAATTTCTTTTTGGTGTATCCATGGCAACAATCTGCATTTATTCATTATAAAATATTGCAAAAAGAGGGGGGGGGGGGAAAGATGTCACATATTTTCCCAAAATTTGGCTAAAAGTAGAATTTCAATCGCTTGAAGTAATACCTTTTCTGAAACTGTGTACATATATCATTCAGCAAATCCAATGAAAATCATATGTCTTTCATCTCATTTTTTTGTAAAATTGCGTCAAAAACTTCGTGTAGAAAAAGAATGTTTGTAAACAGTACATTAATTTCTGGACCGATGGCCGGTCTAGCTATGAAAATACGGATTGTCAAACAGAAAACAGCCCATAAAACATGTAAAAAATAATCTTGATTCTCTTATAAACCATCTTTGAAGGCTAAATTAGCACTCATCTGTCTAAAAATGAATTTTATTACACAATAACTTTCCTATTTGAAAAATCCACAGGGGCCAAAATGCGAAACTAAACTCCTAACTGTGTATTGCTACCTTAAGGTAGATGGGGTGTCTAAATTATAATCCATAGAATCTTTTAATAATTTGCCAAAATGGAGTTCATATCCTGCTTGTTTAAAAACATTAATAAAAAGAATGGGTCACCAGACTTATTTTCACGCTACAGGTTGTTCAAAATTGTCAAGATTTTGTATAGATTATGCATGGAAAACCCATTTTTCCGCCATGAAACGCAAACCACACCATAGAATTTTGAGATAAAATATGAGAAGATAGCTTCAATATTATGCTTTCAGATAAGAAAAAGAAAAAATGGGGTCACCGGACTCGTTTTCTTGCTGCATGTAAAAATGGGTAAATTCCTAACACATTCTATTGTAAAAGTAACACTATCTGAATTATCTGCCCTTGCATTTGAGTTGCCTCCCCTTATTTGTCAAAGTTTGAAAAAAATGAATCAAACAAAAGAATTCTTATTTTTGTAAAATACAATAATAAATATGATCAAACAAGGCATTTTCTATATTATAATGAAAATTCTTACACATGAATTACCCACTACTATAAAAATTTGCACATTTCATCAAAGATCTAGACCTTGTTTTCTAGTATTTCAAAATCCAAGATGGAGGAAGACACCCTATCTACCTTAAACGAACAAATTCTAAAGTTAACAGAACCGGAAAATGTGGAAAATGAGATAATAGATTCAGATGAATATTCAGTGGATATGGAAACAAAGATTCGCCACATACGTAAGTTCATACAAAATGTCCAAACACCACAGTCCCGTCATATTGATTCACATACAACAACCCACACATTAAATCCAGAAACTATACCGTTTGTTCCAACGCACAACATAGCCAACCCACACAACGCACAGTCGTTTGAGAACCCATCTGTACAAGCCAGTCATACGTTCAACACACAGCAAAGTACATTTTCGTCAGCTAGTAGTCACCGCCTACCAAAACTTTCGCTTCCAATATTCTCAGGCAACATCTTAGAATGGCAAACTTTCTGGGACTCATATGAGTCGGCCGTACACCTTAACTTGTCACTTACAAATGTACAAAAATTCAATTACTTGAAAGCACAGCTAGAACATGAAGCACTAGATTCTATAACAGGGTTCGCACTAACAAATGTTAACTACGATGAAGCCGTAAATTTGCTAAAAGAGAGGTTCGGTCAACAAGACAAAATCATAAATGCATACATGCAGGCATTATTAGAAATCCCTTCGCCTAGAAATCAACTTACAAGCTTACGAAGATTTTACGATAAAATGGAAAGTTACGTCAGGGGATTAGAAGCTTTAGGTCAGACATAAGAAACATACGGTACTCTGCTTGTTCCAATTATTATGAAGAAATTACCCGGGGAAGTCAGACAACATCTCGCGCGAGAACATAGAATACAAACTTGGGTATTACGGGACCTCCGTAAAAGCATTTTAGATGAAATTAATATAATAGACGCAGGACAAGAGATAGAGTCGACAAACCATTTGCCCACAACATCGTCTTTTTTTGCCGGAGCGAAATCGGCAAAGTCCAAATCTTTCAAGAATATTGAGACAAGACCTTGTGTGTTTTGTCATGAAATACACGCACCTACCCAGTGCAGTAAAATAACAGACACAGAATCCCGTATGATCATAGTAAAACGAGATAAGTTATGCTTTAACTGCCTTGGTAACCACAGACTCAACGAATGTAAATCTGAGAATACATGTAGATATTGTAACAGAAAACACCATACAAGCTTATGTAATGCCCACAAAACAAACGACATAAGACCAGGTAATGAAGAAAGCTATAGAAATGGAGGTAATACTTCAACGCATACGAATTTCCGCGCAAATGATAACCAGAGCAGCAACCCGCTAAACCCGCCATCTTTGAATTCGACAAACGTTCACCTTGTAAATGATAGTCATACAACGGAACAAGATACTACCATTTTGTATTCAAAATCGAAAGAATCACGATCAAATGTACTGTTGAAAACCGCCGTAGCACAAGTTGGATCGAACCAGCACTTTATGGATACGAATATTCTCCTTGACGAAGGAGCGCAAAGATCGTTTTTAACGCAGGAAGTAGCGAATAAACTTCACTTACAGATAGAGGGAACAGAAATTACAGTTATCGGCATTTGAAGGTAAAGAGAAAACCGCTAGACACTTACAAAAGACAACAGTCTACCTGAAAACCGATGCAGGACACGTAATGCCAATCAAAGTACTGATAGTACCTTTCATTGCTATGCCTCTACAGAATCAAATGAGTAACATTGATACGAAATATGAATATTTACGTGGTTTGAAGTTAGCGCACACGATGACACAGCAAGATTCATTCGAGATATCGTTGCTAGTAGGCGCAGATCACTACTGGGACATTGTAGAAGACCATATAGTACGGGGAAACGGTCCGACAGCCGTGAAATCTAAGATAGGATATTTGCTTTCAGGACCTACATACGGTAAAGAGATCGTCACGTCGAACAATAACACGCTTAATATTTCACACATTGCTGTAGATTACAATCTAGAGAGACATCGAAAATTGGAGTCAATAGGTTATAGTAAGGAGATAGACAAAGACGATGATGCATGTATTAAAGCCTATCAGGACAGATCAATTGAGTTATGTGCGCGTGGAAATAAAGATTACGCTATGCTACCAGGGAAACAAGACGTTGATGATTTATCTACAAATTTAACCGTTACGAGGAGAAGGACAGAAAACGTCACTACAAGACTCGCCCAAATTCCAGATATGTTGAAGGGAGACATTATACAAAAACAGAAAGGACGGGGATTCAGAAAGAAGGTGACTAAAATCACAGAAACTTCAAGAAAGGACAATCCTTATCATCCAGTACATAGGAAATCGAGCATCACTCGTATCAGAATTGTTAACAACTGCAGAAAAAGGAAAAGATGGAAATCCGAATACCATGTCGTTACGTAAATTTTATGGGACAACCGGTAATAATGAACAATTCAGTACAAAACTTCCAGAAAATTCCGTGAAGAAATAGTCCGTGAGACCATACCGAATTGGATACATCAGTGATGTCACGTTTAGCGCAAAGTTGAATTTTATTTTATTTCATGAGAGACTTTAATTGAATTTAATCGCTAAATGTAATTTCCGTTTTATATGATTTGCTCAGTATTACAAAGAAAAACACAACGCGAGAGACAATTTCAAAGTGATATTATTTTTAATGGACAATTGAGATTTTTATACAATTGTGATAATTTTTACTTTTTCGCGGCCCCAGTATGTTGAGATTATCGCGGGAACATAACGTTCCAACTATTGTACATGTCTATTGTCGACGTCGTATTGTCAGTGACGTGGCCTTGGGCGGAAATACGTACTTGTATATTAAATGTAATGGCTGAACAGTTGTTGTAATATCGTTGCCTGAACTATCATCTATAATACTGTTGGCCTGCTTTTAGTGTTAGTTAATCGAAGAATATGGAGGATTGTGTGTGTAAAGCTAGACCTACTTATTCTGTTACAAGTTTACTCTTTAAAAGCTAGAGTGCTTCACAGTATAAAGTCAGATTTTTTTTCGTGTTTTTGTGACTTATCAACTTTGTACTTGTTTGTCTTTATAAATATTTTGATATGAGCGTCACTGATGAGTCTTATGTAGACGAAACGCGCGTCTGGCGTACTAAAATATAATCCTGGTACCTTTGAAAACTATTATAGAGTTTTGATATTGATCACCAGAAGATGTTTATTACATTTTTTTATTTACTTGTTTCAGTTTCATTATAAGTAGTATTAGTTATAATGAAAAATGCAACCTAACATTGAGTATCTCTTTGGTGAGACAAACACACGATATCGTTTGTTCTGACTGTATATTTTTACCCTATTTTCTGCTAATACAAATCATCTTAGTACTATAATCTATTCTTATTTCGATTTTGGAATTGTGAGTTTTTCTCCCCATAGCAGCAATATTTAAACTTTGCCAGTATATGGAATATACATTATTTAAGTCATACGATATTCAAAAGTTGCAGTTGCTACCTATACTTGTAAAACGTCATCGGTGCCATGGCAAAATATTTCTTACAAAGTTCACCGGCAAGTAATCAGACCAAATAGCTACATAATTACTACATAATGGTCTTGAATTATAGATTATAGGAGCTGACGTTGTGTATCCGTTTGTTTACTTTACAGTTTTTCCTATACCTGTCTTTGTACGATTAAATCTTTTTGTGTTGTATGATTCTTGAGTGACTCGGTATTTGTCCATCCAGCTCTCGTTTATTTTTGGCTATGGGCGTTCCTGATTCAATTGGTCCAGTGTAGCGATTCAGTTGCATGAGGTTTTGAAAGTGTTGTTTTCATTTGTTTAGCGTTGTATTTATATTTAGCTCAAATTGTACTTTCCGGGTACGTGTATTTATTTTACGATACTGTATTTATTATCAACTATTTTGTCATTGTGTGTCTGTGGCGGATGTGAACACAGTTCTGGAAGATATATCCCAATTATTGGGAAAGTTTGTATGCTATAAAATACTGATTGTACTATCAACTATAAAAACCTTCATTTTTGTTTGCATCTTGTTAGATTTGTTTCTTTAAGCAGACGTTGTATGATTGCCAATTAGACAACAATTCATCGTAGTTCAAATAGAGTGTATATTTGTTTGAATTTCCAAATCAGTAACTATTGTGGTTGTATGTCTATGATGGCTCATGATTTCTAATTATTGGTACGTTTTCTATTTATGTCTACTTGGAATGCAATTTTGTAGATATAAAGGAAGTAAAAACAACTGCCATACAAGTGGCAGGTTCAGCTAGCTATCGATCTTTTTTTTAGGGAAAACGAAAGTTGTTTACCTATTGTCATCCCACTGAGATGAGTTACGTTCACCGCGTGTCATTGTATTACTATGATAGTCCCCTACAGTTACATTGAAAATAATAATCAGCTTACCCATTGTCATCCCACTGCGATTTGAAGCCTGTTACTTTTGACACCCATTGGCGATCTGTAAAACAAAATTAGTACATACTTAATAGGTCTATCCTAGGAAGAGCAGCACGACGGGTACCAACTGTGGATCAGGATCTGCTTACCCTTCCGTCACACCTCAGATCAACACGGTTTATAGTAGAGTTTGCGTTGCTCAGTCTTTTTTTCTTAAAATGTCCTGTACCAAGTTAGAAAAATGGCCATTAATTGTTATATTATAGTTCGTTTATGTGTGTGTTACATTGTAATGTTGTGTTTCTGTTATGTCGGAGTTCTCCTCTTATATTTGATGTGTTTCCCTCAGTTTTAGTTTGTAACCCGTTTGTTTTCTTCTCAATCGATTTATGAATTTCGAACAGCGGTATACCACTGTTGCCTTTATTTAGTTTTTATGTTGTTTTGTGTATACTGTTTGCCTTTTGGTATTTTTTTGGCAGCATTGTCAGGTTATTTCCGACTTTATCCTCGACGTTGAGGTTGGTTTTTTTTTATCATACACCTTTTTCCGCTCTAACCGGGTGCTAGGGATGGTCTAGAAACTGTCATTGAGACGATAGATTTAGTTTGGTTTTAAATGCCTTTGTGTTTATTTGAGATGAAGATCAGCAATTAGATACTGTTCATTCACTTGTATTTATTGATGTTGTGTCATTGATTTATATCATTTCTTTTATTATTTTGTCTTATTGGGTCCTTTGACATGTTTGAGAGTTTATGGACTGTTTGTTCATATCCCAAAGCACAATATAGATATAGGCTTCGCTTCTTTCTAGAATGAAATTCAAAACAGTGTGGCTGTGGCCATTGATTGACACATTAAATTCATCCATTGACTGGAACAATTTACGTGAACGTTTGTCTGTAACGACCACTGTTAACGACGTACCTACGATAGACATTTAAACTGTGGGGTCACCAAAGGTTTCTTAACGCCTTTAATTATAAAATAATTCGAAAAATTAATCAGGAATAACCTTTATGTTTTGATTTATATAATTGGTATAAATCAAACATCGTGTTATTTCTGATTATTTTTTCGAATTACTTTATTAAGGTGTTGAGAACATTTGGTGACCCCATAGTTTAAGTGTCTTTGAAAAGTACATAGTGAGCAGTGGTCGTTACATACAAACGTTCACCTAAATTGTCCCAGTCAATGGATGAATTTAATGTGTCAATCAATGGCCACAGCCACACTGTTTTGAATTTCATTTTATATACTTTTTATTAAATGACTGACTGGTATTTAGACAGCTTTATAGCTATCAGCATCATAACAGTAGATTTTGTTGCTGCAACTAGTCCATGACATATGTTTGATAGGGTTTTTAATTGACCTTTGCATTTAGTGATCTTTGAACCCTTTAGATTTGTTGCATGAAGATAATAGATAACGCCCTCTTAAAATATCGAACTTGAAATTTGCATAATAAGAGAATATATGATGGTCGCGTTTGTGTGATTTTACGTTGTTGCCATTAATATTTTTCATTAATCGCAAATTCGAAAAGGTGATACAGATCTTGCTTCGCGTTTCCAACTTTCAAATTCATTGATAAAAAAAATAATACCAGTTTAAAAAAAAAAACACACCTTTGTCAGAAGCCTAAATTCTAATTCTAATTTTTAAAAAAAGATATTTTTTAATAGAAATTAAATTCGATTTAATTCATTACAATAAAGCACATAAAAATGTACAAACAGATGCTGAAAATAAATGATTAAACTGTTGTTTATTTGAATTTTTCAACATTGATATATACACTGGTATTAAAGAGATAATAGTAACTGCAATTACGATTATCCCAATATGGCGACGGTAGATATAGGTAAAATCTTTACACTCATTTTTCTTAAATGTAGCATGTTTTTGTCAATAGTTACTCAGCTGCAAGGTTTATCTATACCATTTCATCATATTTGAATCGTAACGGTGCACTGGAATTGTCTAAGCGCTTTGAAAATAGCCGTTGAAAAATTCGGGATGATAATCGTAACTCGGAAAAAAGATAATCGTAATTATGGTATTTAAAAATAAAAAAGATAATCGTAACTGGAAACTGTTTTATTGATATTGACACTAAAAACGTATATCTGATAGCATATTATGAAATTATGGCGATGAATTATTTACGAAACGTCCCAACATCTTATGACATTTCTTTTTATGCATATATAATTAATTGTTCTTATGAAAACAGCTACATACTAGTATATTATAAAATTGGAAGGGTGAACAAGCTTTAAGAAATTTGGAAATCATAATGGGAAAACACGAACTTTGTTAATATACAGAAATTTATTGAACTAGGTATGCCACAAAATATGTGAATGAGCGATGGAAATTATGATACATGACAATAATTGTCAGGCGACACGCATGTGTCACCTTACATCAGATTTCTGATTAAGACAGTAAACAAAAAATAATTTATCCTGAAGTAAATAGTAAATATAGTTAATATTGTTTAAATTATTTTATTGTAGGTGGTTATATGTGCTATTTCTGCCCCCGGGAAGCCACTGCTGATTTAATTCTAGAACATACCCTATTATGCCATAACGAAGTAGGAAAGACATTTAGTATTCGTCAAAAACCGTTTGACGAGAAATTAGTGGCTACAGTTTTCATGTCACTTCGATCATTTTTCATGGATGATATCACAACTTAAAAGTTATGATGAACAAGGGATAACTTTGAAAAGTGTTTTACAGTGTCATTTCTTTTATAGCTGACTATGCGGTATGGGCTTTGTTCATTGTTGAAGACCGTACGGTGACCTATATTTGTTAATTTCTGAGTCATGTTGGTTTCTTGTGGAAAGTTGTCTCATTGGCAAACATACCACATCTTCTTATTCATATTAGCTACTTCATGACTGTCACTGAAATTTCAGTATCTCAGATATAAACTATAAACAACACAAATTCAATTTTGAATTATGATAATACTAGTATGACATCCTCAAAACATTTAATGCTATATAAGACTAGAGAATGTTTGGCCCTAAATGGGATTCTTTGTGTATTATGAAATTAAGTAACGTGGAGTTCATTGTCAAACATGGATTTGTGTTCTTTTATAGTTTGGCCAAAAGCCCGAAAATCAAAAAATAAAATTGATGTAGCTTTAAATTTTCTTACAAGAAATACTTATTCAAAGAATGACTGCAAAGATGAGAATAAAATAACGCATATTCCGCAAAATTAGAAACAAACTTATTAAAAATTCATAAATACTCGGTATATGAAAAGTATGCTGCATACATATGCATGGAAGATATTGTAGAGAAAAATATTGAAGGTACTAAACAAGGAACATTTTTGTATTTGCATACTTGCCATATAATTAGTACTTTTCTATTAAATGAAAACATAAATTAGCCTTTCCTAATTTTCATGCATTTTTCTGAAGCACAAAATATTTGTTTTAAAATCTATAAAAATCTTTGTAATTAAACCAGTTCCGACTGTGATAATCTACATGTTTGGCCCTTTGATGTAATTTATCAATATACATATTTGTGTTTTTTTTCGTCTGTCAAATGCTTCGTAAGACTATAGGTAAGGCTAATAAAAACAAAAAATAAAAGTAACAATAAACAAAAGTAACAATAAACAAAAGTAACAAAAAACAAAAGTGACAATAAACAATAGTAACAATAAACTGGTAACTATTCTAGATCCTTTACCATCCACACTGTTTAAAGAAACGTCCTAAAATACATGGGAATTTGATCAAAACATTTGAATTTAATTTTTAAAATCATATATCAGTATAAAATAGAAAAAAGTGAATCCAAAGGAAACATATGGACGGCTGAATTTATAGATAAGAACTAAATCATCAGCGTATAACAGATATGATATATCATTATCATTTAACTTGGGTGGTTCACATGTTGAGTCAAAAATAGATGGTAAATCATTAATATATAAAGAAAATAATGTAGGGCTTAAAATACACCCTTGTTTTACCCCAACTGAGGAATTAAAAAAATCAGTGATACCTTCCGAGATCTTTACCAAGTACAAAACCTCTTTATACATATCTTTCATTATACTAAAAAAAAGGGACCATCTATGTTGTAATAAGACAATTTGTAAAAGAGGGCATCTATATTAATAGTATCAAATGCCTTCCTGAAATCAATGAAACAGGCATATATCTTTTTTGACATATGAAAATGTGGTATACGTGACTTTCATTTTGAGCAATGAATTGAAAGGATTGCACTTTTGGAATATGGGATATAGCTAATCCATCCTTTTTCTCATCAATTAGAGATATATAGGTAAATTTATCCTAGATATTAACCTGTAAGTTTCTTCATTTATTTTTATATGCGTTAATGTCATCGTTTAACTGGGCATTTACATTTTTAACACACAAAATACCATTGAAATGCTGAAAGACACATTTATTATGTTTCAGTTACTATTATCATATAAAGAAAATTACGATTATCAAAGAAGAAAAATACCATAGAGTTACGATTATCATCCCGAATTTTTCAACGGCTATTTTCACAGCTCTTAGACAATTCCAGTGCACCGTTACGATTCAAATATGATGTAATGGTATAGATAAACCTTGCAGCTGAGTAACTATTGACAAAAACATGCTACATTTAAGAAAAACGAGTGTAAAGATTTTACCTATATCTACCGTCGCCATATTGGGATAATCGTAATTGCAGTTACTATTATCTCTTTAATACCAGTGTATATATTTGATATTCATTCTCAAATCAACATTTAGAAAAAACAATCATTATAGCCTACACATGCATATGAAAGTGTTTGGGTTAAAATTTCAAAAAACCTACAAAACATGCATAGGTTTGAGGTTTTCCCTAGACATTTTAAAAAAATGTGACCGAAACCACAACGTAAGGACTGGTAGTTAAGTTTGCAAACACCTTTGATAAAAATTCTGTAGCAAAGTTGAAGATAGAAGAATTCCATCTATCAAAAACTGACTATAATTCCCTTATTTTAGTCCAGGCTTATCAAAGAAAATAAATTAGGTCAATATTAAATAGCTAAATCTGTGAAATTTAAACTATATCATTACAAATAAAACGTTATTTATTGTTTGCAGGGAAACTCATACCATCTGCATTTAAAAAAAATTATATACTACTAACGGTTAACGAGGCCGGGATAAGGTACCGGTATTTGATGTATCCATTAACAAATGTCAAAACTATCAATAAAATATGATTTACTTAAAAAAAAAAAAAAAAAAAAAAATATGCTAAAAATTATACGTACAAAAAAGTCCTGAATATTGCCTCAGTCTAACAGATCCAATCGAGTGCTTTCCCGGCGAGTCACAACAGCCAGAGGTATCCAGATAACACTCCAACTTCGTTGAATCATAGAAAGACGCACAAAGACCGCTTTCCACAAGTAAGCGAGCACATCGTAACGCAGATAACTTTTTTGATAAAGTGAACACGGGTGAATTTTCAATAAAACCAATATTTTTGTCAACTGAAAATTTTCCGCTTTTAATCTCTGTTAGCCCACATGTTATTTTTGTGAAAGTAGTTAATACTAAAAGGTGTTCGTAAAAACGGATCATGCTGTTAAAAGTTTTTATCTGGAACTGTTTGTTAATGATCATGAGTAGATTTTGAAAAAGTACGAAATAGATTTTCTAAGACGAATGATGGTCTTTTAAATTTGATTACAAAGTCAACAAAAATTAAACTCTCTTAAGGTCGTATGATTATCGTAATCAATAACACAATCTTAAGTAAATCATTCTTATTCAACCAAAAACAAAAACAGACCTAAGGCGATGTTCTTAACGCCTAAGTAAACAAAAAAATAGAAAATCATTTGTTCATAAATTCCAAGGTAACACTTTGATTGAACAGAATAAAAAGGCTATTGAGATCTGATCAACATGTTTAACCCCGCCGCATTTTTGTGTCTGTCCCAAGTCAGGAGCCTCTGGCCTTTGTTAGTCTTGTATTATTTTTATTTCTAGTTTCTTGTGTACAATTTGGACTTTGGTATGGCGTTCATTAACACTGAACATGCTGAACTAGTATATGTATTTGTTTAGGGGCCAGCTGAAGGACGCCTCCGGGTGCGGGAGTTTCTCGGTGCATTGAAGACCTGTTGGTGACCTTCTGCTGTTGTCTGTTCTATGGTCGGGTTGTTGTCTCTTTGACACATTCCCAATTTCCATTCCCAATTTTATGAAATATATTTTGAAGAAAAAAAACTTGTTAATCGAAAATTATCATAAAAGGATGTTTATTGGTAAAATGAGAAAGAAAAATTGAGAAAATGTCAAGAAAATATAGAAAAGCTACTAAGCAAAGATTAATAATAAACAGTGTTTGTTGAGGGAAAAGGCAGAAATTAAGAACGTGTGAATAAAAAGGAATGCAACACTTTTGGAGACAGCAAAGTAAGCATGAGTTAAACTCGATTCAGTCTTCACCAATTCGGAGTCAATAAAGAAGATTCATTTACATTATACTGAACTAACAAGGAACGTTCCTAAGCAGTAAACTGCAACATTCATTAACAGTACATCGACCAACAAGGAATTGAATTAATAGTGCAATGTAAACAAGGAAAATTCTGTAACAGTACCTTGCAATGAAGGAACATTCATTAACAGCATACTGACCAACAAGGAACATTGATTACCAGTACCCTGTAATCAATGAACATTCATTAACAGTATACTGACCAACAAGGAACATTAATTACCAGTACCCTTCAATCAATAAACATGAATCAACAGTTTAACTTTTGGATGCTTATTTGATTTGCAGTATCAAACAAGAATGTGTCCCCAGTACACGGATGTCCCATCCGCATTATCATTTTCTGTGTTCAGTGGACCGTGAAAATGGGATAAAATCTCTAATATGGCATTAAAATTAGAAAGATCATATCATATGGAATATGTGTACCAAGTTTCGAGTTGATTGGACTTCGACTTCATCAAAAACTACCTCGACCAAAAACTTTAACCTGAAACTTGCACTATTATTTTCTATGTTCAGTAGACCATTACATTGGGGTCAAAACTCTAATTTGGCATTAAAATTAGAAAGATTAAATCATAAGGAACATGCGTAGTAAGTTTAAAGTTGATTGGACTTCAACTTCATCAAAAACTACCTCGACCAAAAATTTTAACCCGAAGCGGGGCGAACGGACGGACGGACGAACGGACGAACAAACAGACGGGCGAACGGACCCACAGACCAGAAAACATAATGCCCATAAATGGGACATAAAAAGGAACATTTATTATCGGTACCCTACAATCAATGAACATTCATTAACAGTATACTGACCAACAAGGAACATTAATTACCAGTACCCTACAATCAATGAACATTCATTAACAGTATACTGACCAACAAGGAACATTAATTATCAGTACCCTACAATCAAGGAACATTCATTAACAGTATACTGACAACAAGGAACATTAATTACCAGTACCCTACAATCAAGGAACATTCATTAACAGTATACTGACCAACAAGGAACATTAATTAACAGTATACTGACCAACAAGGAACATTAATTACCAGTACCCTACAATCAAGGAACATTCATTAACAGTATACTGACCAACAAGGAACATTAATTATCAATACCCTACAATCAAGGAACATTCATTAACAGTATACTGACCAACAAGGAACATTTATTATCAGTACCCTACAATCAATGAACATTCATTAACAGTATACTGACCAACAAGGAACATTAATTATCAGTACCCTACAATCAAGGAACATTCATTAACAGTATACTGACCAACAAGGAACATTAATTATCAGTACCCTACAATCAAGGAACATTCATTAACAGTATACTGACAACAAGGAACATTAATTAACAGTATACTGACCAACAAGGAACATTAATTATCAGTACCCTACAATCAAGGAACATTCATTAACAGTATACTGACAACAAGGAACATTAATTACCAGTACCTTACAATCAATGAACATTCATTAACAGTATACTGACAACAAGGAACATTAATTATCAGTACCCTACAATCAATGAACATTCATTAACAGTATACTGACCAACAAGGAACATTAATTATCAGTACCCTACAATCAAGGAACATTCATTAACAGTATACTGACCAACAAGGAACATTAATTAACAGTATACTGACCAACAAGGAACATTAATTACCAGTACCCTACAATCAAGGAACATTCATTAACAGTATACTGACCAACAAGGAACATTAATTATCAATACCCTACAATCAAGGAACATTCATTAACAGTATACTGACCAACAAGGAACATTTATTATCAGTACCCTACAATCAATGAACATTCATTAACAGTATACTGACAACAAGGAACATTAATTATCAGTACCTTACAATCAAGGAACATTCATTAACAGTATACTGACCAACAAGGAACATTTATTATCAGTACTCTACAATCAAGGAACATTCATTAACAGTATACTGACCAACAAGGAACATTAATTATCAGTACCCTACAATCAAGGAACATTCATTAACAGTATACTGACCAACAAGGAACATCAATTATCAGTACCCTATAATCCACGAACATTCATAAACAGCATGCTGAACAACAAGAAACATAAATTAACAGTGCAATGCAGACAAGGAAATTATTTTAACAGTTTACGTTAACTAGGTGGATATCATATATAAATATATATCATTGTGGTATGTCCAATATATAGAATGCACAGTTTGCTGATATATGGATGTCCAAATATATAGAGCAAAAAAAAACCCTAAAAAATCAGTTCCAAGAATGCTATTTTTGTTGTTGCAGAATCGCTTAAACTTTATGTTATCGTTTACGTATGTTTTAAAATGATTTGCAATTCGAAAGATATTTTTCATTTTTACCTCATAAGTTTATTTATACATTATGCAAATACAGATGTGGTAGTCACCATCTGTCGATTGAGTCTTGAAGGTGACAGGGTTTACCGAGAGAATTTGCAGTCTCTAAGACTCAAATTACATTGGTGGCGAGTACCATTACGTTATAAATTGTAGAAAATTTGAAATAGAAAGAAAATAAATTTTATCAACTGTTCAACTCATCAAATATTGTAATATTAGAAAGAAAAATTGTGTTAATTTATCAAAGTTATAAATGTGAAAGTCAGTCCTCCTAGATAATTTTATTGTATTGCTCACACAAACATGTAATAATTGTATTTTATAGATACTGTATGTTTATATATGTTCTCTATAACTATGTGATTGAAGTTAAATGAGAAATAACGTATTCGTACCAACCAACAAGAAATATACACAAACAGTGCAATCCAAAATAAAAATAATTAAAAAAGTACATGACTGTTCTTTCATAGTTTTTCTTACATCTGACATATTTTGCCTACCAAATTATCTTCGAATCTTAATTATTTCGTACATATGCGCATTCCTCATCTTTTTCTTTTTCAAAATGTCTAATTTATAAACTGATAATTTCTATAAAAAAAGTTACGTGACGATTTATTTATAAATAATTTGCTTATCCCATTTTTGATTATAACTTACTTTTATATTTTTTTTTAACAAAACAGAGATCCTTTGTTGTCAAAAATACTGTAAGTATAAAAAAAAGAAGATTTGGTATAATTGCCAATGAGACAACTCTCGACAAGAAACCAAATGACACAGAAATTTTAACAACTATAGGTCACTGTATGGCCTTCAACAGTGAGCATAGCCCAAACCGCTTAGTCAGCTAGAAAAGAATGAATTGCGGAAATAATCTTTCTTAAAAGTACAGACAGACCTCTCATCAACTATTGGTTAAAACTAATGATGTTTACTTTTCTGTTTGTTTTCATGGCCGTTCTTTGTATAAGTTATCGGAAATCAAAATTATAGAACTACCCTTGTTTGTGCTATGTAATTAATTCTACGTCATATTTGTTTGTTTTCGGAATAAACAATTGCAACGTTTGATATGTAAATACCTCGCACGAGAATTAGTTACGTTCAAATCATATGTACATGCACTTAACTTGAACTAAGATAATCTTCGTCACAAGTTGTAGAAACCTGTATAAACATAAATAATGTTATCATATATATAAGGATAATAGTATTGAAAAATTAATATTGAGTGCAATCGACATTATTGACTTTTAACGTTTACTCCTTATTCAAGTTGAATATACAGGTTATTTTGACTTGTATATGATATTTTTCTGTATATTGTGAAACACTTTTTAGAAACCTCTGTTGAAAATCCGTCAAGCACTTTTCATGTGTTTGAATTAAAGAGGATTTTGCTATTCTTTTATGTCCCTTTTCGTCATAGAGCTGTTCATGAAATTTGAGATTTTGAACGTTTCTGATGAAGGTTTATCAAGTAATTTGGGTGTTCCAAATCTATATAATACCAATTTTAATATAAGACATTTGCGATGTACTTGTAATTGGAAGCAGGCTTTTAATTTAAACGACTTCTGTTCAAAAATACTTCTATTGAAATGTGTCGATAATATTAACAATTCGTTTACCGTCTGAAAGTCACTAACAATATCTAGATACCGTTTTAGTCGTCTGATTTTAATTCCATCAGTTGTGCATTTTGGCTTAGTCATGATAGTCTGAATTAGCATAGGTGTCAACGTGTAACTGCAAAGCAGTAGCCTCCTCCCTTACTTACCCCGTCGACCATCGATCTCACCCTTTTTTGAGTTTATGCAATTCCTTCAATATGACCTTGATTAATCTCTTCATACTCGATTCAAACGATTTGAATATCGGTGAACTACAAAACTGTTGCCTTTGATGTATTGTGTAGTCACGAAAAGTATATATGTTAGCGGCGATAATTATAGATTATCGTTGATCATCTCAACGAGATTGATTTTCTCGCTTGAGCCGGGACGGCGAAAGCGAGAAAGGCAATCGAGTTGAGATGACTAATGATAATCTGTTTATCGCTATTTTACCTATGAAGACGTTGTCAATTTCATGTCAATTTCGTTAGCAACGCCACGTGCCTGCTTAGTTTCTAGCAATAATTTTTCCATCTCAAGCGAGTAGCATGATATGAAAATTATCACAAAAAAAGATCAAACGAAAAATGCACAAAATAGCGATAAAAGAAATTAGACATTAACCTTAAATCATAGGCAATAAGCTAACGGCGCCTGTAAGTCTATTGTCTAAATGATATTAGGGATTAGTTTTAAATCCTTGTATATACATGTGTAAAGGTACCCTAGTAAAATCGACTGTATATAGTAAAATGTACCCACCGGACTGTTTCCTCAGGAAGTACTTGTCCAGAATTGAGTAGGACGATCAAGTTTCAATACTTATTTTCCAAGAACCCAGATGTAGTGAAAGATGTCTGGTTTCAGGACTTTTTAGATTGAAAAGATTTTAACATTTTTTTTTTCATTTTTTTTGTTTACTATTCACAAACGTTTACTTGGAAAATAAATATAAATGCAATTCAATAATAAAGATCGGAGATTCACAGTTAATACCACCTACTAAGCTAATGTATACCATATATAACAAGGACTTAAAAATTGAAAGCCAGTTATCATATATCTATGATATAAAAAAAAAGTAAAATCGCAAAAATACTGAACTCCGAGGAAATTCAAAACGGAAAGTCCCTAATCAAATGGCAAAATCAAAGCTCAAACATATCAAACGAAGGGATACCAACGGTCACGTTTCAGACTTGGTACAGGCATTTTCTAATGCAGAAAATTGTGGATTAGACATGGTTTTATAGCTAGCTAAACCCCTCATTTGTATGACAGCCGTATAAAATTCCATTATATGGACAACGACGTGTAAATAAAACAAACGAACATAATACATGTAATAGGTATAAATGTAAAAAATACGGGTACAGCAACATTGTGTAATAATCTTTTACTCTGTAATATATCCATGAACTTACGGATTTGAACTGGAATACATACAGTTTTCTATTGCAGTTTCAATATAATGTGGAATTTATGATCATATTTATTTTTTAAAGATTTATTATAGAATGCAACTTTTTAGTAATTCATATTACAAAAAAAGAGTTTGGTAAAATATTCATGAATTTCAAAATAACATTATATTTACACTATAGAACTATCGCGTATTATCCAGTTAAAGTATGCGTTGCGTCAATTCTGACAAAAGGATAGATTTGATGTCAATTTTCTTAAGATCATTAACTGGAATGATTATAGAAAAGTTATAAGACGTATCTACATTGATTTGTAGTAAAATCAATATTGCAAACGTCATCACGGTATATTTGTCGAAAAATTAGGAAACCAATTTACAATTCAAATACAGATGTGGAACAATAAGGATATTCCATTTGATTACAAGCGAGTCAACCACCCAACGTAGTCACTGGACATTAGCAAGCAAAAAAATACAAATCAACAAAACAAGAGAACAACTGCCATAATCATATTAACACAACAATTAACAAATATGACAAAGCAACAATCGCTGAGAATTTTGAATTCTTGACGTAACATTTTAATCAGTTTACATTGAGGTCTGGAGCTGGCATTTCAGTTACTACTAGAAGTCGTTTGTTAATTTATGCATCATTGTCATTTTGTTTAGTTTCTTTTGTTACATATTCTGACATCGGACTCGGACTTCTTTTAAATTGAGTTTTACTGGGCGTATGGTTATGTGTTTGTTTTTTTCATACATTGCCTAGAGGTATAGGGTTAAGATCTCTAAAAACATGTTTAACACTGCCGAATTATTGCGACTGTCCCAAGGTCTGGCCATGGCCTCTGTTGGTCTTGTATGATTTTTTATTTTAGTTTCTTTTATATATTTCGGAGTTAAGTATGATGTCAATTATCACTGAACTAGTATACATTTTTGTTTAGGGGCCAGTTGAAGCACGCCTTCGGGTACGGGATTTTTTTCGCTGAATTGAAGATCCATAGGTGGCCTTCGGCAGGTATCTGCTCTTTGGTCAGGTTGTTGTCACATTCCCCATTTCCATTCTTAATTCTCTTTCATATTTGAATTTTCTGACTGCTATTTTGTGTTTCTTTATTGAAAGAGTTATTTGTTCTTATAGTGATTTAGATTATATTGCACTGTTGACTGTTGTGCCATTTTTTGACATTTTTACCCATTATATCTGTTTGTTTTGCTTGACGCATTGTTGTCAATAAAATGGAATTTAGTGAGAGGTTTATCTAGCTATAAAACCAGGTTTAATCCACCATTTTCTACATAAGGAAATGCCTTAACAAGTCAGGAATATGACAGTTGTTTTCGAGTCGTTAGATATGTTGAAGCTTTTGATGTTGCTATTTTATAATAAAGGACTTTCCGTGTTGACTTTGGAATTCGGTATTTGTTGTTATTTTACCTTTAAGGTATAAGCTCCGGATTTGGGCCAGGCCTCCTCTAATCTTGGACAAAGGTGAATCAGCAAGGATTAAGTGTAAACACTGATATAGCCACTGATTTTAAACGCTGAAAGAAATGGTATAATAGTAAGTTTTTGATGTCAAGGATAAAACTATAGATACGAGGGTACATTTGAGCTAGTATTTTGTAAAATCAATAAAGAAAATAAATCTAAGATATCCGAACCAATTATATAGATCTGACTTATAATAACTAGTACGTACAAATTGTTAATCATAAATCACCAAACAGATCGAGATAGAGTCTACGACAAATGGCACATGCGCATTGTACAAACTACAGTATCTTTAAAACCAATAAATAATAGCATGAAATGAATAATGTCATATTCAACCAAAAAAATAGTGATATTTTTAACGCACATTTATTAGTTATATTTTATTATTATAATGTTTGTATTATTTTATTATAAAATCTATATTGTCACTTGAACATATTTAGTTTGTGAAAAAACAAAACGAATCATAGTATAGAAAAAAACATAGAAATTCTAGCAAACTATTTTAAATGTCAGAACACATGGAAAAATAATTATAAGACTTCTGCCCTCAGTTTTGATGACTGTTTTAAAAAGCAGCAAATATTTTAACATGTTCCATGATGAAGGGGTTTAGCATTCGTTTACTTTTTGTTTTTGGACAAGTTTGGATAAGATACACAAAATTATGAGTAGGTAAACAATTTTGAAACAAACCATCCCTTCGATGGCTCGTCACAAGTAACGATACATGAAAACTATGAATAAATTTATATTCAATCCTTTATACTGGAAATTGATGAGTTGTTCGGTCACTCGTTCCATATTTTTTCTATATTTGAATTCATGAAATAATTATTCGTTTTATTACATTGACCTTGGACTTTAACGAGGACAATTACAGCAGAATGCATTGAGTGTGTAGGTAAAGGTAATATCTGTGTTTGGCTTGCTTGCTAGCTGAAGCGTGAAGTCATGATTAGGTTTTGTACTAAACTATCTTCTTTTAAAAGTAGACTACACCTATAGTTGTTAATGTCTGTGTCATTTTGGTCTTTTGTGGATAGTTGTCTCATTGGCAATCATACCACATCTTTTTTTTTTATATAGTCCGACATATGTCCAATCTATCTGTCTGTAGGAGTATACCTCACCTAATAATGACTTCACGGTTCAGCGGACAAGCAAACTAACCAAAGATTTAACCTTTACCTACACACTCAATGCATTCTGCTGTAATAGAACATGAGAGGAATTATTAATTATCCTCTATGCGTTCTCAATATTGTGTTGATGCAACGTCATTGTCGGTTGATGCAAAACTTATTTCGTGCTGATTTCCCGGGTTATGCATTGCGAACCAATGTAATAAGATTATTTATTACATTGGTTGCAATGAATTACATTGATTTCCCAGTTAAATAAAAACCGTTATTTTCACATGTGAAATAAACGTGGTTATTTCACTCTCTGACGTCATACAACAATAGACGTTGTCAAGACGTCGATAACGGCGGATACACTGACAAACAAATTGTGAATGCGTAGAAAAAAGATATAGTTCCTTACATGTTTTACATTTATTTCTTTTTAAAAAGCCATTTGCCAATGTAATAAAAAGAATGACTAATTAAAGAATTCAATATCGAAAAATATTCAACTCGTGACCGAACAACACTGATAATAAACTCATGCGCTACGCGCATTCGTGAATTAATGTGGTGTTCGGTCACTCGTTGAATATTTTTCTCTATTTGAATTCTTCGATTAGTTATTCTATAATTATTTATTGCGAACCAATGTAATAAGATTATTTATTTATAAGATAAGTAAATCAGACCTAGTAGTTTTGTGGTCAAGTATGTATGAAAATAGGTCATGATAGATAACGTATTAGTAGATCCAACAAGTCATGTCGAAAGTCGTTCTCGTTTGTTTGACATTTTTGTCATTAGTGGCTTTAAATAGTGGCCAGCAGCAGCAGCCGGTAAGTTATAATGCTTATAGTATTCAAAAATCATAAGCGACGGAAAATAGTTTCGAATGAGAGAAATCTTGTGATGGAAAGAATATTTCGTGAGGAAAGATTGTTTGTTAATGGGACAACAACATTTTAAAAAAAATCAAAGGGTCACTGCTAGATATTATACAGTTACTGTGTTTTGATGAGGTAAATATGTAGTTTTATTGACTTCTGAAAAACTGATATTCACTGAGGCCAACGGCCTCAGTGAATATCAGTTTTTCAAAAGTCATTTTCTTTGCGCGGTGAATATACTTTTCCGCAGGTGAATACGCTTATTTATTCAATTCCCATTTATATAGAAAACCCTACTAACTTTTTTTGCGCCTTTTCCAAGTGAAGTCTGGATCCTCTAGCCTTTGTAAATCTTGTATGGGTTTTTTTTATTAATCTTAGTTCATTTATATGTTTCGAATTTTAGTGTGACGTCCATTTTTACTGAATTTGTACAGATTTTTGTTAAGGGGCCAGCTGATTCCTCAGGGTGCAAGATTTTCTCGCTGTGTTGAAGATCCATTTGTAACCTTGGGATTTTTTGTTTTGTTCTCTTTGACACATTCCTTATTTCCATTCTTAAATTCCTTAAAAGATGTGATATTCAAGTAAATACAACAAGATTATCCCCTGTTTATATGGGACAACATCCCTAATGCGCCTCGAAATGAGGAACCAAAAGTCACGTGTAAAAAAAAAATCTCTGTAGTGATATTGGACATGTTTCTATTTTTTACAAATGACTGAACTTAACCATTTGTGGTGATTAGGAAAGTAGAGGAACATAGAATAAATGTGTAAAAACTATGGAGCTATTAAATGTGTTCAAAGTATTAAATTTTCAAAGAACTTATTGTGTTAAAAAGGGGATATGTTCGGGGTATGCTAATTTACGGAAAAAGTAATCTCACTTCGTACCCCGAAAATTTAACCACATATGTGAAAATGTCACAGCTTCGAAACGAGCTATCATACATATCCAAGTTTACGATATGTACTGAGCTACAGGAAAAAACGTTACCATTACCGCCTATGTAAAAACAATTAAAGATTTTGACCCATATGAAAAATTATAATTTTCGTTTTATTCTCTTGCAAGGTTATACTTGTTTCTTTTATATAACATTCTTCGGTATTTGTGTTTCCATTTTTATTATTTGTTTTAGATATCGTGTCATTTGTGTAGAGGACCAAAATTTATATGTGAAAGATCTCATGTATCATCAGCCTGTCTAGATCCCAGTCAACAATTCTGTATAAACGATGTAGAAAATCTTAAAGATGGCTCAAGATACGTAACCAGAAGGTTTGTTGTCAAATATCTTTGTAAAAACTGTAAGGGAGCTACCATTTGATTTTTATGGGGGGCTAGGATGAAAAATTTTGTCCTGCATTTTTTTTTAGCTGTAATATATGTCCTGCCTTTTTATTTTTTCACTCTGTTCGGTCCTGCCTTTTTTTTTTAGTTTATCCTGACTTAATTTTACCAAATTTGTCGTCCTGACTTTTTTTGCAAGTGTCTCATCCTGCCTTTTTTTTTTTTACTCAAAACTCCTGTCATGCCTATTTTTTTCAAATTTCATCCTGACGGCAGTTCCACTTAAGTAAGAGAACAGGTAAATAAATCTTTCAGCAAAAAATCACTAGAATATGCCTATTCAATCTAGGACCCTTACTTTACTAATGATATAAAGTTAAACACACTAAAAATAGTACAAAGAAGGCCTGCCTGATTTGTCACGTACCGACACCGAAACATCTCAAGTTTCAGTGAAATGGTAAATCATAAAGTGGAACACAGAAGAACCGTAAGACGAACATCTTGTTATGTTTTATAAAATCACATATTTTTCAACTGCTTACAATCACAAACACAGATAGACTTATACAACCACTCAAATAGTCTAGGAACAAAAGCACACACCCTCATACCAAATTCCATCCTTAAGGGTGTACTTAGGTGAGGTTTTGAAATTTGTTTCAAATGTTCGGACTCCTTGGTGTTTTTCCATACAATACAATGTAAAATATTTTCCCCCATTACACCCATTTATTTTTTCATATAAGACTTAATAGCTCATAAAAGATCATTGACCAAAACTTTAGAAGATTCTTGATTTTCTTTCTTTTGTTTTGAGACCCAAATAATACCTATGGAAATATAAGGTAAAAGTCCGAGTCAGACTTTTCCCGCCATATTATAAATCTCAAATATCTCGAAAAGGAGGTCCATGACCTACAAATATTTTTTTAGCTTATTTTTAGCCTTAACGAATACTCTACCGGGTTATAGTATCAATTTTAAATTCTTGATTTATTAATTTTCAATTAACCTCACCTAAGTACATCCTTAAGAACATATGTTTTCCACTATTAAAACTTGGAACAACCTCAGCCCTCTGAGCATTGTGTAGAGTCATTCAAAGCAGATGTCTCAACCTACACCTATAGTCTGTAAATGTTTAGGTGTAAATAGTTTTATTTTGATATGAAAAAATTATTTATAGAGTGAAAATGTGAACTATATAAACATGTTAGAACTAATTTTGTTAATAATTCTTAAATTGCACTGTTCATTTAGTACGTTCCCACTATGCCATGCGTACGTAGTACAAGTGAAATAAACTTCAACGTGTTAAAGGCGGTCACTACATTGTACAAAGTAGAAAGCAGAAAACAGTAGAAAAAATATATAAACGCCAATGAGACCAATCTCCCATACAGACAGAGTTGTCGTCCAATCTTGATTGAGGAGGAAAGGACGATAACTCTGTCTGTATGGGAGATTGCAATGAGACAACAACCGATGAAACGTATTTTCACTGTCTGAGGTTAGGGGAGAGTTGGGATGCCGCTATCATGTTTAACCCCGCCACATTCTGTAAGTACATTTCTGTCCCAAGTAAGCAGCCTGTAATTAAGTGGTTGTCGTTCTTTGATGTTTTACATAGTTGTTTTTCGTTGATTTTTTTTGTACATAAATTAGGCCGTTAGTTTTCTCGTTTAAATTGTTTTACATTTGTCATTTCGGGGCCTTGTATAGCTGACTATGCGGAATGGTCTATGCTCATTGTTGAAGGCCATACGGTGACCTTTAGTTGTTAATTTAAGTGTCATTTGGTCTACAGTGAAGAGTTGTCTCATTTGCAATCATACCACATCTTTTTTTTTTTTTATTTACTTAACTTTTCTGACGAATATTTTTGCAATGTAATTGTTGTGTGCTAAATTGCAACTATAAAAAAAAATGTTTCAATGTTGTTAACATGTGCTAATTGATGTATTGATAGGGAGCCGGACAGAAATACAAAAATCTCATCGAAATTTCTATTCAATGTATCAAAAAATAAATATTCAGAAAATAGAAATCGATACCAGCGTTAGATTCTGCATGAAACTTTGGGTTTCAAACGAATGGATAACAACTGTCGTTTTCCAGACATGGTACATGCATGATCATGAATGTTCTTATATAGAATATGGTGGATTAATCTAGGTTGATTGCTGGCAAACCTCTTACTGGTATGCCAGTCGAATATGATTGCAAATATTTAAGCAGGAGAACATATTTTTTTTTTGTATTTTTACCATTTGTATAATTATATTTATTTGATATGCAAGTGTTATATATTCAGATGTGCCACAAAGGCAGAATGTGATAAAGATTGGATAACTGAATCTTCGTACAGAAATGAATGTAGCCATTACAATGTAGTAATCCTGCAAGATGCCCATTTCGAATGTTCATTCTGTTGCCAAGGAGACAACTGTAATCTCCAGACTGTGCCAGATAATCTTTACGGATCTGTTGTGGGATAAAATAAAATAAAATAAAACTTTCTTCTGTCATTTTATTTATTCATTATTCCATTATTAAATTCAACAAGAACGGTTACTGTGTGAACAGACAAGTTTGTAAATCAAGACAGACTAAAGAGTTAGTCTATTTTTCTTTATTTCTTAAGGTCATTTTTCTCTATTCTTCAAACTTTTGGCCCATTATTCTCTATTCTTTATACAAGAAATCGTGTTGTGTGTCCTCTAGCTACGGATGATGTAGTCTGTAGCTCTAGCGTTGGTATTGCTACGAGGCCATGTACTATTCTGTACATTATTACTGCTTTGCAGTTGACCCTCCTCTCGGCTAGTGGTTTCCACTGTAGAGTTTTTAGCATTGATGTTACACTGCTGGTTTGTTGGTAGTTGTTCAATACAAACCGAGCTGATCTTCTTTGCACACTTACTAATTTCTGTATGTTAAGGTTGGTGAACGGGTCCCAGACTGAGCATGCATACTCAAGCAATGGTCTTACTAGCGTTGTGTAGCATACAGATTTTGTTTGTTTGGGACAGTGCTGAAGATTTCTTTGGATGAAGGCCCTGGTTGAATTAGCATTTTAGCTATGACCTCTATGTGGGTGTTCCAATTAATAGTTTTGTGGATTGTTACGCCTAGATAGTTTGCCGAGAAAACCAGTTCTAAATTGTGCCCACGAATGTTGTAGCTTGTGAGATGAGGTTTGCGCTTGTTGCTTACGCGTTTCAGTTGGCATTTGCTTGGATGAAATTCTATTTGCCAATCAGATTCCCATCTGAGCAAGTTGTTCGTGTCTTCTTGTAGTAGATGTGAGTCAGCATCATTTTTATCATACTGTATATTACGCAGTCATCTGCAAATAAATGAACTGTTGATGACTGTACATAGTCTGGTAGGTCGTTGATGAACAGAAGGAACATGAGTGGTCCAAGTACGCTGCCCTGTGATACACCTGATTGGACTGGTGCAGTGTGATATGTTTTACCATCCACAAAGACTCTCTGATTTCTGGAGCTGAGGAAGTCTATGATCCACTGGAGTGTTGGCCCGCTGATACCATAGTACTCTGCTTTGTACAATAGTCTCTCATGGGGACTTTATCGAATGCCTTGAAAAAATCATGCAAGATATTAAGGTCAATTTGTTCACCGAGATTTATGTTTTTAGCCAGCTCCTGTATTGTAAGGATAAGTTGTGACTCGAGGGAACGGTTCTTTCTAAATCCATGTTGAGCGTCGTTTAGGATACCATGGATATCAAGATGTTTTGCAATACTAATGCATAGTATGTGCTCTAGGATCTTGCATGTGACAACAGTCAATGAAACTGGACGGTAGTTACTGGTACGTGATTTATCTCCTTTCTTGAAAATTGGAACAATTGGCTTCTTTCCATTCTAGTGGTAATTACAATTATAAGAAAAAAAAATTAAAAAATACGGTTTTCAACTCCACAAAGAAATTGGTAATTTCGAAAGGCTACAAAACCTTCCTCGGGGTAACCGATCTCTATTGACTAGGATTTTTCAGTTTTCCTGTCATAGGTCGATGTTTTTTTCAGAGTATTTTTTCTCCACTCATTAACAGAAATTGGCTTAATCTAATCACCAACAATCCAACAAGTAATCAATCTCCATTTAACTAAGCACGGATGTTGTAATTTCCTCTTTTAATTTGGACTCGTAACCAATATACTGCATGAGGCTTTGGACACGTTTACAGAACAGAGAATAATGGCTTAAAACTGTAGATAAATAGACCAATAGTTGTGAAAAGAGAAAAACAGGCAAAAATATAAAAAAAAAAGGGTAATATAAGGTGCTTTTATGTAAAGAATAGAAAAATAATTTACAACAACTATAATGAATAGAAAAAAATGACCTAAACATTAAGGAAATAAAGAACACCATCCAGTCCCTTCTGTGTGCTATTTGCACAATTGATAAACTACAGTATAATTGCATCACACGTTAGTATTTACTAACGTTTTCTAGTTAGAGATTGGAAGGAAAAAATTGAAACTGGTATAGAAATTAATTATTCTGTCTGGATATTATGCAAGATCTATGTTTTTGAATTCCGTAATATAGATATTTATATTGCTCAAATATTTGGGAATGAGCTGCTCAACTAAATATTCAACTTAATTATTTTACAAATGTCATTTTTATTTGACAAATAATTGAATAGTTATGTTCGAAAAAGAATATCAATTTATTCTACGTGCCTGCTTCTATAGTTTTAGGTAAAAAAAAATACTATACATTGTTGTCATAATTGAAAACATTTCAGGTATTGTCTTGACTTGTTATCCCGTTATCTACTATGTGTTAATCTTCTTAATTTTTTATTTCTTTTTCTTTTGTTAGGAGGAGGGTCTCTTGTTTGACCACATGATCAAAAGTTATCTATGAAGACTTCTGATTTATAGAATATTTTTATCATAAAATTTGATTTCTTTCCCATGCAAATTATATCAAAACTTATGGGGTACAGAACAGTAAGAGTGTAACTCTTTAAAAATCAGTTGAACATTTTAATTTATTTATTTATTTATTAATGAAATGCACATTTATACCCCTGGGGGTTGAAGGCATATACAAACAATACAATACAATATACACAATATAAAAATTAACATATCAAACATCATATATAAAGTGGTAAAACAGTAATATTTATGCAGGCGTTGTGTCCACTCCCCTCAGTGCAAATGACTTTTTAATGAACGGAACAGTAAGCTGCATAATATAAAATGAAGATAGAATTAATTGTAATTTATCTGTTTCAGACAAATTAAAGTATTCTGGACATATATTATTTATATCTTTTTCAAGCTGATTACGTAAAGATTTATTAATTTTACATTTTAAGAAAAAGTGGGTTTCATCTTCAACCGCATTTGAATTACAATGTTTACATATTCTATTTTCTCTTTGAATTCTTTTATATCTCACATACTGTTAGTAAAGAGAAATCTCAATAATGAAAATTAGTCTTTGTCAACTGCAATTTATATTCAATGTAACTGTTCCTGCAAATTTTTGGGATCCAATTTCTTGATTTTTTTCTATTATTTTCAACAGTTCTGACATCTTGTGTAAATCAGAGATTGTTATTAATGTATACATTTGAACTAGTACACAGTTTGCTAAGGGGGCCAGCTGAAGCCCGCCACCGGGTGCGGGATATTTTCATTGGTGGCCTTCTGCTAATTTCTGCTTTTTTGGTCGGGTTGTTGTCTCTTTGACACACTTCCCATTTCAATTATCTATTGTATTTGTTCGTTTCTTAAGGTATATTCATGGTATACCGCCATCTTGGATTGTACTATCGCATGTACACAATCAGTCTAGTTATTTGCCCAGATCTGCATATTGGTAGACAGATTTACAATTTGTTTGGTTAGACTGTTTATATATATGAAACAAACTTGCTGATTATTCATAATTGCATTATCCAAAATTTACATTTGTGTTTAACGGAATCAATTTTCTCAACTAAGCCATTAAAGGGGATATAACTCTTATACATTGTAGTAGAAAAATATACTTGACAGAAAGGTATTTTTTTTATTTTTACTTGTAGCAAGGAAACAAGTTCGGTGACACCATTTTTCCTTTTTAATTTCTTAAAATATATGATAAAACCTATCTTCTCATAATTTATTTTAAAATTCTATCTCATAGATATATTTCTATGCACAGAAAAACGGTTATTTCATGATCATTCTAACCAAATTTATACAGTTTTCAACGACATGTAGCTTGCAAAATAGCACGATGACCCATCCTTTTATTATATTTTTAAAAAGAGAATAGTCAAATCTTCATTTTGGGAAAGTATATGAACTTTCTTTCTCGGAAACATATTCCTATGATCTACCTTAAACGATAATATTTTTATATATCACGATCATCTTTAAATGATACAAAGTTTGACAGATTAGTCTTAAAGTTGATAATGATGAATACGTGTAGAGGGTACAGAAGTCAATTGTTTGCAGCCATATCACTATATATAGATATAGGAAGATGTGGTATGAGTGCCAATAAGACAACTCTCCATCCAAATAACAATTTATAAAAGTTAACCTTTATAGGTTAATGTACGGCCTTCAACACAGAGCCTTGGCTCACACCGAACAACAAGCTATAAAGGGCCCCAAAATTACTAGTGTAAAACCATTCAAACGGGAAAACCAACGGTCTAATCTAAATAAAAAACGAGAAGCACGTATAAATTACATAAACAAACGACAACTACTGTACATCAGATTCCTGACTAAGGACAGGTGCAATCATTTGCAGCAGGATTAAACGTTTTAAACTTTTAATGGTACCAAACCTTCTCCGTTTTTCCGAAACAATAGAATAACATCACAAATTAGAAAAACACTATATATGGGTTTTTTATAGAAATACGTACACTTGTACATTTTATCTCTGTGAATATGATTATTTCATGTTTATTGGTAACAAATTTTGCGAGGCAATTACCTGATGACACGGTCTCGATGAAAGCAACGCATCTTTAAAGAAAAAGCTTTGCTGTAGGTAACAAAATATGGAAACAAAATATTAAAAATGGAATGCCTTTATGTTATATGAAATCTTCGATATGGAAAAATGTTACATTGTAACGGTTAGACAAGTTAGTTCGTGCTTTATAAGCAGAGGATACATATTAACACAATGTTGCTGCTCAAATTTAAACTTTAGAAGATTTAATTGAAATGCATATAATATGACTTTTATCAAGGGTTTGTTAACCTTCATTCATAATAAAATACAAACCTGAAGGTCTAGATGGGGTCATTCAGGTCCGTATTCTTTTAATGTGTAACCTTTCATTCTCTATTCTATATATATTTTAGCACACCATTATTCTCCATTATTTATTTTATGGTCCGATTCTTTACTCTTGGTCCATTATTATCTATTCTGTAAACTTTATCTCGACCCTCAGTTATTGGCATGGCAAACTTCTTAGTCGGTATATGTATCTTGACGTCCTATAGTGAATGATTTCAGCGCCTGAAAAGAATGGATTCAAGTTGGTATGAAAATAAAAGAAATTTTACAACAAATATCATCACCTAAGTTATATCATTAAACCAATTTACTGTCAATCCTGCTTTAAATATAGCTTAGTGCCGTATGATAAATTGTACCTTATAAATCATTTTAATATATAATCAATTGTTTGTTTCTTTTTTAGAGGAAAAGGGGGGTGAACTCGGAGAGCCTAGAACAAAATACTGATATATCATATCTATCAGACAATATATCAGTCAACATAACTGGTACAATTCGTCAATACAAATCTCCTTTAATCCCGATTGGGATTGTTCATTGAATCAACTGTAGCCTCGCAGCTATAGAGGGGTGCTCCATTCACGGAGAGATCATCGTGCAATCATACAAATTACTTTTGGTAAATATATATCAGGATAAAAATGGTCTATAAGAGGACATGAATAAATATTTAACACTTTGACAGTTTTAAGCAGACTCTCTGAAAATTGAGGTTCGTGAAGATAATAAAAAAAAATGTTTTGATATTGAAATGTTCTACAAATGACTGTCTTTAAAATTTTGGTTGCTGTCTTCTTTCTTTATATTTCCCAATAATAACCACACATAAGTATTAATGTAAATATAATAGTTCGCCGCATGATAAAATATAAATCATTGAACCTGAATATATAATCTGATTTCTTTCGTGAAAATTAAAAAAAAATAATCGGTCATCATCAAGGAAAGCTAGACATCTTTGCAGATTGGTCCTCGTGGCATTCAATACGTACTTTTACCAAACTTCTATAGCATACGGCTGTCAATGTAAATATTGTTCAAGTCAGAATGAATTTTTTTTTTTTTGTCTGATTTCCAGTGGGAAAAAGTTCATGCATTATCAGTGGGTCAATCAGGTGATGAATAAAAGAAGAATGGGTATATGATCAAAATCTGTATCAGACACTCATATATATGTTGCAAAGGGCTTAACTTCTTTTTATGCGATAAACGTGGCGCTATTCCCTCACAAGAAATCAGACTAACTGTCTCTTTACCCAAATGGCAAATAGCGCATAGTTTACAATAGAACGGGCAACAATGTCACCGGGTTGGCAACATGTCCAACATTTCATCGGAGTATGCACATGTGTCATCAGAATGGGTATCTTGTCATCGGAGTATGCAACATTTTATTGGAATGGTTATTCTGTTATCGGGATGGGCAACATGTCATCGGAGTATGCAACATGTCATCGGGATGGGCAACATGTCCAAAATGTCATCGAAGTAGGCAACATTTCAATGGAATGGTTATCCTGTCATCGGGATGGGCAACATGTCCAAAATATCATCGTAGTATGCACATGTGTCATCAGAATGGGTATCTTGACATCGGAGTATGCAACATTTCATTGGAATGGTTATCCTGTCATCGGGATGGGCAACATGTCCAACATGTCGTTGAAGAATGCACATGTTATTGGAATGGGCAACATGTCATCGGAGTATGCAACATGTCATAGGGATGGGCAACATGTCCAAAATGTCATTGAAGTATGCACACATGTCATCAGAATGGCCAACATGTCATCAGAATGGGCAACATCTCAACGGAATGATATTCTGTTGAGATGTTGCCCACCCGGATTACCTGTTATTATGATCTTTTATTTCATGAGGGTCTGTTTTGGGGTCGCTCATTTGTGTATTCTTTAAGCCATTTCTCCATTATTTATATTTTTTTCAATATTTTCTAGTCTTAATAGTTTATGTCCTCGGTATTCTCTATCTTAATCATTAATTTTCCTATTTTCTCTTTTCTTTATTTTTTTGTCCATTATTTGTAGAACTAGAACACACCCGTGATATCACGGGTCCGTGACTGAATTAAAGTATATAATTATGCGCAAGCCTTATTTTAGTATTAGTATTGTCATCTGATAAAGTAATGCCGATTATAAGATACACAGTTTTTCTCTGCTTTCAAGTCTTTCTGTTTGAACCCGTCGAACTGAAACAATAATATTAATTATTTGGAAAACAAAAGGTCCTGGAATGGAGTATTTTTTAATCAACAGCATTGTCCTATATAAGTTATAAATAAAGTTGAATTCTTTGCTTCGCTGTTTTACGTCATGCCCACTAACAAATTGAAAACTGTACCTATACGCCTTATTTTTAGTCCAGATTTTTAGTATTCGTATTGTTATCTTAGAAAGTCTTACTGATTGAAATACTACAATAGGTAACAATTTGACAATTTAGTAGTGTCAACGCTGTGGTTATGACCCGTGTATATAGCAATGCTATTAATCCTGAATACAACGTTTGGTGGTGCGCCTGTCAGATGCGGAACGTACAGATAAGGTAATTGGTAACAGGTGAATATACTATTGGTATCGGTAGCGGACTCGACCCGGAACTTCTTAATTATTGGCAATATTAACTACGTGGAAAACAAAAGGGCCTGGAGTGGTGTAATTTTTAATCTACACCTTTGTACTATATTAGTTATATATAAAGTTGAATTCTGTGATTCGTCGTTTTTACGTGATGACGGCTGACAAATTGGAGCTCGTAATTTTAGTATTATAGATGGGTCTATTATTCTCTATATTATTAACCTAATCTAGATTCTACTTCATTCCTTACCGATTTTTTTCTTACTTTTCGAAGTCCTTCGTTTGGTCCTACAGTTTCCATGCTCTTCAAAACTAAATTTAGGTAGAACAACCTCCTATGGATATTACTTCCAAGAATCAACTTATAACAACTGTTATCCTCTGACCTTTAACCTGAAATGTAAATTTTGCTTATGGATTACAATATCCCGATAAAATGTAACTTCTATAAAAGGTACAAAATATAAAGGGAAATTATTTAGTAAAAATAATTCTGCACACAGACAACAACAAAATTCAAAAACACACACAGCAATACTATGCAAGGATTGGATAACAAGGTTTTACAGAACTGAGAATGATGTGCGCTAAATTTAAGACTAGAAAAAAAACGGTTACATTGTATATTAAACGAGGTATTTGGGTGTAAAGATGTAATGACAGACGTGCACATTTAAAAATATCCGGCTCTCCTTTTTAACTACAACGGACCGAGTATTATGCTGAATGTCCTTGATGTTAATGCCTTACTGTAGATAACACACTAATTAGACAAATGAACTTTGAAAATGAGGTCAGTTTGATTTTGCCATTTTATAAGGGACTTTCCGTTTTAAATTTTCTTACGAGTTGGAAATTTTTATTGTTGCTTTTGAAAAACTGTCTGAAGGATATGTACATGATGTACTGTAACGACGTATGTACAAACAACCTTCTAGTATTCTATCAAATAGATTGCTGATATTAAACTCACTGAATCATGAAACTGACAAAACATTGAAAAATGAACCATGGCATAAAATAAGGTCAACGTTAGATGAACCGAAACGGACCACACACTTATTAACAATGATTATATGTACCAAAAATAAACTAAAACTAAGTAGAACTGAAATGTTATAAGGATATATAAAAAAGAAGATGTGGTATGATTGCCAATGAGACAACTATCCACAAAAGACCAAAATAAAAAACAGACATTTAAAACAACTATAGGTCACCGTACGGCCTTCAACAATGAGCAAAGCCCATACCGCATAAGGTTATATATTTAAGATGTTTAACTGAAACATAATTATGTGGTTGTATATGTAAAGCCTTTTGACAGTCAAAAATATCGCCTAGTGTAGGTTTTTTTACTTGATATTTTCAAATACTAGAAGTAGATGCACGTGGACATGCACTAAAGTTAGCATCTGTTCAAAACATATATTTACTGAATGATAAAAGAAAAACATGCATGTACAACTACAACTAAATAGGATTAATTTAACTATAACAATAACATTTTCAAATGTTTGTCTGTGGTTAGCTATCAAAGATAAAAACAACAAAACAAAACAACAAAACACAACTTAATGTAAACGGGGGACATTTGAGTATATAATAAGTGTGATACATGCATGAATTAATTTAGTGTATATAGAAAAGTAAAGTTATTTATAAAATTAAAAAATAAAAAATGAGATAGCTCGTGTAATATATCATCGGCTTTCAGAAATAAAAGTGCACATACCCCATGCACCCAACAGTAATTGCCACTCCAGGCAAAAAGACGCATTACTGCTAAAAACGTCAAATAATAAAAATTTCCACATTTACATATTATGTCCTCATTAACTACATGTTTCATGAAATTCTCTTGTGTGGTTTCAAAAGTTGCGATGACAAACTGTTGCGGCAGTTGTATAGACCAGTCAGTGACAACTCTACAACAGATGTATCCATCGGATCGCCATCAATGATCAATGATGGTGATACATGGCTGTGTACATTATGTATATACAACTCGTCTAAGCATCAACCCAACAATGTTAGATCTGTAAAGGACAAGGTTCACTAATGGCACAAAATGGCCTAAAATATCAACTTTATCATAAAACACCAAAAAGGTCTCAATTTGGTTCGTAAATGGGTCTATTTCTAATCTAACTAAAAACCGATCTCTCATCGCTCCTGTTTCTGATATGTCGCGTGGGAGATCTAACGAAACCCGCTTTGAGGTCACATGTGAGTGACCTCGTAGGTGTGTCTTTTTCGACCAATGAAATTGAGTCTTCCACGATCTTGGAAGTTTAACGTAAGGCAAAGGGATGTAACTCATTTTATTTACGACGAAGTCGTCAGTCATAATAATTCATAAACTTTTTTGATTGGCTTATTAATAGGTCGTCAACTCATTTGCATATCTTTATAAATTCATGACTTTTAGTTCACTCACATGTGACCTCAAAGCCGGTTTCGTTAGATCTCCCACGCGACATATCAGAAACAGGAGCGATGAGAGATCGGTTTTTAATTAGATTGGTCTATTTCAAAAGTATAAATGCTAAAAATATCAGTTCTTTTCATAAGACTACAAGATATTCGCCAAAGTAAGCCCATTTTGGACATATTGTCAAAATATGATGATTTTGTGCATTTTTCAGACCTAAAAGCTTTTGAAACACCTTGGCCGCAACCTACGATCCAGAATGTGTTGTAACCAAAAGATTCCAATTTTGATATAGATTTCATCAATATAAAAACTTTTTGGATCGTAGATGGAGGCCAAGGTTAATTATGCCAAAAACAATTAAAATTATTGACAAAAAGTACCAAAATTGACCTTTTAATACAAATTATGCTCATTTAAGGGGTCATTGCTCCATAAATAGTAAAGGAAAGTGCTAGAAAAAATATTTATGTCTTATTAGTATTATTACAAGTATTTCTATGTGACATTTGTAATTTTTTGCTCCAATTTAAAAAACATAAAAAAATCAGGGCCAATTTTAACCCTTCGTGAACCTTCTCCTTTGCTTTCGCAAATTTTTTGTTCTTCCCTCGCCGGGATTCGAACCCATGCTACTGTGATATCGTGACACCAAATCGCCTGTACTACAGTACATGTACAATAACATCTCCATGCCTTATATATCATGTACTGTAGTACGCCGCTAGATTAAAACTGACGAGGAAAGGTAACACACGGCCACTGAAAGCTTTATTATTGTAGAGCCCAGGTGGTCGTGTGGTCTAGCGGGACGGCTGCAGTGCAGGCGATTTGGTGTCACGATATCACAGTAGCATGGGTTCGAACCCCGGCGAGGGAAGAACAAAAAATTTGCGAAAGCAAATTTACAGATCTAACATTGTTGGGTTGATGTTTAGACGAGTTGTGTATATATATATATATAAACGAGTCTAAATTGAAACCTATGATTATATATATATATATATATATATATAAATTTCATTAAATTATGTTGAGTGGTTTTAGACAGGAGTTGCAATTATTAGTTTCGGGGTGGGGGTTTGGGTATGAAAACTATAGACAATTGCCGATATCATATGTCAAGCAGTAAGTCGGTTAGGTTGAGAGTCATGCTGAGTTCACACGTATAATTCGAATTAGTTTTACGTCCTACAAACGTCAATTCTAATTCGAGTTGCAATTGCGCGTCAAATTCGCTACATACTGTCCTAACGACGTTAACTTTTAAAATTCGTATAAACAAAAACGTATTTCGAATGCGAATTGGATAATTCGAATTAGCCAATTAGAATCAATTCGAATTAAATAAAAAAGAAGAATGTTTGTACGCGATTAGCGAATTTGATTCGCATTCGATTCAAATTCAATTCGAATTAAATGTACGTGTGAACGAGGCATCAACACAAAATATTATATGAATGATTATAGCCGCTACTAGTATACTAACATTCATTACGTACAATAAAGCATGAAACAAAGACAATTACTAGCGAATTTTATTACAAAGAACAGACAACTCTCAATCAGTCAGCTGATATACAGACTGTGCTTTCCAACACTCTAATATAAGCCGCTGTTCCGACGAATGAGTATTACACAGAAACATCACGAAGACAGAAAAAAGTATGATCGAAGTGAAATGAAGATTGTGTACACAATTTCATAACAGAACGCCAAACCTGCCCGCATGCCACAGCACACACACTCTATTATAAGAGAAAGGGGAGAATAACAAAAAAAAGGAAGAATAAATCACATACATGTCTGTAGTTGTTCAGTTTAATTTATTCTGATATGTTGCTTACATAACATTCTCTGTTCTTCGCGGCTACTGTACTTAAGAGTACTTAAATTTTCACATTTCATTTATTTTTTTTAAAGCGTCGACTCTTTAGAAATACATAAATCACCCCTTTAGAAATAACTTTATCTGATTATCATCGAACCAGAAAGCTTTATAAAGTCACATTTCAAAATAAAAAATCTCGAAAATTTAGTCACAAATATAATATATAAAACGGACTACTCCCAAAAATACAGCGTGAATCAATAAAAGAGACAACTATAAAATTCTTTCGTTTTGTCAAACTCTGATATTTTATACCATTTTTCTCTACTCTTTGTAATTTTATTATTCATACTGTATTTTTCTAAGTTCCTAGTATGAAATAAATCATTCTTTTTGCTTAAAACTTGTACAAAGGAGTACGTTCAGTAAGACTTCTTTTTGGCCCCAAAATATATCAGTTTTACAAAATTGTTATAATGTAAACTTTTAGCTATTGATTGGAAAGTATGATACTTCTGCTACATAAATATGGGCTGTTTTTTACAACACAATGCGCATATATCTGGTACTAGCATCATGAAGACATGCTAAATTAATGAAATCTTCACAATTTTAGCATTTGTCTTAAATGGAAGTGACCGTATTCGTGTTCATTCTTTATATTTCATTTTTGAAAAAAACTATCTGAAAAGTGGCATATTATGGCATGGTTGATAGATTTTTCATATTTAAGCTTGAATATGAGCGTCTGAAATGACTAAATCAGTATCGACTGATGTAGACACATCAGATGAACCTGAAATTTGACGCCAAAATGGGCCCTTACCGGACCTACTCCTTTCATATTATTAATAAATCGATCGACCGAAATAAATCCCAACTCAAAGACACCAATTTATTCTGATAGGTACATAGCGAAATGTTTTCGAGACGTTGTGCTGCTTTACGATCTGTCACAAGTTTGTCACAGCTCATGTTTCATAAACGACGACGTCATAGACGAGGAGAATACACAACAACGAAAACATAACAAAAAAAAATGTTCATCCGAACAGAAAGTTAACATAGATAATCAAACGAATTAATAAAACATAATAAGGAAAAATCTGCTTAGTTTTAATTCTGTTTTACATTTCTTGTTGACTTACACATAGATTTGCTAAAACGCTCAACATTCATATCGTCCAATTTTTTGGTTATTGTGTGATCTCGAAATAAACGATGGATTTTCATTAACATTTCAGCGATGATTTTTTCGGGGAATGGTATATTTTTGTCTTTAAATTGTGTACTATAATAATAATAAAAGAACAGATTATGATCAACAAATGTGTTGTTATTTCATATATGAATATCATTTTTTATTCCAATGTGTTAAATTTAATGATGACCGTAATCATCTATTTCAAAAGATAACTAAAAGTTGCCCCAATTTTTTAACTCTTAACGCAAGAGATAAACTGATATGGCTTATGAACACAGAAGATAAGTCTATTCTCACTGCTGCATGTAAATTTATTTCGAAAAATTGTTAATGATGTGGCTTTCTTGTCTGCTTCAGACACGAGGAGGACTGTGTAAACACCACAGCTCCTTGAGTACCGCCCCTTGGTGTCTGTTGCAGTAGGGAAACCTACACTATTCTCAATACCTATTTACTGCAGTACATGTTATTTGCTGTGAATATAAATGAACTTTTTCCATTTGTGTTTGTTTTTCTGCATCAGATACGAGGAGGATTGTTAGAGCTTTTAAGATCACAATCCTAGAGCATCGTCCATTGGTGTCTGTTACAGCTAAACAATCATTTATTTTAAATTTTTACATTTTCAGCAAAATATTATAAAATCAAGTAAATAAATAAATGGGGTTTGCCACATCTCTGGAGTAGCAACTCTCAACTACCTTTTTATTTAACAAATAATACCTGTATGACTATTTCAATAGTTTATTTTACAATCTATGTAAAATACTGTATGTCGTATCAATTATATATGTTATGTGTATATGCCCCTCTGGGGACCTAATTTGGAAAATAAAATTTATCTTATCTTATCTTATCTTATATAACAATTTTCATATTCTGGATGCAGGAATTTTCTAAAACCTTAGATTGCATATATATGAAGCTTCGTAGGCATTGTCTGGAAATGCTCGAAATAGACCGCGGTTCTACCAATAATTCAGGCATAAAAAATGAACAAAATAGGAAACAAACAAAAAATACTTCATAGAGTTTTGCAGCAGTAGTCGGAAATCTATATAATCCGATACACCCATCCCCCTACCCCCTCCCCCCCCCCCAAAAAAACGGGGGGAAATAACAGAAAGGGAGAGTAATGAAATGTAAGTAGGTAGCAGTTAGCATTTCCAAATTTTTTCTCATCAATCCTTAAGCTGGTTATTTTGTGGCGTAAAGCTAGCCTACTTTAGAGGGGTTACAGGGGGGGGGGGGGCTCGTTCTTTTTGTTTGAAAAACTTGGTTGATAATTTTTGAGAATGCCCCAAGTATGACTGGAGTAGGTCCCCTCCAATGCAGTCAGTGGGCTCCTCGTATGAAAATTTCTGGATCCACCACTGATTACCTATAGAAATTCATATTTTTAACACTAAGTTCAGAACTGCTACTTCGTTTGCAACTTGTTGATCTTAAAGATGCAGACACAAGTAAACAAAGATGTTTTTAACAATCATGTACCACGGCATACATATATTCAGGATTAAATATAACATTTCTTAAAATTCATTCTAGTGTTATACGATTCATTTATTTCTTTTGAAGAGGTACACTTGTTGACAATCATCGCAATCTGGTCTACTTTAATCAGTATATCAGTGTCGTTTGTTACAAAAGTGGGGCGAAAAATAACAAGAGGGCGAGTCAAATGTAGCATGGTTATTGATAGATCATGATACAAGGAGAATATTCACGAAAAGACATAATAAGATCTACTTGTTTTGTATAATTATTATCAGTTAACAATACAATGAAAAAAAAAAAAATTGCACAAATTTTCTGAACACCAGACTTTTTATCAATTTTCTGTGAATAATATTGATAATTTTTAAATGGCGCGATTGTTTAATATCATTGTTGCTAAAGCAATAAAAACGGGATGAAATGATTATTTTTCTGTTTTCTTTCGTTCCAAACATCAGCAAAAACATTTAATTAACCACAAGCAGACATTTGAAATATATATTTTACTGCATAAAACATTGGTAAATAAATTATTAGCATAATGATGGAAATGTCATCTGACTGAAATACAGATAAACACATTGTCGAAACCCTTCTTTCGCAGCGCCTGGAAGTTTTATCCTTCCGTCTTTAGCTTGTATGTTAAACGCCCTGAATAAAAATATATATTTTTACCACAGCAACACTCACCATAGTGGTCTAATCACAATTTTTTCAGATGCAAAAACACAAATTGTCGTGACGGCCATTTTGGTTCATTGTTATGAGAGTAGCAACGGGGGTGCTCTCTATCACGTCCGCGTTCAAAAAATATAAACAAACGAGTTGTCTGTCCCAGCATCAGTCTTGTATCACCCAACAAGAAGGATGCCAAGCCCAACTCGTCGTTCATCCAAGTCCAGGTCCAAAAGCAGGAGCAGGAGCAGGTCAGCCTCCGCCTCCCCCGGAAAGGCAGCAAAACGTGCTCGTTCCAAGACCCCAAGAAGGGGAAAGAAAAGGGCAAGGTCTCCATCCAAAAAAGCAAGAAGGAGGTCTAGGTCTACCAAGAAGACAGCAGCTAAGAGGAGGAAGAGGTCCTCATCACCAAAGAAAAGGAGGTCTGCTGGAAAGAGGAGAGTAAGAGCAAAGAAAGGAGGAAAGAGAAGGAGGTCAAGGGGAAAGAAAGCCGCAGCAAAGAAATAAGACATGTAGCTGACGACCGCTAGTTTGCCACACAACGGCCCTTTTAAGGGCCAACCATATTTTTCAAAAAGAATTTAGATTTTGTTACATTAGTTCGTATAACCTAATAATTACAAGTTAAAAACGACGCCTAAAACAAAAGATAAAACGTAAAACAACCCCTGTACAAATTAAAGGTACTGTAAAACATAAAACCCCTGTAGATTTGTGTATAATTTAAAGGCAAAGCAAAGAACCTCTGCACAAATTAAAGGTAAAACAAAACTCCTGTACAAATTAAAGGTAAAGCAGAGAACCCTTGTACAAATTAAAGGCAAAACATAGAACCCGTTTGCAAATTAAAGGCAAAACATAGAACTCCTGAACAAACCAATATAAAACATAAAACACCTTTACAAATGAAAGGCAAAACATAGAACCTATGGGCAAATTAAAGGCAAAAAACAAAACCCCTCAGTAATCATTATATAAACTTGCATCTCCTTCTACCACCAAAAAAAATCTTTTTCCCCAACACCCCAACAGGAAACACGAAAAGAATTTCGCGTCACTTTAAATCTGTATATCAAAATTCACAAATTCCAATAATTACAACAACAAAAATAACAAAAAATAAAAATAATAAGTAGCGGGTTATTTAACAGTGTGCACCACATTTTTTTATGTTATTTCGAATAGACAGAAAAAATATTACAGTCATTTCTTATAATTTAATTCTAAATTCCGTAGAAAACCATGAAAAAACGTTCATGACGTCACGGTCACATGACTAATTTATGTCTATGGGCTCATAACAAAATAACGTCAGCCAATCAGAAGACGCGTTACATCCAAAATTAAATTATATCTAAATAATAAAATATTGAACAACTTCAGAAAATTATATTCCCTTCCAAATCTATTTTGCTTATCCAAATCTAATTCCTTTAATTTTCCACCATAAACACAATTATATTGTTTCCTTTTATCCAATGTTGTTTTTTTTCATTACGAAGTTCCTAACAGTAATTTTTGAAAAAATATGAATATGTTTCAAACTTTTCTTTTTTATCATTGCTGAATTGAAAACGAGAAGCTTTTGTTATTCTTTTCCAAAAAGAAATATATAGATTCCTACACTGCAACAAGTGTATTCCGATATTTCTCCACTCGAGACAGTTAAATTTTATTATTTAAAGCGCGAGGCTCACTGACTTTGCTGTATGGGTTTTTGCTCATTGTTGAAGCCTTGTAGTGACCTTTGGCTGTTAATGCTATGTCATTAGGTCTCTGATTAAAATTGTCACATTGGTAATTATAGTTACATGTTCTATTATTTATATTTCAACCAGATAGAATGCGAAATTTGCCTCCCCAAAATAGTTAGTAATCCATGTATAGTTTAAACTATATTAATTTAACTCGCCCTTAACAAAACAGACCTCTCTTTTCTTCCTTTTTCTCGTCTATAATCAAAGAAAAATATCCATTCATGGGGGTTTGGATGGAAATTATGTTTTTAATTTTAAAATTTTGTATTCTTCCCATTGTCTTTGTTTTTGTATTTCACTTTTTTGGTTTCTTCTTTATCTCTATTCTTTTAGTGCCATCAAGAACATTACATCCAATTCTTTTAGTGCCATCAAGAACATTACATCCAATTCTTTTTAACGATTCCAGGTACACAAATCAATGAGATATGAATACTGATGAGCTCATGTACATGTGTGTAACAACACAAAAACATAACCAGATTAAAAAAGTACAATTTCACGCTAAAAATGTTTTAAAACATTTTCTAATCAGTTGAGATTTGCATACAGTTTCTTTAATATCGTGTTTCAATTTCGATCCCCACCCGCCCTTTTTCATCTGAAGTATTTTTCATTCGGAAAATGTATGTCCTTCTAAATACTGCACACATTCATCATGATAAATATTCTGTTTGTCTGTAACAGATTAAATCATTTTATAAATCTTACAAGTGTGGACACAGATGAGTGTGGATAGTATGTATGGATGTTTGACAGTGTCTTATGACAAAATGAGTTCTATGTTTTTTTCTATATGGTGTTATTAACTATGTTGCACGATGACAACCAATCTGAGCATTATGAGTGTTATTTATTAAATTTTTTATGCCCCCACCTACAATAGTAGATAGGCATTATGTTTTCTGGTCTGTGGGTCCGTTCGTTCGTTTGTCCCGCTTTAGGTTAAAGTTTTTGGTCAAGGTAGTTTTTGATGAAGCTGAAGTCCAATCAACTCGAAACTTAGTACACATGTTCATTATGATATGATCTTTCTAATTTATAGCCAAATTAGACTTTTGACCCCAATTTCACGGTCCATTAAACATAGAAAATGGAAGTGGGAGTTTCAGGTTAAAGTTTTTGGTCAAAGTAGTTTTTGATGAAGCTGAATTCCAATCAACTTGAAACTTACTACACTTGTTGCATATGATATGATCTTTCTAATTTCAAAACTCATAACTGCTCCAAAAGTAATCTGATAGAATTTCAAGCATTTTAAGCCAATATTATCAACATCTACTAATGAGTCTTAATATGTCTACATATCTAAAAAGTCATAGTATTCAAAAGGTAATGCAAAATTATTCCTTTTCATTTTTTTTGTTATATGGATACACATTTGAGTGATACATGTACCAATACAATATTTGTTGTGGTATGAAAGTGCAGTAATTAGCATTTACTGTAACTATGTTAATTCACACAAATTGAAAAATAAACAAATGAATGGACCAGATGCTCCGCAGAGCCCAGCTTTATACGACTGCAGAGGTCGAAGCCTGAACAGTTGGGGCTAGTATTGACACAACATTCAAGCTGGAAACAGCTCTGAGTTTGAATTGTGATTAAATAGATGACACAGCTTAGGTTTCTGACACAGAATGAATGTGGTCTAATGAACTTAAATATTTGTTTTGCTTTTGTGTTAGGAGCAATTCACTATGCTGCTGAATATTAATCCTTTCAAACAAAAATATCTAAAGAAATTTTCTTTTTAATTTCTGAAATGAGAAACATTTAGAGGAGACAAACTTCAGTTAAGAGATCAGAAACTAAAAAAATGTATAATTTTTCCATTTGTAAAAGGGCATACCCTAGAAAGTGCTTGCAATCACTGAATGGTTATTAATGACTGCTTTAATTTATCAGTTGGTAATAAAGTGAATATTGCATTGTATATTGTATAATTGATTTAAGTTGACTGAACAAAGAAAGATAACTCCAATTTTCAAAGAAGATTTCATAAAGCATTGGTATTAGGTAATTCAAGAACCATTCTGGACAAACTCCAATTAAGGGTCTTGAATTTACAAAAATGTTTGTTTTTGGTCCGTAATTATTAGACTGTTTGTCCCATAACCCACACAATATATCCGAACCTTCTACTTATGGTATTAAACATTGTGGTACAATTTCAGAACAATTGAAATACTTATACATAACTTTTTAAACCGACACTAGATTAAAGCTTGTTTTGGGCACCTTTGTACCCCTTATTCCTAAACCTTAGGGACCATAACCCCCAAAATCAATCCCAAGCTTCCTTTTGTGGTTATAAACGTTGTGTTATAATTTTGTTGATTTCTGTTGACTTATAATAAAGTTATTATCCAGAAACCATCTTTCGGACAGGATACCAATTTACGACCCCAAATTTTTTGTGGTTGTATAAAAATGTTGAACATGTGCAATGAAGTATAGTTTTTAAATCTTATTAGCTGATAAATTACTGAAAGCGGTATTATATATTATAATTATACAGAATAACTAGCATACATTGTCTTAGACTGGTACCCGCATGGTCGTTATTGAAATTCTTCACAATAGTATATCCCGAAGTTCTATTACTGAATAATTTAATTTTGGATGTAACGCAACCAGATTTTTCCCACAAAAAAAAAGGGGGGGGGGGCTATGACAAACCCTCTAAATCCGCCTGTGCGAGAGGAACCAACCCAACATTGTCTAGAAATATAATAAAATGTATTTGTAAAAGGATTGGAAATTATACAATACAGTAAAATTAAGATGCTCTGTCGAGTGTCTCTTTCCTGTTTCAAGCAGAATACACTCATAATTATTTCGAGGCAGTTATACTTGTCATTTTAATACTCCATATCTTACACAACTGTTAAAATAAAATATTTTCAGGTGAAAGTTATAATTTGATTATAATACATAAAATAACGCGATCCTGTATGCTTTTTATTTGTTATAAATTAAACCCTATGGAAACGCATTGTTATCGTCATAAAAACTTTATGGAAGCGCATAGTCAACGTCATAAAAAACACGGCGAAAAATGTCAGTGACTGTACTATTTTTATTAAAGTCCACGAGTAGAATGAATACATTAACTAAATGTTGTACAGTGCATGGTAGCCTATCCTTTTTTTTTTTTATTCTACCGTGTTAAAGCATTGATTTTGCCTACCTTACCTTACTTAACAAATATTTTTTTTTCTTTTCTTTTTGTGCTGAATTTTGTGTATAAGATATTTGCCATGATGTTCTCGGAGTTCAAAGGTCACAAATGATGTTCAAGAATGGTCAATAATAAGTCTAAATATATAAATGTTTATTGTCATATACATAATAAACAAAACAAAAAATATAGCAAATAATAACAATTCTAAAAGAAATGTGCACATGGACCAAATTTACAAGACTTCTGCCAACAGTGCAACAGTTAAAAAATGACTGTTAAGGAGTCAATGTTTTTAACATGTTCCAAGATAAAGGGATTTAGCATTTTTTCTATGTTCTATTCTGGTGTAAGAGGCATACAATTACTTGAAGGTTAACAATTTTCGAATGGAAAAGGCCTTACTGTTTTGCTTGTTAATTTTACATTCAAGGAGGAATTGTTTTTCATCTTCCAGCAAGTGGTACAGTTTACAAATTCTATCCTTTCTAGGAATTTTGTCATAGCAATCCTTTTCTATCTCCAAGTTTTGGTCATTAATTCTCAACCTAGTGAAGCATTTTCTTATAGAAAAGTTATTGGAAGCTAAATAAAATTCCCTATCCAAGTCAAGTTTTTATCTTTTATCAAGTAACAGTCTAGTTTCCGGCATCATAGCTATTCATTCCTTTTTCAAACATATTTTATTCAAGTGCCTACAATTATTAACTTTTTTCTAAAAGGTTTTGGTTGGGTGAAATATTCACTGCATATGTATCATAAAGAGTAAGAGTCCACAAGTTTTACATGTAATCTATATTTTTAGAATTCAGGAGTCGATTTCACAAAAAACTAACGACTAAGAATGGTCGTAAGTCCTGAATAATTCAGTATACTTACAATCAATCTCAGTTCTAAGTATTTTGGGGAAATTGACTCCTGTCTTGCTAGGTAAGGTATAGACTGTGAAAAAATAAAATGTCCAAGGAGGAGTCTTCCTAGTTCTGCTCGGACTGCTATTTGATGCAGTTTTTCTGGTGCTCAGCAAAATTTTTAAAAAATAATATGAGCCTTTTCAAATGGAGTTTTATTAATAAATGAAATTTGATCGAAGTTAGTTTTATTAATGTGAGAGGATCTCTTTGTGCCGCTAAAATTTTCAGGGTTTACGCTTCATTCCGCTCTGAGGTATATTATCTATTGTCATGCATGATAGATTACACCCATTTTCAAAAATCCTGCAGGATCCTCCAATGCAATTACACTATTTACGTCAGTATTATTTCAATTCAAAATATGTGGACGTCCTAAACATTGAGGTTATGATACTGTAACTTTTCATACATTTTTAATTAATCATAAAGTGTATTATTTTCGTGTTATATTTGTCAAAATCTAATTTAGTTGAATGCTTACAAATATTTGAATTGAATTGGTTTTTTTTTTATGAAATGAATATAAAAAAGAATTTGTTACTGGTCGTTCTAATTTTTAAATAGAATTAAAAAATGCTCAAAATAAAATGAAAATGGGGAATGCGTTTCAGAGACAACAACCCGACCAAAGAGCAGAAAACAGCCGAAAAATTACCAGCATAATAACTTTTAACTTGTACCTACACTTTCAGACAAAACTATTCAACATTGTTATAGAAGTAGAATGAAAACATGGAGGCAGGCATACTTCTGAAAGTGACAAACAAAAACTAATTTGTTTACATAGTTAGTTGAGAAGGGCAGGGCAAAAACCGTGTGTCCTCCTTGCCCCTCTCTATCCCATCTGTACTACGACGTATAAGAGATATCGACAACTAAATCAGAGTGAAGCAGTATATAATGTACTGCTGGGGATATTGACTTTATGAATCTTCAATCAGAGTTCCAATCACTGCATTGCTAACATTTATAAACGCCGACAGCAAACAAATCTGCAGCTTTCATTGCGGTTATTCTAATACCAGTTTGTAGTAGTTTATATCTATTTATACGGTTTACTTTTACAAATTGTGACTTTGGTGGAGAGTTGTCGCATTGACACTAATATAAAATCTTGTCATATCTATTTATCATATGTTTAGTAGTAAATACAGTAAGTTTGAAATAACATTTATTTATCTAATGCTTCAAAAGAAAAAGAAGGCAAAGATTTGCCGAGTATGACTGAAAAATATATTTATAGACAATTTATGGTTACTATCTTTATACAGCAACTTAATGAAATATTTTGGATTCAAAACATAAACTTAAAGAACTAGCCATGGAATTTGTTTTTGTCCCGGCTGATAAAGCTGCTAATAATATCATTATTGTTTGACGTTAATTTTATATTGAGGTTCTGCAAAAGAAAATCACGAATTCACCAACATTCCAACTGACTTCATTTTCAGAAAACGACATCTGTAAACAAACACAAACTTTTAGCTACTTCTTTTCAAGACGAATCAAATACAATGAAAGTCCCAACTATGTACTGGCTTCCGAAGCTACACAAAAAACCTTACAAACATAGATTTATTTCTTCTTCAAGCCACTGTTCCACTACTAAATTGTCTATTCTACTTATTAGTACACTTGGTACAATAAAAAAACTGTCAAATAAGGCCTTTGAAAATAATGGAATTAATTATTCAAAAACTCGTTGGAAGTACTTGATAAATTGCATGCATATATTGGTTATTTTGAATCTGTTCAAAGTTTTGATTTGTCTACCCTATATATACCACTTTGTCGCATATTCTTATTAAGAATGATTCACATCCCTAATTAACTGGGCATTTTAAAAGTCAGAATGCGAGCACATATGTTCAAACTCTTTTAGGTCATTTTTTAGTAGCAATAAACAAAAGAACTATTTTCAATTGGACATGCTTTGATACTATATATGGGCGTTTTTCAATAAAAGCGTACATTTCAGACCTAAAAAAAATGGAAAATCAACTTGTCTAAAATTTAATTTCAAGAGTTATTTTGAATACCTCTATAATAGACCTGTTTGTAAACAAAAAGTGCAATCTTAAATATTCTTTAAAATGATATTATTTTCATAATTTGTGTACTGTTTCGTAGGGGACTTTTGTCCCCTACGAATCTTCTTCTAAACACACATATGTTTTGCAATTTTAATTGTCTCCTATAGACATTCCAGTTTGTTTACTTTAAATACTAGAAAAATATCATTTTTTTTCTGAATTAGAAAATCATTTTTATCGATAAAGATTAGGCAATACTTCACATATGAAGGTTCAACTCATGTTACGTAGTGGACATTTTGAAGCGTTTCGTAGTGGACAAAACCGTTTCGTAGTGGACAAAAAGTTTCGTAGTTGACATCAACCCTATTATAAGTTAATAAAAACATAATAAAAATTACATGAAACTAACCCTTGTTATTTGTTTTGCACGAATATAATTGAAAAAAAGATTAAAAAAAGACTCCATGGTAGTGGTAGTGTCCACTACGAAACGTTTTTCTCCCATACTTGTTTCGTAGGGGACCGTTTCGTAAGGGACGTATTCGCATGCTTTATTTTCCCCCCACAATCCCTATATTGTAATAGTAACAAGACTGATTGTATTCATCAAAGCATTTATCAAGCTGTACACTGATATTTTTTTCATAATTTTAAAACCAGATACTGAAGGAGATTTGACCCGTTTCGTAGGGGACATTATCAAAAATACGGTATCACTCTGGTCCATTTGATGTGCTCAATTTTTCTTACCAACGATTTAATTGCCGTTATAAAAGCATCACTTCTTTTGTAAGACCCTAATGTTTATATCTCTTGCAAACAAAAATTACATTGATTTTATAAAACTGTTAATTGGCAAATTTTAATGACTTCGTTTCGTAGTGGACAATTTGTGAGGGACACACCTTCTGAAATTAAAAAACCTATATTGAAAGCTGTTTATTAGAATATGTTGGCTCTGAACATACTTTTGAATTATTAAAGAACTTATGTAAAGTAAAAAAACCATTAATTTCTTCATTTTTTTACGATATTTTAGAGTATGAATGTTGGACAGGCGGTCTAGGGACATGCCATTTTGGTTGTTTTGGACCATTCAGGAGTCAATATCTTATCAATCCCTCTAAAAAATAAACTGTTTCTTTGCTTAAAAATGTTAAATCTAATTCAATGTACTGACTGCACAAAAAATTACTTGCAAAGATCAAACACGTTTTTTTTTAAAGTGGCTAAGACAAGAAAATACGTTTTTATTGAAAAACGCCCATATGCGCTTGAATTTTTTACTTGATAACATCTTTGTTCGCTTTGGAGATTCCGTATATCGTCAAGTTATTGGAATTCCCATGGGGACAAACTGTGCACCACTTATTGCGGACTTGTTTTTGTATTGTTATGAGTTACAATTTATGACTAAATTTAGCAAAGACCCATCGAAACAATATTTGATACAAAAATTTAACAATACTTTTAGATATATTTGGATGATATATTGGCTCTCAATAATGACGACTTCAGTATGTATACTAAAGAAATTGATCCTGTTGAACTTACTTTAAATAAAGCTAATACTAACAATGACCACTGCCCTTTCCTCGATCTTGCCGTGATATCTATATCATTAATGGGAAGCTTAATACAAAAATTTATGATAAAAGAGATGATTTTTCATTTCCTATCGTTAATTATCCATTTTTAGATGGTGACGTCTTATGGTGTTTATATATCTCAACTTGTACGATTCGCTCGTGTATGTAACAACGTATTAGATTTTATCGAGAGAAATTTATGTAGTACTGAAAAAATTTTACACCAGGGTTTTCGATATCATAAACTAGTCAAACCATTAACTAAATTCTATCATCGGTATAAGGAAATAATTCGTAAATATAACTCAACATTCAGACATCTTATACGTTCAGGTATTTCACATCCAATCTTTTATGGTAATATTCTTTACAAAGCACAAAAATGTCAGTATTCACCTCAAAAGCTTACAAAACCTTTAAACAGACTTATTACAAAAATGTTAGAAGCCTTAGGGATATAGTTACGATACTGTTGTCAGGTCATTAAAGATTGCATTTTTTGGCTTAAATATTGATTCACTTATAGGGTCTTTGCTTCGGAACTATACACATTTATTTAAAAAAAAAACAGTTGTTGGTATGACACGGGTTATGTTCTTCTCATATATTTTATGATAGTATATGATAATAAACCCCTAACGGGAGGGATTGTGCCTGATATTCATATGATGACGACATAATCTTTCAATCAGTTTAATTGAGGTCTGGAGCTGGCATGTCAGTTAACTGCTAGTAGTCAGTTGTTATTTATATATTATTGTCATTTTATTTATTTTCTTTTGTTACATCTTCTGACATCGGACTCGGACTTCTCTTGAACTGAATTTTAATGTGTGCGTATTGTTATGCGTTTACTTTTCTACATTAGTTAGAGGTATAGGGGAGGGTTGAGATCTCATAAACATATTTAACCCCGCCGCAATTTTGTGCCTGTCCCAAGTCAGGAGCCTCTGGCCTTTGTTAGTCTTGTATGATTTTTAATTTTAGTTTCTTGTGTATGATTCGGAGTTTAGTATGACGTCCATTATCACTGAAATAGTTTACATATTTGAAGGACGCCTACGATTGCGGGAGTTTATCGCTACATTGAAGACCCATTGGTGGCCTTCGGTTGTTGTCTGCTCTATGGTCGGGTTGTTGTCGCTTTGACACAATCCCCATTTCCTTTCTTAATTTTGTTTGGATAAAAACCATCAATTTTGAATATGCAGAAACTGTACTAAAAATTTGGCAAACTTGTATACTTTCATAAATGACGACATAAATGTAAATCCATGGAAGCGCATTGTCAACGTCATAAAGAAAGCGATCTATATACGACCAGTGACTGCATGTATCGCAATTTAAGTGCAATCTTATTGTGCAAACAAAAAAAATCTGCATAAAGGTTAAATGAGAATTCACAGCATATTAACCCATTGACCACTAACACAATGAAAAATAAAGTAAATAATCCAAACACTAGAAAAATTAAAAAAAATAAATAGTAAATATGCACGTACCCTTTTTTGATTCGAAATGTTTAGTCTATAGACATAATTTATTCCTCAAATAATTTCCGGTGAAAAAGCATGCAAGGTTGTGATATAAACACAGTTAAAATTTCATGATGCCCTTTGATAGACAGTAACATATTCTTTTTTTTTTTTGTCTAAAATATTTAGATTTAGACACTTGAGGTCACACTTCTTTTTTCTGTATCTGGTGGTGTCGTCTAGCTATGTGTTTTAAATTGAAAACTTTTAGATACAACGTGTTTCAAGCAAACACTTAGGCCTAAAAAATGTAAACTCTCAAATTGTATCATTCATCGACGCCATCATATACTAAAAACTAATCTAAAACATTGGTTAATTGATTGTTTTTTGCTTGCCTGCTCGAGGTCCTGTTGCAAATATTTCAAGATTATTTATGACTTTGAGGTCCAGTTGCAAATATTTCAAGATTATTTATGACTTTGAGGTCCAGTTGCAAATATTTCATGATTATTCAGGACTTAAACAAAATATCAATTTATTCAGAATAGTTAAGTTCTGCATGGTAAGACAGCATTAATAGCGGGAAATTATTGACGAAACAGGCTACCTACGGACCCTTCAGAGAGTTTTTACAATGTCGGGTTTCTTGCATGTAAAAGGCATAGATTGTGGTGCAACTTGCTTTTTCAGGCCAAACGAGGCCGTGCATCTATTATAATACATACGCTCGAGCCAAGCTAAACGGACACCAAACGAAATATAAGAAAACGTTTATACTGTCAGACAGGTGCAGGTCAAGGATAGCAATAGTTCTTTTCGTCCGTCAATAAACTTTGGGGTTTACTTACAAAAATGAGAGAGAAACACATATATGGACACACACACAATTAAAACAAACAAAACACAACAATATTAAACAAAAAGAAAAAAAAAACACTCAAATTTTCGAAGCCGTGCACTTTCGATTCGAACAGTTGGCCCAAAAAAACATTACAATAGCATGCTAGCTACACATTAGAGGTGTTAATTTCAGTATATGCATGGTATTACATGACATTTTAAGACACGGAAAACAGGATAAAAACTGCAGCTTACTGTGCAACAAATGTATATGTTTTTAGACTATATAGTGAACAGATAACATAACAAGAAGATTTGCAATATGTTGTTTGTTTTCTTCTACTTGTTTAGTCTGATTGTGTGGGGAGAAATACACATGATTTTAGGATCAGAGTTGGGTACGTACATTTCTTATGTTTAATTAATGCTTTGAAAACAGCGCAAAGAACTGATCTTAAAATGTGAAACAGTTGCTTTAAAAAAAAAAGCGAGAACAAAGACGATCAAAAGCTCACCAAACACAAAACGAAACGACAAGAGCCTATAGGGAAATTAAAAACAATTCATATTAAACAGAGGTCGTGGCGCTCCTTCTAGCTATATAAGGCACGTGTCAAAGGATACAAGAGACTGATAACCGGTCGTATTTTGACAAGTTTCCCGCACACATGCATGCACTTACTTTTTTTTGCCTAAAACTTGGCTATAAAAAACACTTATAAATACGCATTTTTTATAATTTGCTTTGTTCTTTTAAAGGAATTCAGTTTACATAAAAGTAACATTAAGTTGTTGTTAGTTTAACATCAGCATGTGTGTAGTTGCCGACGTGACACAATTTTTTTCATTAATCAATTAATATTGGTCAAAAAACATATTTTAATTAATACTTTTGACTTTTGTAAATGCTACATGGGCAACAATGTGAGAGATAAACATTGCTATACGCGTAAACAGGAAAAAATATTACTTTTTTAGAAGTTTTATATTTTCCCGGTTGTGTGTCCAATAATCGCCTATTCGGATGATACTAGTTCGAGTGACCTCAATTATTTGCTTACAACATTCTTGTTCTTGGACACTGGTAGGTTTACCAATTTCGGAAAGTAAAAAAAGTAGCTGCGATGTATCAACTATTCTTTTAAGTGAAAAATAACTCATTTAGAATTATATCAGCTTTTTTGTTTACAGCCTGTTCAGAAAAATCTAACATGATTGTCAACAAACTAAAACTGTTGTGTAGTGATATGGGAGCTGGTGCCAATCCTGGTAAGTCCAACTTTTCAAATAATATTCCACATTTCCTTCAGGCTAGCTGATTATTTGGAACTCAATATATATTTTGAAGATTTATCATTTGGTCTGTGGTGGATATTTGTATCATTGACAATCGTACAACATCTTCTTATTTTTGTATCAACCCTGTAAAAAACATGCATATTTGTTCTCTTAGTCTAAAGAAACCCCCAACCTATTATACATAAAGTATTTTCTAACGATTCAGAATTTTTAGAAAAGGTCTGAGAATTTGTGCAATAATACTGATAGAATATTTTTTAAAATGCAAATAAGATGAAATGAAATCATATTGACCGATATATAAATAAAATTGCATCTCATTTTTCTTTTCAAGGGAGTCACATCACTGATGCTGGCGAGTCGCTATTCACAGCATCTGTGAGTAAGAGGAAATATGTGGTAAAAGGAAATATCGTGAGATTTGACAAAGTATGGTCCAACGTCGGCAATAATTATGATCCACGGTCTGGTGTATATACAAGCCCAAGGGATGGTGCCTATCATTTCTCTTGTACAGTGATGTCTCAAGGTAACAATGGTATTCGGGTCAATCTGTGGAAAAATAACGTAAAGACTGTTGCAATTTATTCATATGGTGCTTATGGTGGAACACTGAATATGGCGCTTGACTTGAAAAGGGGAGACAGAGTGTACATTAAACAAAGTCATGTTGAAAACTACATTCATGCTGAGCCGGAATATCATTTCAGTATGTTTTCTGGCTTTCAAATTTCCTGAGAAACTTTGTCACTTATATATCGACATACTGGTATCGTATCTATACAAAGAATATCACAATAAAATGTGTATAAATTTACATTGTTTTTTTAATGACTTAAACCCAGCCGATTTTATTAATGAAACTAAAGAATGCATCTCCATCGTGTATACCAGAATTGCATTGTCTGTAATAGACTATATACTTAGGTGATACCAACACTTTGACGTTTGAATTAGGTTTTAGATTTTCAATTATTTCTGCCTCCTTTGATCTCAGAAGGCACTTTTGTCTAGTTGTGCATCTGGTGTAGACCTTACGGGGCGCCGAATGGGACTCTTGTGGTTTTGTACAAAATTCAATTCTGTCATAACAAAATCATTTTTGTCTTACAAAACTTTGTGCTACAGACTTGTTTTGTGAGAACTTCAATTTTGTGATGACAAAATTCATTTGTGAGACAAAATTAACTTTTGTGAGACAAAATTAACTTTTGTGAGACAAAATTAACTTTTGTGAGACAAAATTAACTTTTGTGAGACAAAATTGACTTTTGTGAGACAAAATTGACTTTTGTGAGACAAAACTCAATTTGGTGAGACAAAATTCAATTTTGTCAATTTTGTTGAGACAAAAGTCAATTTTGTTAATTTTGTTGAGACAAAAGTCAATTTTGTTGAGACAAAAGTCAATTTTGTTGAGACAAAAGTCAATTTTGTTGAGACAAAAATCAATTTTGTCAATTTTGTTGAGACAAAAGTCAATTTTGTCAATTTTGTTGAGACAAAAGTCAATTTTGTCAATTTTGTGACGACAGAATTCATTTTTGTGACGACAAAATTCAATTTTGTAACAACAAAATTGACTTTTATAAGACAAAATTGACTTTAGTGAGACAAAATTGACTTTCGTGAGACAAAAATCAATTTTGTTGAGACAAAATTCAATTTTGTCAATTTTGTTGAGACAAAATTCAATTTTGTCAATTTTGTTGAGACAAAAGTCAATTTTGTCTCACATTTGTCAATTTTGTCTCACATAAGTCAATTTTGTCAATTTTGTTGAGACAAAAGTCAATTTTGTCAATTTTGTCTCACAAAAGTCAATTTTGTCAATTTTGTCTCACAAAAGTCAATTTTGTGTAACAAAAGTCGATTTTGTATGCAAATTAGTTCACAGAAACCAAACTAAACTAATTTGAATACAAAATTGACTTTTGTCGCCCAATTTTCAAATTAGGTAACAAAAGTCAAGTCTGTGTAACAAAAATGAATTTTGTCATGACAAAAGTGACTTTTGTCCGCTGATAGATAATTTTGTATGAAAAAAATTTAAATTTGTACTATGATACAAATTTTGTTAAACTGAACTCATTTTTGTTGAACAAAAGTCACTTTTGTCCGTACAAAGTTGAATTTTGAGTACAAAACCACAAGAGTCCCATTCGGCGCCCCGTAGACCTGGCGTACTAAATTATAATCCTGGTACTTTTGATAACTATGTAGAAACATGTCATTCATTGCAAGTTTGGATATTTATATATATTATAAAATGACTGAATAAAATAGTCAACGATCAATCTAACAGGGCGATGGATCATGTAATATGATTCTGTACACTACAAAATATAATATATAACAAGTCAAAAAGGGTACAACATCACCATTAAATAACTATAAAATGAACAAATATTAGATATTTCGGATAACAGATATCCTTCTTCAATAATAACACGATGTAAAATGTATAAATTTCAAGATTTAGAAAAAGTTTCTCAGTTTGAATATATTTACATGATTCATTTGACATCGTGCTATTATTGAAGAAGGATATCTGTTATCCGAAATATCTAATATTTGTTCATTTTATAGTTATTTAATGGTGATGTTGTACCCTTTTTGACTTGTTATATATGTATACCTGTATTGTATTTGGAACCTTGAGACTATCCAATCGAAAATTGATGCTAGCCGAACCAGATGCTATACTGGTATCTCCATTCTAATTCAACTGAACGAAAACACTGCTTAAACATACATTTTGAAATTAATCAATCACACTTTGGCTTTCTTTAATATAGATTTTTTTCATTTGCAATATATAACAAACAAGAACAATATTAAACAATTTTTAAACCGCATTTTAAGGTCTAAACCCCAAAATAACAAATGTAAATCAATTCAAACAAAAAGAAAACATTGAATAAACCGACGAAGAAGGAACATTAAAACTCATTAGTCGAAGGCAGAGTCGAAGGCAAACTGATCCGTCATGGCAAAAAAAAAAAAACGAAAATTTAAACGACTACATTCAGAAAAAGACAGCTTCAAAAACTAAAGAGCTAGCAACACTAACTCCAACAATAGCGGGGGTTATATCATGTGTGTCGGAAGGGTAAGAAAATCCTGCTCCTCATTTTGGGAATCCGGCGTCGTCACGGTTCCTCATGTAAGCACAGAATTCTACAATAACTCTCTTTTTGAGGTGTCAATTTTGAAAAAAAAATCACTTGACGGGATTGCCGCTAAAACAATCGTATTCGGTTTCTAAAAACTTATAATGTTAAAGGAATACTTCGGTTTTGATGATTTTTGTGCCTTTACAGCAGGAAAAGTATAATAACATCACTCTTGAAAAACTTTCAAATATTGATAACAGTTCAAAACTTTATCTTTATAGTAAACTTAAAAATGAAATTAAATTCGAGGACTACTTGCACAATCTAAACAATTGTAATAGTCGTCAACTTTTAACAAAATTACGTGTAAGTGATCATAATTTGGAAATTGAATTAGGACGTTATAAAATAATTCAAAGAGAACACAGACTTATATTTATACAAAGATGAAAAGCAATTGAAAGTCTAGTAATACTAGCATCATGTGATCAATATTTTGTAATTTAATTACAATAAAGTACTAATAGTATGTATATATACGGAGTCTTCCGAATAAGACTTTTTACTATCGGATTTCAGACTGATGTTGGAATACGTGGATGTTAGGTGTCACCTTTATACAAAGTTTGTAAAATTTTAGATGATGAGGAACACTTTTTCCTTCATTGCCAAATTAACAGTAATGTAAGACATTCCCTTATAAATGCAATTAAAACCCATTATCCTAATTTTAACCAGCTTGACTCAAACTCTAAACTATTCTAGATCCCAATAAAGATATGTTGTCTAGTGTTGTAGACTATATAAAGCAATCTATGGAATTGCGAAAATTATAAGGTCCACATTGGTCAATTATTATTATTATTATATATATATATAGATAGATATATGTTATTAATATCAACTTCACTTTTAAAACATTTATCATGTATTATGTTTCTTGTCACTTGTGTATACAATGTACTATGTTTGCATTTTAACCCGTCAGGGTTTCATGTTTTTTGCAATAAAGTTATATTTAAAAAATTCTGAAAAAATTGTACCATCCTCGACTTCGTCTCGGATAACTTATATATCTACCAAAACACACTGAAGTATCTACAATATATCTACAATATATTTATTCTATGGAAAATACCAGTTTAATATAAGAATAAGGAGAATTTTGAATATCCAAATATGAAACTGAAAATGAAAAAGACAAAATACAGTAGTATAAAGCTGAAAACCTAAATGTTTGCTGGGCAAGTTTGACAACCAGCACTCTAAGCAGTCGCCCCATAGCCTAAAAGTCGATCAATTTCGAAGCTGTGTTTACCTTTAAAGTGCAACTGTTGTACCTATCAATACAATTGCATGATATATAGATATCAGATGTATAATATTTCAGAATAGAATTACATTACATGGGACACGGTAACAGATTTAAGAGTCAGAATTTACAGAAAATATTCACTGCTAAGACTAAAATTAAACACACTCTGAGGAAACGAGAGATTAATTTCTAAAGAGGACAATATGTACCTTTTCTTCTACGTATCTGTTCTTATTTGGTGCGGAGAAATATGCATGACGCAGGGGTCAAGTTGGGGTATGTAAATTTCTTATTATTTGGTTTTAATATAGCTGGTATACAAACAAATATATTGTGACTTGGATGGAGAATTGTCTCATTGGCAATCATACCGTTTATACAATACAGATAAACGCAAAAATAATTGAAATTAATAGAAACAAAAAACAAATAAAGGATTTTGGAATAAAAGGGAAAGGCTAAACCAAATTGTCCTATCCCCAAGTACTTATGAATGAAAAATGTCCTTGATAGTTGCTCGCAATATATATACTTTTCTACATTGGCTAGAGGTATAGGGTATGGGGGTTGAGATCTCATAAACATGCATAACCCCGCCGTATTTTTGCGCCTGTCCCAAGTCAGGAGCCTCTGGCCTTTGTTAGTTTTGTATTCATTTTAATTTAGTTTCTTGTGTATAATTTGGAGTTTTGGTGTCACGATATCACATTAGCATGGGTTCGAATCCCGGCGAGGGAAGAACAAAAAATTTGCGAAAGCAAATTTACAGATCTAACATTGTTGGGTTGATGTTTAGACGAGTTGTATATTGTTGGGTTGATGTTTAGACGAGTTGTATATGGGTTGATGTTTAGACGAGTTGTATATATATGTTTAGACGAGTTGTATATATATATATATATATATATATATACAACTCGTCTAAACATCAACCCAACAATGTTAGATCTGTAAATTTGCTTTCGCAAATTTTTGGTTCTTCCCTCGCCGGGATTCGAACCCATGCTACTGTGATATCGTGACACCAAATCGCCTGCACTGCAGCCGTCCCTCTAGACCACACGACCAACTGGCCTCTACAATAATAGAGCTTTCGCTGGCCGTTTGTTACCTTTCCTCGTCAGTTTTAATCTAGCGGCGTACTACAGTACATGATATATAAGGCATGAAGATGTTATTGTTACAGATCAGCTAAATTATCTATAGTAAAGGATCCTACAAATTAATGTAATATACAGTCACAGAAAATAATTATATTTATAAGTACGTCTGAGTCAGTGACAACTCTACAACAGATGTATCCATCGGATCGCCATCAATGATGGTGATACATGGCTATGTACATAATGTATATACAACTCGTCTAAAGATCAACCCAACAATGTTAGATCTGTAAATTTGCTTTCGCAAATTTTTGGTTCTTCCCTCGCCGGGATTCGAACCCATGCTACTGTGATATCGTGACACCAAATCGCCTGCACTGCAGCCGTCCCGCTAGACCACACGACCACCTGACCTCTACAATAATAGAGCTTTCGCTGGCCGTGTGTTACCTTTCCTCGTCAGTTTTAATCTAGCGGCGTACTACAGTACATGATATATAAGGCATGAAGATGTTATTGTTACAGATCAGCTAAATTATCTATAGTAAAGGATCCTACAAATTAATGTAATATACAGTCACAGAAAATAATTATATTTATAAGTACGTCTGAGTCAGTGACAACTCTACAACAGATGTATCCATCGGATCACCATCAATGATGGTGATACATGGCTGTGTACATAATGTATATACAACTCGTCTAAACATCAACCCAACAATGTTAGATCTGTAAATTTGCTTTCGCAAATTTTTGGTTCTTCCCTCGCCGGGATTCGAACCCATGCTACTGTGATATCGTGACACCAAATCGCCTGCACTGCAGCCGTCCCGCTAGACCACAAGACCACCTGGGCTCTACAATAATATACATGTTATTATTTTGTACAGGTTATTACTTGTACAAACATTTTATACAAGAAATTACTTGTATGATGCCATCATACAGGTTATTGCTTGTACAAATACAATTGTACAAGTAATTACTTGTCCAATTTTGATTGAGAAAAAGATAATGACTTGTACAAATCATTATTCTACCTTGGCCTATTTCCTGATGACTACAATAAAACTTTCCTTTTAAAATAAATAATATAAAATAAGAGCATCAGTATAAACTTGAAACATTTCAAAAAAAAATTATTTGATAAATATGGTAGCCAATTTGTACAGTTGAGTAGGGTATTAAAGGATAAAAATGGAAAATATCAAATAAAATCTTCTAATTATTCAGTATTCACTTGTGAAAGATAAAGAGATACTTTAAGTTATGTAAAGGAAGCCAAGTTAAGTTTCAAAAAGACAGCACTTCAAAAATAATTCTTAAGATGGCATGATGTTTTGAATGCAGCAGGAAATAAATTAATAAACTCATTCGCAAAGGAGACGAAATTATTTATTATTGTAAAGTTAATCAACTTTACCCTCTGATTACACAGCACACTCTGCAGGCATACAAATAATAATTATAAGGAGTTAAAAAACCACAAATTGGCAATATAAGGAGAGAAATTATCCGGATTTTCACTCATATGTGTGAATATTTTGAAAAAGGTCGCTCCTTCTATCATTACTACAGTCTTTAATGCTTGTTGTCAAGTCAAAGTCAAAGATGTTACTGTCAGGTAGACCATGGTGATTATCAATCATGTACTATCAGGATCACTGTACCAAATTCAGTGGACTGCGCCCGTTAAAGGCAGATGTAGCTTACCAACTCACTGACTTTGTTTTTACTTTTTGGAGCTCCACATATCTATCCTGCATGGTGTTAATTGAAGGGAATTTCTTCTTTGGCTAGAACTTTAATTTATGTATGATAGACCACTTGCACCTCAAAGTGTCCGTACAAATATAGGACGCTGTCTTAAAGAGTATAATGATTACATGAACACAGTAGAACAACTGACACTGGTCTGAATGATTAAAAATTGTGTAATTCCATAAAAAAAAAAACCAAGTAAATAAATAATTATAATTAAAACTCAACTGTCAGGGAACAATTGAATATTTCCCTCCATTGAAAAAAATAGTAAATCAAAATAATTGGAAGAAGAGTTTCATTTTATTTATTCCTTTCAATGACTTTGTCACTTTGCACCAGTAGTCCGTATTTTAGTGGCACCTAGTTTTTCAACCCAATATGCTCAAAGTGTCATGTTTGCTGATGTTATTTATAATTTACTTAAAAAGCAGATAGAAGGAAGAAACAAATAAAACTAAAAGATAGTGAGTTTTACAAGTTATTATCTTTTTCTCAACAAAAACTGTACAGGTAATTAATCGTACAATTATTTTTGTACAAATAATAACTTGTATGATGGCATCATACAAGTAATTACTCTTACAAAGTTTTTGTACAGGTAATAACCTGTACAAAATAATAAAATGTACACGAAATATATATATATATGTTGTGTACAAGTTGTAATGTTGTACAAATTATAATTTGTACAGAATTTTTGTACAAGTTATCAGTGTTTTATGACCTGCTGAACAAAAATGGATGGTGCAAGCACACAATCGTTTGCTCCGCATATTTCTGTCAATTTTTCACAACTTCATGATACAGACTAATACTGAGCATTGATACAAAATCATTATAAGACCTCACAAAAATGTTGTATAGATATGAATATGGTATAAGGAAAAAAATAAAATTAGAATTCAAACCATTCAGGTATCCTCATTTCCAGTTTGAAGGCAAGGGGAATAGCACTAAATGTTAGGTTGACGTATATTTCTTTGAATTTAAAACATTACACTGGTACATTTTATAAGTTAAACCTGTATCACCTGTTGCAAGAAGGTAGGTGTCAAAAAACTTATAACTTGTACAAAAACCCTGTACAAATTATAATTTGTACAAACTTACATCTTGTACACAACATATATATGTTTAGGGACCAGCTGAAGGACGTGTCCGGGTGCGGGAGTTTCTCGCTGCATTGAGGACCTATTGGTGACCTTCTGCTGTTGTCTATTCTATGGTGGGGTTGTTGTCTCTTTGACACATTCCCCATTTCCATTCTCAATTATATTACCTAAAATACTGTTGGAACATTGAAATCATAGAGTACATATTTATTTTACAGGTGCGTCGGGTTTCTCAGCTTCTATAAGTAAAAGTAAACACGTGGTCAGAGGAGGCATCATAAGATTTGACAAAGTATGGAGCAACATAGGGAACAATTTTGATCAATATTCTAGTGTGTATACAGCTCCAAGAAATGGCGCATACCATTTCTCATGTACCGTAATGTCTCATAGAAACAATGCTATTCGAGTCAATCTGTGGAAAAATCACTCAAAGACTGTTGCAGTTTACTCGAATAGTCACTATGGGGGTACACTCAATATGGTACTTGACCTAAAGAGAGGAGACAGGGTGTACATTAAACAAAGTCAGGTTAAAAACTATGTTGAAAACTATATTTATGCTGAACCTGATTATCATTTCAGTATGTTTTCTGGCTTTCTCATTCAAGTTCATGAGTAACTTTTTGAACTAAATCAGAATATTTGCGATGTATTTGAATATAAATAAGTAATAAAATACTTGCAATATGTATTAGGCTACATTGTTTTATTATTCTAGAATTAATAAACATTCTGTACTTGCTTGTCTCAGTGGTTGTCGTTTGCCGTGGGTCATATCTTTTTTACGTATGGTTTTGTAAATAAACAATGCCATTAGTTTTCCTGTACGGAATATTTTACATTTTTTATTTCACAATCATTTCTTAGCTTAGTATGCTGTATTGATTTTGCTCATTGTTGGGACCGTATACGTTGGTTATTTATTGTTAGTTTGTCTTTTGAGGAGAGTTGTCTAATTGGCAATCTTAACACAACTGTTAATTTGTATATGGGCGTTTTTCAATAAAAGCGTAAATTTCAGACCTAAAAAAAATGGAAAATCAACTTGTCTAAAATTTAATTTCAAGAGTTATTTTAAATACCTCTATAATAGACCTGTTTGTAAACAAAAAGTGCAATCTTAAATATTCTTTAAAATTATATTATTTTCATAATTTGTGTACTGTTTCGTAGGGGAAATTGCAAAAAAATATGTGTGTTTAGAAGAAGTTTCGTAGGGGACAAAAAGTCCCCTACGAAACTTCTTCTAAACACACATATTTTTTTGCAATTTTAAATGTTTCCTATAGACATTCCAGTTTGTTTACTTTAAATACTAGAAAAATCTCATCTTTTTCTGAATTGGAAAACCATTTTTATCGATAAAGATTAGACAGTACTTCACATATGAAGGTTCAACTCATGTTACGTAGTGGACATTTTGATGCGTTTCGTAGTGGACAAAACCGTTTCGTAGTGGACAAAAAGTTTCGTAGTTGACATCAACCCTATTATATGTTAATAAAAACATAATAAAAATTACATGAAACTAACCCTTGTTATTTGTTTTGCACGAATATAATTGAAAAAAGATTAAAAAAAGACTGCATGGTAGTGGTAGTGTCCACTACGAAACGTTTTTCTCCCATTCTTGTTTCGTAGGGGACCGTTTCGTAAGGGACGTATTCGCATGTTTTATTTTTTTCCCACAATCCCTATTTTGCAATAGTAACAAGACTGATTGCATTCATCAAAGCATTTATCAAGCTGTACACTGATATTTTTTTCTTAATTTTAAAACCAGATACTGAAGGATATTTGACCCGTTTCGTAGTGGACATTAAACACAAATACGGTATCACTCTGGTCCATTTGATGTGCTCAATTTTTCTTACCAACAATTTAAGTGCCGTTATAAAAGCATCACTTCTTTTGTAAGACCCTAATGTTTATATCTCTTGCAAACAAAAATTACATTGATTTTATAAAACTGTTTATTGGCAAATTTTAATGACTTCGTTTCGTAGTGGACATTTTGTGGGGGACACACCTTTTTGAAATTAAAAAACCTATATTGAAAGCTGTTTATTAAAATATGTTGGCTCTGAACATACTTTTGAATTATTAAAGAACTTTACGATATTTTAGAGTATGAATGTTGAACAGGCGGTCTAGGGACATGCCATTTTGGTTGTTTTGGACCATTCATGAGTCAATATCTTATCAATCCCTCTAAAAATAAACTGTTTCTTTGCTTAAAAATGTTAAATCTAATTCAATGTACTGACTGCACAAAAAATTACTTGCAAAGATCAAACACATTTTTTTTAAAGTGGCTGGGACAAGAAAATACGTATTGAAAAACGCCCATATATGGAAAATCATGCATTTGATTGTGGATTTCGCAAATGTCGGATTGCAGTCCCATGCAGTTTGGAAATATGTTTGGTCCCTCTCTGGTTATATCAGCTCTTCGACGTTTGTATTGAACTTTTATATATTTTTCGAGATGCAGTGAGAAGCTAGGCATAGTTGTTTCCTCTGTCTCAAACAAACACCTTTCCATTCCGGACTATGCACCTCTGTGCAACTTATGTGCATGTTTCAATTACTAGAAATCAACCGTTCAACCTTTCCACATGATTCTGACTACCTAGAAATTGCTGTATTTATAGTCTTTTCAATTTTTATTTCTTGGTTGTTTTTCGTTTGGTAGATATAAAATATGTGTACATGGTTGAAAAATGAAAATGTATTTGTACCTGCTTAAGAAATAGGCGGGAAAATAGGCTCGTTAAGCTTATCCCAGTCTAGTTGCGTAGCGGGTACAAATAAATTTTATATTTCCGACGATGTTCATATATTGTTTTTATCTTGCAATTTATCCTCAGCACTTGTAGCTTTGTATAGGTGTTTAAATTGAAATAGTTGTCTCTGATTAAAAAAATCGAAACGTCGACCGCGAAAAGGAACCAAAAATAAACTGTCATGCTGAAATAAATATTCACATCATAACTTGCTCAAGATGGAAACAGGTAAACTAACTAATATACCAAAATCCAAAGATAATTCAAAACGGAAAGTCCTTTATAATATTGCAAAAGCAAAAGTTCAAAAACATCAAACTAATGGAAAACATCTGTCGTGTGAAGCGGGATAACAGGAGACTTTATTTGCACAAGTACAAATAAAGCCACCATTCGTTTCAACTCTGCCGATTCCGTACCAAAGGAGAGTAGCGGATTCAACCGAGGATTGCCGAATGATACAGCCACAAATTATTTGTGTATCTGGTCTTTTGAACCGATCGTGCGAGACCATCTCGGTTAGTCAAGGTCGTTATGTTCCCCTATAGTAGTAGTGTACCTGTTATTGAGACCTGTTATTTCTACAACCGTTGGCCAATTGCGGGATGGTATCTTTTAATTATATTACAGCCGATTGCATTGAGTGTTCAGTTAAAGGAAATATGTTTTGCTAGCTTGCTTGCTAACTGAACCCTGAAGTCATTACTATAAGGTTAGGTAAACTATCGTGGCCTCCTTCCCTTCTTTAAAAGTCCGACAGATAACCAATCTATTTGTCTGTAGGACTAGGCTACCTCGAAAGGACGGTAGTATACCTAACCTTATAATGACTTCACGGTTCAGCTATCAAGCAAGCTAACCAAACATAGCTACACACTAAATGCAATCGGCTGTAACAACTAGTAAAGACTTGGAGAACGATCAAAGAACTTAACACGATTGTGTTAATTTTTTTTAACCGCAATACGCATTTTAGAAAAGTTTCCACGAAAATACATTGGTGGTTAATATGAACATGAGGAGATATGGTATCAATGCCAATGAGACTGTCTACCACAGTTCAAATAAAGTGGTTGTAAACAATTATAGGCATCCGTGCGGCCTTCAACAATGAGAAAAACCAATACTGTATGAACAGCTATTCAAGGCACTGACATGAAACATGAAAATATTCAATTGAGAAAACTGACGGCATAATTTATAACAAACGAATTTATGAAAAGCAAATATGACAGACATGAACCAACGACTACCACTGATCGAACTACAGGCTCCTGACAGGACAAACACACATAGAATGTGGCGGGTGAACATGTTTTGAGTGCTCAACACTCCCCTAACCTGCGACATTGGTGTAACAGAACAACAAAAGAACAAACTGTAAAAATCAGATGAAAAAAGTTTAACTCGTCAGATAGATACAAAGAAAAATACAACCGTTGAAGGACAATAACTCTACACAAAATCATCAGACTGAAACAAAATTCAAATTTGAACTGTAACTGGTCATGATTAAACTATTATATACCAATTATCACGTCTTCAAGAATGGCAAAAAAAATCAGAAAACTATTATTATTTAAGTGAATGTTTTAAGTCAAAGGACCATAACTCTGCACAAAATCATCAGACGGGAACAAAATTCGAACTTGATCTGTAACTTGTCACGATAAAACAATACAACACATATCAAATAAATATCTTAAAGAATGAAGAAAACAAAGTGTGGAAAACTGATTCACCTGACTGACGGATATACATACATACAGACAGACAGAAAGAAGGAAAGACAGACAAAAAACACACAAACAGGACGTGATAGGGTATATATCCATCCCTCATGCCTTACAACAACAAAAAAGACCCTAAGTATACGTACATATATAACGAAATATCTAATCAATACCTGTCAAAATTTACATTTATTAATTCACGTATATATATAGCATAGTAAAGATAAATTCTATTGATTTATTTGCTTATTTAACAAATACAAATACAAAATGGAATATGAACTTCGACAGTCTGGTATTTCAAAATGATGATATGACAATGGTTGAATGTAACAACCACATAAATCTAATTGACATGATTATAGAGTCAGATATCGTCTTTAATTGCTTGTTCAATGTTCACAACTCGTTTCTTTCAGCTATCTTCTTTCTTTTCTTGTTCAACGTCTACGTCTTTCTGTTCTCGTTCAATATTAATGACTCGTTCCTTTGTCTCTTCAGCTCCTTTTGCTCTGCCTTGAATCATTAACATACCTTCTTCAGATAAAGTAGAAGTTATTCCATCTACATCAATATTCTAAAAGATAAATTAAAAAATGATAACAGTTTGCCAATGGTGGTGAATAAGATTATCAAGTAGTCATAAGCATAGAAATGGAGAAAAAAAACCTGACAGATTAAATATCAATAATACGCACTGTAAATGAAAAATAGGAGCCCTGGCTGCCCTAGTATCATTTCGAATTATGATAACGCTCTTGGAGGAAACGAAAAACGACAAAAATGTTAAGACAAACAACAGTCTACATAACACAACACATAATACTAGTATGAAGCCCGGCAACACGAAACCCCAAAAAGGAGTGATCTAGCTATAGTATGCTTCGAAATGAGTAACAGATCTTGTTCAACATGTGGTACCCGTAGTGTTGTGACGGCGTGCACAAAGTTGACGGCAACTGTAAAATGCGCTTTTTAAATAGTTTTATACAACCATGTTTAAAATATTCATGGATAAGAATAAGAATAAGAATTTTTTTATGATAAAATTATAAATGCATGCCATTAAAATCCACATTACTATAGTAAGGTAAATTAAAATTAAATCTATTAAGCATGAAACGGACATATAGAAAACGGCAAAAATACGGTGTAACTTGTAACTTTAAAAAAACATAAATTAGAGTTTTTGACCTAAAACTTTTACAAATTCAACATATTTTCCTGTATTTTCGTATACTAGAATTGTTCGGATTCGGACTCGGACATCACACGAAATTCATCGCAAAAAAATCAAAAACTTTCATGGTTTATAAGTTTGGAATGATCTTTGTTATGTGTAAGAAGTCGTAATTTGGGAGGACTAATAATCGAAATGGAAGAATCGGCAAGATAAAATATGTAATTGCAATCTGTTTATTTTCAAAATAACTTGGTATTCCAAATGTGCATAACCAGAGGTTTAAAATAATCTGCAAAATATGAAGGATTCGATAGTCCAGACTGAACACCTGATTTTTTTTTATGTCCAGCTATTATGTTACAATCTAAAGAAATGACGTTTTAACGTTATTTTCCGAAAAGGCTCCAAGACATAGTCGCTAATCATTTCCATTTCACTGCTCTTAGCATATATTTATTTATATTTCCAGAATGTGCATTTGCTTTACTTTTTTTTTTCGAAAGAAAAAAGAAATATGTTGAACGTAAATATTTAAAGTTATGTGATATACTAGGTGTCCAGTGTTTTTGTTACGTGCTTGTTTTTCTGGGGGGGGGGGGGGGGGGGATGCCGACGTCGTAAATGATTTTAGTAATTTGAAGACGTTACCTTTGTGGACTCAGCTTTGTGCACGCCGTCTAAACTCTCGTTGAACTTCACAATATTACTTTTTATTTATCAAATTGTTTAAACCGTTTGCTCGATTGGCGTGCTAATCAGACATTTTAAATTTATCAAGAACCAAGATGAACCAAGTCAGAAAATGACAATTGTTTTCCGTTCGTGTTTGGGCTTTTGATTTTGTCATTTGATGAACCGTTAGTTTCTGTTTGGAATTTTCTTTATTATTTTACTTTTAAAAACGAATTACCTCTGGAATAACAAATTCCCGTGTAAATTCTCGTGTAATGAAACCATGATTGTCTTCTTTCTGTTCGTGTTTTCCTTTGATGATAAGTCTGTCTTCAGCTATGGTGACATTAAGTTCCTCCGGTTTATACATAGATACATCTAATTTTATTTCCAGCTTCTTGCTGTCATATTTGACCTGTTGTAAGGAACAAGAATGTTGTTAAAAATTCAGTTTTAAATCGAATTTGACATTTTTTTATGCGGCAAACTCATGCAGTGTACACTGTGATTGGAGAAATCAGTGTATAAAACTTGTACTTGGATAGATACTGATCTAAGATTGTGAAAAAGGGGAATTGGGGCTGTTTAGCCATTGTTTAAAATAATAATTGTAAAACATCAAACTGGTTATGCATTCCCGGCCGTTAAATCCGCCTCAACTTAATCAGAGACATATAATTGTATTTCTCTGACTTAATCATTTCTAAAAAAAACAATGTATTATGATAACCTCCGTCGGATATCCGATTATAAGTCATCTAATTCTTGTCATTATAGGGAGCGAATTCTAACGAATATCAATTACAAAAAATAAAAATAAATAAAGACTCACTTCTGCAACTTCAGATTTCGCTAATGCATCAGCTACTTCTTTTGATCTGACATAATCTTCATTATACCACGGACTTCGTGTAAAATTGTCAAACATCTTCGCCATATCCCGAAACTGAGATTCAAAAGGTTTGACGAAAAAGTTTTCATTTCTAACAGAATCCCAAGGATCTCTTCGGTGCCAAAACATTGGTACATTTTTCCTGGAACTCAGCCACCTCGGACAGCCACTGGTTATCTGGCGGCATGCTCTGGGAATAAATCTCACCAACATCTTTGCAGCTTGTCTTTTTCTTTCTGATGAAATCTTATAAAAGTTTGCGAATAAATAGTCAGCTGATTACATAATAAAAGTACGTACATTCTTGATCATTCTATAAATACAACGCAAATTCCCGATTTTTCTATATTAAGTTCAAGGTTTGTTATTTGCGTATCGTTGTTTTAATACAGAAAAGCCCCGAGGACATCCGGACAAATTTTTATTAAATGATTTGAGTTATTTCCCTTTACTCATGGAATCGTTAACATGTATGAACTCAATACTTCTGTAATTATTAAATAGACAACAAAAAACCTAAACATGATCAATTTTACATGCACAGAACCCAGTGCACATCATTTATACTGCTAAAAGATGTACTTGCGGAAAAAGATAATTGAAGTGGAGTCGAAAACTTGACAATTCTACATAGGAAAAAAATAAACGAATTGGTTACTGAGCATGCTGAGAACACTTTTGCTTAATAATACACGATTCTTCTAAATTCTAAAGTTATAACTGTTAATGTCAGAAGAAAAAAAGTAGCTGGAAGTCTCTTTCTGTTGTGTACAAAACAATTGAAAATCAGTGAATTTAAGTTAAATTATTGTAAATCATTTCTTGAAAAAAAACACCCTGACCTGCATTTCTTATTCAAATTTGGTATGAAAGATCACAGAATGTTACTAACCAAACCCATAGTCGAGGGGGAGGACAGGGGGGTACCCTTCTCCCTTCTCCCACCCCTCTTCTCCTTTCTCCTACCCCTCTTCTCCTTATTTTATTTTTTTTAATTTACCGGAAAAAAAGAGATATTTTATTTTTTCATATTTAATTTTTTTTCTCCAACTTTTTCTCCTTTCTCCCAGCCTCCCTCTCCTTTCTCCTACCCCCTTTCTCCTTTCTCCCACCCCCTTTCTCCTTTCTCCTACCCCCTTTCTCCCTGTCTCTCTTACCCCTGTCCTCCCCCTCATAGTCGGCAACAAAAGATAAATGGATGAAAATTTGAAGAGCAAATTTATTCTACTCGTAAATTCAAATTCTTAAGGTTGTTCAAAAACATATCAAAATTTGAATGTTTTGAGTGTATCAATAATTCGACTTCCTAGAATATCAATCAAATCAAAACGATATTCAGCGCTCCACGTTATTACAAAGATGTATTTTGAAACTTCTTGGTAAATATTTTGACAATTTTTGTTTACATCGAAGTACAACAAAAATCATTACATCATGAACATGCACGAAATACTTGCCACTGGACGTCAAGAAACTACAAATAAAAATACATATATTGATCTGTCTCTGAAAGACAATGAATATAGTTTTACTTTTGAGATATATTTTTGTGTTGGCTCAAATTGTTCTTATACATTTTTTTTTAAAAGATACTCCAATACGATGAAAAATACAGTTTTGGGCCTAGTGAAGACGTTTATTATGTGATTTTAAATGATTAAACATACAGTGTACACAATTTTGTTGATAAAAACTACAAAGTATATTCACTTGAAAAGATAGAGCTGTATTTTAAAAGTACATCAGAAAAATCATCGTAGAAAATTGGTTCTCCTTTGAAATATCATTTTTTTTTTAAATCTTCTCACATTGAAAGCAGGCTATTGTGCTCGGTAATTAATTTTCTCCACTGCATTGCATTTTGCGTGTTTTTTGTGACAAAGTTTTTGTTTTTTGCAATCCACATCATCTACCGGGGCCATTACATTACAGTGTCCCCGGGGTCCTTACCCACTGCTCCGCCTACCCCTGCAGAGCAAAGATTTTACCAAAATCTAAGTAGTATTACAATATCGTACTAAGGGTAAAATTGGAAAGACCGGTATACCAGATCCAACCTCATTGTCAAGTTTGAAAAGTGAATAATCTCGTGCAAAACCAGCCAATCAAACAAAGCAGATTTGTAACGCAAGCTAATTAGTTATCAAAGGTACCAGGATTATAATTTAGTACGCCAGACACGCGTTTCGTCTACATTAGACTCATCAGTGACGCTCATATCAAAATATTTATAAAGCCAAACACGTACAAAGTTGAAGAGCAGTGAGGATCCAAAATTCCAAAAACATGGTATTATAAGGCTTGTCTGTGAAGATTTCTGTCGAAGTTTGATTTCTAATCAAATAGATCTACATGGTATCAACTATGGCGTTTGTATTAACTTTAGATTGAAAAATTAAAAAAAATCTTGATCTCGTAGATTTGAATATGTCTGAAACCGATGATTCTTTCATTTTCACTTGTTGTTTCCAAAAATAATGTGAAGTATTTTAATCTTTATTGATTTATCCATCAATCAAGTATATATTGGTAACATTCACGTTGGTTTTTTTTTTTTTTTTTTTTTTTTTATAGTTTTGAGTTAGATTTTCATTTAAAATATGACAAATAGTTATCAAATGTACCAGGATTATAATTTAGTACGCCAGACACGCGTTTCTTTTTCATAAGACTCATCAGTGACGCTCATATCAAAATATTTATAAAGCCAAACAAGTAAAAAGTTGAAGAGCATTGAGGATCCAAAATTCCAAAAAGTTGTCCCAAATACGGCTAAGGTAATGTATTCCTGGGATAAGAAAATCCTAAATTTTTCGACAAATTCAAAGTTTTGTAACAGTAAATTTATTATATATATTAATGACCACATTATTGATATTCATGTCAACACCGAAGTGTTGACTACTGGGCTGGTGATACCCTCGGGGACGAAACGTCCCGTGACCAGCAGTGGCATCGACCCAGTGGTGTAAATAGTTATCAAAGGTACCAGGATTATAATTTAGTACGCCAGACGCGCGTTTCGTCTACATTAGACTCATCAGTGACGCTCATATCAAAATATTTATAAAGCCAAACACGTACAAAGTTGAAGAGCAGTGAGGATCCAAAATTCCAAAAACATAGTTATTCTATTCCAAGTGAATAGTATAAACCATACTTTTTTTCTTTTCATGTGTTTGTGACAACATTGTCCAAGGATATGGGAGGGTTGAGTGCAAACAAACATGTTTAACCCTGTCCCCCACATTCATTATGTGTCTGTCCCAAGTCAGGAGCCTGTAATTTAAATTTAGAAGTCGTTAGTTCATGTCCGTCATATTTTTTTTGTTAATTGTTTTGTTATTAATTAGGTAGTTAGTTTTCTCTTTTGAATTGTTTCAAATTTTACATGTCGAGGCCATTGTTTCTATAGCAATCTATACGATATGGCTTTGCAATGTTGAAGGCCTCAAAACCGAATTGGGGATGTATAGCCCACTATATTTAGCAAAACATTTTGGTAAGGTTGCATTTTAATTATGTAGTATTTGCTTTAGCACTATTTTATTTGAACGAATCTAATATTCTTTTCGGAAATATGAAATTTACTTTTTATTTTGTTGATTGGTTGTCCAGTGGCAAATATTTCATGAATGTTCAGGACCTTTTAGGTGGTGAACTCAAATCAATAGTGATCTTCATCTCATTATATGCGAGAGGATGCAATCTTAAATACAGAAAGAAATTGAGTTAGCATCCAGGAACTATTTGTTAACAGATTTTGGTTTATTTTTTATTACTTGTGTTTGCATCTTGAAAGGGGAGAAGTGGTATAATTTCTACATTTAAAAAAAATCAACAGGCATTAATTACATTTCAAAAACTTTATGCTTGTAGTTTTTTATCGGTATAATTGTGTATGCTTGCTACAGTTTGTCTTAATGTACTAAATGTGTTGTAATTTTCACCTTTTTGTCCACGAGTAGATAATTGTAGTTTGCCATAAAGACGGGACTTAAAGAAGGAGGCCATGGTGGTCAAGTGATCTATGAAGTTCATCTTCTTTTCCATGCATTAGCCTGACAACACTGAGATTGAAAGTTTTAACATTGCAAGTGGCTGGTTTACTTGACTACAATCTTAGTTGACTAGGATTACCATTTTTCTGTTGAAGGTTGAAGGTGTATTTGACTCCTATCTTAATGAGTAGGTGTGCCAGTTTTCCTAGCCTGGGGGCCAATGATTCCCTCCTGATTCAACCAACAATAAAAGTTGGCTGCCAAAATGTAGCCAATACTGCTGAAAGTGGTGTTGGAGGGATGTATAAGTACTTGTTAACGTCCACTCTGTTTTTGTTAGATGTATTTTTATTTGTATTCATCTGATGAGTTGAGCCTTTTTCAACTGATTTTCATAGTTCGTTATAAGTTTGATAGATTAGATTTGAAAAATCAAAATATTTGAAAAATAATTAACAACCAAAACCGAAAGTTATGTTGTACTGTTACACCACTTTCCCAGGTTAAGAGGTAGAGCTCTCACAAACATGTTTAACCCCACCACATTTTTATGTGCTTGCCCAAAGTCAGGTGCCTGTCGCTCAGTGTTTGTTGATGGTTCATGTCTGTCATAATTATTTTATTTTTTTTGTAAATTATTTTGTGTTAAGCGGTTAGTTTTCTTTATTGAAATCTTTTATATTTTTCTTATCAGAGCCTTTTATGGAATAGATGACCATACAGTATGGGTTCTTCTCATTGTTGAAAGTCATACAGTTGCCTGTAATAGCTTACATTCACTTCTTTTGAACTTTGGTCGATAGTCGTCTCATTGGCAATCATACCCCATCTCCCTATTTTTATATCAAACAACAAAAAATTTCTCAATAAATCAAAATGTATAGTCCAAACACATCAAATCTAAGAAAGGAACAACAAAATATTTCAATTATTATTCTGTTTTATTATAATAGCTGCACTTTTGAATGGAATATATTCTTAAAAACATACAAATATTTGTTTTTCAGGTCTAAAAACTCGCAATACAGTCACAATGTTATGATATACATGATGCAAAGGAGAAGGTACAACTCTGGGCAAAGTAATACCTAAAATAAAATGATTTCAAAATGTTGCTAATTTACAGAATCCACTAAATCTAAAAACATCATAGCGGTAAAAATGCATTACTTTGTTTAAAATATCACTTTCATTGTTTATAGGAACTTTATAATTCACTAAAATGGTGAAATTGCATAAAATCCGAAATAATTGACTTGTACTTGTTTAAAAATAAGAATGAGCAAAACTTTGAATTAATTTATTCAAATTGCAACAAGAAATACTTTTGGACTGAATTTAAAGACCTTAAATCAGCTACAAATTGTACCTTCTTCTTTCTAAAAAAAATCTTTATTATAAAATCCCCAAAATGGATTGTTTTATAACTACCTTTTCTTTCACAGTTTCTGACCATATCTGCTTTTATTTAAAGTTACATCAAATGGTTACATGAGAAATCATATTGGAATAGTAACCAGTTCAAATATTCAAATTTATAACATAAATCATTCAAATGTGCAAAAGTAATATTAACAAATAACAAACAAACAAATAACATGCTTTAACAAATATCTTCACAAGAATAAAATAAAAATATTTTACTGAATTAGCAATGTATAAATATAATTTTAAGATTTTTAATATTAAAGCCAAATTCCCTGTGATGTTATTTTTTTTTAAAGATAAATTTTTAATATCTTGTGAAAACTTATAAAATTAATTGTTATCGATATAAATAAAATATTTTCACATTATATACAAAGCCAACTTTTCTGGCTTTTAAATAATATACAAATAAATTGGGAATGTAAGTTATGTTAAATATTTTAACAAGGTGAGCACATGCACTGTACAAGAGTGCTAAGGAATTAAAAGGTTAAAATTGAGGTAGATCAACATAATATAAACAAGAAGAGTTTTATTCTCTCCAGGTCTTTCTAACATAATTAAAGCTATGAAATAGTACATTCGAGCTTTGGTGATTTTTTTTTTTCAGAAAGCAAGACAAAAGATAATTATTGACAAAATTGTTAAAAATAAATTTTGTGTCTTTTGTATTAAATACTGTGTGGCATTCTCAACAAAAATGTCATGGACTGCTTATAGAAAAACAATTTTCTTAAAACTCAAGGAAGGTACCTTAATGTTTTAAAATATTTATCTATTTAACAATATACTATGAAAATTTAGTTTTATGTTACACCAGATTGAGATATTGGAATTAAGATATTAAAACTTTTAAAAAGAGTTATTTCCCCTTCATCAGCTTACTTAATAAAATACATGGTAAAAATATATATTGCTGTTTTTTTAAGTGCTGATTTACTTGGCAGTTTCTTGAATATCAATCCAATTTTTAAATTCCAATTATAAGAATACAATTAGATATTAAAACTTCTAGGGTACAAAATAATCTGAGATCAATAAAAATACACATAGTTTGCAAATGTATCACAATTATGCAAAATAGAATGTCATGGCAAAGTAAATAAACACTCCATCATTATTTTTCTGTCTATCAGCAGTTCATCTTATGTATAAGAAAGATGAAAATGAGAAGTTTACAATGAGAAAATCACAGAATTTCACACGACAAGATCTCTCTGTGCATGAAACAATTCATCTTCTAGTTCCTCTGGATTTATAGTATAACTCCCTGAAGTAGTCGTGGCAGCATCATCATCTTCGTCTCGCGACCTTAATGTACTCAAACTTTCAGGACGCAGGTGAAAATAATCCCTGTCTTTTCTTGGATATTGAGCATATGCACTTTGCTGTAGAAAATCCCATGAATGATATTGCAAGTCTTTTGAACTATTGTCTAAATATGGCTGACTTGTAGACAGATTGTTTACAATATTAGCACTAGCGTTGTTTTTAATATTATACGAGTTGGGTCTCGCCATGTGTCTGTTATCACTGTTTTTGTTTCTATAAACATTTAACTTGTCTTTGGAATAAGAATTTGTACTGTAATATGATGGTGGAGGACTCTGGAACTCAAACGATCGGGAATCATCTGTAAAAAGAAAATAGAAACAGTTAATACAAATATCTACTGGTACTCTTTCCTTATCAGTAAACTAGTTACAAAATAAACTGGTACCAAGTTCCTAATCAGTTTTGCTTTGACAAATATAAGAATTAAGTGAACACCAAACATCTCCTTCAAAAACTTTCAATCACCATGGAAACATCCGATTTGAAGGAAATTCGTGATATAAGGTTGTGATTTCTTAGCTGTTTGTTCCACTCTATTAACTCCAAAGATAACGCTTGAGGAATCAATGTGCAAATTGTATATGTGCAGTTGTAAGGATTCTGATTGATGGCAAAAAGGTGTAATAACCTAAGTGATTTTCAGGATTGTGTGCTGATTTTTTTACCTCCACTCATTACACATAATTTTATCTTGTGATTTGATGTATGCAGTTATTAAACTGTCTATCTATTTTTTCAATTGATATTTTGATCAGACATATAAATGCAAACATCATTAATAAGTAAGCTGCATCAAAACAAATTTTCACATGTATACAGTTTGTTGACGCATGCACGAGCAATGGAAATCGATACTAACACCTAAGAAAGTGAAAAGATTTACGTATATATATTTTGCATTATGAGAAAAGCAGATCGATTTTTATATAATATATTTTGTACTATAAGAAAAGTGAAAGGATAACATATGTAATCTATAAGTTTAGCTATAAAGCCTTTTGTAGTGCAAAGTAAAATTCATACATCCATATACGATTTCATTAACCTGTGCACTCATGCATATCTTATTAGATTCATACTATTATTTGTAATATTAGATATAATCTTGATCAATATTGTAACTTAACTGTTTTGTTAACTTTGAAGATTAATAAATATTCATTTCTATGTGATCAAAATCTTCTTCTCTAATGATGTAGACATATTTAAACCACAAATTGTATGTGAAGATTTAAAATTTGTAATTAATGGGATTTTTTCATTAAATAATTTATGGGCTATAGATTTAGCAGATAAATTTTAATATGATACAGACTTATCCATAATTTGATGTTTTGAAAGTAAAATATATAAACACTTCCTTGATACTTAGATCAGGCAGTAAGAAGCCGATTTCTTAATAAGTAAAACTTTAAACTGTCTTTGAAAGATGCATAAAAGAGGCAATTTAAGGTGGTACCCAACACCTTCACTAAAATTAATTTGGCTCGTTTAATTTTCATAAAATTTTGACAAAGTATTTACTTTGACCCTTTGACAAAAATATAAAAATTTCAAAAATTTTGAACCAACCAATTTATCAGAAAAATTACACAGGTTATATAGCAGTTTGACAAATACTAATTTTGATCATTGAGAAGCTGAATATTCCCTTAACAACACAACGTAATTGAAAAGTTTACCTGATTTTACAGAGTTATCTCCCTGTAGTGTTAGGTACCACCTTAACAAGTTTGAGTTTCTTTTTCAACTGTTGCAGCCAACATTTTGTAATAATTGGATAAGCCTGTAACATCTTGTAGTTCATATTTGCCACTGGACATTAAGCATTAATTAGTCAATTACTCACATAAGATGTTATATCTTAACAAGACATTTATCCCTATCTCTCTTCTTACTCATTTTAAGGTGGTACCTAACACTACAGGGAGATAACTCTGTAAAATTAGTTAAACGTTTTAATTATGTTGTGTTGTAAAAGGAATATTAAGCTTCTCAATGATCAAAATTAGTGTTTGTCAAATTGCTATATAACCAGTGTAATTTTTCTGACAAAACGGTTGCTTCAAATTTTTTTTAATTTTTATGTTTTTGTTAAAGTATCAAAGTAAATACTTAGACAAAATTTTATGAAAATTAAACGAGCCAAATTAATTTTAGTGAAAGTGTTGGGTACCACCTTAAGGACTTGTTATGTTTTTTATCATTTGATTCCAGCACTACATTTGTGTTTTGTAAAACTCAAAATTTCTTTCCACAGATCAGAAAATGATTTGGACTGGTACCCAAATTTTTCAGAAAAAATGTCCAAAATAGTCTTACCTAATGTACTTCCCGGAACCTCATCTTCACTGCCACCTCTACCACTATCACTTGTAGTTGTCTCCCCTGAACTGTCGCTATGGTTATCACTAGGATGTGGTCTTTGGAGACGAGCCTATAACAATAGTAAGGTTAATAATGACTATGATGATTGCATTTTTCATTTTTCATATCATTTAAATGTGGTTTTACTGTGCAGACAAAAATGTTAAGACGTAATTTTCAATTTAAGTGTAATGGAACAATTTCAAAATGTTTTTGATTGATAGTTTTGATGGGTTGCTGTCTCACTGACATAAAGCTTCTTTTACTTATACTAAAGTTTCTTTTTATCATCTTTTTTTCACATTTTAAATTATAATTTCGAGATCAGATTATTTTGTGCAAACTGTGTACTTATTTTCTATACTAGATATATTTCTTTTTTTCTTATGTCATAAACACATTTTATATTTTGTGACTATAATGATGAAGCAGATAGACAGCTGGCTCACTTGTTTGAAGTGACTAATTTTCTCCATTATTTGTTGAAATAAAATGAATACCGATTATATTACAAGATATAAATGACTGCAATGCTTTTCCTCTGACATCAGATGCTAATTTCCTCTCATTTTTAGTCACATGACATAATAATGTGCTCATTCTGAAATTGTGCAGAAACATGTTTTTCCTATAATTTAACGTAATACTCGCATCATTCCGAATCAACATTTCAGTGGAGGTGCTCCTATACAAGGAGGTTGATAGAATGATAACTTTCTTACCTCTGTTTCTGTATTGTTTTTCAGTAGTATTTGTTTCAGCTGTAGTGCCTGTGTATTGGAATCGCTGTAAGGCTGGCTATGGTGAACTGATGGTTTATCATATAAATATGGCTCCTAAAAAACATAAATAATAATTTTTTTAACTTTGATTATTAGTAACTAAAATTTGTATTTTCAATTTGCATTCAAACAATATTCAAAAAAAAAATTCAATGTCATTTTTTTTAAATTGTTGTTCTTTTCTTCTTTAGTTACGGAATACCATCAACTTTTTGAGGATTACTTTCCGGCGCATGCCTGTATGAGGTCGCTTTAAGTTAATTTCATTTTTTTTTTTTTTTTTTTTTATTACTTGTTGGTAGCCCTAAGGGGAGATAAATGCTTCATGTCAGTTTTTTTAGGGTACAATTATTACTATACAACTTTATGAAAACTACATTTTGAACTTTTAGTATGTGTTATCAAATCTAGTAAAATAGTTATCTAAAATCTAAATTTTCAACAAACATTTGTATATCAAAGATTATAAGTTATCACATTTTGTTTTGATAATTTACAGGTCTATAATCCTATTTAAAAATAATCATGTTGACTTTATCAAATTAATCATAGACTAATTTACCGATTGTCTGAGAATATTTGTAAACATTTCGACCACAGAACAAAACATTGTTAATCCTCACCATGTGGACACTGACCAACTTTCTATTTATTTGGGGGAAAGTTAATTATTTTGTAAAAATAGAGGTCTGATTAAAATGACAAGATTGAAAAAATGTTGTGTCATTATGTTAATTTGCTGGATAAGTGTGGCTTTAGCTTAACCAAATATGGCAACACAATGCTAAAATCTAACAGATTATGAAAAAATCAAATTACATGTAGTTTCTTTTTTTCAAGTTGATATAGCCTTATAGGATTTTCTATAAAGGACAAATAACCATATATCCCTGTCCTTTTTCATTCGAAAATAGCACCTAATCTGGAAATCATATTCTTCTTTGTAGGCTTAATTAGTTAAATAATTAGCTACAGACCCAAAATTTTAGTTTTCAACAACTTTAAAGGTTATTATCATTTGGCAAAATTTAATTAATAGCACTTTGGTTTTTCCATGAAAATACTGCATGAAAAATTTGAAGTTAAAATTTAGCCGATTTCAATCTTTAAATCTTTGCTTGAAAGGTGCTACACTAAAACTTATTTAATAAAAATCTCAATATATTACAATTTAATATGATCTGATATAACAATCGAAACAAATCAAAGAGGAAAAACACATTTTGTTTGATCAAAAACCTGCGAGGCAAAAAAAAATGTGAAAAATATTCAACCATTAAACTTCAAATTTCATATATAACAGACATTAAAAAGAAATCAAATATCAGATTAAAATTTATGTTAATAAATATGCTATAAATTTTCATAAATTCAGAGTAATAAGACACAAATCTTTCACCATATTAAAATCATAAAACTAATTTAATACATTATATTTGACACCTTATAACATAAAAAGACAATTTTGAGAATTTTGTGCCATCAACCATTTTATGAAATGTGAATTAAATTTATGATACAACAAATTATGCAATATTTCAGGGTTCTCATCTTCCGACCAGTGACAATGCAAATTTGAACATGATAGGATTCTCCAAGGGAACAAATTTCCTATACTTAATATTCAAAAATATCAAAAGGATAACAATAATTTTCATGTAATGCGTTTTGATGATCAAATTCAAATTAACGACATCAGATTTTTCCAACAGAAAAAACATGTCGTGTATGGAGAAAATAAATATCTGATAAAGTTCGACACAAATGTACATATTCCATATTTTTCTACAGATGTCACACCAAATGTTTTATTAATATTGAGTGTTTTTCAGTGATCTTTTATTAAAAGCATTTTTGTGCTTTGTTCCCTACACTTGTATATGAAAAGTATGATCTCCAACGAGTCAAAGGTAAATCGGCAGGTTCAATACAAATTCAAAAGTAAGGGTTTACAAATATTTGGCGATTAAAGACAGTCGTTATGTTCAAATAGTGCTACCTTTAATCGTCACCTGTATTTAGTCTTCTCATTGAGAAAAATCACAATATTAAAGATTTACAATTGTTTAAAACTTATTTTCTGTTTTTATTATGGATTTTTCAAACCCATTTGATTATTTTGGTTCGGACTTTATTTGAATCAAAGGAAAGACACTTCAACTGTAATTCACAATTATTTACCGTGGGATTTTAATTTTGATGATCAAATCCTCAAACCTCCACTCGCCCTATCGAATAAATTGAAATGCGTTAATACTCCTTCGTGTTCAAACGTTCAAATTCACCTTAAGACTTGACTGAATTAATTCCGTGGAACAAATATTGTTTCTTTATTCTACGATTTGACACCCAGAACAAAAGATTCTTTCATTTATACTTTAAAATGAACAAACAATCTTTAAAACTGTTTTGATGTGTCGATGTTAAAGTACTTTTCCGAGGATGGGTTACAGTGAATAAAATTTTACATAGTAATTTTACTGATGTGTGATAGAGGACTATAAGAATTTATTTTTCTGAGATTTATGACCAAAATGCTTTTAAAATAATTTCAGTACTTGGTATTCTGTTTCATATATATCTAAACTACCAAGTCTTAAGCTGTATCCATCCACAAGATTAATTTTATTCATTAATGATAAATTACCCTTTCAACTTTGTACCATATGCAGCTTTTGATAAAATGTTCAATTTAGAATTTAGATGAAAGTGCTTTTTTTGTTTTGATAGTAATGACAAATTTCTATTCTTATGGTACATTTGCTGTTTTGTTTGAAGTTAAGTTGTTTTTAAAAACAAATTTTAACAATTACTGACATTTTAAGATAAATGACCATGTAATTTTTCACCCAATTTTGACTGAAATGTTTCAACTTATCATTTATGACAAATGAATTGACAAACTTCAAAAGAAATGACCACCTCTTCAAGGCCAATGTTTCCATTTGTCCCAATTGCATATTTAATAAATAGCCATTAATTTATCACAAGTATATGAATATTTTTCACACCTTTAGTTATATCTAATTCTAAAAGTTAGTTATTTCTTATTGTAAATCATAATTTTCCTGTATTGAAAAATTAAAAATGATCTTCTACATATTTATGAATATAAACAATTTCACTTAATTTTTGTTTTTGAATCTTTTCATAAATACTTTATTTTTTAGTACTTGGGCAAATCTTTGAGAAAAATATTTTTATATCATAATACCAAATGAACATTTGTTTTAAAATTAAATAACATTCTAATCATCTACTATTATCTGATGTTTGTACATATGTTATACCAGGTGATATAAGTTTTTAAAATCGTAAAATAAATATTTAAAACATTAACTATCGTTTAAAAATCCAAATGTCTTTATTTTTTTAAGATTTCCAATTGTCTAAAATCAGAAAGTCTGTATTTTCTCAAGATCTTCGATAAATGTTAAAAACCAAATGTCTATTTTGAAAATCTAAAATCTTTAAAGGGATACTAGTGACACAATATTTACTTTTCTTTACTTAACCCTAAATTCTAAAGCTGTCAATTAAATTAACCAGTCATAGTAAACTAAGCAAACAAAATTTTGAACATTTTCTTCCCAAATTTTTACAAGGATCTAAGATTTTTGAAAGCCACATATCAATACTAACAATTGATAAATAATTTCAAGCAAATAAAAATACCACAAAAAATTGTTTAAAAATTGAGAAAAAAAAAACAACCTTTTTTTAACAGCAATCTTTGATATTTACACCCCTGTTGAGGCCCCTAATTTGTCAGTTACACCTGACCAGCAAGATAATTAACAGGTATCATAGTGTGACCTGTCAAGATGTCCAGTATCTCTATCATAGAACCTACTGGCTGGAGGGATATGATACTAGATGACCAGTTTTACCGGATTTTTACTGTTAGATCTTTTACAAAAATGACTAATGAACTGTAATAAATGACAAACTAGTAGAAGAAGATATCATGCATTTATTGCATAATTATGTCCTTTAATTTCTCATTAATCACCTATTTAATATTATGTTATACTGTTATAACTGATACATTTTCTTTAAATATTGTATTAAGAAAACTCTATATTTTGTGGTCATTTACTGCTCTATTTCAGGAAAACAATAAATCTTTAAAAAAAAAATCACCAACTTGAAAAAAAAAAAAAATTATCAAATATTTTTAACATCAAAATGTCTATTACTTTTTATCAATTTCTTGCATGTTGTATTATGTGTAAAAATTAAAAATAAAAAGCTTTATTTTAAGAGGAAATTATTTTCATAGCATTTCAAAGAAAACTTTTTTTCCTGCCTAAACAAAAGTGGAATACAATATTAATATTTGTGGGGAACATTTTTTCAATTTTTATTTGTTATCCAAAAAATATTTTTATTGCAATAAATTTTTCAAGGTCCCTAACATCAATTTCCCAAACACTATAAATATAAAATAACAAACCTGTTTTTCATTAGAGTTGGGACTAATACTTCTTTGGAAGCTGTTGTCGAAAGATGTGCATGGTGAAAATGATACTTCTTTTCTTTTCTTATCGCCATTTTCAAACGAATCTGGCAGAGACGTGTTGGAGGTGGAGTGTTCAGAGTAGCCTGTCTGCATCGGAACTCCAAGTGGACCATTTCCAGCCGTGTATTTCTGTTCTTGTCGTTTCTTATCAATTTTCCATAAGAAATAAATTGTCAATCCTATAGCTGCCGAGATAAGTAAAGTTACAATTACCACAATTATTGAAATGGTAATATACTTATTTGAATCACCATTAGCAGACAGATGCGTTGAATTACTGATAATAACGAGAACATTTAAATCGGCACAGTCGGAATGGACGGGATTTCCTGCATCTTGAACACATACTCGAATACTTTGTGACGTATCCTTTGAAAAGTGGTACTGCTTGTTGAGAAAAAGTTCTCCTGATGTAGGATTCAAATAAAACATACTTGCCTCATTTCCGGAGAAAATATAATATGATAATTGTCTGTTTACACCGATATCCCTGTCTTCCGCTATAATTGTTGTAACAGGAAGTGATGTTATTGCTGTAGTAACAGTGTTATTTCCTTTTTTTGGAAATAAAATAGTTGGTTCATTATCGTTTACATCAGAAACTGTTATTATTACTTCAACAGAATTATTTTTTGATGGAATTCCTTTATCAGTGGCATAAACTTTAAAACTATATTGACTATGCTTCTCACGATCTAAGATTTCTCGTGTTCTAATCGTTCCGTCCAAGAGAACCACGAATGGTACAGTGAACTGATCTTTTTCAGCAATGGTGAAGGAAATATCCCCATTTAAACCATCATCTTTATCAATAGCTACAACTGAACCAACAGTTTCATCTGGTTTCAGACCTTCAGCGACCTCAAATATAAATCTAGATTTATTGAAAACGGGTATATTGTCATTTTCGTCTCGAATGGTAACAATCACAGATGCTGTTCCTGTCCTTCTTGGATCGCCATTGTCTACGGCCAAAACATGAAACATATGCTGTGACTGCTCTTCACGATCATAAATATCACTAGCAGTTATAACTCCTGTGTTAGAATTTATAGCAAATTTTGATACTGCATCACTGTGTAGAAAATATTGAATATCAGCATTGATACCGATGTCTTTATCCCTTGCTGAAACTTGTTTGATTGGATTTCCCAATTTATTATTTTCATCCACATAAGCTAAGTATACTTTCTCCAAAAATTCTGGATCATTGTCATTATCATCCGACACAGTCACATTAAAACTTGCTTCCGCACTTAATCTAGGTGTTCCGTAATCATGACAAACAATAGTGACAATATGAGCATCTTGTTTTTCTCTGTCTAATTTCTGCTTTACAACAACTTTGAATCCTTTATCAGACACTGGTAGCTTTTTAACATCAAAATAAGGATTAGGTGTTGAGCATGTCACGTTACCATTGTTTCCAATATCAGAATCTTCAACATTCACATGAGCAACAAAATTATCAATGTTCGTTGCTTCCGACAGCATAACTACACCGCCAGTTCCAGCAGACGGTAAATTAATCTTGACGACAGGCTTGTTGTTGCCAACGTCTTCAACTTTGACATTGACCTTGACCTGTGAAATCTGAGGACTGGTTCCATGATCACTGGCCTCTACGATAATACTATATTCCTCGTTAGGTTCGTAAACTAAATTTTTTAGCAGAGTTATATCCCCTGAGCCACCATCAATACTAAAGAACTGGTTAATACTCTCTAAATCCGTCTGCACCTGACTAAAATGATACGAAACAAGTCCATTTTGGTCTTTATCTGGATCTTCAGCAGTTACTTTTAGAATGACTGTGTTTGGTGGTACATCTTCTCGTACTGTAACATTGTACATTGGTAAACCAAATTTAGGTGCATGGTCGTTCACATCTAAGACGGTAACATCGATGTTTAGAATACCAGTTTGAGGCTGTTCCCCGCCATCTTTGGCTGCAATCTGTAATGTATACGTTTCCTTAAACTCTCTATTCAAAGGTTGTTTTAACACTATATGAAGGAGAAAACTGCCATCTAGTTTTTTGGTATAGTTAAGTCCAAAAGGTCCATTGTCTGGATAAATATCATAATTTTGGATTCCATTTCTACCAGTATCTTTATCCAATGCTGCTGGGACTGAAAAACGGGTTCCAACAGGTGTAGATTCAGAAACGTTTAATTTCATAATTGGTTGCGGAAAAGATGGAGCATGATCGTTGATATCCTGAACATGAACGGAAGTAGTTATCAACTTGAAAAAGTTTGTTTTTTGTGAATTTGCTACAAAATTTAACACAAGAATACAATCAGAAACATCACTGCATTCTGGAATAATTTCTCTATCGATCAGCATGATAGTTTGTAAAGCACCTGTTGATTTGTCAATGGAAAACATATTTTGATACACATTATCTCCAATGTAACCATAACTAATACTATCAAATTCTTCGCTCGTCAAATTTTCGGTTAATCTAGCTTCAGTAGCAATATTTCCAACAGGAGTATTCATAGGCAGTTCTTCCTGAATTGAGAACGAAATCTGTATGGTGTCATCTCCAAAACATGTTACAATCAGAAAAGTCAAAATCGAAAAACAAAATGAAGAGCACATGTTGATAAATCCAAGTTATTAATTCCAAGTATATCCAATCTTTAAAGTTGACATTACTTGTTCTCAGTTATACCTGAAAAGAGAAAAAGAAATTAAAATTAAAATCTTAAAAAATTTCATACCTTAATTATAACACTAAATCATGTAAATTGCAATGGAGTTTGTGCTTTGTGAATTTTATTTTTTGGCTTTTGAATTAGCTTGACATCAACCCATCACAAAGAATCTTACAATCAAGTGCATGTATTGACAATGGACCACAACAACATCACTTGGTCTGTGATGGAAATCTGTCTCATTGGCAATCATAGCTAATTTTTACAATTTGAACAGACTATGTATTTTATTAATTCAAAATACTCAAGAAACTGCCATGTATTATATAAATGTTCATATACACTTTTTTCTGAAAAAAATATTTTTAAGTAGAAATTAAATTGTATTTTAGAATTATTTAATTCCTCAAAAAAGACATAAAATCCTGTTAAACATCAAAATATAAATAAACCACAAAATAAAATAAAATTCTACCTTACATTTTTTCTAGTTTAAAATCCAAAAACTAATTTAAATTCTGTTGGTGGAAGTCACAAATGAATTAAAAACCACTTTAATCAAGTGACCCATGCATCACTGTGTACTGACCATTCTACAGACTATAAACTGACCAGTCAATTAAAGACCCTTTCTAAAGGTGTAAATCCTCTTGTCTAAATGCTAGAGGCTAAAGCTTGAAGTTTATATTGACATAGGTTGATTGGTCAGATATTTACCTTGTATTGGTCAAGAGGGATAAAAATATCTTCCACAAGTTTATTCTCCATTTTGATATATTCAATAATAACGTTTATTAACTGTATCCAGAGAAAATCAACATTTGACTATTTATTTTAAATGTATGTTCTTTAAAAATCCTGTCCTATTACACTGAAGGATAATATCGAAACACAAACAAAATTTTTGTAATCGTGTCCCTTTAAATAACTAAAATCTGTACTACTATTTATCATTGGTTTGTTAAAAAATTCAATCGCTATGAAAGAGATTTTGATCACTCACATCAGTAGCGTCATAAAATGTAAAAATCCACATTTTTTGAAAAGATGTCCTAATATCAAACCAACTGAAAATTAATTAACTCTCGTGAATGTAACTTTCTGAATTCTTTCACTTTACAATCTTTTTGAACATGTCAATATTATCAGTTCGGCGTGATACACTCTTCTGTCAAAAATGAATAAAACATATAGCACTCTCCAATGTTCAACTACTGTGTTTAACAATTCCGCTAATTTTCTACGCTGTCGATAATTTGAGAAATCGGCAGGTATTAGCTCATCTACTTGATACCGTGAAATCTGTCACGCTGGGTACTGGTTTAAAAATATGATTCAGAATATCTCAAGCTCATTTTATCGATATGACATTATTAAACTTTAGCTCCGCCCCCTCCTAGGATTACTGGCCATGGGACTTGAACAAAGGGATGCGATTCACTTTTTAGTTATGATAATATCGGCAAATATATAAATGATAGGTTACAAGCTTTTTATTATTTGATAATGAGAAAGAATTGATTTAAAGTTTAAGTTCATTTTTTCATAAACGGTAGTAAAAGTGACGACTACTTGTCAATTTAAAGTATAGGAAATTAAATAATTACAAGGTTAAAAATTAAATAGGTTCAAACAGTAAATGAACTCAAAACTCTTTTCATAATGGTCATTTAGCTGACCATTCAAATACCTTAACATTTTTAAAAATTTGGAGAATCTAGCAGACAAGGAAAATACTTTTAAGACAGTTAACAAATTTATGATAAAGAAATCTTACATAACAAATTTTAGTATTTAGCACCACAAGTTTTATAAAGCCAAAAGTATTTCATTAAAAGAAAGAAGTATCTATATTGATAACTTGAATCATCTTTTTTTTTACAAATAAAATATCAAAACTATATTTTGCATTTTAACAATGATGACCATTTAAAAAAAAAATAAACCCTACCTTGTACAATGACCAGACAAAAAATACATGTTATTCACTGACCAGTGTCCAATCCCCGCTTACAAAACAACAATATACCATTTATCAACGGAGAGGTCACTGAATTCCTGCACATTAAAGTGCCACCTAGTGAGCTGACACAATTGTGTTTTATCCCAAAAAACGACATGCATTTGTACAATGGTTAGCCATACATCACAACCGTGAGCAATCGTTTGTAATAATTCTGTCATTCAACGGTATTTGTCACAGTTTTTGAATTTGTCGTATACTTGTCAATAATTTCTACTAGGGAACATTACCTAACATGTAAAGGGGGTATTTATTAGAATTATAGATAATAAATGATACACAGTTTTTTGAATTTGTCGTATACTTGCCAATAATTTCTACTAGGGAACATTACCTAACATGTAAAGGGGTATTTATCACAATTATAGATATTAAATTATGTTACTGAGGTATTATAATAGATAATTTTACAATAATCAATGGTAGTACTTCTCTTGACCTTTATATAACTCCCATAATGTGTATACAATTACAACTAATATTTTAAATTGCTATATAGAATATACCAATATGACATGTTCATATATCATAATTTAAATTGGTGAAAACCTGGACCATGTACATAAAAGTTGTATCTAATTTTCTATTTAAAATTTAAAAAGAAAATATATTTAAACCTTGATATTATACATATCAAACCAAATATATATCCTAAATTTCATAATTTTTATTGTTATAACTATAAATTTTTATACAGAAACTTAAAGACAGTGCATAAACAAAAATTTTGGTAAAAATAAAAGAAATTAGCTTTTTTTGAATACTGAAAAGATCCTTTTTAAGAAAAAATAAAAGTACAAGTTATATCTATTATCTTATCAATAAAATTTGTATATGAATTTTCAAATGTGCCTAAGAAAATTTTAACTTAAAAATAAAATGATAAGAATTTAACCAACTTTTCTCTCTTGGCAATTCTTTGTGTAATATGATTTTTCTTCTTATGACAGAAGCTATGAAGCAAAATATGATTAATTGTCAATCAAAACCTAAGCTTATATAGTTCATTTCAAGTTCAAAGAGAGTAGTTCTGGCCACAGGTAAAACTCAGGTAGAACTCACAACCTGCTTAACCAGGTGAGTGGTCATGTCTGACAGGTTACTCAGTGTGCCAAAGGCTCATTAATTTGTCCAAACATTATCAATGATCATTAAAAAAAAATATTTTTATAAACAAGCTAACCAGGTACTAATTTTGATTTAATCACCCATTATAATTTGTAATAACAAATTTATGAACTTTTAATCTACATGATTCCTCTAAGGACTTATTAAAATTTTATAAACTGTACACCAAGTCCAAATATTCTTTGAAGTACATCAAAAAGGTAATTGATGAATTAAACTTTATGATAATTTTATAATTTTAATTCCTCAAATGTTTCTACTTGGGTAAAATTTATGAGGTACTGGTTGAAAAAAATTGTAAAGATTTAGCGTTTATATTTTTCAAAATCATGTTGTTAAATAAGTACCAATTTTAAGTTAATTTTCTAGTCACAGTTTTGATTTTCACAAATGAAAAAGGACACTATTAAGAATATTTTCACCTATGTGTCAAATATTTCAGATATAATACTTAAACAAATGGAAAAGATATGTCCATGCATTAGAATAATAGCTGGGTTACAACAATTTACTTTTGAGGAAAAGCCAAAATAAGTTCAGTTGTCCTTTTTTTACAATTTTCTTATGACAAAATATGAATAAATTAACAAAAAGAAAAGTTGATAAGCATCAATCGAATGAAACAAAAAGCCAAATTAATGGAGTTCAACATATAGTTCCTTTTTTCTGCAATGAGTTTTTGTCAATGACAATAAGCAATAACGGCAGTTCTGCCAACATATCTGTTTATAGTTAAAAAAAAATCCATTGACCAAATAGCATAAACAAATGATTTTTTAAGCATATATACTATTGAAGTAAACATATCTATTCCTTTTAAATAATAATCTTTGAAGTTGGTACAATGTCCCAATACTGTTTTATGCAACAACAGAACTATAAGCCTTAATAAAACCACATCATTTTAAGTAATTTCGAATATATAAATAATAACTAATAAATATATCAAAAGTGAACAATAATTCATAACACTTTTATGACATTATTACAAGCTAAATGTTTGTTGTTTTTTTTAAAATTAATTAAGGTGTGTCAATAGAAAGGATATTTGTGCAATAAACATGTCATGTAACTGTATTTAATTTACTTTTATTTGTGTATTCAATATTCTTCAATGAAAAAAGTGTTGTAAATATGATAGATTCTATTAATTTAGCTCCAAGGTTAGGAATATTAATAAAGTTAATACTTTTTATTGACCTTTTTATATGAAACTGGACTATGAGTGAAATAATACACTAAAATTTAATTACTACAGATTCATTTGTCAATGAGAACCAGTTTGTTTTTCAATGATAATTTGACGAAATGATTAACATGTCAAAACATTAAAATCGTTATTGTATTTTTTATTCAAGCGTATTCTAACATAAAATCATAATTATGACATACTATATATGTAGAGTGTCCTTCAAATGAATGCATCATTTTAGATTAATTCATGATAAACAAATGTTACATGATTAAAATTGAAGTAACCTAAATAGTCATATCTGTTGATATCTCTTTTTTGCAAGTATATAGAAACAAAGTTGCAGTCTATTATCTCGGTGTCTATGATTTTTGTCCTAGGTCAAATACAAAAGTGAGATAGACAAAAGTTTCAGCCACAAATGTTGGCAAAACTAACATCATGACTGTCATGATGTTAGTTTTGCCAACAGTGTCAGACATTTGTCCTTCCCTTTACATATTTCATATACTTGTATATCTTCATATTGACACAAAACCATAAAGAATGCAGGACACAATTAATGATATGCATAAATACAAAAAAACATACATTTGTGTGTCACATTGCAAATCATATCCTTTTACACGACCAGCCCATATAATTTGAATAGTACATATTTACAAATATATTGTCAAAGCAATGTTATTGTAAAACGACAACTCTAAAGCATGATATACATTTGTATTTCATTTACTTTTATAAAACTTGACTCATCAACTTTAAAATTCAGCACTCATTTAAAAAAAAAAAAAAAAAAAAAAATCCTAAAAATAGAAATCGTTTTAATATATATATTTTTGTATGCTTGAAGTTTATATCTATTGACCTTTACAATTTCAAGGCATAGATCAGATGAACCAATATTGTTAATTAAATTAAAATTAACATGGGTAATTTAATATTAGATCATCAACAAGGGCCAATAACTCATGATTATCAACAAGTACCTGAGAAATTTAACAAGTCACAAAGGGAGTGAGACAAAGAGACCTGATAATGCCACACCTATTACAAAGTCACTTATCACACCAAAAAGAAAAGGTAGATTACGTAACCGACAAAAGACTAAGCCGAAAGCTCATTGACCAACAATTACGTAATAAAATCTACAAGGGTAGATAACCAGGTGTAAGAAGCTTTGTTATGACTTTGATACATGTACATATCGTCATGAAATCAACGATCCAAGTTTATTGACTGGATAATCTTGATCACCATACTTAATGATAAAAGACAAACAAAATAGTGTGACAGGTCCATTGTGGTGTTGATATTATTGTTGATTTTTGTTTGTTTTCTGGTAATGATTGAGAAAGTCTTAATGAAAAGTGTCATATTTGTAAACATTTAATAAAAGGATGTCAAAACTAACAATAACAAAGATGTTCCTGTGTTTTCATAGAAATTTTCTTGGTGTTTAAAGGATTCCCCTTATCACAGGAAGGAGAGTATAAATTTTTGATAAAAAGTAGAATTGACTGGCATTGTTTTTAAAGATTAACTGATTGATAAGATAATGGTAAAAGCTATAACTGAAATAGAAAAAATAGACCCCCAGACACCTAAAAAACCCCACAAATGGGTTTCAACCTTGCTCATATTCTGATGTTGACATCCTATTATTTCTTTTCTTAATCTTAGTTCATCCAGGGACGACATCAAAAGTTCAATGTATGATAAAAAACTTAATTCACATAGTTTTTTCACTGACCCCCCCACCCCCCCTCTTAACTTAATTTGGGAAAAATTGATTTACCAATAGGGATATATGTAAAAATCGATTTTAAATATACAAAACTTGCAGAATTTTAACCCCCCCACCCCCAAACTATTTGATTTAAGTTTTTTTTATCCTACATCGATCTTTTGATGTTGTCCCTTAGATGAATAGTGTTATTTTCATCAATTCTAAACATGATTGGTTATTGCTTGTTTTAAGTCCAGTGGCAAATATTGCATGCATGTTCAGGACAATCAAATTCCTTCTATATATATTTAATACAGCAAAAGACATCTTTTCTAGATTTCAGATTTTTACCATCGCCTCCCGTCTTAAAGTACAAAAGTATTAAAAACAATGATTAATTATTAATCAAAATCTTTTAAAAAAATTCTCCCACAATTTTATGTTTTAAGTCAATTTTACAATGGGTGTGCAAACATTATAGGAAACCAAAAAAGTTAATTGTGATCAACAACGACGTTACCTAGGAAATGATTCATCAAACTTAATGAACAAAACAACATGAGGTTTCGGTTTTCAGTTGGCGTCATTTCAAAGTAGCGATTTGATGTATGGCTATTTATGACATAGGTAAAACAATGGATCAAGTATGAATACACTTATGACCCTACATTGACTCTTTAATTAGGTTGATGTCATATTATGAATGAGCTGTATGTTGACATTGATCAGCGTAAAAAAAAGATAGATTTTATTTAAAATATTACTTGGAAAAATGAATTGAAATTGCAGCAATTTACCAAAATACATTTTTAAGCATACTTGGTAAAAAAAATTAAAAAAATTTGTCGTATTGATTCATCAGACTTAAGTATATCCCTACCTGCCATTGAACAAACCAAAACCAATGAACAGCAATATTTATCATTGGTCATATTGTCATCATTGGAGGCCTTTAATATATAGAACAAAGAGTAAATCTTGCTTCAAGTTAAAAACAGCTCTTAAATTAGTTCATTTAGCTCAACCAGAATACTTACATAGTCACAGAATAGATTGGTCAAAATTTATAACACTATCCACTCAGAGTTATTGCATTGCTATTAACAGTTTTTCATACATATTGAAGATAGCATATACAGAGTGTTACATATGCAGCTGCGTATAAGATAACAGTACTATTGAACTTCACAGTTTTAATCATTAACATTGTGCAGTAAATGATAACCTACTAAAGTTGTCCTTGACTTTTCTGTTACAAACAACACACAAATCTTTATTCAAATTTATATAATTAAAGGATCAAACCTGAGTCACTTATACAGTGGTGATTCCAGACAGTTTTTTAAGCAATGACCACTAACTGCCATAAGAGGGGGGCTTGCTACAGTCATGCTTCATAGCAAATTTTCCCCACCAAATGCCTCCGCCTGGATAGGGCTATGCTATTAGGCTTAAATTAAAATATTGTTTGTTTGCCCTTTACCGACCGACCCTATAAATTCGTCCCGCCTGAAAATCTTTTATTTGTATTTATCAGCAAGATTTTATTTTATTTTATTTTTTCGTTCCTACCAAAAATCTTATATTTGTATTTCCCGCTCAAAACTTTTTTTACCGGAATCCTCGGGTTTTACCTTTATCGTATAATGTCTAGTCCGTTTGGTATCACGTGAGCGTTTGACATGAACACTTGCATTTAGAGTTTCAAAGCATTTGTTTGAAATCGATGTTGAACGCTTTGAAATCGTGATATGATGTACGTTACTCTGTATCTTTAAACTTGAAGAGCAGGGTTCATTTACAAAACTATCAACGTGTGTACAAACTATTTTGTAAACGGACATTGTATTCTATGTAGGGATGGCCTTTTGCAAGGACGTATAACTAACATACGTCCTCGGCCTTTTTGTGATCCGTAGATCAGGATGATTATGTTAACAATGCCTTTGACCAGTATTGCTATATTCATTATATCTGACATGAACCAAAGGTGACAAACGCCTTTAAAGTGGAGAATATTTGGCAGTAAAATCACCCAAGTTTTCCATACATATCATTTATAAATGCAATGTAAAATACGTGACAATTGAGTTTCAAGTCTTGTTGCATTTTTATTGGCAACATAGGCACAACGGAAAATTTAAACACTCTAGGGACTTTTTCTACTAGTAATGTATGTCTGCCTGGGCATATTTTACCAGGACAATATTAACTCTTACAGAAAACCTTTAGGTAGAGGTAAGTGAACAAGGTACGTAGTACAGAATATTAGTGCAAGTTAAAACTCTTCAAAGTTCCAGGCATATAAACGTTGAAAATATATTTTGATATTTGAAAACAAAATAGTAGTGCATATGAATTAACTTCACATTCTACATGATATATTTTTTTCAAAACTTCCTGGGACTATTATACAAATAGTCCCAGAAACTTTTTAGCAAAAGCAAAACAGACAAAAATGACATTATGAAGATTTTGTATCTATAAAATAAAATATTATACCTACCTGCCTACCAATGACAACAATATACCGACCCAAGTTATTTTTTTTGGGAAAAAAATAAAATATTTTACCTACCTACCTACCCTGTTTCAAAACATAGGGTCGGAAAAGGGCAAACAAACAATATTTTAATTTAGGCCTTACATAGTATTCTCAGGACCAAATCGAATTGGGTAAAGGTCCAATATTTGATAAAAGTTACAACGGTTTAAAAAGGAAAAAATTTATCCACATCAGTCAAGAAATAATCTGACTTTTATTTAATTTCTAATATATTTCATTAATATCTGAACTATCTTACAGCTTGTATATTTTTTCAAATTTCTTCTAATACTATACTTACAATTTTAATAAAATATATCCACATGTAAATGTCCCATACAGAATATAAAGTCCCTTGTTTAACAGATCACAACACTGTTATATAGAATTGATTAATAGATAGGTAAAAATCCATACTATCTTATACAAGTAAATAAATTCCTAATGTCTTTGATAAAAAAAATCAACTATGAGAATCTATTCATTGCTTTCCAATATTCTTGCAAAGATTTCCAATTTCTGTAACGCTAAAAACAGTTACTATAGAATTCCACAGTCATACATATATTCTGAATTTCTAATACAGACCAGCCAAAAAAACAATCCTTTTACAGTAAATATTAATACATCAAAAACAATACTCGAACAATGAATTACCTTGTCAGAATGATGATCCCCCTAAGGCATTGTGGGATGGATGACAACAACTCTTTCCAAGCTAAACGATCAGATTTGTCTATGGTGAAAAAAAAGAGGCGGGATGAACATCTTCACACACGAGGCCAAACTTTGACCAGTCTAATTACTGCATATAGATTTTCAGATAGGAAACCAGATTAGATATTTTTAATTGATAAAAAAAACGAGCTGTTGAAAATTGCCCCAGGGCTTTTTCATGTCATTCTTTTTAGGCCTTATACAAATACACGATCGTTAATTGATTAGAGATCAATAGATCATAGATAATTATTTGTCATCAAGACCTATGTTTTTTTAAGAAATTGACGAACAATAGATCAATAGCTTAGGTGTTGTGAAAGTTTAACAGGTAATTCCTTTAATCTTTTGTAATCCTTTGATCTTGAAAAAGACAACTTGAAAGTTTTGAGACAACTTGGGTGTTTTTTCAAGTTTTGAAAAGGATGTCTAAATTAAAACAATAGACTGGGGTTAAATTATAGTTACAAACAATAAACTGTTAAATATTCAAGGTTTTCGTTTTTAAAACAGTTTCAATAAAGTGGAAAGAATACAGAGTTCAAAGGAAAAGAACAATCAGATGTCTTTTGACATTTTGCATTTGCTGCACTTTTTCCCCTTTACTATTTTCTGTTTATTTTAGCACATGATGAAACTAATTTTTTTAAAACAGTTTCAATAAAGACGAAAGAATACAATTGTTCAAAGGAAAAGAATATTATTAGTTTTTTGACATTTTGCATTTTAATACATTTTACTGCACTTTCCCCCTTCTGTTTTTTTCAGTTAAAATTTTAGCACTAGATGAAACTAATTAAATCATTTCACCTGAGGTATATTTCTGATGACATTATAAATAAATTAAATAAAACAATACTAAAATGTCTATGTTTACATATTATTAATTAATTAAAATAATAATACTGAAGTATCAATGTTTACATAATATTAACAATTTATTAATCAAATATATATCAGAACTACTAGTATGCAAATGGACAATTTCATTTGATAGAATAGTTGAGTAATTGTATGATAATTATGTCAAAATGAAAATAATGAAATGCAGTTCTAATGCAATCATGTTTATCTGAAAAACTCAAGTTTGATTCAAAAAATGAAAATCATCTGCAAAATAATTTTCAATCCAAAGTTTTAAACATTTAAAATGCAGCAGAACAAATTATGATTCAACTTACCAATTATATATTCAAAAATAATTCACTGAATCTGCGTACAATGACAGAACATTCAATTGCAATGGATAATGCTAATAAAGTCGAGAAAAAATGAAAGAGCGTAAATGCAAAATTAATTTCAAGGAATGTCTAATTCATTGTGTGACAAAATGAAAAATGAGTAACTTGGTCAGTAGATTTGACACTATAATTTTGCACTGCATCTTTGTAAGGGCTCTTGCTTGATAAATGCAGTAATAAACTGTAAACAAAGGCCTTGGCGTCAAACCTTACAAGATTGCTACTTAATTTCCGTTTATACGAATGTCAGATCAATTTTTCACCATCATTAATTTCTGTAATCTCTTGCAGGACCCTGCCGCTTCAGACACGACTTATACAATAGTGTCCAGCGGCCAAGATTTATACGATTTCATGTTGTTAAATATCTTGTCTCTTTGGTAAACTTTCATTAGACTTGAGGACCCTGCTGTTCAAATAATTTTAGTACAACTGTAATTTTCTTTTTCTATCAATAGACTTTAAATTTTATAGTCCATTTTTAGCATGGGTCAATCTAAGACTGACCAAATGACCCTATCTAATAACTAGAATTTGTTCAACTGACCATTGAATCAAGTTAAATTATGATTGACCATTGTCCAGTATTGTAATCGGTAGTTATGATGTCCTGTAAAAAATCTCACTTTTAACCAGTGGTCAGTTTTTCTATTGGTCACTCAATTATTTATTACTGACCATTGTCCAGTACACAATGTAATAAATTGGCCGGAGTTATGACATGCTGTTTTATTAAGGGAGATCATCCTAAGGTTTTCTTTGATGTTTACATCTTAGTGGAATTTTATGATCACGGTCTTACGTCACAAGATCACCCAATTTAGGTTAAAGAGACTTTATTTGGACATTTGTTAAAAAGTCATGAAGACAAATTTAAATCAAACAATTAAATGCATTTATTGGCAGTTAGCGTTAGCATCAAAAGTTTTACCACTGATTTTGTATTAGAATTTATGGATTAACACCTATTTTTAATACAGGTGTTCCAATTTCCTTAAATTTTTTATATCCCCTCTTCTTTTAAAACTTTGAATCATTACTTTTGGTCGTCTTTGGTTTTATCAGTTGTTAATCGTTTGTTTTTAGATTTAATTTTACTTTCAAATGTTTTCGCTTCAGGCCTCACTGAAGAGACTTTCATAGTCTTGTGCAAAAAATTACAAATTTCACCAAATAATAAAATACATTTCAGTAATTTTTCCACCTTGCATCTAAAAATACACTTCCAGTTAAATACTATAAATTTCATGTTACTTTAACTAATTATTTTGCCTAGAATTTTATATTTTTATATTTGAGGCCCATTTCCATTTAGGAGTCTTGTTCAGAATCTCGATAACGATTACATAAGTTTGCACTTTTCTATTCTTCAAGTCATGACAACCTTCAAATGTCAATTTTATAAACTTGTATTCTTGGGTTGCTGTCTGGTAAATGTTTACCCCAAACTATTTTCCTTCATTTGTTTTTAAATGCAATTTTTTTACTCACATTTTATGTCTGTCCAGTCCTTGCAAACATTGTTAAAGGCTATAAACAAGTCAAAGATAAAGAGGTGGCATCGATAATACCAATATTCTGTAGTTTATCTTAGACAAACATGGGAAACCAAGCATCTTCTTAGATACTATGGACAGTCATCAAAAAGACAAAAACAACATACTTGAGTCTTAAACTGAAAATATGTCGACTATTTCATAACTGAAATAAAGCGTGAAGAAAGAAATGACAAATTTGTTTTATAAATAGTTTTTCCCTTAATTCGATTAATAAATTATAAAAAATAAAAGAATTTAACCTGTAGTGTATTTTAGTACGAAAAAACAAAAGCAAAAATTTCATTTTTACAGATGCATGTTAAATGATCAGCTTATAAGGCAGCAACTAGCAGTAATTACATTCAAGAAAATCCTATTAAAGATGCAAATTGTCTACAAACTAGTTATCTGCAAGGCTATAGACTGTATAATTCCTAGGTCATGATACTGTAGGCACGGATATTAAAAGATATTCTGCCATATTTTACGACTATAATTTCATGCTATCTGAACTATAAATATGCCATTAAACCATTGCCATGTATGGAGAATTTTGTGAAATTACTAGATTTGTAAATGACAGGGACGATCCAGGGATCAATTATATTCAATCATAGTTAAGCGATTTGATCCATCATGCTCCTTGTTAACAGTAATGGATGGTGAAAAAACAAGATGCTTCTTAATTTCAAATTAATCTTCTGTTTATGCGTTCTCAGATCCGCAAGTAATTTTTTTGAAATTTGTTTTTCTCCGAAACGACATTCGCTTTAAGTCCCGTTTATCCTTTCGTCATTGGCACATCTTTTTTTATTTGTTAATAAATCCCTAGTATTTTGTATTTAATCTCTTTCCAATTTCACCCTTCAATCAAACTTGTATTTGCAATTAATTTTGAACTTATTTTTTTCCGCGACATCTTAGAAAATGTTTTCTCGTTTTAATAGATTGAGGTTCTTGACAATGAAATTTTTCTTAATGTGTCATCAGGTCATTTCAAAGGTTTCCGATACTTGAAAGCCTAATTTAAAAATTAACGGCAAAAAAATTGGAAATTGAGAAAATAATTGCATTTCAATTTTTGATGGAATTAAGGTTTTCTGCAAATTCTATGAAATAACTTTTTCTAAAAATCTTATTTTAAATGATGTGTAATACCATCGAGGTAATTTAAATCTTTGATGAATAAGTAATTATCTATTACAGCTAGCAAATGTAAAAAGAATTTTCTCAGTGTTGCTATCTTGTTTTCTAGCTGCTAAATTAATCTCAACAAAAATAAAATGAATATAAAATGTATACAAACAAATAGAGAATATTGATGTTAGGGTAAAGGTCACTAGGACAGCAACCAACCAAGAAAACCAAAATAAGACAAATACACATGTTATAGGCAACAAGGCAAACACTTTACTGCCCACAATCAGAGAGCAATAAGCAAAGATGAAGGCTCAGGCAAAGGGCAACCCTCTTTGTTTCTGACAGCTTTTAAAGATCATTTAGGTCCCTTTAGGTTAAAGTGCGTTTGAAGGTTAATTTGCATAATTCATGATGTACATAAGCGACAACTTCCGCCTTTTGATTCCAACTAAATATCTTTTCCTTGTATAAATTGACTTTTTCACATATTCCAATGGCTGCAAATATATTTCCATTGAAAAATAAAATAGTATTGAATCAAAATATGTAAAATAAGAAAATATCTGGTCATTCCAGCTTTTGATATATAGAACTAAAGAATACTGTCCAAAATTGCAGAAAAATGACCAAATAAGATAGAAACATACAAATACTTACAAAAATCGTAAAATAATAAGACCATGTATTCCTGAGTACAAATATAGTGACAGCACACCAATACACAACTATACTACGTGTTCTAACCTTTCTCGTAAGAAAGTGAGAAAATTAACACTCGATTGTATCCTACCAAGACTACCCAACTGACAAAGTCGCCAATTCTCTCAAACATTTACAGTTTTTGTTCATAATTATCACTTCAAAACTACTATACAATATGGGTATACAAACGATTACTCAGATAGGTCCCATGGGTCAATCCCCCAAATCTATTGGTCAATACAGATAAGAAATGGATGTTTGGAAGAAACCAAACACCATCACGAACAAATGGAATTTGATTACCCAAGGAATAAGACGCTGTTTGCAATAGACAACAGCATGGGGAAGGTGTGAAATGATATTGCGTTGCATAATCCGAGGATTAAAGTTATCAATGGTCAATATTTATCGATTGGCTTAAAATCTTTAATGACACATGTTGTGATGATACTAAAGTGTTAACTACAATACAAAGTTTTCCTTTCTAATGCCTCTCTGATGCAAACTTATCACGTTTTTTTTTTTCTAAACTTATCCTGATCATGTTATTGATAAACAGGTAAGATCACTCAAAAGTAATGTGATGTTCTAAAAATTGATATATTTATTGATTGTTTCCAAAATCTCCCAACCACCCCTCCAAAAAAAAAAACCACTTGTTTATATCATGGTAGCCAAGGTGACAATCCTTTAATAAGTAAATTAAAATTGGTATAGAGTGCACCTTTCCAAATTGGGGGTTAAAATCTTAAAACCTTATATTGACAGGCTTTTATTGACTGTAGATGAAATGCTTGCAACAGGTTTTTTGAGGAAACAATTTTTTTTCCATAAATGATACCTAATCTGCAAGTGCAAAATATGACTGTCCTGAACTAATTTCATATTTGGTTTCAAATTTGCCTCATTACAGAAGTTGTGTTGAATTTTAATATAAAAACAAAACAGCTAAAACTATAAATATTTCAAAATTCTTATCATTCAATTTATATAAACTAAACTTCCAAATACTATTTGTACGATCAATTATTTATCTATTACCGTTACACAAAGATACAAATACTGTCTTTATCAAGATTCGATATAAAACATTTCACTATATTACCGACAGAAATACCTGGAAACCCCGCTCATTGTTAGGGAGAAAACCATCTCTCAGTAGCAAAGTTTATAAACAAATTTTGTAGCGTGGAACATGTCACAATATTTCAAAGGGATTAAGTTGAAGAGGTATATTTTACTGGAGAGTACTTGAACTTAATGCATGTTTGGACTGAGGGATTCACTTTAAGTTCTGAATTATTGATTTAGGCCATTTTTCAAAACTGAACATGCTTACTTAAACTGAAGATACAAATATTTCAATACAAAGAATATCTTAATATGGACACAATTTTCAAAGAAGAAATCAATTTTTATTGACAAATATCAATTTTTGAGAAACATAATGATATTCCTTAGTTGTTTTCTATTCTTTTTTAAATATGCAGACAGTGTTACACTGATACATACATTTCTCAACATGCTCAAAAGATTTTAATTCATTTTACATAAAATAAAATTGTATCTAAGTTAGTTATTTTGATCATACAAAAATTGTCAAGTCAAGATGAAGTTAGTTTACATAACAGAGAAAAAAATGGGTGCTAAAGATATGAAGAATAGAGGAAGGGCAACATAATAAAAAAATTTAAAAGATGCCTAAAAATCATAAAACAGATAAAAAACCTAAAAAATAAAGAATTAAAAAATCAAGATCCTCCCTGTCTGAGAGTATTACAGATAGTCTAACTGTACCTATAAATAATTAAATCAAGCTTAATACTTTTTGCTCTATCTGTCAGAGGTTGGCATTTACATGTTAATTGATTGATTGTTCTTTGCTTAACATCCAGGGGCAAATATTTCATGTATATTCAGGACCATAAATAAAGTTGATGCTAAATCTCATTACAGTGTAACCTGTCTAATCTGACACACTTGGGGACCAGAAAAAAATGCCGGATTAGGCAGGGTGTCGGAATACTCAGGTTTTTTCTGTAAGGATAGACAATTTTCGGTACCAGAAAAACGTGTCGCTTAAAGCAGGATGTTGGAATACTCAGGTGTCGGATTAGGCAGGTTACACTGTATAAAAAAATTTGACAGGCAATTTTTTTCAATTCTGTCCCAGTGTTGAAAAGCGGGGGATGCTCAGAACAATATACATACTGCAGGTGCGGGAATTTCTCGCTACATTGAAGACTTGTTGGTGACCTTCTGCTGTTGTTTTTTTCTATGTTTGGGTTGTTGTCTCTTTGGCACATTCCCCATTTCCATTCTCAATTTTATTACATACTTAAATATCTGAATTATATTTATTTTTTTAATGTTAAGTTTTTGATCAGTGTTCTGCCATGAGACTGCATTTTTTGTAAGAGAGTACAGTGCACTTTTCAGTCATTTAATTTCCTATAAGACTAATCTATAATGCGTTTTCACGTTACAAATTTACTTAGATCACTGGCAACAGGAAAAACCATGTTTACACTAAACAATATAAATATGTCCATCATCGTCAAAACTCGATATAAACCTATCACATATAACGCCCTTCAAAGACTATGTTGTAACAATCACGGAATTTGTCAAGTATTTCGTTTTCGGGTAATGGGAAAGTTGATGTTCGGCTGAAACCCCCTGTCACCTAACAAATTAAAACGTAAAATGTGTTTATACAGTCAGAATTACTTCCACACAACAAAGTCTACCTACTTAATCCGCTTGTCACCATAAAATATCTTTTTCACTGAACGATTGTTTATGTTGATCATATATTGGCAAATTAAGTTTTCGACATAAAAAGACATGAAGCCTTTGAATCCAAATTTGTTGTTTACTAAGAAACTTTAACCTTATTACATATGTTACATGCTTTGGTGTGCATAGCCATAATGCATGGAAAAATATTTTTTATGAGTTTGACATACCTAAAGGCATGCTATTATCAGAGCTTACATTTGAATACCCCCACCCTGATTGAGGCTCTTTCATAATCACATCACGTTTCCATGTAAAAATCACAGATAAAAAAATAAATGTTCAGAAAAAAAAATAAGAATATAGAATTTACGTAAGCCTTTCCACTAAGATTGTCATGATATTTCTTATAAAAGTTTTTAAGGTGGTACCTAACACTTCAGGAAGAAAACTCTATAAAATCAGCAAAATGTTTTAATTACATTGTGTTGTTAAGGTAATATTAAGCTTCTCACTGATCAAAATAAGTGTTTGTCAAACTGCTATACAACCAGTGTAATTTTTCTGATTAAACGGTTGGTTCAATTTTTTTGAAATTTTTTATATTTTTGTCAAAGGGTCATAGTAAATACTTTGTCAAAATTTAAAGAAAATTAAACTAGCTAAATTAATTTTAGTTCAGGTGTTGGGTACCACCTTAAGTTGATTTTCAGTGGCTAAATGGTCATTAAGGCAGATATAGAAGAAGAAGATGCTTTATTTCCATAAAACGGGCTCACAAGGAGCATGATATAATATCATTACAATATGATATATACAAAAGACCTGTGCTTACCCTTCTTACATATCAACTGGGTTCAGACCAATTTTAATTTGGTACTATTGTTGCTTTGTCTTTAGTATTCTCTGTTTTCTGGTTATATAACAATACTGTTTTCTTTTTTTCTTTGAGCAAGGAGTTTCTTTTTGTCTTGTACCAAAATTTACATCTTTTGGAATTCTCACTTCATACCTTCAAACTTTATGTTGCAATGAATTTAGAAAAACCTACAACATATATACATTTAAATATTAAAATTAAAAACAAAACATGTGACAGGCCAATATATAATAAATATTAAAACAGATATAACATGTACAAGTCAATATTTTAGAAATATTAAAAACTTAATTGACACGAGTCTAAACAGATGTTGTGATGTAACACTATTGATCAGACTGAACTTTTACATTGTTCCTAAACACATGCAATTCTCCAATGTATTATAGATAACTTCCATCTGACTGCATGTATGACTTCTGGGTAAACAAGCACAGTGAACCTTATAATATACATATTGTTACCGTTGCATGTTAGCTTATGAAAGTGTTACAAATGTCCTTGAACGTCCACTTCACTGATTTTTGGTTAGATATTTGATTTCACTTTAAAAGCGTATATCATAAATTCAGCATATAACTATGCTTTTACATATATAACATGTCTAACCTAATGGAAGCTTAAATGTAAAATTTGTCATATATATGTAAGCTTTGCTTTAATTAAAAAGAATTTATCCTAGAAGCTTATAGGTTTTCTAGTTAACTTTATATAAATTTATTCAGTTCATTAGCTTTATTTTGTATAAAAAAAAGGAATAAAAGAAATCAAATCGATTTCTGTTTTTCATGGCCAGCAAGGATTTTAACTACATCAAATATGGATTTACAAGAATTTAATATTTTCTTAATGTATAAGTCATGTTTGAATGAATAGTTTTTTTCGGAACTAAGTCTGTATCATAGCAATGAACCTAAATACGAATTAACTCAAGTATGAAATGTAGGTCACGGTGACTTGTATTTAGATTATCAATCAATGTTGACACAAGTCTATTTACATGAGAATACTATGATGAACAAGATTGTGTCCCCAGTACACAGATGCCCCATGCACACTATCTTTTTCTATGTTCAGTGGACCATGCAAATAGGGGAAAATCTCTAATTTGGCATTAAAATGAGAAAGATCATATCATAGGGAACATGTGTACTAAGTTTCAAGTTGATTGGACTTCAACTTCATCAAAAACTTTCTCTCCCAAAAACTTTAACCTGAAGCCGGATAGATGGATGAACGGAAGGACGGATGGGCACACAGACCAGAAAACATAATGCCCATAAATGGAGCATAAAAATTGTTCATTTTGTGAGAAATAGCTTGCTGTTCGGTGTTGAAGGCCATACTTTTGACCTATTATGGTTTACTTTTTACACATTGCGACTTGGATCATATGGATAGTTGTCTCATCAGCACTATTACCACATCTTCTTATTTCTATGAAAAAAGAATCAAAAGTAGATAGACCTATGATATAATGAAACAGTGGCATTCATGGCAGTATGTTATATATGTTTTGAAGCTAATATGCTGATTTCAAGTCTTTAATAGAACAGTGTTAATTTAAAAAGATCAAGCTATTTCTGAAAACATGCATGAAATATTTGCTGACTGCAATCAATTAAAAGATCTTGAATTGTACACCAATAAAATGAGTTCATTAGGGACAACTTCTATAAGAATGAGGTGAAAGAATTGAATTAACCTACAAAGTTTCACATGTCAAAGGCTAAAGAAACATAACACCATATTTATAATGGCATAAAGATTTTTTAATTGGTGGTTTGTACATACAATTGTATCAATAAACTTTCAAAGATCAAACTAATTTAAAATAAATAAGAAACTTTTTAAAAAATTTGTGAAAATACAAATTTTTGACAAATATATGATTATGGTATTAATATGTTGAGAAGCAATTTTCCATTGTTCAAATATAATTAAAGATCATGAATATCAATTTGAATCAATTTCATATGTATCAAACGAAAAGAACACCTACTTCAATGCAAATTTTCACCACAACCCAGAAAATCAATTTCATCATGATACACTCGAAATGCCTCATTTTGAAATTGAACAAATAATGATGACTAAATTTCCGCTAATACGGTCATCTTAAACAGCTGTATCAAGATTTTCAACAACTTTCAAACTCCTGACAAAGAACAAGGCCAAGATTTTTAATTAGAATACAGATAAAGGAAAGATTTTTTCCTTTTTTCAATTATCAACTTTCTTCTTTGTCAAAAGAAAATATCTCGAGATCATTCAGTATTGAGAATTTTTAATAAACTACTCACACAAAACTTACAAAACCAATAATTACAAAATAAAGCATTAAATAAATAATTCCAAGTTTAAATTTACCAAAATAAATAATAACTTATTTTATACTGAGGAAATTTAAAGACCTAAATTCAATAAATATCGTACAAATTAGACCAGTCATTCTATCATGTTCTAAGGACAAGTGCTATTACAATATGAGTTTGAAAGAAATGGGACGAGCACTTGAAAATAATAGTAGCATATTTGGATAGGGGTATTACTAATCAAATCAATTGGCGTAATAGATACGACCAAAAATCTCCCGCTATGGAAAAGTAAATAGAAAGATTTTTCTAAGACACTTATAATTTTTCTGATTCGGTGAGTAACATTGAAGAGCCGTTGTGAAGTTTTTCGTCCCGAATGACAAGTTGATATCTTTTGTGTCACATTTTCTATTTTTGTTATCTCATCGAAAAATAGAGATGCTTCATCATATTTTTGAATTTATTTGTTACGACAAACAATGAGGGATTTACGCAAATAAAGATGAAATGAGTGTTTTGTTTGTTTCTCAACTACATTTTAATAAAATTCATAATAATATTTTTGACAAGTTTAGAAGAAATACTTATAGCAAGAGCAAATGAGTTTGAGAATAATCAAGGCAATTTTCATTGTCATGTGAATTTGTGACCATCAAAAATTCACAATTTAACAGCTACCTTTAAGTTGAGATTCAGTTTTACTTTCTTTTTCTGACAATTTGACATATATATTGCATGTTATACTTAAATTAATCAAACTTGAGAATTTCTCCAGGTGTATTTGAGGTGTCATAATTAAATTAAAGGTAAAATAGAGAGGTCATGAGGTGTCAAACTGATGAAACTGACTATATATTTATAAAACAAATGTGGTGTGTGAAAACATTCATTAAAAACTTATAAATAGATTGTGAAAGATCTATTTTAGTAGGTCTGTACCTTATTGAAATAGTCATAATATGGAACAGTGTAGAAAACATTAGAAACTTGCAAAGATTATGAAAATTATGCCCAGGTTATTGATGAAAACTAAACTCATCATAGAAAATTACACGAATTGTTTGGTCATTTGGGGGAATTGAGTACCTAAAAATAGAGAAAATGAAACTTTAGACAAACAATATATTGTTGCATTTATTGAAGAAAAAAACATCTGCACTTCAATCTTTGAATTCAAATTTTAATGTTGTCACTAAAATCAAACCTGAAACATGACCTTGCTCATCATTTTACATTAATTAGGTGGTAAGTTTTCTCGTTTAAATAGTTTTACATTTGTCATTTCAGGGCCTTTTATAGCTGACTTTGCAGTATGGGCTTTACTCATTATTGAAGGCTGTACGTTGACCTATAGTTGTTTATTTCTGTGCCATTTGTTCTCTTGTGGCGAGTTGTCTCATTGGCAATCATACCTAATCTTTTTTTCTATATTGTTTATATTGAAGAATAGTTTTGTCCAGTAGCTGTCTCATTCTATTAAATACTCTTTAACATGTTTTAATGGACTTTATCTTCAGATCCAGTCTGGAAATATGAAATAGCAAATGAACAAGGGAGACAATTCAAAATCTTCATCATTCTGCTAAAATGATCTCCATTCGTTTATGGATTTGAAAGCTCTTTTACTATTTTAAAATTTGGTAAATATTAACATTTCAAAATGAAGAGCTTTTAAAGGATTAAAATACATATCATATCATGGTCCATAAAATGAAGCTTTGTACTAAGGCACAAAGCACAATGACTTTTCATTTCGAAATATAATATCTTTAATAAATCATTTTTCCGTATCATTCAATATCATATTTATGGCAGAAAAATTATCTGTCAAATATGACTAGATGCATATAAAAAGATAATTTTCCAATTAAATGATCTATTCTCAATACAAGAAAACAATATCGGGCTGGGAAATAATACCTCTATGTACCACAATGCCCTCGACAGTATTGATGAATTTTTATTTAGATTTCGTATCATTTTGTTTGGTTAAATTACGTAAACGGAAAGTGACGCCAGAAATTAATGTTTGATTTGAATAGATTAATACCAGAGCAGTTTAAAAAAAAACCCAGATCTTATCTCAAATAACTGAATATGGTCTCCCTGATGGCTTTTTGAATAAGCTGTCACTTGTCCAAAAGTTAAATCACACTTTTAATATCTAATTATCAAAAATAGAGCCATTTTTAGCGTTGAGTGAAACTTTTAATGTTAAAAGATAAGCCTAAAATTGTGGTAAAAATAAGCTAATTTATTATTTTTCATAAAAGACGGGATGCTTGGATTAAAAGAACATTAAGTAAATGTGTAAAAGATAATGAGCTTGATGGAAAAATTTGACAATAATTGAAAATCAATTGAATTTATGTCTTCCTAAATTTTGACAACCGGACTATTTAGCAATTAGGTTCAATTAAATCTGATTTTTTTCACAATGCTCTGGATTTCTTACGAGAATAGAACTTATGGTACGATTTTAAATTCTCTCTATTGAATAAGTTTTCTACAGCTAATGATCGACATAATATAAGCCCACCAAACTATAGCTAAAAATTTTGTATTCATGCATTGACAGTATAAATATGTTGTTGTGGTATTACAAAATCCACTGTTACATCATGAAAGTAAACATGTGACATCCTATAAACAATTTTAATACACAAATTACAGTATTATCTCCCCTTGCAATAACTTTTACACAATCTAGTGCTATATGTTCCATTATATAAAATTTTTCAAAGCATACCATTTTTTATATTTAAGCATAGCTGTCTTGAAATTTATAGGCGCATTTGTGCTTTTGATCAACTGTCAAGTCTTAAAAAAAAAACTGTCATGACTTCTTGCATAAAAAATAATTATGTATCATAAATTTTCAACGTCCAAGTAAACAATCAAGTAACTTACAGTGATTTTTTTAAGACGATCCGAAGATCTACATGTTCTAATGCTTCTGGTTCATCTATCTCAACTTTCTTTTGCAGGTGATGAACGACTTTGGAGTATAAATGCTAATTTTCTTCAATGTCAAATTTCAGTCTCCTATTAAGTATATAATACGCCATAAAATACGAAATTAATTCAGCGGTAAACTGATACGAATTGAATCTAACATTATGACAGAGATGAACCAGCTCAAAAGCAAAACCTTGTAACTTTTTTCACGTATCAAATTACCGAACTTCACAAAATAAGTAAAATCCAATTTATAATGCACCATAAAAAAGCTGTACCTTGTAAAACGCTATACACCTGTGTGTACCAAATGCATTGTGATGATAAACGAGGAACTACCGATGATTTAACATCAAATTAATTCAACGGAGATGTGTTGAAATTTAACGTAATTTATGGCATGGGCACAAAGACCAGATACATATTCATTGACGGATCGAAGATTAGATATCAGCCCGTAACAAGAGAGACCTTTTTCTGGTGCAGGACTTTTAAAAACACTCTGATAACCCTCTTGTCTTTAAGTCTTATCGTATTTCACGACCACAATACATAATGTGGTTATTTCTACAGTTAATTTTAACTTGGGCCTGCATTTTGAATATTATCTGATGAGATAACGGTATCGCATTACACCCTATTAGTATGTGGTGTCCATTGATCAATCTTTGGTGGTTTCCGTAATTAAATAAAAGCATCTTTGTTCACTTGTTAAGAAAATACAGTACAGTTCTAGCGGTCACTAAGTGAACTTTTTACTTTCTACAGAATAACGTTAATCAGATCATCATATATGAAGATGATGCTGTTATGGTACATCTTTTTGATGGTGTAGTGGAAATTGTCTAAACCACAACCCTTCAGAATTAAATGTTCAAAATAGACAAGTGAACGTTCATTATACACAGATTAAATATTTTATCTGTCTTTCCCAGAACTAGAGTTCAATTTGCACAGGTTTCTGATTTGTTTAGTATTGTTTCAGTTCAGATGGCCTCAAACAATAATTGTCTTTTGTTAGGATTGATTGTTAATTGTTTAATGTCCAATAGAATATATTTCAAAGCATAATCAAGAACATTTGTACATAGCACATGATTACAGACAGCTTTCATAATTTATAAAATTTCAAACAAATAGTAATTCTGGTTGAAAAGTTCAAATTTAGATTTAATGGATCTCAATTTCAATATGCTTATATTTTTAAAGAATAGTTTTAGAAAGATTATTAAGCAGTCATCTAAAGTTAAGCCTTTTTCAACTGATTTTGGTTTTCATAGTTTGTTCTTTAAAATGTTGTACTGTTACACCACTGTCCCAGGTTAGGGGAGGGTTGGGATCCCACTAACATGTTTAACCCTGCCACATTATGTATGTATGTGGCTGTCCCAAGTCAGGAGCCTGTAATTCAGTGGTTGTCGATGTGTAACATATTTGTTTTTCTTTTGATGAACAAGAAAAATCTACAAAAACAATTCTGAGGGTATTAGACAGTTTATCTTTTGTAATATTGTATACCAGTACTTAAAGAAAACAGAGTCAAAAACAATTTTAATCTCATAAAAATGAAATTTTTCGAAAAACAAAATATCCATTTCAAATTCACGACAGTTAATCCTTTTCCACTAGCCTCTCAAAAATATCAAATTCGGCAATTAAATGCCAAAACAGGAACAAACAATAATCAGAAGAGGTTAATCCCAAGTTATAAAATCTTGAGGATAATACACTATTTATACAAATAAGTTTTATATAAGACAATAAATATATCACTGTTCAAATGACAAGCATAAATGTTCGCCATAACATCATCAAAATTGTTTTTTATTTACATTTAATTTGCCTATTTAGTCCATATGACCTTGTAAGGTCAGGAGAAGAATTGTCCGTAGATATCAATTTCATTTAGTCATAATGTATCATTTTCCATCATTTCTAAGTTATCTGTGAGAACAATCGGTAAAATCTTTTGAAAACATCAACGTAAGCTATTTAACGACACAAAAACAAAACTTGAATCCAAATCTGTTGTTTCAGGATATTTAAATATAAACTGATATGACCAACTTCGGGAAATAAAACCCTTTATGATTGAATTAGTATACGAAATATATTCAAATTAAGTCAAATCAATATACAATAAAGACTTTTATTAACAATTAGTCATTTTATAGCTAATGTTTTTTCTTCTTCTTCCCATTATAATTTTTCGCATATCAAGAATAGAATTATTTATAAAAAAAGATACATAAACTTGTTCAAGCAGTCAAGTCTAAAATCATGAAAACATATCATCATCATTTTAACAATAGGCTTACTATACATGCCATAGAATTAGATATGGCTGGTAAATTCTTAATATAAGGATAAGAAAAAAATGCTTGTTTAAGATTTTATTTCCAACAAAAATAAGGATAGTAGGTAGCCAAATAAAATTTTATTCATCAACTACAAGAAAAATGCTCGACTTTAATAGTTCTTGTAAATAAAGGAGGAATTAGTCAGAGGACACCAATGCTGACTCTCAAGCTTTGAAAATGGGGCCGACTCACTGACAGAAAGATGAAAAGACGAAAGGTAGAAGGGAAACACTTATCATGACGCCTTCACCTACAGTTGGGGGCATAAAAAAAGCCCACAAAAAATTAATTATGAGCTTAGATTTAGACACTTAATCAGTTTAGGTAGAGGAAGATAGATCCTCTGTGAAGAAACAAATATATTTTCTTGGCCTTCTTATTAACAACATACATTAAATCTAGTCCACATTTAACCAGAGTCAATTTTTAATTAAAACTTTATATTCTTTTATTATGGCGTGTAATTTGTTCCCAATTTAATTATGCAAATTACTTTTTATCTAATCTGCTGATTCATGGGGCATTAAGAAAATCTAATTGTGTAATATGCAATAATATTCATATTACGAAATAAAACCTTTAGTTTTGCAACAATCTATTTCTATCATATTAAGGTGGTACCTAACACTACAGGGAGATAACTCTGTAACATCAGCTAAACGTTTTAATTACGTTGCGTTGTGAAGGCAATATAAAGCTTCTCAATGATCAAAATTAGTGTTTGTCAAACTGCTATATAACCAGTGTAGTTTTTCTGATAAAATGGGTGGTTCAAAGCTTTTGAAATTTTTATATTTTTGTCAAAGGGTCAAAATATATACTTTGTCCAAATTTTATGAAAATTAAACGAGCCAAATTAATTTTAGTGAAAGTGTTGGGTACCACCTTAAACCGAAGCCTATAAAGCTGCTTTCAATCTGTTATTCCTAAGCGCTTATTCATATTAATGAAAGTATAAAACTCCATGAACTTAAAACACGTCTTATATTTCAATATACCAGACCTGTACATAGTACAATGCTATCTCAGCGTTCATCTTTAATAACGAACCACCCTATTAATATAACCTTCTACTCTTGTATCTGGCACCAATCGTGTTGACATAGTCATGATTTATGACCGGTCTTCCAATTCAAATCTAATGAAACATTATGATACTATAATGGCGGAAAAATTAAGAAAATAACAAGGTAATTTATGGACAAAAAGATGGAAAATTAACATAATGAAAGTCTATGAGCTGACCAACAGTACATTAAATGGCCAGTCACAATCACCATTAACCATCTTTACAAAATCATTATTTACGGTCAAAGCTGATAAAATCGGTTAAATATGATTTCTAGTTAAAAACTTTCGTTGATAAAAATAAATTGTCGTTTAGATTCAATCTGAGTCTTAAATTTCTGCCGTAAAATTAATGAGAAAATAAAAATCAAATTCTGTCCTGAAAATTGAATTTATCATTTTGAATCATGGCAGTTCCGTGAATTATGAGAAGTCTTTAAGGATTTATGACAAAACATCCCGTATCATTTACATGAATCCAGAGTTATCGGTGTAATACCATCAGATAACATTCGAGTGTTAACAGCTCCATGGCAGATTTTAATTTAACTCCTTTTGTAATGATAATTAATGGAATTAAATACTGTATGACCTCAATACATTATAATGAGCTTGTATCTATACCGTATAAATAAAAAATTTAAATCGTAAATAATGTGCATCTGTTTATATGAGTTTGTACTGTTAAACAACATGAACAATATACAGTAAAAAAGGAGGCTGGAAAAATTGTTCTGAGCTTTGCTCATTGTTGAACTCCATACAGTGACATATAACTGCTAAAAATTTTGTATCTTTTGGTCTCTTGTGGAGAGTTGTTGAATTTACGATCACACCACATCATTTTAAAATATAGTAAATGAGGTTGACAACCCCAGTGCCTCCCTAAACTTTTAACCCTTAACATTTCTTATTCTCTGTAAAAATCTAAATTTTAATCTGATAAACAGCCAAAATCATGTAATTATTTCACAATATCCCTTCAACATAATCATCCTAAATCAAGCAAAACAAATGCTTTTAAATTGAATTTAAGTGATCTACTGCTTGTCGTAAAGGGCTCATCTATATTTTCTTAAAAGTTGAAATTCTGTTTTATTACATTAATTTTAAGGTGACTTTGATTCCTGTGACAAGACTATCGTTTTATCATACCATAACAATGCTGTAAGCATGAGTTATGACCCTTTGTAAATTCATCTATTAATAGATGTTTTGGAAAAATTCAATTTTCGTAAAGTTTCAAATTTCAGCAGTTGATTTCTTAAGGCTAAAGTAAACAGTCAAACTGACCACTTTAAGAGGGATAAATTTATGTCTCTATATTAAATCATACTAAATATATATTAAATATGTCGAGAATTTAATCTTTATAATCTAATGTTACATTTTAAGAAATAAAATAAAATTTCCATTAGAGAATTAATGACTCATAATTTAAGTCCAGTAAAATTTATTTTGAAACTGATTAATGTTATAAATGTCCATTTCATCTTGATAATCTACAACTGAAATTTACATGAATAAGTAAATATGGAAGTATCCTTGAACTTGTGAAAATATGTCACAGGAAATCTTGAATCACAGCTTTCTTACAAGTGCAACTCTACATTTCATTCATGTAAACTCCCTCTTTTTTGATAAAAAAAAACTTAACTTGTATATTCAAAGCAACTTTGAACTGATACAGGTTTAACACTGTGTCAGTACATATGGGTTTGCTATGAAAACAACGAAATTGAGAAGGAATACATGTCAAAGTCTCAAAAAGACAAAGACTTTCATTATATTAAATCAATTAAACTTAATATATCCTATGAAACAAAGAGTAGTTAAGGTGGTACCTAACACTACAGGGAGATAACTCTGTAAAGTCAGCTTAACGTTTTAATTACGTTGTGTTGTAAAGGGAATATTAAGCTTCTCAATGATCAAAATTGGTGTTTGTCAAACTGTTATATAACCAGTGTAATTTTTCTGACAAAACGGTTAGTTTAAAATTTTTGAAATTTTTATATTTTTGTAAAAGGGCAAAGTAAATACTTTGACAAAATTTTATGAAAATTAAACGAGCCAAATTAATTTTAGTGAAAGTGTTGGGTACCACCTTAACAATATATCCTCATTTTGCTTTTATAAGCTAAACAGAGATTGTGATCCTTAAGCTAGTTTAAGTATGCCTCATTATCTCACTTGCCAAGAGGCTTTCCTGTTAATAAAACAAAAGGACTTTACATCCTAATATGAATAAAATCTTCATCTAAACACGGAGCTTGTACAACACTTCCAATAAACATCATGTCCAAGTACATGAAGTAGCTAAAAATGTTGTAACAATTTTTTTTAATGAAAATGCTTTTATTGCCTTCTCAATCAATATTTCACTTATTATAAAAAGAAGTGAATTCTTTTCAATTTTCACATTAACATAAGGTTATCTAGTGTAGCTTTACTTCAAAAGTTTGGTGACGAAATTGATTCCGATTTAGATGAAACTAACGTAAGCAACATGTCTTTAAATAATCAATTTCAACATTTTCATCAAATTTCTATGGCATGGATTTAAGTCCATATTGAACAGATACATTTTTAATAGTATACATTTCTAAAAAGATATTTTATAAGTAACGTAATATTTTATCAATTTCTAACATATAAAGAACTAATTCATATTTTTCAAAAGTGTAACCCTCGTAAATTCAAATGAGGACAAATTCAATTAAAATTGAAATGATCTGAGTAACTCCCAGCAGGCTTGCGGGTAATTTTTATAATTTCTTAATAAAATTACTCTTAATTCATTTTCACAATTTCAATTGGGAAGGCAGATTCAATACTTAAATACCCTATTTACAGTTAATTAGTATAAAGGGATTACACTGTACGCAAGGTGAGGTGTCACTCGAGATCTGCGAAGGAAGTCTAGTTGAGTACATAATATTGTATTATCATGAGCTATTTTTGAACATCTTCAAAAATATCAAAGAAACATTAATCCAATTGAGTTTTTTCGTCTTTTAATTTTGTGAATAAAGTTTCCTCCTCGAAATCTGTCATCATGACCACATACTGTGAGTAGACTTCTTAAAATTTATTTCAATTTGACAAGAAGAATCTCAAAGCACTCCTTCTTTCATCCTATAAAATATTGCAAGGAGCTCAATCATTTATGTGGTGAAGAAGATTCTCAGTTGACCAGTGTAGGTGCAGTGATTCTATATTCTTTGTTTGGCTGATTTCCCCTTAATCATTGTATATGAACCCCCCTTTTTATGTTTCCATATTCTAATATCAAAATTAAATTATATGCATACAACACCACTGTCCTTGGTTAGGGGTAGTTGAAGGCTCACAAACATGTTTAACCTCATCACATTCTGTATTTGCCTGCTCAAGTAAGAAGTCAGATTGCATTTCTGCCATATATTTTTGTTATTTGTAATGAAATAAATCAGGCTGTTAGTTTTCTTGTTTTAATCTATAATTTTACATGTCAGGGCCTATTTTAGCTTGCTATACATCATTGGTTTGGTTCATGATTTCCATGGAGACAATTATATCTACCAAGAGTCCAAACGCAATACATGTAAGCTTACAGCCTTCAGCAATAAAAAGGATACACCGTATAGTCAGCTATAAAAGTCCAGGACATGACAAAAAGTAAAACAATTCAAATGAGAAAACTATCACTAAGCAGTTCAATTTATGACAAAACCTTATCATATTATCTCACAAACAACATGAACAAAGAAACAACAGATCGGCTTATAAATTCCAAATGTAAAATTTTTAATGAGCAATTTGGCCATTCATATTCTAATTGTTACAAAAAATTCATCTCTATCACAATAGCTGAAGAGTCAAAAGACAAGCGCCATATCAAAGGGCAATAAATGTGACTCACAAATGACACAGACCTTGTGTTTTTGTTGATAACTTTATGACACGAGGACATACATATCTGACAGGGTTAACTGATGTTTTTCTTTGACATTACTAACAATTATAGTGTGTTATTGTCCACTTGTGTCCAGTCAAACCGGGGAAAGACGGGAAATAAAAACAAAGTTATGGGAAATTGTGTATCAGATGACCAAATGTGACCTTTGTTTTTCTGACCATAACATGTTTTTGTAGAATGTAGGACTGTATAATTTCTATACTGGCAGGTTAAAACTCTGAGCTTTAATGCTTTTTGTACCTTATACTACAGAACCATTAGTATTGAATTACTAGTACATGTGTACCAGTGTTTTTTGTTTTTTTTCTTCAGATGGGGGGTGTCAAAAATAGATTTCATAACTTTATAGGTGATTTAAAAGCAATCCAAAGTAAAGGGAGGAATATGTAACAACACTCATATCACCCAACTAGCTTTTTAAAATAGAATCAAGATACCATAATTGAATTTTTTAGCATTTAAGTTGAAGAAAAAAAAAGAAGAAAAGTTTCAACATCGGCTAATGTTACTGCAACGAAATTCGACAAACGGAAATTTATTTCATGCCAAACAGGAAGTCCTCCCACTAACACTACAACAACCTTGCAGAATAATTTTAAGTTATGTAAATAACGTAATAAACATTTTTAATTTACAATTTATTGACAACCTTCCTCAAACAAGATTGACATTCTGGCTGTCACCTGACATGTTTCCCTTGAAAAGAACAACGTCTTGTTACTAACATGAAACATACAACAGTTTGACAAGATCATATGGCAACCTAAAGTCACGCTTTTTCAATCGCCATAAAAACTATGAAAGCTGACAAGATGAATATGTCAAATCACGTTAATAACAATGTAAGAAAGTGCATGTCAAATAATTAATTATCTTTCATCGTCAATTTAAGAAACATTCCTTTGTCTCTACACAAACTAACACAAACATTTTTGAATAGATGGTTTATGATACACAAGATACATTGACTTATCGCTGTCAACTTTTTTACTGCATCTTCCACGTGGATTAACTGAACACTGTATCTCAATTAACTATCTATTTCATGATATGTCAACTTTGAAATGAAGAACTTTGTTCTGTTTTTTTTTCAATTGTTGTGAAAAGGTCTAGAATTTTCCCTCATTAAAAGTTGGTGAAAAACATTTTCCTTCAAAAAATTCAGAAATTTTGCATGCACTTATAATTGTGATTTTTTTTAGGAAGAGACTAAATTGCAAGATAAGTTATTGCTATTTCAGAAAATGCTTTATATACAAATAAGGCTGTGAATTTCAATTTTGCTAAACCTATACCCTTGAAATTTACAATGGATTGTTTATTTGTGGTTAACACCACTTAAGCAGCTGTCAGTTTGATTTATCATTGCTGACAATTCTTACTAGAATACCAAGAAAGAAAACATAAACTTCAGCGAAAAAACAAGAAATATTTACAACATAATATTCTCTATATATGCATTTGCTTTTTATTCATTAGTATCAAAGTTTATTTATCATTATCTAAGCAAACTCCTTGTTTGAATAATATGTAATATGCATTATACAATAATTACATTAGATGTATGTTTCATTATAATACGTTATTCTGATTGGCTAACTGCACATCACGTGCTATTCCTGAAACAATTGTATTAGACAATAACATTTATCATTCATGATGACACGAGGTCCCACAATAAAGTGCACAGGTAAATTAAATGAAAACTTGATAAAAATCGTGTTTTCATGATTCCAGCTTCCGCGCTTCATACAAAATGTACTTCGGTCAACGCTTTTACACCCCAATAAATTTACAAAAAGCAGCATTCAATTCTTAAATATTATATGGCTGTAGGTTTCTAAACTTTCCCAAAGTAAACCAATGTAAACTTTACTTCTCCTCTTTTGTGGGTTTTTTATTTGGACTTTACAACTAAACTTTACAATTATAGAAACAGCAATTCTAAGAGCAACCATTAATCACAATTGTCATTTCAGATTTTTGTCAAAGGGTAAGAATTAAAATAAATCCCACAATAAAATACAAGGTTATATTACATAATTGAATGAGTCAGAGTTGACGAAACCATGCACTTCTGTGGAATTTACTATGCTATGATTTATTCAAAATAAAGAAAATAATTCATGTTCAATTTTTTTTTTTATAAAATAATTTATTATGACCTTGGTTGACTCTGGCAGCTAGTGTCAGCTTCCAGACAATTTATAAATCAATAGTTTGCATAATCTTTAAATGCGAATGTTTCAAGTTCTTTTTTTAGCCAGCTGTATCTATTTAATTAATCAAACAATGTAAAAAAGTCACACTGGAATTAACACATCTTTATCATTAACAAACGGAAATGGCAGGTCATAATTTTTTTTTTATCGAGATTCAAAACGGCAGCCTTTTGATGTGACTGAAGACAGAGATGGATTAGGTTCTGATGTGATACACGTGAACGAACGCCATAATTAATCTACGATAGTAAATAATGTTTTATGTTCAGATTACTGATTTATTGAAGTGGACCAATTCGACTAAACGATCATAGAAAAATCTATATTTGTTTAGGCGATGTTTCAAGGGAGACAAAAACAGATAAGGATTCTACGATTTTTTTTTAAACAAAACAAATAGAAGATGACAATAAAACTAAATATAAAATTTTCTGTGTTTTTACAAATCCAAATCATTGCTGACAAGTCTTTATAATTTATTACAAGTTTTAGTAAATGAAAATTTTCAGCTTGTTAGGACGTGCTTTGTGCATGTGACAATGAATAATGCAGCCTATCGGCTTTTTTTAATCGATTTCGGAATGTAATGAGATCCTTCAATTGTACCTCTAAGCTTAATGCCAAGCAATAGAACCATTTTAGGCCAAATAAAAAAGCATGTGTGTTTCCTGTTTCCCTACCTACCCTATATTTTAAGCTTAGAAATAGCCTACCCTAAAGTTTTTTTTGGTCATTTTTCAATAAGCACTGTTAAAGTCAGGATTTCTCTCCCATAGACTCAATGTAAAAAAAAATGGTAAAATAAAAAAAAATCCCTACCTACCTACCCTATTTTTTTCAAAGATGAAACAGGAAACACACATATTATTTTCAGTGTTCCAGCTAGGTTTTCAAAAGGGCAGGGTGCCAATCCTGAAAAGGGGCATTTAACGCGCGATATGATAATATGAAAAGGGCATATTTTAATAAAAGATGTTAATCAAACATTTGTGTTTATTCATTGAATCACAGGTTATGCAAGAACAACATCAGTAGCCCATATAGAACTCTATCTTTCTACTTTTAAGGCTGAAAAACTTGTCAACCAGCTTGTCACACAAGTTTTTTTATCATTGCTTGGCACAGTTGAACTTTATAAGCAGTATGTTTTGAAAGGTGACCTGTTTTATACTGTTTCTGTGGTCTGCCACATTTTACCAGTTTCACCTTTCTACCCCTGCTGTGCTTAATGGCAATACAGCACAAAACAACAATTTTAGGATATAAAGCAACAGTGAAAAATTGTATCAAAAATAAAGAATACAGAAAAAGATGACCAAGGCACCCTACCAACACTGTTACTAAGACCCTCTTTAACTTTTCCCATAACTCGAAATAAATACCTAAACATATATATTCTTAAGCAAGATACATGTAGACATATTTTAGAATATGTAAATGGGTTACTCAATGCTAGGAAAAAAAATCAGATTGAGTTATCTTTCTTTATTCGGGTGTGCTCCTTCTTTGGAGGATTATAAACAGTACGTAAATATGATGTAAAATGATCACAATATGGCGGCTGATTTTGTTATTTTCGTATCAAAAATGAAGGCAGTCAATGACAAATACGTCTGAATTTTCTGTTTATTTTACGGAAAACAAGAAAAACAATGTCTTCAACGAGTTTATTATGGTTTTCCAACTTACTGTCATTACGTTTCCTCCATGAAACTACGGTAAACATCGCAAATTGTGCCCAAGTTGTTGTATGCACATTTCTTCAAAGATAATTGCCGACTGACCGATTTTATTTGAATGAATTAATGTTGATGATCATTAATGACCCATCCGATAAACGGATTACCTATAACAACAGATTATGACACCAGTTGTAACCATTGATCAGCTTGGGGTCGTAAACACAGTCATACACTTTTCCCCAGGTAAAATTTAGTAATAAGCGTATCATATCAATACGCACAAATTAATATGCAATCGATCTTCAAAAAAGGCAGGGCGCCCTGGAAACTGTAAAAAGGGCACAGGGCGCCACTGGGAAAAGGGCGGGCGCCGCGCCCTCTGAAAACGGCCTAGCTGGAACACTGATTTTATTTGGCCTTATGAAACATTTATAGAGGGTTTGTATGTATTTTTAATACTTAAGTATACTTGCATAAAACAGCAAGAAAATTGTACGTCTGTTTTAGAGCAACGGCATGATTGCCAATCGTGCAATAATGACACTGCAAAAAAATTGCTAAATTTGGAATTTTCAGACTAAAACAATTCTTCCTTCCTGTCTCCCTTCTGTCTAAGAATGTCATTGAGCGATAAATAAGCCTTAATAAAATGGAAAAACTGCATAATAAAACTCAAGTTCAATCAATATTGCAAAATTTCAAATAACTTCATCTAGCTTAAGGTGAACTATACTTATTGAATAGAAACCTAAGCATGATAAATAGAATCTATATGCCATTCAATCATCATATAGAATTTGATCTGTGTGTCACTTAAGAAGCAGGAACCATTAAACAGTTCCATATGGAAGAATAAACCAAATTAGCTTCCTCTGAACGTGCCCTGCCTTTCACCCCGGCAATAAAAAACAAACAACAACCATAAATGTTTTCAATTCAAAGATATTTAGACTGAAACTCTATCCATCTGACAAATGTAAAGATCTCCAATCAATTTCCTGAGGTCTGAACTATTTCATGTTTCAGTCGTTTAATGGCGCTATAAGCACTTTTAGAAAGACGGAAAATGGCCTGACAATTTCCTGACCCTGATTTACAACTCTCAAAAGTACCCTGATGTGTATAAACAGATCATAGTTAGCCATTTGCAGACAATAGCTATAAATAACACTGGACTTAGGCAGTCAAGCCTTAATAATGCAGTTTCCTAATCTGACAGTTTCACGATGAACTAGTACATTAAATATCGTAATTAAAATGGTCGAAGCAAGTTATTACTAATATTTATCTGATCAATAAACTGAGACAAAAGACCAATATTGACATTAGCATTTAAAGCTCATTGCTGTGGGGCAAATTTCAAAGACAAAAAGAAAGAAAAATACTAAATTGGGATAACAATTAAAAAAAAATGTTGGCCCCCCTTGAGTCAATTATCATCATGAATGTAAGTAAGGAGGCTTTTTGACCAAACAAATATCATAAAATGAAGTGTATTAAATTTGACCTGAATAGCATATTAAAGCAATTAATAGGTTATGTAGCTTATAATCCTATAAAAAGACAGAAAACAGTTATTTTATAAAAATATATTACGACAGGAAAATATGAAATGTATTTTATATTCAGATTTAAAAAGAAAGTTACTGCAGGAACAATAAACAGCTGCGCCATGAGCGCATGATACGCCCGACGTCTTGTGTGGAAGTTTTATGCAATAAACATTTATTGTTTTTGAGACACGGCGGGACATGTAAAAAAAACCCTCCCCCTTTTTTACAAAATACTTTAGATTAATATAACAAAGAAGTGTGTAAAGTTTTAAGCAATAATCATAAATCGTTTTTGAGATACAGCACGACATGTAAAAAACCCCTCCCCCTTTTTTACAAAATACTCAATAACTCAAAAATGAAATTTTGAATCATCACCAAAAAGTATACAGATCTTTAGATTAATATAACAAAGAAGTGTGTAAAGTTTTAAGCAATAATCAAAAATCGTTTTTGAGATACGGCGCGACATGTAAAAAAACCCTCCCCCTTTTTTATAAAATACTCAAAAACTCAAAAATGAAATTTTGAATCATCACCAAAAAGTATACAGATATTAAGATTAATATAACTAAGAAGTGTGTAAAGTTTTAAGCAATAATCAAGAAACATTTTTGAGATACGGTGCGACATGTGAAAAAAAACACACCCCTGTTTTAGTTACAAAGTGCCGTAACTCAAAAAGTTTAAATCTTATTTTCACCAAAAAGTATACAGATCATTTGACCATCATAAGAAACAACTTTATTAAGTTTCATGAAATTTGGATAAGTCGTTCTCAAGTTACGATGCGACATGTTTACGCCGGACAGACGGACAGACGGACGGACGGACAGACGGACGGACGGACAGACGGACGGACGGACACCGGACATTTGTATACCATAATACGTCCCGTCAAAATTTTGACGGGCGTATAAAAAATAACAAATATGGAAACAGAGTCTGTTTTATTTTTTTTACTTTTGAAAAAAAACCATTTATTAGACAATGATCTTCCTCATTTCAATTGCGTTTTTGTAGAGTTCAAAATAAGATTTAATGAAAAAACTGAAATTGTATCAGCCATGCTTCCTTTTATATTTTAATCTCTTATCTCATCAGTGCTACAAATGAGTTTCAGTAATGAATTCTGGGATTAATAAAAAAAAACGTCAGCAACACGCATTAATTCTTTTGACAATTCTTTTATCTAAATGATTACAAAAGCTTTAAATACTAAAAATTTCCAATGCACTGTACAAACTTTTGACGACATGCACAACATTAAATCGCTAAACATTTAGTGAAACTAATATGATTCTTACATAGATAAACAATTCAAACATTTTATATAAATGAAGGTCAAGATCTTTCACGGATATTAAAAAAAAACTTATTATGTTTTTTCAACTTAAAATTCAAATAAAAGAAACAACACTTCAAACTGAACCTTATGAGTAAATAAATTTTGTATTATAGTACAAAGGATCATAAATTTTACACGTGAATACCAAAACCCTGGTGATAAAGGGGTTAAAATGTGCTGCCGCCAAATAAGCTTTGTTGGCGTGTGGTTATAATTTACACAAGATTAACTGTGAAACTTGTAATATTTCTGACGATTTTGTTCGAAGACAAAGTGAGTCACACCAAATAAAATCAAGAATGTGGCTAGTGAACTGTGTTGTTGTTGTAATCTTACTATTGCACGACTGAGCGTGATAAACAGTATCCAAATTAAACATGCATCAGTTAGCAACGGAGAGATTGAAAATGTATTTATTTCTTCATCACTTATTTATTAAATTGGATAAAAAAAAATGTACCCGGCTTCTGTTAATCAAAATGAAATTAAATACATTTCAAAGCAATAAATTATGCTTATTCCAATTTGGTATAAGGTAAAAATATTTTTCAATTGAGTTTTCTTAAATTTTCTGATTAAATATTATACGTTCTTCTAAGTATTGGATATTAGTTGTAAATTTATCCAAAAAAAGAAATATCAGAAAAAAGTAAAATGATAAAAATACTGAACTTAGAAGAAAATCAATTTGGAAAGTCCATAATCACATGGCAAAATCAAATAACAAAACGCATCAAAAACGAATGGACAAGAACTGTCATATTCCTGACTTGGTACAGGCATTTTCAAATGTAGAAAATGGTGGATTAAACCTGGTTTTATAGCAGTCTCATCAAATTCCGTTATATTTACATTGATGCCTTAACTAAACAGACACAATAAATAAAATAGTCAAAATATGCATCTTCCTAACTTTTTTTATGTAAGGAAGTTTGCTTGATAAAAAGTCTGATTTGACTCGTAATGATAATTGAAAATACAGTAATAAATATCTATTTATTTACAAAACAAGCACCAAAAAGAGTATTCATACAGATCAGATCCAAAAGCTATCCTTAAATGCCATTTACACAAGAAAAGCTATATATACAATTCAGTCGATGATAATAGTATTACATAAACATCTTCTCCCACCCTGGGCCAATGTCACTCGAAATAACATATCATTTAAAAAAAAATTCTTGTGGTTAGGATACCAACAAAATTTGATCTGATAGCAATTTATATATTAATTCTACCTAACTATCGTAAATGTACCTACCGTTTGAAGATATCGTTATCGCTATAATAACACCTTAGATGAACACTTTCATTCAAATTACAGGTAAGGTAAAACACTCCAGTGAAGTGGATGTTATGTGTCGAAATAGCACCTAAGTTGTCGAAATCAGTTTGATTTGTCCTTTAACGATATACTGTTTACTGTCTATCTGCTGACTTAAAAATCATGTGACTTGTTGTTTCTTATAGCGGGTAGAAGTAGCTTTGGGTTTTCCTACATGTAAACAAAAATATTATATAAAAGATTACATTACATTGCATACAAAATGATGAAAACTTTGCAATTCAGTGTCATAAGAATTTAATAAAAAAAAAATTGATACTGACTATGAGGTATGGGCTTTGCTCATTGTTGAAAGCCTTACAGTGACCAATAATTGTTAACTTTTGCCTGTGTCATTTGTTCTCTTGTGAACAGTTGCCACATTGGCAATCATACCAGAGCTACCGTACTTTTTATTTATATAATGAAAAAAGTTAGACATTTCTCACGTAAGATTTTATATGGAATTTAAAAAAACTAAAAAAACTGTATTAAAGTTAGAAAAAGCACAGTTGCTAAACCTGGTCATTTTAGGCAAATAATGACAAAATATCTTTTATAGCAACAAAATTCTTGAAAAATTCTTATTTCAAAAATACAATTAACATAAATTTCTAAAATTTCCAATTTTTCAAGAAACATATTCCCCCCCCCCCCCCAAATATTTGTTATGCAATAACAGGAAATTTTCCTTTGCCATCATGCAATTGAAATGAATTCTTTACATAAAAAATGATAGAAGAGAATCTCAAAATGGCATATCCACAAAAAACCGAATTATGCAAGTTAAATTAAACAAGTATGTAATTTGTGGAGTTGGCAGTTATAGTAGCTGCAATCTATATCATATAAAACGGTCATTGAACCAGCTACAAGCTAAAGATTTTACAAGTCAATATTTCATGGACTCATTATTAGTCTTCCGGTTAAAGTATATCAGTGAACCAGAAGAATCCATTTGGGTCAAAATAAAAGAGCACACTTGCAAATTGGACAACTGTAAATTCAGAAACTATTGCAATGTTTTTATTATTGTGAAAAATGTGACAGGATTATAATCACAGTAATTTGAACTTGCGTTTTGAAATTTTTAATACGAATCAAACAGAACTTGTCTCAATATCACAAAAATTTAAATCACATTTTAGTTTACAATGGCAAAATTGCAATAATAAATGCATGCAATAATTTCTGAATTTACTCGGAGTGACTGGAAGCAAAAGAAATAGCCAGTGGCGCAAGCTATATTAACATGCAATTTTAAATCTTGTGATAATTTGATGCTATCTTGTACCTAGTCACTACAAAATAAATGAGGATCAAAGTCATTTGATATGATTTATTATGAAAGGTTAATTACGAGTCAAACCATAAAATCTATGTTCCTTTTTAAATCTTTTTAAAGTTCAACATCAATCTCATGGACCCAATTCATCTCCACAAAGAACAAAAGTAAAAGTATATTTCAAGTCTTTTTGAAAGACAATTAAGGAATGACTGTAATATTACAGTCATTTTTTATAATTTAATTGTAAATTCCATTTTAAACTGTAGAAAACCATGAAAAAACGTTGATGACGTCACGGTCACATGACTAAATTATGTCTATGGGTTGATAACAAAATAACGTCAACCAATCAGAAGACGCGTTACATCCAAAATTAAATTATTTAGTTATATATTATGTTTTGAGTGCTATTCTTAGAAAAAACATTCAACAATATACATTTATAAGACCTCAACTACAAAATTCCATGTTTGTATGGATATGACAAAGTCCAATGCTGTGCTACAGGAAATCATAAAATTTCTTCAAACTGTCTAAGGGCTATTCCAGAAAAAAATGTATGGGGGGGGGGGGGGGGTTGGAAGGCACATTATATTAATACTACATGCCTTTTTGGGTAATGGGTATCAGAGCAACTTTTCACACTATAATGCACTATAATTCTCACTTACAATTGTCTGGTTGGCGGGTGCTGACAAAAACTGCCTTCCAACCCCCCATACATTTTTTTCTGGAATAGCCGTTACTTCAAATTCAACCATGACAGTTGTAAAATGTATCTATATGCTTAAGATATTACAATGTATGAGGGTTTCATTGAAATCAAGCAAATTGTACAGGACAAGTTTTAGATATTAGCTTCAGACATATGAATATTAAAAGCTGTGGACACTATAACCCCACCCCCCCCCCCGCCCTTTCAGAAGAACATTCAGACAAAAGACATGATTATCCGTCATGATAATATTCCATCTGTTTTTCAGCAGGTATATCGAATGAATATCTGAAATTTAATTGGATGAAATTAAAGAAAGAATGAAACATATTTGCTTTAAATTTAGAATTGTTTGATTCATAACTTTTTAATAAAGCCACCTACACTATGAGTTTGATCGTTCTATAAGACCGATCGGTGGTTCACACTTCAAAGAAATGACCTAAACCTCATAGTCCAAATAGAATGATAGTTAATATATTTATAAATCTGTAGCCCAAGCTGCTTCACAAATCGTAGAAGTATTTAGTGCAATGAAAAAGGAATAATCAAACTTTTTATGTCCATTAGTTTATTTTCTGTCCTCTTTGAAGTACAAACTGTTGTTTTAATTGTCTTATAATTATTCTTTTCTAGCTAGAGAGTATTTCAACTTTTATATTTCTATAATTTAATTCTAGTATTGCTCGTCATTCCTACAATGAGAATAATTCGGCTAATATCTATGGGCAGAAATCCAAAAACATGAAGTGCAAATAAAGTTCTTAAATGTGCAAAACGATTAATCTCGCCAACCTGTTTTACGACATGGAAGTCAAATAAAATTTTAAATATTATATTTCCGATTATAATAAAAACAAATCAATAAACCAGTCTTTACTTCTAATAAGGTTTCAAAATCATTCATTCAAAAATACCCTGGTACGTCTTTTTATTAACTTCATTAGAATCTAAAGAGTTAGTAAAATATTTACTGTCAAAAACAAATATATTTTCTCCCATTTCGTTCTGAATGCACGAAAGGGAAATAAATTTCACAAGTTGTGATTTAAGTCCAGGGTTCTATATGTGTAGCATGAAATGCTATTGATAAATTGAATATAAAATCGTTAATCTGCCAATTAAACGTACAAAAGACAACATCATAAATGGTTATTTCATATGGACTTGGAGACTGGGAGAGTTAGAAGAAGAATTTACTTTCATTACATTACTAAACGTCTGCTCAGAGAATCTCAATCCCTAGTGTGTTTATATTCACCTGTCTCCACAACAGGTTGTAAAGCTCTTGATAAATTGTCTGAAATGATACTAATTTTTTTTTTAAAAGTCGACTTTTATATAAATAATTCACTATTTTTCAGAATCTTGTGTATTCAGGTATTACTGACAGGACTGCACTCTTGTAAAATATTTTAGGTGGTAATTTATAAATTTGAAGTAACAAAAATCAGCCCTGACTGTAATCAATATATATATATGACATTTTCAAATTAGTATCTAACATATTTTCAAACAAACAAATCTTTCATTCCACATTTTGTCCCCCAAAATCCAGAAATGAAAGGTACATTTTTCAAGTGAGAGCACAAATTCAGACTAACCACAAGCCCTCAGTATATATATATTCCAGGCATGTTTAAATGTTGTCAGACCAGAACAACTGTCACAAAAAGAGGCCTCTGAAACAAGTTTATGAATAAGAGGATATTTTATAATGCAGATCATATATATCATTTAATTTAAAGTTAATTTTCTTGAAGTGATGAAAATTCCCAAAACTATGTAAAATCATAGAATTTAAGATAGTACCCTCTACTTTCTTAAAAATGTAAATGTTTCTTTTCACATCAAAATTGCAATAATAGTTTTTGCCAATGTAGACGAAAAATTATTGAAAATGTCATCAGGAAAATACATCAATAGTGAAATTTCTAAGCCAATTATTCAAATATTCATAATACGACAGAATAAATAAATCACAAACCACAAAGCCTTATTAAAAGTGTTAAATAAATATTACAGATGATTTCAATGATAAATTTTATTGTTAATCAAAATTCAAACTTTTCTTTTGTAAAAATCACATAGTCGAGAACCTATGAAAATTTGACAAAGATTTTCAGATTAAGATTTTAAGATGCGGCACTTTTTGTTTCGACGTGTGGTATATTGTCGAGATTTATGTAAAAGGGCATAATTTAATAACCCAAGGTTATCTTGATAATACTAGAAAACCCTCGCTTGTCAAATGGACAATGGGGTCCCCCGAAACTAAATCATGAAACTCAATGCACCTAAGACATTTAATAAAGATTTAGTTCAGCAAATGAAAATCTATAATTTCATCTATAGACTGGCTTGATCAATCTATTAACTGTGAAAAGATAACAACTTGATGATCCCGGCTATTTTTAATTTATCTCGTGAATATACGACAAACAAGTGCCCTATTAAAAATTCAGCTTTTGAAAAAGTGTCAAAGTTTGAAAGTTATCTGATCTTAACGGAAATATTGATGATTTATCTTATCTGTCAAATAATTATATTAAAAGCGATGGATTCGTAAAATCTTTTTTCTATTCTATCTAAAAATATTTGCTATATCATCTTAATTATATTTCATTGTTGAAAGCACCTTTAATTTTGATTATTATGGATAAAATCTGTCGGGAAATGAAAATTTAACAGATAGCATCTACCCCCCTAAAGAGTATGAAAAGTTCAGTTCTTAAGCTATCCGAGACTGATCAGAATAATCAGAATAGTACTACATGTACATGGACTTGAGTGCAAAACTAAAATGAAAAATTTGCAATTGTAGAGTCTGCTTATTCTGCATGTGGTTAAGAAGTTACAAAAACAAACCACATTCCCTTTGTGTATAGACATGGCAAATGTTCATTTATTGTAAATGAAAACCTTTATATTCTTTAAATTAATTAGAAGGTGCATTAAAATAACATGCAAGTGCAGATTGATGGATGCACAGATTTATAAAAATTTACCAATGGAGAAACATGACAATAAATGGACAGAATTTACTGATAGTGGTTTATAAAAGACTAATCATACCAAATTCATTATTAAAGGGGGGGCTTAACAAAAATGTCTAATCTTTACAAATCTTTATTTGGGTTTAATCTAATAAGAAGCCTTTCTTGTTTGATTAGACTGAGATACTTGTAAAATCATCATCTTCTATAATGCCGAGTTATTGCATTTATATTTCTGCGGATTCATTACAAAATAGTAAAAACACCCATCATGCAAATTTGCCTGGCTTCATTATTTCCAATTTGTTTCCTAAAGAAATAATTAAAACTTTTGCCTAATTCCGTGTGTTAAGATTAAGTCAGTGTCATTTAAATGTCCTCCTGACAGTAAAGATGTTTTAACTTTAAAATCACATTTCTCTTCTTACTTGCAAATTATTTAATTTCAAACAGTCTCAGTGGCGGATTCAGAATTTTTCATAAGTGGGGTCCACTGACTGCCTAAGAGGGGGCTCGCTCCAGTCATGCTTCAGTGATTCCCTATATAATAATCCAAATTTTACCACAAAGGGGGGGGGGGGGCTGGGCCCCCTGAAAACAAGAATGTGTCCTCAGTACACGAATGCCTCACTCGCACTTTCATTTTCTATGTTCAGTGGACCATGACATTGGGATAAAAACTCTAATTTGGCATTAAAATTAGAAAGATCATATCATAGGGAACATGTGTACTAAGTTTGAAGTTGATTGGACTTCAACTTCATCAAAAACTACCTTAACCAAAAACTTTAACCTGAAGCGGGACAGACGGACGAACGGACGGACGAACAGACGGACGCACAGACCAGAAAACATAATGCCCCTCTACTATCGTAGGTGGGGCATAAAAACTCTAAATCCGCCTCCAGGTCTTAGTGTTATCATTATTTTCCCTCATAGCGACATTTTCACTGGGTGAGGATTCATATGATGCATGGTTGTTATAACCCTTTGGATTTGGGATGTTCATTCTGATACCCACATTGGGTGAGTGTCATGCATTATTATACACATTAAAACATCATCCAAACTGGGAGTGGGCCCGAATGGCGACAGTAGCATTCCAAATTTCCTGCCCTTCAAACATGGGTGAACTTTATTGCAGACATCATTAAATATGATACAAATGTGTGTTATAAGTGTTCTCATCCTCAATATGCATGAACTATTTGTCACTGGACACAAAGCAAGGGTTGGGTGGAGGGGGTATATATGAGCCCAATTGAAAATAGAGCCATTAGAAGCCGCCAGAAGTGGACTATGTACATTCTATACATAATATCTTAAACACCTGGCATTAGCTGCAAATAACACTTTTTTTTATCTTTAAATGCAGATTTTCCATAAATTAGATCAAATCTGCAAATAAAATCATTAATTCCATTATATTAAATCAAAATCCTTATTGATTAACGTACCAGATATTATAAAATAAAGAATATCTTGCATCTTAATCTAAAAACAACTGCTTGTAAACTCCTCTTTGAAGAACACACCTTATTTCTTTAATGCTAGTTCTGTCCATTTACTTTCCCTTGTATAGTGAAAACTTTAATTTATCGATTATCTGCAGATCTACACCAAACCACCCTGAATGAAAAAATTCTTATTCAACACCTTGGTAGTTTTCGTTAAATCTGTCTTGATTATTATCCTATACTATTTGAATAGGCAATTTAACCTCACTGTTATGACATTACCGTCTTTCGTCAAAAATTTCCAGAAGCGTAAAAAAAATTGTGAATTAAACATGAACTAGACATTTTTCTTAACCTTAAATGCAAGAAGAAAAGTTTAAAAACACCAAATTAAGACATAAATTCTGTTAAAGACATGATAATTTATGGTTTAAATCAAATGTGTTGAACTCGAAATTATAGGTTTTCAAAATGAAATCATTAAAAGTCGTCATTATCCTTTTTAGTGGTTAAAGGAAAGGTTAATTTCTCCAAAATACAAAGTGAGAGCATGACAGGTGTAGCACGCACACAATACTGTGACACTATGATTAGGTTCCAAGATAAAATCTACCCTTTCGCACTCAAACAATTAGACAAACAATTACCACCTTCAGCAAGAATAATTTACTGATTTCATTTTGCATATGGTCAGAACTGGCGACAAATAACATTAATTATGGCTGCAATTAAACCAAACCACAAACCACTGTCAGTCATTCTAATTTTTCAAAGGTTAAAATTCTGGAAATAGTAATTATCAATCTACTTGCTGGACAAATTCCAAGAACTTCATTAAATTCTGAAAATTAAACCTTACATATTTAAGAGCTCCCTTCCTTTTTTCTTATTAAATAAATGGAGAATGTGATCCATGGGATACAGATAATGAATTTTTGCATATAAAGTTGTAAAGGGGCATAACGCCAGAACTGTGAAAGTGACAGCACCCAAATTCTACCTTGATCTCAGTTTAGTGATATGAACATTTGTGTAGTATAAGTTTTAAATTTTTGGTGAGGTAAACTTAAATTAGAGAATGGAAACCAATTTGGTATGTACAAATGTACAAGAGTAAACCTTAATGACCTATCTTGTATATATATGACAGGGGCATAAAAAATCATGGCATCTTTTATATCATAACTTCTTTAATATGAAAGTTACTATTTATTCAATCTTTTCTTATAACTATATACATGTTTTATTTTTTTAAATAAGAGATGTGCCAGAGGTATATATAACCAATTGAAAAAGTATTCTAACAATATTAAACAACCAAAAGATATTTTTTAAATATTCTTTAAATTCTGTCAACTCTCTTATCATTTTGATAAAATCATGAAACTAACAATACATTTGTCTGGATACAGTACAGAAATAATTGGCCATATGGAGAGATTTTCATTATCAAGAAAGAACAATTTATTATAAGCAGCGCGAGCCTTACAAAATAACAATAGAACTTATAATCCAGCCTCCTCCCATTTTAAAAGGAAAACAAAACATGCTGAGCCATTTTCCGACAAACATGTTTTTACATAATCAACGTGAATTGAAACTTTTAACCATTAAACAGCGTGTAAACAGTTAATATGATACCCAGCATGAAACAAAGATACAGGACAAACAAAAACTGAATACGGATGTGGAGTGTATAAATTATGAAAATTATGGATGCAAATAAAAATTTACCGATAAATTCATAATTATACTCCCCCTTTTATTAAAAATCGTTGAATTTTTTTAATTTTCCATCAATGTTTTCTCACCACCTGGCAAATTAACCAATGTTTTCAAATAAAAATTATACAGCCTCTCGGATTAAATTATTCATTCTTCGTCTGAAACACAATTAAAGAGATAATCAGAGGATAGTCGGCAAAGCATGACAAACCACAGAAAGTTGAACCTTTACTTAGTACAAAGAGTCAATACTTCCCATTTAAAACCATACCGTGATAGGTCAAACCCATATTCTCGTGGTCATGCGATGGGTATTATCTAGAATCATGAGATGGAAAAATAAACACGGAATTAATATCCTTAAATGACATGAATTGTTTCATATAAAGTTGTCATTTTTTTTCCTTTAGAAATCTATCGTCTTTTCAGAAAACTATTAACTGAAATAAACTACACGGTCAATTATAAAGAAAAGAGAACCGAACTTGGATACATGCAGGTCAACAATAAACAGGATGGATTTCAACGAACAGATCGCTGATTCAACCTCGCCGTAACATTAGAAATCACTTTTATGACTAAATCAAAGCATTTCAATAATGAGGCTCCGAACAGATCTATAGAAATCATCATCTTTTTGTTTGACGGAAAAATAGATGTGTGGGAATTCTCAATAAATACATAAATTATTCCGTATCTTTTATAAATTACGGACATTATTTACATAGGACTACAGAATCTCAAGGGAAGATATCCCTATTCTGATCTGTTAATTGTGTAAATTTCTTTTGTTTTTTTTAATTTGTTTGAATAGGAAAATCTATATTACAGACAAGGAGATATAATTATTAAACATAATTGTCATAATTCCAAAATAATTATAATTGTTTTGAAATTTCCTCATTATATTTCATCCCAGACATCCCTGTCATGTCTGTTGTCTCATTCCAGTTTTTGTTTTAAAAAGCATGATGAAATAGTGATTTTTCAAAATTAACATTGCCAACTTTTGAAACTTGTTAGCCAACCAATAAAAGCATGTTACAGTGCATTTGTATCACCTATGTGAAGTATTTTTTCTTCTTCCTGGTAATAGAAATTTTGTTTCCTTTTTCCTATAAATTTTGATGATTCTTTTACTATGTCATCTCATTAAACCACATTTTTAAAACTAGAAGGAAAAATGATCTATGTATACATGGTATATATTCCTTAGATTGTGATAGGCAAAAAAATTATGTAAATTTGCTGCATTGTGCGATTATGTATCAGCTTCTTGTCACTTAATAGTTCTTTTAGTGCAAATCATTGCAGCTATTTAGAAAGCTTATGTATTGTGCAAAACAGCTAATGTTATTTCATCATCATTACAATGAAAATTTGATTAGACTTTCTATGCTGTTGTCTTTTCCCCTGCTTAGAGCTTACTTTGATACGCTTGTTTCCAAATTTTAGTTTTTTGTAAAATATCATTTTATAATGGTTATTGTCCAGGCCAGGCACATTCCTCCAAATTTTCATTTTCTGATATTGATCAGGCCAAAAAAAACCTCACTAAATAATCCTTAAAAAAAAATCTGCATCCTGCCTCTCTCTCTATATTTATCCTAATTTTTTTTTGCCTAGCTTAGCATTTTATGGATGTATTTGTTTTAAAGCACTGTTAAATCGCATTGTAAAATCTAGAATTTTCCCAAATAAATTAGTCTACGTGAAATATCTTTTAAAAAAAAGTATAACTATTTTTTGGTCTGAAACTACTGGTAGCAATTTAAGGTCACTGAACTCTGTAGACAATTTGGTCACTTGGTCTTTTCAGTAAATGGATATGGTGACATATTAAATTTGATTGGAGAACTTATTTTTTAACAAAAAAGGACTTTTCTTTCAAAACTACCCTTGTAACCATATCCATCATATAGGTATAAGGTAATAAAGGATGATATATATGTTTACACTCAGTGTATATTTCTACATAAATCACAACGCAGACCCTAATTTAAGTCAAATTTGTATCATATCTGACGGGAAATGGAGTCAAGTAGATGAGGGCAAAGATGATGCAGCTCAGATTAAATGTATTTGTAGATAGGGAACGTCAGCAAAATCTTTGTTATGATAATGAGAAAAATTTTGCAATTATAATATATGTATTTTATAAAAAGCAAATGGAAGGAAACACTGGGACACATTTTTAAGAAAACGGCAACCCAGCAACCCAGAAAAACCACAATGGATTTAAAGAACAATGTTCAAACCTGAATAAGAATTCAAATATATTTAGGTCTAGCTCTACTAACTATAAACTGCAAGGGCCCTGTAAGTGTTTTGTTTTTTAAGATTGAAACATATTTTTGTTGTAATTGCAGACAAAACAATATATTCAGGAAAACCTGGACTCAGAATTTGAATTTCCAAGGATGCTTTCTTAAATTTAAATTCAAAAATCAAAATCTAACATTTGATAGTGTTTCATTTTATATTTGATGTTGGAGAGCACTATGGGTAATTGGGAATTTGACTCAAAATCTTGTTACATCATTTTATCATACAATGACAGACCCTAAATGAAAACTACGATTGGAAAATATCAGGGTAGATAATTAAAAATATTATGATGGTACCTGGGTGTTATCAAACATGTGTTCTATAACATGCATGACTTAACACTGATAGGGATTGCTTCTAATGAATGCTCTTATGCCATGATCACGTTGTAAGGCCGCTGAAAATTCGTGAACATGCCTCCAAGGAAATAAAATCAGATAAAGTGAAATGGACCAAAAGTGAAAACCTCTCGAATCATTATTCTAGAGATTTAATTACCAAAATCAACTTTACTTTCTGATTATTTAGGAATTAGGATAAAAATGAAAATCAAATGGACCAAAAGTGAAAATCTCTCCAAACATTATTCAAGAGATTTAATTACCAAAATCAACTTTACTTTCGGCATTTTAGGGAAATACGCAAAAATCTCAAAAGTAATGGACCACAAAAAATCTTGATGAATATCTTCGAGGGTGTTTATCCAACAATCCAAAGTGCGTTCTCGTTTTTTATCTAATCAGGAAAAAATGACTCGTCGATGATCGAATAACGTCCAAATATCAGGCAGAGATTTTCTTAGGCACAAATAATTAAAGAATGAAATCATTTGTCCTTTGATTAAGCAGATAAAAAGCAACGAAATGGAACAAGTATTTTATATTGAAATAGCACGCGATAATGTTCATTGTAATTGCTAATTGATTAAGTTCCTGCCACGGAGTTAAAAAAAGGTCAATTGTAAATGTTATCTCGTAACTGCATCAATGTCAGGTGCAATGTGCAATGTAAAGTCAAACAGTTTTTGTTTTAAAAAATTCTTGACGGTTATATGTTACAATGTATTTCAATTTCATTCACTAAATAATTTCAACTATTTATTTTAAACAAATGCTTGATTTAATGGGGTAACATGTTTTTATTTTCTTTTATTCAAAGGCATTCTTGATTCAAAGGTTACCAATATTTGATTTTCTTTAAATTGACTGATGAAATTTTACAAACTATGGCCCATTTAATTTTGATACATAATGAATGTTCCGTCTAATCATAATATTTAGTTGATATCCCCCCCCCCCACCAATTTTTGAAACAAATTGGCCCCCTTTCCCTGCCAGCTGCCAAAATTTCTTTTCACTTGTAGAACTTCAAAAGGCTGCACTGCATTTTTATCATTTTTTATTACAATATAAACATTTATGTACAGATGGCCAACCTGTGTGGTTTATGGTTTGTTAATAATTCTAAAACATTACCTTATATTTACATTAATAGACCCCTATATGTAAAACAATACGTGAGCCGTAAGACAAGCTTGTCAGTGAAAATTATCTTTGTCTAAATATTCTAATTTCTTCAAGCATGGTGTATCCAATTCAAGGGAGAAAACTCTTACAGGTCAACTATTCAATTATCAACTATCATGACTATTGAACTTTTTTTTATTCAAAATGTACTTATTTTATTTCATCATTGGCTGCATATTTTAAGGGATAAATCACTTGCAGGAATTTCCGTTTAAAAAAATCCCCTAACATTTTATAAAATACATTCATCAAAACTTTCATGAAAACAATCATTTAACTTTAATATTAAAAAGCTGGAAATGAAGCTTATACAGACAGTACTGTTGTTTGCTTTTCTTTGGTTCTTTGCTACATACATGTACTAATTTTTATCATAGCTATTTGCCCTACATCCTTTATATTTTCCTATGTATGTTGGAATTTTACCTTTTATTTACCCAACAGAATTTTCTCAAATAGCTACTTGGAGCTGTTGATAGTTTTCATTTTTTTTGTGTTACTGAGTTGATATCGATATGATATTTAAGCATGTATATCCCACATCTTGTTTAATTCAACTATTTGACTATAGATTAATCTACGCTATTTTGCAAGAAAAACCAGAATAAGCCTTCTGATTTGTTAAGATTTCAGCAAATCTAAATCTTAAAGTCAAGTAAGTCATAGCAACCTACTTATAATAGGAAGTTATATACTTTCCTATATGAACCTTTTAAATGAAGTTATATGATACTGTTTTTTTTTAACATTCAAAAACTGAATTTCACTATCAAATTACAGGTAGTCAAAGTGTTTCTGGATATAAATCTTAAAGCTACTAAACCATGATATGGATGATGTTTCCAGAATAAATAAGAGGCCAATGCTGCAGAAAAATTGAAAATTGAAATAAAAATACCCCATTAAGAATAGAGAATAATAGCATGTTAAATACAAAGTAAGGAGAAAAACCATAAAAAAATATTAACAAATAGAGAAAAGTGCCCTAAAATACAGAGTAAAATGACCTCCATAATCAGACCCTCATATTTATAAGGCAACACCATTATTACAGATTTCCTATTTTAATGCTCCCTTATTTTGGCAATTTTAAAAGATCAAATTACATTATCCTCATAATATGATTTTCTTTGTCATTTCCTCCTCCTCATTGCCATATTACCAAAAAAAAAGTCATTGCTAAATTTATCCAATTTACAGTTTATGAATCTAAGAAGAACATGTGGGTACAGATTTCTCTTCAATACTTACTTTCAAAATTACTCATATATACTTTTACTTTTCTTATTAATTGATTAATTTCTGCATCTTAAATGGAAACGGATACATTTGTAACAAACCTTACCGTAATACACACCTTGAACTTTTCTCAAGTGAAATCCTCTGTACGTGCAAAACCACAACACAAGCACCACACACAACTTCTTTTCTTATTCAAAAGAAATTAATACCTTTAATGAGAAAAAAGTCAAGTAAAAATTAAAATCCCATTAGATTTAAATGACGAATAAAACCGTTTGTGGTCAAAAGAATTATTTAGTGGTTCAATTTCTCTCTATTATACAGGTCAATGAATCAACTATCTTTAGTCGATGTTAAAATTCTATGTATTGAACTACTCCTTTTATAGATGTATACAGTTTCAGTATTTTATATAAAAATGATTAAGCCGTACGATTTTAAGGTTCTTTGGCATGAAATAGGTGGGTCAATTTTCGTTCTTTCGTGATGTCAATTGTTCGGAAGTTACAATGTATAAATAGAGTAGGCTCAAATGTAACTTGGTAGATCTCTTATACAGTAACTGATATTAGTAAAGATTGCCCTGTCATAATTTAGGTATTTACGTGTATACTAACGAACAATAGATAGTACAATTTGTTTACCGATGTTTATATCATATGCAAATATTAGTATCTAATTAATTGTTTATTTGTTTGAAGTATACGTAAAGATCTAAATGATTTTGCAAAATCACATTTTTATGATGCATTTTTAAAGATCAACTTGATACACAAATCTTTAGAAATTTTTCTATTGGTCTATATATAAAATACTAAATAATTTTCAATAAAATGAAATATGAGGAATACACAAATTAGACAGCAATCAAAGAACACACCATCAAAATGACATCTAGGTAAACTCATCAGGAGCCTGTAATTTAGTGGTTGTCGTTTGTTTATGTGTTACATATTTGTTTTTTTCGTTCATTTTTTTTACATAAATAAGGCCATTAGTTTTCTCGTTTGAATTGTTTTACATTGTCTTATCTGGGCCTTGTATAGCTGACTATGCGGTATGGGTTTTGCTCATTGTTGAAGGCTGTACGGTGACCTATAGTTGTTAACGTCTGTGTCATTTTGGTCTTTTGTGGATAGTCATACCGCATCTTCTTTTTTATATATTATGATTTAAGGCACAAGCTAAATATAATAACCTTGCAAAGTACATCTCACATTGTAATATTCTGATAAACAGAAACTTTGAATGTGGCTTACTGAGTACACAAATTTAAATTATGGCACTGAACTACCCTTAGCTAAGCAATTCTCATACATGTGTAAAATATTACACATACTGTGAATTCATTTATTTTCGTGGGTATCAATTTTCGTGGATTGAGGAAAACTTGCATTTTCGTGGATATTTGATTTCGTGGTTTTGCCAATCTTTGCATACTTGCATTTTCGTGGATATTTGATTTCGTGGTTTTGCCAATCTTTGCATACAAAGCCTATCGAAAATTTGTAATTCGTTGAACATTTGAATTCGTGGTTCACCAGTATCAACGAAAGCCACAAAAACTGGTATCCAACGAAAAATAATGGATCCACAGTAGTAAATTTGTATTAAGCATAGAATATATCATTTTTATACATATGACACTACAATCATAAATACTAAATGACATTTTCCATTATGTCATATTAGCACATGCATCTCTATTAATAATACTTATAAATCACATTTAGGAGTTATTGTGATAGTAATATTTTTTTCACATCTTGGTTTCAGGTATAACAAAGATACATTACTTATCCAAAAATGTACTTTGTGCAGAAAAAATAATAAGAATTATATAGAATAACTATGCACACCACTTATAATCCTAGGTCAGAGGAGAATTAGGCACTCAACAAGAATGTGTCCATAGTACACGGATGCCCCACTCGCACTATCATTTTCTATGTTCAGTGGACCGTGAAATTGGGGTCAAAACTTTAATTTGGAATTAAAATTAGAAAGATCATATCATAGGAAACATGTGTACTAAGTTTCAAGTTGATATAACTTTAACTTCTACTATCGTAGGTGGGGCATAAAAATATGTTTAATCCAACCACTTTCTAAAAGCACCTGTCCCAAGTCAGGAGCCTTTCATTCAGTAGTTGTTTTTTGTTGTAGAAAATCATATTTGTTTTTGTTTATTATTTTTTACATGATTTAGACCTTTAGTTTGCTCCTTTAAGGAAGTTTGCTAATCAGTTTCAAAATAAATAGCTTTCCATAACACTAGTATATATTGATAGGGGATTAATTAAGGAATCAAAAAAGAAAAAATAATATAGAGGTCAAATTGAATGTGCTTGTTTTCAAGATATTAGCCATTGAAATTTTGGCAGGAAAATGTTCTCTCTTGATTTTTCATAGCTTTATCATTGACAAGTTAAAGTTCTCAAAAACTATTAAAAAATAAATAAGATTTTATAAGACTTTTACAAATGGCTTATAATTATACATGTTAAAGATTTATAAAAAGAAAAATAGGGGTCAATGGGCAATTTTTTTTTAAAGCATTCAAACGGATAAAGCCAGAGGATTTCGAAAATCTGACAAAAAATCCAAAACATCCTTAAATTGTTTTACCTTTTCACAGTTTATTATGGAGTATTGGCTTTGCTCATTGTTGAATGCTGTACGATGACCAGTCCAATTGTTGTTAATTTCTGTGTCATTTGATCTCTTATGAAGAGTTGTCTCATTGGAAATCATATCACATCTTCCTTTTTATATTTATTGTTCCTGTAACACGTTTGTTTTTATTACATGAACATGTTCCTCAAAAGACTTTCAAAGAGTAATCATGATACAGAAAATATCCTAAATTTGATTCAAAGAATGTTTGAATATCCTTCATTTAATAATAATCACTCTCAAAGAAAACTTGCCTGTAGTACTGATTCTCCTGATGTTCAATGGTCATAATAATAAAATGGTCTACAAAGATTGAAACTAGTGTTAAACCTCAAAGTTATTCTTATAAACATAAGCTTCTAGAAAATTGAAAGCAACGACGCATCTATTTTGGATAGAGAAAAAATCTAAATTGAGTGTAAAATCTTTTAGTTATTCATCACCAGATAAATGTATAAACTTCATTTTCTATTGACTTGTGTGTAATGTAAGAATTCATTCTGGATTGCAAAGAAAATCTTAACCAAGTCTAAAACCTCATTATTTCATACAATATAAAGGTGTACAGCTCTTCAGTTTCTATTAACTTTAGCGCAATGTTAACATAATGCAATTGTCAACACTATGATATAATACATGCTCTATCAATCAACTTACAATGAAGATCAATTGCAAAAATACAAATTTCTATCGATTTCTTTTGGCTATGTTTAATATCTGGATAAAATAAAGTGGGTTTTCGACAGATAACACATACCGGGGACAATAGGTAATTGTCTCTGTTATTGTGGCTGTTCCTTTATCTGTGCTACCTTTTGTCCCCTTCTTTATAGAGAGTATTGATGTTGCAAGATCTGCACTCTGAGGCCAGAAGTCAATTAAGTGATTCAATATTTTTTCTTTAAATGAAGTTGTAGTTAACAAGAATACTTGTATGTGTATTTGATTCTAAATCAAAATTTTTATATATTGATTCATTTGAATATTGTGTTATTTTTCACACAATTTGCTTGTATTCATTTTTTGGTTAGTTGTTAAAATAACAAAATGCATGTGTTGTCGTGGCTAGTATTAATAATACCACTGGTAATTCAACGTTTTTGACATGAAGCAGATATTTGATAAAACTGAAAAGCTCACAAGCATTATATCTCATCACTGTTATTGATGCCTTTTATTAAATATGGAGTAATTCTGTTCATCAGTGTTTCAGAAATTTGTGACGAAAATTTGTGAATTTCATTCAAAATTTTGAAATTAACAGCATGCATGATAAGCCTGTCGCTTTTCCAAAGAATAAAGTTCAATGTCATATCAGAAATTTCTAAAAAAAAACTAAATGGAGATTTGTTTTAATGAATATAAACCAGTCACAAATTAAAGTAAAAACATGAAAACTGCTCATTAGCACTGAAAACTGAAACCCCTCCCCCTTTTTTAATGAATAAAACCCAATTACTCAGAAACATTATGTTGTATAATAAAAAATTTATAAACAAGAATGTGTCCAAAGTACACGGATGCCCCACTCACACTATCATTTTCCATGTTCAATGGACCGTGAAATTGGATAAAAAATATAATTAGGCATTAAAATTAGAAAGATAATATCATGGGGAACATGTGTACTAAGTTTCAAGTTGACTGGACATAAACTTCATCAAAAACTACCTTGACCAAAAACTTTAACCTGAAACATGCACTTTCATTTTCTATGTTCAGTGGACTGTGAAATTGGGGTCAAAAGTTTAATTTGGCTTTAAAATTAGAAAGATCATATCATAAGGAACATGTGTACTAAGTTTCATGTTGATTGGACTTCAACTTCATCAAAAACTACCTTGACCAAAAACTTTAACCTGAAGCGGGACAGACGGACGGACGGACAGACAAACGGACGCACAGACCAGAAAACATAATGCCCCTCTACTATCGTAGGTGGGGCATAAAAATTGATAGGGAGCTCATGACAGACTTACAACAAGAATGTGTCCCCAGTACATGGATTCCCCATCTGCACTATCATTTTCTATGTTCAGTGGACCGTGAAAGTAGGGGAAAATCTCTAATTTGGCATTTAAATTAGAAAGATCATATCATAGGCAACATGTGTTTTAAGTTTCAAGTGGATTGTACTTCATCTTCATCAAAAACTACCATGACCAAAAACTTTAACCTGAAGTGGGACAGACGGACAAACTGACGAATGAACAGACAGACGAACAGAAGAACTAACAAACAAACGGATGGACGCACAGACCTGTAAGCATAATGCCCCTAAATTGGGCATAATAAACGGAGAATAAAAATGGGGAATAAAAATTAGAAGTTTTTGCAAGTACAAATAAGGTATCTGACAGATCCGAAAAATGCTACTAATGTACAAATCATTACTGCCAATTTAAGCTGCTGAACAAATATGAACAGTTTATATTGAACAAGAATGTGTCCATAGTATCCGCACTATCATTTTCTATATTCAATGGACTGTGAAAATGGGAAAAAAATCTCTTATTTGGCATTAAAATAAGAAAGATCATATCATAGGGAACATGTATAATAAGTTTCAAGTTGATTGGACTTCAACTTCATCAAAAACTACCTTGACCAAAAACTTTAACCTGAAGCAGGACAGACCGACGGACGAACTGACGCAGACCAGAAAACATAAAGCCCATAAATGGGGCATAAAAATTCAAAATTCAACAAGAGGCTGTCACAACGACACAGAACCGGATTTATTAATATTTATTTGTGTCCTGGCAATATCACAAGAACCATTACTGATGAATGGTGAAAGTGAAAATCGTCAATATCAAATTTGACCTCCATTTTGTCATCAGTATCAACATCTTAAAATTTGAAAAGCTTAGATTGAATGGTTCATGAGTAAATGCAACAACGTGAATGGAAACGCCATTTCACAATCTTTTAAGAACCATAACTCCTGAACGGTAAAAGTCAAAATTGCCATTATTGAACTTGACCTCCATTTTGTCATCAGTAGCAACATATTAAAATTTGGGAAGCTTAGGTAGAACAGTTCATGCGTAAATGCACGGTTAGACTGGAAACTCCATTTATCAATCTTTCAAGAACCATAACTCCTGAATGGTAAAAGTCAAAATCGCCATTATTAAACTTGACCTTCATTTAGTTGTCAGTAACAACATATTAAAATTTTAAAAGCTTTGGTTGAACGGTTCATGAGTTAATACACGGACAACATTTGATTGACGCCCGTCCGCCCACCCGCCCGCCCGCCGTACATCCCCAAATCAATAACCGACATTTTTGTCACAAAAATCCGGTTAAAAATAGGAAGTCTGTAGGTATTTGACTAATCTTATTAGAGCTCAAACTTTATAATTTATCACTTTCAAAAATATGAAGTTGTTCTGGTTATTAGTTTCTGAGAAAAAACATGTGTTGGACAAGGGGACAAACAAGTTAATTTACAATATAGTCCTCGCTCTTAGAGTAGTGGTATTATTCAACAAGAGGCTGTCACAACGACAGCAAACCGGATTTATTAACATTTATTTGTGTCCTGGCAATATCACAAGAACCATAACTGATGAATGCTGAAAGTGAAAATCGTCAATATCAAATTTGACCTCCATTTTGTAGTCAGTATCAACATATTAAAATTTGAAAAGCTTACTGTAAGCTTAGATTGAATGGTTCATTAGTAAATGCAACAACGTGAATGGAAACGCCATTTTACGATCTTTCAAGAACCATAACTCCTGAACGGTAAAAGTCAAAATCGTCATTATTGAACTTGACCTCTATTTTGTCATCAGTAACAACATATAAAAATTTCAAAAGCTTTGGTTGTATGGTTTATGAGAAAATGCACGGACACTACTGGAAACACCATTTTTCAATCTTTCAAGAACCATAACTCATGTACGGTAAAAGTCAAAATCGTCATTATTGAACTTGACCTCCATTTTGTCATCAGTAACAATATATTAAAATTTGGGAAGCTTTGGTAGAACAGTTCATGCGTAAATGCATGGACACGACTGAAAACTCCATTTTTCAATCTTTCAAGAACCATAACTCCTGAACCGTAAAAGTCAAAATCGTCATTATTGAACTTGACCTCCATTTTGTCATCAGTAACAACATATTAAAATTTGGGAAGCTTTGGTAGAACAGTTCATGCGTAAATGCATGGCCACGACTGGAAACTCCATTTTTCAATCTTTCAAGAACCATAACTCCTGAACGGTAAAAGTCAAAATCGCCATTATTGAACTTGACCTTCATTTAGTTGTCAGTAACAACATATTAAAATTTTAAAAGCTTTGGTTGACAGTTCGTGAGTTAATGCACGGACAACATTTGATTGCCGCCCGCCCGCTGTACATCCCCATTCATATAGAAAAAACAAAAATTTGGTCACTTTCTCGAGCATGAAAAAAGTGTTTAATTGTTCATATTTGCCAAAAATATACTTGATTCATCTAAATAATTGTTATTTTCTTGGGCTTAATTTGAATTTCATACTGATTTTTACTTAAATATACTTTGAATATTCATTTATTGATTTCATATATTGGTTTAAAAAGCTGATCTGGACACTTTTGTCATTTCACAGTACAAAATAAACTGACCAAATGAAGTGCACAGATGCCATACTTGCACTATCATTTTGTATGTTCAGTGGAAATTGAAATTGGGGTCAAAACTCTAATTTAACATAAAAATTAGAAAGATCATATCATAACTAAGAAAACCTGATGGAATGCAGCAATGCTAATTAAATCAAAGTCACTGGACCATGAACTTTAGACACCAGGTGCTGGAAATGGTCAACAAACTGAAATGTACAGACAATAATATAACTTCATATAAAATGTTGTTATCTTTTGTAAAGATTTTTAATAAACCTAACTTAACTTTGAAATTTCTAATTAATTGAAAGTCAATTTAAGAATTTTCAAGTAGTCAACATTACTTTATTGGTTCAAAGATGCAGGGATTCAGTGAGCCCACAATACTTTTTAATGATGTTAGAAATCAGCATAATTTATATGGGCGCATTACGCTTGCGTGCATTTGGGATTAAAATGTTTTACGTTTGCGCGCAGCTTTTGATTACATCTGCGCGCATTTATCTCACAGGTAAACTCAGTAAAAAAGGGAATATAATAAAAATATAAATAATATCAAAATATAAATGACTATAATTTTCATATTAGATATGACTTAAAATCATTTCCCTTTAATCATTAATCGTATATCTGCATTTAAAAACTCAAAAAAGTCATTTTATTTTTAAAAGTTTTAAATTTATAAGTTAAGCCACAATGTATACCATAGGTGTTTTTGTTGTTGTTGTTGTTATATTACTTTATATACGTCTATTGTTACATGTATGTAATAGTAGATTAATCATGTTTTATTTATATTGTTAACATTTGTATGTAAGAGAGCCTTATTGGAAATTGGTTTAATCCAAATGAGTTGCTCTCTTTAAATAAAGATATTATTATTATTATCATTCTAATATGACGTCCTTATTACGCTTTGTAAACAAAGCCGTGTTCTAATGGGCACAAAATATGTTTGACACATGCGCACGAACTTACTGTTTATATTAACGTTATTTCCATCATTATCCTTTAAAATATATACATTTAAGCAGCTAACATAAACTTTTATTATATTTTTTATGAAACAACATATATTTACCCTGCTCATAGCTTTTAAACTTATCAAATATGAAATGCAATGCACAAATATGAAATGCAATGCACAGACTCCTCCAGGAGGAAACGGTAACAGCCAAACATTTTTACGGTAATTTTTTATGCTTCGACCAATAAAAGTACTGTATTTGTCCTATTAGAATCGAAATAATTCCTTCATGTCATGCTCTATGCTCATTTTAACATATGTAGCCATTATATTTGACCACATTTTACACCTCGCTAACGCTCAGTGTAAAATATCGACAAATATAATGCCTACCCAACGCTCAGTGTAAAATATCGACAAATATAATGCCTACCCATGTTAAAATGACATGAAGGAATTATTTCTTAATTATAACTGAAAATATTTTTTTTCACTATATATTGTTTACATTGAATTCTGGGACCAAATTTAAAGGGTTCATGATAAATTTCGTTATAACTTAGGGCATACATGTAACTTCATTACGAATTTGTCAGGGTGAACAAGTACCCCGAATAGTGATCTCTTTTAAATTCGTAAATAATTTAAGTTAGTTTGTAAAGTTTTGTTTGGTATATGATGAATATAAAACTTTTCGTATTGATAGGATATAACACAACCGAATTATCCTGTTAGAATCGCACTTCCACCTCATCGTGAATGAGCAGTTGACTCAGACTAACGGAAAGGGTACTTTTACTTAAAAATAATAGAATATATTTATAAATAAATAAGTATTATTACCTAAGCTTACCTGAGTTTACCTGTCAAATAAATGCGTGCAATTGTAATCAAAAGCTGCGCGCAAACATAATGATTTGTTCGCGCAAATGTAATGGAAATGCGCGCAAACATAATGCACCAGTATATATATACAGGGATGATTCCAGGTGTTTACAAATGGGTCCCTTGAATATCAAATTGGGAATTTTTATCCCAATTGGGAATTTTTTATGCATACAATATAAGACGAAATAATATATCATTTCCTGTAAAAACGGAAAATGAATATTAAGTTAATTTCTTCTGTACACTGATTGAAGAAATTATTGGATTCAGACCAGGGATGTTGTAATACATGAATATCATTGCATATGATGCACTATCATCTTAACTTTGGTAAACGAGGCCTATTACAAAAAACATATATACCACAAGTACCAGCTAGCATAAACCTATGGCAGGCCCTTTAGCTATTTATTCGAATTTCAAATCATCTCATAATATATATACGATATCTCATATAAGATTTATTTAAGATATCTTAAAGTATATGAAATATCTTATAAATATGTTTTGTATAAGATATCTTATATAGTTCATTGTATATCATATTAAGAAAATTATATGAGATATCTTATAAACTACATGTATAAGACATCTCATAAATTTTTTCAGATATCTCGTGAACTATATAAGATATCTTATAAACTTTATAAGATATCTTTCAAACTATATCAAATATCTAATGAACTATTAAGATATCTTATAAAGTTTATGAGATATCTTCAAGTTAGATTAAATAGCAAAACGGCTTGCCATATTAACCAGTGAAAAAAATTTAAATGTATTTCAAATAGAACTGGCCAATTGTTGAATTAAGAAAAGCAATTACAAAAGTATATATATATATATATATATGCTTAATTGATAAGTTATTTAAAGCAATTGAACCAGTGAACTCTAAAAATATTTGGATCATTTTCATATCTTTTGAAACAGTTCCATAATGATGACATCGTATTTCAGGATGGGGGAGGGGGGAGTGGGGGTCTCATTTCATGAATGGTCTGTCATCAGCATTATTTTCAAAAACGCTCAAACTTTTGTTTTTTGCAGAAAAAAGAGCAAAATATAAAATAATTTCTTTTAATCAACATAACCGGCTCTGCTGGGCGATCTGCTTTTACCATTCAAATTCATTCATCAATGTTATATAAAATTTTCTCTTTGCCGAGGTCTGTTTTGGCACCCATTTTAACAAAAAGCATATTTTTGATCAACCTGTTGAGCGATCTATTTTTACGAGACCACATATTCTCATAACATTTTAACTTCAATTGAATCCGGCCGCTAAAATTGTTTACCACATGTTGACATAATCAATAGTCAGCATTTTTTTCCGTATTTTACTATGTTTTGATGACAAACTATGAAAAATTATAGTTGCCGTAATCCGTGACGGAAACTTTTCCGGAAATACCGATTTTTGTTTTATTTTCCTGAATTGGTAAATTATATTGTCAAACATTTTTTTGGGGCCGCTGGCCGATTTAAGGGCCGTTCAGCGGCCCTAAACTATATAGTGGAATCATCCCCGATATATTTCTGGAAATGGTAATGATTTGACTCATAACTTACTTTTTTTTTTAAATTGATTAGAATAGATTTATAAGAGAAAAAAAAGCTTCAATTTCAGCATGCTTTTGACATAATTGACAATTCTGAATTTAAATATACAGATCATATCATGTAAATATTTCTTAACTAGAGGAACTAACATAACTTTACAATGGTAGAAGAATTATTTACTATATAATTTTGGGAGTTAAATTTTGGCTCTTATCAAACCACTCCTCTTACAACATAATTTCCCTTTTTCCAGGGCTATAGAATAACAAATGGGAAATACATTCAGTTATCATATTTGTAATGCAGCAACTTTTGATGTTAAAGTGGAAATACAACCAAAAAAAAAAGAGAAAAAAAAGATAAAGAGAGCATGGCTTTCATTGTTTAGTTTTAAAGTAAAGCCTGAAGAAGAAACCATAGAGATCATTGAAAACACAAAACATAGAATTTCACCTTTAAAATCTTATGAATGCAAAGTAGAGGAACATTCAACTGTGAAAATTACATTCCTTAATAAGCCTAACTCACATGAATACAAAACACACCAGTGCAAAAAAGGCAAGGGTATTATCATAACCAGCAACCAGGATATTGTTGAGAATAATAATCCAAAGAAACCATGGATCAGTGAGAACAGAGATTATGAACAGGAATGTAGAGAATGGAAAAAAAATCATGAAAGTTTTAAACAAGAGAGGAAAAACCTTCAAGATCGATATGAATCAGAAATGGCAGATATTGACGATGACTACAACAAACTGAAATGGGAAAAGGAACAGAAGAGAAAAAAGGAAATGAAGCAGCTGCAGACGAAATATGGGAAAAAAGATGAAGAGGACTGTTTTATCAAAAGTGATGATGATGACGAAGAAAAGAGAAAGAAAAGAGAAAATAATTCTGACACAAGTACATTAGAAAATCTGGTGAAAATGACAAAGAAAGCTGTAATGAATTAAAATTTCATTCATTGGTCTTGTTGATGTGCATGCAGTTTTGACATAATTAACTTAAAAAACTAGACTATCTAATAAATGTATATTCGATTTTCATTTAATCTTCACTACACAGAATTCAAGTTTTATGAATCACTTTTTAAGACATGTATCAATATGTTTCATAAATATATATAAATTTTTTTTTTATTTGTTTCACAGTTTGTTAACTTTAACTTAGTGTGCAGTAAGTGTTTTGCACAATATTTAAGGTCATGCATATATGTGATTATCAATATCTTTGTTCATCGGTATTTAAACTTCATATGGAAAGTTGTATCAGACATCTAACTTAATTTGTCTCTAATTAATAGACATCACATAGATTCTTTTAAAAAATTTCTGTCAGATGCCACAAAGGAAAAGTAATTGTCCTAAAATGTTAAAAATTCTTAGGTCAAGGTGTCAGATTCCCAGTCAGCAATAAGTTCCATTGGCAACCATACCACATCTCATTATTTTCATATTTACCACAAGTCATACAATATAGTCACTTATCTTTAAGAATCTTTTGGTAGATATAAACTGAAACCAGCTGTTTAAAAGTCTTTTGAGCCAAAAGTTGTGTAATAGAAATGAACTGGCTAACCCTTAATCCAACACAGTTTGGCACTGTCTTATGATCCCTTGGAAGTCGTTATTTTAGTTTTTGTGGACTAACGCAGAGAAAGAAATGATTGTACATGTACAACTCATGTAATTTTCTAGGCAAGTTGTAAATAGTTTACCATCATTTCCAAAAGGAAAAGATAGGATACTTTTTTGACAACGAAAAAATCTGGGTAAAGTAAATTTCTAACCATTTTTTCTGCCATATTCTTTAAGGTGGATCTGGACTATACGACTGCGCATAATTTCACGCATGAATTACAATGCACACAAAAAGTATTTGTCGTAAATTCAACATTATTTTTTTTAATATTTTGATTGATTAGAAATGTTAAATCATTGTAGTTATGACACTTAAAGAATATTTTCGTTATCATGTGTATCTTTTAAAGGCTCAAAACGACATTTCACGCATTTTCACCACTTTCCCACCAAAATTTGGGTTTTAATGCAAAATATTTTTTTTTTCCTTATCGGTGACCTATGTTTTTTATTTGCTCATTCTTTGAAGCTACATTTTTTATATTACAGTTTTGGACCAAGTGTTATAGAACGTTTTTTTGATATTCCCACAAAATATGTCAACATGCACCTCTATTTTCCCTATCATTTCATTGAAAAATGGTCCCTTTTGCATACCTGTTTAAAAGTAAAATGTTGAGCTTAAATGGTCCGTGACCCCCTATTTTTTTTAAACCAATTTGATTCACCTTTTATAAAGAATAAAATAACAAAAAATACGGCACTTCTGATAGAAAATTCGAATAGATCCGAGCCACCTTAATACATATAAGAAGATGTGGTATGAGTGCCAATGAGACAACTCTCCATCTAAGTAACAATTTAAAGAAGTAAACCATTATGGGTCAAGGTACGGACTTCAACACCGAGCTTTGGCTCACAACTCACAGCAAGCTATAAAGTGCCCCAAAAACTACTGGTGTAAAACCATTCAAAAGGGAAAACCTAGTCTAATCTATATAAAAAAAAAAAACAATCTGGGTATTTTGGGAAAAAGGACCCTGGCCAGTTTTGGGAATTTTTTAACGTGGTTTTCAATGAGATTGGGAAAAACAACCAATATACCAGATGTTAGTTTTAGTGCGTTTAATTCATTAAACATTTTTTTGTTGGTGAAAATAAAGTAAGGACTACAACTTCTTTGTTTTTAAATATAACAACATGACATTTGAGTATCAAAATAATGAGTTCTAACTTCTTAAGGATTGTTACATTTTTTTGATTTTGACATGAAAATTTGTAAACTGAAATATTTTGAGTTCTGTATAAAATATATCCTGTTTCTATTTTCTTTTTTCATATATCTTTTAGTTTTCAATTTTAGTGTTGCTAAGTCAGCTGTCACATGTTTGGTTATTTTAATTTTTTTATTTACTGTATTTGATTGACAAACCCGGAATCTATACTTGTCCGTTTCCGGATTTGATCTGGTTTTAGTATTTTCCCACACTTCCTGTTTATTTATGGCAGCCATTGTTTGTCAAAAATTGTTCAATATGTTTCAACTTGGATTTATATACACATTACTTGTTGGCGATTTTTGACATAAAGCTAGCAGTTGAATAAAATAAACATCTCTGTCATTAATAATAAAGATGGAAATGAATTTTGTGATCATTTGGGAATTTTGCTCCCAAAATTGGGAAAAATGTAGGGTTTTTGCCGTTGGGAATGGGTCCGAAAACCGGACCCTGTTGAATGCTAGAAAAATCCATGGAAACACTTATGAACCACATAAAAAACAAAAAAAAACACTGAACATCAGAATCCTTACTTAAGACAGGTGCAAACAATTGCAGCTGGATTAAATGTTTTAATGGTACCAAACCTTCTCCCTTTTCTGAAACAGTAATATAACATCACAAAATAGAAAGACACATTATAAAATATTTGAATAGCTTATCAGGATACAAATAAATTGTGTGAGGAGGAGATAAATCATATTTCCAATAAAAGAACTTTGATTCAAAGAAAAAGTACTCTGAAACTGTCTTCATCAAAATGCAACATATTTTTAAGCTGGGTGGGTGTGTTTTTCAACAGAAAATCATCATTCATTCAGCCATCTCACCAAATATAATAAATATACATCTAATCGATGTTCTTCTCTTAAAAAGTCAGGGTAAGGCTTTAAATTAAAACATGAATCATAAATTAAACAAAAAAACATGAATTCAAACAAAGTTTAATTTTTGAATCTTTGGACCTTAATCATTTGTTAATATGGTCTCATTTGAAAACAGGGTCCAAATTTAAATTCTAAATAGAGAATTAAAATTAGAATATCATAGAACTACCAGAATTCAGTTTTTGGATAAAATCTTGTTTCCCTTGTTTCAACAAAGTCTAATTTAGGACCCTTTGGACCTCAATGTAGACCTACTTCAAAATAGTAATACAGGTTAAAAACCTTACACAATTCAGGACTACAAAATAATCATCATTAAAATTTGTTAATAGATTGGGCCATAACCCCAAAAGTCAATCCCAACCTTCCCTTATGGTATGGAACCTTGTGGTACAATTTCATAGAGATCCATACTTTTATACACAACTTATTGTCAAAAAACTAGAAACAAGAATGTGTCCTAAGATGCCCCATCTGCACTATCATTTTCTATGTTCAGTGAACCGTGAAAATGGGGTAAAAACTCTAATTTGACATTAAAATTAGAAAGATCATATCATAGGGAATATGTGTACCATGTTTCAAGCTGATTGGACTTCAACTTCATCAAAAACTACCTCAACCAAAAACTTTAACCTGAACTCGACCAAAAACTTAAAGCTGAAGCAGGACAGATGAACGGACAAACAGAGGATTAACTAACAGACTGATGCACAGACCAGAAAACATAATGCCAAAAAATGGGGCATAAAAATGCCTTTTTTTGGCCCCAATTTGTTTTATTCAGTTACACTTTGTGTTGATAAGATGTCTTTTTCATATTTGTATGGTTGTTAAAAACCATTTAACTTGGGTTAAAAAATCATATTTAAATTTTATGGGTTGATATCTGATCAACTTTTTCTAATATCACTTACAAGAATTCACAGAACATATAGACAGTTTAGCTACACCAAAGACAAGATGGAAAAGTTACTTGACACTGTGGATTTATTTAGTTTTGTAGGCACCATTTTTTTATGGATTTACTACGGAAATATTCAATATTAATGGATAATTGATCCATGGTTTTGCTAAAGATTCCATACAAGCATTTAGGAAAATTTGTACTTGGTTGATTATTTTAATCAAGGTTAACCTATCCAAACAAAATCCACAATTTGTTTTATTATAAGAATCCACTGTACATTTTTATATTTTGTTAAGCCTCTTTATGACTAACTGTGAAATGTCAATCGTTTGTTAATTCCTTACTGTGAAAGCTACCAAGAATGTCACACCTAAAAATGCTTCATAAAAATGAAAAACCCCATGCCATCTGTCCACCCAGATAAAATCACTGAGAACTTCTGACTTATTACAAGTAGAGTGACCACTGCCATGGTCAATTATTGACTTTGGTGGTCAGTTAATGGGATAATCACCTCTAACATGTGAATGTTACCTGCCGATTAACTGTTTGATTGACAGGTTCTAATTAAAGATAGGATGTACCCTTTGAAGTGTGACGATCAATAGATCACATCGACAGACAGGTAAATTATCTCGTCACTGTAGCTGTCAGGTGGCTGCTGCAAAAAACAAGATGATTCTAATTATTACCAGTAAATTTAAATTTTCTGACAAGTTAGAAAACCTGGAAATTAAAATAAAATGATCATCAAAAAGATTTTATTATTATTTAGACTTGTGAAAGGAAGAAAAATATTTTGTTTAACTTATATAATTACTTTGCAATTTCCTTTTATGAGAATCAAACTTCAAAGTCAATATCACAAATATTATTATAACTGTTAACATCAATTATATACAGGATATCAAATCAATGTTTTTCCCTGCATTGATGAGAAAAGCTTAGTAGATTAACTTCTGATTCTGTTCGATCACAATTTTTTTTCATATTATGTTGTAACATGTAGTCAAAATGTCTTTAAATTGATATTGTTATGGGGTTGTTGTCTCATTGAAGGTAGTATAGGGTTATTGCATGAATATTGGGGAATATTGTCCTGAGTAGAAGTTTATATTGCATGAGCTTGCGAGTACAATATATGTTCTACGAGGGACAATATTCCCCAATATTCATACAATAACCCTTTTATTGTATAGCAATATAATATTCGAAAGTAAAAATTGGTTCAAACTAAGATTTTGTCGTTGATGATGTCATGCATTTTGAAGATTTATTGCACTAGTGCAATATTGGAATTTATTGCACGCTAAATTTTGGTTACGTTCTGTGGGAAATATTATATTGCTATGCAATAATATACCTTATATCTGCTTTGCACAGATTGAATAATTCTTGGTGTTTAACAACAGTTTAAGCACTATTGGGTACATAGTGGCAGCCATCTCTTAATGGTGGAGGAAGCTAGAATGCTCAGAAAAAACTATAACCTTCAGCGGGAAAACTACCAATGCTTGTCAATTAAGGTCAAACACACCTGTAAGATGCAAGGTTAGAACTCACAACCTCAGAGTAAACATGTGAGTTGTTTTTATGTGTGAGCCACATCTCTGTGTTGAAGGCCGTACTTTGACATATAATGGTTTACTTTTACAAACTTAAAAGTTTGTGGGTGAGGGAAAAAATAAACTTAACAACCAGAATTGACAGTCTAAATATATAAATTATAAATTGTGAGCAAAAAAATGCTTGCACCAATATTCAAAATGATGTAAACCTGTCAAATCCCTTCAGATTATCCCTACAGGATAACAGAAGATTTCATTAGTTTCAGTCTCATACTGAAGTTATTCACAGCGACAGAAAATTATAGCCTATTCCTTTAAACCGCTATAATATTTACTTCAAAAAAGACTGATGTGAATAATCTACATTTACAACATATTCTTAATTAGTTTTGTTTTAGAAAAAAATTACAAAAAAAATAAAGGAAAAATATTACAACTAGCCCATCGTAGTTTTTCGTAAATAGATTTCTTAAACTTATTTTAACCAATAACAAACTTTTTGTCATCATAATGGCAACTATCCAAGTGTTACGACAGTTTATAGTAACCCAAAACAGATAACAACTGCAATTAATAATACAAAAATAGTGAAAACCTTATTTATACATTTTTTTATTTTCCCTTTAGCCATGTATTTTTTCTGGAAATAAAAGAATATATATATCATCTAGATGAAGTTAAGTAGTCGACATGATTTTTTGAAGTCGACATTAAGCACCTAACACAATACATATTATGATAAATGTTCGGACAATTCATAAAAAAAAGAAGGTCACAAACAAAACTATGAAGTTAAGTAATAGAAGTGTACTGTAAACGATACATTTCCAGATTAATTTTTTTTCACTGGTGTAAACTGGTGGGTTTTATTGCTGGGCTTAATTTTTTTTAACTCAATGGGGAAATTTGTTCTGCCATTTTGATAAATCTTAGACAAACAAGAATGTGTCCATAGTACATGGATCCCCCACTGGCAGTATAATTTTTTACATTCAGTGAAATTGGGGTCAAAACTCTTAATTGTGCATTAAAATTAGATATATCATATCATAGGGAATTTTAACACTTCAGTTTCCAAAATTTTGTAACTCCAATACAAAATTATATTTTAAGTTTGATGTAACAATTTCCTTATTATTTATCAGACTTTTTCTAGTTTTCTATCGATCCTTTTATCTTCAAAATATTAACAATCTTTCTTCCAAGGTCAGTCTAGCAATTGCAAATGGAAACATTTTCAAATATGACCCTCAATTCAAAACATATTTATCCAATCATACCCCTCATCTCATCTGACCATCTGCATAATGCGAAATACTGTACCATAAAACTCAAATAAAAGATATAAATTTGAATATAATTCCTATTTACAAGGCTTAATTAATATTCATTTTTCAAAACTGGACATACATATGATTAATATATTGAAGTTCAAAGGCTGTCCAGGGACACCGTTCACCCATTCCCCTGGAAAAGGTGAGAAATCATTCATCATCAACAAGGCTTTGATGTATTTATTACACCTGAGTGGACAGGTTGATGATTTAATGAGTGCAGGTTGACCCAATTTGTATTATATGTTAGTCAATTGTATGTAATAGTTACCTTTAGGTAGATGTCAATCAATTCATCTATTTTCTTTCAATAACTTATGTACTTTAAGTCCTCTTGAACTGAAAGTAGAGGTTATATGTTAACTGTTAAGAATGTTTAGGAAAAAATTTCCCAATAATTTTTATCAATTTTATTATGAAGTAGCCAATTAAAATTTTGATTTAACAATTAGTCATCTTAGAATTAAAGGAAAACTAGAATATCTTGTGACTTTTTCCCTACCAAATCTGTGACTGTTTTTCAGTTAATCAGTTTATTATCCAATAAGACAGTAAGCCAACAACTTTTGTGGATTGAGGATAATTTATTTATTTGTGGATTGAGGATAATTTATATATTTGTGGATTGAGGATAATTTATTTATTTGTGGATTGAGGATAATTTATTTATTTGTGGATTGAGGATAATTTATATATTTGTGGATTGAGGATAATTTATTTATTTGTGGATTGAGGATAATTTATTTATTTGTGGATTGAGGATAATTTATATATTTGTGGATTGAGGATAATTTATTTATTTGTGGATTGAGGATAATTTATTTATTTGTGGATATTTAATTTTAAGAATTTGACAAAGTCAGCATACATGCCTACAGAAATTGATACTTCTTTGAACATTTAAATTTGTGGTTCACCTACATGTATAACCACAAAATCATCAAGAACTATTGGTATCCAGCATATAATAATGAATTCAGAGTATATATCGACATGTATATCATAGGTTTTATCAGTATCTATATTTAAAATGTTTAGCGTATATCATAGGTTTTATAATTATTATAAAATTGAGAATGGAAATGGGGAATGTGTCAAAGAGACAACAACCCGACCAAATAAAAAACAACAGCAGAGGGTCACCAACAGGTCTTCAATGTAGCGAGAAATTCCCGCACCCGGAGGCGTCCTTCAGCTGGCCCCTAAACAAATATATACTAGTCCAGTGATAATGAACGCCATACTAATTTCCAAATTGTACACAAGAAACTAAAATTAAAATAATACAAGACTAACAAAGGCCAGAGGCTCCTGACTTGGGACAGGCGCAAAAATGCGGCGGGGTTAAACATGTTTGTGAGATCTCAACCCTCCCCCTATACCTCTAACCTATATTTAAAATGTTTGGGCTATACACATATGCACATCAGGAGGATTATCTTGGGAAGGCATATTTACCCATTTGACATTCAAGCCAAACATTGTTTTTTTTTTAAAGTGTTTCAAAATCACTATCAAAGTAAAAAATCTCCTCTAAATCACCGACTCATCCACAAACCAGCAACTATTTTTTCTCAAAAATACTGCTTTTAAAAAGTAAACATTCATTATCTTGAATTTAAATTTAATACATTAGAAAGATATAATTACAAAAGTACCAAATTTACTGCACCAAATGTCTCTTCTGTGACAATCAAGACCAACAAAAAAATTTTAAAATCCACATATTTCGTAGTGCTCATATAACTGAAAAGCACCAATATAGAATCATTACTTAATTTCAAAATGTTCATTTCAAACACTGAATCTAAATAGTATAAGTTTTATTACAAAAAGTATGGCAAGAATTGTACCTGTGAGTGCACTAACAAGACCAGAAAAAAGACAGACACTAGGTATTTCCATGTCCCCCATAACGCTTTACGCGGGTGACAATAAAAAAAATATCCATTTGTCTATGCTAGTTCTATAGACCTAACAACTCTACTATAAGAAAAGCATTTTATTCTTTCCATTACAACAAAGTGTGCTTTAAATTTGTTCAATCTGAAATTAATCACAAAGTGACTTTCAGAATCCTATAAACCACACATTATGCAAGTGTCACTACAGAGTATTTATAAAGAATCTTATTTTACAATTTAGGACTCTTTTAACACCTGCATCATGCACAATTTATCACTGTGTATTGTTGAGCTCACCTGACAGGTAGATTGACAGCAGCATCACATTTCATTCATCTTAGGTGTTCCCTTTTAAAACACAAGGACATCTATTTTTATATAAAAGATCGTCAAGAAAGATAACGGTAAAATTTGGGTGTAGATTTTTGGTCGTATTACTCTTCAAAAGGTACACACTTGTTGGTAATTAATTTTAAGTGAGTTAAGCATGTGATGGTTTGTAGATTGTTTCTTATAGGGCAAAGTTTGATTCAGAATCATTGAATCATCAAAACTTTTTTTTTTTCAGATGGTGTAAAGGGAAGTAACTCAAATATTTCTACAGAGGAAATGACTATTAGTTTTAATTAATGTCTCCCCAATAAAATTTGTTATGCAGGAACATTCTTTTCTCAAAATGTATTTTCATATCAATATTATTATGAATGTCTAGTGCATAATTATTTTCTGGATGGGCAACATTTAATTGGTAATTGGAAATGTTTTAAACAATATAAAAGGTGGTTCCTGTTTTTTTCAGATATTAACCCTTTCAACGCTATAAACGGCATATGCCAGCGATGACATACGCCGTCCGCCACTGCTATTCGCGGCATATGCCGCGATGACAACGGATTTTTCATAAGGACTCTTAAACCATTCGGTTTTCATTCGGGTCCTCTCTAATTTTTCCTTGTATGAATCGAGGATATGCAAGGTCTCATTTGCGCTTGAAATTCCGGCAATTCTTATTGTAAAATCATGCAGTAGAAGGAAAATTGAAGGAAAATAAAAACAAATATTTTGACAAATGCAAATGGCGGAAATCGGAAACGAAGCTGTAAATATGGAAATAATTCAGCATTTCTATGGCGAAACTGATGACGAGGATTAATTAAAAGGTTTCTTGTTATCTCAAAGTGTTTATTACATTCAATTCGTGTGGGAATTATGATTTGATCGATCATTACGAGACGTAGAAAAAGGGGGGAAAACGGAGGTTGACTGAAAATTTTGAGGACGGAGCCACTGATTTGTGCCATGATTACATAATACGTTGTGTATGGTGCAATACGCTACGGAATCGAGCAATTGGTGTCTTCTTTATTATATGGCAGATAAAAAAACAAAATAGATGAAGACGAAAAGTAGTTTTTATTCAAAATTCAACACAAATGTAACAAATTACACCTTTTACCTGTTAATTACCTGAAAATGCAGGTAACCTGATAAAAATTTTACTGAAATAACTGCCTAACATTACAGTTCATACTCTCCTGAGCATTTTTCATGCAATAACTTTTTCTGTATCTCTTATAATAAAAAAGATACAGCAGTCTGAAAAGGAATATACTGTTCTAATGAATGAACACAAAAAAAATGCAGCAGCAGCAGCCATTTTTCTATTTTTTTGTGTAGCGTTGAAAGGGTTGAAATCGATAGAATGCTAGAATTGAGAGAAAACCTATTTTTTTTGTCAGACATCTTTTTCTCAAAAGCATTTATAAGGCCTGTTTTAGACTTTTTTCAGCCAGCCAAGTATGTCTGAAAAACTTGCAACATAATTTTAGCTCCTCCAGTTTTCAAAGAGTTATACATCTTTGCTTTTCAAATTTTAAAGATTAAAATCCAGAAAACTCATCAGATGCACCAAATGTTATTTTCTTTTAACAATTAAACACAAACCTTTTCTTTTAAAACTTTGTCAAGTCCGATCCATATCATCCCAAAAGATCCACAAAACTAATCAAATATCTTGAGAATTGAGAAAATTCAATTTTCTAAAATTATCTTTAAAAATCTAACTTGGTATATAATAATACAGACAACAATATCATGAAATCAAAAAGTATGTTTATTTCTAGCCAGACAAATCTTTTAATTCTTTAAGAAAATTTCAAATTAAAATTTAATAAAAAGGGACAATATATTTAGATTTATTACACTTCATTGCATGATAGAGACTTATCAAATTAAAATCAAAATATAAATATTAGCTATCTGACTTAAAAACTTAATCCTGATAATTGGATTAGAAATTACATAAAGGGAGGTAATTCACTGTAATAAATTGGATCAACAGTCTAATCTTCAAAGGGAGATAAGTCGTAAGTAAATTTAAAGAATAATGATCAAGAAGTCAATACACTTTGAAGTTTTAATCTGTGTGATAAATTTTCTTTCAATGTGTTAATTACTGATAAATATATATGCATTTGATAAATATCTACTGCAATGCACTTGTGATCCTTATAAAACATTTGTCATTTAATGAACTGTTATTTTGCCCTTATCAGTGTAAGTATATGCAATGCTTTCCAAAAAAAAAATAAAAAAAAAATGAAATTTTGATACATTGATTTATTGTTGGAGTTTCAAGACACAGTAAGCACTCTTGGATATATAATACCATTAGAGAACAATTGTTTTTATTGGCAGAGGAAGCCAGAAAGTTTGGAGGAAACCACCAACCTTCAGCTAACTGGCAATCGAAGTCCATTATGATGAGTTTCAAGACACTGCCTTAAAACACTCAACTTTAGTGTTGAGGAGCTTGGATGTGGTGGATGAATTACTTGACCATTTGGGCACTGATGACCTGTGAACTGTTGAAGAGTAGTGAAAGATTGAGGGAAATAATAATGTATTGAATATTGTGGCCAATTATTTAAAATGCATTCGAAAATAAGCTTTACATAATATTCTTAAGATTTTCTGAGTATAAACAACACAAAGTATATTCAAAGCACTAATGATCATTTTTATGTTTTGTAGGTTATTTTTATTATAAATCTTTGTATCTGATCATAAATTGATTGTAAAAATATGATTATGCAAATTAACCACAGAGAGCAGCTATGTCTATTTTGTACTATCAAGCCTACATGTTAAGACTATTAAAGGTCTATTTTAAATAGAACTTGTTGAAATACAACATCAAATATTAAACCAGATTTACTGGTCAATGCTTAATTTAATTTCATTAATAAACATGCATATTTTTTCTCTCAAATGTGCATCAAATTCACATCAGTAATAAATGTTTTACAAGGTTAAAATATTTTAATATTGTCAACTTTTACATTGTCAACATTTTCAATATCCTATTTTTGAAGAATACCTTATTGTCCGTTTAACCCATCTGGAAACCTTTGAAGTGGCATGCAGATCTCTTGACCAAGCGACCAGGCATGGACAGCCCATTTTTTCCAACATATTTCAATTTCTGTATTTGTCCATCTCATCCTTGTTAGACAGTACTTGACCTGGAGAATATTGAGTTGAAGAGTTAATCTAATACAATTATTATTAATTTCGGCATTGTGTCGATATCTTTCATGAGTTAATTATACAATTATTTGCAGATGATATTGTAGTCTTACCTGAAAGGACATTGGTGTAATAAAGAAATTAAATTGCAAATAACCACTTCAACATTCAATTAAATATGGAATTTTTTCAGTGAAGAGGTGGTCACTTCATACTGGACATTAAATGAATTTAAGGATTATGACCAGACTTATTGTCAAATGAGAGTGCTAATTAGATCTTTTTATATTGAAAACTGGGCAGAGATGCACTGAACCTAAGCTATATAGTGCTATTATTGTATTATTGTTCAAAATTTAAATTTTCTGAATGGTATAAACAAACTGTACTTCACTTTCATATCGAAAGAAATTATGTGTGGTTTAAGGCTATTTTACCTCAAGGTGTAATACCACCAAATCATGGTACGTCACATCCGGTTGTATACAAAAATAGGTTGAAAAAAAATATTCCCTTGAATTTGACAGTTGTAGGTAATTAATCCTACATTTTATTGCAGTAAAAGATTTCTGTGTCATAAACATATGTCTTGGGTATTTCAAAGCACCCTTATTTTTTTATTTGGGATTTCTATAGAATATTATGTAATCTTGAGGTTACATGGTGACTTAACCTTGTACACAGATAAAATAAGGAGAGAAATTTGATTGGTTAACTTCCAGTGATGCTTATTTTCCTTTTTGCAATGAAATGTTATGTGATTTTTTTTTCTATAGTACTGGACAGGATAAAACTTTACTCATGCCAAGTATTTCTTTATTTGAAACAAAGATAAATTCTACACATTTTTTTGAAAAGTGCAAATTTAACAAAGACTAATAGGGATAAATCAATGGTGGTAATACACCTCAATAAAATGTGGGTTTGGAACATATTGAAAATGACACTCCAAATTTGGGTGCAAAGACACAAATGGAAACAACAAAGGAAATTAGTTTGTTTACAGTAAAATACATCACCATTATCCTTTTTATATTCAGTTTTTGTATCACTCCTGGACTTTCAATCATTTTTGATCTTTGCCTGATTCTGGTTTCAGTGACTGAAAAATAAAAAAAATTAATAAATCATAAAATTCTCAGATTTTATGGTTCACTGACAATGGAAATTTCAGTATACATTTAGTGCGAGTGTGGCACAGAATCTTGCTCTTGTCATAAGGCTTTGAAGTGCTATTAATGATCAAAACCAAATACTGAAATTTAATTTTTGGAATGAAATAAAACCTGCAGTGAATGGACAAATATACATGCAATGCAGCTGAGCAGGATGGCCTTACCCTTCCAGAGCACCTGAGATTACCACCAGTTTTTAGTGTAGTTTGTTTTGCTAAATCTTTAGTTCTCTATGTTGTGTTTCAATATACTGTTGTTTTATATTTTTGTCATTTTTTTTGTTCTGTCATGGCATTGTCAGCTTGTTTTTGATTTATGAGTGTGAATATCCCTTCAGTATCCATGTTATCTTTTACCTCTCTTTTCCAAACTCCGTATAGGTGGAGAACCCTGAATAAGAGAACAATGAATTGTAAATATTATTCACTGATTATTACAAATCAAATTTACATCTTGCAGATCTGAATTTTTTCAAAGATTTTCAAAAGAATGCTTGCCCTAATTTTCTAGCTAAATCTTAATAAACCATCAGAAAGTAATATGATTTTTTAATATCACTTATCATTTACTGCCCCTTAAAGTGATATAAAATCATCGATGAAAAAAAAGGTGGAAAAAAGGTCTAGACTTAGACTAATATATTTTTGACGACTGTCTTTTGAGCAAATAAAACTCATTCTGGTGGAATTATAAATTGAACAATCATATTAAGTTATAACAAGATATTAAATAAATTATTAACTTCAATCATGTCAATACTAAAATTTAGCTTAACAAGATTAAAGGTTTCTTTACAAAAAGGGTCGAAAGATGAAAGAACTGAATATGTTTAATAACATCATCAAATTTACCGAACTGAAAAATTCTGATACACAAATTTGTAATTTTATTAGATGTGATGAGATGTGATGAGATAGAGGCGGGACTGAATTTGAATTTATTTTCTATCTATAATCGATTTTTATACTTATGATCAATTTTATGCAAAAATTACTCAATTGGTGCATATAAAATCTGAATTCTGAATCTAATGTACATTGTTAATTCCGGTTTATTGAATCCTTTGATCTTGCAGCAACAAAACTGGCATTTTTTTGGACAGGCATATTTCTACATATCTTTTAAATCCATTAGAAATGATGATTTTAGTATCCATTAGATGATTTTATTTGAACTTCTAGCTGACCCAAAATGTTTTAGTATTGTAGGAATTATGTTTTATCAGTCAATAATTTAACTTTGGATGTAACACGTATTCTGATTGGCTGACGTTATTTTGTTATCGCCCTATAGACATAATTTAGTCATGTGACCATGGAGGGGGGATAGGACCTTTATCGGGACTCCGGGATCGGGTGTTTTTAAGCTCGGGATTTCGGGATTGACCCTTTCGGGATCCGGGAATCCTTTTTTTCTGATTTCGGAACGTCGGGATTGACTTTATTTAAATTCGGGACCTCGGGATTTCGTTTTTTTAAGTCCGGGATTTCGGGATCAGGACCCCTCCTATCCCCCCTCACCATGACGTCATCAACGTTTTTCATGGTTTTCTACGGTTTAAAATTGAATTTAGAATTAAATTATAAGAAATGACTGTAATATTATTTCTGTCTATTTGAAATAACATAAAAAATGTGGTGCACACTGTTAAATAACCCGCTATGCGCGTTATTGATAATTCAGTGTGCACCAAACTTTTTATGTTATTTCTTCATATGGACAGAAAAAATATTACAGTCATTCCTTAATTACTTCAAATTCAAATGGCAGAATAATAATGAAGATGTATAACATGAGTCACATTTTGTCATGTTAGGGCCTTTTACGGCTTAATGTCATAACTATGGGATTTGCTCATTGTTGATGTTCGTACATGTATATAGTGACCTCTAGTTGTTTAATTTTGGTGTATCAGGATAAAATGTTCTTTAAATACAATAAAAACTAGATTGATTTTGAAGAATCACTCAAGTTTCAGTTTAAAAAAATGATGAGAACAGATATTTATTTGTACTAATTATATTTTGATGAAACATGTAAGATATAAAGAAATAACAAATTTAATATGATTGATTGTTGGTTGCTTAACATCCAGTGGCAAATATTTCATGCATATTCAGGACGAGAACAAGTTCACAATAAATACTATATAACGACTGGATTATTCGGGTTACCATTATTCCTGCCGATTAAGTACATTCCTATCCAGATACTTGGAGACAGGACTTGCCCTCCCCCTTTTTTTAATATCGTCGTACAAGGGGGTGAAGCCACTTTTTACTTTATGGATAGCAATTGATAGTGAATAATAAACATTTGTTGAATTACCAGGATTTACTGTATACAAGTATAACACAGATAAATTCAAGGATATTATTGAAATAGCCGATTTTGTAAAAAAAAAAAAAAGGGGGGGGGGGATAGATGAAAAATATGTCCAGTTCCAAAGTGACAGTTCTGTTAGTATGAATTGAATAAATTATCTATAATCTAAAAAATTTTAAATGCATAGGGATATAATTTTTGTGTTTTATCTGTCTCTGTATTCTTGATGTTAATGTGTGAAGACTGTAACGGCCCGAACGAGGAAAACAGTGCTACAAAAATTGAGGCGGGAAGAGGCTGCAAGGGAAACTACTCAAGATGTTTTTTATCACAAGGACTCAGGAGTTATTTCCCCTCTGTCATTCGATATCGCTTCAAAATTGCAAGGACGTATAACTAACATACAACTAATGATCACTAATATACGTCCTTGAAAATTGTAAGAAATATCTGAGATAGTCACTATTTATAAACACAGTCATATAATATGCATTAAAGTAAACATGGTGTGGGAATTTAAAATAAAATCCACTCAATAAACATATGTTAGTTGTGTCACTATTATAATACAGATTATTTGTTTTTGTTGTTGTTATATGTCACAAACAGTAAAGTTTATATGGCAATAAAACTTTGAATTGAACATGTTGAATTGAATTGAATTATAGCTAAAGCAATCTCACCATAATATTGATTAAAGATATTTCGGAAAAAAAACTATATTGGAATTCTGAGATCTAAAACATTCATGCGGGCAAGATTTAAACAGAAACATTATATGTTATTCAGGTCTCAGACAGGGTATATACTGTGACATTCCCGGGCGGCTTAGAGTTTATATCCCCTGAGCCGAAGGCGAAGGCGATATAAGCCCTAAGCCGGGAATGTCACAGTATATACCCTTTCTGAGACCTGAATTACACATATATTACGGATTACCCCTGACTTAATGTTATTTTCCAGTACAGGTATTTGTTGACAACACATATATATTGAAAAACCCAACCTGATATGTTCGGCATACGTGATGGATTTTTCTAATTTGCTGTGAACATAATTTTATCGTGTATGTAATAATTTATATTATCATATACTTAGACTAAATAACATATGATTTTTACTGTATGATAATAGCATTAAATTAACGTAAATTCCATATTTTTCGAATTGGTGCTTAGCGGGCTGATATGAAAAGTTTATCACATGCTTCGATGGTTATCACATGCCTTTCCGTAACGTTATCACATGGCATTCCGGTGATACTCGGCAAATTCCGGAAAATACACCCAAATGCTACGTTTTCAGTGAAAAACATTACGAAATAGTGTACAAAACAATTATTTACTAAGTCTGATACTGAAAAGTATAGTGTGTAAATTAATTAAAAAAAAATAAAAATAAAAAAACAAACAAATTATTAAATAAATGCATTCTTTATAAGTTTCAAACATAATTTAGAAAGTTACTTTGAAAAGGTTGACTTTTCCAAACAGTGTTCATTATGTATATTGTTGGGTTTTTTTTTTGGTCGAGTCGTCCATATTAAAAATGTGTTCTGCTCTGCTGAGGCATATGGTAGAAAGATTTGATATCGAATGTACTAAATTTGGGTCCGACGTCCTTGAACTTTTCAATCTTTGAACTGAACCACGTAAAAGGATCAATATATGAATTTGTTATTTTTCTCCATTGTTGAAGCATATGATAAAAAGATCATAACATGTCATTTTTCATATCGCATGTATTATCAGCCCTCGGTCAATATCAGCCCTCGAGCCATGCGGCTCTTGGGCTGATATTGAACCTAGGGCTGATAATACATGCGATATGAAAAATGCCATGTAATAATCTGATAATAACACTTTTAACATTAAATTTAAGTATTAAAAGTGTTAATTGCGTGATTTTGTATCAAAAATGTATTATTGACTGAAGCACGTCATTATTTTCCCTCTGTGAACCTCTGACAGTCTGATAGCTTTTGACTACGTCACATAGTAACCGGTGTTATGGGGACGTTTTTGAGATTCCAATTGGGGATAAAAACGTCGTATATACCCCGGCAGTTTCCTGAATATATACTGACATCTCTGTGTTGTTATCCAATCAGAAACCTCGACACATTTGTAATCCGTAATATATAATTATAGATTATCGGTGATCATCTCAACGAGATTGATTTTCTCGCTTGAGCCGGGACGGCGAAAGCGAGAAAGGCAATCAAGTTGACAATGATAATCTTTTTATCGCTATTTTACCTTTGACGAAGTTGTCAATTTCGTTAGCAACGACACGTGCATGGCTTAGTTTCTAGCGATAATTTTCCATCTCAAGCGAGTAGCATGATATGAAAATTATCACAAAAAAAGATCAAAGGAAAAAGGCACAAAATAGCGATAAAACAGCATATATATGAAGATCAACATTACGGTTGGTGTGTAGGAATTTTGTCTTTAAGAATTGAATGCTTCTTCAATTTTTGTAAAGCCTGTAAATTCATTGGGTGACCGAAGTACATTTTGTATGAAGCGCAGAGACGCTTCATTCTAAAAATGTGCGCACGGTCAACGCTTTCACAACCCTAGTAAGTTACAAAAAGAAGCATTCAATACTTATAAGATCTTATAATTACAGTTTTATTAGCTAGGATAATAAAACACGATTTTTATCAAGTCTTTATTTAACTCACCTGTACACTTTCTTGTGGGACCTCGTGTCATCATGAATATGAATGATTAATTTTATTGTGTATAATTGTGTCACTGAATGCAAGATGTGCAGTTAGGCAGCAACCATTTGATTTTCGGGGGTGGGGGGCGAGGTATGGATTTGTTTGAAAATTTGTTTCCAGGTTTTTGCAGAAAAAAATTGTTTGTTTCACCCTCAGTTGCCACTACATGCAAGGGCTTTTGGAGAAAAAAATAATTTGCCAAGTTTTTGACCCTGACAAAAAATTGTTTGTTTCACCTTCAGTTACCACTACAAAAATGTATATGCAAATCCTTGCTATATGTTATCTGAGACTACTATAACACAGAGTGTGTTATAGTAGTCTCAGATGTAATGCTAAAATTGAAAGAGAAAAATTGTAGCGACAATCCAGCATCCGTAGGCGTGCTTCAGCTGGCCCCTAAAATGTATAATAGTTCAGTGATAATGGACGTTATACTAAAATCTGAAATATATAAAACAAACTAAAATAAAAAAATCATACAAAACTAGCAAAGACAACAGCCTCCTACCTTGGACAGGCGCAAAAATGTGGCGGGTTAAACATGTGTTTTAAAATCTGAACCATCCCCTGTACCTTTAGTCAATGTAGAAAAAACAAATACGCAACAATACGGCACACGAAGTACATGTGCATGGTTTCTTATATCATTTCAAGTTTTTCGAGGGCACTGTTCAACTTGTTATCACTTCTCCGAAACATTGCAGGTATACATAGGTTTTGGTTTGGGTTCGTAATGCATGGTCATGTTCGTGTCAACTTGCTAATTTATTTAGTTTTTCATGTTAACTTTTGTTTCTTACGGAAGCGTATTAGCGCCACACATTTTTTTTTCTTCCTATGTTTGCGTTATAACGCAAACCTTTTGGGTTATAACGCAAACTTTTTGCGTTATGGAACGCAAACCTTTGCGTTATAATGCAAATATCTTGATTTCAATTATTCATTAAGTTTTGTATGTATTATGTCCGTCTGTCATTCATTTCGGATGTGATTTACTAGTAGATAAAAAAAAAAGAAACATACATACAAGGCCAAATGATCATTATAATAAATATGCATATTAAGGAATAATGGAATAACTGAAGTGCAATTATACATAAATTAAGACTGATTTGTGCATCAGAAAAGTATATAATTTAACAAGAAAATAGATATAGTTTAGTATATAGTCATATTAAAATTGAAAGATCAAAAATAATGTCATACAATTGTGAAACCTCCAAGTCAAACTTTCTGCTTTAAAATGAATTATTAATAAGGAAACATTTTTTTTAAATCTCAGAATATGATCAAGATTCTTTGATAGAAAGTCATTGAATTTTCATTTCAATATAATGAAGTATTTTTAAGATGCTTGAATAGCAATTTAAATAGAGAGAACATAATTTTATTAATAAAACATCTTCATTCTATACATTTATTGCCAAAGGGTAGCTTGTTTGAATCTAACCTACTTTACACAGTTCTCAAACGAGAGCTTACTTTGGAAGTATATTTATATTCGGTTATAGCTATATCATCTCTGTTCGCTAGCCAAGGGTTACGATCCACTCCCGCTCTCTTCACATCTTCGCTAGCCAAGGGTTACGATCCACTCCCACTCTCTTCACCCTTGGCGGATTGAGATAATATTTCGGAGACACAAGGTAAGGATTTTTATTGGTTGCAGTAGAAACTCGCTGCATCCAATCAAAAAGCGCCTATAACATGATCACGTGTAAATGTAGAAAGTGTTTGTAAACACTGAATTGCCACGTGTTTATTGTGCAACAAGTCTTTACGTCACTAAACAAACGACTATATTTAGTGACAACTTGAATGTTTTTAATCAACTAATAGAAGTTCCTGTGTATGTTTCATGCACAAATGCACGAATGTTGACGTATATTTTCGTTTCCGGCTTTACCAAGTGGGTAGAATATAGACGCTACCGTGTTTTTACTTCCAAATTGAAGAGTTCAAGTGCTACCATTGGTCAAGAATAATGTATTCGGAATGGGCTTGACTTTAATCTTCCGATAGATGGCGCAACATTGATATCACAAATGTTGGCTCAATCTGCCAAGGGTGAAGAGAGCGGGAGTGGATCGTAACCCTTGGCTAACGAAGATCGGGAGTGGATCGTAACCCTTGGCTAACGAAGATGTAGCTATATTAGCAGGGTTGATTTTTTTCTTAGGTATAACCTCAATTTACTCAATTTTCTTTGTAATATATATACTAGTAGTAACTTGGATATCGTTTTTGGGGACCTTTATAGTTTGTTGTTCAGTGTGAGCCAATGTTCCGTGTTGAAGACCGTAATTCGACCTATGATGGTTTACTTTTACGAATAGTGACTTAGATGGAGAGTTTTCTTATTGGCACTCATACCACATCTTCTTATATTATTCTGTTCATTATTAGTCATTGATATGATCTAATTGTTCAAGCAGTTTACTTTGCAATTACTACAAAGGTGATACATTTTATTATATACAGCTTCCTCCATTAATAACTACTGTTTCCTTTGAAACTTAAATAAGAAATAAGATAAAACAAATGTTTGCGTTATAACGCAAAGGTTTGCGTTATATCGCAAAGGTTTGCGTTATATAACGCAAAAGTTTGCGTTACAACGCCAAGGTTTGCGTTATATCGCAAAGGTTTGCGTTATAACGCAAACATACTTAGGAAGAAAAATAAAAAAAATAAAAATGTGTGGCGCTAATACGCTTCCGTAGTTTCTTAATTGTACAATTGTTGGTCTTTCTGTAGTTTTTCTTCAAGTTATTGCAATGTCATTGTTAGTTTCTTTTCGACTTATCTTCGCTGGGCTTCTTAAATGTCGTAAATAACTAATTTTTCAAACAAAAAAATCCTCATAAACAGGCTTTGAAAATTTGGTCGAAATGCATGCTTCCAAATTGTCGTATGTGATCTTGAACGTTTTTATAAGCAGTGAAATAAAATCTTTGACATTTCTTAATTACCCCAAAAATTAATTTATGCTCACAGAAATAAAGAAATGTACAGACGTTACGCGCGATGTTCGTACCTCATTGGAAAATCGGTGTAGTTGGCAAGATGCAAGTCCAAAATATATAATTTTGTGATATCATATTTATAGGTATTGTACGTATTTTAAAAAATAATGTTTTTTTAAACTAAAAACGAAAAAAAATTTGTTTAAACAATGTTTTATGCTGCAGGCGACAAGCTTCGTTTTTAAAAACCGGCTATTTTTAGGCTGTCCCGCATTTCATATATTCGCGACGTTGTGTTACGCTTACATATACGAACATCGTGCATAACGGTCACAAGCGATTTGATTCCCAGAGCAATTATACCTTCTATTATTTCTATTATCTTTTATTTGTGTTTCTCTGTCCTGTATGTTCTCCCTTTTATTGGTATTGTAGTCGTGTCATGTAATGTTGTCATTTTACTTTTATAATTTAACATTGGCATAAAAGCGGGAAGTTTGACTAGCCAAAAAAATTAGGTTCAACCCACCATTTTTTTCTCAAAATGTCCTGTACCAAGTCAGGAAAATTTCCATTAGTATGATAGTTCGAATCAGCTTTCTCAAAAGTTACTAAGACAGGGCTATGAATCAATCAAATTAAGGTCATCATTCAAGAAATTTTACAGTAACCATCATGAGCTGATTGGCGGCCATAATGACAAAAATGTGTCAGAAATCATATCTGATATTCTTCCTCATGCAGTCATAACAACCTTCCATCATTACCGAACTGAACAAAGAAATAACACGACGGGTGCCGTATACGGTACAGAAAATGCTTACCCTTCTGGAGCACCTGATTTCACTCCCGGTTTTTAGTGGAGTTAAATTCGTGTTGTTTTTTATTCATTATTTATAACTTAATTGCGATGTATATGTCTTTTGGTTTTTATATGAGTCTTCTGTTTACTCCTTGGTTTTGATTGTTATTGTCTTCTTTTCTGTGTGTGTCGCGTTTAATTGTTGTGTTTCTCTTGTGTCGTTGATCTCCTCTCATATATTATTTGTGTTTCCATCAGTTTTAGTTTGTAACCCGGATTTGTTTTTTTTCTCAATCGATTTATGAATTTCGAACAGCGGTAAACTACTGTTGCCCTTATTTACATACAACATTTTGGACGCAAACTTTACAAACAATTGAAATTGGCAATTTTGTAACATGTCTTATTTCAAATGTTTTAATTTGTCTAACTGTAGGCTATTTTGGAATATCAAAGATTTCTTCCGCCAAAATGATTTGTGTCAAATTGTGTAATTTAAGCCAAAAAAGTCATATATGTATGACAGTTTAGAATCCATTATTTTTATTTTCAGTAAACCCCATCCAGAAACTCGTATAATCATAATACGGCACTTCCTCAATATTTTGTTAGAGTTATTTTCTTCCTTTCTTATTTATATTTAAAGGTTTAAATGAAAACATCGGATTCTATTTGAATGAGAATAAACTCACCGTGTAACTTTTTTTAATTATCAAATAACCTTGTTCACCGTTATGTTATATAGCTTAAAGTTTATCTCGTTTTTGATTTTAACATAATATCAGCGATAAACAAACTGTTATCACGTGATGGGAAGCATAGCTCTCCTTTTTTCAGGATTTTAACTGTATGCATTTCGGTACTGATATAAGTGGATTAACTTGTTGTTTGTATTGAAATCCTTTTAGTTTTCTATTTGTATCTTTTGTGTTTCTAGTTGTGATATAGAATTGATACATATACACTTTCAATATGTACAAAAATAGTACGCGTTAAAATCCGATTGCATTGAGTATGAAGGCAAAGGGTAATGTCTTTGGTTATTAAAAAAGAAGATGTGGTATGATTGCCAATGAGACAACTCTCCATAAGAGACCAAATCGGCACAGAATTTAACAAATATAGGTCACAATACGGCCTTCAATAACGAGCAAAGCCCATACCGCATAGTCAGCTGTAAAGGGCCCCAAAAATGACAATGTAAAACAATTCAACAGAGAAAACTAACGGCTTTATTTATGTACAAAAAATGAACGAAACAAATATGTAACACATAAACAAGCGAGAACCACTGACTTACAGGCTCCTGTCACATACATACATTTTGCTTTTACATTGCTTTTCTATATTGGCTAGAGGTATAGGGGGAGGGTTGGGATCTCACAAACATGTTTAACCCCGCCGCATTTTTGCGCCTGTCCTAAGTCAGGACCCTCTGGCCTTTGTTAGTCTTGTATTGTTTTGGTTTTGGTTTCTTGTTTACAATTTGGAAATTGGTATGGCGTTCGTTGTCGCTGAGGTAGTGTATATTTGTTTGGGGGCCGGCTGAAGGGCGCCTCCGGGTGCGGGGGTTTCTCACTACATTGGAGACCTGTTGGTGACCTTCTGCTGTTGTTTTTTTCTATGGTAGGGTTGTTGTCTCTTTGGCACATTCCCCATTTCCATTCTCAATTTTATGTATAATGAATCGGGGTTAAACATGTTAGCGGGATCCCAACCCTCCCTTACCTGGGACAGTGGTATAACAGTACAACATAAGAACGAACTATCAAAATAAGTTGAAAAAGGACTCATCAGATGGACAAAAATACAAGTGGACGTGGCTAGGTACTTGTACATCCCAACAAGAAAAAGACACTAGGTATATATCTGAGAGTACTCGTAGTAAACTGACAGGTAGTTCAAAGCCTTTAATTTACTAATAAGAAAGGTCGTTGGTTAGCTTGCTTGCTAGCTGAACCTTCAAGTCATTATTAGGTAAGGTATACTATTATTCTTTCGAAGTAGCCTAGGCTTACATACAGACAGATTGGTTATATGTTGGACTAGTTTACCCTTAAAAGGAGGTTAAAAGGGAAATCACAAAAATACTGAACTCCGAGGTAAATTCAAAACGGAAAGACATTAATCAAATGACTAAATCAAATGATAAAACACATCAAACGAATGGACAACCACTGTCATATTCCTGACTTGGTACCGACATTTTTTTATGTAGAAAACGGTGGATTGAACCTGCTTTTATAGTGCTAAACCTCTCACTTGTATGACAGTTGCATCAACTTTCTTATATTTACAACGATGCGTGAACAAAACAGACATAATAGGTAAAATAGCCAAAATATGGGTACAGAAGTCATCACTGTGCCACAATCTCAAAACAAACAAATATTTAACAAAAAAGCACAAAAAGCCTCTTTCAAATTTATAAACCACATTCATTGCTTCGCGTGTATGACGTCAAAATTAAATTTTGTGAACACAAAATTTTGTGCGCCAAAATTGACTTTTGTGAGCCAAAATTGACTTGAGACAAAATTGACTTTAGTAGACAAAATTTACTTTTGTGAGACAAAATTGACTTTAGTGAGACAAAATTGACTTTAGTGAGACAAAATTGACTTTAGTGAGACAAAATTGACTTTAGTGAGACAAAATTCAATTTTGTCTCACAAAAGTCAATTTTGTCTCACAAAAGTCAATTTTGTCCCACAAAAGCCAATTTTGTCTACTTAAGTCAATTTTGTCTCACAAAAATCAATTTTGTCTCACAAAAGTCAATTTTGTCTCACAAAAGTCAATTTTGCCTCACAAAAGTCGATTTTGTATGCAAATTAGTTCACAGAAACCAAACTATACTAATTTGCATACAAAATTGACTTTTGTGAGGCAAAATTGACTTTTGTGAGACAAAATTGACTTGAGACAAAATTGACTTTAGTAGACAAAATTTACTTTTGTGAGACAAAATTGACTTGAGACAAAATTGACTTTAGTAGACAAAATTTACTTTTGTGAGACAAAATTGACTTTAGTGAGACAAAATTCAATTTTGTCAATTTTGTCTCACAAAAGTCAATTTTGTCTCACAAAAGTCAATTTTGTCTCACAAAAGTCAATTTTGTCTCACAAAAGCCAATTTTGTCTACTTAAGTCAATTTTGTTTCACAAAAATCAATTTTGTCTCACAAAAGTCAATTTTGTCTCACAAAAGTCAATTTTGCCTCCTCACAAAAGTCGATTTTGTATGCAAATTAGTTCACAGAAACCAAACATTACTAATTTGCATACAAAATTGACTTTTGTCACCCAATTTTCAAATTAGGTTACAAAAGTTAAGTCTGTGTTACAAAAATGAATTTTGTCATGACAAAAGTAACTTTTGTCCACAGGGACTCGGTTAGCAGATTAAAATTTTGTAAATCAATGTTTTTAATTTTTTTATTATTATTTCCTGTCTATTTGCATTACTTTATTAACGTATTTAACGTTGCCATCACTATTTCTTTGTTTTCTGGCAATGTGCAGTTTACTATATCCATATCCGTATACTGAAAAATACTAAAGGGATCTAAGTCGCCATCTTGAATTGCCTTCCCTACTTTAGATAAAAAATAATTATATATTAATAAATTACTATATACCTTATAAAAGCCCTCATTTTCTTCCGAAATTATTCTTCTATCACATGCATATTTTGATTTGTGGATTAACAGAACCCTTACGCAGCTTCAGTTGCATTCGTGTCAGAATATTCAAATTTCCCGGCGAAAGCAACGTAACTGGCAAACATGTCGTTTTCAATATGATAGACGAAATGGGAGATAACTCTTGTCATTCGGGAACTTCCGGGTTGATGCGTTTACCACAACGATAACTCCTTATAAACAAACGAGTGCTGTCCCCTAACTTGATACCTATACGCCACACCAAGATATCCTTCATATAAATTAAATATCAAACAAAAATGTCTTTGAACAGTCAGTGCATGTGTTTTTCAATATCAGATTATCATTCTATCCCTCCGCCCATTGAAAATATCAAATGATTGTCCCCAAACTGTCGGGTTTTATTTCCATAAAGGAATGTGACTTTCTGACATCGTCCTGATATTTTTCAAATCATGGATTTATGCAGTACAACACTTATATAATCAGAGGCGTATTTATGGGTAAAAGGGGCCTTCTGATTGAACATAATACATGCATGTATGATAAATTAATAGACTTTTTCAAAGTATTAATCCAAGTTGACCTACCAACTGGCCCTCCCCCCTTTTTTTAAATCCTGGTACTGTTTGTAAACCTTATAAATCCCATTGAACGTGTCAATATTTTAAGTAACTTTATCATTTTATTAATGTGTCTACGAAAAAGTCAATGATTTATGGTACCTCGTTTGAAGAAAGGTTCTATTCGTTAACATGGTTATATTGCGCTCGATATGTAATAACAGAGACATATAATACAATTATATGTCTCTGGTAATAATAAATCAGGGGACAGCACTCATTAGTTTATAAGGAGTTATCGTTGTGGTAAACGCATCAACCCGGAAGTTCCCGAATGACAATGAGGGCTTTTATAAGGTATATAGTAATTTATTAATATTTTTAATTATTTTTTATCTAAAGTAGGGAAGGCAATTCAAGATGGCGACTTAGATCCCTTTAGTATTTTTCAGTATACGGATATGGATAGTAAACTGCACATTGCCAGAAAACAAAGAAATAGTGATGGCAACGTTAAATACGTTAATAAAGTAATGCAAAATGAAATAGACAGGAAATAATAACAAATAAATTAAAAACATTGATTTACAAAATTATAATCTGCTAACCGAGTCCCTGTGATTCGGCGCCCCGTAAAGTCTAGACTTGTTTTAAATAATGCGTGTAATGATAGCAATACTATTACACTATTAATAATCAACGTTTAATCATTGCTGGATTCTGTGAATTATTTACAAAGTTCAAGCTTAACATTTGTTTAGAAATACTATTTTTTGCCTGATGTATCCCAGGATGTTGAATTTGTATTCCTCTAAAGTTTTGTATATATATACCATCTTACAAACAGGAAGTAAGCAGGTCAAGAGTCAGTCTTTTTATCAATCTAATTAAAATATTGATCTCTGATTACGTTATACTACATATTGTAGTATAACGTAATCAGAGATCAATATTTTAATTAGATTGTCTTTTTATAGAACACAATGCAGGTGAAATTTGAAAATCAACTACGCGCAATAAATCAATATATTTTAAATTTCTATTCAAAATATCTATAACAATCTAAGTGAATTACTGTTAACAAAATAATCTCTCTTATTTATATTATAATTCTATTGAATTTGATAAAGAAGACGTTGTTTTGGTAGTCTTTTAATATGCACCCAAATTTTTTCGATACCATATGATGTTGATTTTGACAGTTGTATAATATGTGTAACGATTAAAACAATTTGTAACCTGATTGTATTTATATTAGTAATATAATGCTGTTTAGTTGATGTGTCATTTACGAATAGTCCGTGTTTATGATGGAAATGCTTGTGCACACTTTCACATGACCTAAGACGGTAGTCAAAATAGAACAGACTTATTCTTATCAAGTTCAATTGTACATGGATATCGTATTTTATACGCACACACCTCAAGATTAGTGACCACCAACATTGAACTTGAAAAAAATCCGACAATGCAACACACACAGAAACGATCCGAACTATAACATAACAATTGCCATTTTTCTGACTTGGTAAAAAAATGGTGTGTTAAACCTGGTTTCAAAGCTTGTCAAACCTCTCACGGATAGTATGCCAGTCACATCAAATTCCATTATACCATGTATATTAACAACGATGTTTGAACACAATAAACAGATACAATAAATAAAAATGTCACAAATAGGGGTACAACAGCAACACGAACCCCACCAATAAACTGTTGGTTTTCGCAGGTGCTCCGCAATGATAAGCAGATCCTGCTCCACGTGTAAAACCTATCGTGTTGCTCATGTTATTACACATCCGGTATATAGTCTTATTCGGTAGGTCAAATTCGTGAAAAAGGAACGTGATTGTAGTTATGACATAAGGAAGAAATCAGGTATCATCAGTGATATTCCATAACAGTCAACCAACTCGTGATGGCGTCCATAAAATTAACGAACTCATGATTTTTACTTCACCATTCGGAACCTTTGTTTTAAAAATGAAAAGGTCAATATTGAGAAGCTGAAATCATCTCTTTCGTCGTAAAGTTCTGTTTCCAACCGACCTTCGTTGTCCTTTTCTAGAAATAAATCGTAATCAAATGGACAAAACGTTGAATCTTTCGAAATACTTAGTTTTTCCACTACAAGAATGGATACCTTAATTGTATATGACTTTAACATTCATCTTGGAAAAATCTGTCAAGAACAAATAACACCAAACAGTGACTTCCATGGAAAACATACTAACAATTATAATATAAAAAAGAAGATGTGGTAGGATTGCCAATGAGACAAAAATGACACAGACATTAATAACTATAGGTCACCGTACGGCCTTCAACAATGAGCAAAGCCCGTACCGCATAGTGAGTTATAAAAGGCCCCGATAAGATAATGTAAAACAATTCAAATGAGAAAACTAACGGCCTTATTTATGAAAAAAAAAAAAAATGAACGAAAAACAAATATGTAAGACATAAACAAAGGACCACGACTGAATTACAGGCTCCTGACTTGGGACAGGCACATACATAAATAATGTGGCGGGGTTAAACATGTTAGCGGGATCCCAACCCTCCCCCTAACCTGGGACAGTGGTATAACAGTACAACATAAGAACGAACTATAAAAATTAGTTGAAAAAGGCTTAACTCGTCAGACGGACAAAAATACAAGTGGACGTGGCCCGGTACTTATACATCCCGACACAAAAAGACACAATGAACAGATCGGAGAGTACTCGCAGTTATCTGACAGCTAGTTGAGAGCCACTAACAACTAATAAAAAAATCATACAACTAAGACTAAACTATCAATCCGTACATATCCAAAATCCAATGGATTTAGTGTAAAGACGTCATAAACAGCCAGAGAAAAACATGACCTTGTAAGACTGCAGAATTTTCATTTGACATTTTATATATTATATGTTGTTTTGGTTTTGTTAAATGTTGAAGGCCGTAATTACCTTCAGTTGCTGACATCCACGTCAATTATTCTCAAGTGAAAATTTGTCTCATTATATAATAATGTAAAATCAGACTTTTTTTGGCAAATATTGAGACTGGGTGAAAGATCGAAACACTAAGAACTCACAATCTGAAATCTTTGACATATATTAGAATGAAGTTTTTCTTATTATAGCAATATTAATTGCCTCTATCTCTTTATCATAGGTAATATGAAAGAAAAATGCTTTACATATACATTTTAACATAATTTTAAAGCATTATGAAAGTCATATTTCTATGAAATGATTATGACAGTCAGACTTGTTTCATAAATTTCATGTCTAGATTCCTCAAATAATTTTAAAATTGATTTATTTTTATTTGTCCCAAGACATTTAGATTAATCTAATCCTCATATGGGACAATATCCCTAATGCGCCTTGAAATGAGGAACTCAAAAGTCACGTGTAAACAAAAAATCTCTGTGTAGTGATATTTGACACTTTTCTATGATAAGCAAGTGACTGAGCTTAACCATTTGAGTTAATTTAGAAAGTAGGGGAACACAGAATAAATGTGTAAAATCTATGGAGCTATTAAATGTGTTCAAAGTATTAAATTTTCAAAAAACTTATTGTGTTAAAATGGGATTTTTTACCATGAGGAGCCGCATCACAAAAGGATACTCGGGGTTTGCTCATTTACGGAAAAAGTAATCTCACTTCGTACCCCGAAAATTTAACCACATATGTCAAAATGTCTCAGCTTCGAAACGAGCCATCACACATATCCAAGTTAACGATATGGACTGAGCAACAGAAGAAAACGTTACCATTACCGCCTATGGAGAAACTAATACGCAACTTGACCCATATGATAATTTGATTCAAATATCATATATTTCTATCATTTTTACAATTTAAATCATTGTAAGAAAAATAAATTGATACAGGATAAATCAAAGGGAAGTAACCAGGTTATTTTTTAATACACATAATTTTTATTAAACATCGTTGATTACCAGTATGTTTGACACCCAAGCTAGTTGTCAAATGAAGCCATATCATTATCTTCTTTGATTACAGGTAAAATTTAACACAGGTGAAATCTTTCATACACGGGAGTTTTCTCCTTAACGGGAGGACGGGATGAGACTCCTGAAAACGGGATTTATTGTCCTTCTGTCGGCGGTTCAGGTGAATGTAATTCTCAAATTTTGGTCAGTTATGGTGAAATAGCATTCTCAAATGCATGCAATGAATTTTTTGAAATTTACAACACCATAACTTTTAATTGTTATATAGAAATACTTTCGACATACAACACCTATGTTAAACATATAATAGAGGGAACAAGGGATTCTTAATAACTTTGAAAGCACATAAACAACAGAAGACAAGCAAGGAATTCATACATTTTTTACAAAAGAAAACAAACTTGCAGAAACATGCAATGTTGCTTCTTTCAATATGTTGTTTGTTATAATCCAACGATTAACATGATTAATGATTTATACATTTTTGAATACTTTAAAAAAATGTTTTTTCTGTACGAAATAATAGAAAAAATTTAAACGTATGCACTTTTAATATAACTTTGGTCTTGAAAAATATTTTCGTCTCTGCTGATCATTGAAGTCTAAACAAATTTCAATGAAATCGATATAATCATCCTTTTTGCAGATGATCTTACAATATTATTAAACGAACCCACCAACCCAAATTAAGCCTTGACTGATGGGGATTTATTTTGGTACTTTAAGCAAGAGAATAAGTTCGGGACACAATTTTTCTCTATATTTCATTAAAAATGTTAAAATATATAATAAAACCTATCTTCTCTTATTTCATTTAAAAATACTATTTCATACATTTCTTTTTATGCACAAAAATGTCTGTAATTATCACTTTTCCCTGAAAAAAAGACACAGTCAAATTCTGATACAATTTCATGAACTATGTTCTACTCGCATCATAAACCTTAACATGCTAAAAAACATTTGTGCAAGCAACTAGTAATATTTACAGAGCCGTTTTCGTTTATTCATTTAACACCACAAAATCGTTGCTTGACATAAATATTTAGCAGAATTGAACCAAATTTCAACATATGTTCACACAGTTTTATTCGGATAATCACATTAATTTATCATGAACATGATACACAAATACAGGTTGTCCTCTATTAGCGACAATCAAATTATTTCTTGTTTCATCAAAATGTAATGCTGTAGGGTCTGAGAAGCCGTCTTTCGAGGCCGCAAATGTTTTATTATTCTTTCCGTCAGAAGACAAACAAATCACGCATTTGTATGCCGCAATGTAAACTTTAGAGTTGTTATCTACAGCTATTCCTATTGGACATTTCAAAATAGATTCATTTTTGAACTGCCATAAGTTCGTCCCTTCCAACGTGTAACAACTCACGGCGTGCTTAGAAAAGTCAGTTGCGTATATTTTATTTCTGTGAACAGTGATACCAAGTCGATCATGACGGTCATCTACCTTTATTAATGTTGTGATGCTCGACCTCGTGTTCTTGTTCGACAGCTGAATGGATTGAATACCAATTGATCTCACAGAGCATATTAATGCGCCATTGTTATATGCTATTCCTCGACATTCTCCAGTTGTTGGTATTTTTTCTACAACTGTTTTAGTTTCAATGTTAACAATCTGAATACCACGTGATGTTGAAACGGCAACTAAAGCTTTCTCTACATGTGTGACGCCATATGGTCCATATCCGGCGATTTTACATTCTATTGACATGTCAACATTGTTGTTGTTATTGACAACGAGAAGTCTCCTGTAATAACTGTCTGCCAATATCATTTTCTCATTAGGAAGAACACTAATTCCCTCAAGTACAAAACTGTTTATAAACCAACTCCTAACCATGCCAACAGGTATTGCTATCTTTGATTTTAGAGAGAGTGTTATTTTTTCAACAGATTTGTCGACAGATTGTGAATCGTTTGCCATATTCTGAGCGTGTTTGTTCTTTTCTCTTTTCAAAACAACTACCGGTTGTTTTATTTCTGTTATGACTTCTCCAAAACTTGTTACGGTTGATTTGATATTGGATAATATCGTGTTCATTTCCAGTTTCATTTGAATTTGACGCAATCTTCCATCATCTAATAAGGACTGCAAATAGTTTTCCTCCTTTTGTATTTCATTTTCAATTGATTTACTACCAATGTATACCTGAAGGTCTGTTGCATACTCTCTGATTGCCAAAACGTTCTCTTCCAATTCATCTGCGACTTTCACTTTATCTGATAGTTCTGCTGTTAAAGTATCTGTCTCTCTTTTTATTTTAGCCTCCGTAGCATCCATATTTTTCATAATTTGTTGTTCAAGTGTTTCCAAGTGAGAGTACACTTTGGTTCGTACCTGATTTATCTTCTCCTGAAAAGTCTGTCGTTGGTCATGGATAATTGCAAGATTTTGTTTTCGGTCTTCCTTTATGTTCTCAATGTTACTTTTTATATTTTTGATATTTGTTTCAATAGAATCTAACAAAGCCGAGGTCTTTGCAGTTTTAATAACGTCTTGAAGGAGTAGAATACCATTGCATTCTTTATGGTCCACAGAAATGCATTCAGGGCAACAAAGTTGCTCATGCGATGGACAATAGTTTTCATACTTTCTGCCATGGTGCTTGTCGCAAAAGTTAACGATTCCTGCCATAGATGATGGCAGTTTGTTGTAATTTTTAATGGGAATGGCCACATGGTGTTTAGAAGATCTTGAAATTTTATGATGCTCAAGACATTCCGAACAAAGCCCTTCACCACACTCAGAACACCAAACGTTTGCTTCCAATATAATTTGACGCACTTCACAAATTCCACAAAATCGTTTACTTTCTGTATCCATATCCTAAAACAAATGTTACATATTAAAGGGTAGAGCATTTATACTAAGTTCACAGTGGCTTCTACTGGTATGTAGTTCAACAGAAAAATTAACAATTTGTTGAGAAGGCGTTTAGTTAAGAATGATGAAAATGCACCATATCATGTAGTCGCAATCTTTGTAAAATATATTTTTCTATATTTATTCTGATAACCATGTATATAAAGAATAACTTTATTGCCCGTATGTTGACCGATTATTTTTCACCAGTATTTTTTTAACAATAAGAAAGTTAAGTAAAAGTTTTCCATGTTAATAATATAAGATTTCTTATTTAGACATAAAGTACAGAAAGACCCATTAGGATCAACACTGTAAAATGAATATACACGATAAAAAAATTGGTAATAAAAAAGGGAAATTACAAAAAATACTGAACTCCGAGAAAAATTTAAAACGAAAAATCCGTAATCAAATAGCAAAACCAAATCTCAAACACACCAAACGAAAGGATAGCAACTGTCATATTCCTAAAGTGGAACAGACATTCGCTTATCTAGAAAATGGTGGATTAAACTTGATGCTATAGCTAGTGAAACCTCTCACTTGTATGCCAGTCGCAAACAATTCCGTTATATTGCCAACTATGCGTGAAAAAAACCCCAGACATAATACGGAAAATGTCAAAAATGTTAGATATAGCAGTAAAAATTTTAAATCTTAAGCACCATACAAAAAACCCAAATATGTCAACAAAGAAAAGCAGACAGGCATGTAGACCACGCACAAATGCAAAAACGAAAGACAAGAATACAAAAATTACCATTATAATACAATAACACAATGATGTGATGTTTAAGTATCGAACCACATAAAATGGGTATTACCAATAAACTCATCATAGATACCAGTATTAAAATTTTATATATACGCAAGACGCGCGTTTCGTCTACAAAAGACTCATCAGTGACGCTCGAACAAAAAAATGTTTACAAAGAAAGACTTAACAGTAAAAGTATTGATTTACACAGAGAAATGAAAGAACAATATAATACGTTTAACTATTGGGCTGATACACAATGTAAGTCTACCTAGAATATATACGTAAAGACCATATTGAACAGTAATTAAATTCAAGCTGAATGTGTATTTCTTAAACAGTCATCTTACCTTATATACAAGTTCACTTGTTTAGTCGGTGTCTCCTCATAGATTGTGCACACACAGAAGTGTTAAATGAAGTTTAAAGTATGTTAGCTAAAAATCAATAGGACTAGAAATCAAATACAAATTCACGTATAAAAAGTAGAGTACTCTGTTGCATGACGTTTGATTATATATCTTGAATTGATCGGTTACCTGTGCATGTAAGTGTCTGTTAAGATATCAATCCATCGATTTGATTGACCTAAAACTTGATGTCTGGGTCTTGTTGTTCGACGTTTAAAGGTAAATATAAAGATTATTTCCCAGCTATTCTATGCAAAATGGTAAAAAATCGAAAATTAATGACATTCTAACTGCGAAAAAGCCAGCTCCTAGCCATGCTAACTGGCATCGTAATTATTGACCTTAGATCTAGTGTAATATTATAAAAAGGTTTTTGAACATAGTATTGATTCTTTAAAGTTTTCTGGGCTAGTTTGGTCTTTGTCTTTTTCAAAACGACTGACGACTGTGATGTTTCTGTTGTTACGTTTCCAAAGTCTTTTATGGTTGATTTCATATTGGACAATTTTTCATTGATATTCAGTCTAAGCAAAATTTGACTAAAACTTCCATCCTCTGTTAGGCCTTGTAGGTATTTTTCTTTTTCTTTGAATCTGATTTCAATCGATTTACTTCCAATAAATGCCTGAATGTCTGTAGCATGCATTTTAATCGCTGAAATGTTTCTTACCAAATCTTCAACAACTTTCATTTTTTCGAAGAGTTTTGAGATTAATTTCTCTGCCTCTTGTTTTACTTTGTTTTCGTTTGCATCTAAATCTTCAAGGATATTTTCTTCTATGGTGTCTAGATGAGAGTTTAATGTTGTTCGAACCTGTTTTATTTCGAGTCTGTATCTATTTCGGATGTCATTGATAATTGCCAGATTTTGTTGGCGGTCTTGAATTATATTTTCAGTGTTACATTTCATGTCTTTTATATCTGATTCAATATAATCTAATAAAACCGAGGTCTTTGCAGTTTTTAATACGTCTTGGAGGAGCAGAAGACCAATGCAGCTTCTGTGGTCAATTGAAATGCATGCAGGACAACAAAGTTTGTCATGGTGCGGGCAATAATTTTCATACTTCCGGCCATGATTGGTGCAATAATTGACGATGTTTGAAATAGAGGCTGGCAACTTATTGTAACTTTCCATTGGAATGACATTATGGTTTCGTGATGATTTTGAAATACTGTGATGCCCATGACACTCTGTTCACAGACCCTCATCGCAATCAGAGCACCAGAAATTTGGTGATTTTTTTATATGACGAGCATAACATATTCCACAAAACTCTTCACTATAATTGTCCATAGTTCCCTGAAAAAAAATGAAAATAAGGGGAGAAAATAATTTAGATAATTCGCCTTCTTGACTCGATTTGATATCATTTAAATGTAGTGTAACAAAATGCAGGTCCCTTTTTTGGAACTTGTTTCCCCTAAAATTGTAAGATTACGTTGTTTGAATCTTACCGATAATTGATTGTTCTTATTATATACTTCTTGTATAACTATGTTTGAAAGATTGTTCACGCTAAAACTTTTACAATCGGAACATCTGTGAATTGTTTACTTCAAATGACGTACAATAAAATGACGTCATTATTTCCGGTTTTGGTAATTTAGGTATTTTCCGAAAAGGTAAATGGTAAACCAAAATTACGAACGGAAAACCAAATCGGTAGATTGGTTTACCTAAGTATAAATACGGTGGAGGAAACGGATAAGACTTCAGTACGACTTTAACCTGGGCAAGTAACACACGCTTATTCCAAGCGATTTTGATATAAACGTTCCGAAACCATTTTGCATTTACCAGACTGAGTAGTAATTAGATAATTTCCGTTTAATGTGGGCTTGTTAGTCACATTTAGAGAAGAACTTCTCGAGAAAACGTTATCTTTTGACATTGAATTTGATTTACCATTTGCCGATTACCAAACTAGAGTTAGTAAGCTTTCGGGGTATATAAATATTTCTGCTATTCATTTTCTTTAATTCACGATATTCTAAGTTAATAAAGTATTTTATTGTTAGACTAGAATACTGTTAAGAGATATACTATTTGTATGTATTGTTGATATTTTATACATCTTAAAGTAAATACAAATGGATTTTTATTTAACGCGTCTGTTATTCGTACAAAAACCTATACAGAACCAACCTTAGATCTACCAGAATAACACAAAATACCACAAACACCTATACCGAACCAACCTAAGGTCAACCGGATTACCACAAAAAAAAAAACCACGATACCAGAGTACCACGCTACCAAAGAAAAAAAAACTTAAGTGCGATCGACTGTGCTACCTATTCGCGTGAATATTTGTCCAAATTAGGGATTATTTCTTTCACAAGAAAAAAGAAGAGAAGAACATATAATCACAATATGGAAGATATTTGATCGTTGCTAGAAGAAGGTAACTTGATTCTAAATATAGTAAAACGAGTTTTTACCAATATAGCTGGGGGTGACAAAACAGTTTTCATTTATACTTTGATTTCTTATTTAATATTTCTTTAAAAAATAACAAATCTGGTTTGCGATTTTTGGTAAAGAAGGAAAATATGTCAACTAGACATCAATGAAGATTTTATCATGATATTTGGTTACCAATACGACAAAGTCATCTATCCACGACCTGAATCTTTAGTACTTAACTCTCGGATATTTTACAGTTACTAACTTCCTTTCAATGTGTATAACTTGTGCAAAGGAAATAAGGATCAATGTATGACAAACTGTACATGTATCTTTGTTGATACAAACTTTGTGAAAAGCGCATGTTTTGACATTTTATGTTGATCGTCAGATCAATTTCATAGCATGGTCATCACAATGGTCTCGTATAAGCAGGTATACAGTTACATATCCCTATAAAGTCTTTAAAAACCAGGATATATCAATTGCAAGGGGCCCGACTGACCCGTGTAATATCGTAACAAATGTGTTTTCTCTTCAACAAAATTGAACTATAAAGCCCCCAAAAATTATAATAATTTAAGCTATTTTGTATTTTAAAAGACACCGGATGAAACAATTGCCTTTTCACAAATAACTTTAATACATGTTGTTTTTCAAAAATCACAAATTATAAGTTCATAACATACATTTATCAACTCACACTTACATGTAACGTCTTTGTGGTAACTATGGTATTTTCTTAACCATTGCAAGAGTGCGCGTCATTCTATTTATTGCTAAAATGACCATCTTACCTGATATCACCATCTATAGTTTGACTCTGTATGTCATTCAGATATTGATATTAAACAGATGATACGTATGCAGATCAAAGTTTAAACGTTTATCTAGAACTTAATGCTAACGTTTTAGGTGCGTTGTTTAAAAAAATATTTGAACAAGCAACATAGCCTTGTCACTTGTGTACCTGTAACAGGTAAAGTTTAGTAATGTCCTTTAAATAACATTGAAAGGGAAGTTATAGCAGATTTCAGACGCTATTGATATATGATTATACACAATACTATCCCAACTGCTCCTTGAAGTTATCCCGGACCTATAATTCATTGTCAAAAGCATAATTTTTCTCATAGAGAATATATAAAACTGAAGATATGGTATTATTAAAATGAAACAGACATTAACAACTATACCTCATATCTTGACGTACATCTAGATTTGACGATGAGGGTCGGTTGAAAACAAATTTCTACGACAAAAGAGATGATTTCAGTTTTTCAATTCAATTTTTGTGTTGCAACATTCCAGCAGCGCCAGCATATATACGGATTAATATCTCCAAATTGATACGATATTCCAGGGCTTGTTTCCTATTATAATTCCATTGATAGAGGATTGCTGCTCCCAAGGAAGTTATAAAACCAAGAGTTCCAAATGATGAAGTTGAAATCACCCCTTCGTAAATTTAATTGACGCCATAACGAGTTGGTTGACCTTTATGAAATAATCGTTTCAGAGATGATATCGTATATGTTCCTTATGTCGTTACTACAATACCCTACCTTTTTCACGAATTTAACCTACCGAATTAAAATATTTACCGGATTTGTAATACCATAAGCAACACGACGGGTGCACCATGTGGAGCAGGACCTGCTACCCTTCCGGAGCGAATGACATCACCCTCAGGTTTGGTGGGGATTGTGTTGTTTAGTATTAAGTTTTCGATGTTGTGTTTTCTGAACTTTTATTTGTCTGCTTGTCTTTTTGTTTTTAGTCATGGCGTTTTCAGTTTGTTTTCGATCTATAAGTTTGATAGTCCCTCTGGATTCGTTCGTCCCGCTTCAACAGTTTCTGTATATTAAATAGATAAAGCTTTTTTCATATGCATGAAATTCTGAATCTAGTTTTTGATTACAAAACCTTAGTTTCTGTAAGTTAAACTTTACCATCCGGTATATAGACGATGTCTGATAACTTTAAATTCAAAGGTTTAATAAATTTGTCTTTTTTTATTCTTATTTTTAGGTTGTTAACAATAGGAAAGAGAAAACCGAACAATTAATTAGCAGATTATAATAAACAATTGAATTGACGACAAAAAAAAAGCAAAAAACATCAGGCCACATAACAACACAAAACAACACACATAGAAAAATAACTTTTCTGGATAAGCCTCCGTCGAACGCTCACATCCAAATATCAAAATGCCAAGGTACCATGTTAGAGTCGATACAATTGAAGAGCTATGAGGTTGAAAAGAATTTAAATATAGGTCAAATCATCATAAGGTCAAATTTGCCCAAAGAGGAAATCCTAGATTCATTGTATTTTCTAAATCTAAGATTTAATTTTTTTAGGTTTACTTATCATTTCATTATAGAGATGATTTCCTCTCACTATAAAGTAAAATCACAAACATACTAAACTCAAATGATCAAAGACTTTAAAATAAATGGATAACAACTGCCATATTCCTAATATGGTACAGGCATGTAGAAAATGGTGGATTGAACATGATTTCATAGCCAGCTTAAAGTCTCACTTGTTTGACAGTCTCATCAATTTCCATTATACTGACTACGATACGTGAAGAAAAAAACAAACAGACATAAAAGGTGAAAATGTCAAAATACAGCAGTCAATCATTGGGTTATAATCTTAATCACTGAAAAAACATACAAATATGTAACAAAGAATCACAAAATTTCATATAGAGCAAGATTAATTATTATTACTTTAATAACTTTGTTAAAATCATACACTACATTGGACGGATACAGACAGGTAAGGTTGGTTATTACAGAAATGTTCGACAATAAGGTCTGAATTGTGTTATCCTACTAGTGTAGCAACATTCCACCATATGGATTTTATATCTGTCAATTCATATAAAATTCTGGAGCTTGCGTTAACAAATCATAATAAATTTTGGTTGGCGTTTACCATGACGCTATTAAACCAAACTTTTTTCTTTCATTTTTTGTACATAAATAAGGCCGTTAGTTTTCTTGTTTGGATTGTTTTACATTGTCATATCGGGGCCTTTATAGATGACTATGCGGTATCAGTTTTGCTCATTGTTGAAAGCCTTGAGGTGACCTATAGTTGTTAATTTCTGTGTCATTTTTTACTTTTGTAGAGAGTTGTCTCATTGGCAATCATACCACCTCTTGTTTTTTGTATATTTCCAAGTGTTGACATTGAAGTCAATCCTTCCTACATTCTACGAACTTTTTACGAAAGTCATCATGAATTGGTAAACTATATTGAATGACTCTTCAACTTCGTACTTTATTTGGCCTTTTTAACATTTTTGGATTTGAGCGTCACTGATGAGTCTTTTGTAGACTAAACGCCCGTCTGGCGTATATACAAAATTTAGTCCTGGTATCTATGATGAGTTTATTTACTATATTACACATAGCCATTTATATGATCCAGTTATTTTTGTCCTTTGTAGATAACTGTTGGCTAAACGTGCAATTGATACACACGTTTATTGTTACTTTTATATGGTAAACATCTGCGATAAAGAAAATGTCCTTACTATAATGCTGATAATAATTGATCATTAAGTAACACTATTATTCGACTTTCCAATTGCTTTTCCTCTGAGTTAAGTATTTTTGTGATTTTACTTTTTATAGAATCAAGATTATCATCATCTTGCCCAATTTCTGGAAAACAAAATTCAAATGACTATAGACCAGGATATACTCACATATGTATTTTGTTCATGTTTCCTTTTATTTTTCGTCTTTGGTAACTGTATGGAGAAACATATTTTTCTCTCATTTTGATAGGTATATTTTCAAAGTTACTTAGACTGATCAACAAGTATAAAATGTATTTTCAGCTATGAATCGTTTTGTCTAAATGTGTACAGGTGAATATTAATACAGACACAATGATAGTGTGTTGACTTGACATATCAACGATTTAAGGATGAGGCTTACACACGGGGAAATGCGAGGCTCTGACGAGCTTTCTATTTGTTTCGGGCCGAATCCTTATATCGTTGATACGTAAAGTCAATACACTATTATTGTCTGTTTGCTGCAATCTAAAAAAAATAGTTTTATTTTTGTTTATTGTGTTATTGTTACTTGTTTGATTAAAACGAACGCGTGTGAGTATGGACTAAAATATCAATAATCAGCATAAACCATAATGATTTATTTGTTTTAAACAAATGAAATATGTTTTTCCAACGATTGTAAAAGAAATAAGTTTGAATCGTCCCACGCTTTGTTGAATATATTTGAAACAAGAACAAATTGAAGAGGTCGTCATGAATATTTGAATATAGTTCTGGCTCTTCCCCTTAGATATTGATGAGGAAAAGGGATATCAGGTCAGTGACTGGATATAACATAGAAATATACAGTCAACGCCATTCGACTGCTCAAATAGTACGGGTGCAATATAAAACTTACTATTTGATAGTTATCATGGTTATGAAATGAACAGTCAAGTAATTACTCATGAGATGATAAAAAATTGAGTTTGATGTTAAAGAGGAATGCTCTTTCTATATGTTAATTACCCAGGAATTCATCACAACAAATTACTAGTAACAAAGACGTATTGTTGACTGCTGCACACTAATTTTGAAGTTTTTCCTAGCTGCAAAAACTGGTTAATCCATCATTTATGTACCAGGTCATGACTATGACAGTTGTGATCTTTCGTTTGATGTGTTTTATCTTTTGATTTTGCCAACTTATCAAAAATTTCCGTCTTGAATTTTCCTTGGAGTTTTTCGTTTTTGATGTTTTACTTTAGGCAACTATGGACTAAGCTATTTTTGATGAATTTGATAATAGATTATAAATACAGGTTTAATGCAGCACAATTGTTCATGTTGCACTGTGATTCTGTTAATCCAAACTTTGGTAACTCGCAGAATTTATAATATTGAATTATGTAAAGTAATTTTTGTCTAAATCAAAACTCTTCCTTTTAAAATACAAAAAGCAGTGACAACACGAGAAAGATTTACTAAACTCTGATTATTGGAATTGTTCCTTTAAGTTACATGACAGAAACTGCTACGATGTCCTAGAAGCTTTTCAAATGTAATAATTCCTTTATAAACATAATATACATTTGTATCTGGTAGTCAGTATTATTTTTTTGGTTTGTTTTTCAACCAATCAAATGATAAGCCTGAAAAAATGTTTTCTGAGAATCGATGCTTGATTCATTTAGCCAGCTATTGCAACTTTCATTTTGGAACACATTTAAAACTAGTGAACTGCTTTTATCAGAATAACAGCACGTGCCATTTGGTCCTTTGAACATTCCAAGTGATGATGTTATAGTAGTCGGCAAAAACAGAGATAGAGAGCAAACGAATGCAACCATACTGGCAATGAGAGAAGTTGTTGCGTTCAAGTTTGTTTTAGCCCACATTGGGAACAGCATAGCGAGCGCCTTCTGCATACACAAAAAAGTTGTTATTAATACAGATGACATATGACAAACATATGCCAAGTCGTCAAGTACATGAAATACTACGCAAGCTGGATATTTCCTATTCCACATAAAAATAGTGTAATGCAAGTTAGACGACTTTAATACTAAGTTTATATCGTCATTGAATACATAATATCCACATAAATCAATGATCGTTGTAGAAAATGCAGTTAAGCTATCTGTAACAGCCAAAACTGACAATAAGACAGTTACAGGAGAACGATTTTCCTTCCGAGTGAATACACATAAAATGCACACGTTGACAAGCATTATCTCCAAGGTTAGAGCAAGCTCAATGTTTAATATAATAATGTCTGGAATTAAGTATGAGATTTGATTGCAACTCCTTTTAGCCATAATGATTATCAATTATAATTTTGCCACTCTGGTCTTATTTGGGTCTGAACATGTACAGATGAACAAAACACAAATAAAGTCATAACAGATACCAGAATTGAAATTTTGTTATTGCACCAGACTCGCGTTTCGTCTACAAAAGATTCATCAGTGACGCATGAATTTCCATTTTAATATTATAAATGTATTATCATATAGTTCCTTATTCGTTAAAAGCAATATATGAAATATACCGTGTCGTAATTAAATATTAATATATGAATAGATTGAAATTCAGATTAAATCGCAATTAATTTGATAAATTGCTATTAATACGAAGGCGTTTTTGTCATATGATTATAAAAAGGAGTAAATTAAAAAGGAGTAACGAATACAATATGTCTTGTATATCATTTTAGTACTTGACAATATATGGGAATTTATTAACTACACAACCTGCTTTCATGTTAAAACAGTTCACCAAACAGTTGAATTGTTGTTTAATCTGTACATAAGATTGTCCCAGAGATAAACATGTTATCGAAAACAATTGCCTTATGATATGAAATTGAGATTAAATTGACGTGGTCTTGAGGCGAGTGTAAACTTTTAACATCAATCGTCTCTTTAGTGAATTTTTAAACTTAAACAAATGTATCAACCATTTTCGATACATTATGAGTTTATGAGATTAAATTGAACCGGCTTTGAGGCAAGTGTAAACTTTTAACATCATACGTCTTTCTGTTAGACCATTAAACAATATGCATCAACTATTTTAGCTTCACAACGAGTTCTTGTGATTTCTTTAGGTTATAATTTTGTAAGAGGCATTAGTCAAAAGAGATGAAAAATTGAATATGTTTTTGTTTTTTTCAATCATTAATGAAAGTGAAATTGGGAAATAATAATTTCAGCAGCCAGTTCAGTTCAAGTTTGTCAAAATTAGTTAAGATACATTGCAAATGAATTATTCACTGGCAAGTGAATAATTCGACCATATTGAGTCCATAATCATAAGATCTTCAAATACATCTATTATCTAGAAAAATATAACGTATGTATTAGTTGTGTTCCGTCATCAAAAGGAAAAGAACAGGGAAAACAATTAAGAATGTACAATTTCTTTGACTTTTTCGATCCACTAACAATTATTCTTATAAACACGATGATTCACTTTTTTGTGACCTCAAACATTAAATCAAACACATGTAGGATATATATGTTTGTGTAGGTGTGTTTGACTGTCGGCAGTCTTCGAATGCTATCTCGCTGATAATAAGAAGACGTCTAGACTAAATGACAACGAAATATTGATACATATTATCCGTTTCAAGCACTATTTTTGTAGTTCAGATATACATTATTTTAAAGTATATTATAATGGAATATGAAAATTTGAGTCAAATCGGTTAACATGAATTAACATTTTTGTTATGAAACGAAATAGGACCAACTCCTTGAGTTTGTCTAAGTTAGGTATAATGAATATATTTGTATAAACGTAAAACACAATATTCAAAACAAAAGTCAAACGTTTTGATATTGTTGAAAGATGAGTGAGTTTTCAAACATATCATTAGAGTTTTGCAGTATCCATGTCTGATTTAGCTCGAGAAACGGTAGTTCACAAAAACTTCGAAGTTCGGCTTTGGTGTGTTCTAAAATTGATGTTAATTATTTGAAAATAGGTTTGATGAAGCGGTAGGAAGACATTAATTAAGGTAAGATATCATATATAGTAATGGTTATAATTTTAAAGGATTATAGAACCGACCTATTCGTGCCAAGAATTTTCTTTTCGTTTAGTGTCGTTGGGGTTTATTTTGTTGTTGTTTGGAGCTTTATTTGTAGGGAGATTGTCATTTAAGTCATGGAGGTAGGACAAGTGCTTTGCAACATTTATATCTTTAAGGACTAATGTAGCATTGATTTCATAGACCAATTCAGTTTTTTTTTAATCTTGATTTTGATTGATATCAACGAAGTTATAGCCCTAGAAGTTTGTTCTTTTGGTTCTAATTTGAAATAATATGGTACTAATTAACTCCCTTAAATAAAAAATAGTCACCTCTTGTTCAAGTTGCAAGTTTTAATAAACAAAATACATTTCAAAAACAAACAGGGGTAAATAAAAAGGATAAACCATGCTCATTTCAAGGAAACCCGGATAATTTTTTTTATAGATTCGTGTACAAAACAGATTGACCTCAAAAATCGTTTCTCAGATTAAAAAAAAAACCAACAATAGAACAAATGTTATACCCAGTTGAATTTAGTGATCTCTTGATGTTGCAAACTTCATTGAAGATTTATGAGAGAATGACATACAATAGGAAAAATCCGAGACACAGTTTTGGAGGTCAAAGTGTGAATCTATAAAATATTTTCGGATGCTATGAAGAACAAAGCAGCTAAATAAATTCAAGTGTGGACATCACAATATAACAACTTATTACATAACAATAAATTACGTAATAATTATGTCATAATGAAATTATTACAATTTTAAAAATTAATCCTTCGTCTTTCTTTTGGAAGCTCATTTATAAAATTTAAAGAAGGATGAGTGGAATTACATCAATTCAAGATATCTGATTGGGGATGAAACATTTTTGTATTGTGCTACCTTAAATGTAATTAAGTTACTGTTTTAATGCTTTCGTCTTTTTTACGATACATTATATATAAAGGCTGGTCCACTTTTCTTTGCATAAAGCAGGATGTTCTTCTTAACATCAAAATATAGGGCCAACGGACGCGTGATTCCGTCTTCGAAACTTAGAAGCTGCTTACATATTGTTCCATCAGGCGACAGTGCAACTAAACTGTTTGTAAAATTAGAGGAAACAAACAAGTTTGAGTTGTCATCAACGGAAATCGCCATAGGGGACGCCAATAGGTCAGTGTTGTTGTAAACCCATCTTTTCTCTCCAACTAAGGAATAACATGTTATAGTATGTTGTTCAGCCCTTGATTCGTAAATATTATCGCCATAGACAGCAATATAGAACGAACCCGTCTTCGAATCCCCTCTTACTTGTACAATAGTTGATATTGTCTTGTCAAATAGTTGAATCGATTGAATTCCTTTTGATTTTACATAACAGATTATCATTCCTCTTGCGCTATGGTAATCTATGCCCTGACACTCTCCGTGTGTATTGATATTGTCTTTGATATCCTCTGAATCGATGTCAATAATGTGTACGGCACGAAAGGCTGACATTGCTACTTTTCTATCGCCAATGATTGAAACGTCATACGGCCCACTGGTCACTAATACGGTTTTTGCGAGCGTACCGTCATTATTTATCAAGATAAGCTTCCTTTGACTACAATCTGCAAATAACATTTGTCCGTTAGATAATATGACGGCCCCTCGGATGTCAGATTTTTTAAACAGATCTCCAGTTATATCAATTTTGGATGCATTAGACAGTTTGATATTATCAACAGTTCTTTCAATAGGTATTGGAATGCTTGTTAAAATCTGGGCTTGCTTTTCCTTTTCTGTTTTTAATGTGACTAATAAGCATTCTGATTCTATAGATATGTTTCCAAACGTTTTAATTGATGTTAACCTTGATATTCTATCATCAATTTTGCATTTCAAGAGATTTTTATGAATGCTTCCATCCTTTATTAAAGACTGGATATATTTTTCTTCGATTTCCACATCAGCTTCAATCATTTTACTGCCTATATATGCCTGAAGATCTGACCCGTGTTCCTTCAAAGATGATATGTTTTGTTGCAAGACATCTGCATGTTTTGTTTTCTCGGAAAGATCTGCTACCACTTTATTTCTTTTAATTTTTACTTTATTTTCTGCAGCAGCTAGTTCGTTCAATATCTGTTGTTCTAGTTCGTCCAAATGGCAGTTTATTTTAAATCGAAGTTGTTTGATTTCATCTTGACATTTTTCTCGTTGTTTCCCGAATGTTTTTAGGTCATCGTGGCGATTTTTTATGATTGTGTCAATGTTGGTTTTGATGTCTTTTATGCTAACATCAATTGAGTCCAATAACGTTGACGATTTGGCAGTTTTAAGAACGTCCTGGAGCAGTAGTAAACCGACACAGCTCTTGTGCTTGGTTGATATACATGCTGGACAACATAGTTTGTTATGATGTGGACAATAATTCTCATATTTCATATCATGATCCTCGCAAAAATTTACGATGTTTGTAATTGACCTCGGTAGTTTGTAATAGCTTTCCATAGAAATAACGCCATGTTTGCGTGTTCCTTTCGATATGCTGTGATGTTCATGACATTCAGCACACAATCCTTCATCGCATTCTGGACACCAATAAGCTGCTATCTTTGTAATATGTCGAGCTTCACAAATACCACAAAACACACAATCGGATGAAGCCATTCAATCTGTAGATGAATAAATAAAAAACAACAATTATAAGAACCTGATTTTCTTCATACAATAATAAAGTTTCCTATTTTTCTATGGAAATACTTTACGTTATGAAATAAATGAGATCAATTTTACTACATATAATGTGGATTGAACAATAAGTAGCCTCCGCGATGTTTGCGCCCGTCCAAAGGAAGGAACCAATAACCTTTAGTGTGTCTTTTATTTCTCTTTATGTGTATGCTTCGTAAAACGGTGTGACGTCCATTTCGATGAATAAGTGTAAAGTATTGTCTAGGGGACAGGCTCCGGGTACGGAGTGTTTGCGTTGCTTGGAAAACCAACTGATGACCTCGGGTTAAATTGTTGTGTGTGTGTGTGTTTTTTTTGTTGTCTCGAGGGATAGGTTGTTGTCTCATTACCTATTTTCCTATATCAAATATATATTCCGTTGGAAGAAACAATTTGACATTTATAAGGCAGAAAACTGTATTAGGGTATCATTAGACCTATAACTTTGAGTCAAGTATAAAAAACAGTAAAATTCCCAAAATCCAATGATAGTCTGTATTAAGTTTGTAACAATTTCAATACATGAGCCATTGTTTTAATTCTATCAACCTCATTTCATGTCTCCAAGGTTCAGTCAGATTTAAAAAAAAAACCAAACGATTTGATATGTTTATGACTTGCTACAATAATTTAATTTTCCAGTAATTAAAGTTCAGTAATATGTTATTTGAAGGTTTTCCATGTGATAATTAATATTTGTATTTGTTCTATCAGTTAATCTGAAGTGTTTGAGGTTTTGATTTTGACGTTTGATTAGCATGATTAAAGACTTCCCTTTTTGAATTTTCCTCCGAGTTTTGTATATTATTTTGTGATTATACTTTGTTTCTGTTGATGACTATTAAGTTGATGTTGCAAGTATAATGACGTTGCTGATCAGTTAGGATATAGCTTATGAATATAAGATCAAACACTTTGAACGTCGCAAGTTCATGATCAGGGGTATTGTGGAACAAGATAATAGCGATGGAGGGAAGTACAATAACAACAGTAAACATGCTACAAAGTAAATCTTCTTTTTAACAATCACTCTTCCTATTTGAATCTCTGCTTATTTCATTTTCCAATGCACAATGAAGAAAACAATTAATTTATTGTTCAAAATTGTTAAATTAAAGAAAAATAATCATTGATACAAAATACAACCTGAGTAAATTAAGTTTGATTGATCAAAATGAGTAAAGGGTTTTGAAACCGCCTCTGTACATGTTATTCATATATAGTCAAACACAAAATCTTCAGTGTATGAATCGAATACACAACTTCAGCAAAAAAGTATGAGGGGAAAAAACTATTTTTGAACAAATAATGTCAAACCGATTGCGTCCTTTTTGTTTTGTTATGATTTTACAGCATTTGCAAACACCTAAATCTGGTAGTAATATAAATGATTACCTGAGTATCAGATGTGTACTCTCCCTTTGTGTATCTGTTTACAAGGAAGTAAACGAGGTAACCAGGTTCAAAGTTTAATACACATTATCAGGTAAATCTAAATCAATCAATAAACGGTATTCAAAGCATAGTTTTAAATAACCTAACACAGGGTGAAATAATATAAGACAACGAAGGGGAGAGAACTCGAGATTAACAGTGGCTATGAAATGAAAAAAACCCACTGTGAACCGTTCGTGCGTCCGTTGCGCTTTTCTATTTTATTTTCAATTGGAACGCTAAAATCCAAACATTTGAAAGTCACTGATGCACGAGGAGTTATATAACCAAAACTATATATCAAAATACCGAACACTTCGTTAAATTTTAAAGGGGTGGTCAACAAAAATGTCTTTTATAAAACGTTACAAATATACAGAACCAGTGAAAACAAATTGTCATATGGTAATATTTCCCACTTGGTACAAATATTTCGAAAAACAAATTGTGGGTCATATTCATTAGTAGTTTAATTGGACCTAAAACGAAGAAAAAAATATTTGGTGAATTTGTTTGTTATAAATTTCTTTACTAATCATCAATCAATTTTAGGGGAAACAAATCGATTTAGTACTGATTCACTGACGAATGAGCTAAAGATTTCCCTGGGAACTAAGAGTTCGAAAAAAGCGATTTTTGAACAGCAAAAAAAAGCATTACACTACACAGTCTTAATACATTTACTAGGCATTAACTATCTTAAAAAAACAAGGATTTGTTTCAAGTATACGGATGCCCCACACGCACTTTCATTTTCTATGTTCAGTGGACTTTTATTTGGCATTAAAATTAGAAAGATCATATCATAAGGACCATGTGTACTAAGTTTCAAGTTGATTGGACTTTAACTTTATAAAACAAACTATCTTGACCAAAAACTTTAACCCGAAGCGGGAAGAACGGACGAACAGACGAACGGAAAAAGGAACGAACGGAAAAGGAACGGACGGGAAAAAGAATGAACGGACAAACGGACGGACGAACGAGCGAACGGACACACAGACCAGAAACATAAGGCTCTTCTACTATCGTAGGTTGATGCATAAAGTAATAAAGAAATGTTTCATAAAAATACCTTGAATTCCAAGGTTCACAATTTCACAATTCACAATTTAATTCAGAAATTTTTAAAATCGTTTATACATATTATATAAAAAGCGAAAATAGTAATGATTACCGTAGATATCCAGAGGTATTCTGTGTTTTCATTCAATCACGCATGTACTGGTAAGCTGATAGTCAATGTCATAAAGTTCAAAGCTTAAATTAAAAATAACAAAATGATATCAGTCTTCAATCTATCAATTAACGGAATTCAGATCTTTGGTTTAAATAACTTTACATAATATTGAAATCAAAATCAAACAGTGCATAAGTACAAACTAAAGAAAATAATTCGAAATGAAAATTTTGATGTCAAATGGTGAAAACTGTGTTATTTTAGTAAGTTCGTATCAACTTCTTTATTTTCTAGATTTATTGTCATATCAAACTACGAACAATATAAATTGTACGCAAAACATGACCATATACTTTAAACGTTAAGAGCTAAATTAAAGGACGCATAATCGATTTCCTAATATTTACCATTTTATTTAAGGTAAACTTAATTTGTTTGGGTTATATACTGAGGTGCAAGTATACATATTATAAACATGGAATATAAATCTACCGAAAATTTCTTCCATCGATCTGAACTTCTAAAAAATAACAAATTAGGACAAAGCATAGTAAAAATTGAAAATAAAAATTTTTAAACAAAAGGGGACTAAATTTTGCAAAACAGGCAAAATGTTTAGGTGAAAGCTATTGCAATTGTAAACTTTTCAGAAGTATTTAAATGCATGAACCCAAGAATTTGTATACTATACAAATCCTTGATGAACCCGATCAATACGTTCTATATAATTCCCTTTGCATGATTGCTAATAAATAAAACAAGACATATAAAAAAAAATGTATTGTTCTTAACGTATGTCGAGATTTAAAATCTTAAAAATCGAAGAGTTTAACTGAATACACTATAGCCACTAATAGTGGTCATGGATTGATCTGGCCCTAATATATATTTATTTTTCTTGGAAATTGGTAGTTAATATTTCTGAAGGTAAGTCATCACCATTATACAATATTGTTTTTTTAAACCGGTGTAAATTCTTCTTTATTTTAAGCATATATTTAATTAATAATTTATTCTTTAGTGACCAATTTAATTTTCAAAATGACGTCTATCCAGGTAAAAGAGATGAAATGTATGTTCCCTTCTAATAATATAAACCAGAATATGTGGTGGAGTGCCAATAAGACAACTCTATCTAAAATTGTTTTAAAAAACCAAACAGTCATAGGTCATAGTACGGCCGTCAACACAGATCCCTTTGCCTAGCAAAAAAAAAAAAGCCATACGGAGCCCTAATATGACTAGTGTTTGACAACCCAACTGACAACAAACGATCTTATAGTTAGATTAACCTCTCACTTGTATGACGCATAAAATTCCCTTATTTCGAAAACAATTCGTGAACAAAATTTTTACAAATTTTACTTTGATGGAGTGTGGTCCCATTTACAATCATACCACATCTATAACACAACTCATTATATTCAATGCATATGGTACTGACTGAGTTACTTAAAAGCCAGATTTTCTACATATAAAAATGACTGTCCCGAGTTATATTTACCATCGAGATAGAATTGGAGATCAAATTAGAGATTGAGTTCAGCTTCATGTTATTGTTCGTAGTTAGATTTTGAGTTGGAAATTGAATTACACATCGAGTTAAACTTCACTACAAAATCACAAGTCGATTAAAATTCATCTGGAATTTCATTGATCAAATTTTGGGTTCGTTTAACAGTGCATTTTAGTCTTCTTTTGTTTCGTAAGTAGAGTAGACTTAAGTCCCAGTCCCACTAGACCACGATCGCCACACGCTCACCGCGATCTAAAATAAATTCAGATCGTGGTGAGGTCGCAGTATGAGCGGCATGAAAATGTTTTCGTTGCTTCCACGATACTACTACGTCCTCATTACGCTTCTACAACGATCCCGCTACGATTATACCACGTTCTCACCGCGCTTATTCAGCGACCTCACTACGCTTATCAAGATCTTTCTATGCTCATCACATTCTCACTACGACCATATCATGAGTTATTCGATTGCAACACGATCTTACCACGCTTCTTCTGCTATTATGGCACGTTCTTACCACGATTATACTAGTACGTTAATACCGATATCTTACTACGTTCGCAACAATAACGTCAATATCGAGTTCCATATCAATACAGTTCAATTCATTCTATTTCTGATTAATACGTAGATTTCTCGGAAACAATACAGCCATGTCACCAAAATTCTACAAGAACACATGAGCGTGGTGGTAAGGGTTGATGTAGAGGCAGAGGGAGCTTTGATAGTAACGAATCCTGATCAAGCAGAGAAGTCGGACCGACCAATCCAACCTATTGCTCGTCTTTGAAGCTCAAATGACGATATTTCAGTATAGGATAGCAGAGATGACACAGAAGTGTCAATAGATATAGGAAGATGTGGTATGAGTGCTAATGAGACAATATTAATTCTCCATCCAAGTAACAATTTATAAAAGTAAACAATTATAGGCCAAGGTACTGCCTTCAACACGGAGCCTTGGCTCACACCGAACAGCAAGCTATAAAGAACCCCATAAATATTAGTGTAAAACCATTCAAACGGGGAAACCAACGGTCTAATATATATAAAAACGAGAAACTTGGTTGAGCCGTTAGAGAAAATGGACAAAAAATCCTTATTACATACAAACAAACAACACCTGGATAGATTTAATATATTTTATGCGAAAATGACATTGTGAATAATGGTCGTAGTATGAACGTAATCAGGTCGTAAAAAGAGCGTGGTAAGGACGGCAAGTGCGTGCTAGAATCGTACTATGGTCGTTAACAGCGTGGTATAGTCGTGGTGGAAGCGTAGTTTAGTCGCGGTGAGAACGTGATGGTCGTAGTGAAGTCGTAATAACGTCGCTGTGAGATCGTTGCGCAGTCTCTCCGAATAAAATCACGCTTTCGCTACGCTCTCGCTACGTTGGTACAGCAATATTTGCGATCTTACTATGATCTTACTACGATCTTACTGCGCTCTCACCACGCGTCTACTACGACATAATTTCTCCACAACAGCACCACGATTGTTTTGAACATGTTCTAAGTTGGCCACGCTCATCACGATCTTGAAGACCTCACCACGACCATGATACGACCTTACTGCGATCTACACGATCGTACTACGATCGTGGCCTAGTGGGACTGTCGTATTACGGGAAATTAATGGATATTATGAGAGGAAGTAGATAAAACATGTTCAAAAAATATGTTCAAAAAACGTGACATGTTCAAATTCTATTCCTTACTACTTTTTCCAATTCATTTACTTTGAAGACGTTTTGGTGTCACACCTTTGCTTTAGCCATTAGTGCCGACTATATTTACTCTAAAAAAACAACTAGTATTTGGATCACGAAAATATGTTCTTTTACTAGCACTAGTCAGTCAATTAACATGACTGAACCTTCCGTTCAATGATAAACATATTTTGTATAGTATCAAAAAAAAAGAGGAGGGGTTAGGTTACTTAGGTAACTACTAGGTTATTCGGTTGTCAACTTGATCGTTTAGACATGGGCCAAAAAAAATGCATTTGTTGTATTAGTTTTCTCCGTTGCTTTTGTGCATCCTGGATTAACAATTGTTCTCACATAATCTGGTATAATCATTTGGAATACTGGTGGCCATATACTAGCCTCTGCACACTGCAAACATTCTGTTCCTGAAAATACGAATAGTTTATTTGGAATATTCAAGGTCAGAAAGTTCTGAGAGTAAAAATGAACTGGTATTTTTTGAGCAACTAAAAAAAAACAGGAAGAAATGGGGACACTCGATGCCTCGTGTAGGAATATTGTCACGCTATATTTCTCTTTACGTAACAAAACACTCTGTCCAACAATTTGGGTGGTTATTTGTGTTTTGATACAAAAGCCGTCTCTTCACTTACCGACGAAGCCTAGTTCATTTTTATTCGCAATAAATATTTCGCGCCTCCCCGGCCGACCAACGATAAACATATGTATATATTCTCTTACTTATTATGCATGAAATAGATAGCACTTGATGTTATGCGAATTTACCAGTTAAGTATTAAAGTACAACCAATCAGCGGTGACATACGATAACAAAATGCCTTTACCAGGTCAGAGTTATGACAGTTGTTGTCCATTCGTTTGTTGTGATTGAGCTTTTGATTTTGCCGTTTTACTACATACTAACTTCATATACTTTCCGTTTTGAATGTTCCGTGGAGTTCAGTAATTTTGAGATTTTCTTTATATAACATTTTGTTCTTACATTGGATTTACCATGTTTTCCTTAGCAATGAGTAGTTATCAAATATACCAGGCCTATAATTTAATACGCGGGACGCACGTTTTGTCTTCATAAGACTCATTAGTGACACTCAGATCAAAATAGTTATAAAGCTAAACAAGTTCAAAGTTGAAGAGCATTGATGACCCAAAATTCCAAACAGTTGTGCAAATCAAGACTAAAGTAATCTATGATAGAACTCAGCAATTAACATGATTAATGTAGACATAAACATTGTCTTCATGGGTATCTAAATGCTTACAGTAAACCAACGATAACGACAAAGATTAAAATTGGACATTTATTAAATTTGAGATACAAAGATCCCAAAAGATGAGCCATTGTTGAAACATGATAAACTTTTCCTATTTTCTAATAAAGGAAACACTTACATTTTGTATTCTAAGCAGCATGAGCAATGCAATACAATTATAACTACACTATACATATACCATTTCTTTTATTTCAATACTTTTGATATCATCATACATATTGTGTTTTATCTATTATCTCATGCGCTATGACTTTTATTTCTTTACTTGGCCTTTTGATGTTTTATGAAAGATAACTGACTTACCAAAATGAAACAGACATTAACAATTATAGGTCACCGTACGGCCTTCAATAATGAGCAAAGCCCATACCGCATAGTCAGCTACAAAAGGCCCGATAAGACAATGTAAAACAATACAAACGAGAAAACTAACGGCCTTATTAATATATATATATAAAAAAAATCGCTCACCTGATTCTACTTGGGTTTTTGAAATCATATAAAAAATATAAAATTTGGCTAAAAGTAACAACACTTGGCCAGGACCTAATTAGTAAACGAACATTCATGCTATGTTTGATTTCATTCAATTCAGTGGTTCTTTAGAAGAAGACTTTTGTATGCATTTCCCATAGGGTCCTATGTTAAACTAAGTCCCCCCACTAGTGGCCATCTTGGATGTTGCAATGACAACAAAGTAACAACACTTGGTGAGCGTCTCATTAGGAACATTCATGCTATTTTTGGTTTCATTCCATTCAGTGGTTCACTAAAAGAAGACATATGTATGTATTTCCCATAGGGTCCTATGTTACACTAAGTCCCCCGTTGGCGGCCATCTTGGACATTGGAATGACGACAAAGTAACAACACTTGGTCAGCACCTCATAGGGAACATTCATGCCATGATTGGTTTTATTCCATTCTGTGGTTCTCTGAAAGAAGACATTTGTATATATTTCCCATAGGGTCCTATGTTAAACAAAGTCCCCCGCTGGCGGCAATCTTTGATGATGGATCAGCTACAAAGTAACCACACTTGGGTAGCACTTCATAAGGAACATTCATGCTATGTTTTGTTTCATTCCATTCAGTGGTTTTCTAAAAAAGACATTTGTATATGTTTCCCATAGGGTCCTATGTTAAACTTAGTCCCCGACTACGGCCATCTTTGACATTGGAATGGCGACAAAGTAACAACATTTGGTCAGTATCTCATTAGGAACATTCATGCCATGTTTGGTTTCATTCCATTCAGTTGTTCTCTAAAAGAAGTCATTTACAAGTATGCATTTCCTATAGGGTCCTATGTTAAACTAGTCCCCCGATGGCGGCCACCTTGGATGATGGATCGGCTATGAAGTAACAACACATGGTCAGCACCTCATAAGGAACAGTCATGCCATGTTTGGTTTTATTCCATTCAGTGGTTCTCTAGAAGAAGTTCAAAATGTAAAAAGTTAACGACGACGAGGACGACGACGGACTATGACGGACGACAGACGCCAAGTAATGAGAAAAGCTCACTTGGCCCTTCGGGCCAGCTGACCTAAAAATCAGTTGAAAAAGGCTTAGCTCATCAGATAGACAAACATACAAGTGGACGTGGCCGGGTACTTATACATCCCGACACAAAAAGACACAAACACAGATCTGAGAGTACTCGCAGTTATCTGACAGCTAGCTCAAAGCCACTAACAACTAACAAAATATCATGCATCTAAGACTAAACTATCAATCCGTACACATCCAAAATCCAAAGGATGTAGTTTAAAGACGTCATAAACAGCCAGAGAAAAACATGAACTTGTGCAATGCAAGTTACAGGTATCGACAGATTGTAGATCCATGAATATGTATATGTATATAACATACTAGTAATATTTAGTTAGCTTTTAATTTACTGATAACAAAATCAATATTTATACCAATAAAAACAATTTTCAATGATCTTATTACAGTGTTTAATAGGTAGCCTTTTAGAATAAGTTTATCTAAAGAAGCGACAAGTTTACATGGATCATTTCTAAATTTCCGGGCACGGTTAACAACATTTCCGTAAAAATGAGGATGTACTATCCCGTTTGAAATAAGCTTTCTACAGGTACAACCAAACTTCAAAACCAAATCTTTATATCTACGGAAAAATTTAGTAAAGGTTTTAAGTAATTTATGGTAACGATATCCCTGGTTTAATAATTTACCAGTAATACATATATTGCGTTCGTTAAAATCAAAAACGTCACAACAGACACGGGCATGGCGAACGAGCTGTGAAATATAAACACCGTAAGATGGTGTTAAAGGAACATCACCATCTAAAAATGGAAAATTAACAATAGGGAACGAAAATCGTTTTTTTTGTCGTAAATTTTCCCGTTTAAAACCGAAATATCTAAATCCAAGAAAGGACAGTTAGTAAATTTGATTTATTTAAAGTAAGTTCCTTTGGGTAAATTTCAGCAGTATATTGAGAAAATTCATGATTATTTAACGAAAAAATATCATCAAGATAACGGTAGGTGTTGTTTAATTTATCAATTAAGTATCTATGATATTTATATTTATATTATATATATTATATAAAACAGGTATAATTATAGATCAAGCTAATATTTTTACATTTTGTATACAGGTGTTTGAAAATGGCGATGAAATTAAATTGCATATCTATATAAATATGGCAGAGTGCTGTTATAATCGTGTTAACAGGGTTATACAACATATAGTACATTTTGATATTCTTACATTAAATTATTACATATGCGTGTATAACTGTTCTATTTATTTCATATGAAAAAAATGTGATCAGTGTCGTGATCTATATATGTTGTATTGACTGAAATCTATATACACATTGTTTGTTATATTTGTTTTGTGCAGAGTAAATACAATCTAAAGGTATTGTATCATACACTGCCTCATATTCTTTTTATGTTCTCCATAAGTATATATATATACATAATAGGAATATTTACAGATAATTCTAAAAGTACAGATTATTATGTTCAATAAGATAGGGTCAGTTGGAGATATGATATATTTTGATATATGGTAACTGTCCTTGTACCTATTTCTTGGAAAATTTGCTGGAGTCAATTTGTCTGTTGTGATATTCATCTGTAGGGTCTGTTGCTGGTCTTTTTCTCTGTTGCTGGTGTTATTGATTCATAATGCACAATGATTTTATCAATTGATCTTTTAGATTCAGGTTTTGGCTTGTGTTTTGTTTTGACTTCGTTGTTCTTGTCCTTTATTCCCCTGCAAATGAGGATCAGTTTCTGAAATGATGACTTTACTGACATCTGTTGTTGTTTTTGTTATTGTTTCTGTAAGTTGCAATATGAGTTTTGAAGTTAGGGTTTTATTGTGATCAACATGATCACCAATGTCCGTCTCTTCCATACTTTCACTCTCACTAGAATCAAATTAATCATTATCTTTATTTGCTTCATTGTCTGATATATCGATGCTGGTTTACTTGGAGTTTGGTATTCTTTTGCTTTATGTCCTTCTTTTCCACATTGATTTCAAACCATTCGTTTTGGCATTTATCTTTTTTGTGTTCCTTTTTTAGGCATTTTTTTAAAAGTAATATATGCATTTATGTAGATCTGTCCTTTGTAGTATATTTTGACATCGTACTTGCTTTTTCTTGTGAATCTGGGCAGTGTGCCCTTCTATAACTCGACATAAAAGATTCTGTCTCCAGAATCGCAGTCAGTGAGAGCGCTATCTAGTCTTACTATCTCCCTAAAATAGCTTGTATTAACTACACAAATAGACTGAAAAAACGCGAAAATCATACCGTCATCAGCTGATCATGGAATGTTGGCAACACGTACTCGGAGGTATTCTGGCTGCTGCTAAGTAGCCGGAATTATTAGGCTTTTATCATATACTGTTGACAGTTTATTACGTATATATACACCACGGATGTGATCTCTTGCTTCTTCTCGTGCAAGATAAATACGCCTCATTCCTTTGACTCCTTGTAACCTTTTCATTTGGAATTAGGGTACCTCTGTACCGTTACTTTTGTTAACTTCTTCATGTATTAAGATGTCTTTTTGTTGAAGGTCTGTATTGCAGAATAAATCTGTTTCTAGAATGAATATATGTTTTACTGACGATATTTATAAATAAGGAAACAACAGCAACACAAACAGCTAGGGGTGATCGCTGGTGCTCCGGAAGGATAAGCAGATCCTGCGTCACATGTGGCATCCGTCGTGTTGCTCATTTTATTACAAAGCCGGTTAAAAGTCTAATATGTTAGGTCACATTCGTGAAAAAGGGACGGATTGAAGTTACGACTTAAGGAACATATCCGATATTAACTGTGAAACGGATATTCAAAAACGGTCAGCCAACTCGTGATGGCGTCCGTAAAATTTTCGAAGGGATGATTTCAACCTCACACTTGGAATTTACATTGGAAAAGTCAGAATTGGGAAGCTAACATCATCTCTTTTGAGATACACGAAATCCCAGTGGTTGATAAAAGACATTTGAAGGTACACTCTTCGAAAATTGAATGGTCATTGGGGTAAATGCTCAAGAAAATGAATTATGTTTCCAAAAAAATGTTTTTTTAATCGTCAGTACATCTCTTTGGACAAACCTTATACCACTTTCTATTCATAATGCTTTTGATTGGTTTAACGTTGTTGTTGTTTACATGAATTTATAAAATAAAACGATATTCTAATGTACAATCCTTGAAAATTGAATGGCCATTGGGGTAAATGCTCTATAGTATCTTTAAATTAATTGCCCCCACATTTTTATATATAACAAATATAAAAGGTGTCTTTACGAAAATTGTGAATTTATATATTCGATGTGCGTTCGTTTTCTTGTAAGATATGATGCATTTTTTCAATTGTAAATGATCATAACAATATGTGAAATGCAATACTTAACAACATCACTAAATAAATAAATTTGGTGTTTTTCCTGTCTTCTGATTGGTTAAAATTATTAGTTTTATTTTCAACTATCGCGGATTATTCAATGTGAAGAGTCAAAAATTAGTTTTATGGTTCAATAAATTCAAAATAGATAATAGCTATTCATTAAAAATTGTATTATTTTCAAAAGTAAAACCCAGTCTACAAGGAAGTTAAGTATGTTACAAAACATATTGAGATGTTTTCATTAGCGTCAGTACACTTCTTTTGACAGACAGTATAAACACCTTGTATTCATGATGCTTTTGATTGTGTTTACGTTCTTGTTGCTTACAGGAGAATTATACGGTAAGTGATTATAATATTTGAGAGATAATTAATTTTGTAGAAAACAAATTATATTTATGTAAGTGTAACATGTATAATTCTCTATCATCTAGGAGTTAAGAGGTTTCTTAAATATACAAATCATTCCTACTGTTACTCACGTAGCTATCTGTCGAGCGATGTATTCAGGTTTATTGTAAAATGAATGGGAATTGTTTTATTAACCAAACAGATTCAATATACACTTAAAACATCATCAATCGTTCATTGTAATGAATGTCCAATACGAAACACACTAAAACTTGTTAAGATTGATGTATAATTACGGACCAGGTAGTTATACTTTTGTCAAAAACTAATAATTAAGTGTTACCAAATGTTGAATTTTTGAAACAACTAATTGATAATTGAGTAATGTCACACTCAACTGGTCTACAAATTAAAATGTTCTGATATTATAATACCACTTGACACAATTAATTTTCAAAAAATATTTGTTTATCTTTAAAAGGTGAGACAAGATTTCTTTAAATGCTGTAAACAATCAGAATTCCTTAAAATGTAAAACAAATTTGAATACATACCTTTAATTTCTGATCTATAAAACTAGTTCTTACTCTAACAAAACACACACAATATTCGATTGGACAGAAATCTTTTTTTTATGAATTATTGATCAATTAATCAATGCATACAGAGCTGAAGTCGACAGTTGAATTGCTTTTTTTTTAATGTGTCTCTCAGTAAATTGTATCAAACATGCATACAAATTTGACTTTTAGAAAATTATATCATATACAAAAGTTAAACCCGATTCACAAGGAAATTATGTTTTCAAAAAATACTGGCATGTTTTTATTAGCGTCAGTACACTTCTTTTGACAAACAGTATAAAAACCTTGTATTTATAAAGCTTTTGATTGTGTTCACATTGTTAAAGTTTACAGGAGAATTAAGTGGTAAGCGATAAAAAAAAAATAATAATATGGCAAAACCAAAAGCTCAAACACAAGAACGTGTGCTTCTTTTATACTTACATTAACAGAAGCAACTATTTTTTTTTCAGGAACAGAGTGTATACATTGTACAGACATAGTGTTAAATAGTTCTTCTATCCCATCTGCACTGAAAGTTGAACTAGAAGTATACAGAACACCAAACTGTGAAAATGCACACACAGCCAAGAATTCCTCGGGAATAACTTTGAGTAATTGCACAGAAGCTGTAGATGTAGGACAAGCGAGCAAATGTGGAAGACTGGTTGGATCACTATTGTTGTCGAGTGGTCAATCTGAAAACAAATTAGGTATTGAATTAAATATTAAAGACACTGGCAAAGTTCTATTCTGATAAATAGATTTTGAACTAGATAGAAGTACACATAATGTAAAACAAAGGACGTGAACTAGAAAGATAAAAGAAGTATACAACATTTTCTCGATGTTGAAAAACTTCACCTTTTGTATTAGGCCACAGACACTATAGGGAAGAGCGATGTTCACCGAGTTTTTTTTTAACAATTTTCGTGTCGAAAACAATAAAATAATACAATTTGTTAAAGATAATGACCTAATATGTTTATACTGCAGCTAACGGTTGTGAGACAAATGAAAATTTGAATACTTAACTATTTTTCCTTTTTTAAATAAACCATAGATTGTGAAGAACGTTAAATCAATATTGCACGACGATTCCCTTTGTTATTGTATTTGACAACATCGGGAGTTCTAGCTGTATTAAGTATTAAAACGATGAAAACGTCAAAGTTTATAACTTGCATAACAATATACCTTGATATTTGATAGTTGAACTGACAATAAATATAGAAAGATGCATGTGGCATGAGTTCCAATAAAACAAGTCTTCATCAAAATCACAATGTATAAAAAGCTGTTTATCTCACTCGATCTACGTCAGAAGTCTTTATCATGCTGGTTTATTAAACTCTAGTGCACGTGGGTATATTGAATGTTTGATAAACACCTCTGAAATGAAATCTATTGTTTTTTTGTGAGTTTTATCCACTTTTGAAAAGTTGTGTTTAAATATTGTTAACTTGTTTTTGTCTTGATCTATTTTCGAGACCTTACTGTTAGCATGTCAATTGGTGCAAACTGCTGGTTGAAGACAACACTTTATTTGTGTGTTGTTATAAACTGTCATCAAAGTATTTTATCGTGTGTTGCTAATGTGTACAAAATACAAATATACCATGTACTTTTACTTACATGGAACCATTATGACAATTGGTGGGGATATTTATGAACCTGAACATACATTCAAATGTATAATACTACAATCACTATGCAATGTTCTATTTATATTATAGAATTACCATTTTACTTTCACATCAGAGGATGCTTCGTCGTAGAGCAGTCATTGGGAGGAGGGTGCTACCGAAACCACCGATTAATTGATCAGTATAAAGATTCTATGTCGAATTACTTAAATGTTGAAGGAATTAGTTCCGTACAACTTGGCGAATTTAATGGTGTTCTCTGTATTAATGGAGCTAACAACGTGGATCCAACGAAGACTAACCTAGCAAAAAGGCATAAGCATTGCTGGGTGACTTTTATTGTGTTTTTTATGGTTTGTTGTTTATTATAGACAAAACATAAACACACAATTATTTTGAATCTAAGAGAACAGCAATTTATGATACAACATTTTCAATTGATTTGTAACTTGCTACTTCTATTTCACTTGTTAGAGTTTGTGTTGTTTTGTACGACAATATTGATTTCACAAGACTTAGGACTATATTGTTTTCTTTAGTTTTATTATGTTCATATGTGTTTTTAAAAGTTTGAAGGGTTAATAATTTTTTTTAATAGATTCATATCTAATGTGACTGAAAACGTATTATTTGAACTCAAAACGAATGTTTAACTGTTTACGGTCCATTTTCTTTAGAATTAAATCATATAAACAACTGTTTAATTATTATTCTGTTTCATAAAAGCTACTAACCAAAAAGGACAAAAATGTGTAGCCAAAGCCGGGCAGAGAATCAAAGTATATCCATAATATAATTACAGAATATAAAAACATCATCTAATACATGTAATAGGATAGAGCTTACAGAACGACATAGAAAACTAAAGATTGAGCAACACGAACCCCACCAAATAATGGGGGTAGTCTCAGGTGCTCTGAAACGGTAGGCAGACCCGTTATGTTTCTTTTTTATGTAGGTACACACCCATCAATATGTCTGATTGGGTTGGTCACATTCGGTGGAAGAGGATGAGATTATAGTAACTACCATTGGAACATATCCGTCGTCATTGATAAAACAGATATCCCATAACGGCCAATCAAGTCGTGATGGCGTCCGTAAAATTTGTAAAAGGGGTTTTAAACCTCAACACTCGTATCTCATGAATAGTTTCTTTTCGAGCAGCAACCAATTTCCATAGAAATAATGATAGGAAACTGAAATCCTGTAATATCATATCAACTGGGAGATATTTTTTAACATAATGCATATGATCCATAATTATTTTATACCCTGTACTTTTCTGAATTTGAGAAGGTTATACCAGATAACTGTTTTCATTCAACAAAGTTACAACATAATAGAACAAGTGATTTAAATTTCAAATTGAATTAGAAAATATGTAAGCTGAGCTACGGTTTTAAATATTGATCGTAACATTCATCAAGTGTGTCATTATACAAAACACCTACAACGTATAATTTTTTCAAGGACAAGTACAAAATACTGATGACGTGACTAAATCATTTATATACAAAAACATAATATCAATGTCAATGCCACTGCTGGTGGATATTTCGTCCCCGAGGGTGTCACCAGCCAAGTAGGCAACATTTCGGTGCTGACATGAATATCAATCATGTGGTCATTTTATATAAATTTCCTGTTTACAATACTTTCAATCTTTCGAAAAACTAAGGATTTTCTTATCCCAAGCATAGATAACCTTAGCCGTATTTGGCACACAACTTTTTTGAATTTTGGATCCTCAATGCACTTCAACTTTGTACTTGTTTGGCTTTATAAATATGTTGATATGAGCGTCAATTATGAGTCTTATGTAGACGAAACGCGCGTCTGGAGTACTAAATTATAATTCTGGTACCTTTGAAAACTTTTTACACCACTGGGTCGATGCCACTGCTGGTGGACGTTTCGTCCCCGACGGTATCACCAGCAAAGAAGTCAACATTTCGGTGCTGACATGAATATCAATCATGTGGTCATTTTTATAAATTTCCTGTTTACAAAACTTTAAATTTTTCGAAAAACTAAGGATTTTTTTTAACCCTGGCATAGATTACCTTATCCGTATTTGGCACACAACATTTTGAATTTTGAATCCTCAATGCACTTCAACTTTGTACTTGTTTGGCGTTATAACTTTGTTGATATGAGCGTCACTGATGAGTCTTATGTAGACGAAACGCGCGTCTGGAGTACTAAATTATAATCCTGGTACCTTTGATAACTATTTACACCACTGGGCCGATGCCACTCCTGGTTGACGTTTCGTCCCCGAGGGTGTCATCAGCAGAGTAGTCAACATTTCGGTGCTGACACGAATATCAATCATGTGGTCATTTTTATAAATTTCATGTTTACAAAATGTTAAATTTTTCGAAAATCTAAGGATTTTCATATCCCAGGCATAGATAACCGTAGCCGTATTTGGCACACAACTTTTGGGAATTTTGGATCCTCAATGCTCTTCAACTTTGTACTTGTTTGGCTTTATAAATATTTTGATATGAGCGTCATTGATAAGTCTTATGTAGACGAAACGCGTGTCTGGAGTACTAAATTATAATACTGGTACCTTTGATAACTATTTACACCACTGGTTCAATGCCACTGCTGGTGGAGATTTCGTCCCCGAGGGTGTCACAAGCCAAGTAGGTAACATTTCGGTGCTGACATGAATATCAATCATGTGGTCATTTTTATAAATTTCCTGTTTACAAAACTTTAAATTTTTCGAAAAACTAAGGATTTTTTTATCCCTGGCATAGATTACCTTATCCGTATTTGGCACACAACATTTTGGGAATTTTGGATCCTCAATGCTCTTCAACTTTGTACTTGTTTGGCTTTATAAATATTTTGATATGAGCGTCATTGATAAGTCTTATGTAGACGAAACGCGTGTCTGGCGTACTAAATTATAATACTGGTACCTTTGATAACTATTTACACCACTGGTTCAATGCCACTGCTGGTGGAGATTTCGTCCCCGAGGGTGTCACCAGCCAAGTAGGTAACATTTCGGTGCTGACATGAATATCAATCATGTGGTCATTTTTATAAATTTCCAGTTTACAAAACTTTAAATTTTTCGAAAAACTAAGGATTTTTTTATCCCTGGCATAGATAACCTTATCCGTATTTGGCACATAACATTTTGGAATTTTGAATCCTCAATGCACTTCAACTTTGTACTTGTTTGGCGTTATAACTATGTTGATATGAGCGTCACTGATGAGTCTTATGTAGACGAAACGCGCGTCTGGAGTACTAAATTATAATCCTGGTACCTTTGATAACTATTTACACCACTGGGTCGATGCCACTCCTGGTTGACGTTTCGTCCCCGAGGGTATCACCAGCAGAGTAGTCAACATTTCGGTGCTGACACGAATATCAATCATGTGGTCATTTTTATAAATTTCATGTTTACAAAATTTAAAATTTTTCGAAAATCTAAGGATTTTCATATCCCAGGCATAGATAACCGTAGCCGTATTTGGCACACAACTTTTGGGAATTTTGGATCTTCAATGCTCTTCAACTTTGTACTTGTTTGGCTTTATAAATATTTTGATATGAGCGTCATTGATAAGTCTTATGTAGACGAAACGCGTGTCTGGCGTACTAAATTATAATACTGGTACCTTTGATAACTATTTACACCACTGGTTCAATGCCACTGCTGGTGGAGATTTCGTCCCCGAGGGTGTCACCAGCCAAGTAGGCAACATTTCGGTGCTGACATGAATATCAATCATGTGGTCATTTTGTATAAATTTCCTGTTTACAAAACTTTCAATTTTTCGACAAACTAAGGATTTTCTTATCCCAGGCATAGATTACCTTAGCCGTATTTGGCACACAACTTTTTGGAATTTTGGATCCTCAATGCTCTCCAACTTTTTACTTGTTTGGCTTTATAAATATTTAGATATGAGCGTCACTGATGAGTCTTATGTAGACGAAACGCGCGTCTGGCGTACTAAATTATAATCCTGGTACCTTTGATAACTATTTTCACCACTGGGTCGATGTCAATGCTCGTGGACGTTTCGTCCCCGAGAGTATCACCAGCCCGGTAGTCAACATTTTGGTGTTGACATGAATATCAATTATGTGGTCATTTTTATAAATTTCCTGTTTAAAAACTATAAAATTTTCGAAAAACTAAGGATTTTGTTTTATCCCAGGCATACATTACCTTAGCCGTATTTGGCACACAACTTTTCGGAATTTTGGATCCTCAATGCTCTTTAACTTTGTACTTGTTTGGCTTTACACATACTAATTTGATATGAGCGTCACTGATGAGTCTTATGTAGACGAAACGCGCGTCTGGCGTACTAAACTATCATCCTGGTACCTTTGATAACAATTTACAACACTGGGTCGATGCCACTGCTGGTTGACGTTACGTCTCCGAGGGTATCACCAGCAGAGTAGTCAACATTTCGGTGCTGACACGAATATCAATCATGTGGTCATTTTTATAAATTTCATGTTTACAAAATTTAAAATTTTTCGAAAATCTAAGGATTTTCATATCCCAGGCATAGATTACCGTAGCCGTATTTGGCACACAACTTTTGGGAATTTTGGATCCTCAATGCTCTTCAACTTTGTACTTGTTTGGCTTTATAAATATTTTGATATGAGCGTCATTGATAAGTCTTATGTAGACGAAACGCGCGTCTGGCGTACTAAGTTATAATACTGGTACCTTTGATAACTATTTACACCACTGGGTCAATGCCACTGCTGGTGGAGATTTCGTCCCCGAGGGTGTCACCAGCCAAGTGACAACATTTCGGTGCTGACATGAATATCAATCATGTGGTCATTTTATATAAATTTGCCTGTTTACAATACTTTCAATTTTTCGAAAAACTTAGGATTTTCTTATCCCAAGCATAGATAACCTTAGCCGTATTTGGCACACAACTTTTTTGAATGTTGGATCCTCAATGCACTTCAACTTTGTACTTGTTTGGCTTTATAAATATGTTGATATGAGCGTCACTTATGAGTCTTATGTAGACGAAACGCGCGTCTGGAGTACTAAATTATAATTTTGGTACCTTTGAAAACTTTTTACACAACTGGGTCGATGCCACTGCTGGTGGACGTTTCGTCCCCGACGGTATCACCAGCAAAGAAGTCAACATTTCGGTGCTGACATGAATATCAATCATGTGGTCATTTTTATAAATTTCCTGTTTACAAAACTTTAAATTTTTCGAAAAACTAAGGATTTTTTTATCCCTGGCATAGATTACCTTATCCGTATTTGGCACACAACATTTTGGAATTTTGAATCCTCAATGCACTTCAACTTTGTACTTGTTTGGCGTTATAACTATGTTGATATGAGCGTCACTGATGAGTCTTATGTAGACGAAACGCGCGTCTGGAGTACTAAATTATAATCCTGGTACCTTTGATAACTATTTACACCACTGGGTCGATGCCACTCCTGGTTGACGTTTCGTCCCCGAGGGTATCACCAGCAGAGTAGTCAACATTTCGGTGCTGACACGAATATCAATCATGTGGTCATTTTTATAAATTTCATGTTTACAAAATTTTAAATTTTTCGAAAATCTAAGGATTTTCATATCCCAGGCATAGATAACCGTAGCCGTATTTGGCACACAACTTTTGGGAATTTTGGATCTTCAATGCTCTTCAACTTTGTACTTGTTTGGCTTTATAAATATTTTGATATGAGCGTCATTGATAAGTCTTATGTAGACGAAACGCGTGTCTGGCGTACTAAATTATAATACTGGTACCTTTGATAACTATTTACACCACTGGTTCAATGTGAATTGTGATCCATTGTTTTTGTTTAAGCATTTTGAATAATGCAACACATCACTCATTTTTCTTTATACAAAAAAATAATAAAATAAATTGCATATTAAGGCTATCAACTAGACTAATCATGTACTGCTATTCTTCAACCCAGATGGTGGTTTATAGTTGTACTAACGTAAACACAACGTAGAAAAAAAGACTGAACAACAACATGAACAATAGGCTATAATGGTATGCAGAAATATTAAGATGTAGTTATTATGAACTGTTGTAGACATTCTAGGTCTTTTGAAGTTGAATACGAACAATGTAATGACTGTACAGTTTATATAATATACTGTTCATATCTCCACTTATAGACATCCTATCTCTATTTTATTTACAAAGGGCAATAGATTCGAAAAGTATCGGATGTACTATATATGACTTTTTTTTTTGCAGCACGTGCAGATTACATAGGCTGTTTTATAGAATCATATGCTACCCCAAAGTTTCCTCACATGTATGAAGGCACATCTTTTGTAAAGATGACTATAGATTTCTGTATACTTGGATGTGCAGATGATGAGTTTGAATATGCTGGATTGGTGGTAATAATTACATTACTTTGCATTTTAGCAATATTTCACACTTAGTAGCCGCTTCAAAAAGCAGTCTGCAAATGAAGGGTAAAACACCAACCCCGCAACAATAAAAACGGTTGTCAGTAATATCCCAAAATATTACAGGACCTTAAACCCATTTATCATTCAAGTATCAAAAAGTACTAGGTACAAGATATGTGGTACCTTCGTGGACTCGATGTCCCGCAACACATGAATTTACCCAGTGAAAGTAGTACCATTAACGGTGACACTGATCTGTACCAAGTGCGTACTTCCTCAAAAAATTTCAAGAGATCAATTTAAAGCCGTCAACATTTGACACAAATGTTTATACAAAATGTGATGGTATGAATCACACTTATGATTATATTTGAGAGAAACTACCAAAGCTCTGTTACTAAACTATTTGTTTGCAGTATTGATATTTCCCTTAACAAAAATTGAGAATAGAGACATGACTTTGCGAATAGTGACATCAACGCGACTAAATAACAGAAAATATCACAAGGCTAACAATGGGTCTTAAACGCAGTGGGAAAATTCTGCACTTAAAGGTGGGCATCAGTTCGCCCCTTAACATAATATATATTAGTTAAGAGAAGTTTTCTAACTTTGTCATGAACACACACACTTTAAACAAGGCATCATTATGACCGTCGACATTGTGATCGGACATAGCTGCGTACAAATCCCACGTAGCCTTTTTCTAATCATATTAAAGTTTGATTTGACTTCTTTCGCTGTCTTCCGTACTTACTTCGTATCACCACATTACAGGAAAAACGGTACTGTTTCATATGCTATGCTTATTAGGTTGGCCTTTTGTGTATCCAAGGCAGGTGAAAGGAGTCAACTTAGGAGTGCGGTGATTGGATGTAGGGGGACAGTATATTTTTTATGTATCTATAAATAACTGCAGTGTGTATATGTACAATATAAGTTTTGAAACCATTGGAATATTTTTTAGAAAATTATTCGAAAAGACTTCCGAAATTTCCTAAATTTGGGGTGTAAAATTACGGTGGCATGAATAACATAAACAAGATCCGTTGGAAGTACTACAATAACATGACTGTTTTGTCCAGGTTTTTATTATAAAAAGTGGTAAATTTAGAAAATGTTAGTATTGGTGCCTATGGCAGAATAAATAGTACCGTTTTACTTTCATATGTCGCGTCGTTGTATTATAGTGACCTAATTCACACTTGTTTTTGTACAGCTAGTTGAATAATCTATATACAAACTCAGATTTACATTGTAGGAGAAGTCAAAAGTGTTCGAACTTCGCAGCACTATAAAACAGCATTCTACGGTAGAGCCAATTCAGGTCAACCGTTGAAATCTGAAGTTATACACAGTAGTGGTTTAATTGCGAACGTTGAATGTGCGAAGGCGTGTGGAGATACCATTGACTGTAGAGCTTTTTCTATTTCCTCGTAGACTAAACTTTGTCACCTGTTTGAAAAGACTATACAGCTTTGTGATGCCAATACTATTGATCCGAGTACTTCAGTCATGAACCTCGTATAAACAATTTATGGTTATCTTAATTATTAAGCTATCGTCCCAGTCTTAACGCACATTGTATAACACTGTATAACACTAGATGATCTTTATCATATCAAGGTTATCTTATTTGTTATTTGACTATTTTAATTTTGTTTAAAGTACAAAAAGTATATGTATACCTTAAAAAAAGGCAACGGAGATAATTTCATACATTGTAACACTTATTTTGTTCCGATAGTAGTAATAATACAGATGCTTGTTATATCTTCGTGTTTATTATTTATTTTCGTTGGTACCAATTATCGTGAACTGTTGAAAACCGTCACTTTCGTGAATTTTTAATTTCTTGGTTTTGCCAAAGTCTGCATACAAACCAATGTTAAATATGTAATTAGTTGATCATTTATATTCGTGGTTAACCTGAAACCACGAATTCCACGAAAATTGGTATCTAAAATTATTGAATCCACAGTTAAAGAGTTGTACGTTTTTTCAGATATGCATGTTACCCTATTTGAAATCAATAAAGATTCTTTGAAACCTTGAAATTTTCCTATAATATCGATATTCACCATTACACGATCTTGGTCGTAGTTTATGTACCCCCTCTAGAACTGTCTGGATCCTGACTTGACATAATTAAGACAATCTAAAATTAATTAGGAAATAAATGCAGCATCATTTCCGAATTGATTTAAAAGTTTCACAGTTAAATTTTCATTGAGTTGGATGACTAGTAAACCAATTGTTATAGAAAGAAGCTAATCAACAAAAAAGAAGAAAAATTAAAATAAAGAAATATAATTACGTTTTTTGTTTTTTAAACAGAACACATTAACAACAAACACATACTATTACACAAAAGATTACAACTAATAAAGTGAATCCTGTAACATGAGCTTTCCGAAAAGACGGAGTAACATGAAGGAAGGGATCACAAACATCCATCTGTGTAATTGCAACGATTTTGTATTAATGTTAAGACTCCAATCGTAACTGACGAGGATTTTCAGTTATCCTACTAAAAATCGGGGGTTCTTTCTGAGCAACCAGCCCACTACATCAATAAAAACTGACCGCCACGAAAAAGCACAATAGTATTGAAAAGAAAAACAATAACATTAACGGAAAAAGGGATTCTTAACAAAAAAAAAACATTTATCACGCTATTTCCGAACATAATATGAAAATGATAATCTTCCAGTTGGGTAAAAAATAATAAATTTACGGAAAGGGTAGGATCCCGCATTATTTATTGATAATACTTTATGCTATCAAAATATCTATAAAACTATAATGATTATCAGCGTACGTGCAGTGCGTAGTAATATTCAAGTCAAATGAGAAGCATTACAATCTTTAAAAAATTTACTCTAATTCAATATATTAAATTACCTTACGGCAAGTGGATTGTGTTTCATATTCAGACAACCGAAAGGGTAACTTTCGGCGTTGGCAGTTATCTGCTTGAATCTGATATATTTGCATGTACCGAAGGATTTGCGGAACCTCTTTTCAAAGCACTGATCGCCATTATACTTTTTAGATTATCTACCCCTACAAAAATTGGATTGTAAATGTCTTGATCTATACACGTCCAGCCCATCTTGCAACAAAGTAGGTAATTCTGAGTGGAATTATTTATTGCATTAAAAATAAGTATATTGCTACCTTACTAACTATTTTAGGTAGACATGTACTTAATACATCAGGGTATCTTTTTAGATAAAAATATATATACATTTTTTGTGTTTTCAACAAATATATTTGTCTAAAGGTGTATAACAATTGATTTCCCCCTAGTAGTGTTTGTTCAATTTGCACTAATCCAAAAATAGCGCACTATTTATCTTTGTTTCAAATACAGAAATACTTGGCATGAGTTACGTTTTATCCTGTTCAGTACTATATAATTTTATTGCATATAAGAAAAAAAAAACAGTACTAGAAGTTAACCAATAAAATGTCCCCCTATTTAACCTGTGTACAAGCTTTAGTAACCATGTAATCTCCAAAATATTCTATTGAAACTTCAAATAAAAAAAAATAATTGTGTTTTAAAATTCCTTAGAGATATGTTCATGACCAAGATTGTGTTACTGCAATAAGATAAAAGATTAATAACCTACAACTGTCAAAATCAAAGGAATATTTTTTTTCTACCTATTTTTGTATGCAACCGAATGTAACGTACCATAATTTAGTGATATAACATAAAATGAAGACCTTTCTGTTGAATAAACTGAATGAGATTTTTTCCCTTGTAATACTGGGTTTTTCAAGCATTCCTGTCAAATTTTGTCATAAAAATCTGGTTTCAAGTAAGACGATATCTACAGCGCTTCGAGTAAGATTTCTTCGAAAAATCCAAACCAAGCCGCATCATGCTATAATATAGTATGAACCAATAAATGATAACATTTTATGTTATCTGGCAAATGCCTAAAACAGTTAAAATTATACAAAATATGACTTTAGGATGATAAATACTATTAATGGACATATTGGTATTCTTTATAAGGTCTCTTTTGTATTTCTTATTTGTGTATTTTCTGTCCTAAATGTTTTTGCATTTATTTGAAATGTATTCCTGTCATATAATGACGTAATTGTAGTGTTATATTTAACAAAACTACAAAGGTGCGGGTGTAGCTAACTACAAAATCAGAGTCAAACCACTATTTTTCTTGAAACGTCCTGTACCAAGTCGGGAAAATGGCAGATGTTATCTTTTTTTTATTTCTGTGTGTGTTGCATTGTCGTTTGTTTTTTGTTCACTTCGTTTCTGTTGTCTCGTTGTTTCTCTCTTACAGTTGATGTGTTTACCTCGGTTTTAGTTTGTAATCCAGATTCATTTTCTCGCAATGGACGTCTTACTTTCGCACAGTGATATACTATTGTTCCCTTTTAAGCTAGTAACTGTATCTGCGAGTTCACTTTTAGTTATTCGCTTTTGACCTCAGATAAAAGGTTGGTTGTTCTGCATGGAGACAGCAACTCAATGACTAAATTAAACAAAAGTATAAAGAAAGCAACATAAAAAGCAGATCACTAAACTGAACTCAAAACAAAAAGTTCCTAATCGTATGGCAAAATCAAAGCTTAAACACATCAAGCTAATGGAAAAACACTGTCATATTAATGACTTGGTAAAAACATTCTCTTGTGTAGAAAACATCCATAGTACATGTAATTATACATTAATGTGTGTATTAAGAACTATCTTTAATCTTTAATTTGTCTTAAAAGTCAAATCAATAAACTATTTAGACATTTTCAGTTTACCAGTAAGTTTTTATGCTTATCCACTGCAGTTAATTCAGTATTTGCAGAACAATTTGTTAACAGTTAGTTCAATATTGTTCCATAGCTTTCAAGACAAATCAGTAAAGTGCTGTGTAGAGTTACATACAAACTACTGCACATTTTGAACATAGACTTGACAGATCTTAATTTACTGCAAGCTGTTTGAACAGTATGAATTAATAGCCATGAAATAGAGTGTAAATAAGTCTGAAAATTTGTTGAAGGAAGGAATAAAAATGCTTTGATAATTTATTGCTTATTCTTTAAAAAGCTATTGAAATCAAACTGACCTTTCAGACCAAAATTTGGTAACTTGTGACACTCTTATAGATTAACAGGTGTATATACTTTGACAAGGGCTAAGTGGCTCTTATCTAAAGAATACGTATGTCAACACTGATATATCGTCAGATTATTGTTGAATGCATGTTATATAAAAGAAACTATACCTAGATCCTTTGGATTTAAATAGCAGTCTCAAACTAATATATTTAGTTTGCCTGATCCCCCAGACAGTGCATTTTTTTTAGGTCGGCATCTGTTTATTGGTTTCATTAATATCTGTGACATTATTTCTATGGTAAGTTACAGAAAACTACCGACAACTATTGCAAACAAATCTTCTGCAAGGACCGTGATATGAAATTTGTAAATAATTGTCTGCATCACAAAAAAAACTATGTGATGCAGCCTGTATCTCTACTTATCACAAAAAGTGTGCCTCCATTGAAAGAGTATCAAAGAGATAAAAACCAACATTGACACAATTATTAAGGACCACGTTGATGATCTCACCTGGTTCCTTCACTACATAGATACTTTAGTCGTGTAATCTTGATGTACATTGCTAAAGATGTATATCAACGCGACAGCTGTTAAGCTGTAAATAAACTGTTCATCTGTGAAACAAACTGTTAATAAACTGCAAGAGAAGGATGGTGATTGAGCAAACAAAAAAACGTCCACAAGAAGTTATCGCTGGTTGCCATGGGTAATTTTTTTTAGTTCATTTTTTTTAAATGATTTTATTTTTAAAGCTAGCACTATAAAAAAGAAGATGTGGTATAATTGACAATGAGGCAACTCTCTACAAGAGACAAAAATGACACACAAATTAACAACTATAGGCTACGTTACGGCTTTCAACAATGAGCTAAACCCATACCGCATAATCAGCTATAAAAGGCCCCGAAATGACAATGTAAAGCAATTCAAACGAGAAAACTTACGACCTCATTTTTCCTCAATGTTTCAGGTTATAAAATGAATTGCATTTTTCAAATATTTTCCCTTCTTCTTAGTTTGTGTACACGCTAATGGGTAAATTTGAGGCAAGAATGATTATATTATTCAGCATCGTATACTGCACTGAAAAATACCAGTCACATGTTTTTTAGTGTGATAAAACTGTCTTATATCTTAGGCAACTGCTAAAACTGTAAAATCATGAAAGTAAGTATAATACAAGCATGTGGTATAATTGACAATAAGACAACTCACAGGAGACCAAATGACAACAGCTATAGGTCACCGTACTACCTTTTAAAATTAACAAAGCCAATACAGCATAATTAGCTATAAAAGTCCCGAAAATCACAAATGTAAAACGATTCAAACGAGAAAACTAACGGCCTCAATTTACAGAAATATAAAATATATAAAACAGCAACAATATGTTTGTAACATTATTCAATAGGCATCGAATATATTAAAACTAATCTAATGAAATGGACATAAAGTTGTTTTAAGGTAATATTTTATACGATTTTTTCAAAATGCTTATTAACAGCAGAATGGACGTTAAAGGTAAAACTATGAATAACATATCTTTGTCGAATTTTATGGATGTAACGTTTGTTTAATGACCATCTTTTTACTAAATAAAAACGGCAGCTTTGTATCAGGACCTATTCCCACAATGACTGGACCTAGCAGCACAGAATCCAAACATGCATAAACTGAGAAACAAGCATCATGTCTTTTTCAAAATACAAAAAAAGTCATGTGTACATAACTAACAAATCTGTATCTTTTGAAAACTGACTATTTTAATTATTAATATAATTATACTTTTCTAAAACAAAATGCATTAAAAAAATTAGAAAACTTCAACTTTATATTGTCCTTGAAAATAGGCTATATTTTGTAAGTAAGATTTTTTCGTTCACTTTTTGATGTTCCAGACTGTCGAACGGTAGCGATAAAAATAACATAAATCATTTGAACTGGTTACTGTTTAATAAGCTCAAATACTCTGACGTGTACCTCCTCTTTATTACAAAAGCTGTGTTGACCTACCTCGCTTTGTAATTTTACATTTGTGTGTTTTCTGTTACACAGCTACTTTTGCATATGTACTATTTCTGTACTGAAAATTTGTAGTACTGGAAATCTACTTTTAATATTCAGTACTTTTTTGTTACTCTAAAATTATTGTAATATTTAGGTACCTGTATTTTACAGTACTTTATTTGTACTTGAAATTTAGATACTACAGATTTTTGGTTACTACTGTTACATTTTCTGCATTTTGAAAGTTTTTCTATTTCAAATCTCTTAAAGTTGTGATTTTCAAACATGAAATATTGTATTATTTCTGTACCAAAATATATACTGTGGATTCATTAATATTTGTTGGATACCAATTTTCGTGGATTTACTGGGTACAGGGAAACAACGAATTTAAATGTTCAACGAAATGCATACTTTCTATAGGAATGCATGTGAAGTTTGTCAAAACCACGAATTTAAATATCCACGAATATGCAAGTTTCCCTCTGTCCACGAAAATTGGTACCCACGAAAATAAATGAATCCACAGTAGTACATATCAAGTACTGTAAAATACAAGTACCTTAATATTACAATAGTTTTAAAGTAATGAAATAATGCTAAATATTAAAAGTAAATTGCCAGTACTGCATTTTTTAGTACAGAAATAGTACCTATGCAAAAGTAGCTGTGTATCAATGCATAAACATTATTTGATTCGAGCGTCACTGATGAGTCTTATGTAGACGAAACGCGCGTCTGGCGTAAATAGAAAATAATAGTCCTGGTATCTATGATGAGTTTATTCGCAACCACTGGGTCGATGCCACTGCTGGTGGAGTTTTTTTCTCCGAGGGTATCACCAGTCCAGTAGTCAGCACTTCTGTGTTGACTTGTGTTATCATCGACATGTTCATACTTATGAATTAACTGTTAACAAAACTTTGAATTTTTTTTTTAAAAATAAGGCTTTTCTACCTCAGGAATAGATTAAAACTTTTAGTAATTTCTGGTTCTCTTGCAACTTGTAATTGGAAAAGTTACCCTATGGAATGTCTGGCTCTTAAACACAATCCACTTGCCGAAAGGTGTTTTAATATATTGAATTAGAGTAAACATTTCAATGTTTCAAAATGACTAGCTTTAAGACTCATTGGAACTTGAATATCAGTACGTATTGAAAGTACGCTAAAATCAATATAGTTTCATAGATATTTTGATAGCATAAAGTTTTATCAATAAATAATACGGGACCCTACCCTTTTCGTAGATATAGATTGTAACATAATGGAAAGATTATCATTGGAATGGTATTTCGGAAATAGCAGTACATCATGTTTATGTAATGTTCATAAATAGAGTGGTAAACGTTGTTTTCTGTGATTCCCTCATCTTTAAACGGTATTGTTTTTCTTTGGAGAGGGGTGGTCTATCAAAGGCCTAGATTGACGCGTCTGGCGTACTAAATCATAATCCTGGTTCTTTCGACTATTGACTTAACATTGAAAATGATTGTTTGATGTGTATTGAAATTCACTTTCAACTCTATAGTGCTATTTCGTGGCGGTCAGTTTTTATTGATGTTGGAAGCCGGAGTGCCCAGAAAGAACCCCCGATTTTTAGTAGGATAACTGACAATCATTGTCAGTTTCAATTGGAGTCTTTATATTTTCACAAAATCATTGCAACTACTGAGATGGATATTTCTGATCCCTCCCTTTCTGTCACCCCGTCTTTTCGTCTTTTCGTAAAGGTACAGGGTTCACTTTATTAGTTGTAAGCTTTTGTGTAATATTATGTGTATTTGTTATTGTGTTCTGTTTTAGACAAAAAATAGGAATTGTATTTTTTTATCATTTTGTTCTACTTTTTGTTGTTTTGTTTCTTTCTATTACAATTGGTTTACTATTTTACCTATTATGTTTTTGTTCACGCATAGTTGTAAATATAATGGAATTTGTTTCGACTGTCATACAAATGTGAGGTTAAGCGTTATAAAACAAGGTTCAATCAACTATTTTCTACATTTGAAAATGTCTGTACCAAGTCAGGAATATGACAGTTACTGTCCATTTGTTTGATGGGTTTTACCATTTTATTTTGCCATTAGATTAGGAACTTTACATTTTAAATTTCCCCGGAGTTCAATATTTTTGTGATTTTACTTTTTACTAGTCATCCAACATAATGAAAATTTAACTGTTAAACCGTTAAATCAATTCGAAAATGGTGATGCGTCTTTTTTCTTAATGATGTCAAGCCAGTATCCTAACAATTCTAGATGGGCTACATAAACTACGACCAAGATCGTGTTCTGGGGGAACATCGATATTGATAGAAAATGTCAAAAAAGTTTTCAAAAATCTTTATTGTTTTTAAAGAAGGTTCGAGTATGATTGTTCTTATATCTGAAATAAATGTGCAATGCATTCAAAATTACTACACATTAGATAATATACATGAAAAATTAAAAAGCTATTGCTAGTATTACTACTATCTTGTAAATATAAGTGTTCCAAAGTATTAATTGAGGTGCGTGGCCTTTTTTCATGTATACATGTACTTTCTGAACATAAAAGAAAAAAATACAAATTCAAATAACAAATAAGATTATCCCGATATGATCTAGTGTTTTACACAGGGAAGGTACCTTATGAATTAAGATAACAATAAAATGTTCATACGAGGTTCAGAACTGAAGTACTAGGATCAATTATATTGGCATCACCAAGCTGTATAGTCTTTTCAAACAGGTGACAAAGTTTAGTCTGCGAGGAAATAGAAAACGATCTACAATCAATGGTATCTCCACACGTCTTCGCACATTCAACTTTCGCAATTAAACCGTTACTGTGTATAACTTCAGATTTCAACGGCTGACCTGAAATCGCTCTACCGTAGAATGCTGTTCTATAGTGTTGAGATGTTTGAACACTTTTGACTTCTCCTACAATGTAAATCTGAGTTTGTATATTGTTTATTCCACAAACTTTACAAAAACATATTTAGAGAAGATCTTGAAATAATTGGTGCCAAGAGTTAAATATCATTCTTCATTTATGTGCTTACGTAATCTTCGTACAGCACTCGGTTCCTTCCCGAAAACTCAGTACACTACAATACAACGACGCGACATATATAGGTAAATAGCTATCAAATGTACCAGGATTATAATTTAATAAGTCAGACACCCGTTTCGTCTACATAAAATTCATCAATGACGCTCAGATCAAAACAGGTAAAAATCCAAACAAGTACAAAGTAGAAGAGCATCGAAGACCAAAAATGCTCAAAAATTGTGCCAAATACGGCTACGGTAATCTACTCCTGGGATAAGAAAATATTTCGTTTTTTGCAAAATTAAAAGTTTTGTAGACAGGAAATTTATAAAAATGACCATATAATTGATATCCATGTCATCACCGGAGTGCTGACTACTGGGCTGGTGATACCCTCGGGGACGAAACGTCCACCAGCAGTGCCATCGACACAGTGGAGTAAATAGTTATAAAACGGTACTATATATTCTGCAATAGGCGACATAACTAACATTTTCTAAATTTACAACTTTTGTATGATAAAAACTTGGATAAAACAGTTATGCATGGTGTTAGTACTTTCTTATTCTGTTTTTGAAACTGAAGCAAATGTTAACTTTATTCATGCCCACCTTCATTTTAAATCAAATTTATAAAATTTCGGAAGTCTTTTCGAATAGTTTTTAACAAATTATTTAAATGGGTTTCAAAGTGTATATTGTAAATATACATACTGCAGTTATTTATAGATGCATACTAAAATATATTGTACCCTTACATCCAATAACCACGCTCCTATGTTACTTTCTTCACCTGCCTTGGGTACACAAATTGCCAACCTAATGCTTGGCAAATAAAAAGTATTGTTGTTCCTTTAATGTAGTGATACGAAGTAAGTACGGAATGGATGTGAGCTCTACGACGGAGATAGATGCTTGCCTTTTAAGTCTTCAGTTATGTGTAGCAATTACTATATATATTAGATCTTGTACTTTATTAACAGGTGTCTCAAGACATCAAAAAAATCCAGATCAAACTTCAACTTCGGATTTGTACGCAGCTTTTTCCGATCTCAATGATGAAGTGTGATTCATACCATCAAATTTGGTTATGACAATTTGTGTCTATTGTTGACGGCTGTAAATTTACCTCTTGCCCTTTTCTGTTTTTTTTTTTTATTTCATTTGTTTGGCATCTTTTAAACGTATACTTTTTTGGAGGTCAAGCTAAAACAAATATTAAACATGTTTCCGTAAAACACATATCAGTCTAAAGTGAAACCGTACCTATACGATATATAGATATCCTGCTGTTTCCACCACATATTTGTGATCCGTTCCCAGTACATGGCAAATCACATTCCGAATCGTGGACTTTTGGATAGTTTACAAGGTTTGAGTACGGATCATTACCACAATGACACCATTGATGCTGAAAACATGGATACGATATTTAAAAATGACAAAGATAATAACTTGTGGGTGATAACTTTGTACTATATGTTTTGTAAGTTCTTGCTTAATTTGGTACAAGTATATAAACTCATCATAGATATCAGGACTGTCACAACATTTTGTATATACGCCAGACGCGCGTTTCGTCTACAAAGGACTCATCAGTGACGCTTGAATATTATTGTTTCACTAGACCCCTTTTAAACAAAAGTATTTGGTTTGAAAAGCTCCTTCATGTTTACATGTTTTTGAGAAAATTGATTTTCCGATATTTTGGCCTCTAGCATCACCAAGGAAGTACGCACTTGGTACAGAATCAATTCACCGTTAGTTGCACTACTTTCACCCAATAAATGTATTTTAGTGGGACATTTAGTACCACCAACCTAAAATTCAGTACTTTTTTAAAAACTTATATGATAAATGGGTTTAAAAGTCCTGTACTCTTTGGGGATATTGCTTACTATCGCTTTTATTGTTGCGGGGTTGGTGTTGCTTGTCTTTAAGCTATCATATTGCACAGGCTGCTGTTTTGTAGCGGCTACTAAGTGTTTGGCTGTTCTGGTAGTATGGCAGTTTGTAAAGTTTCTGTGAGTGTAAAATTTAACGACAATGTCAAACTCTTAATCAATTTCATTTCATTTACGCTTGCCTCTTTCTGTAGCCGATGTGTTGTAGATAACGCGATGGATAGTCTTTTTGCGGTTCTATGGTTTGGTGACAATGTCAGTGCTATAATAACCCGTATTGCTTTTGAAATATTGGGGATCACAAACCTTGTTTTATGGTAGAAAATATCAAAATTAATTTAATCAAATTGATTATTCTGTTATGTATTGAATGATATATGGTAAGATATTTTCAAACCAAATAAAATGATTTTGAAGCACGCCTACAAAGGATGCTCAGATAAAGACACTTGCTCAAATTTAGATATTATCTACAATTGCTAATCCTTGTACCTTTGATAACTATTGCTATAATATTATCATAAAGCATACATGAGCAAAAATGAATGTCGTGTTTAACTTGGATATCAAATTATAATTATATTATTTATAATAAGAACCACAGTTCATCAAATAATGGAATTTTGTCATGTAAAATGAATAACTGATAACACGAAAGGTAACGTAACAATTACCAACAATCCAGCATATTTAAAACCATCATCTGCACATCCAAGTAAACAGAAATCTATAGTCATCCATACAAAATGTGTGCCGCCATACATATGATGAAACTTTGGGTATGAATAGGATTCTACAAAACAGCCTATGTAATCTGCACGTGCTAAAATATAAACGGTGAGATATAGTAAATCCGATATTTTTCGAATCTATTGCCTTTGTAAAAAAAATAGAAACAGGAGGTTTATGGTGACCATAAGACCATTATATTATATAAACAGTGATTTATTTGCTCGTATTCATCTTCAAAAGACCTAGACTAAAAATTTTCTTATCCAAGGAATAGATTACTTTAGCCGTATTTTACACAACATTTTTGAAATTTTGGGTCCTCAATGTCTTCAACTTTGTACTTGTTTGGTTAAATAACTATGTGATCTGAGCGTCAATGATGAGTCTTATTTAGACGCATCTGGCGTACTCAATTATATTCCTGGTACCTTTGATAACTAACTAGAATGTCTGCATCCGTTAATAAATTACTACATTTCAATATTGTTGCATACCATTTTACCATATCATTTATGTTGTTTAGTCTTTTTTCTACGTTATGTTACCGATAGCATAACTGTATAACACCGTCTTTGATCGTAAAATAGCAGTATATAATTGTTCTAGTTGTTAGACAAAATTTATAATTTTTGAGACAGCTTTGCAATTTATGATTTAGATGGTTTATTTGTATAAAGAAAAATAACAATAGAAAAACAATCCTGTCTCATATTTTATTTCTAAATTCTATCTCAAAGATTTTTTTTCTTATTCACGAAAACAAATATTTTTTCATGAACAATCTATGCAAATCTGGGCATTTTTTGCACGACTTATAGCTTGAATAATATTACAGTGACCCATGTTTTTTTGTTGTTTTTTTTATGAAAAAAAACATAGTAAAATCATCATTTCAGCCAAGTATAAAAAGGTATCGGAGGAAATATATACCAATGATCAAACTTTATATAATATGTGTGCCTTTTGGTCCAATTTTTAATTGGCGTTATCAGTTTATTTTCGGCTGACGAATTTGAATGTCGTTTTTGTATCTGTCGTCTCTGCTTTAACAGTTAAAATGTCATATCTTCACTGGGCTTCTCAAATATTGTAAATAACAAATGTTTCAATAAAAAATATTTCACAAAATTTTGGCAAAAGGCATGCTTCCAAAATGTCGTATGTGATCTGGAACATTTTTGTAAATAACAGTGAAATTAAAGCTTTGACATTTCTGGATTATCCAAGAACTTAAACTATTTTCACAGAAATAAAGAAATATACAATAATTGTTTTCCCAAAGCCATTCTACAACGACTTTCAAGTTTTCATACAATATTTTGGAAGCAAACTTTACAAACAACTGACATTGGCAATTTTGTAATATGTCTTATTTCACACATTATGATTGGTCTATCTGTAATACCAAAGATTTCCTCCCGCCCAGACCATTGGTTTCAAAAAGTATACGACATTTTAGAAGCCCAGCGACGATATAAGTCATCTGTTGAGATCTTCTTTTGTATACCTTTCAATATGACTTAGATGCATTTGCTTTCATCTTTTCATCCAATTAATTACCTATTTTATTAATTTAAACAAACATCAAGCAGTTGAAAGTCACAAGTTAGACTGAGGTACTAGGTCTGAAAGTCTCGAGAGTTAAACAATTGTAAATAGATATGAATAGTTATTTAAGCTGTGAAATTATCGGATTTACATGTATCACAGAGGATGAATCCTATAAACTTCCATGTTAATCTATGTTTTTGATTATGAGAGACTTTAAATCGCCCTAACACTAATTTCTGTAGAAGACAAATAAAATTTAAAACAGTAACTGCCAAGGTTCTTGCATTGCACAGGCACCATAACAGATTGCAGGGTTCAAGTATATTTTTGTCGTATTTGCACCCTCTCACTCTTAAGCCTTTGTCATTGGAAGATACAAAAAGTACATGAAATACACAAAAACTGAAAATTAGTAGAAAAATGGACTTTGAATTCGGTACATGGTTTAAATAAGGGACGAAAGATACAAAAATGACAGTCAAATTCATAGATCGATAAAAACGACAACGCCATGTATAAAAAAGAAAACGACAAATAATAATAAACAAGACACAACATAGAAAACTAAAGACTAAGCAACACGAACCCCCAAATAAACTGGTGGTGATCTCAGGTGCTCCGGAGGGTAAGCACTCGTCGTGCTGCTTCTGTTATTACAAAGGGATGCTTTACACTTTAAAATACAAGCTCGAGAATATCGTATTAGTCAGGAGAGATATACTCCGTATACATTCGATGCTGGAATGCTGCTACGTAGAAATGGCAAGTTCACAATTATGAAGCTTAAATCATCTCTTTTATCGTTAAGATGTGTATTCAACCGACCTTCATTATCAATTTCTAAATGTGAGTCAAGATATGAGACAGACTTAACTGTATCTGTAGTATTCGTTATCGCTAGTTCGATGGGATCGATTTGTTCAACAAAATCACCAAATTTTGAATTATTATTAATAAGAGAACATTATCTATATAACAGAAAGTAAAGTTAATAGATATTGCTAACTTTATCTTTCTGTCTAGGAAGTTCCTGTTTTGGGTAACCAGTTAAGCTAGTCAATTGTATTCATCATCAAGTTTAAAATATAATTTACTTCAACTTACCAAGAGCTAAGTATGGAGACTTGAATGAAAAGAGAAAGAAAAAAAATAAATTTAATTGGTTTGATTTCACCATTTAAATGAATGTATTAAAGCCGCTTACATAAATACATTAAAAAAGCAACTTATGACATACAATTCAACATTAAAAGCATTACATGATGAATCTTTAAAGAATGTACAATCTATCCCACCGATATATATTATCGTTATTTCTATCAGCCTTTTGATCAGTTTATATACAGTCAAAACCTGTTTAAGATACCTCTTAAGGGAGAACAAAAAGTGGTCTCTTAAGAAATGTGGTCTTTTAGTACAGGTTTAATTTATATCAAATGTACTGCAGAGGGAACTTAAATTTGTTGTCTTTTAACACAGGTTTTCCTTGATACAGGTCAAGTCTTAAGCATGTTTGACTGTATTTATCTTTTTTGTTTGTAACTCCCATTTTCTTTTTGGCTTTCTATTTGATTTTTTACAATATTTTTTATGCAGGAGTTAATATGTTATTTTTTCTGTCTATAACGAAATCAAAACTGAGGTGCACACTGAAAAATCTGTGTAGCGAGTTATTGATTGCGTGCAACACATTTTTTTAATGTTATTCCGAATAGACAGAAGAAAAAAAAATATGGTAATTTTTTATAATTTATTTCTAAATTGCATTTTAAGTTGGAGTTAATATTGCAAAACACGTTAATGACGTCACGATTACATGACAAAATTATATCTATGAGCTGATCCAAAATTAATTTATTGTTAAATCATTTTTACTTACCTTCATATAACTTTTGTCAAATGGAAGAAGCAAGATCAACAGTCCAATCAGTTTAAACATGACACATTCAACACCTAAAACAAACACCAGTTAAATTATAATACTGTTTAATTTGATATACGTATCAAAGTGTCTATGTTTGCATAACTTCAAAGCAAGGATATAGTTTTCTATAAAAAAAAGACTTTGCTATAATGATAAAATTATATCTTTTACAGTTTTTAAATATCTGTTTTCTGAAGCCCGCCAGCATGGTTGATCTCCACATATTCTGCATATATGTTCCAAAAACAGTAATTCATTGCTTTTTGTTTGTTGCTTTGTACCATATTTGATTTTCGTTTTATGTTTTCACTTACATCAGGCAATCAGTTTTGTAATTTGATTTGTTCTATATTTTTCAGTTCAGGACCGTTTAAAGCTTTCTATGCGGTATGAGTGTTTCTCATTGTTTTGGTGCAATGACATATAAAAGCTTATTTTGATCCTGAATGCTCTTCAACTTTGTATTTATTTGGCTTTTTAACTATTTTGATCTGAGCGTCACTGATGAGTCTTATGTAGACGAAACGCGCGTCTGGCGTATAAAATTATAATCCTGGTACTTTTGATAACTATTTGACGTCATTTTGGTTGAGAGTTGTCACAGGGTCAACGGCCTTTTTTATTATTCGAGATATGACATAGATATTGTGACGATGATAAGTTGAAATTGAATTGGAGTAGCCTTTGGACTGTGAAGATGACAATAAACCTTGGGTAATAAATCCTTGAAATTGAATCCGCTAATTTGAATGTATGGGAAAAGTTCTAGATCAAAAACTATGATAAGTGATTTCTGTTTTTTGAAAAGTCGTATTCATAAAAGTTTACAAATTTTGACTTGGATGGATGGAGATTTGTCTCGTTGGCACTGCTTTGAACCTAGGTACACTGAAATGATGTGTATTGAAACAGAAAATGTCGCAGATTTCATGCATTATTTATTCGTGTATAATAAAATATACTTAGGCCTTTGTCTACATATTGCTCTGTTAATATATGAATGAATGAATGCATGCATCTATGATTGTATAAATGATAGCTTGGTGAATAAATTGATGAAATCTACTAGTGATAGTATATTATAGTAAATTGTAACAGATTTGTTCTTTTGATAAATGGATGCGTTGATATAATCATGCCACATCATATTTTTACATCAATATAGACTACTATAGTATACAGACAAACATCTTCATAAAATATTCATTTTGAGTAGAATTGTTTAATAAAAGATAAAGGCTTGGTACGACAGTCGTGCGAGGTTCAGATAATTTGAACCCGGAAACGAAGTGCTATCATTGTTTCCGTCCACATAATGAACAATGATCAAAGAATAATGCCGATGTTTTATCAAGAATATAAAATGAATTGACTGTAAGCGTTATGATTGATTGTTTTTGTTACAGCTATGTTAATTGAAGCAACGACTTTGATTTTATTGTGAGGTTATTCTTAGAAAACAGGTTTTTTTTTCTTGAAAAGGGAGATGTTAATAGGCTTATTTTAATATTATTTGTGCAATAGACATTACAAGCACTTTAGCTGTGACACCGTTAAACAGTCATAATTATTTCTTAGCATCTGAATGAACTCTATAGAACTATCGCGAATAAACAATGCTATTTATCTATGGTCATTAATTCGCCAATGAAGAAAACTTAAAGTTTCAGGTTATTCTAATGTAACACACACATAAACGAACGATAATATAACAATGACCATTTTCCTGATTTGGTACAGGGCATCTTAAGATAAAAATGGTGGGTTGGATCTGGTTTTGTTGCATGCTAAACCTCTCGCTTTAAAGGCAGTGTTAATCATAACATTAAAATGACAACATTACATGACAGGACTATAATACAAATAAATGGAAGGAAATTGAGACAGAGAAACAAACGAGTAATATCCAACAAAAGGTACCTGGTTAAAAATTTAATACGCAATACGCGCGCCACGTCCACACAATTCTAACCAGCGAAGCTCAGATGAAAAAATTTTGAAAGCCAAAACAAGTACAAAGCTGAAAAACACTGAAGACTAAAAGTTCCAAAAAGTTGTGACCAACACGACCAGAGTTACATGTATCCAACTGGGATAAGAACACCCTTTAATATTATTTAAAATTTAGAATAATACATACTCTTGCCAACAGTAAATTTTATAAAATGACTATATGAAAGATAAGGGTGATGAGTTAATGTGTGAACCTTACAGAATGTAATCAGAAAATATTTTCGAAACATCCAGAAAATTACACTTTGAAATATTTAAAAAAAAAATACATTATTCATTTGATATATGAATGCATTGATTTAAATAAATCACCAATACATGTAGTACTTACAATAGCTTACCATTAGATGTTAGGAATAATATGTCCGAAAAACAGAATTGCTCAAACTGCAAAAATATAGGACACTATTTACATAATATTACTCCATGTAATTGTATGTCTGCATTAGAATATATCGTGTGATTTGACTTACTGATCTGTTTAGTAGGCGTATAAGATGATCATTAATACCTTTAACGGCTATATTGTAGATATCTAAAGTAATTAATATCATTCCAATTAGATTTTGACATTATCGAGTTTGTTTAAGGTAGATTCGTGGTATACCGCCTTCTTGGATTGTACTATTGCAGCACAAAATCTGTCAAATAATTTTCCCAAATCAGCACATTTTTAGACCGATGTGCAATTTTATTGATAAGACTGTTTATCTTTTTTATGAAAACTTGCTGATTTATTGCTTTATTCAAAATATTTTGACAAAACACTTTTGTTTTAGAATCATTCTTACCTAAGCCATTTAAGGGAAGATAACTCTTACAGTAACAAATTAATACTGGACTGATCGGGAAATTTTAATTTTTCTTGTAACAAGAAAACAAGCTGGGTGACACCATTTTGTTTTTTATTTTTTTTAAATATACTATAAAACCTATTTTCTGACAATTTATTTTAAAATTCGATCTCATAGATTTTTTTCATGCAGAAAAATGTGTTTTTCATTATCATTCTAAGCAAGTCAAAGTAATTTTCTACTACTCATAGCTTGGAAAATAGCACGGTTACCCATCCTTTTTATTTATTTTTGAAAAGAGCATAGAAAAGTTTCATATTGGCAAAGTATAAGAAAATTCTATCTCGAGAAACATATACCTATGATATACCTTACATATTAGTTATCCTTTCTTACTTCTGTCAAGAAAGTTTGTGCATTTGACAGCTTTCTTCGGTAAACAAATTTACTATTAAAAAACATATCGAGAAAAGAGTTTATTGTGATTTGTACACGGAAAATTACGTATATATCATGAATGAGCAGTGTTTAAAGTGTATGAAGGGTATATGATTCCACAGCCTGATTATCAAATATAAACATGATAAACAAAGACGTGTTAATATCTGCAATGTTTACCTTGCAATGCTTAACCATGATAAACATATGATAATGGCCGGTCATAAGTGAACAGTAGAGATATGTTGCTTTTGTCAAAACCAGTGCTTTTTCAAATAAGGCAATGGTATGAATAAAACATGTTCTCATTTTGTTCTCTTGATGTCAGTTTTTTTTTTATAACTTCTCTTTTTTAAACATTTGTGTTAAATTTTGCCTTTCAGTGCTTTTTTTTTATACTTTTTGTAATGATTGCTCCGAATCATTATTTCATCTTTTATTATTTCTAGACGTTAAATAGAAAAATCGAACAAATCTTTTGTGTTTCCTATGTAAACAAATGTCTAAACATTGTGATAATTCGCATATCACATTTGTAATGATTCTTTTAAATCTCTTTGTACTTTTTCGGCTGTAAATTTTTTTTTATCTGAGCGTCACTGATGAGTTTTATGAACTCACGTATTAAATTATAATGCTGGTATCTTTGATAACTACTGAAACTTATGACATTTCGACAATCCAGACTACTATTTGAAGTAATTTTATTAATCCGAAGTTTTCTTTCATTAATGAAATGGTCCGATTAACAGATACACTGTCTATGCTGTTTCAAACAAATCAGTCGAAATATCCAATGAGCTATTGATTATACTATGCTTTCCGTAAACGAAAGCGAAAACAAAAATAACTAAATCAAATAGACAAAACTGTTTCATAAAACAAAAAGGAATTATAATGACATTACTATTAGTTATCTTCTTGTAATCAGGTTGTACAGAATTTTACACCCCTGTTGAAAATGCATAAACCCTAAGGCGTACAATTCCGTACACCCCTAATAACACCAAGATAACGAATTTATTTCTTTCACTCATTTATTGAAAAAATTCGAGTGTAACATTTTGTCAACGATGATGCTGATTGTTAAATACTTATTTTCTTTTACCTAAAATTTTTCTTTTGAATTTTTGGGGAACTTGTTTTTGTTTTTGTTTTTTGTTTTTTTATTTTTTTTATTCTTTTTTATTTTTGCTGCATAAGAATTAAAAAAAAAATACTGGTATCTATGATGAGTTTATTTACATTCACTGGGTCGATGCCACTGATGGTGGAGTCTTGTCTCGTATCACCATCCCAGTAGTTAGCACTTATATGCTGACATGAATTATCATTGATATGGTCATATTTATAAATTTGTGAAATACTACGGCTTTTCTACCATAGGAGTAGATAACCTTAGATGTAACTGAAAAAAAAAAAACATTTGGTCATCAATGCTCTTCAACTTCGTACTTTAGTTGACCTTTTTCACTTATTTGGATTTGAGCGTCAGTGATGAGGCTTTTGTAGACGACACGCGCGTCTTGCGTAAATACAAAATTTAATCCTGGTATCAACGATGAGTTTACTTAGTGTGTTGGTCTATTACAAAAAAAGATTCATATTCAATTCGAATCATTCAATATATGCACTGAATACTCTTCGGGCGTTAACAGTCATGCATCCTGTAGTTTTCTAAAACATTTCTGTGGCATTTCTTGCAGTTATGATTTTAACAGGTTGTTAGCATTAAATCTTTTCAAGTAGAAACGTAAAAGTGCATTTGCACATTCATTTGTGTAGACGTACAAATATAGGTTAACAAAGAGAGAATTAAATCTACGTCCATTACATATAAGATCATGCGTATTGCAACTTGTAATGGCAATATTGTGTTTCTATACAACTTTTGTGTATCAACTTGAAAATTAATGGAAACCAATGTTTATTAAGGAGAAAATTACAAAGGTATGGGAAGTTAACAGCAAATTTAAAGCAGAATTAGCGTGGTGTCGGGAAATACATCAAAATTGATGTATAAGTACAGGTGACAGGTCTTTAGAAAAAGCCAGATTGGCCAAATTAGTCTCTGTTTTCGTAGTATGAACAAATAAATTATATACTTTCCAATTCTAAGTATGTTTTGTCATTCTGATTTAGTAAGCGTGGGTTTTGTCATCCTTAGATTTCGATCCGTCGTTGAACTTGTTTTCTTTTTTCTTATTTCAAATTGTTGTCTTAATGTGTTGTTCAGAAAAAAATCAACTGAGAGTTAATGTACATAATATTTGGTATTATTCCAATGAGACAAATCCCCAACAGAGATAAATGAGGTAGGAATTAGTAAAAAAATTTACCGGCAGACTTTAATAAAAATTGACAAAAATTAATACTTCATACCAATGATAAAAAAATCAAACAAAACAAACTACATGAACTACCGACCTGATCTATTTAAAAATTGATATATGATAGATGCAGCAAAACGAAAAATACAGAACTTCAAATGTCTGACTTTAACAGTTATTGAAGTATGTGAAAAACATGAATAATGCCATCTTTCTAATGTAAAACTAAAATTATTATTCAATAGATATAATGTTTTTAAAAAATCAGGAAAATGTTCTCTCTGGGATGATTTTCAAAATTTATGAATAAAAAAGTCTTATCCAATTGATTCACATGGCTTTTACTCGTAAAAAGTTAAAATCACAAAATTACCGAACTCCCTGGGAAATAACGAACCAAAATTCTGTAATTAAATGGCAAAACTAAAAAATTGAACACAACATACGACTTGAAAGCGGCTATCATATTCCTGACTTGGTACAGGCGTTGTCTGATGAAATTTTCATGATTATATTTAAAGCTAGCTAAACCTCTTACTTTTATGACAGTCGCATAAAATGCACAATGTGTGAGCAAATTAAACAGTCATATAAGATTAACATCTCTAATAGGGGTACAGCAGTCAAGTGTGTGTTATTATTTGATCACTATAAAACAAACAAATAGTTCAACAAAGAAAAAAGTAAAGGCATATAGACAAAGCAAATATTAGGCAAATTGAAAGACACGACTACAAACATTAACCACAGTATAAAAATACAATGAAGGGATGTATAAGTACCGAGCCACGTCAAATGTATATAGATAAACATAGACTAAAAATTCACAGTAATGATCCAAAAGACAAGTAATAGAACATCGTAATACTTTATTTTAAAAGATGATAAAAGACACCGGTACCTAGATCTTATACTTCTATACCATTGGGTATTATTTGTGAAGTTGGTACGACATATTTACCAAAGAGTTTAAGGTGTTTTCCGATTAACTTTTTAAAAAAGATTTTCTTTGACATATCACTGGTTCGTCAAATCTATCCTCAGACACTTGTGACGTATTATAAAGTCTGAGGAGAACATACACGCTCTTGGAAATTACATAAGGTGGGAAATATATATATCCCATACTCAGATGGAGTTGGTATGTTGCTATTGAAGGTGAGGGAAATTGATATTTCAAAATTTTGCCCTTACACAAATTATCAATTTGCATACAATTTCTTAATTATTTATTTCAAGCAGCAAATTAATATGTATTTGTTTTTGTGTGTGCCTTTGATCTCTACCAATTGGCGGGTTAAAGGTTGGGAAAAAATAGTGAGCGGGCTTATTCATATTAACCATTATTTAATCGTTTCTATTGGCAACATATCAGAGTTCTGTGTTTACTTTAAAATTAATGATCTACACTAGGAATATGACAAAGATAAGTTAATGAAGAGATCGAATACGGATGTACATGTAATTGCAAATATTTTGAAATAAATTATCTCCCTTCTTGTTTATGCATTTCTATTGATGATCAAGGTTAAAAATTGTAAGTCATTATGCCTCTGGCAGTACATGGTAATTTATTGAAGATTAAGAAATACAAGGACTGTTTATCAATATTCTAATATAAGGAAACTTTTTGACATTAATATAATCTTCAAAACAACCTAAGTAATCTGCAGGTCCTGAAAAAATAAACTGTTATATATACTTCATCATATACTTTATGAATATATTGCTTTAAGTAAATAAAATAGGAATAGGAGGCTGAAGAAAACTGGAATAAACATATTGAATACTTGACAAATAAATAGTACATTATATAAACATTGATTTCATGATCTTATTTAGTTTTAAAAGACCTAAAATGACTATAACTGTAAATAATTGCTGCATACCATTATTCCCTACAATTGTTCAGTCTTTATTTTCTACGTTGTTTTTCATATCCTGTGTTTAGCCTGTTGGTCTTTTTTAAAAGCCTTGTCCGTTCTTTTTTTTTGGCTAGTGAGTTTGAATGTCCTTTTTGTATCTGTTTACTCTCTTTTTATCAATTAATTATACATCAATCAGTTGAATCAATTAATCCAAACATCAATCAGTTGAATCAATTAGTTCATACATCAATCAGTTGAATCAATTAATCCATACATCAATCAGTTGAAATCAATTAATCCATACACCAATCAGTTGAATCAATTAATCCATACATCAATCAGTTGAATCAATTAATCCATACATCAATCAGTTGAATCAATTAATCCATACATCAATCAGTTGAATCAATTAATCCATACATCAATCAGTTGAATCAATTAATCTATACATCAATCAGTTGAACCTCACAAGTGAGCTTCAGGTACAAGTGTTGAAATTCGCGAGAGTGTAAATGTTCTGTTAGTCTGGTAAATCTTTCTTCTTTTCAATACATTTCACATTTCAATATAATCAAAAGTCAATTTGCTTTCATCATGTTCATCTGTTCATTCAATTAATAAGCTTTGGTTTCAAGTCTTGAAAGTATCGAGAGTGTAAATGATTATATACCAGTTATTTCACAGGTGAGATTATTTACATTTATCACAATGGATGCATCCTTTGAATTTCCATTATGTTATAAAGTATGATTCACTACAGCACTAGTTTCTGCAGACGACAAACGAAAATTAAAATAGTTACCGACAAATTTCTGACCTTGCGCAGGCACAAAAATATATTGCATGTTTAAAATTATGTTCGTATTTGCACCCTCGACTTTTAAGCCTTTTTCATAGGTATTAACAAAAGGAAATGGACTTTGAAATAGGAACATCGTTTTAGGTAACCAGTTAAAACGGTCAATCTGTATTATTTGCTAAGATTAAAATATATAATTCACTCAAACTTACCAAGAGCAAAGTATGAAGTCTGAAACAAATAGAAAAAGAAGAAATACAAATAGCATTTTTCAGTTTTTTTTTATTTATTGAGGGGTAGACCTTGGTTTAGAAAGATTACTCTTTAAATCAGTTTTAAAAAGTCAAGTTCGTCAATGTATTTTAAGTACTTATCTGAAACAGATCGTAAATAATCTATGTAACCTAGAAGCTTAGAAAAAGTTTTTTAAAATGAGAGACACAAACCTATTGATAATTTTAAGAGTTATTTCCCTTAAACTGGCTCTATCTCCGTAAAATCACCTCACATATGTATATTAAATGAACACAATATATGACATACTCTTCAAAGTTATAAGCATTACGAAATATCTTTTTTTTTAAATGTACATTTTTATACAACTTGGTTTAATGAAGGATGTATTATACAAAGACAAATTTGTCAGTAAATCTATCTATCTCTTTTTCTACAGACACAAACCAATTTGCATAACTAAATTTGATTAAAATTTCTCTTTTACAATTCTTGTCGGAACGAAGAACTTCATAATATTTTTACATTCTGAATATAAAGAGCTCCAGTATTCAATAGTGCATTATAGTACTATATCATTTATTCAGTAGTATATACAGCAGTTTTGAATAATTGATGAATAGTTTGCTGCTCAATCCGTATTGGTCAATTTCAATGCACACCATTTGTCACAACCCTTAATCGCTTCCCTTCCCTTTATCACACTCTTCCGGTTTTTCACAGCCCACTCAAATTTTTCATCTTAAAGTTTGACAGTAGTAACTCCGAATTATTTTACATGAAGTCATTTTTTTAATTTAAACAAGCTTCGAAAGTTTTTTTTTGCCATAATTGGTCATAAATGAAACTGTCATAAGGGCATGACGTCATATATCGAATTATGTCTTTGATTGGCATTGGCCGTCACAACCAATGAGCTGTCATTTTTTTTTTGAAACACCGAATGCAACATCATTATAAAAAAGGACTCTATGAAATACCATACAAAAACAATTAATACAATACTGTAGATTTACAAATAAACTACAAAAATTGGTACCCTCGAAAAAAAATTAATCCACATTGGACAAACAGGACGCAAATTGTAAGGTGACCATTGATGAATAATTAAGCTATTAAAGTTTTTAAAGACAAAAGTAAAAAAAAAATCCATTGTTAGTTTCATTTTATTTTTGTATTCCTGGTTTTTTTTCGGTATGTTTTATTTTTATTTTATTTTATTTTTTTTTTTTTTTTTGTGAATCACTTTTGCTTATCTGCAAATGACTGTTTTCCAACTGAAGGATCAAAATCAAGAGTTTAATAAGTATAAACATGACACATTCAACACCTAAAAGTAGGAAACACAATAGTTTTTAATAACTCTCATATGATTTTCATATTAAGGAAAACGTTGATATGATTGGTCGAGAGGACTTCCCGTAGATGTCTTGATGTTATTCATTTTTCGATAGACGCCGTTAACCGAACTTCTTTTTTAACCAATGTAAACAAGATGTCGGCAATAATAACACAATCCAGCTCCACGTTACACTATTTATTCTCAAATCGCATAAATCATTAAATCAAATAATAAACACGAAACATTCATTTCATTGACCAAAATAAAAGAGCTTTTGTAGTTAATTTTAATCAGAGATAGGGACATACATAGAGAATGTGGCGAGGTTAAGTAAGTTAACGTGATCCTAACCATCCATCCAACCTGGGACAGTGGTGTCATAGTGCAACATAAGAATGATATATAATAGTCAATTAAAAAGGTTTAACTCATCAGATGGATAAAAATACCAATTCTTCAAACAAATGAAATTGGTTCTTGTACATCCCAACAACAAAACAGACTCTTAACCTATTTTTTCCTCGTTATATAAGAAGTCAATTGTGTGCTTCTGTCTTTTCGACATCCCTTCAGAAGATACGCAAAATACAGGTTAAATATCTATTGTCTAAAATTGGAATGGACTGAATAGAAAATGTGTCAAAAAGACAATTTATATCTTTTACAAAAATTAGTTATACTATCCTTTTATAAATTATCAATTTACATATAGCCACTTCTTCTTTTTTTATTACAGAAAAGAATTAAAAAGAATTATTAAAAAGAAAAAGTGAAAAGAAATAAAATAGAATAAAAGAGTCGGAGGAAAGATGGTATTATTTTTTTTTTAGCTGAAACTTTTATCATGTTGTAATGTCATTTTGTTGCAAGTAAACGAATGCATTTTCGTTAAAACGCAATAAAGTATGTATCTACACTGTATCTTCGGATCTTGCAATTCGGATTTTGATGGGCTTAATATTGTCTTATATTTGACTCTGTATTTTTCCAAAGGTTTACAATATTTGCGTACACTTTATTTAAGTTTCAAAATTGTATCCAAACCTTACACCATGGTCATGACATATATTTGAAATATTTATCATTCATTTAATGAGTTTAGATTTTTTATCTTTGAAATCATCTGAAAAGAAGTATTTCAAATAATTTCCTATAAAATCCAACGACAGGGGAATTAAACTCGATTCTAATTTTGTTTACATGTGAAATCGTTTAAACTTCAGTTGCATTTCATTTTCGTATACATGTACACAATGTACACGGATAACAAGTGTTATAACTTGACAAATGTTGAAATGTTGCAAAATCACACGTTCCCTTTCTTTTTCCGACTTCAAAAATAACCTAAACATGATATACAACAAAAAAGCTTTTTTTTTCTTTTTTTCTTCCCGAAATTGAAGTTTTGTAACTCACTAAAGATTGCCTGATTTAAAATAAGATTCACAAGCACTTTCGTAAATGCAAGTTCGTTCCGGTCCTTGGGTCACATATATATAACTCAACTTATCCGTAAAACAATGCATTTTCAGTGTAGATATATTGAATTTGGAACATGAGCGGACGCGAGTACCACGAATATATTTAAAACAGTAAATTATTTCCTTACAACACACAACACATTCAAATATCTTTGTTGTACTCGCCTTCGCTCATATTGAAAAATTGCTCAAACAGACGCAAACACTTCTGGTTTTTATAAAATTTTACGTTTTTCACGAAAAAAAGACGGGTATTTGATTATTTTCACACACAGTTAAAGAAAAGTTATATTATAAGATGAGACCCTATACTTTTTAGAAATAGTCATGTTTCTTGGATATTATGCAGTCTAATTTCAATAAAAATAGGGGGCCAGTTGCAATAACTTATCGTACATGTACCTTGCCCTTTCATGGAGTACAAATTTTTACGGTAACCAACAAATAAATTCATGCACCAGGCCAATTAAATGAAACAAATATACAATTAACTTGTGAGAGAGATAACGAGTGTGACAAAAAATTTCCTAATCTCCTATTGAAAGAACTATAAAGATTATATTTGTTTGTTAGTGAATTGGTCCAGTTCATACACCAATGAATTCCTTTTAAGGCGTTTAATCCTAAAATATACGATTATATAATTGACTGCCGAAAATTAAAAAAAACGTTCTGATTCACTACAAACTGCGAAGAGTCTGACTTCACCAGTTTTTGTGCTCGACCAGTAAAATCGAGCACACCGTTTACTCGACTAGTCTCGACATTGTCTCGACTGTACTTAACTGTACTTAAGTGTACTTGACTAGGTCTCGACTTTACTTAATTAGTCTGATTCAGTACTTGATGATCTTTGTGTAGTCTGAAATGGTCTTGACCAAGGCTCGACCTGTCTCGACCTGTCTTGACTAGTCTCAACCTGTCTCGACCAGTCTCGACTCAGTCTCAACCAGTCTCGACCTGTCTCGACTAGTCTTGACCTTCAAATTTAGTTTTGACTGGTGTAAATCAACCCATCTATCTAAATGAAATATTGATCTTACGAAATTCAAGCCTATTAGGTTGTTTGATTTATTGCTGTCAAATGAAAGAATTTAATTTTACAATCGGTAAAAATAAAAAAATCTTATATAAATTCATATAGGCATCTTTAATTTTTTTTATAACTTTTTCAAATCAACTTGGATTTTCATCAAACTAAGCAGCTATCTTAGGTATATATTAAGCTTACTGAATCCCATGTCATTTATTTTTTTGTTGTATTGCTGTAAAATTTAGGAATTAAAGTAATCTTGGTAAAAAAAAGCTAGGATTTGCAATTCGGACAAAATAGAGATAGTACAATTTAATTTTTTTAATAACTTTTTCAAATCAACTTGGATTTTCATCAAATTATGCAGCTATCTTAGATATATATTAAGGTTACTGAATCCCAGGTTATTTTGTTTTTTGTTGTATTGCTGTAAAATTTAAGAATTAAAGTAATCTATGTCAAAAAAGCTAGAATTTGCAGTTCGAACAACATAGAGATATTACACTTTATTTTTTTAATTTCCTTTTCAAATCAACTTGGATTTTCATCAACCTATGCAGCTATCTAAGATATATATTAAGGTAACTGAATCCCAGGTCTTTTTGTTTTTTGCAGAACTGCTGTCAAATTTAAGAATTAAATTAATCTAGGTCAAAAAAGGTAGAATTTGCAGTTCTAACAAAATAAAGATAGTACACTTTAAATTTTTTTATAACTTTTTCAAATCAATCTGGATTTTTTTCAAACTATCCAGCTTCCTTTGTGATGTATTATTCTTACTGAATCCAAGGTTGTTATGAAATTTGGTGTTTGGTGTTAGTACACTTCAATTTTTTTCATAACTTTTTCAAATCAACTTAGATTTTCATCAAACTCTACAACTATATTTGCAATATATTGATATTACTAAATCATAGGTTGTTATTGAGTTAGGTGTATTTCTGTCAAATATAAGAATTTAATTAATCTAGGTCAAAAAGCTCCTTTAATGTTTTATTCCTTTTGATATATATTATATAAATGTATCAAAAAGGGATGAAACATTAAAGAAATTATTAAAATAGTTCTTCTGATTTGTGGTAATTTATAAAGCAATTCCTTCTGCTTGGGGCAAACTTATTAAAATATCACATCTACCAGAGAGTTTTAAATTCTATAAAATAACATTTATTCAAAGTTGCAACATCCTGTTAAATCTTAGTCGCAAGGCTTTTTTTATTCACTAGATATTAAGTAATACACGATTATAAGAAAAGTAGGGCTTTCTTTTTACCAGTAAAACTCATGTGTACTGATGTTATTAAACCATGTTTAGTGCCATGTCATTAAATTTGACAAAAAAATATTTTAAGATTTGATTAAAATAAATTTTTACTGTAACTTTGGAACACATTTCTATTTTTTAAAAGGTTATCAGGGATTTGGTTTGAAAGATCATGAAATTTAATTTTTTGTTTTAACAAAAAAAAAAGTTGTTTATTCTGTTAAAGCTGATTTGAAAAAAGTTATGAAATCTTAAAAAAGACACCTTTTCTTTGTTAAAACAAAATTTTAATATCATTTAATATATGAGGAAAAATATATTTCTAATATCGTAGCTTTTTGACCTAGATTAATTTAATTCTGATATTTGACAGAAATACACCAAACTAAATAAACCTATGATTCAGTAAGATCAATATATTGCAAAGATAGTTGTAGAGTTTGATGAAAATCTAAGTTGATTTGAAAAAGTTATGAAAATTATTAAAGTGTACTATCTCTATTTTGTCAAAACTGCAAATCCTTAGCTTTTTTTACCTAGATTAAATTAATTCTTGAATTTGACAGCAGTACACCAAACTTTATAGCAACCTGAGATTCAGTCAGATTATTACATCACGAAGGTAGCTATATAGTTTGAAGAAAATCCAAGTTGATTTGAAAAAGTTATTAAAAAATTTAAAGTGTTCTATCTCTATTTTGTTCGAACTGCAAATTCTAGCTTTTTTGACATATATTAATTTAATTCTTCAATTTATCAGAAATACAACAAAAAACAAAATAACATGGGATTCAGTAAGCTCAATATATATCTAAGATAGCTGGATAGTTTGATGAATATCCAAGTTGATTTGGAAAAGCTATAAAAAAAAAAATTAAAGTGCACTATCTCTATTTTGTCCGAATTGCAAATCCTAGCTTTTTTTTACCAAGATTACTTTAATTCCTAAATTTTACAGCAATACAACAAAAAAATAAATGACATGGGATTCAGTAAGCTTAATATATACCTAAGATAGCTGCTTAGTTTGATGAAAATCCAAGTTGATTTGAAAAAGTTATAAAAAAAATTAAAGATGCCTATATGAATTTATATAAGATTTTTTTATTTTTACCGATTGTAAAATTAAATTCTTTCATTTCACAGCAATAAATCAAACTACCTAATAAGCTTGAATTTTGTAAGATTAATATTTAATTTAGATAGATGGGCTGATTTACACCAGTCAAAACTAAATTTGAAGGCCAAGACTAGTCGAGACAGGTCGAGACTGGTTGAAACTGAGTCAAGACTAGTCGAGACAGGTCGAGACTAGTCAAGACAGGTCGAGACAGGTCGAGCCTTGGTCAAGACCATTTCAGACTACACAAAGGTCATCAAGTACTGATGCAGACTAATTAAGTAAAGTCGAGACCTAATCGAGTACACTTAAGTTCAGTTAAGTACAGTCGGGATTATGTCGAGACTAGTCGAGTAAAATGCGTGCTCGATTTTACTGGTCGAGCACAAAAACTGGTCAAGTTAGACTCTGAGTAGTTAGTAGTGATTACAGATGCAAATTAATGCAACGGGTTGGAACGTTTTAACAGGTGTCAACCTTTACTGTAACCTGAAACAGTGGTTTGATATTACATCATTTAAAGACAAACTTTAATTTAAAATATCAATTGAAATGGCTTACTTCAATTACTTATTTAGCAGAATCATAGCCTAAAAGAAATCATTGCATGTTCTCTAATTTTTCTTTTACAATGTATTTAGTACCCACCTTCCTTATGTCAATTGTAAAAAAAACTTGATCGTAGACAACTTACCTTAGGATGTATGTTTTCTGATAACAAATTGAAAGCATTTCTTAATACCATAATTAGTTTTCAAAGGTAATAGGCTTATAATTGTATACGTCAGACGCGCGTTTCATCTACATAAGACTCAGTAGTTACGATCAGAACAAAAAAGTTCGAAATTGATAAAAAAAAGAACAAGCTTAATGAGCATTGAGGTCCAACATGACCAAATTAAATAAAAAGTTGTGCCAAATACGACTAAGGTAATCTATGCCTGATTTTACCATCGCAAGTCAACGTCTTACTGTATGCACATTTATCAATACAATTTCACAATGTCTGCCAATGGTCAGTTTTATGAATTTTGCCACAATATATCAACTCTAGCCTTATGTCTTACATAATGATGCTTATATATGGTCCGAGACCACAATTGTCGTCCCTTGATTTTCGTTGTTCACAAATATAGTCCCTAGTGTTGACAGTGGGTTACTTGCCATTAATTTTTATACCCCTTCCAAATTTATTTCTCCATGTTTAATGCCTCAAATTGCAAGAAAAGGGGTAAAATTACACTGTAAAACAATTTGGGTTCAGAATTTTAAAGGAAAGTAGTGATTTGGTCCAGCTGAAAAAGGTTGAAAATTAGCACTTCGGAAGCTGTCAAAAGATTTCAAGACGCCCTTAACATAAAATTGTCCATATTTTGAGTTAGAGCGGATGAAGTTTTCTATTATTTTGATATAATTTGTCCCAAAAGTAGTACAACACACTGTAAAAAAAATCATTGAGAAAGCGCAGGTGGGATTTTTTTAATTTTCATTTTATCTTCTGAAAGAAATGCTCTACGAAATAATTGTGGTCTCGGACCGAACTAGACGTGTTTAAACACCGCCCATCGTCCCAAAGATGTATGTATGTTATTTCCAGTTTGACCTATAAATTCACTAAAAGAGTTAAAGAGTTGGATATAAAATCTGCATAATAAAAAAGTGTATATATGAAATAACCAGTTTGATATATAAAGTCATTAAAAGAGTTAGATTAGAATTGGATATAAAATCTGCATACTAGTAATAATAGAAATTTGCATAGCTTCCCAGCAAGGTTGTTGTCTAAATCTAAGACCTTTAATTGATAAAGCATAGCTGTACAGGTTGAATTATCTGTTTAATGACCAAAGGTTTGAGATTTTTCCCAGTTTTTTGTAATAGGAGCCTCTTTCGTTTTCGATCACACAACTCACTTGCAATATCTTACCATATAAAAGTGATAGAAAATATATCTCCGAATAACAGAATTTTTCTTAATTTCAACAAATATAAGACACTACTACCAAATCAGAATCCATGTATTAAAATGCCTGCATTAGAATGCATATGGTTGTAGGCGTATAAGAAAAGCATCATGCAAATCGATGACGGCTATGTTAAATTTCGTCACGTTAGGAAAGAATGCATATCCCACATCGAGTTTTTGTCGGTGATAAGATTTCAATATAAGATAAATATATCAAAGAAAAAAGAAGTAATTTGTGTTTGCGTACGAATGTCCTTGCTCTACAATGCAGAACAATCATGTACTTCCATTCGTTATGATAGTAAATACACAAATAAAACAACAACATCAAATCAAATTTCACGTTTTAAGGGGCTCGCGGCTCTAGATCATTTTTTTTCCCTAGGATTTCTTTATATTTTTACATAAATGAACTTGATCATATATTTAATAGAAAAATGAAATAAAAAATGAGATACCAGCGTTAAGAAAAACACAAATACGAACATCAATTGAAAAAAAAAAACTCCAACCACTTTACGCCGTCTTGTATCAGCTAGAGTGGTCACATAAAAGATTATCGAATAATTTCCAACTGACTTGTATTGAACGACTACATTTGTCAAATATTGTAAGTCTGCATGATAAAACCACTGTATAATGGACATATATTAAACTTCCAATATTGATATCAATGATATTGTTTTGACAGTAACACATCATATTTCAATCAATTAGAGATGTTCTTGGTGTTATACCTGATTTTCTATAATATATGTTTTTTAAAAGATGATGAATATTGTCTATTGCAAAAATTAGGTCAAACCATTATTAGTTAATTATTTACACTTGTACTAAAATGTTTTTATTTCACTTAGTAATTACAGCAAATTTCCTCACCATGACGTACCCGAATGTCACCCTTTTCTACATAAGAAAATTCCTGTCCTAAAAAAGGAATATGGAAGTAATAGCATTTTGCTTATAGACTTTCCGTTTGAACTTTACCTCAGAGTTCGGTATTTCTATTATAATACTTTTTAATCCGTTGAATAAGGGTTTATTCAGTGTGAATGTGAAATACGTTTCCATTTATAAAGTAACATTATATATATCTACAATTCAACAAAAAAAGTTTGAAGTAGTGTTGCATGTCATAATGATAAAAGGACGGAAATTTTGCAGTCAATCAAATACTGGTGCACCTGTAGTCATACAATATGTCGTTGTAGGATTATATGTCTTGAACCGAACTTTAGGATCGTGAATGAGAATGGTAAAGAACAAGCTGAGTGTGTTGGTTTAGTACAACATTTGTTCATATTCAGGTCGAATCGTTCAAGATATGCATTGAACATTCTTCCGGGTGCTAACAGCCATTTATCCTGTAATATGTTTGATACAGCATTGTGGGATTTCTATCGATAATAGTTTTGACATGTTATTGACATTATTGTCGATCTCAAATAGAAACGTAAAAAGGCATTTGTAAATGAATTCGTGTATATACATATATAGGTAGGCAAACAAAGTAGAAGCTTGATTCTATGTAGTTCTTTACATATAAAATTATGCTTCAACGTTGCTTCCGTGCTTTATTTTTGATAGCTATTATATTGTGTTTATAGACGTCTTCCGTGTATCAAAATAAACATTTATTGAAACATTGAATATATTAAAATCTTTTTAGAAATTCAAATGTGACGTCACTTTGTGCGTTGATGGCTTTGGCTAACTCGACTGTGTATTTTTATGTGCTGGTTCAGTTGGTTTATATGACGTATTTGTTTTTTCTGTAGTTCATGCAGTTAGTCACCAATTCGGTTTTATCAGGTATATCTATTATATAGTCATTTTATAAAAATTACTGTTTGCAAAAGCATGAATTATTCTTAATAATATGGATGTTCCTATTCCAGGCAGAAAACCCTGGCCGTATTGGTCACAACTTTTTTGGAACTTTTGATACTCAGTGCTCTTCAACTTTGTACTTGTTTCGGCTTTCGAACTTTTTTTTATCTGAGCGTCACTGGTTAGTCTTGTGTGGACGAAACGCATATCTGGCGTATTACATTTTAAACCTGGTACCTTTCAATGGCTATTTTCCGTGCGTTTTTTCTGTCCTATATATGTTCTCCCATTTATTTGTATTGTAGTCCTGTCCTGTAATGTTGTCATTATAATGTTATATTTAAAATTGCCATAAAAGCGGGAGGCTTGGCATGCCACAAAACCAGGTTCACGCCACCATTCTTTTTAAAAGTCCTGTTCCATTTCTGGAAAATGGCCATTGTTATATTATAGTTCATTTCTGTGTGTGTTACAAGACCCCAAGACCCCGTGTTGAAGGCCGTACATTGACCTATAATGCTTTACTTTTATAAATTGTTATTTGGATGGAGAGTTGTCTCATTGGCACTCACACCACTTCTTCCTATATCTATGTGATCTTATAATTTATGCACATGCTGCAAAGCGTTCATATATGATTTTAACGGACTCTTTTTTTAAATTTGACATCTTTATTGCAGTTCGTAAAAAATGCATAAAATATACAATTTAGCCATTATAATAATTAATTTTAATTCTACTTCTGGGAACAAAACTTGTGGCATTCAAAATATAATTAGTTGTGATAAACTAGATCATATATGCGTGATTGGTTAATGATTTAAGCTAACCGAATGTAATCAGAACATTAAACATTCTTTGAAATAAAAAAAATCACAAACTTAATACTAGGTATTATACTAAAGAGATATATGAATGCATTGATATAAATTAATCACAAAAATACCTGCAATATCTTACCGTAGGTGAAAGCAATAATGTGTCCGAAAAACAGATTTTCTTAATCTAAACAAATACAAGACACTAGTATATTACTTACTCCATGTATTCAGTCTGCACTAGAATATATTGGATGACTTGAGTTATTGATTTGCTTAGAAGCCGTATAAAAAAGCATAGAATCCCGAAAACGGATAAATATACTTTTCAAATGTACTGTATAATAACCCAATTATATTTTGACATTATCAAGTTTATTTAAATATAAGTAATCACGTCATGCTGCAGTATGGACACGTGACAGCTTTCGGCGTTTAAAAAATGTACTTTAAAATAATTATATCGAGGAAAAAGAAGTAATTGTGAATTAAAAAAATATATATAGTCTTTGCTTAGAATTAAAAGGTATTTTGTTTTTAAGTTCTTTGGCATAGAAGAGGGACGAAAGACACCAGAGGGACAGTCAACATCATAAATCGAAAATACACTGATAACGCCGAGGCTAAAAATGAAAAGACAAACAGTAATTCGTAAATATAACTCATCATGCAGACATCTTATACGTTCAGGTATTTCACATCCAATCTTTTATGGTAATATTCTTTACAAAGCAAACAATTGTCAGTATTTACCTCAAAGCTAACAAAACCGTTAAACAGACTTATTAAGAAGGGATATCGTTACGATACTGTTGTCAGGTCATGGGGTTCGTGTTGTTTATTCTTTAGTTTTCTATGTTGTGTCATGTGTACTATTGTTTTTCTGTTTGTCTTTTTAATTTTTAGCCATGGCGTTGTCAGTTTGTTTTAGATTTATGAGTTTGACTGTCCCTTTAATATCTTTCGTCCCTCTTTTCATAAATGATTGCATATTTCGGGTTTAATATTGATTCACTTATAGGGTCTTTGCATCGGAATTAAACACATTTATTTTAAAATCAGTTTCTGACATGTTCTTCTCATATATTTCATGATGGTATAACACTAAACCCCTAACAGGAGGGATTGTGCCTGAAATTCATATGATAAAGACATACTCTTTAAATTAATTTAATTGATGTCTGGAGCTGGCATGTCAGTAACTGCTAGTAGTCTTTTACGTATGTATTATTGGCATTTTGTTTATTTTCTTTTGTTTTATATTCTGACATCGGACTCGGACTTCTCTTTAACTGAGTTTAACTGTACGTATTGTTGTGCGTTTTTTTTTTTTTTTTCTACATTGGCTAAAGGTATTGGGGGAGGGTTGAGATCTCAAAAAACATGTTTAACCTCGGCGCAATTATGCACCTGTCCCAAGTCAGGAGCGTATGGCCAATGTTAGTCTTGTATGATTTTTAGTTTTAGTTTCTTGTGTATAACTCGGAGTTTAGTATGACGTCAATTATATTTGAACTAGTATAAATATTGTTGAGGGGCCAGCTGGAGGACGCCTCCGGGTGCTTGAGTTTCTCGCTACATTGAAGACCCATTGGATGCCTTTGGCTGTTGTCTACTCTATGTTTGGGTTGTTGTCGCTTTGACACATTCCCCGTTTCCATTCTCATTTTTAAACAATAGTACACATGACACAACATATAAAACTATAGAATAAGCAACACGAACCGAACCAAAAATTATGGGTGATCTCATGTGCTCCGGAAGGGTAAGCGGATCCTGCTCCACATGTGACACCCGTTGTGTTGCTTATGTGATAACAAATCTGGTAAAAAGTCTAATTCGGTAGGTCACATTCATCAAAGGGAAGGGGATTGTGATTACAACCTAGGGAACATATCCGATATCATTTGGGAAACGGTTATTCCAGAACGGTAAACCAACTCGTTATTGCGTCCGTAAAATTTACGAAGGGATGATTTCAACTTCACCATTTGGACTTTTTGGTTTAATAGATTCCTTGTTAAGCTTCACTCATGCTAAGTATTTCTTTATTAGGAACAAAGATAAATACTGCACAATTTTGGGAAAAGTGCAAATTTAACGAAGACAACCAAGGGAAAATCAATGGTAATAAACCTTTAGACAAATGTTATTACTGAAATCGAAAAAATACATTGTTTTTTGAGAATCCCTTTTTTTCCTTATTGGTATTGTTTTTCTTTTGATAAGGCTGGATTATCAAAGGCCTAGGTTCTTTTAACACTAACAATTATTGATTGGACAGAAAAGAACCACCTGTATTCAGTAGGATAACTGAGAATTCTTTTCAGTTACGATTGGAGTCTTCACATTTATACAAAATCATTGCAATTTCACAGATGGATTTTTCTATTCTCTTCTTTCATGTTACTCCGTCTTCATGGTCTTTAAGTAAAATTATTGTTACAGGGTTTACTTTATAAGTTGTAATTTTTTGTTATCATATAATGTGTTTGTTGTTACTAAGTCCCGATTTAGACACAAAAAGGTAGTTGTATTTCATGATCAATTTTCTACCTTCTCTGTTGTTTTAATTATAACAATTATTTTACTAGACATCCAACTCAATGGAAATATAATTGTCAAAATTTTAAATAATTCGGAAATAGTGTTGCCTCATTTGTCTAATCAATACTCGATTGTCTGAATTCGCCTTTTCAGAATCTAAACGACTACGGGTACACCAGAATGGGGAAAAAATGGTACGGCATCGGTTGAATTCCCATTGTTAATTATGTTTTATATCAATCACAATGTTTCGGTGTTCTCTTTTAAAACTAAATCCCAGAACGCATTAGATTCTGAAACGGCGAATTATGTCAAGCCAGTATCCCGACAGTTCTAGAGGGCTACACAACTACCACCAATAAAATATAGGGTGAATATTGATATTAAAAGAAAATATCAAAAATAAGTTCTAAAGAATTTTTATTGTTTTCAAAGAGGGTAACGTGTATGGTTAATTTTTTTTATTTGAAAGAAACGTATAATGCTTTTTCATATTAGTTAATAAACATGAATAAATAACAAGCTTTTGCTATTATTAAAACTATATTAACTAAATAGGTGTTCCAAAGTATAAAATAATCTCCGTGGCCTTTTTTCATGTATACACGTACCTTGTTTACAAAAATCAAAATTTACAAAGCGGAATAACAAATAAAATGACCCCGATATGATAAAGAGCATCTAGTGTTATACAGTGTTAAACACTGTGTGTTTAAACTTTGAAGGTAGGTTAATAATTAAGATAGCCATAAAATGTTCAAACAAGGTTCAGGACTGATGTACTCGGATCAATTATATTGGCATCACAAAGCTGTATAGTCTTTTCAAACAGGTGACAAAGTTTAGTCTGCGAGGAAATAGAAAACGCTCTACAGTCAATGATATCTCCACACGCCTTCGCACATTCAACTTTCGCAATTAAACCATTACTGTGTAAAACTTCAGATTTCAACGGCTGACCTGAAATGGCTCTACCGTAGACAGCTGTTTTATAGTGCTGCGAAGTTCGAACACTTTTGACTTCTCCTACAATGTAAATCTGAGTTTGTATATTTTGTCTTCAACTAACTTTTCAAAAACAAGTGTAAATTAGCACTTGGAAGAATTGTTGCAAAGAGTTAAATATCGTTCTTCATTGAAAAATGTGTTCCTACCCAATCTCCGTACAGCGCTCGTTTCCTTTCCGAATACTCAGTATACTACAATACAACGACGCGAAATATATAGGTAAAACGGTACTATTTGTTCTGCCATATGCGACAATGCTTACATTTTCTAAATTTACGAATTTTGTGTTCGCACTTCCAACGGAGCTTGTTTATGTTATTCATGCCACCATAATTTTTCACCCTAAATTTATGAAATTTCGGAAGTCTTTTCGTATAATTTTCTACAAAATATGTCAATGGGCTCCAAAAGGCGTAGGTCCGGTAAGGGCCGATTTTGGCTTCAAATTTCAGGTTCATCTGACGTTAGATTTTGGACACTTCTTAAACATTTAAGTATCTATTTCAGTAGATTCAATTAGTTTATGTGAAAGATTTTAACTGATTTAGTCGTTAAAAATACATCGATTCAAGCTTAGATATACAAAATCTATCAAATATGCCAAAAAATGTCTCTTTTCAGATTGTTTTTGGTCAAAAAATAAAGTGGCCGCATCCGTTGTCATCCTCAACCTTTATATATGTTATATATTATCATCAAATACAAGTTTCGTTTCAATATTAAGAATGAACACGAATGCGGCCAATTTAATTTAAGACGGAAACCGTCTAAAAAATAACAAAAATGCTTAAGATGTGAAGATTTCAGTAATTTAGCATGACTTAATGATGCTAGAACCGGATATATGTGCATTTTATTGTCAAAAACAGCCCATATTTATGTAGCAGAAGCATTCTTCTTTCCAATAAAAAACTAAAAGTTAACATATTCCAAAATTTGGTCTTACTGGACCTTCTCCTTTATATTGTAAATATACACACTGCAATTATTTATAGATATATAAAAAAAATATATATTGTACCCTTAGATCCAATCACCATGCTCTAAAGTTGACTTTCCTTACGTGCCTTGGGTACACAAAAGTCCCACCTTATGCTAGAAAAATGAAATAGTACCGTTTTCCCTTTAATGTAGTGGTACGAGGTAAGTACGGAACGGATGTGGGCTCTGTGCCGCAGATTGGTGCTTACCTTATAAGTTTTCAGTTATGTGTAACAATCATTATATATATCTTGTACTTTATTAGGAGGTCTCTCAAGAAATTGAAAGAAGCAATATAAAACTTTAATATGATGTGAAAAAGGCTACGTGGGATTTGTACGCAGCTATGTCCGATCACAATGTTGACTGTTATTATGATGCCTTGTGTAAAGAGGATATGTTCATGACAAAGTTAGAACAATTCTCTTAACTAGTATATATTATGTTAAGGGGCTAACTGATGCCCGCCTTGTAGTGTGGAATTTTCTTGCTGTATTCTGTTCTTCAGTCGGGTTAATGTCACTCTTTGACAAAATCCCGTTTCTATTCCAGGCCTCTACAATAACTTTTTTTTTAACTTGTCCTGTAGGACAAGTACTTACCAAAATGAACTTGTCCGAATGGAATTTAACTTGTCCGATAAATTATTGTGAACTTTTTTTTTTCTTTTAAAAATATAGTTAATTTTTATGTTAATGGCTTGCACAAAGTGAAATAAAAGAATATAACAGTTATAGTTTATATATTTATTATCTAGTGACATCCTAGTCAAAAATGGCTACTGCATTTAGTCAAAAGGGTTCTAAATATCTAATTGTCATCAATGTCATCATCAGAGTGAGTCTGTTCCATGTCAGGATCTGGTAGTGCTCTCAATCCGATAAACTCATGAGAGTTGAAGCCTGGTCTTTTCTGTCTTCCACTTGACCACCAGTGATTGAAGACTGAGTTTGTTTCAAAATGATTGAGTTCAGGTCCTTCAACAGTTATGAATAGTAATATTATCAACATTTCTGGTTTAAGGGAAGATCTCCAGTCAGTCTTGACTCTTTTCATAGCAAAGAAGCCTCTTTCACACACAGCACTAGACAGAGGAAAAGAAAGAAGCAGCTCTAGTACCAAGATCATATTAAAAAATCTTCTTTTCAGATCAGGGTAAATAAAAAAGTTCTCAACAGCCACTGTTGCCTTGTGTCTCCCTATATATGCCTTAAAATCTTTCCATTTCCCGTTTTGGTCCATGATTGCATCTAAATTACATCCATTTCTTTCCAGAATTTCATGGAAATTCTCTAACAGGTATGCCATCTCTTCATTCTTATAAGTGGCTAGGTCATTTCTATCTTGTGGCCATTCACTAAAAGAAAGAATGAGTGATGCTGCCTTAAGTACTGGGTCTTTCTCCATGGGTTCAAACCTGTTGTCCAGAGTAGCAACAATCAAGTCAACTATTACTTGTTTCTGTCTTGTAGAATCTTCATCAATGCTCATGTTTGAAAGTTGAATGTCTTTATATGTACTGTTCTGGGAATCTACAGTAGCAAGAACATTTGTCAACTCTTTGCCATTTACAGTTTTTAGTTCAATCAAAGACAGATTTGCAGTAGAAATTGCATCAAACATTGCAGACAGGGTCAGGTAATCTTGCTGAAATTTTAAACTAAGAACACTGAGTACTTTTAAAATGTCAAGGAAAAAAAATACTATGTACAGAAACTTGTAATGTTTGAGTTTTTTGCTGATAAAGGTAGCTCTACCTTGGACTTCTGCAGATCCAGACCTAGACTCCCGAATATGTTCAAAATGTGCTAGCAATACTCTGAACTATCTAACCAAGACTTCAAGGGCCCTGTGAATGTGTGGCAGCCATCTTGTACCAGCAAGTTTTGTGGGCTTTAACACCTTTTCTTCTAAAGCCTCACCTATCTGCCTTAACTCTCGTAAGGCCTTTGGGGAGTATTGATAGTGCTTATACAAATACTGCAGTAAATACTGTATTTCTTTCGTATGCTTGTGGTTTTTGATTGCACTATTTGCTGTCAACTCAAGCCTGTGTGCTATACAGTGTGTTATAACTAAATGTGGAACATCACGTTTAATCAAAGTGGCTATACCACCACGGCATCCTAAATTTACAGAGGCTCCATCCGAACCAAACCCAATCAATTTATCCTTCCAATTGGGTATCCCATTGCTAGTGAAGGCCTCCTCAATTTCTTTTAGAATCCCCTGGGCATCTGCTTTTTCTACATCTTCTATACTAAAGTAGTGGTTAACTGGCCTTCCGTTTTCAACAAATCTCAGATAAATTAATTCAAATAATTAAATCATTCTCTATTTGCATCTTCACACCTTTGAATAAGTCTTCATATATATACTGGATAAATCTGAAAATATCAGGGATGATAGTGTGTGAAAAAACACATCTATAAAAAAAGGAGATGTGGTATGATCGCCAATGAGACAACTCTCTTATTCTCTAGTAGTAAAGCATAACAGCAATGAATGATTGATCAGTAATATTGGGTATTGTAAGGTATATTAGTTTAGCAAGCATGATCATACTAAAATAAATAATTAAATCATATACATGCATGAATTGAAAGCATAAATAAAAGCTGCAAGGAAAAGTGCAAGTAGAAGCAGGCATATTATCAGAAGGCTGTTGTAGTGCAAACTAGTACATTGTGATGATGAGGATGAGGATTAATATACTAGTACATGTATACAAAGTAAAACTTGCAGTATAAAAATCTTATTACAATATATTTACTAAAATTTCAAATAATTGAGTAATTCAGTTTACCTTCTACAAGCATTATCAGATCTATAAAAATTTCCCATGTCTAGACCATTAACCTCTTGTAACTCAATCAATCTTTGAAAGTCTGTAAAGGGCTTTTCATGCTTGCAAATAAAGTAGGCAGTGGTGATTAGTTTCTTGATTTTGTCTTCATTTTCCTTTTCCATTTTCCTAACACAGGACAAAAGAGGCCCAGACTGAGAGGAACTACAACTTCCAGATGCGGCTGTCTCAATTTTTTTCATTTCATCTGATTTTCTCTTCTCCTCACATTTCCTGTGTGAATTGCTTTTCCAGTGAGCAATTAATGTATCTTTTCTGAAAGCACTTGTTCCTATGAACATAGAGCAATTTCTATCTACTAATCAGGATAGTTGTTACACGTTTGGCATATCATAGTTTTTGATTTTGACTCATCAACCTTTCCATCATCGTCTGTATGAACAGCATATTTTAACCCAAGGAATTCCTCTTCCCAGCTCGGTAAATACGTCCTCTGTCTTTTAAGCTCTATTCTTTCTTCCTTTCTTTATACTCTTCTTCGTCTTTTGTTTTTTTCTTTTCCCCAGATGTAGTGAAACCAAATTATGTTAAGTCCATGATTGTATCGAAGGGGTTTGTTTATAAAATGTCTGTCTCAGTCAATATTGTTATTTTAATCTCAAAGCTGAGTTCCGTATCTTTAAAGCGCATCACTGATAAAGTTTCTCCACTGGAGGTTGTTCTAAATGATCGGAGGAAGATTCAGTAGTAAGAGTGTCGATGACTGATTACGTTTACAGAATGTGTTTTTTCTATGCCGAAGTATATGACAATACAACAGTTTAAATTTATTATCGATTGATTTTGTAATCTTATAACAGGTCAAATTAAATAACATTTTTAAAACCTTATTGATTAACGAATTTCGTTTGATCATCAGAGTGGGATTTAAATTATTTTCTACAGATTATTTTACTTGTCCCATCGGACAAGCTCTACTGGGGTTTTACTTGTCCGCCCCTTTTTACCTCTGGTAGCGGACAATCGGACAAGCGTTAATGTCGAGCCCTGTTATTCTCATTTTGTTAAAGGGAAATATCAATACTACAAACAAGTTGGTTAATAGCAAAGCGTTGATAGTTTAATAAATATATAACCAGAAGTGTGACTTATACCATCACATTTTGTAAAGACATTTTTGTCTAATTTTGACGGCTGTAAATTGACCTCTTGACCATTTTTGTTTTGTTTTTTTCGTTTGTTTGGCATCTTATAATGCATACTGGTTTGGAGGTAAAGCTTAAACAAATATTAAACACGTTTCTGTAAAAAAATATCAGTCTAAATTGAAACCGTACTAATCATGAGGGTAATACGATATAAAGATATCCTATATCTTCCACCACATATTTGTGACAAATTCCCATTACACAGTGCATCACATTCTAAATCGCTGACAGGTTCTGTTCTTGCAAGATCTACATTTGGTTCATTACCACAAAGGCACCATTGGTGATCCTGTAATAGACCATTACAAAACTTGAAAAAAAAACGTTTAAAAGAATTCTTTGTATGTGATGAACACTGTCAAACTTATAATTTTATTTTTTTTAAGTACGTGCTTTAGTTTAACTAGTATATTGATGCTTCGTAAGATATTATCATAGACACATTACGGTTTAATAAGCGCTTTGAAGTTTGCATTAAGTTTGGCATTATTCAAAAAAAGTCCATCGTGCATAACTAATGATTACTGAATTTTTTAAATGGTGCAGCCCCGTTAATGCTATTTTTTTCCATTGTGTTAACACCCATGTTAGGGGACTGTTAGGTCAGGTCGATATTATCTGACTAGTTTCTTGTCTTGTGGTACTGGCATCAAACTATGAATATATATTGTTTTAATGGAACTTTCTTTTAAAACAGAAGAGAGACATTCTTGATTTAAGGAATACTTTTCTTTCATACACAAAGTTCATTTGCCGGATTTGACTATACTTATTTTCTTTTTTGGCTGCTAAGCTGTTAAACATTTGTCTTGACTTTTTAATGTTTTAATATTTTGGTCAAGGGCATTAACAGACATAAACAGCACAGCACAACTCTGTATTTGTGGTAGATTTTTATATGTATTCATTTGCTGAGTTAAGTCTTCATCTGTTGGTTTTTATAGTTAATTCTTGGGTTTTTCTTTTAAATTGCTGTCCTAGATTTTGAGAGAGTCGGGATTCCGCTTACATGTTTACCCCTACCATATTCTGTGTGAATGTGCCTGTTTCAAATGAAGTTGTCGTTTGTAACTGTGTGACATATATGTTTTACGTTCATTTTTGTGCATAAATTAGGTCGTAAATTGGTTCGTTTTACTAGTTTTACATTTGTCATTTCGGAGCCTTGTATTATTGACTATGCTGTATGGGCTTTGCTTATTGTTAAAGCCGTTCAATGATCTATATATGCTACTTTCTGCCTCATTTGGTATCTTGTGAAAAGTTTCATTGGCAATCAAACTTTATCTTCCTATTCTATATTTCTTGTTGTGAAAGCACATATGATGCAGTAAAATTAGTATCTTCAATGATTTTTTTCATGATATCTGTCAGGACTCTACATCTCTTGGGTTTATGAATCACATAACTTTTCTGTTTTATGGTCTTTATGTTTGAATAATTCCTTGTACACTGTGTCTTATTTCTGCCTTTATAAACTGAAAATTTTACTCGAGTGTATGTTTATAATGCTCAGTTAAAAACATTTCTACCAATAAATCCGCTCCTACCGAAGAATATTATCAACTTTTTGTGGGTTTCTGTTATAAGTGCAAATAAGGCATCCATCCGAATAAATCATAGGTCACCTTACATACTTCAATATTGAGCATAATCTATACCATACATCATTTCAAACAAAGACCTATTGATGGCCTCTTACTTACTTTTGGGTGATGAACAGACATGGTTTTTTTTATTCAATTTTTGCATGTGTATATATAGTGAATTTGTGTCTTGAATATCCATGTCCATTATTTTTATCAAATTGTCAAAAGTATGTATGTGACCAATAGTTATTGTACAAGTTTAATGCGATTTTCATTATGAATACTTACGACTTATAATGCATTAATACTTGACATGCAGATGGCATAAAAATCAAAAGGCAATTTCTAAAGGAAAAACGTAAGAGACTTTTATAAGCGGTCACGTATATTTTCTTAATTATTGAAATACATCAAAACAAACTACACAATAGATTTTAGATGGATTATTATAACGCAACGATATTTTTTTCTTCTTAAAGAAAAATTACACGATTAAATTGGTTAACTTGTAATAAGAAAACAGCCTGAAATCAATAATTTATCAGTTATAAATAGAAAAGATGAGCCAAAAGTCTAAATATGTTCTCCAAAAATACATAAACGCAAACTAATGTCCGTGAAAATTCAATGTAGTTATCTGTCCTTGGTTACGTTTAATACATATACGATACTTAATTTTTGGATAGTTTAACTCAGATTAACAAGTTTTAGATTTTTCAGGGTATATAGAATTATACCTAGTAATATATGTTAAGAAATTTTTAATCATGCCTACAGAGGATGATAAAAAAGACACCTTATTTCCCTTAAATATTTACACGAATTGTTTTCTGATTATTAAAAAGTGCAGTGAAAGGAGTTTCGTTGCACTAAGACATTACATTATAATTCTTTAATACCAAGTTTCATCAAATACCACGTCCAAAATCATTAAATTATTTGAGACAAAAAAATACGTACGATTGACATCAATGCCCCATATTCAAACCCATCATCTGCACATCCAAGTAAACAGAAGTCTATAGTCAAGCTTGTATAAAATACGGTTCCATATACATAAGGAAACTTTTTGCCACTAACATAATCTTTAAAACAACCTAAGTAAGCTGCAGGTCCTGAAAAAAGGAAATTGGCATATAATTCATATGATGAAGAGATAATCTTTCAATCAGTTTAACTGAGATCTGGACATGGCATGTCAGTTAACTGCTAGTAGTCTGTTGTTATTTATTTATTATTGTCATTTTATCTATTTTCTTTTGTTACATCTTCTGACATCGGACTCGGACTTCTCTTGAACTGAATTTTAATGTGCGTATTGTTATGCGTTTACTTTTCTACATAGGCTAGATGTATAGCTAGGGAAAGGGTTGAGATCTCATAAACATGTTTAAACCCGCCAATTTTGCGCCTGTCTTAAGTCAGGAGCATCTGGCCTTTGTTAGTCTTGCATGATTGTTATTTATAGTTTCTTATGTATAATTCGGAGTTTAGTATGACGTCCATTATCAATGTACTAGTATACATATTGTTTAAGAGGGCCAGCTGTAGGAAGCCTCCGGGTGCGGGAGTTTCTCGCTACATTGAAGACCCATTGGTGGCCTTCGGCTGTTGCCTGCTCTATGGTCGGATTGCTTCAGTTTCAAGTTTTGAAAGTATCGAGAGTGTAAATAATTACATGCAAGCTATTTCACAGGTGAAATTATCGGAATTTGACACAATGGATGCATCCTATCAATTTCCATCATTATGTTATTAAATATGAATCGCCACAAAACTAATTTCTGCAGACGACAAACGAAATTCAAATAGTTACTGACGACGTTCTTGCCTTGCGCAGGCGTAATACCATATTGCTTGAACAAAAGGTATATAAAATACACAAAATAATAAAAGTCATTAAAATAATGGACTTTGAAATAAACACATGGTTTAAGGTAACCAGTTGAAACGGTCAATTTGTATTATCTGCTAAGATTAAAATATTTAATTAACTCAAACTTACCAAGCGAAAAGTATGAACACTGAAATAAATAGAGAAAGAAGAAATTCAAATGAAGTATTTTACTTCTAGCATTTTTTTTTTTGTATTAAGGAATTAGACCTTGGTCAAGTGAGATAACTCTTTAAATCAGGTATCCATTTGAAAAAAGTCAACTTCGTCGATGTATTTTAAGCATTGATCTGAAACAGATTGAAAATAATATTTAACATAGAGGCGTAGAAAATGTCTTTGAAAATAAATGACGAAAAAACTGTTAATAATTTTTAAGAGTAATTTCCCTTAACCTAGGCCTATCTCCTTAAATCCACCTCACATACATACATCAAATGAACGCAATATATGACATACTCTTCAAAATAATAAGCTTACAAGATAACTAAAAAAAATGTACAAAACTATATTAACATATACATATACATATACATACGTATAATGAAGGATGTATTATACAAAGGTAAGTTTGTCAGTAAATCTATCTATCATTTTTTCTACAGACACGCATCACTTTGCATTTCTAAATATGATTAAAATTTCTCTTTTATAAATCATGTCGGAAAGAAGAACTACAATATATTTTGCATTCTGAAAATAGCGTGTTCCAGTATTTAATAGAGCTTTATAAAACGTATAATGTAGTAACTGTTAATCAATTATTTAGTTGTAAATACAGTAGTTTTCAATATTTGACAAATATCCTGCTGTTTAATCCGTATCGCTCAATTCTGATCAGCACCCTTAATCACATCTCTTCCCTTTACAACACCCCACTTAAATGTTTCATCTATGACAGTACTGGTTCCGCTTAAATTGACATGAAGTCAATGATTTAATTTATGCAAGCTTCGAAAGATTCCCCCCTAATTGATCCTTAATGAAACAGCCATAATGGCATGGCGTCATGTTTTACACGTGACGCCACAGTCGTCAAGCTGGCATATTTTTTGAAACCCCATATGCAACATTACTATAAAAAAGGACTCAAAGATATACTATACGAAATAAATCTTCAAGAATATGCAAAACACGTATAATGGTTCCCTCGAAAATGAATTCATCCACAGTAAACAAAATGTTCCAAGGAAACCATTGATGAATAATTAAGCTTCTAAAGTTTTTAAAGACAAAAGTAAATATGTAGATAGCCCAGGTTCTAGGGATCAGAAAGCAGATCATATATACTTTCCTGTTTAAATATATGATAAAACGTATAGAACATTGCAAAATCCGTATCACATGCAGTATCACCCTCTACCAATATCATCCATGGGGTGATACAACATTTGTTACGGATTTTGTCATGTATTATTCTCTATTTATCATATAACACATTCATTCATTTTTTGTTTACTCGAACCGACACAATGCAGAAAAGAAGTACCGATGTATCATCTTTAGGTTATCAGACGTTGATCCATCAACAATTTATTTACTCATCTTTTTAATTGTTAATTTTATATTCATTTTTGTATTCCTGTTTGTTTTTGTTTTCTTTTTTTTTTTCTAATCACTTTAGCTTACCTGCATATGAATGTTTTCAAATTGATGAATCAAAATCAACAGTTGAATAAACATGAACATGGCACATTCAACACCTAAAAGAAGAAAAAAAAACAATAGTGTTTTATATACGATTATATGAATGACTGTCAAAAACAAATCTTGATTACATTCGCCGTTTCAGAATCGAATGCGTAATGGATAATATTTTCAAAGGCGTACACCAACACATTGTGATTGGTTAAAAACGTTCTAAACAATTGAAATTCAACCACTGAAGTAACGTTATTTTCATTTTGTTGTACGAACAATGAAATTATCAATTGTCTTGTTGATTCTTAAAAGGCGATATGCGATTAAATATACCTAAGTATTTCACGTTCTGATTACAGATGTGAGCATTTAAAAGAAAAAAAAGCCTATAAATACAGTTTCCGATGAGGTTAGTAACCATTGATGGCACATTAATCAACAAGCTTTTATAATTATTCCGTCTGGCGTTTATTCTACTATATAATTTAATTAACTCATTTATTTATTTTATATGACTTACTTGTTAGTTTTAAGTAGTGATTTTAATTATTTTGACGTTTTTACGACTTTCTTTTTAATGCAAATAGTATACCAAACCTTGAATTGTATGTAACGAATGATGTTCTGAAGATATTGTATGTCCTATTGCTTTTTTTCCATCAGAAACATTAAAAACTAAAACGTTGAAAAGTCCCTAAACATTTCAAACTCTGCATGGCTGTAAGGGACCAACAGAAAGTATCTTTATGAAAAGGGTAATGAAAAGAGAAAAATGTTGAAGATAAAACATTACTGTATAGCCCTGATATTGAATGCACAATTTGCTTTTATAAAAATGTATATTTTTTTTTATATAAGTGCTTTGAGTTTCATTCTGGTAACTATACATTCACACACCGACTTTATCTTTCTGACTTGGGGTAATAGACACATTATGAAAATCACAATGTGTAAAAAGGAACCGTTATAGGTCAATGCACGCCTTTAAAAAAATATCCACACACTTGAAGCCTTCTTGTATCAGCTAAAGTGATCAAATAAACATTTGAAAATTCCCGAAGAATTTCCAAACTGACTTATATTGAACAACTACGTTTGTCAAATCTTTTAAGTCTACATAATAAAATCATTGCACCATGGACATATCAAACTTCCTTTTTACGATTATATGAAAACGCGTATTAAAAAGCCAAACTGCAATCAATCAATTTGAGATGTTCCTGATTTTATACCTGATTTTCTACGATAAATGTTTAAAAGTGATGATGAATATCGTCTATTGTAAAAATTGGGTCAATTTATTATTAGTTAATAACATATTATTTATAACGACTTTGGTACTAAATTGTTTTATTTCAATTTGTTATTACAACCAATTTTCTCACAATGACGTACCCGAAATTCACAAAATTCTACAAACGAAGATACCTGTACCAAGAAAGGAATAAGATGTTATTCATTCACTGGTTGTGATTAAGCATTTTAATACATATTTCATTTGGCATAGAGAAATTCTGTTTGGAATTTTCCGTTGGGTACGTTATTTTTGTCTTAAAGTAAAGTAAAGTAAAGATATTTAATTACCAAATTCATTAATATAACTTTATTCTAAAGCTACTACTAACTACTAGTATGAGCACAGGATTTATTGTTTCACAAAGTTATATTTAGAAGAAAAAACAGTTAGTTGCACAAGCACAGTTCATTACTATATTGATATTATTGTAATTGATAAATAAAATACATCGAATATCATCATTACACACTTTATCTCGATTTATATCCAATTTGTATCTAAGCTTTTTCAGTAAGCGTAAAACAAAAGTGCTCATTTAATGAGAATCTAGAAAAATAAAACAAAATGACCCATAAGTTCTCTTTCTATATCAAAATCCACACGGCACATTGTTTGTGTAAAAAACTTGAACAACCTAAACCAATTTATTTAAATTGTGCACTTTCTCAGTTAAGACATGTCTTGATTCTGTGCTGGTGGGTCAAGGCATTGTCCTGGTGGGTCCTGATATGGTGCTGGTTATTTTTGGTTAAAAGTTTGTCTCTTTTAAAACAAACATTACAGAATAAATAAAATTTGTCAGAAATTTGTATTCAATCGGATTTGTGACTCATGTTTTTATCTTTTGTTCATCCATTTGGCTTTTTAATACGCGTTTTCATGTAATCGTAACTTAAATAACATGAAATGGTAACATATTCCATCCAATATCAGATGAAAATATGTATAGATTATCGGTTTTCTACACATTGATATCGTAAAATATCAGCCGCGAGCAAAATGTGAACCTTTTTGGCGAGTGAGCGTAGGGAAACACTAATTCAACAATAGAAATGTGCTTGAGGTAAAGTTACATTTAAAACAATAATATACGTGTGACTGGTTTGTCTTGAAAAAATAAAAGAGTTAGATGGTCTATCTACAGGTGCCTCTAATTTCTTCCTTAATATACAAAACTGTCTCCAATACATTTGGACTTAAAACACGAGACTTCCATATCTTACATGACTGATAAACACTGACTAGAACGGAACAAGATGTTAACAATTGTAAGTCAAAGTATGACCTTCAACAACGAGCAAAAATAATGCTAGTTATAAAAATGTAAACAATTAACAGATGAAGGTTTAAAATACAACTTTGAAAAAGTTGAAAAATATGACAGATTGCAATCATCGATAATCACTGGTTCTGAGCACTGGTGTGTGACATTACATTTTTGTTTGATCTCCACTTCCCCTCCCTATCTAAACCCAATCTAACCCTTCCTCCTTTCCACCTTGGTTGGTATAGTGTTGCAGCAACACAGTACTGGCAATGGGGAAAATGTCAAAGATACAACAAGCCAACCAAAAGAGCAGACAGATTCAGCAGGACTTTATAACTGTGCTGTAAATCTTGTGCTCACAACAGTTATTGTCATACTTATATATACATCAGACATTGTAGTAGTTTTTATTTTATTGTTATTAATCATTTATCGAACATTTTTAGTGAAACAATCCACAATATTATTTTCATTTTGTGTGTCAATTTGTTTAGACAAAACAAAACTGATAAACTTCAAATACAAGAGATTATCTTTTTTTAATGAAATTATTATCTTTCGATTTCTCGATATATGCATAGTATTTATTTCAGATGACACTTTTTAGGAAGAGGGGTGAAATATGAGTAATTATCTTATCGTAAAGAGACAGTCAATTATACATTTCACGTGTTTCAAGCTTAACAACTTTCACCGTGACCTCCCCCTGCAGTATTAAAAACGGAATACTCTTGTCATATTTTTAGTAAATACCAAACTGTTACCAACAAATATGATTTTAGCTGCTGAGGACACACTATTCTTACGCGCAGAATAACGGCTAAGATACATTTGGTTGAATAAAAAAAAGTAACTACAGTATCGGACAAATTTATCAGAGAAACTATATCCAGGATGCCTAGGCTACAATGACTTTCTCTGATAGTTTGCCTTGATCAACGTAGGTTTTGCTTAATTTTCATATGATAAAGACGTAATCTTTCAATTAGTTTAATTGTGGTCTGGAGCTGGCATGGGAGTAACTGCTAGTAGTTGCAATAGAGGTTCTTTTAACCGGTCAATGTTTTTTTTTCAAATCAAATATTAAAAAAAAATGATAACAGCATTTAAACTTGTCTTAAATGAGAAAGAAGAAATCTATGAATTTAAAAAAAAATAGTAGCCAGGGGTAATTTTTTGTACTCAACAAAACAAATCTTGCAAAAAACAAACTAAAACAACGAAGGCTAAACTTTGCTTATATGAAATATCCACCAAATATATGCTAGATATATTTTATATCAATACACACATTGTCTGCATCAATGATCTTGAATATTTGCCAATTGTAACTAAAATATAAAGGCATTTCACCATTACATAGTTGCACAGTATCAGAACCTTTTTATCTAACCACTAGCACGTCGTCAGGACAATTTCGTTTGGCAAATTTTCACCACTGTTGCAATACAACATTGTTGTTATATTCCTCGCTTGAGACTGAGGACGAATCAAAGAAAAAATCAGCAAAAGAACAGTTAATTTGTTGACGTTTTGATACAATGTCAACAACCCCAGCAAGCATAGAACCATGACCCACGAGCACTAGTCAGGACCGAATCACTTACACAGAACTTCTCTCGCAAGACAAAGTTACAATGATCTGACTTAAACAGTTAAGAAAGTATTCAAATAATACTATCATTTCGTGATACCTAACACTAAATTATGTAACGCCAAATCTGTCTTATATTGAACTCCGATATTACGTAATGATGTGTTTAATACTTAATGATATGTTGTCTTTACGTTATATGTTTTTGACATTACGTAATGATGTTTTGATATAACTGAATATGGAATAGTCATTACTTCATGATATTTTGTTTTTTTACGATATGGTTTCGTATTGATTTGATATAGTTTTATCATTATGTAATAGATGTACAATGGTGTGATCATTATTTAATTGGTTTGTTTCAATCTGCAATCTGGTTTTAACATTACTTGATGTTTATGTGACTTAACGTAAGGTGGTTGTTAAATGACATTTTGTTATTTCGTATTGATTATTTGCCAACTCTTTATATGGCTCTAACATACATGTAACGTGAGGATGTTTCAGATTTGACGATTTAACATTTTTTTTTTCAGTATTTGATGTGGTCCTTTCATTCTTTGTCGTGACTATCATATTACTTGATGAGGTTAAACAACGTGACTATTTAGGAAAAAGAATGTGTTACTTCTAAACCGTTTTCCATATGTCGTGCGGTTAATGTGCTTTTTTGGATGAGTTTCGCAATCCATTGAGTTGTTTGGTTTAAAACAGGGGAACAGCAGACAAAAATAAGAAACAAGCACTAACAAGGTTCATTCTTTCGGACATACAGGGGATATTCCAAAACCTCGTAGTCCTGGCTTTTTTCTCCTTAGTTCTCAAATGGAAACAGTATGATATGATATATACGTAAAAGATTCCACGGTATTATTGTCTCGCATGATATTGCTCCTGTCGGTGTAAAAGCGTTATAATGACTGTATATTTATTTGTATATTTATCAGTAAAAACTCAATGATTTTTTTTCGGCAGATGCTTTATCTTGATCTTGAAGAATAACTTGAAAAGTTGTAATTTTTTTAAAAATTCATTGAGATTTATAAATTTATCATGTCAAAATCGTTTAATTAAAAAAACCGTATACAGAAATAAAAAAATGAGGTATGATGGCCAATGAGACCGCTTTTAGCCCTTTATATAGCAAATAACGTAGATATCAACGACTATATGTGACTGTATGGTCTTCTACAATGAGCAAAACCCATACCACATATAGTAAGCTATAAAAGGTCCCGAAATAAGAAATGTCACAGAATGTAAGCAGAGCATATTTTCGAAACGTCTTTGAAATAAATAAAATAAAAATCACAAAATTGACACTAGTTAAATGAATATGTGAATGCATTGATATAAATGTATCACAAAAAAACACTTGCAATATCTTACCGTAGGTGAAAGCAATGATATGTCCGAACAACAGATGTTGTTTTTTTAATCTAAACAAGTTTAAGACACTAGTACATTACTTACTGCATGTATTCAGTCTGTACTAGAATATATTGGATACTTTAAATTATTGATTTGCTTAGTAGGCGTATAAAAAAGAATATATTTTTCGTATGTACTTTATATCAATCCAATCAGATTTCGACATTATCAAGTTTGTATCACGTCATGCTTTAGTATGTACATGTACATGTTCATTAGATAAAGACATAATCTTTAAATCAGTTTAATTGAGGTCTGGAGCTGGCATGTAAGTGACTGCCAGTAGTTCTTTGTTAATTTATGTTTTATTGTCATTTCGTTTAGATTCTTATGTTACCTATTCTGACATCGGACTCGGACATCTCGTAATATGAGTTTTACTATGCGTAGTGTTTTGAGGTTTTTTCTTCATTGGCTAGAGGTATAAGGGGGAGGGGGGGGGGGGGTTGAGATCTAAAAAAAAAGGTGTTTAACCCCGCCGAATGTTTAAGCTTGTCCCCAGTCAGAAAACTCTGGCCTTTGTTATAGTCTTGTGTGATTTTTAATTTTAGTTTTTTGTGTATAAATAGAAAATTAAAATGACGTCCATTATTACTGATCTAGTAACATATTTGTTTCGGGGCCAGCTGAAGGACTCCTCCGGGTGCAGGAGGTTTCGCTGTATTGAAGACCTATTGTTGGCCTTCGGCTGTTGTCTGCTCTATGGTTGGGTGGTTGTCACTTTGACACATTTCCCATTTCCGTTCTCTATTTTATGTGACATTTTTCGTCGTGAAAAAAAATACTATAAAATAATTATATCGTAAAAGAAAAAGTAGTAATTGTGATTTAAAAAATCTAAGTACTTTTTGCTTCTAATTAAAAGGTATTGTGTATTTTGGTTCTTCTGTTTAGTATTCCTGTCGTACATATCAAATAAAAAGAAACAATCCCAAATCGAAATTTACGTATTTTATCTAAAGCCTCGGTCACACCTTACCGGATAGCTCGAACGGACGCCTAACGGATAACTTATTTTCAATCCGTTGATGTCCGTTAGACGTCCGTTTTTATCCGTTAGGCGTCCGTCCATATCCGTTGCATGTCCGTTAAGCGTCCGTTTTATCCGTTGACGTCCGTTCTGTCCGGTGGAAAATTTTGAGCATGTTCAAAACTTTGAACGGACGTCCAACGGATAAAATGTCCGTTGAAAGTCCGTTAGGCGTCCGTTAGGCGTCCGTTTTGTACGGTACTCGTCCGTTTTGTATCCGTTACGTGTCCGTTATGCATCCGTTGGAGATCCGGTAGACCAATTCACCAACGGACGTCTACCGGACGCCTAACGGACGCCTAACGGATAAAACGGATGTGAAACGGACATTAACGGAAGGATAACGGATAAAACGGATGCCTACCAGATGTAAAACGGACAAATGCCTATTTAAATTTCGCGTCAGAAATGCCAATAATTGGTATGCTAGATTTTCGTAAGTGTCATGAATATTTATTATTCGTGATGGATCTTGGAGTAACAGCACGTCTTCGCTTCCAAGCAGCCCTTATTCAGGCCATACTTAACTTAAATGTAGCAAATATAAACCTTATAGCTGTCGAAAGGAGAAGAAGGAGAAGACAAAGGAGATGGTGGACACGACCATGGCTTAGTCCTGAAAGACGACGCAGTTTTGGTCTATATGACCAACTCATGACCGAACTTAGGCGGGAGGATCGGCGTACACTTCCTTCGAATGCCCACAGAGATGTTCGACGAGGTATTGCAGCGGGTTGGACCTCGCATAGCCAAGCAGTATACCTTTTACAGAAATCCGCTGGAACCAGGACTCAAGTTAGCAATTACACTTAGACATCTTGCTTCTGGAGCAAAATATCGTAGCATGCAGAACGGATGGAGAGTTCCGCATAACACCATATCCGTTTTCATACCAGAGTTACATAATATAAACAAATTCAGAAAATCAACTTAAACTCTATAAAAATGAATTACCACACTGCTTCTACCTTGACTTTTTTAATCAGAGGAGCTCTATATTTGCACATATATCATGCTATACATCACGCAATACAAAATAAAATCAACTAAACCAGTTAACTAAAGTGACCCTCGTGTGTAAACACGTAAAAAAAATCGGATAAATTGTTCAATTTGTTTGGTACATGTGACCTTGATACCTGTCCTACTGACCACACTTTCTCAGAAGCAAATATTATAACATATATACCATGTCCATCTGACGCGCCTTTAATTTTCAGATGGTTTATTGCTTTTAATTTTCAGATGGTTTTTTGCCTTTAATTTTTAGATGGTTTATTGCCTTTAATTTTTAGATGGTTTATTGCCTTTAATTTTCAGATTATTTTGTTCACCCGTTTTATCCGTTACGCTTCCGTTAGGTGTCCGTTTTATCCGGTACTCGTCCGTTGGATGTACGTTCGACGTCCGTTCTGTTCGGTACGTATCCGTTTCACGTACGTTCAATGTCCGTTGTGTGTCCGTTAGGCATTCGTTACATGTCCGTTAGTACATCAACGGACTCCCAACGGATACAAATTTTGTCAACGGATAACTTTTTTTTTATCCGTTAGGCGTCCGTTCGAGCTATCCGGTAAGGTGTGACCGAGGCTTTTGGAATAACTGCTATATTTTTTCTGTCTCTGAAGAAATAACATCAAAATTATGGCGCACACTGACTAACGGGCGTAGCTAGTTATTTTGAAGTGTGGACAACATTTTTTATGTTATTTTGAACAAACAGAACATTCCTTATAATTTGACTCTAAAAATGTATTTTTAGCCAGAGTAAATCATGAAAATCGTTGATGACGTCACGGTCACATGACATAGTTATGTTTATGAGTTGATAGACAAAACACTGTCAGCCAATCAGAAGACGCGTTACATCCAAAATCAAATTATAGGTCATCTTCAAGTCAAATAATATGTTTTTTAAGGATGTTTGCTTGTCATATTTTGGAATTTTTGTCAGATTTTCGAAATCCTCTGGTTTTATCCATTTGAATGCCTTTAAACATTTTGCCCATGGACCACCATTTTTCTTTTTATAAATCTTTTATATGTATAATCATAAGCCATTTGTAAAAGTCTAATAAAATCATATTAATTTTTTAATAGTTTCTGAGAACTTTGACTGGTCAATTGTAAAGCTACATTTTCCCGCCAAAATTCCAATGGCTTATATCTGGAAAACCAGCACTTTGACCCGCATATTTTTTTTGGCTTTTTTGCTTCCTCAATTAATCCCTATCAACATATACTAGTTTTCTGGAAAACTATTTATGCAGACACTGAGCAGCGAACTTCCTTAAGATGACAAGTTTTGAAGCGAACTTTAGCGTAGTGAATGTGATTGGTGGTATAGTACAAATATAAAACCATATTCAATTCGAATCGTTTTAAGTAAACTGAACATTCTTTAAGCATTAACCACCATTCATGCTGCAGTCTTTCTAAACCATCTTTGTGAAAATTTTTGACATATTGTTAGCATTTAACTATGTCAAGTAAAAGGGCAAATAAGCATTTGGAAATGCATTTGTCATGTTTGTTTAGTTGTACAAAGATAAGTTTTTCTAAAACATCTTTGTGGGATTTTAACATATTGTTAGCATTTAACTATGTCAAGTAAATAGTCTGTAATCTAAGTACTTAACATTTTAAGTTATGCGTCAAATTTATTTCTGTATTTCTATTATTTGTTAATAGCAATATCGTGTTTCTAAACGTCTTCCGTGTAGCAACATTTAAATGTATTGAAAACAGTTAATATATTAGTGAAAATCACAAAGGTATGAGAAGTTAACTGCCTGTTTACAACATAATTAACGTAGCATCGGGAAGCACATAAAATGTAAAAGTACAATCTTTAAAGTTCTTTGGAACAGCTTAGTTTGCCAAATTAGTCTTCGTAGCGTGAACAAATCTATAATGCACTTTCAGATTCTAAGAAAATATTTTGTTATCCTGCGATTTTAAACTGACGTAGTCAATTGTTATGGCACCCTTAACGGAGTTGGGGTGACATATTGTTATTTTACGTTTCTTTTTTTTTTTCTTATTTTTCTTTTTCTTCTTCCACACATTTTGTCCGTCGTGTTTCTCGGAATCCAATGGACCAATGTTGATGGAACTTTACTATAAGGAGGCCCCCAATGTAAAGTTGTGCACCTTGGTATGGAATGGTAAAATATGGCCGCCGTTTCCATGGAAACAGCATAAATGCGAAACAAATCAAAGTGTTCCAAACTGGAGGAAACTCCACAGGAATGGTAACTGGCATGTGCTGATTTGCAGTTTGACTTTGGAATTTTCAAAATAGCTGCCGTTACCATGGAAACAGCTAAAATATCAAAAATTCTAACTCTGTAGTTATAAGATCCTACTGGATGAAACTTTATGAAAATGTTATCCAGTATGCTAAGATGTCAAGACAATATTTAGATATTTCAAAATGGCCGCCGTTGTCATGGAAACTGGCGGCAAGTTTTGCATTGACCCTATGGAAATATTCATAAAATCTGCATTTTGTCAGCGAGTATTGCACCAAACTAAATGAAACTGTATTGATATATAACATGACATGTGGCAGTTGGGTGTCTGCTTTTTGAATTTTTGAATTATCTATCATAGAAACAGCAATAATGTCCAAAATTTAAAAAAAAATCAATTTGCTGCAAACTACATGAAACTTTACAGAAATGATAACTTGCATTGGCGGAGTTGCATTTTGCAGTTGGAATTTTCAAAATGGCCGCAGTAACCATGGAAACGGCAAAAATTTCAAAATGGTCCAAATCTAATGAAACTTTACAAAAATGATACTTTCTATGTGTAGAAGCGCTATTTGACTTTGGATTTTTCAAAATGGCTGCCAGTCACCTGGCAATGGGGGAACGAGGGTGCCATCCGTTATTGCTAGCAATTACAAATCTAGTTTTTTTTCTTTTTCTTATTTCAAATCGTTGCCTTTAACCATTGTTAACTGTGGTTAATGCAAAAAGCATTTTGTATTATTTTAACTCCTAAACAGATACCAAAATGATGCAGAAATTAGTAAAAATATGTTACCGTCAGAATTAAAAAAATTAACAAGTAAAACTGCTCACTAATGAAACTCCCGCCGAAATACTTCACGATCATTTTTACCATTGTAATGGAAAGGCTAGCACAAATATACGAATCCGCTTGCCCTCATTGACCTTTCCCTTGAAAATCGACTCATCAGACACTAAAATAAAGATGATTTCCGTCAACATTTGATCACATGGTAATTCTTGTATTTTTGTGATGTTGTCTCGTGCTCATCAACCCAAAATGAATACATGTAATACCAATATCTAAATATAAATATATAAACCTACCATACTGGTTCTAATGGGGGGACAGGGAGGGGGAACATATCAAGGAGTCCGACATGATAAACCCAAACAGTCAATAATTATGGCCTGACCAGATGTAGCCCTTAAACCAACCACTTGGGTATTGAAAGAATGAGGATGTATCGCATGTACTTCCACCAAAGATAGCAATCCATATTCGTAGTTATTGAAATCATCTTCCATCCAGTTCATGTTAAGTTAGGGGCATAAAAAACACTGCTGCAACTACAGCATATTTGCATGCCAATCTCAAATTACAAGCAAGGCTTTCCCTTAAGGAATAGTATTTCCAAAACTCAGCATAAAAGTATCTTCAATAGTTATCAAAGGTACCAGGATTATAATTAAGTACGCCAGACGCGCGTTTCGTCTACATAAGACTCACCAGTGACGCTCAAATCAAAATATTTATAAAGCTAAACAAGTACAAAGTTGAAGAGCATTGAGGATCCAAAATTCCAAAAATTGTGCCAAATACGGCTAAGGTAATATATACCCGGGATAAGAAAATCCTTAGTTTTTCGAAAATTCAAGTTTTGTAAACAGGAAAGGACAAGGTATGATAAGAGGCGTTTTTGGCCCCCTTCCCAAATAAGTTTATATATTCATCATTGATAGCCTTAGATGACCACATTATTGATATTCATGTCAACACCGAAGTGCTGACTACTGGGCTGGTGATACCCTCGGGGACGAAACGTCCACCAGCAGTAGCATCGACCCGGTGGTATTAATAGTTATCAAAGGTACCAGGATTATAATTTAGTACGCCAGACGCGCGTTTCGTCTACATAAGACTCATCAACACTTTTCTTAAATATAAACCCTTTATATCTTAAAAATGCTACTTACCTTTTTAAGATACGAGTACACAGGTTGTTTTATAAATAGTTTCATAATTCAATTATGTCCTATGAATTTGACCACATACAAACTTGTAAAGGTCGCGTTCATATAGAAAAATGAACTCATATCAAATAAAAATTATCTGAATTACATCTTCAGCACGTGGAAAGTTAGTTGTAAGCAAAGGGACATCACCTCCAAGTGTTTAATACCCCTGCTTGTCTCTTTCTTTCACTGTGGTTGGATCACACCCACTCTTTACGTCCCAATCAGGAAAATTGACAACTGTATTTCAACTTGATTCTTCACAACTCTGCTGAAATATATAAACCAATAACAACTTAAAATTGAGAATGGAAATGTGGAATGTGTCAAAGAGACAACAACCCGACCAAATAAAAAAACAACAGCAGAAGGTCACCAACAGGTCTTCAATGTAGCGAGAAATTCCCACACCCGGAGGCGTCCTTCAGCTGGCCCCTAAACAAATATATACTAGTTCAGTGATAATGAACGCCATACTAATTTCCAAATTGTACACAAGAAACTAAAATTAAAATAATACAAGACTAACAAAGGCCAGAGGCTCCTGACTTGGGACAGGCGCAAAAATGCGGCGGGGTTAAACATGTTTGTGAGATCTCAACCCTCCCCCTATACCTCTAACCAATGTAGAAAAGTAAACGCATAACAATACGCACATTAAAATTCAGTTCAAGAGAAGTCCGAGTCTGATGTCAGAAGATGTAACCAAAGAAAATAAACAAAATGACAATAATACATAAACTTGTTTATCTGTACTTAGTCAACATTAGTCACACTCTGAAAAGGAAAAATCCCTTCGACTATAATCTACCGGGAAAACCACTTAAAATCAGTGTCCCTTGAACTGAACTCAAAGAAATTTATTTAACCATACATAGCGTTTTTGTATACAAAATTCATTTAACATTATACATGAACTATTTTAACGCGTTAGCACTTCGCCCGCCGTTTAACCGTCGCACGGCATAACACTTGAAAAATCTTACCACTTTGGTTGATAATAACCACCAAAGGTCTAAATTCCAAACTATTTCGCCACCAAGGCCAAAAATGACCACCTATGTCTATTAAGAAGCAACCAAGGCAAATATAAAGGACCACCAAGGTCTTAAAGCCACCAAGCTAGTATTTGTCATTTAATGTAGCCACCAAGACAAATGTAAAAAAAATATAAAAAATATCATCTACTTTTATTGCCATTAGGCAAATATAAATGACCACCTACTAAGTCTTAAAACCGCCAAGGTAAGTATTTGCAATTTAATATTGCCACCAAGGCAAATGTAAGTTAAAGTTATAGAATATAATTACTATAATTACCACCCCATAGCTTGAATATTGAATGAATGAGGATGTATCACATGTACTTCTGCCAAAGATATTAATCGATGAGGCTTAGCGGAAGTTGTTGAATGGTGAAACTTAAAACGCATCACACGGTATAGCTGACTTTTTTAAACCATGAAACCAAATTTCAAATATGATTGTAATGTAGGTCCTGCAAAAGATGACACGAAAAATATTCATGGGACGGACGGGCGGACGAACGGATGCACGGAAGGATGGATGGTCGGACGGTTGGATGTATAGACAAACAGAGGAAGGACAGTTTATCTCCACTTTGTTAAAGCGTTGGGTATAACACAAAGGAATAACTTATCAATGAATACAAAATTCAACCAAGAAAAACTACTTTCCTGATCTATTCAAAAAGTAAAGTGAGATACATGCGGCAACGAAAGACAAAAACAGAACTTCAAACGTCTGAATTAAACAATTACTGAAGTATTTGAAAAATAATTATTCAACAGATTAATAATGTCCAAAAGCCGCTGGAAAATGTTCTTTCTGGGATGATTTTCCAAATGAACTTAATGAAAAAGTATCATCCAATTGATTCACTTGAATTTACACGTAAAAAGTAAAAAATAAAAAAAAATTACAGAACTGCCCGGGAAATACAGAACCGAAAGCACGCGTACTCAAAAGCTCGAACACATCAAACGAATGGAAATAGTTATCAAAGGTACCAGGATTATAATTTAATACGCCAGACGCGCGTTTCGTCTACATAAGACTCATCAGTGACGCTCAGATCAAAACAGTTAAAAAGCCAAACAAATACGAAGTTGAAGAGCATTGAAGACCCCAAATTCCAAAAAATTGTGCCAAATACGGCTAAGGTAACCTACTCCTGGGATAAGAAAATCCTAAGTTTTTCAAAAAATTCAAAGTTTTGTAAACAGGAAATTTATTAAAATAACCATATATTGATATTCATGTCAACACCGAAGTGCTGACTACTGGGCTGGTGATACCCTCGGGGACGAAACGTCCAGCAGCAGTGGCATCTACCCAGTGGTGTAAATAGTTATCAAAGGTACCAGGATTATGATTTAATACGCAAGACGGGCGTTTCGTCTACATAAAACTCATCAGTGATGCTCAGATCAAAACAGTTGAAAAGCCAAACAAATACAAAGTTAAAGAGCATTGAGGACCCCAAATTCAAAAAAAAGTTGTGCCAAATACGGCTAAGGTAACCTACTCCTGGGAGTAAGAAAATCCTAATAGTTTTTCAAAAAAGTCAAAGTTTTGTAAACAGGAAATTTATAAAATTGACCATATAATTGATATTCATGTCAACACCGAAGTGCTGACTACTGGGCTGGTGATACCCTCGGAGACGAAACGTACACCAGCAGTGGCATCGACCATTGATTGGTAGACAGTTTTAGGCTATGTGAAACGACTATCATATTCATGACTCGGTGCATGTATTTTCTGATGTAGTTTTCTAGGTTATACCTGGTTTTATAGATAGCTATTCCTCTGACTTATATGACAGACGCATAAAATTCACAATATGTGATTAAAACAAACACACACAATAGGTTAACATGTCAAAAGGGATACATCAGTCACATTTGTGTTAAAATTTAATCATAACGAAACAAACAAATATTTCAACAACGAAGAACAGAAAGGCATATAAACAAAGCAGAGATTAAGCAAAATTAAAGAGAAGAATATAAAACTTTACCACAATACAATAACACACTGAAGGGATGTATTAGTACCGAGCCACGTCAAATAAACTAAACAGTAAAAGTAAAGATTTACAATGTCAAATTAAAGAACACTATAACACTTAATTTTGAAATATGATAAGATAAACGACACCAGAACCTAAATAATATACTTTTATATCATCTTGTATTATTTGTAAAAATAATACAGCATATTTATGAACGAGGTCTCGGAATCTCCCGATGACCTTTTAAAAGAAAAAAGGACGAGATTTTGCTTTAAATAACCCTGATTCATAAGCTTTATGCTCAGACACTGGTGACGTTTTGTAAGTCTGAGGAGCAGCTGCACGATCTTGAATACCGAATGAGTTTGAAAATGTATATCCCATATGCAGGGGACGTTGGTATATTGTCACTTAGGTGAGGGAAATTAATATTTCAAAATTATGTCCTTAAAAAAACCCTCAATTTGCATCCTTGTTCCTATTTTTTTAGAGGGGCAAAGTTAAGAACTCGCACTTGTGTATTCATGCATATTAAGATTTTATATTTACACATGTCGCACATATCGTAAGTTGGGTTATTATTGGCTCCGGTATATTTTAGCAGTATATTATCAAAATTCATGCGTTTTATTATGGTGTTTGTAATATTAAACCTCTTCCAACTGGCGTGTCATATTTTGTTGATATTGACAAAATATCCGAGTTCTGTATTTAATTTAAATTGCCCACACAAGCGACACGATAAAGTTAACTAAAACAAGGAGTCGGATACGGATGTACATGCAATTGCAAATACATAAAAAAAAAATAATAATTAATAGATAATTTATTTCATATTACTAGTATATATTAAATGGAATAGATTTTAATCATTATCTAACTTGCAGTTTATGCATATTTATTGATGATCAATGACATCAATGTTAGTTATTATGCCTCAGCTGGTAGTACATATCAATGTCTTGATATTCTAATGATCAATAACGCCGTCTTATGATCAATGTCGATAGTCTGGTATATCTCTGATATGTGTGAGTAAAATTCATATTGTGCTATCTTGACAATTTTTAAGTAAAATTTATACAGTGTTGTTGTCACTGTATTTATTAGCAATTTTGCTCAATATTGATTTTTAAGAAATAAACGGAAAATTTTATAGCACAAAATATTCACCTTTCGTTGAAGGCGTGAAATACACTAAAATCAAACTGTAATCAAAATAACTCAATGTACTGTATATTAGAAGAAATCCGCTCGAGCGCGGCCTGAAGACTAATTGTTGTTTTCTTTTTTTTGGTGATACACTGCTTGTCAAGATAACCAGGTTCATGTGTAAATTACAATTTACGATATCATATCAATATTTCATTTATAAATTAACGGTATCAAAGCTGTAGTTTCCAAAGTTGAACACAGTTCATAAATCAGCACACTATCCATATCAAAGGGAGATAAATCGAAAAGGATATTGATGGTAAATTAAAATAACTATGTTATTGTAAAATCTTCTTGCATCAGATTCGCTTTTTTAAATAATCCGTCCTCAGGAACGCTCATAACCATAAATTTGAAAACTGAGATGAATATGAATCTGATGTACAGTAGTTGTCGTTTGTTTATGTAATTTATACGTGTTTCTCGTTTTTCGTTTTTTTTTTATATAGATTAGACCGTTGGTTTTCCCGTTTAAATGGTTTTACACTAGTAATTTTGGGGCCCTTTATAGCTTGTTGTTCGGTATGAGCCAAGGCTCCGTGTTGAAGGCCGTACATTGACCTATAATGGTTTACTTTTATACATTTTTATTTGGATGGAGAGTTGTCTCATTGGCACTCACAACTCATCTTCCTATATCTATTTGCTATTCAAGGAGCTATATGATCAAAAGCAGATAAATTGAATAATCGACATTTTTCAGTTTATTTAAGGTAATCTTTTCTGTCTTTTTAGTCGGGTTGGGTTTTTGTCCCTTTTTGACACACATTCCATTTTCATTCTCAATTTTATTGGTTTTCGGGTGTCGGATCTTTAGTTGTTCAATTATTTCCAAATTTATGAAAAGGCAATTTAAGATAGGAATGTTATCAATCGTTTCACCACTGATTCACTTACTTCCGATTTAATGATATCTTGACCAACAGCCCAACAGCGATATACACCCAGTATAAAACTTTTGTTATTTACTTTTATCGTGAACGCCCGAACACCAAAAATAGGTTGAATACGATAACGACTTTTGTCTTAAATGAACTTTGAAATATAGTCAAAATCAGCTAAGGGCAGGTGTGCCAGAAGATAAAAATATTTTTAATTGGGGGAGATTCTTTAAAAAGTTTGCTGTAAATCAAGCCAGGAAATAACAGTTTTCAATGTTGAATTAATATTGCGCTATACTTAACTACAACTTACCCGAAATATAACGTCACTTTGATTTATTGTTCACCTCATTTTTATGCTCCATGAAAATAATATCATTTCTGTTTTTCAAAAAGTTGGAAAGATTTTTATCGATTCGCTTCTTCCATTGACGTATTCATAACTTACTTTACGGACGAGTTTTGATCATACATTATACGGTATACTAATGTTGTTGACATTCAAAATGAAGATACGCTGTATTTTCAACAATTATACATATATTATATACATGTCTATCCTACAATACTAAGTATGATAGCAATAAACTTAGCATTATAAACCACCCAGTTAAGATCTTCTTTTTTTTGTAACATTGACTGAATACACCTCAACAAAACCATTAAGATATATGGTATATATTGATAGGGATATTATATTCAAAAGCGATAAATGGCGTGTGGTGTCTTAAAGGGGCACTAGCTGTCAAATTCATGGTCACCGATTTGACTCAAATTCTCATATTTGATTTATAACAATGTAAAACATTTATCCAAACTATTAAAAGTCTAAAATAAACAGTTAACAAAGCATGGGTAGATAATATATAGGTTCTTTTCGTGTGTATTTTAGTCCAGACGCCATCTAATTACCTATCGATTTGACCTCAGATGACCATATAAGCGATGTAAACATAAATAAAGATATGAATAGATTAAACCAACACACGAAATTGGATTTTTTAGGTCTGTTTGATTTTATTTTATAGATTAACAATAGATGTTTCTCATTGTTTTTAACCGTATAAGAATGATTGTATGTGCATCGAATTAGTAATCAAATGATTTACCGTAGTTTCACCTTCATTGTTGACATTCTTTTTCTTTAAATAACCAGTACACGTACAATGCATGCGTTGTCAATCTCTAGTTAAATTGAAGTTCACATAAATATAGATTTCAAGAGGTAAACTCATTCACTTGCAAGTGAATTACTAATTATCAATGTTTCTTAGCGTAGTTTGACAAAATTGAACCTTTTTGGCTGCAAAAAGCAATTGTTATTTCACTATTTCACTTTCATTATTGATTGAACAGGGAAAAAATCAAACTTTAGATTTTTTATATACCTCGTAGCTAGTACCCCTTTAAATATATACCACCCGTAACATGCGTAAATCCTAAATATACTACCCGTAAATCCTTAAATTTACCACCCGTAAATCATTTTGCAAAGTAGCATTTGAAGTTAAGTTTCGCATTATGTCCATGGGGAATTTTTTAGATATCAAAGTTTTTGTACAATAAAATTGATTTTAAACAGTTGAAGACTAATATAGCCTTCTACCTGGGTCAATATGAACATATAGATTGTGTGTAGCATGTTTTATATGCCTTTTAAATGATTGACAGTCCGTATTTTTTATCCGTTACGCCCATAGGTCTAGAAATTATTGTAGTGTTTTTCAACAAAGATTTGATGCTCGATCTTTTTCTTTGGAACACATTTTTTAGACTTTTGTGACATGTTCACCCTCTTTTTGCTATATTTCGTTTCCAATGTATGCAGATTGTTTCCATGGTTACAAAAAAATAGATATTTTATTTCACCATTATAACTATTGGAAATCTAATCTATGGAGGATTCTCTTTCCACAGATATACACATGTATAACACAAATATAAAGCCTGTCATTTTAAAAAGGAAGCAAAGAGGGTGTTTTAAATTGTTAGTATTTTTTAACTGTGTATTGCTACCTTAAATATAACTCCCCTAAATCATGTAAATCATACAGTGCGTTCAAATATTTTTGATTTTCGCAGATACAACTGGTAACGCGGGATAGTATTACTTTAGTTATGGTTATGTATATCTTAATGAGTTCAATACTTGAACGTATATAGCTTTAATTCTTGTCGGGACATGGAAATGCCGGAATCATACCTCAGAAAGCACTGGATTAACGCTGAAAATTAATAAGTGCCATCTATGAATGAACTGGGATCCTATCCAATTAAAAGATTAGTACCAAACGTTAAGTTTTATTATCAAAAGTTTATTTTTGAAATAGTGCTGTTCGTCTTTTAAATGTATACCATAATAAGTTCAATGCTTGAACGTTGAAAGCTTTAATTTCCGCTGGACATAAACATTCACGAACCATACTTCAGTATGCACTAATTTTACGCTGAAAATTAACAAGATTAAAAGGTGCAATCTTTGAATGAACTGAGATCCTACCAAATTAAATGATTGTAACCAAACGTGTAGTTTTATCATCGAAAGGCTATTTTTCAAAAAGTTCGGTTCATATTCTTTTTTATGTTTATCGTAATGAGTTCAAGGCTTCAACGCTGATAGCTTTTATTCTCGTTTGGATAAGAAAATTCAGGGATTCATACATCAGTAAGCAATAAATTTACGTTGACCATTAATAAGTGCCATCTTTGAATGAATCGGGATCCTACCAAATTAAAGATTGTGACCAAATATTTTTTTTTATCGAAAGACTATTTTTGAAATAGCGCAGTTCATCTTTTTTTTTTTGTATACACTTATGAGTTTAATGCTTGAACATAGATAGCTTTAATTCTTGTTTGGACATGAACATTCAGGAATCAAACTTCAGTAAGCTCTGAATTTACGCAGAAAATAAATAAGTGCCATCTTTGAATAAACTGAGATCCTACCAAATTAAAAGATTGTTACTAAACGTTTAGTTTTATTATCGAAAGTCTTTTTTTTAAATAGTGCGGCTCATCTTGTTGTATGTATACCCTAATGAGTTCAATGCCTGAATGTAGACAGCTTTAATTCTCGTTTTAAAAATGAAAATTCAAGAATCCTACTTCAGTATGCACTGTATTCACGCCGCTAATAAAGACGTGGCATCAATAAATAAAACAGGAACCTACCTATTTAAAGATTGTTATCAAACGATTAGTTTATCTTTAGATTTTTTTTTTCGAAAATAGCGCCGTAATTCTTTTTATGGTCTGATTATTTCGTACTAAACTTTTTCTAGGGGAAACTGTTTTTCCTTTTCCGTGTTCTTTTCTTGCGGCAGGTGTGGGTTGGGGATCAAATGACTTGGTAATCATCATAATCACACAATAGATGTTGCTGCAGGCCTCTACAATAACTTTTTTTTTAACTTGTCCTGTAGGACAAGTACTTACCAAAATGAACTTGTCCGAATGGAATTTAACTTGTCCGATAAATTATTGTGAACTTTTTTTTTTCTTTTAAAAATATAGTTAATTTTTATGTTAATGGCTTGCACAAAGTGAAATAAAAGAATATAACAGTTATAGTTTATATATTTATTATCTAGTGACATCCTAGTCAAAAATGGCTACTGCATTTAGTCAAAAGGGTTCTAAATATCTAATTGTCATCAATGTCATCATCAGAGTGAGTCTGTTCCATGTCAGGATCTGGTAGTGCTCTCAATCCGATAAACTCATGAGAGTTGAAGCCTGGTCTTTTCTGTCTTCCACTTGACCACCAGTGATTGAAGACTGAGTTTGTTTCAAAATGATTGAGTTCAGGTCCTTCAACAGTTATGAATAGTAATATTATCAACATTTCTGGTTTAAGGGAAGATCTCCAGTCAGTCTTGACTCTTTTCATAGCAAAGAAGCCTCTTTCACACACAGCACTAGACAGAGGAAAAGAAAGAAGCAGCTCTAGTACCAAGATCATATTAAAAAATCTTCTTTTCAGATCAGGGTAAATAAAAAAGTTCTCAACAGCCACTGTTGCCTTGTGTCTCCCTATATATGCCTTAAAATCTTTCCATTTCCCGTTTTGGTCCATGATTGCATCTAAATTACATCCATTTCTTTCCAGAATTTCATGGAAATTCTCTAACAGGTATGCCATCTCTTCATTCTTATAAGTGGCTAGGTCATTTCTATCTTGTGGCCATTCACTAAAAGAAAGAATGAGTGATGCTGCCTTAAGTACTGGGTCTTTCTCCATGGGTTCAAACCTGTTGTCCAGAGTAGCAACAATCAAGTCAACTATTACTTGTTTCTGTCTTGTAGAATCTTCATCAATGCTCATGTTTGAAAGTTGAATGTCTTTATATGTACTGTTCTGGGAATCTACAGTAGCAAGAACATTTGTCAACTCTTTGCCATTTACAGTTTTTAGTTCAATCAAAGACAGATTTGCAGTAGAAATTGCATCAAACATTGCAGACAGGGTCAGGTAATCTTGCTGAAATTTTAAACTAAGAACACTGAGTACTTTTAAAATGTCAAGGAAAAAAAATACTATGTACAGAAACTTGTAATGTTTGAGTTTTTTGCTGATAAAGGTAGCTCTACCTTGGACTTCTGCAGATCCAGACCTAGACTCCCGAATATGTTCAAAATGTGCTAGCAATACTCTGAACTATCTAACCAAGACTTCAAGGGCCCTGTGAATGTGTGGCAGCCATCTTGTACCAGCAAGTTTTGTGGGCTTTAACACCTTTTCTTCTAAAGCCTCACCTATCTGCCTTAACTCTCGTAAGGCCTTTGGGGAGTATTGATAGTGCTTATACAAATACTGCAGTAAATACTGTATTTCTTTCGTATGCTTGTGGTTTTTGATTGCACTATTTGCTGTCAACTCAAGCCTGTGTGCTATACAGTGTGTTATAACTAAATGTGGAACATCACGTTTAATCAAAGTGGCTATACCACCACGGCATCCTAAATTTACAGAGGCTCCATCCGAACCAAACCCAATCAATTTATCCTTCCAATTGGGTATCCCATTGCTAGTGAAGGCCTCCTCAATTTCTTTTAGAATCCCCTGGGCATCTGCTTTTTCTACATCTTCTATACTAAAGTAGTGGTTAACTGGCCTTCCGTTTTCAACAAATCTCAGATAAATTAATTCAAATAATTAAATCATTCTCTATTTGCATCTTCACACCTTTGAATAAGTCTTCATATATATACTGGATAAATCTGAAAATATCAGGGATGATAGTGTGTGAAAAAACACATCTATAAAAAAAGGAGATGTGGTATGATCGCCAATGAGACAACTCTCTTATTCTCTAGTAGTAAAGCATAACAGCAATGAATGATTGATCAGTAATATTGGGTATTGTAAGGTATATTAGTTTAGCAAGCATGATCATACTAAAATAAATAATTAAATCATATACATGCATGAATTGAAAGCATAAATAAAAGCTGCAAGGAAAAGTGCAAGTAGAAGCAGGCATATTATCAGAAGGCTGTTGTAGTGCAAACTAGTACATTGTGATGATGAGGATGAGGATTAATATACTAGTACATGTATACAAAGTAAAACTTGCAGTATAAAAATCTTATTACAATATATTTACTAAAATTTCAAATAATTGAGTAATTCAGTTTACCTTCTACAAGCATTATCAGATCTATAAAAATTTCCCATGTCTAGACCATTAACCTCTTGTAACTCAATCAATCTTTGAAAGTCTGTAAAGGGCTTTTCATGCTTGCAAATAAAGTAGGCAGTGGTGATTAGTTTCTTGATTTTGTCTTCATTTTCCTTTTCCATTTTCCTAACACAGGACAAAAGAGGCCCAGACTGAGAGGAACTACAACTTCCAGATGCGGCTGTCTCAATTTTTTTCATTTCATCTGATTTTCTCTTCTCCTCACATTTCCTGTGTGAATTGCTTTTCCAGTGAGCAATTAATGTATCTTTTCTGAAAGCACTTGTTCCTATGAACATAGAGCAATTTCTATCTACTAATCAGGATAGTTGTTACACGTTTGGCATATCATAGTTTTTGATTTTGACTCATCAACCTTTCCATCATCGTCTGTATGAACAGCATATTTTAACCCAAGGAATTCCTCTTCCCAGCTCGGTAAATACGTCCTCTGTCTTTTAAGCTCTATTCTTTCTTCCTTTCTTTATACTCTTCTTCGTCTTTTGTTTTTTTCTTTTCCCCAGATGTAGTGAAACCAAATTATGTTAAGTCCATGATTGTATCGAAGGGGTTTGTTTATAAAATGTCTGTCTCAGTCAATATTGTTATTTTAATCTCAAAGCTGAGTTCCGTATCTTTAAAGCGCATCACTGATAAAGTTTCTCCACTGGAGGTTGTTCTAAATGATCGGAGGAAGATTCAGTAGTAAGAGTGTCGATGACTGATTACGTTTACAGAATGTGTTTTTTCTATGCCGAAGTATATGACAATACAACAGTTTAAATTTATTATCGATTGATTTTGTAATCTTATAACAGGTCAAATTAAATAACATTTTTAAAACCTTATTGATTAACGAATTTCGTTTGATCATCAGAGTGGGATTTAAATTATTTTCTACAGATTATTTTACTTGTCCCATCGGACAAGCTCTACTGGGGTTTTACTTGTCCGCCCCTTTTTACCTCTGGTAGCGGACAATCGGACAAGCGTTAATGTCGAGCCCTGTGCTGAATTCTCTTCTCCATGGCACCCATCTTTTTCGTAAAGCTTATAATAAAGTGTTTATTTCATAACTTTTCATGATTTTTTGTAATATAATGTGTTTGTTTTTATTGTGTTCCTTTAAAATATAAAAAAAGTATTTGTATTTCTTAACTTATTATTCTAATTTCTTGTTGTTTTGTTTCGTTCTATTACCAGTGCTATACTAGTCATCAAACTCAACGAGAATGTAACTGTCAAATTTGGAAACCATTTTGGAAATGGTGCTGCATGGTTTTCCTTATAAATTTTGAATTTTCTTATATATGTCAAGCCAGTTTCCAGAAAGTTAGAGAAATAATACACAAAAATCAATCATGAATATATATTGGTAACTGTCAATATTATTAGAAATGCCTATATACAATATAATAAAATCTTTATTGTTTTTAAAATTGGAAAAACACGATGAGCCCTTCTCTCGGGCCACTCCTATTTATATGTAAGGTAAATTTTTTTTATATGAAATGAACGTAAAATGCTTTCAGAATGAACTCATACTAGATAATATACATTACTACAGTATATCTAAATAATTTTCCAATGTACAAAATTAATTTCCATGGCATTTTGTCATCATGTATTCGGCGTAAAAGTAAGACAACAATTATATAGTGAAATAACAAACAAGTAAACTAAACATCGAAATGACAGAGGTCATCTGGTTTGCAATTGTTATATAAAGCGTGAGGATAGCTAAGAATTCAGATAACCATAAACTGTTCATACATTGTCATAAAAGGAGATATATTGAACTATTTGGATCCGTGATATTTGCGTCACAAAGCTTTATAGTCTTTTCAAACATGTGACAAAGCTTAGTCTGTGAGGAAATAGAAAACATTTTACAGTCAATTGTTCCCCCACATGCATTTGCACAGTCAACTTTCGCTTTCACACCATAACTGTGTAAAACTTCTGATTTCAACGGCTGACTTGAAATTGCTCTACCGTTGAACACTGTTCTAAACTGCTGAAAAGTTGGAACACTTATGACTTCTCCTACAATGAAAATCTGAGTTTGTCTATTGCTACATTATTCAACAAACTTTACATAAACAACCAGGTTCAAAACCCCATTTTCTACAAATGTAAATGCCTGTACCAATTGCAAGTCAGGAATATGACAGTTGTTGTTTATTAATTTGATGTTTTGTACCATTTGATTTTGCCGTGTGATGAGGAACTTTCCGCTTTGAATATTCCACGGAGATCAATATTTTTGTGATTTTACTTTTTGTGAGTTAGATCTTGGAAGAATTATTTCAAATATTTTAAATATATTAATTCTCTCAGAAAAGTCAAAAGTCTTGTTTTTATGTAGGTTTGTTGAGGTTTTTGAAGACCAGATAAAAGCCATATAAAACTTTGTTATGATTAAAGAGGCCACGTGTCGATTTTTACGCAACAATATCCGACCACATCGTTAATGGTAGTTCCGATACCTCCTGTAAACAGAGTGTTCTTTTTAAAAAAGTAAGATTAATTCCCTCAATAAGTATATATCAATTGTTTAAGGCCACTAAACAGCGCCACTAAGTGTGGGAATATCTCGTCATGTTGAAAACCGGTCCACTGTCGGTCTCTAGTCGTTTTCTGGTCTTTGTTCGCATAGTTGACAAATTCTCTGTTTCTATATGTCTATAATTGTTTTAGGGAAATATCAATACTACAAGTAAGTTGGTTGCTAGCAGATGTTTGATAACTTCTGTCAAATATAATCACAAGTGTGATTTATACGATCACATTTATACACATGTTGTCTGTTGACTTCTGTAATATTTTTTTTAACTTTATTTCAGATTTTCGTGTGGCAATGGAGAAACGCAGAGGGTTTCGAAAGTCAAAATGATTACGAATTTAAAACATATTTAGTTAAATGTTCAGTACAAGATTAAACCTTACTGATACGATATATAGATAGCATATAGTCTCCGCCACACATTTGTGACCCGTTCCCATTACACGGTGTATCACATTCTGAATCGCTGACCTTATAACCTTTTGTATCTGAGTGTAGGTCATTATCACATTGGCACCATTGTCGAGACTGAAAAGGGCAATTAAGAAACGTTAAGAAGAATTTATCCTATGTGGTGAAAACTGTCAAACCGTCAAAAAATGTATTTTATAAGTAATTGCTTTATTTGTAACTAGTATATTAATGCTTCATTAGACATTTATTATATGATAAAATTGAGAATGGAAATGGGGAATGTGCCAAAGAGACAACAACCCGACCATAGAAAAAAACAACAGCAGAAGGTCACCAACAGGTCTTCAATGTAGCGAGAAATTCCCCCACCCGGATGCGTTTTGGGTTTGATCAGCTCTGCTATGTGTGATCGACATGATTGACATAATTTAGGTCGTAAGTTTGCTCGTTTGCATTTTGTCATTTCGAAGCCTTTTAAAGTTGACTATGTGGTATGGGAACTTTGCTCGATTTTGAAGCCATACAGTGACCTATATATGTTACATGTGTTACTTTCTGTCTCATTTGGTCTCTTGGGAAAAGTATCCTTGGCAATCATACTTTATCTATTTATTTTATATTTATTGTTGTGAACTAAAGGCACATTTGGTGGAATAAAATTGGCATCTTCAATGTTTTTTTTATTATTTCTATCGGGTCTCTACATCTTATGGGTGTCTGGTTCACATAATTGTTCTGTTTGATGCTCCTTTTTTTTATTTGTCCACTGTTGTAACTGATTTCTATTTTCATGAATCGAAAATATCACTCGAATCTATGTTTATAATGCTCAGTTAAAACACATCTCCTCATGAAATACGCTCCTACCGAATGAGATAATATTTGATCTATATTAGTTTTTATGTGTTTTGGTGTGATTGCAAATGAAGCAATCATAGGTCACTTTGCATGCTTCAATAATGAGCATAATCCATATCGTGAACCAATTCAAACGATGACCCAATGATGGCCTCACTTTTACTTTTGGGTAATGAAAATACATTATTTGTTTTTTTATATTTGTATGCAGAGTGATTTTTAGTCTTTAATGAAAACTTATCTACTTTATTTATATAATATCGTCAAAATTATGTATGTGACCAATAGTAATGGAACCAGTTTAATGCGATACTCATTATGGATAATCACGACTTATAACTTGTAACGTCACGGTACCCAAATTGCACCGAGTATCCAAATTGCACCTATTTAGTAAAAGGAGCAGCGGAAATCACGTTTTATTAGACATGTTAGAGAAGAAACAACTATTATTTCTATAATTTTCATTATGCACGCCTCTTAACACAATTTAATATATTAAAATATGCACAAAACGTTCATAGTATACATACACAGATGACGAATAACTGCAAAAGGTAATATACAAAACGTCACCATGCGATGTTTATCAAAACATCATCTTAAAAAAAAAAATAGAAAACAAAGATTGTAACAAGCCTCCATATCTTAAGAAAGGAAACATAGACATAGATGTTATAAATATTTGCAGAAATACAACAAATTATCCGAATTTATTTCTTCAGGCTGCAAATCTAAGCATTTAATTTTGGTACTCCTTTTTTTCTGAATCATGGATCGTTTGGAGGTCTATTCAAACCTAATTTTGATTCAGTATACATGTATATCAAATATTCAATTGTTGGAAACTTATAGTGAATAATGATACATCTACAAAAAAAAACAATAACAGATTGGAAACTTTTGTCTGGATCATAAATAAACATAGGTGAAAAAAGGTCCAAAATAGTTGCAATTTGGGTATCCTTACGCTATACATGTAATACTTAAGTACTTTTTTTGCAGATGGAACACAAATCAAAAGGCAATTCTAAAGGGGGAAGTGTGAGAGACAGTTAATAGCGGTCATGTACCTGTTTTTATCATTGAAATACATTATAACTAATTATATCAGATATATTTTAAATGTGTCATATATATAAGGGGAACTATTATTTGTAATTGGTTTTTCTATTTAAAATTGAACGACGATAAAATTGGTTAAATTTTAAATAGAAAAACCTTTTCATCAAAACTTCATAAATAATAAATAGAAAATATAAGTCAAGGGCCTTGCTGCGTTCATCAAAAATAGAAAAAAGACACCTACAAATGTCCTAGAAAATGAAATGTAGTTATCTTCCTTTTGTTAACAAAAATTAAGTTTTTATGAAAGTTTTAAAAACATATTCGATACTTAAGGAGGCTCGAGGGTGTAAAAATTTCAGAAAAAATTCAAACATTTGTTTTTCATTACAAATTTTATTTCTTTCCTTTTGTAGTTGTTACTTTATCATATGGTACAACAATCATTCAAAACAATCAATTCGTGTTGGCCCCAGATAACTTTCAAAATGTATACATCATTGAAAAAGTTCCAAATTATCTCCCTTTGGTGGAAAAATGCCATTTTTTGGCTCTAAAATTGAAATATCTTTTTCAACTCATCGGTGACCTATCTTTTTTAATATAATTTCCATATAAGCTGTACTTAAACTAAATTATTGTAAAATTTTAGCGATTTCTGTAATAAATTTCTTATTTTTATTTCGATATTACCTTTATTTCTCATATTACTTCAACAGAAAAAAAACGCCTTTACAAAAATGTATGCTTCTTTCGAAGGCAAATTGTGAGCGCAAATGAACGGTGACCCCACTTTTTTATTTTATTTTTCTATTAACTATAAGATAAAGTTCATTTATAGAAAAATATAGAGAAATCCTATATAAATGATTTAGACCCGCGAACCCCCTTATTGTTTTGGTAGTTTTATCTTCAAGTTTTAGATGATCAGGTGTACATGTGTATTGAGTTATACTTGGTTACATCTGTTAAAGTTATTTTAGATCGTGCCTACACGGGATGATAAACAAAGACCACTAATCTCCGGAAAGTATACCCATGAATTGTTAAAAGATTATCAAATAGCATACAAGTGCAGTCACGGCATTTCTTTAATACCACCTCCAATCAAAATCATAGAATCATTCCATGAATTTAAAACATTGATAGTATGAAATTCACGTAACACTTACCATCAGTCCGGCATATTTAAACCCATCATCTGCACATCCAAGTAAACAGAAGTCTACAGTCAAATTTATAAAATGTCTGTCTCCATATGTATAAGGAAAAATTCCGTTTTCTTCAAAACAACCTATGTAATCTGCATGTCCTGAAAAAAAAAACGGTCATATATAGTAAATCAGGTACTTTTCGAATAGAATATCAGATGCTTTAAGTAAATAAAATAGAAATAGGAGGCTGGAGAAAACTTAAGATAATAATGATATGGAATTCTTAACAAATGAAAAATACAGTATATAAATAAAGGCAACAGTTGTATACCATTTGGAAATTAGTATGGCGTTCATTATCACTGGACTAGTATATATTTGTTTAGGGGCCAGCTGAAGGACACCTCCGGGTGCGGGAATTTCTCGCTACATTGAAGACCTGTTGGTGACCCTCTGCTGTTGTTTTTTATTTGGTCGGGTTGTTGTCTCTTTGACACATTCCCCATTTCCATTCTCAATTTCATTGTTCAAAAGTCATAAAACGATTGAGAAAAATACAAAAAAAAATCCGGGTTACAAACTAAAACTGAGGGAAACACATCAAGTATCAGAGGAAAACAACTAAACAACAGAAACAATAAAGTACAGTGACTATATACAATCATTAATACCGAAAAATCAAAATCAAAACTAGAACTGACTAGTGCATATTGAGGATTTAAAAATCGGTTTTCTTTCGTATTTCCCTATCACCCAATCATTTTTAAATCTTTGTTCATGGAGTCGGGAAAAAATTGCATCAAATTCACATAATGATAAAAATTAGGTACATTGTTTAAGGCAACCAGGTGAGCTTGTCAAATTGTATTACTCTCTAAAATTTAAATAAGTATATAACTCACTCAAACTTACCTAGAGCAGAGTATGAACACTGGAATAAATAGAGAAAGAAAATTTAAAATTAATTATTTTTCTAATAAGCATTTTTATTTGTGTATTAAAGGCACGTCACATAAATACATCTATCTATCATATTTATAGGGACAAATCAATTTGCATATCTGCATATGAATAACATTTAACTTTTAAAATATCCAAAAAGTTGGACTAGGAACTATTACTGACTGATAATCCACCCGTTTTCGAACACCTTGAAATTGATAAGTGCTAGATATAAAACGTGGATCTGAGGGTTGAACAATGTTTAAAACACACTAACAGACACAATTATTTAATTGTCCTAAAAAACATTTCTCTCTTTGATACGAAATTGGACCAAACATACTTTCATATTAAAACATTTAATAACATGAGTAAGTTTTTATAAAACCTTCAAGAATCGGTTAATTTTCGTTAAAATTTGATAAGACACTTAGTATTCTGAAAACAACATTTTACACTATTGTTCGTGTTATTTTCATTTTCATTCTCTCGCTTACGCTTTTAAACGTATACTCAGTATCATGCATATCCACAAGTTCGACTGTGGTGTGTAACCAACGCAGTTGAACTCCTGTAAGGCACAACACCAAAATTCAGTCTTATGGTGGTTCGGTCTCGTCACATGGCCTTTATTTAAGATCAAAGACTCGGACCGGCGAAATGAAGAAACGAAGTACCGATGTATCATGTATAGGTGTATAAGACGTTGGTCCATCAGCATTTTATTCATTCAACTTTCTTCATTTGATTATCACTTTGTTTTAGCTTCATTTTTTAATTTTCAGTATGTTTTTTTTTTTGGGGGGGGGGGGGTAAATCACTTTTGCCTACCTGCATATAACTGTTTTCAAATTGAAAAATCAAGATCAATAGTTCAAGAAGTATATACATGACACATTCAACACCTAAAAGAAAAAAAAATAGTGTTTAATATAAGTATCAACCGTTCCATGATTAATTGCCGACAACAAAACTTGATTGCATTGCTATTAAATATACCTTATTTTATATCTGATTACAGATGTGAGCATTCAAAAGAAAAAAGGCTGAAAATACAGTTTCTGAGGAGGTTTATAACCTTTGATTGCACATTTATAAACAAGTATATTTAATTTTTCCGTTTGGATTTTATCCTGCTATAAAACAAATGATTAACAAATTGATTTATTTTATCTAACGTACTAAGTTCTAACCTAGTGATAATAATTAGTCTTATGTGTTCACGACTTCCTATTTAATGCAAACATGATACCAAAAGATGGAATTGTATGTAATGGAGGTTAATCAAAATGAAAATAAAAGTCCAGGAATTTTGTTCGACCGATGCACTGTTTATTAATCAGAAACATTTAAACCAAAATATTCAAAAGTACAGGTTTTATTCGTTCTTTAACATTTCAAACTCCGCATGGCTGATAGGGACCAACAAAATATCTTCATTAAAAGGGTATTAGTAATTAAAAGAAAGATATTTTAAAGAAACAAAAATATTACTGACTGTTATTTTAAACGCACAAGTTGCTTAAAATTATATATATATTATGTAAATTAGTGATTTATTTTTCTTTATGTAACCATTATAGACATTGACTTTATCTATCCCACTGGTTTAACTGATAGTTTCTACGCATTATTTAAATGAACTAGAAATACCAGGTTTAACTTTGTAGTATTATCTTCTTTTAAGTATATATTTCCACTTTTCTGTGGAAAAACCTATTGAATGTCTTCTTCTTAATATATTTTTTTTCTTCTTCCGCCACTGTTATATGTTGCATGATGTCGCATAGATATTTGGTTTCTGATATCGAACAGTTTATGCGCCTATGAAATTGACCCTGCTTAATAGACTACTTTTCCTTGTAAGAGTTATCTCCCCGAACAGTGTTTTCCTTGCGATTGCATCTCTTCCGTAACAGTATCAGAAAGCGACAAATTTATTTTAACAAATTGGTCATTATATCTTCAGGATGTTTTTTCCTGTTTTGACCGAAGCGATACGCAAACTCCATATGAGAGTTATTTCCCCTTTCTGTATTTGACATAAGCGATATATAAATGCATAGCTTGAATAATAAATGATAGAGACCTAAGGTATATTGATTTGAGGTCCTTTGTTCATTTAAATGAAATTGAGGCCAAGGTCAAAGATCAAGGTCATATTATTAATTTTGACTTTTCCTTGTGATTTGATCTTAAATACATATAAAAGAACAAATACAAAATGTTAACGTTTGGCTTCTTGTGTTTCAAATATGATACATTTGGTCTGAAACAATCCAATGGCATCTTATACATGTTATAGGAGTAACTGGTGTTGTCCCTGAAATGATAAAATTAAGGTTAATCAAACATTACTCCAACTTGGTACATGATAAACAATGATAAAGTCATAAGGTCTTTTGCAACATGTTAGTTGGCATGTGACCTTGAAAAATATCAACCGGAAGGGACCTTTAAAAACAAAAGAAGTAGCCATTTGTGCAAACTTCATTAAAAATACCAAAAACTGTAATAGCAAACACATGTATTCACCTATCAATAGAGACAGGAAATGACCTGCAATAACATTTTTATAAACCGAAAGTTGACATTTATCTCCCTTGTTTCTTGAAAAAAATATTTAGAAACAAGATATTTATTGAATCAGAACGAATAAACTTATGCTAGGACGCTTATAGTTACTTACTTAATAATCGAATAAATTGGAAGTGGCTTCTCCTCATTGATATAGAAAATTGATGTGGAAAGACCTGCAATTGTTCTTTGGACAACTGGTTTTTAATTGTCTACTTAAATTTGTTTAAAACTACTTTTCATATTCGCTTGAAATTTCATTTTCTTGCTGTAACATTTATTAAAAGTCTTCACATAAATAAAATAATACTTAATCTCATAATGTAATACCGCAGTCCCACTAGCATGACTAGGCCACGATCGCACTACGATCTGTTAAAAAAATGCAAATTTTGATGATTGTAGTACGATCGTGTAGATCGTAGTAAGGTCGAATCTCGGTCGTGGTGAGGTGTTCAAGATCGTGATGAACGTGGTCAACTTTGAACATGTTAAAAACAATCGTGGTGCGGTCGTCGCGAAATCAGGTCGTAGTAGAAGCGTAGTGAGAGCACACTAAGGTCTTAGTAAGATCGCAAAGGTCGATGTACCATCGTAGCGAGAGCGTAGCGAAAGCGTGATTCTATTCGGAGAAACTGCGCTACGATCTCACATCGACATTATTACGACCTTACTACGATCGTCACGTTCTCACCGCGACCCAACTTCGCTTCCTCTACGACTATACCACGTTTACACCACGCTGTTCAAGACCGTAATACGATTCTAGTACGCCCTTGCCGTCCTCATAACGCTCTTCTTACGACCTGACTACGTTCATACTACGACCACCATTCTCATTGTCATTTTCACATACAATATATTAAATCTCTTCTGGTTTTCTTGTTTGTCTGTATGTAATTAGGACTTTTTTCTCCAACGGCTCAACCATGCTTCTCGGTTTTTTTTAGATTACAACATTGGTTTTCCCGTTTGAATGGTTTTACACTGGGCCCTTTATGGCTTGCTGTTCGATGTGAGCCAATGCTCCGTTTTGAAAGCTGTACCTTGACCTATAATGGTTTACTTTTATAAATTGTTACTTGGATGGAGAGTTGTCTCATTGGCACTCATACAACATATTCCTATATCTATTGACACATCTGTGTCACCTCTGCTATCGTTCACTAAATTATCGTCATTTGAGCTGAATGAACCAGCAAAAGGTTATAATTTAGGTTGGATTGGTCGGTCCGACATCTCTGTTTAATCAGGATTCGTTACTATGATAGCTCCCTCTACCTCTTCATCAACCCCTACCACCACGCCCACGTCTTTTAAAAGATTTTGGTGGCATAATTAAATGCAACAGTAGTATACCGCTGTTCAAAAATCAATAAATCGATAGAGAAAAAACCAATCCGGGTTACAAACTAAAACTGAGGAAAACGTATCAAATATAAGAGAACTACTGAACAACAGAGACACAACTCCGAAATTTAACACACACAGAAACTAACTATAATGTAACAATGGCCATTTTCCTGACTTGGTACAGGGCTTATATGAAAAAATGGTTGGTTGAACCTGGTTTTGTGGCATGCCAAACCTCTCACCTTAATGGCAGTGTTAATTATAACATTAAAATGACAACATTACATGACAGGGTTACAATAAATAAACAGATAAATGGGAGAAAATATAGGACAGAGAAACAAACGAATAATAGCCATTAAAACATGCAAAAGGTAACAGGTTAAAAAATATTTTATACGCCAGACGCGTGCTACGTCCACACAAAACTATGTTCAGATATTAAAAGTTGGAAAAGCCATAACCACTAAAAAGGTGAGGATCTCAGAGAACCAAAAGTTCCAAAAAGTTGTGAAGCCAGGGTTATCTAGGGTTTTGCAAACAGTAAATTTTATAAAATGACTATATACATGATTAAACTGAAGTGGTGACTAGCTATAGAATAAAAACGAATACATTACATCACAGTCCTGTTAACCATAGTCAATGCAACGCCAAAAGTGACGTCACATTTAAATTTCTTAAACGTGTTCCGAAAATTAAGAAAGAATTTGGATGAAATTCAAGGTTAGATTTGTATGACGTATCTAACTTATATTAATAACAGTGAAACTTATAATACTAATTGATATTTAATGGTAGTAGTAATTAGATAATTAATTGTATTATCTAGCTTTGTGAGTGTTTCTTCTGATCATACTGCAAACCAAATATATTGTAAATTTCGTTGATCCAAAATTAAATCTACCAAATGAACTGGATGAGTTGTTATCCCTAACACAACACACGAAAACAACAGAACAAAATACGACTGACAACTACAAACGTATTTTTAAGACATTTAACAAAATCCGATGACAACAACAAACACAACATCAGAACCCAACAAATTAATTTGGGATGGAAAAGTAACGTGCCACGTCTTAAAGCAATACGAATGCACACGCATCAAAACAGTCACATTCGGGAATAAGTCACGTTCGGTAATAAAAAGATCAGACGACGTATTGACAAACCACAATCTAACACGTGGTAAAAATGTTCATAGTTAGTTTGGACAAAGATACATCGTATGGATCAACCAATTCGTGATGGTGTCCGTAAAATTTACAGAGTGTCATTTTTAATCTGTCCTCCTCATACCTTTGTTGGAGCAGTTTCTGCGTTAGGAGCACAATGCTGTATATGAAGTCCGTATAGTATGAACATGCACGAGAATAACGTTTTAATTGAGATATGTAAACACCCGATGGAGCAGAGGGTATGTTACTGCTGAGAAATGGGAAATTGATATTTGGGAAGTTGAAATCGTCCCGTTTATCATAGATTTTCGTGTGAAGTCGTCCATCTGTGTCAATATTGAGGAAAAGACCAAGGTATGAAGCAGTCCTTCTAGTATCAGTATTATCCTTAATTTCAAGATCACTTAGATATATGAGATGCATATATTGGCTAAAATATGGGTTATTCAGTGATAGGACATCATCAATATATCGGAAAGTTAAATTAAAGAATTTCGCAAGGTGCTTTTTCTGTTTGTCTTTTAGAAGGGTTTCGATGAATTCTGCTTCATACGAGTACAAAAACAAATCGGCTAGTAGGGGTGCACAATAAGTACCGATTGTCTGTTGAAATATGAATCCTCCAAACTCAACAAATATATTGTCGATCAAAAAGTCAAGCATTTTCATAATATCATCTTCTGTATATTTTCCGGTCGATTCAGTGTGGTTCTTCACAAAATATGAAAAATTGTAACCCAAAACAAGAAATTTGTATCTACGATTCCCATTTTTATAGAAATAGCTCTGTTTAATGAGATGATGGAGCCGATCTTTCAACTGAGCATGAGGAATAGTAATGTAAATGGTCGAAAAATCAAAAGTATTTATGTTGCTGCAAAATTGCAAAGATTGTGATAAAAAATTAAGCAGTAGATCTTTCGAATTTTTGAGAATCCACATCTGGTTAACACCACTTGTAGAATATATCTCATCACAATATTTTTGAATGTATTGTTTCCGCTAAATCTACGTATTAATCAGAAATAAAAGGGATGGAACGGTATTCATATGGAACACGATGTTGACGTTATTGTTGAGAACGTAGTAAGACCGCGGGATGAGCGTAGTATAATAGTGGTAAGAACGTGCTATAAACGCAGTAGAAGCGTGGAAAGATCGTGTTGAAATCGGATAACTCGTGGTATGGTCGTAGTGATAACGTGATGAGCGTAGAAAGACCTCGATAAGCGTAGTGAGGTCGCAGAATAAGCGCAGTGAGAACGTGGTATAATCGTAGCGTAATAAGGACGTAGTAGCATCGTGAAGGAAACGGAAATTTATATTTTCATGCCGCTCATACCACGACCTCACCACGATCTTCATTTATTTATGAGCATGGTCTAGTGGGACTGGGGCCTTAAATTAACATCCGACATTCAATAACTTTGTATCGGCTCGATGTCAGTGTTTGTCAAAGGTCAGCTGTTTATTCATTTCATTCTAAATATATTTGAACTCAGGCTTTTTTGGAACATACTTTAAATTTCTAATGAAGAGTGTCAATTTGATGGTTTAATCTCTTTATGTTATTCAAAATAAACTATATAAAATTTAAAACAAAACATAGTGCACAGCCTTGAAAATGTAAGATGGGCAATTTGAATTGTGGCTACAGATTACAAATATTTCCCGTTGTTTGTGGTCGTTGAATATTGTTCCCGTGAAGTATTAGTATATCATGTATATCAGGTATTTCCTCCGTAGTTTCCTTTCTTCTTTTTGTTTAAAAAGTATACTATATAGGTTATTAATTTATCACTAGAACTCATCAGCGAAATCGCGGGCATTTTAAGCTTAGTTGGAAGTATGTAAACTATTGTTGGATGAATTTTTGTAAAACATTTTATGTCTGGAGAATTTCAGAAAAGACAAGTGAAGTAGGTATATTGAGATAGGGCAATTTTTTTAACCCTCTCTCTTTTTTTCAAAGTCCGTTATTTTTTTGTTTTCTGTTATATTTCATAATTTTTTCGTTTCTGTATACTATGAACATATGTATATATATTATAAATAAAGTGTCTAAGATTCTTCTCCACGGCGATCCGTGATTGCTATATAATATAGAGAGCCTCTATATATTATAGTAGTATAATCATAGTATACATACAAAAAAAAACCGAAAATAATTGTCCACTCCCAGAGTACCTTTTTAAAACTGAAACAAAAATTATGTTTAAGTTAATAACCGGTATTGTGTCTGACTTAAAAGTCGGTCTGAAGACGGAAACAATATCCGGACGCTTTTACTTTCGTTTTTCTCCTAAAATAACCCAAGCTTTATAATCATAATAATGGATGTCAAATGCGAGTATGCATGGTACCTAAAGGACACGGAGGCATGAATTAATGTGATTATAAACCTGCCGTATTTTTCGTATTAATGAAAACATTGCAATAATTTGTGAATTTACAGTATAATATTTATTAAGATTTACGAATCTTGAAAATTATTCATACACACAACAATAGAAATAAGAAGATGAGGCATGAGTGTAACTAAGACAACTTTGAATCCTAGTCACAATGAGTAAAATGAAAACAAATATAATTCAAAGAACGACATTAGCTCACAACAAACAGCAAGCTACAGCTATAGACGGCTCCAATATAACTAACGTAAAACAATTCAGACAGGGACACGATTTTTTTAAATAAAAAACGAAAACAAGAATCACTTATGAACCTCATCATCAAACAACAACCACTGGAAAACAGGTTGCAGACTTATAACAACTGCACACAAATAAAGCCGGTGTAAACGTTTCAACAGGCGTATACTTTTTAGCCTCACGCTAAACTGAAACAGTAGTGAAACATATCAACATAAATGGACACACTATAAAATATCAATTTAAATGGTTTAACTCAATTGCTTATTTAGCAGAATCATAGCTCAAAAGATAGCATTGGATTCACTCTTTTTCTTTTATAGTATAGTTAGTGATCATTATCCCTGTTTCAATTTTTTAATAATCAGAAAAAAAAACTTTGATTTTAGTAAACTATGTGCATAATTGTTCACATGCAATGAGTAGAACTTTTATCAAAATATACCAATAACAAATTGAACTAGACGTGTTTAAACACAGGCATGTTTGCAAAAACTGTATGTATGAAATTACTCGATTGACTTATAAATTCATTAAAAAAAAAAGTAACAGAATTGACTGCTAAAAATCTGATAATTCTTTTTTGCATTCATACTAAAAATCATTTGTTGATAAAATCACAGATTTACAGGTTAAATTATTTATTTGTGTATGAGGGTTTGGGTATTTTTCTCAGCCTTTTCTTCTTCTGTTTTTTCTAAAAGACATAAAAAAATATATACGAGAAATAAAAGTAAAATGTACTACTATTTTTATTTAAAGTTCAAAACATTAAGTTTTAAAGTTTAAGTCTAAGAGTTTATACTGACATTGATGCTTACAGGTTGTCATCTGAACATATCAGAGAAAGGTTCCGAAAACTACACAATATGTGAAATAATAGACAATTAATTACCTGTTGAAAAAATATATGAATGCATTAATATCAATAAATCACCCAAAATACAAGCAATTTCTTACCATTCGGTGATAGGAATAATATGTCCAAAAAAGAATTGTCTTTATTTACACTATTACATGTATTACATAATCTAACTCTGTGTATTAAAATGCCTGCATAAGAATGTATATGATGATTGGACTTATCAATATGCATGGTAGGCGTATACGAAACCAGAGACATCGAAAACGAATACATTTACTTTTGTTAATTTCCTCAAAGCAATCCAATAGGATTTTGACATTTCTTCTAGAAAAGGATGCACGTGTGACATCAAGCTTTCAACGGTAATACAATTTAAATATAAATAAAGGCAACAGTAGTATACCGCTGTTCAAAACTCATAAATCCATGGACAAAAAACAAAATCGGGGTAACAAACTAAAACTGAGGGAAACGTATTAAATATAAAAGGAGAACAACGACACAACATTAAAATGTAACACACACAGAAACGGACTAAGCATTAGACAAAATCCTATGAGAATAACAAATATAACATCAAAACCAAATACATGAATAGATATCTAAAAGCAAAAAATGTAATATTGTGTTAAACGCGAAAAATTACATTCGTTATAGTAAATAAACAAATAAAAATCAACAGCAAATCGAAATTCACGTTTTGAAATCAGTTGTGTTCACAAGAATGTCAAAAGGGAATTTGATTGAACAGACTGTTTACGTAAATAAAAAAAGGTGTTGATAGCCCTTAGATGATACACACTTGAAAATAATCGGTCATGAGTGACGAAGAGATAGTTTTCGCTATCCTTTTTCTTTCCCATAACATAAAAGTTAAAGTTCAATTATTTAAATTAAAAAACGGAGATGGTTTGTCAAACGTTAAAACACATGAACATTTTAATGAAATGCTTTCGAAGACTGCAGAAGTTTATGAAATACCAGCGCATGGAAACAATATCAAATTAAAAAAAAATACTCTGCCCACTAGAAACCGTCTCGCATCAACTAGAGTGATCACAAAAAAATTGAAGATCGAAGATTCTCGTAAACGACTACATTTAACATATCTTTTAAGTCTACATAATAAAATCATTGTACAATGCACATATATTGAACATCCAACATTAATATTGATAATATAGGTCTTGAAACATCATATGATTCAGGTTAAACGTAGCAACTGCAATTAATCAATTAGACATGTTCCTGATTTTATACCTAATTTTCCCTTATATGTGTTTAAAATTCATGATGAATATCGACTAAACTGGATCAAATATTAGTCAATTACATATTATTTACTACGAGTTATGAACTAATTTCTTTTAACACAATTTGTCATTAAAGAAAGTTTCCGCGTAATGAGGTACCCAAAATTCACCCTTTTCTCCATAAGAAAATACCTGTACCAAGTTAGGAATTCAACAGTTGTTATCCATTCGTTTGATCTGATTGATATTTGGAATTTGCGTTTTGCTTTTAAACTTTCCGTTTAAAATTATACTGAGTTCAGTATTTTTATTTTTATACTTTTTTGTTCGTTCAACAAGATTTTATTCAGTGTGAACGTGAAATACGTGTCCAATCTTTCATTGATAAAGTAACGTAATATATCTACAATTCAACGAACAAGTACTGTTGCTTGTCAGAATAACAAAAAGATGGACATTTTTTTGTCAATCCAATACTGGTCCCCCTTGAGTCAAACAATACGTCGTTGTAGCATAACATGTTTTTGATCGATTTCTATCATTGTAAATGACTATGACAGATTTTCAAGTTGAGAGAGTTGGTCTAGTACAAAAATGGATTCATATGCAAGTCGATTTGTTCAAGATATGTATTGTAAATTCTTCTGAGCGAAAACAGACATTAATCTTGTATTGTTTCTAATATATCTTGGAAGAAATTCTTTCGATAATAATAATTTTTACATGTTGGGGAATATTGTCCCGAGTAGAATTTTATATTGCACGAGCTTGTGAGTGCAATATATGTTCTACGAGGAAACAATATTCCCCAATATTCATGCAATAACCCTTTTATTGTTTAGAAAATATAATATTTGAAATTAAAAATTGGTTTAAACTAAGATTTTGTTGTTGATGAAGTCATGAATTTTGAAGAGTTATTGCACTAGTGCAATATTAGAATTTATTGCACGCGTACTTTTTGGTTACTTATTGATGAGAAGTATTATGTTGCTTTGCTAAACAATAATAATTTTTACTTGTTGTGAGCATTTGACGATGTCAAACAAAAACGTAAAAAGCCAATTTGTGTATACTTATAAAGGTAAGCTAACTAAGAGCAGCTTAAATATATGTAATACTTTACATATTAAGTTATAATTCAACGTTGCTTCCGTATTTTTACTTTTGATAGCAGTAATATTGTGTTTATAGACGTCTTCCGTGTATCAAAATAAACATTTATTCAAAACATTGAATATCATGAATATATTAAGTATAAATTATAAAGGTATGGTAAGTCAACAGAATGTATAAAACATCATTAGCGTCGCGTCGGAAAACACACACACTGTATGAGTATGAGCATTAAAATTTCTTTAGAAAAGCAGGTTCGCCAAATTAATTTCTGTTTTCGTAACATGTAAAAAAAAATTATATACTTTCCGTTTCTTAGAATATTTTTTATCCTGCGATTTGAAACTGACGCAATGAATTGTTTCTTTTTTCTTATTTCTTATTTCATATAAATGTCGTCCAGAAAGCGTTGTCATAGAGATAACTCCCCATCAGAGAATAATGACGTAGGAGGTAAATATCGATTATCTTCAGATTTTCAAAAATGAACAACAAACAATCTATTTGAAAAGTAGTTAATATAATATGAAAATTATCCGGACCATAAGAATATTTGACCATACGCGTATGATCATGTCCATATGCGTATTCTCATATTGTTGGACCATATGAGTATATACTCGTTTGTTTATTAACAGGCCGGTCCATTTGTACCATATGGGTATTTTTTCATATATATATATGCAAAAACTTTTCAACAATACGTAGAATGAACTTTATCTATAAACAATACAACAAAGGTTACATGAAATGTATTAATTTTATATAATTCAAAGGCTACCAAAAACTGTTTTGTTTTATTTGAAGAAGGGTAGACCATTCAAAATGGCGACTTATATCCAATTAGGATTTTTCAGTATACAAATATAACATAGAAAATACAGAAAATAATTTTGCCAAGGTTAAAAATGTTAAAAATGTAATACAAATAGACAGGAAATACGAACAAAAGTTTGAAAAACATTGATAAACAAAATTATAGAGACGAAACGCGCGTCTAGCGTACTAAATTATAATCCTGTTACCTTTGATAACTATTTCAATCTGCTAAACAAGTCACTGTGGTTTTGACTAGTGAGTAAAACTATTTTTGTGAAGCTGCTTATTCTTATTAAGATTATCTTGTTGTAATAATATAATAAAATACAATACAATGACTACAATGGTCATTCATTACGAAAAGTTGAGTATTAAAAGGAAACGCGTTAGTTACTCCGATCATACGCGTACGGTCTGACCAAACGCGTAAAGTCAAACCATATGAGTATATACGCATATGGGCATGACCATGCGCGGATAGTCCAAATACTCATAGTAAATAGTCCGGAAATATATGTTAAAATCAGAAACAAACGACAAATACTGAATAACAGCCACCTTTCTTTTACAGTTACGTAAGTATTCAAACAATTCCAACTTTCTTGAATCAATATTATCGATTGACTGTCCTGAACTTTATTCGTACCATGTTCTTACACGTAATCTCGATTTACCTGCATGCTCTTATTTTTTTCAAAAGAAATAAAGTTAAGTACTCGTACTTGTATATTCATGCATATACTCTATACCTATTATATATCATTCATACAATTGGAACTTTTGGTGTAGTGATATTTTTTGTGTTTCTCTCTACAAAAAGCCATGTGTTTTATTTGATGAGAGTAATGTTGGATCTCGTACAGTGAGTGAGTCAATGTTTGGCACTATATTAGTAGGCGATCGCATTCATATTTTCATTTTTTTAATTTTTACTCGATTTATCCTTTTTTCCGACTTGATGATTATTTTTATTTAATAAACGTGTGGTTTGTTTGATCTCAGTTCTTCATTGGTAAAAACTCGATTATGACGTCAAATTTTCTTGCTTTCTTCTGCATTTCCCGTTGTGACAGCATGAAAAAAGCGACCATTCCTGATGACGTGAAAGAACACATCTTTTTACAGATCATTTCAAAAGAAGAAATAATTTGCCTGCATTTTGTTTAAAAATCATAAGTGAAACAGGTTCAACAACTAAATCTCGATATTTATCCACTCTCGACAATAAAATTTTATATTTAACTGTCTCGAGTGGATAAATATCGTATTACACTCCAAACAGTGGTAGAATCTATATTTCATATTTACTTTGTAAGTCTTTGACATTTGATTTAGTAGTGTTTAATGAAGCAGACGTCTTAACCGCATTTATGGCATCTTGAAGGAGCATTATATCAGTACAGCTTTTATGATCAACTGCAATACAAGCGGGGCAACAATCCTTGTCGTGGTACTCTCAATAATTTTCATATTTCATTGTATGGGCTTCGCAATAATTAACGATTGAATCAGATAAATCGACTGGTAAAAGAAAGTCATGGTGAGCAGCAAAACTGAGTCATAAAAGATAAGAACTGATTTTTTTTCTATTGAGATTGAGAGGTAGAGAATAAACTCATCATAGATACCAGGACTAAATTTTGTATATACGCCAGACGTGCGTTTCGTCTACAAAAGACTCATCAGTGACGCTTGAATCCAAAAAAGTTTTTTAAAAAAGCCAAATAAAGTACAAAGTTGAAGAGCATTGAGATCCAAAATTCCTAAAAGTGTTGCCAAATACAGCTAAGGTAATCTATGCCTGAGGTAGAAAAGCCTTATTATTTCAAAAAATTCAAAATTTTGTAAACAGTTAATTTATAAATATATAACAATATCAATGATAATTCATGTCAGCACAAAAAAGTGCTGACTACTGGGCTTGTGATACCCTCGGGGAAATAAATCTCCACCAGCAGTGGTATCGACCCAGTGGTTGTAAATAAAAGAGGAGACATGAGAAAAAGATAAGGAGAGAGTAAAATGAATTTGTTGATGTCATAATTTATAAAAAAAATATCAGTGATATTTACTCACAATTTTGTGTAATGTTCATCAGTACAAAATATGTTTATAAGCATAAAAGACTTGTTACATATACATGCATTTGTACGTTTACTAATATAATTGTGAAAAATAATGTCTAATCTCAAACCTGATAAATAGTCAAATTCGGTAGGTCACATTCGTGATAAGGTACACGGCGGCCTTCGGCTGCAATCTGCTCTTTGTTTGGGTTGTTGTCTCTTGAACATATTCCCCAGTTCTATTCCTAAATTTATCAGATGAGTGTTATAACTTGTGCATTTCGACATAGAAAAAATCAGAAGACAGCTGAAAAATCATGTATACTCACCAATGTTATCAGATGAGTTAAATCCCATTGATAATTATAATAAATTACATTTAAAAAAGAAGAAGTGGTATAAATGCCAGTGTGAAAACTCTTAACAAGAGCCCAAATGACACAAAAATCAACAACTATAAGGCACTGTATGGCCTTCAACCCATATCGCATAGTCAGCTATTAAAGGCCCCGAAATGACAAATGTAAAACAATACAAACGAGAAAATTAACGGTCTAGTTTATCATGTTTATATACAAAAATGAATGAAAAACAAATGTGTAACACATCAACAAAAGACAACCATTGAATAACAGGCTCCTGACATGGGACAGGCACATACATTCATTTCATATTGCAGTGATCTGTTTACCAAATTAGGTCTTACATTCATCTTACCTTATAATCACTGTAATGTTTACTTTGTATTTGAATGATATATAATACAAACAGGAATTCAAGAGTAAGGGTGGTAATCAGTTATCTACAAATACATAGGGTTGTGAAATCATATGCAAACACAGTTCAAAAATTTGGTTCAATATTGTTCCAATACATTTGTCGTGATTTGTTAATTATGCAATACATTAGTCATGATATCAAAATGTAAAGTCAATAGTTTTTGATAAATGTATGTTGAAAATGTAGGTAAATATCTAATATATATATATGCAAAACAACACATGCAAAACTTTTTTCGTTTATGTATTTTGATTTATCTTGCTTAAACAATAACCGAAAAAAAAACTGATATCAATCTTATTATATACGTTTCGAACTAAATATAAATTGGACATGCCAAAAAGAAAATCTTCGCTTGTGTAAATAATCATTATATGTACTTATCTTATACACATTATGACTGTGATTGAGAGTTGTTTCATTGGCATTCATATCTCATCTTCTTATATCTTTTCATTTTATATGTCACATATCAAAATAAGAAGATGTGCTATGATTGCCAATCAAGAAATTCTCTAGACAACATATGACACCGGAATTGACAACTATATGTCAACGTCCGTATTTGAAGATCTTGACAGGATAAACAATTTTGAAAATTGAAACATTGATATTGGTGTACTAGAGCAGTGTATGCACAATCCCCTGATCAGAATACGGTATATTGGAGAAAAAACGTAGTAGTCAGTAGGGATATTTAAAGGCCACAGTTTTAGTCAAGTGGTATCATCCTCATGAGAAAACGTAAATCAAATATTAAACATTAAACCGTGAGGTTTGATTTTAATCTTAGCTAGTACCGTCCCATAGGTCAATAGCAATAATCATCAAACTGTGACATTAAACTGTATAACTTTATCAATGGAAACTTAAGGACATAGATTAGATCGGGGAAACGAAATCGTTGCAAATGTTTAGTTATAGCAAATACCAATGATGTGGAGAAACCACTGAGTACGCTTCCTTTGAATCCGTCTACGCTGAAAAATTGAAATGCTTAAAAACAGCAAATACAATACAAATGATGTGTTTTTAATTTGATAGATGCTCTTGTGCTTGTTAGTAAAGTTGTTTGTTTTAAGATTGTAACTAAGTGATGACTGCTGTACCCATATTTGGACTATTTTATTTATTATGTCTTTTGTTCACGCATCGTTTTAAATATAACGGAATTTGATGATACTGTCGTACAAGTGAGAGGTTTAGCGCTATAAAACCATTCTATATTTGAAAATGCCTGTTCCAAGTCAGGAATATGGCAGTTGTTGTCCATTCGATTGATGTGTTTTGTCATTTGAATTTTGCCATGTGATTAGGGTCTCTCCGACTGAATTTTCCTCGGAGTTCAGTATTTTTGTGATTTTACTTTTTTGTATGTATTGGGTTGTACCAATGCATGTTCATTTTTACTTTCTCAGGGAAACCTTCCTACATCATTACACATACTATTATGTTTCGATTGATATTTGAAAGTTTAACATAAGTATTGTTCCAAGTACGTTATATTTACCTGAAACAATTTGTCTTGTTTATGTATTATGCATGGCGCTACGAAGACTTATGCTACGCCTCGGATTATAGGGAATCAAATCAAAATTAGATGTTACCTCGTCACATTCTCTGTGTGCCTTTCCCAAATCGGTAGCCTGTATTTCAGTCGTTGTAGTTGGTTCCTGTCAGTCTGTCTTATTGGTGTTTTTTTTTTCTTTCAAAATTTTTTTTATTGTAAATCAATGGCGAAATATAATACAAAGGGATATTCAAACTTATTAGTTTTGAACAAATCAGATCATCAAAACCCTCTTTACACGGAACACCGCTAGTTGATTATAACCTATGAGAAAATCTATAAAAGTAACCTTAACTATAATTCCCTTATATTAATCTGTTTCATCAACATTAAAAACAACAGACTATAGTTATTTTCAAAAACAACATACTGTTCCGTTTCAATGAAGAAAAAGGCTTTTGCCGATAGGTAGACACTATGTTTGGTATAATTGTGTTTAGCATCCGTGAATCGATGTATGCGTTTGTCATTATCAGGCCTGGGGCCATTACAATGCAATGTAATGCATTACATTACAATTACTTTGTGATTCTTCCATTACAATTACAATTACAATTACATTTTTTCTCACATGTAATGCATTACATTACAATTACTTTGCCTGTGTAATGCATTACATTACACATTACTTTTTCAATATAAAAACAAAAAGCATTTAAAAAACAGGTATATGTACATATGTATACAGTGTTAGGTACATAGACTTCAAATACTGGTTAATTAATATGTCCATTGCACTTTATCATCATAAGTGGTTTAAATGTGATGCCATTATTAAAGAGAACAGCGATCAGTTCTGTACACCTTTCCGGCAATACTTAAAAGCCTTTCTACAGGAGCTTATCTGTGGGAAATGGCTAAATACTTGATAGCTGTATTAGCCAAAGAAGAAAGGCACACTGAATTTGACTTCCATTATTCCAGTGCATTGATTGAAATTTCTTCACATGGCTCAGACAAGTAGATGTCAACATCATGTACTGCACCGTACCTGTGTCTATACCCTTTGATTGAGTAGTAGGAGCATGAAACTGAAAAAGTCACTTTCAAGTTTCTTAGGTGGTGGTAAAAAATAGATAAATTATCATATATAATTTTGTTTCTAACATTGATCACTTAATCATTAAGACATCATTAAGGATTTCAAAGGGATATAATAAATGTGTCATTAAAGGATTATCTTGTGAAATGCCTAAGGGTTCTGTGAGGACAAACATAAGTTGAGAAGATTTGATTGCAATAAAAACATTGTGGTATTAAATTAGGTGAAATAACAACACAGACAGGACCCAAACTGTGTTTTTAAAGGGAAATTAACTCAAATTTATTGACCACAGTTTGGTTTAAAAATGTTGTTTGATATATTCAATATTTCATTGAAATACATGTAAGGTGTGTATAGAATTATGAAATTTTCATCTTCATATTTTTTTCATTGATCTATATAGTTTTGTTTGATAATTTTTTTTATAAGATTTTTCATAGACCACCAAACACCAAAATATTCCCATATCATATTTAACAAATATCAGAAACCAAGATCAAAGACTTGATATTTTTTACCATTTTATATTTCTTACCTTAATGTGTGTTTTAAAGATTGATGTAATTTATTTAATACAGTAATTAACTGTGACAAAAATTTTATTCCATACTTTCTTTTGTTTTTGTTAATATTTTATTTTTATTATACAATATTCTTCAATTTTATCTATTTTACCAATTTGTAATGAAAAGTAATGTACTGTAATGGAGGCATTACATCAATTTTTAACTAAAGTAATCATTACATTACATGTAATTGTAATGCAGAAAATGTGCATTACAAATTACTTTGCACTACATCCAAAAAATGTAATATTACAATGCATTACAATTACAAATTACCATTACCCCAGGCCTGGTCATTATATTGTCGGGTAAAACACATGTATGATTGGTAAGAGATATAATATTGTCACGAATTACGACTACTTTAGTCCCTGCTTAGTTGGGTATCTTGCGGTTTGTAGTTATTACGTGGGTTTCTTTAACTGGGTACTGTTAAGATGGCTACATGTGGAGAATAAATATTCTCAATTTAAAATGGATGGTGATCTTATTTAGAAAAACGGTAAATATTTATGAAGTTGTGCTTTTTATACTTTCGGAACATAATTTTTTTTTTCTTTTTTTTTTTTGGCGGACTGTTGATTTCGGATTGCGGAAATGAAACTTTCATTGTTATAAGTCATACCTTTAAAAAAAAATTAGCTGCGAGAGCGCTAATATCTAATGCTTAAATTTTCTTCTTACCTAATACTATGGCCTACATTTTGACTCTATGTGTCATTTTCATTTTGAAATCAAACAGTTAATACAACAAAAGTTTAAATGTTTATAAAAACTTGTCTGAAAGAAATAATCCACAATGCTTTTCAACATAAAAATGATAGCATACGCAATTAATTTATAATGTTTGTATACGATACGGCATACGTGTTAATAGTGAACAAAAAGGTAAAACATTCTACACATAGGACCAATAGATCAGAATGCTGGAGTTTCTTATTGAAAACATATTTGTTAAATTAGGAGGTAGAATTTTTTCAAAAAAAATGTCGACATTCATATTGGAACGAACTGTGCGCCTCTCCTTGTCGACCTATTCTTATTTTAATATGAATTGGATTTCTTTCAGACACAAGCAAAAACTATATATAAAAAAAGATCAACGAAGGCAGGTCATTTTATTTCACATTCAGATATATTGATGATATGCTTTTCATTAAAGGAGTCCTAGCTACGAGATATGAAAAAAGGGTATGATCTCGTTTGGTTGGATTTTCTAAAGAAATATTATTTCATTTAATGTTGACAATGAAGTTTAATTCTGTCAAAATAAGCAAATAAATATCGCTGTCGAATTATTCACTTCCTAGTGACTAATTTGAACACATTAACTCCGTATGCATGTGACCTTCAATTTAATCCATCAAATAAGAATTAATTACGCATGCATAATTCATGTTCAGCCACTAAAAGGAAAAAGTGTCAACATTGAAAGTGATACCAAGTCGGACCATTTTTTCTCTCTCTAAATTATCAGTTTTTCACACTATAGTAAGATATAGCAACTTCACCTGCATATGGGATAAACATTTCACGACTTATTCGGTATTTAAGAGCTTGCATCTCCTACTCAGATCTATAAAACGGCACCAGTGTGTGAGAAGAAAAATCACCAGTGTGTGAGAAGAAAGTTTCAAACTTAAAGACAGCTTTGAAAAACTAGTAACACTTTATTTCATCAAACCATATCATTTTCAAACATGAAATTAAAACGAATCCCTATTTGATGTAGGTTAATAGTTAAAACTGTCACCTTGGACTGCAATGTAGATCTAATCAGACTGTGAGTCACCTCTCGCCTTTACGATTGTGGACATTGTCTTGTCGAATAATTGAATCGATTGTTCTGATAAAAACTTGTGTACAGGTTACGATAGTTACATTGTATACAATAACTGAAGTCAACTTTCCCGATCTTGCTAGATTGAAAATTGTTGGGTGTGTGTGATTTGTTTGAATAGTCTTAAAGTTTGTTTAGATCGTTTTCTTTCCCTAGCGTGACTTCTCATTCTGCAAATTGTTTGTCAATGTTGAAACTATTTTAATATTGTTTGGGTTTTCCGCAGCACAATATGGTGTGGTTTTTATTTTCCCACTTTGCATGGCTACCCTTCCGCCAGAGCACAGATTTGTCCTCAGGTTTTCCGTCGGCTTCTTGTTCCTTAAGGTGGTACCTAACACTACAGGGAGATAACTCCGTAAAGTCAGCTAAACGTTTTAATTACGTTGTGTTGTAAAGGGAATATTAAGCTTCTCAATGATCAAAATTGGTGTTTGTCAAACTGCTATATAACCAGTGTAATTTTTCTGACAAAACGGTTGGTTCAAAATTTTTGAAATTTTTATAGTTTTGTTAAAGGGTCAAAGTAAATACTTTGTCAAAATTTTATGAAAATAAAACGAGATAAAAAAATTTTAGTGAAAGTGTTGGGTACCACCTTAATGTAATTTTTTTATCTTGTATTTGTATACTGCTGATTGCCTTTTCCACGTTTTTGCATTATTTCCCATGTCATTGGCAGTTTGTTATCTTTAATTACATCTAATGCAAGATTAATTTAACTTTTTTTGTTTATCGAACATACGGTGAACTATTCCGAATACATTATGATCTGAGATTGATTAAATACATGTATGAAGAAATGATATTTAATATGCACGAATTTAGGGGAATCTGAACTCCTGTTTTTACTTAATTTTTACAGAATCTTGGCTGGTTAAGTGGCGTAATCTTTTTTTTTATCACTAGAATGATAGCACTCCTGACCAACTACCAAATTGAACTGATTTTTGTCTAAACATCAAATGGTCGCAAATGCCTTAAAGTCAGATATTAGACAGCATAATATATTTCCTCCCTTTTATGAAACGTTATAAACAATGGATGGTCCACTCATCTTTGCAAATAACAGGTTCTTTCTCTTTGTATCAAAATACAAAGCACATGGACGCGATACTCTATCATCAAATGTTAGAATCTCTTTACCATTTGACCCATCTGACGACAGGAAAACTATATTGTTTGTATAGTGAGAACAAACAAAAATATTTGCGTCTTCATCCAGAGAAAAAGCTAAAGGATAAGCGAGCAATTCTGTGTTGCTAAACACCCACTGTTTCTCTCCAGTTAAGGTATAGCATGTAATTGTATGCTTTTCTGATATCGATTCGTAGATGTTATCGCCTTGGACAGCAATGCAGATCGAACCAGACTTTGAGTCACCTCTCGCTTTTACAATTGTGGAAATTGTCTTGTCGAATAATTGAATCGATTGAATTCCCTTTGTTTTAACATAACATATTATCATTCTTTTTGCGAAGTGGTAATCTATGCTTTGACATTCACCGTTTGTTTTTATACTTTCTATGATATTCCCAGAGTCGATTTCGATAATTTGAACGGCACGAATGGCGGATATGGCTACTGTTTTATCACTAATGATGGTAATGTCGAACGGCCCACTAGTAACTGATAATGTTTTTGCAAGCGTACCATCTATATTGAGTATGATTATCTTTCGTTGACTGCAATCAGCAAATGTAATTTGTCCGTTAGATAAAACAACGGCACCACGGATGTCAGATTCCTTAAACAAATCATATTTCATTTCAGTTGTTGATGCACACGTAAGTTTTATGTTTTTAACAGTCCTCTGGATAGATTTTTGATTTTTTGTAAAAATTTGTGCCTGCTTTTCTCTTTCTGCTTTCAAAATAACTGATAACGACCCTAATTCTATAGATATGAATCCAAAGGTGGTTATTGATGATAATTTCCCTATGGTATCATCAATTTTGCATTTCAAGAGATTTTATTGAAGGCTTCCATCTTTTAGTAGAGTCTGGAGATATGTTTCTTCCTTTTCAACATTAGCTTCTATTAGTTTACTACCCATATATGCCTGAAGATTGGATCCATATTTCTTGACGGATGTTATGCTGTCCTGCAATTGATCTGCATATTTTGTTTTCTGTGAAAGATCTGCTACCAATTTGTTAGTTTTTAAATTAACTTTCATCTCGGCAGCATTTAGTTCTGTCTGTATTTGTTGTTCTAGTTCATCCAAATGAGAGTTTATTGTAATCCTCAATTGTGTGACTTCATTCTGACATTTTTCGCGTTGGTGGAGGAACCTGGTAAGATCATCTATGCGATCCTTTATGATTGCATCAATGTTGTTTTTTATGTCTTTGATACTTATCTCAATGGAATCAAATACAGTTGATGACTTGGCATTCTTTAGAACATCACGAAGTAGCTGTAAACCAACACACTTTTGGTGAATAGTAGAAATACAAGCCGGGCAACATAGTTTGTTATGAAAAGGACAATAATTTTCAAATTTCATATCATGCTCCGTGCAGAAACTTGAAATATTTGCAATTGATCCGGGAAGTTTTCTATATCTTTTCATAGAAATGACACCATGTGTTCGTGTCGCTTTCGAAATACTGTGATGATTATCATGGCATTCCGTACATAACCCTTCATCGCATTCAGGACACCAATAAGCGGATGCTTTTGTAATATGACGAACTTTACAAACTCCACAAAATGTACTGTCGGAAGAGTCAGACATTGTATCTGTAAATATAAATGATATACAGTTATGAGACTCTGTTATTCGAAAAGAATGAATATATCTATCGCATCTTGTTTAGTACATGACGACATGTCGTTCTGTAAAACGGTAACTAGTAAACATATTGGTCTCTTAAGGTCAATCTGATATGAGCACCTTTTAAGATTGAACAATAAATCATCAAGTCATTCCATTTTTTTCAGTCAACTTCCAGACTATTCACACTCAAGATCAAATGCGCTTCCAGTCAATCAAGACCTGTAATGTCTATGTTCAGACTATCCAGTATTTTTTATTTACCTGCACACATCAGATTGAATTGTCTGGGTAACTAAGGAACGCGTATAAAATAAACTGTCAGCAAATTTTCTGAACAGTATTTAATTTCGGATGAGCTGAATGACTGCACATGACTGAATCATTTGTTGATTCGATTTTTCAGATGATTAAGATATCTGGATATTTAACTATTATGATCTTATTCATTTATGTTTGTTTCTGTCTTGGGTGTTCTACCGTTTATTTTTACTGTATAACTATTACGTTATGTTGTCATTTTAGTGGTTTTTCAAGCATTGCAATACATACTGTAAATTTGGCTAGCCCAAAATTCAGGTTTAACCTAGCATGTTTTTCTCGACATGTCCTGTACTAAGTCCGGAATATGGCAGTTAAATAGTCAGTTTATATGTATGTTGGCATTTTTATCGTAGAAGGTCAGTGTTTCTGTTAATCCGTCAATTTCCACTTATGGTTATATGTGGGAAAACTGACAAAAAAAACACTCAAGTTAACAAAATTAAACGTCTAAATTAACGATGAACAAACGTCAATACATTCAGAGTCAATTTAATAAGAAAAAAATATATGTTGGCTGAGGGAGTTCATCTCATTTAAGCACTCTCTTTATCAATGTTAATCTTTCATTATTCAGCAAGATTTCATTTCGTTTAAATCACAGATAAAATAAAATAATTGAATGATATAGTTTCACATTTAGCTTGTACAATCTGGCCTTTTTATGCAAAACAAAAATATTGACAGAAAAATACAATCTAAATGAATAAATATATACATATATCTTAAAATGTATGATATCTACATTTGATTACCTGTGTTTACCGGAGGTTTTCTTTTTGGGGTGTGTATTCAATAACAAGGAAGTAAATACTCAAGGTAACCAGGTTCAAAGTTTAAATACCAATTTTTAATATCACATCAATATTTTTATATATTGATTTACGATATTCAAAGCTAATGTTTAAATAACTTAATACGGTGTTAACAATTCAATGAGTACAAAGGGAGACAACTCGAAATTTATGTGGATGATAAATGAAAAATAACGCATTTCAAAATATTCGTACGTCTGTTCACGGTTTTTCGAGTGATATGGTCCATTTTTGCGAGTGTAGTTCGGTATTTTTCGGGTTATAAAACATGCAATAAGTTCAATTAACGGATATTTCGTTATTATAACAGGTTTTGACATTACTACCCATCTTATATTGAATACTAAATATGTTTTGATCACCAAAGAAGCACATTTTCCTTGTATTTAATCAAAATAATCAGTGTTTGTTATTGTCCGGGTTTTTTCGAGAGCAACAGTGAAATCGTCCGGGTTTTTAGACGATTGGTCCGGGTTTTTTTACAGAAAATTTGAATAAGAAAAAAGGTATTCCAGACTTTAAAAAATGACTTTTTTCTTGTCTATAACTGAAATTAAGTGACGGACAATATATTCCCAATAAGTCATCAAAAACATATCAAAATGGATCTTTTTTTAATTTAATACAAATGTCTGTTTTGAGTGCGTTATACAACTGTTTTCCAGTTTGCATTTAGAAATTACTTGATCTTTAACAAAACGGTGTCTAAAACATAATTCAGGGAACTCATAATCATTTTAACTTTTTTTTTGTTTAATCATTTTTCTTGTGGCGAACTCCGGAGATAAATAAAAGAAACCTATTAATAAACACTCAGATCTTGCAATAAACATAAAAAAACACGCACACTTTATCCATCCCATTCTTATTGCCATTGAACACAGAATTTGAATAAAATTCAGATAAGATAAACAATGCAATAAATAGTTCATTAGCTTAAATATGATCCTTTAGCAATTATAGACGAATACTAAATGTGTATATTATATGCTATCACCAGCTAGATTGTCCAGTACTTCGAACGACACTAGGAACACTTGCAGCTAACCATGCGACTAAGTCTCTATTTGGACTTTACAGGAAATTGCGAAATATCTCTTTACGTGTTGATTTACAACTGAGACTTTTCGATGCCCTTGTACAGCCAGTTCTCATCTACGGCTGTGAGGTGTGGGGTTTTGAAAACACTTATAATTTAGAAAAGATACAACTTCAGCTTCAAGTATGATAGCAATAAACTTGGCATTAAGGTGGTACCCAACACTTTCACTAAAATTAATTTGGCTCGTTTAATTTTTATAAAATTTTGACAAAGTATATACTTTGACGCTTTGACAAAAATATAAAAATTTCAAAAACTTTGAACCAACCATTTTATCAGAAAATTTACACTGGTTATATAGCAGTTTGACAAACACCAATTTTGATCATTGAGAAGCTTAATATTCCCTTAACAACACAACGTAATTTAAACGTTTAGCTGATTTTACAGAGTTATCTCCCTGTAATGTTAGGTACCACCTTAATGCAATTAACCATTCAGGTCAGAACTACCCATTTTGTAGTTATCGATTAGACCAAACAATTTAAAAATCTATGGTATATTTTTCTAGGGATATTTTATAAAAAGTGTAAAATAGCGTGCTGTGCCTTAAATAGACCACCCGTAAATTATACAGTGCATTCAAATATTTTAGATTTTAGCAGATGTAACAGGTAATGCGGGATAGTTATGATTCTGTATACCCCTTATGGGTTCAATGCTTCAAGGTAAATGTCTTTAATTCTCGTTGGGAGATGAAAATTCAGGAATCAAACCTCAGTTAGCTTTGAATTTACGCAGAAAATAAATAAGTGCCATCTAGGAATAAATCAGGATTCTATCCATTTAAAGATTGTTACCAAATGATTGGTTTATCATTGGAAGGCTATTTTGGAAATAGTCCGGTACATCTTTTTGTGATCTGTTTATTATTGGTAAACGTTTTCCCGTGTGACCGATAGGGGGAGAGGGGTGTTTTTCAAAGGACAAGGTTGACTTTACATAACACATATTCATTACAACCAAAATAATAGATTTTGCTGAATTCTCTCCTGTAAGTCACTCTGTCTTTTTAAGGCCCATGTTATACGATTCACTTAACAAGTTGTCATCTTTTGTGTAATGTAATGTGTTTGTTGCAATAGTGCTCCGTTTTGATCGAATAAAATAATTGTATTTCTTTACAATTTTTCTTTTGTATCTTTCTATTACTTTAGTACTATTGGTTTACTAGTCATCCAACTCAATGACATTTTAACTGTCATAATAATGAACAATGAGAAAATGGTGCTGTATTGTATTTTTATCGGTTTAGGATTGTTTTAATTATGTCTGGCCTGTGTCCATACAGTTCTAGCGTGGGTTTTACAAGTAACCATGATAACGAAAAAGATTTTGTAATCATGGTGAATATCGATATAAAAAAAAAAGCATGTCAAAAACAATTAAATACAATCTTTATTGTGTTCAAAGAGGGTAGGACACTCACAACCCATAACTCGGGCCCCTCTTGGTTACATGTATATGTATTTTTTTATCTTAAATAAACGTACTATGCTATCAGAATTGTTTCATATTAGATAATAAATATGACGAAAAAATAGCTTTTGTTAGTATTACTACTATCCCATCTAAATAAGTGTGCAAATGTACAATATTATCTCAACGACCTTTCTATGTCATAATGTATTCGTACTTGTTAAAGTAAAACAAAATTGCACAACATATGACTGATCCCGAAAATGATAGAGGGAATCTGGTGTAGTTTACATTGTCATATAAAGTTCGTTAAAATTGGACTGATAGTTAAATAATTAAGAAAGTCACAAACTCATAGAAAATGAACCTCCGGGATCCTTGTCTTGAGACATCTTGAAATATCTTGAGACAAATTTCCAAGAAGCGTGAGGCTGTTCATAAAAGGAGATGGACTGAGGTATTTGGTTCCATGATATTAGCATCACAAAGTTGTGTAGTGTGCTCAAACATGTGACAAAGTTTAGTCTGTGAGGAAATAGAAAACACTTTACAGTCAATAATTTCCCCACACGCATTTGCACAGTCAACTTTCGCTTTTAAACCATTTCTGTGTATAACTTCTGATTTCAACGGCTGACTTGAAATGGCACTACCGTAGAATGCTGTTCCATACTGTTGAAAAGTTGGAACACTGATGACTTCTCCTACAATGCAAATATGATTGTTTTCATTTTTATCATCACAATTTTTTCAAAAACAATAACGTGACTTAGCATGTTGAAGAGTTCTAAAAAAATGAATAGTATTCTCTATAAATTGAATTTTTCTCACTTCACGTTTTTGGTTTTTGTTTGTTACAACCATTATTTATATTTTTACTGAAATCATCAATTCGAATGAGAAAAACTAAGGGCTTAATAATGTACAAAACAACGAAAAACAAATATTTAACACAACAACAAACGACAATCACTGAATTACAGCCTCCTGACAGTCACATACATACGGAATTTGATGGAGTTAAACAAATCAGCTGGAGTCCAAAGCCTAGCCCTAACCTCGAAGAGTGGTGTCAAATTAAATGTTTTGTAAGTGGAGCATCAACGAACATATAACATATTTCTGTAAAATGTGCATTGTTTAATTAAGTCTAACATCAAAACTTACTAATACGATAAATAGATAGCCTCCAATCTGCACCACACATTTGTGTCCAGTTCCCTAAACATGGTGTATTACATTCTGAATCGCTGATATTCGGATGGATTGCAAGATCTGAGTGTGGGTCATTACCACAATGGCACCATTGTCGAGACTGGAAAAAAAAAATAAAAAAAAAACTTTCTTTTTTTGTGGTGAAAACTATCCAACTTATAGTATGTCGTGTATATGTAACTACAGTACAGTAGTATACATATCTTTTAGGGGCCAGCTGAAGAACGTCTCCGAGTGCGGGAATTTTTCGCCTCATTGAAGACTTATTGGTTTACTCCTGCTGTTGTTTGTTACACGGTCGGGTTTTTGTCTCTTTGACACATTCCCCATTTCCATTCTCACTTTTAGCATACTAATGCTTCACTGGACATTTATCAAAGGAAATTTTTATGTTTGATCAACTCATCCAAGATGTATTATGTTTTGAATCGTTAAATATTTGTGTATCGAACATCACCGATGAACCTTTTATAAATTATACTTTAACTCTTCTGTGTAATGTTCTTATGTCTTTTTTTATTTATTGTTTGTCCAATGGTTTTAGCTGATTGCTGCGTTCATAAGTCAAAAATATCACATGAAGATATTTATAATGCTCACATCTAGCAGTGAATTCCACTCTTAATGGAAAAGAGAACATTTTGATCCATATGAGCTTTTTAGGGGTGTAGTTGTGATTGCAAATGAGGCATCAATCTCACAGAGACAAGATAACTCGGATTGAAGCAATCATACAGTCTTTCGTTATGAGCAAAATCAATACCGTGAATCATTTCAAACTAAGAACTAAATATGATGGGCTCACTGTTAATTTTGGATTTTGATTTTTTTTGTTCATTGTATTACTTAATATTTGCTTTTAGCATGTGTCCTTAATGAACACCCAAGTCCTTCTTTTTATCAGTATCATTAAGATTATTCTGTGACCAACAGTTATTCAGCCAGTTCAATGTAGATGCGATACTCATAATGCATAATCACGACTTATTGAATTATGTCTTTATAACTGGCTATGCGGTATGGGCTTTGCTCATTGCTGAAGGCCGTCCGGTGACCTATAGTTGGTAATTTCTGTGTCATTTGGTCTCTTTTTGGAGAGATGGCAATCATACCACATCTTCTTTTATATTTTAATGCTAATATGCATCATATGCATATTGGACACAAATTAAAAGGTTATAATAAAGGAAGAAAAAGACCGTTATTAGCGGTCATGGGCCTTTTTTTATCGTTAAAATACATAATTACCTGCACACCGGCATATCTAAACCCATCATCTGCGCATCCAAGTATGCACAAGTCTATAGTCAAGGTTAAAATGTTTGTGCCTCCATATAAATAAGGAAACTTTCTGATTGGATTGGAATCTATGAAACAGCCTACGTACTCTGCATGTCCTGAAAAAATAAACTTTCATAACAGTTTCATCATTAGCTGTTTTACTTCATAGCCTTTAAATAAAGACAAGAAAAGAGATAAAACACAGTATTGTTTACGGTGATATTGTCAAATGAAAATTATCGCTACAAACGAATTGCATTAAAATAACATTTATTTTTTTACAATGCTACATTTTGTCGATATTTATAATATATATTTACCCAGTCACATTTTTATGTTATTGTCTGAGGTCAGAAGCACGTTATCCTAATATTGGCTTTGGTAGACGGGTGCAATAATTAGTTTTCGTTTGTCAATGTTTACATATGCGTTCGTTATGTGAAAAATGTACTCATTTCTGATCCTTAATATGTTCTTCGTTATACCAGAATATTTACTGTTAATATGTACAAAGCCCTGAACACGCATGACAAAATTGCCAAAGTTGTTAAGTAATAAACACAGCAACACCAACATCTCTAATTGACGAACAAACTTATCAAATTAAAAACCACTAATGAGGGTACATAAATAGTAAAATAAGGTTTCACATGTCTAAACTAGTATATTTATAGATTTAATAGTCTACCACTTCACTTGATTTATTTTTTTTTTGCGTATAATTTCAGTCTGAGGGTTTTATATAAGATACCGTTGCAGTCAGTGTTTATTGGAAAAGAGAGCCGGAGAGCTCTGATATATTTTCGGCAAGACAACTGACAATCATAGTAAAGTAAGATTGAAGCCGATCGACTTGCCACGTGAGGGTTTCGAACTAACAAATCTGGTAATGAAAATCCCGTTAAAATAAACGCTGTCGTACTCTCTACCACTAGGGCCTCTTGATCAATAGAATAACAAAATATGAACCTGCATGTAGGGTCATAATAAAAACTTGATAGGTTTAGCTAGCTATAAAATCATGTTCATTAAACAATCTAAGAAGATGTCTGTATTAAGTCAGAAATATGACAGTTGTTGTCCATTCCTGTGATGTGTTGATGTGTTGAGCTTTTGATTTGTCATTTGATAAGGGACTTTGAAATATCCTTGTACATGTTCTAGTTCGGTATTTTTGTTATTTTACTTTTTACTTACATGGTTGATGTTAGAAATCATTATTTGTATTTTTTCAATTCAGAGAAATATATATAACGATATAAATGTGTATGATTTACTTACCCAGCGCAGAGTATGTACACTGAAACATATATACAAAGGCAATGATAAATATATTATTAACGGTGTCAGCTTAAATCGATCTTAATTTGTATCATTCTGAATGTATATTTAATGGTCCGACCTCGTTTAGTTTCAGCTGTTTTTGTTTTGTTTTGATTTATGTGGGTTTCTTTGTGTCTTTAGTAACTCTTTACTCCATGTTTTGAAAGAATATATATAATTTTTTCACATAACGGCTATAAATAGAAAACGACCCATTCAGCATTACATTTAATGGTAATTTCTTGACAACAACAAAATCATGAATGATTAGATGTTTTAGTGGTTCGAAAACATATCTTATAATTAAAATGAAACATTACAAAGTGGCGGGCGTAAAAGGAGGGGGATATCTGCACGGAAGAACGCGAAATAACATTGCCATTACACAATGAATGAACAACTAAAAATGTCTTGCAACCGATTTCACGAAACACGGCGAATAACGAACCTTTTTCACGGCTGCACGTGAAAAAAAATGGAACCACGTTTCACGGAAATAACCCTTTGCCGCCCTCATTACAACCCTGAACCCTTACCTAAAAGTTAAAAGTCGTTACCCAAGTCTTTCCTTTTACTACGTATAATATGAAATACGAGAAGAGTTAGGTTTATTTTTCTTACCTGTAAATCAACCTGCTCTAATTGAAATACCAAAAACACAAGTTCTATTAGTCTATGCATGACACGTTTATATCTGAAACAAACAACCATAAAGCTGAAATACTTTGTATTTATGTATATATGCTTGATTTGTATTGTACAAGACAAGAAAAACATCTAAATACTGATTTGAAAATACCATTGGAAGCAGTTCGAACAGTGATATGTCTTGCCATTTGTTAATTATTCTTATAGTAAGGTCCAACGAGTTCATATTGTTTGAATCGATATACAATCGTTCTAGGGTGACTTATTGCATTAATTGATGATGTGCAAGTCTTACCGTTGGGTTGAGTCACTACTGGTTTAATCAAATTATATCAGGTTTGAATCATATACATTGTCAATGATATTTTGAGTCGCATTGTATAAATTACAGGTTTTCGTAACGTTTAATGTTCTTGTTAACATGGTTAAGACACGGTATTTTCGTAGGTGTGGTTTCCAAACACACTGGATTCGTGATATTTCCGTCGTTTTCTTTAATGTGTTATAGCATTCTAGTGGATATATGTCCGAATGTTTTGTGGTTTTATATTTTTGTGTAAAGAAGTAGGTTCGGTAAGAGCCCGATTATTAAGTTCAATGTTTCAGGATAAAAGATATTTTAAGATGATGAAAAAACGTCTGAGGAAGTTAAATAGAAGTAATTGTTTTCAAAGTTTTATTCTAAAGCGTTGATCTTTATATGACAAATAGGTCAAAAACAGAGATTTTTACAAATTTGACAAAATCGTACTGATTTCAACCAAATAAATGCGTGGGAAAAAATAGAGCAGAAGCGCCGACAAACTAAATATTTGATTCAGATATGAATAATGCCATATCAATGATTGTGCTGAAAGATTTGTTTGTCGACGCCTGTGTGCTATGTTCCTATCCAAGAAATCACTAAAAAAATCTAATTTCTTTAAATTTTCGTCGAAAATAAAAATTAGTGCAACTTCATAAACAGTGCGAAAGTACCTAAATTTTCAAAAAGAAAAAGAAAAGATTTTGATAGCAGATGAGTCAATCGTTACCATGTGGCGAAAGTGAGCAACACAACGGGTGCTACTAGTGAAACAGGAAATGCTTGCACTTCTATAGCACCTAAGATCCACCTAGTTTTGTGAACGGTTAGTGCATGTTGCTCAGTCTTTAGTGTTCTGTATAGTGTTTTGTGCACTTGTTGGTCTTTCGCCGCTTTTTCTGTTTTGCCATTGCGTTGTATTTTCTTTCGAATCTTACTTTGTTTATTCTGCCTAAATTTTTGTTTTATCAATTTGCTGCTGTAAGCAATTTATAAACACCATGATGCTTTGTGTTTTTTTTAACTATTGAAAATTTGTTTGAAATGCGTATAGTGTTATAACTTTACGATTTAAGATATGCTTTGTCTTGAGATTTCTTATTTCACTTCGTTGTACTTCGGTATGTCCCTGTGTTGTTTATCATATCAATTTACCAAAATGGCAACCGTTTTCTAAAAAGCTTTCTTGATTTGTCAAAGATTGCATTACATTTATCTCAAGGAGAAAAAAACTTATCATTAAAAAGTGTAGAATTTGATTAATATACCTAAATCGCTGAGTTTTTCACTTCTTTAAATCAAGTGTACGTGTTAAAAGAAAATCATATATATTATCAAATTCTCCTTAAATGTACTACTATTTAATATATTGTCTTCAAGTACACTTATACGCCGATATGTTCCATACTGCGTATGCAGTTACATCAACTGCGAGTATTAGACCTCTTGTAGAATTTCGACCACCGCACCGTGAAAGTGCGAGGCGAAAACCAAGATTACAGAGCGTACTGGTGTACACGTATAAACATATAAACAATGCCATAATATTTGGTTCTGGTGTAACAAATATGCTATACCCTTTATTCCGTACGGAACAAATACGATAAAATGTCTTCCATTTGGAACTTATATTATAAAGGAACTTCTTTTTCATGACAATGGACTATAAATAGTAGTAACTTATTATTAAAGAACAAATTATATGCACCAAATCATTCAACTAGTGTTAAGGAAAAGTTTAATTATCAATGACACGATCCTGTAAACTTCAACAGAAAACTCGAAAGTTTTAATTAAAATTAATTAGCGATCAGTTATCTTTGAATGATTTATAATATGCTGATTGAACGTTATTGATTAGTAATAAATTTTTTTCCCAAAAAACGTGCATACATAGTACAGAAATAACTTTAGAATATTCATGCATTGGTTCAATAATTTCCACAACATTAAAATTACAAGAAACTCATTTCTTGGATCTTTCATATATGACTTTAACGAATGAATTGTTAATTTACATTCAACATAAGATATAGCGCTATTTCATTCCTTTTGAATACAGTACTATGTGTCATTAAGAATCATGATATATTCATGATTTAAATCTTCTAGATTTGTATTTCTAATATAAAACGTATTTTCTTGATTGCATCTAAAAAGAGGGACGAAAGATACCAGAGGGACAGTCACTCATAAATCGATAACGCCATGGATAAAAATGAAAAGGACAAACAGACAAACAATAGTACACATGACACAACATAGAAAACTAAAGAATAAACAACACGTACGCCTACAAAAACTAAGGGTTATCTCAGGTGCTCCGGAAGGGTAAGCAGATCCTGTTCCACATGTGGCACCCGTCGTGTTGCTTAGGTAGCACTCAATAGTTAGAAAATAAAATAAAAAATGAGCCACAAAATGTTTTATCATCTCCTATTCCTGGATTTCTAATACATTAACATAACTGTTTGTGTTGTACATGTGCATATGTATGTAATCAGTATCTTCCATAAATTTGATTTTCAAAAGTTAAAAGGGTGAAACATAATTCCTTTTCTGTGTATCCATGGCAATATTCTGCATTTATTTACCATAAAATATAGCAAAAAGGGGGGTAAACATTTCCCATATCCCCCAATTTTTGGATCAAACTAGAATTTCAATGCCTTTGAGTGATACCTTTTTAAAAACTGTTTTATCGTTAAATCTAATAACAAAGTTCGTGCGACAAAAAAATGGAAAAAAACCTTACAATAATCATGATAATTGCCAGACCAATGTATCGTATGGACATACAAATACGGACTGTCATATAGAAAGCAGCCTATACTACATACAATATATGATCGTGATGTTCATATAAACGCAATACGAAGGCTATTTAATACTCAGCTATCCAAAAATGAATTGTATTGCACACTAGCTCTTATATTTGAAAAATCCACAGGAGCCAAAATGCGAAACTACACACCTAACTGTGAAGTGCTACCTTATGAGATAACAAATCCGGAAAATAGTCTAATTCGGTAGATCACATTCATAAAAGGGAAGGGGGTTGCAATTTCGACGCCAGGAAAATATCCGATATCACCTGTGAAACGTCCATTCCACAACGGTCAACCAACTCGTGATGGCGTCCGTAAAATTTACGAAGAGATGATTTCAACTTCACCATCTGGAACTCTTGATTTAATAGCTTCCTTGTGAGCAGCAACCCTCTATCAAGAAAATCATGATCGAAAATGCAAGCACGGGAATATCTTATCAACCGGGAGACATATGCACCGCGAGCAGATGTCGCTGGAATGTTGCCACCCAGAAATGGAAAGTTCACAATTAGAAAGCTGAAATCATCTTTTTGTCTTTTGTTTTGTTTTCAATCGAATTTTGAATTGTTTAGTGAAAGAACGTCATCTATATAGCGGAAAGTAGTGTGAAAGGATATTGCAAACTTCTTATCTTTCTTCCTAAGAAGTTCCTGCATGAAGTCAGTCTCATAATAATACAGAAACAAGTCGGCAAGAAGAGGAGCACAATTTCGTCCCATTGGAATGCCGATAGTCTGTTGAAAAACACGTCCTCCGAACGTAAAAAATATGTTGTCAATCAAGAAATCAAGCATCTTGTTACTGTCAGTTTCGGAGAATTTTTTGTTAAAAGCATTTTGGAGATACGTGTAAAATATGTTTTTTTTTAATAATTTAATAAGTATAACGACATACACATCAAATTGCAATACCAACGAAGTAAAACAAATTAAAAATAACTAAAACAAAAATTGCATATTACATATCTTTAAAAGAATCTTTATATATATATATTTCCCTATGTATTCACAAAAATAGTAACATTCGTCAATCCCTCGTAAGCAATGTCAATAACTGGTATGATATTGGCTGATTAAAGTAATAAACCTTGAACCATGTTTTCCCTGAAAAATTGACAGCACTAATTTTAGTAATATATATTTTTTTCTAATTATTGTAAAATACTATTCACCCCAACGATTTTTCAATTTTAGTAAAAGAGAGATTCGACAAAGACTTCTATATTAATTTTACTTCAATGGATTCAATCGTCAATTTTGATACAATTCTTTCATTGTTAGAGTAGTCACATCAAGATTTACACAAATGTAAACAGTTACGATGAACTTCTTTGTATTTTTTATTCATTAAATGTCTGAAAATAACAACATATTTTATTAAAATGTAATTTTAACAAAGAAATCGACAGATATTGAAAACATAGTTACAATAACAGCTGTGATGTTTCACAGTTTTCTTTAAATGGACCTATTAAACTTAATATTATTATACCAGTCCAAGTTTTCAAACAGTTAAAATTGAAAAAAAAACATTCAATTTACCGATTTTAATAAAAATAGACAAAAACTAATCCGCTTTTTTTTCTAATTTAAAATTGTTCACAAAAGAGCTAATTAAAATCGGTCAAATTTATATTGAATATAAGTACACTAGTCCAAGTTTTCAAACAGCTTTAATAGAAAACAAAGTCTTCAATTTACCGATTTTAATTGAAATAGACAAAAACTAATCCCATTTTTTTCCTAAATTAAGATTGTTAACAACAACAGCTAAATAAAATCGGTCAAATAAAAAAAAATCTATAATCTCCTTTGACTGAATTCGCTTAGGTTGCCACGTGACAGTTCTACATGTAACGAGAGTTCACGTGGTTAAGGATACTGCATATCGAGAAGGAATTGGCAAAAAGAGTACGGGAAGATGATAAAGCAATTGCATCACATTTCTGGGGCCGTGCCAATGAAAGTATCCTAGAATATCTCCTAAAACATGTCTAAGAACATTATTTAGTATGGTCTTATGACGTGTCTGAGACATGTCTTAGGATGTAACACAAAGCTTAAGATAATCCTAACTACGACGGCCATAAGGCCATCCTAACACATGTGTTTATTTGAAACAAAATATGTAGAGAAGCCAATGACACATATTTTATTGTATTTCACTATATATGTGAGAAAGTGAGGGAGGATGACTCTTTCTAGAAAACTATTTACTCAAAAAAAAAGTTTGAACATAATACTAGGAGATACGTTATTAAATAAGATAAAAAAAAATGAATTTCATACGACAACAAAACTAAAAAGTCACACAACATAGGTAAAAGTGATATTCGTGCTGCAATCCTAACTACGATGATCTTAGCCTAGGACCATCCTAACACATTTGTGTAAGTGAAAAAAATATATAGAGAGAGAGGTCAATGACATATATTTTATTGTATTTCACTATGTATGTGAGAAAGTAAGGGAGGATGACTCTTTATTGAAAACAATTAACTAAAACAAATAGTTTGAACATACTACTAGGAAATACGTTACTAAATAAAATAATAAAAACATGAATTTCATACGACAACAGAACTAAAAAGTCACACAACATAGGTAAATGAGATATTCGTGCTGCAATCCTAACTATGATGGTTCTAGGATCATCCTTACACATTTATTTAATTGAAAAAAAATATGAAGAGCAGCCAATGACTTAATTTTATTGTATTTCACTTTATATGTGAGAAAGTGAGGGAGGATGACTCTTTATTGAAAACAATTTACTAAAAAAAAGTTTGAACATACTACTAGGAAATACGTTATTAAATAAGATAAAAAAAAATAAATTTCATACGATTACAGAACTAAAAAGTCACACAACATAGGTAAATGCGATATTCGTGCTGCAATCCTACCTACGACGGTCCTAGGACCATTCTAACACATTTATTCAATTGAAAAAAAATATGTAGAGAAGCTAATGACAAATATTTAATTGTATTTCACTATATATGTGAGAAAGTGAGGGAGGAAGACTCTTTAAAATGGAAAACATATCCTATGATACTTTGATTGACTAGGCCCCAGAAAATTGGTCTATGTTGTGTCATATGTTCTATTGTTTGTCTGTTTGTCTTCTTTCATTTATAGCCAGGCGTTGTCAGAATATTTTCGTTTTATGATTTTGACTGTCCGTCTGGTATCTTTCGTCCCTTTTTAATGTTAGTATGTAAATTATTTTTTTCCTTTGGGTCCACTCGATTTCATTACATATATTGAATAAGGATTAACTAAAAAAAAGTATTTTTTTCAAAATCTAGATTAACATTACACCGTTAAGTCTGGTGCAAAAAATGTTATGCCATATTTGTTGTTTTTATTTCGTTTAAGGATATCGTAACTTTTATGTTTATCCTAAGACACCTATTTATATATCCTAACTTAGGACCAAAGTTAGGACATATCTTATTTTAGGAGACTTTCGTTAACCTGACTTAGGACTAAGACGTGTTCTTAGACCATCCTAAGAAATGTCCTAGTCCTAGGACAGCTTCGTTGACACGGCCGCTGAATTTTTTTATAACATAAAGGATTTGTTTTCATTTACGAAACGTCAATTTTCACTTGTTGATAGTAAAAATAACTAACAAAGAACATATGATATAGTCAACTTATTCATTTTGTTTTTTTTTTTTGTTTTTATTAATTTGAAGTTTTATGTACAATTTCTATCTAATATAATAACTTTCAAGATAACAATTAAAAACTGCAAAATGTCATTAAAATAACAAATTTCTGAACAGCAACCCATCAACGGGTTGTCTGATACGCTTGAAAATGTCAGGGCAGATAGAACAATTTTACTGCTCTAAATGCTTTGATTTTTGAAATATACGCCACAATCTACATTTTAACCCCTGGGTTCTATTTTAGCAATGGCGGCCATATAGGTAGGCGGGCCGGGTCATCGAACACATTTTTTAAACTAGATATCCTAGTGATGATTGTGACTAAGATTGGTTGAATTTGGGCAAGTTGTTTCAGAGGAGAAGATTTTTGTAAAACTTAACAGATGACGACGGACGACAGACGCCAAATCAAGAAAACATCTCAATTGGCCTTTTGGACCAGGTGAGCGAAAAAAAAAGATCGGTTTTCCTGCCCCCACCCCATCCTCCTAATCATGACTAAATTTACTCTGTTACCACTAAAATGAACGTACATACTAAGACTTTTTCACTTTTTATTTTCATCTTTATATTTACTTTTATGCTTAAATGTTGCCATTTATAAAACAAAACTTTACGACAAAAGAGATGATTTCAGCTTTCCAATTGTGAACTTTCCATTTCTAAGTAGCAAAATTCAGGCAGCACCTGCATACGGGGTATATATCTCCCAATTGATACGATATTTCCGTGCTTGCATTTCCTATCATGATTTTCTTGATAGAGGGTTGCTGCTCGCAAGGAAGCTATTAAACCAAGAGTTCCAAATGGTGAAGTTTAAATCATCCCTTCGTAAATTTTACGGACGCCATCACGAGTTGGTTGACCGTTATGGAACAACCGTTTCACAAAAGATATCGTATATGTTCCTTACGTCGTAACTACAATCCCCTTCCCTTTCATGAATGTGACCTACCGAATTAGACTATTTACCGGATTTGTTATCACATAAGCAACACGACAAGTGCCACATGTGGAGCAGGATCTGCTTACCCTTCCGGAGCACCTGATATCACCCCTAGTTTTTGGTGGGGTTCGTGTTGTTTATTCTTTAGTTTTCTATGTTGTGTCATGTGTACTATTGTTTGTCTGTTTGTCTTTTTTTTTATTTTTAGCCATGGCGTTGTCAGTTTATTTTAGATTTATGAGTTTGAATGTCCCTTGGGTATCTTTCGTCCCTCTTTTATATCGGAACTTTACATTTTACATGTAGTTTCCCTTCATGCCTTCTTATAGTTTGAAATATACTGAATGGGTAGTCATCAATGTCTATAACACCCCCATGTGTGACTCATGTGTAGTTTTTTTTTTATAATCGAATTTATTATCTAAAGCTGGTTCTCTCCTTTGCAACATACGGGTAACTCGGATACCTTGTTGTGTAATACATCTGTCAGAGTCAAACAGATACAGAAGAGGGAATCAGTTTACAATGATCGTTCTACTTCTTTCATGAATAATTCATTATGTGTTTTAAAAAAAAAATCCTTTAGAATTCTATATCTTTGTCACAGTTCATCGACAAAAAGACCGTGGAATTATAATTTGACTTTATTATGTAATCTTATTATATATAGTATGTCTGAAATTTTCTGTTTGAACATAAAAGAACTGTTTGCATTCAATGAAACAATGATGTGCTCGATTCTACATTGATGATATTAAGTAGAGTATTCATGATGGGTTTAAGAATAGAATCAGCCGGTGCATTCCGCAAATAGTTCCTGATAAAATTATTCTGTAAGATCGAATATTCATTTAATGTAATTATTCTGTTGTGAAAAGAGAAAATGTAAGAAAAAAACTAATAATTATAGATATAAGATGATGTATTATCAGTGCTAATGAGACAACTATACATCCGTGTGACAATTTGTAAAAGTAAACGGGAAAACCATCTGTCTATTCTATACACTTATGAATCACATCAACAAACAACAACCACTGGACATCAGGTTCCTGACTTAGGACAGGTGCAAACAAATGCAGTGGGTTTAACTGTTTTAATAGGTACCAACCTTCACCTTTACCTGAAACAATAGTGTGACATCGCAACAGAGAAAGACACACTATAAAATATAAATTAAAATGTTTCAACCCAATCAAAACACATATTAACACTGACAAACAAGTATATAAACACTGAAGGAATATATTTGATCTACGACACAATGTAGTTTATATAACAAAGAGTCACCTAACGTTATTGAAATGGAGGTTTAAATATTGATGCTATAATATACAAAACATTGTGTACTATTATTTCACAGATATGCAGTTTTCGTTTGAAGGTAAATGCTATACAACAATCCATTGGGAAATCTAATGAAAACTAATAGAAGAAAATTACCTCTTTTTATAATAGAGTCGAGCAAACTAATAAATATATATAACAATGCGACACTGATCAAAAGATATTCCTAGTAAATAACTATTGTACATTTTAAAGGTTTTTTTAACTGTGTTACTAGAAATAAATATGAAAATACACGATGTTCAGTATTTTTTTTCATATCGAGTTAACTGCATTAATTTAGAAGGTTGTGAAACTGGAATCTATAATATGACAATGTTTGCTGCAAATTGATAAACTAAAATTGGAAAAAAATCATGCGCTGTTACAAGCAACATATAACCATCTTTCGGGTCACCTTTTTTAAGTGTTAATCAAAGTCCTTAGTTAGCATGTTATAATTTCCCTAATCATACTTTTTATCAAATTCTAAGCGTTCGAGTACACCGATCTGTTTTGGTAACATGACAGTTCAATGTAGACTAGACATTTTCCATTCGGCAATCATCGGTAGAATCCGCTACTCTCTAGATGAGGATATCGGCCGAGTTGAGACGAATGAACAGTTTTCATGTATATAACAATTTAAAAGTCTGTCGGTTGAAAAAATGAAGATTCTGGTGCCGATTGAGGACCTTGGAATTATATAAATCGGGCATCAATCTGTTCATTTTTCATTTATCTCTACCTGCCAACCTTTATTTTTCCATATTTTAACAGTTTTAACAGAGACCCATCGATTTCTGCATTTTGACTTTCACTTTCAAATGGACGTCAAGTTACGAGAGAGTTCGTGGCCTCAAATATTCAAATAGTTATATGTTTTCACCTCCTTTATAGGAGATCGATGTTTAACATTTAAAAGCCAACCACGATTTTTCACCTCCTTCACAGGAGATCGGTATTAAGCATTTAGTTCCGACCACGATAACAATCACAAGCTCTCGGACATTTAGATCACTTGCATCGTAAATGAACGAGGTGTTACATTATGGTCATTTGCACTGTTTTCTCGTGGTCACGTGATAATCTTTGAAAATGAAAGTCAAAATGCAGAAATCGATGGGTCTCTGTGAAAACTGTTAAAATATGGAAAAATAAAGGTTAGCAGGTAGGTGAAACTTACATAAATGGAGAGATAAATGAAAAATGAACAGATTGATGCCCGATTTACATAATTCCAAGGTCCTCAATCGGCACCAGAATCGACGAAGCAGCGCATCTATTTTGGGTGGGCAAATATCCACTTTTTGATATGGGACGAGCTCTGACGTCCCACGGCCCCAGCTTGTCTGGCAAAACAGCCGTTGGACGTCAGAGTAATCTCGGACTATCGGCACCATAGCTTATCAAGTTACTTAATTAGAGACAATTACTTGAACGGTGTTGATATGTTTTGACCTAACAGAAAAGTAATTCGATGTAACTAAATGTTATATGCAAAGTAATTGGTAAGCTGAAACCGTCTTTTTTATAGTAAAGGTTTGTTCAAAACCGACCGACATTGTCAATTTCTAAATGCAAGTCAATATAATTATGATCCAGACTTACTGCATCTGTTGTATCATTTATAACAAGGATGAGTGTGATTTGAAATCTATGTCATAGTGGAATAGCTAAAAAAAAATCAAAGAAATGTAAAATTGATGAATGGTTCACTGTTTGTCTGGCAAATATATCATGCAGGTACATGACAAAAAATTAGCCGCTGGTCTCCCCGCATACAAGAAGGACTTTTTACACTAAAAAAAAGACTGTATAATGGAAAAGGACAGAAACTTCACTTTGAACATGTTCAACTAGTTGTTTCTATGACCATTCAGCATACAAAATAAGTGGCACTCTCTTAACACGAGGCATCCGATTTAAAGTCCCTATCAGGTGAGGCTGGTTATATACTGTACATACCTTAATCTCCGTACAATCAATTGCATACAGACGCCTTTTATTAATTTTTTTAACACATATCGACTATTCAAATGATATTACTCCATAAAGTGCTTTGCATCCTTTGAATTGTATGTCTGCTTGATTTCAACATAAGTTGCATACATTTGTTTCCGGTTTTGTTAAAAATTAAGACGAGGTTTTTACAGAAAAAAATATTTCAAATTGGATAAATTGATTTGTTTTAATTACAATACTCATGATACTGTACGAAAAAGGTTCTGAATGAACTATGAATAAATAGATATTCAACTATTTCTGAAACAAATGAAAATATTCTTGATTGAATAAACACACTAGTACAACAAAATCCACGAAAATACTTTCAATAGCTTACCCTTTAGAGAAAGCAATAATATTTCCAATTGATATAAATAACACTCAATGAATTTTAGCCTAAATTGAAGATAATGAAAACTAATAAGATATTCAGAAGAAAATATTAACATTTTACAAAAAATTGCTTATAGCGCTTAAAGTATTTAATGCGATTAAAACTTTAAATTTAAATCGAATTTCATCTTGAAAAAAGTGTCTTCGTAAGATCAACAAAGACGACATCAACGAAACACTAGTACCTTGATAAAATCGTTAATGAAAAAAATAGTAGTTAACTTAACTTGTCTGGTAGATGTTGTCTGAATCATATTTTAATTATGAATCGGATATTCCAATATTTACTTTCTCTAATTAAACTGTTTACATGGAATACATTCGATAATAACCTAGTATTTACATTAGATGAAATAAAATGGAAACACAAACAAAAAAATTGTTGGAAATGGATTTTTGGTAAGTTATTGAATTTAGAAAACAAAAATGTAATACCAAAAAGAACTTCTGAAGTACCAAAGTTCAATCACTCGTCTAACCTTCTAGGGTTCTTCTATACTGAGTAGATTTGAACGTTTGCATTATGTTTGAACTTTTACTACTAAAATATAGGACATTACAAAGCAGGACTGCAAAAATAAGAATAAGAAGGTCGAGAGAAGGTGGTCATTCATTGTTTCATTCTTTGAATTTTTGATAATTTGGTAGCATTCATTGTTTATTTTGCCAATTATTCTCTATTCTTTATATTCCAGCACCCCATTATGCTTTATTCTATATTTAAGGCCTTTGTTTTGCTATTCTATATTGTTTTAGTCATTTCTTTCTTCTACTCTTTGTTTTGTGTTAAATTCGCTAGTATACTCCGTTTACACCCTCATACAGCGGGCAAATATTCACAGAATATGATGATGATGATGAGGAGGAGGAGGAGGAGGAGGAGGAGGACAGCATATCGCATATCTTATGTATGTCGTCAGGAGCAAGTACGCCACCCCATCTTTTTTCAAATTTTCGTTTTTTTACAATTTCAGGTTTGTTTACGTAACTTTAACTTTTTTTAATATAGACCATTCTGAAAGTGTTTCTTAATAGATACGCTAATGTCTCCTCTGTATCCGCTATTTAGTCGTTGGCCGTCACAATCTCTTTAAATTTGTCTGCAATCAACTGATTGTATGTCACCCCACTCTCTATTATTTTTGTTTTTACAAATCTCGTTTTTGTCGAACAATGAGACTTTTGTCGCAGATAGCTCGACATAAGGATAGTGATCCGGCGGCGGTGGCGGCGGCATCGGCGTTAGCTAACCTCTTAAAATCTAATACTTCAGTAGGTACAAGACCTGGATCCTTCATACTTTGTTTATAGACGCATTATGTTATAAATATTCTGTTTGTCATAATTATGTTCAATTTCCTTGCCCTCATTTTTATGGTTCGGTGACTTCTTGAAAAAATAATATTTTTATTGTTCTTAATTTCTCTCTTGTTATGAGTTATAGTATAACTATATTTTGTATGTGCGGACCTTGCAAGGACATCTGGCCCGTCATACAATTTTCACTTGACCTCGGCCTCATTTCATGGATCAGTGAAGAAGGTTACGTGTCGTTGTTAAGTCCATATCTCAAATGCTATAAGCAAAAGGTCTGCAATATTTGGTGTATGGAATGATTGTACGGTATACATATCCAACTGCCAGGTGTCATCTGACTTTGACGTCATTTTCATCCAAGGTTAGTGGTTAAAATTATTTTTTTTATGTGTGTTGGCTGTTTTTCTGATACTATATGCAATAGGTCTACTATATTTAGTGTATGGAATGAATGTCAGGTATACACGCCATCTGACAGGTGTCATCTAAACTTGACCGCATATTCATGGTTCAGTGGTTAAAGATCAGCTTTTGTGTTTTTATCCGTATGCAATGGGTCAATTGTATCCTCTTTTTTATTATTTAGTGCACAATGTTATTTTTCTTTTGGTCTGTTCTTTGCAAATACTATTAGCAATATGTCAACTATATTTAGTATATGGAATGATTGTAAGGTGTATATGTCTGTCTGGCAATTATCATCTGACCATGATCTCTTTTTCATGGTTCATTGGTCAATCTAAAGTTTTCCTGGTTTTTTTTTTTTTGTTTCTTAGATACTTCATTTACATATGCAAAAGGTCAACTATATTCAAAACATGTATTGGTTATAAAGTGTACATGTCTGTCTGGCAATGTTCATCTGACATTGACCTCATTTTCATGTTTCATTGATCAATGTTAAGTTTTCCTGGTTTAGTTTAGTTTATTTCTTCGAGGTGCAGTAGTTCAACTATATTTAAAGCATATTGTGTGTATGGTGTACATGTATTTCCAGTTTGGTTCCGGCAGACCTAATTTTCTTGAATCATGTTAAATTAATGTGATAGTTGTAGTAAAGCTTTGTCTATAGAACTTTCAGCATAGTACCAATGGTTAATAAAGAAGGCGAGACATTTCAGCTGCACACTTGTTTAACCTAACTTAAGATTTTCGAATATGAACAATTGTGGAGTTTTTCTTAAGAGATACGCCAATGTCTCCTCTACAACACCTATACAGTTAGCCCGTCACAATGTATATAAGTTGGAACAAAAGGAACGTAAGGTTCACCCTTCCTTCCTCTCCTTTTTCCTTTTTTAACTACATTTGTAACTTCAGTTTTTCGAGCATAAACTTTCACGCAATTTTTCTTAGTGGATACACTAATGTATGTTCTACGTGCATCACCTGTACAGTCGTTGCCCGTCACAATCTTCGTACATATCGATCTGAAATCAACTAAAAGGTTGTCACTCCCCCCATGCCCCCCCCCCCCCCCCCAAAAAAAATAAAACTATTTTCGTTAAGTCAATTTCTGTTAATTCTATCTAAGTTTAGATTTTCGAACATAAACCATACTTGATTTTTTCCTTGACAATGTTTCCCCTACATCGCCTTTTAAGTCGTTTTCAATTAAATCTATAAATCAGTCAAAAGATAAGCGTAAAATTCCCTCTCCATTGGCGAATCCAGGGGGTCTTGGGTCCCAGTCACTCTTTTGTGGGCAAAATTTGGTAGATTATATATGGAATCACTGAAATATGATTGGATCGGGCCCCCTCATAGGGCAGTCAGTGGATCCCCTTGATGTGAATTTCTAGATCCGTAACTGCCTTTCGCCAAATCGTATTGTATCAATGTGCTACCCTATGAGTATAGTAATCCAACTGTCTATTGAATGCCAGATATTGATTTGTTTATTTTTTTGGGAAAAAAGCTTCGTATTCTTTATGTATAAAATATTGTATCCCTTTTGTTTTCGTTTTGTTTTCGTTTTTGGTTAAGATTTTATGTATTCTCATAATTTTTCATTCTCTGTAATTGTTCGCTATAGCTCGGAAAAGGGGATTATCTGATGTGAAATTGTAGTTAAATTTAAGTTATACATTTGTACCTCTTTAGGGTTCGTCAGCTTATTGTTCGCTAGCTTGAGTCAAGTCAAGAAAGAGCATATACACATATTTCAGAAATAACGGCATCGCTTCTTAGTCTAACTAAAGTAATCTGAAAAAACATCATTGGACCAATGAATAAGTTTTCAATTACAACTGGAATATCTTAAAGTGTTCCTTCAAAGTCAGGAATTCGTTAAAGGGGGGGGGGGGGGGGACTCAGCTGCGAGTTTGTTTCCTGCTAGGTCCCAACTTTTTTAGTATGACTTATAAAAATGTAACTAGCGCTCAAATAAAAGTATCAAGTACGTTCCTCGTTTTTTGTAAAGTTTATACCGTTGGTTTTCCCGTTCGAATGGTTTTACACTATAATAGTCATTGTTGGGGCCCTCTACAGCTTGCTGTTCGGTGTGAGCCAAATTGAATGCTCCGTGTTAAAGACGCTTTGACCTAGAATGGTCTACTTTAATACAAACTGTGACTTGGATGGAGAGTTGTCTCGTTGACACTCATACCACATCTTCCCATATCTATATACAATATAAACATATTAAGTCCGTATTCTCTCCCAAAAATAATCCCACAATACAAAAACAAAAGCATGTAAACCAATGATATTGATAATATAAGCATTTCAGATAGGTTAAATACAATCCCCTTCCCTTTCATGAATGTGACCTACCGAATTGGACTTTTTACCGGATTTGTTATTACATGAGCAACACGATGGGTGTCACATGTGTAACAGGATCTGCTTATTCTTCCGGAACACCTTAGATCAGCCCTAGTTTTTGGTGGGGTTCGTGTTGCTTATTCTTTAGTTTTTCATGTTACAATGTATGTCATGTGTAATATTGTTTGTCTGTTTCTCCTTTTCACTTTTAGCCATGGCGTTGTCAGTTTATTTTCGATTTATGAGTTTGACTGTCCCTCTGGCATCTTTCGTCCCTCTTTTAAACTTGCTATATTTTGGTGTACTGGATTTCTTGCAGAATGTGTCATTGTGTATTTCTTTTCTTTTTTTGGATAGGTTACCATTTATAAGGATATGAAGGTGTTTAACAGATATTAGAATGATGTACCAAAAAGTATGTCTGGAAGCGAGGACAAAAAAATAGATAAAAAATATAGTGTTGATTAAATATAAAGAACATATTGATTGATTGTTGGTTGTTTAACGTCTAGTGGCAAATATTTGATGCATATTTAGGACGAATATAATAAAGATCAATTGGCAGGATAATAAAGTATAAAGTGAAATAGTAATTAAAAAAATAAAAGATATAGAATTGATTATATGGCTCCCTCCCCCCCCCCCCCCCCCCTTTAAAAAAAATAAACAACAAAACAAAACACTCACACTCGCGTATATATTTCTCTAAAAAAATCTAAAATGTTGGTTTCATGGTGCCCAACCTCTCCCACCCCATACCCCAGACATCAAGGTTCTTGATCCGCCTCTGAATATATAAGATCATTTGAAATAAAACATTAAAAATTATTCATCGTTATTAATCCGACAAATTTATCACTTACATGTAGCCTAAAGGAACTAGAGAAAACACTTTAACAGACACACAATTGTAGCAATATTAAACCTATAATTAACCGGTCTATAATTATCAGTTAAAGATGTCTCATCCAAATACACTTGTTAAATAAGTGTATTCTTTTACATTAAGTGTATTCTTCCGTTTGTCACGTGAAAGTTCATTGTATAATTTGACAAGAAGATTTATGTCGTTTATATTAATAATGCTTTTGATCGTGTTTACATTTATGTTTTTGACTGGAGAATCGTACGGTAAGTGATAATAAATAAGGGTATTTGCTCATTATTGAAGGTCGTACGGTGACCTAGAGTTGGTAACTTCTGTCATTTGGTCTAACGTAGATATTTGCTTCGTTGACAATCATGTCACAACTTCTTTTTTTATCAGAATAGAAAATATACAAGTTTAACTTTTAATTGTAAATATTGTTTTATCAGGATTGTGTTTAATATTTTTTGTGGTTTTAATATACATTTACTTAAATTCAAATTAGATGTTTCTTTTAAATAATTATTTAAATTATGGTTTGTATCAACAAATAAATGAATGTGTCCTTTCTCATTTCTTTACACAATGTTGCTTGAATTCTTTCAAATCAACAGTGTCATGTCCTTTCACATGTATGGACTCCTGTGGGTGCATTTTGATTTGTTCCGAACGGATTGATTTTCTTCATGTCCTACGATGAAATCTGCACTACGAATGGATATTTTTACTTACGTGTAGGTTTATGCATATCAACCCTGGTTTTCAAGTAGATGGAATATGGAAGAGAAAGAAAATATCAAACATATTTTTCTAAGATTAAACATATTTTTCTAGAGGTTAATGCCATTACGTTGGTTAAAATTTCGCTGACATACAAACAACTTACATAAACGTCTTTTTTGTAAACATGAAAAGTTAGTTTGAAAAGATAAAATAAACTATAAATAACCAAATTTAGATGTTCAAATATCAAAATTCCGTTAGAAACTGGTCGTTGGTATAACAATCCAAAAGAGGAAAGATTATCATGGACTTTGTGCAAAAATAATTGTAATGGAAATTAGTTGCATTACATACTTGTATGTCGCAAAGACGAGGTTACAAAATTAAGATGTGCATATATCACAAATTACTATATTATTAACCCTTCAGAATATAAAATTAAAGGTTTGAAGTCTTTATGTCATGTAAAAGTCTTGATAAACTTGTCAATTTTTATTAAAAAAAAAACTTATGAAATTTCTATGATTATTCACTTACATTTTATTCGACTGGCGATCTTAAGTCCCATTTTTATAGCTCTGACCGATTTCCACGAGTGTTTTATGTACAAAAAGTCATACTTGTGTACAGAGAATTAAATGTAGGTAAAACTATAATAAACTATGTACAGATTTTTCTTCTATCTTGTTCACCATATGATTGTAAAATATCAATTGTAACATTTTGTCTACCTCTTGTTAGAATGTAAACTGTCTAGAATGTTAATAAAGTTCTAAGAACAAATATTCAGTTAATGATAAATCACGTACGTACGCTAATTTAGACATCAATAAACCGACAAAACTATAGTAAATCCGATAAACTACAATTTTCCGCGGGGCTTCACGTTATGAAATGTAGTTCCTGGTTTATTTCAAAATCTTCACTTTTGTAAAACGAACAAGACTAGTGTTCCGTCTTCTTAACGAAAAATATTTAAAATTTCACAGGTGTTATGAAAATTCAAATTAAGCGTTGAATATACTTTTTAGCTATATTTGAGGAAGTGGCTGCAACAAAACCAACTACAAAAAATGGAATATACAGGATAAACTGTGGTATATGTCAAGCCGTTTTACTATTTATTCTGACGTGTTTTTCAACAGACTATCGGCATTCCAATGGGCACGAATTGTGCCCCTCTTCTTGCCGACTTGTTTCTTTGTTATTATGATGCTGATTTCATACAGGAACTTCTTAGGAAGAAAGATAAGAAGTTAGCCATTTCCGTTAATTCTATTTTCCGCTACATAGATAATGTTCTTTCACAAAATAATTCAAAATTTGGTGACTATGTCGAATGCCATGAACTAGAGATAAAGGATACAATAGATACAGTTAAGTCGGCCTCTTATCTTGACTTACATCTAGAAATTGACAATGAGGGTCGATTGAAAACAAAACTTTACGACAAAAGAGATGATTTCAGCTTTCCAATTGTGAACTTTCCATTTTTAAGTAGCAACATTCCAGCAGCACCTGCATACGGTGTATATATCTCCCAATTGATACGATATTCCCGTGCTTGCATTTCCTATCATGATTTTCTTGTAAAGGGTTGTTGCTCACCAGGAAGCTATTAAATTAAAAGTTCCAAATAGTGAAGTTGAAATCATCTCTTCGTAAATTTTACGGACGCCATCACGAGTTGGTTGTCCGTTATGGAATAAACGTTTTACAAATGATATCGGATATTTTCCTTACGTCGTAACTACAGTTCCCTTCCCTTTCATAAATGTGACCTACCGAATTAGACTATTTCAGGATTTGTTATCTCATAAGCAACACGACGGATGCCACATGTGGAGCAGGATCTGCTTACCCTTCTGAAGCACCTGAGATCACCCCTAGTTTTTGGTGGGGTTCGTGTTGTTTATTCTTTAGTTTTCTATGTTGTTATTTGTGTACAGTTTTTTGTCTGTTTGTCCTTTTCATTTTTAGCCATGGCGTTGTCAGTTTATTGTCGATTTATGAGTTTGACTGTCCCTCTGGTATCTTTCGTCCTTCAAGATATTTCGTAAACTTTAAAAAATATCTTATAAACTTTATAAGATATCTTATATGGTTTGTGAGATATCTTATATGGTTTATAATTTTCTTTATGAAATCTCTCAAAAATTATATGAGATATCTTATAAACTGTATGATTTATCTTTTAAACTATATGATATATATTATAAGGAATATAAGATATCTTATAAAGTATATAAGATATCTTATAAAGTATATAAGATATCTTATAAAGTATGTAAGATATCGTATACAAATAAAGAGATATCTTATAAAGATCTTATAAAGTATATAAGATATGTTATTGAAAAAATGTTTGTAAGATATTTTATCAACCAGAAGATATCCTATAAACTTATATAAACTATATAAGATATCCTATAAACTTTATGAGATATCTTATAAAAATTAAATAATATATTAAGATATCTTACATAGTAAATGAGATATCCTATATTATATATAAAATATATAAAATATTATATGAGATATCTTAAAATTCGAATAAAAAGTAAAACGGCTTGCCATAGTTGTTGAACAAAATTGGAGAGGACAATGTTTACTTAATTTCATGTTTTGACTTTTGTCAAATATTCGGAATGCTCGTGATTTATTCATTATTATACTAATTCTTTTTTTGTGTGAACAAAACATGTTTCTTTGTACAAGTTTGGTGTAGATCGACAGACATTACACACACACATAATTATATAAATGTACATTAAAAAGCCTACACAATGAGAAGTGGGAATGTTGTTCAGCGGGTGTCGTTTGTTGATGCGGTTAATAAGTGTTTCTCGGGTTTTTTTATAGATTAGACCGCTGGTTTTCCCGTTTAAATGATTTCTCATTAGTAATTTTTGGGGGTCATTTATAACTTGCTATTCGGTGTGAGCCAATGCTCCGTGTTGAAGGACGTACTTTGATCTAAAATGGTTTACTTTTTACAAATGATGACTTGAGTTGAGAGTTGTCTCATTGTACTCATGCCAGAACCTCCTATATCTATATATACAAGATTAAGATGTTTCTATTCTGGCTCATAAGTGCCCTAAATTTAAATATATATATATATATATATATATAATTATTACATCGAAGATCAAACATTTATTGAAAAAAGGTGAAAATAGTTATCATAATGCCATATTCTGGCACAATCGTTGTTTGTGTTGTTTTTTTGTTATATGATCCACTGTTTTTTTTTTTCTTCAGGAATAGAGTGTTTACACTGTACAGACGCTGTACTGAACAGTTCTTCTATCCCGTCTGCAGTAAAATTCGTGCTGTCTACATTTGAATCGACCTACAGAACACCAGAATGTGAAAATGCGCAAAATGCTCGGGCGGCTTCAGATGTTACATTGAACACGTGCACTGACTCTCCAGGTCCCGGACAGGTCAATAGATGTGGAAGACTCGTAGGGACACTGAGAGTCTCAATAGACCCTCCATTGATCGATAAAATAGGTAATTAGTTAAAAATCTTAATAAAATGGCATTAAAAAATATTTTTGATCATATGATTTATGAGTTGATGATTGATTGTTGGTTGCTTAACGTCCAGTGACAAATATTTTATGGATGTTCAGGACGATAGATGATGATGATGATGTAATTTAAATAATCCCAATGCAAACTTGGAAAATAAATGAGTACATAGCGGTGTATGACTACAATAAATATTTACCAGGATAGATGTGAACTAGACGTCTATCTCAATCCATGCATTATCAGCCTGTTCTAATCAGGGAACTTAAATTTTTCATGAACGCAACTTTATTTTATATATCCTTGTCTTTCCTTGAATGAGTTTTTAGTGTATATTCTTGTTTATGTTTCAAATTGCTGTTCGTTGTATGGAGTATTAGTTGATTTGGACTCTTTTTGAATTTACACTAGCTTTTTGAGTGTTTGAACATCGATTTGTCTATACAGAGCATGTCATTCATTTCTATCGTTTCGTTTTAGTCGTCATTTGTACATACTTTAAATTTACAATTATACTAAGTCCTCTTAATTCTTTTTTATGAACCAAAATTGCTTAATCGTACTTTTGCTTTATGTTCCTTGAGTTATTACGAAAATTCAGGACATTTTTCAAAATAATAATATTTCTTTTTTTTTAAGGAATGCCTGTAATAATTTTTCTGTCTATGAAGAAATAGCATAAAAAATATGGTGCACACTGAATAATCCGTGTAGCTTGAGTAAATAAAAAAAAAAAGTTGATGACCTCACGGTCACATGACAAAATTGTATCAGTGAGCTGATAGACAAAACACTGTCAGCCTATCAGAAGACGCGATAAATCCATAATTAAAATATTCGCATATAAAGACAATCGTTATTACCGACCGTGCGAGGGTTGAAAAGCCAGTCAAGGTCGTTAAACACTTCCATCATTATCATATTTAAATTACATTGTAGAATTGCCTATTCATTTCCACGTCAGAGGGTGTTTCCTAGTAGAGCAGTCATTAGGAGGAGGAGGTTGCTATAGAGATAAGCGAATTATCGATCAGCAGAGAGGGGTTTTATCTAACGTTTTGAAAGGAATATCTTTCTTGCAACTAGGAGAATTCAATGGTGTGCTCTGTATAAATGGACCAAGTAACTTAGATGCATGGGGAACCAATGGGATAATCAGACATGTTTTTTCCTGCGCGTCTTTATTTCTTTGTGCTATTGTTTCAATGGTTCTTCCTAACAAAACATATTAGAAATAATGTATTTGTATATAAAATGCTACTAATAACACGTGCTTCTCATGTTTTGAAAAGTTTCGATTGGAAAATTACTACATTCCTTTCACTGGCGTTTACGGGACGTCAACATGTCGAACAATAACTCAAAAAGACTCTAACCAATTTTTATGAAACTTTGGTGAATTGTTTATATATATTTAATAATGTAAGCTCCCTTTCGATTTTAAAAAAAAAAATAGATTGTACATGTCGGAGTTATGGGATTTAATTCATAAATAAGAGGGAATTTGCCAGTTTTCGGACAATAGCTCAAAAAGGCTTTGAGTAGTTTAATAAAACTTTAGTGACAGGTTTTCATCGATTGAAATAAGCTCTCTTTAATTATTTTTTTTATAATTTGAGGATTTATGGAACTTTTTTCGTTGAAAAAGCGACTGGTTTATCATGCACTTATTGTGCAGCTCTTTATTGTTTTATGCTTTTTCATTTATTTTTTATTGTTGTTATCTATTATTTATGTGCTTGTGAGTCTGAAGCTCTCCTGATTATTTTTAAGCTAAAAAAGTATCAAGCGCTGAGTATTTTTAGACACCCTTAATGTTTAAATTACTATAGAATAAGCAGATCTGGTATGATGCCAATGAGCCAACTACATGTTTTCATCAGATACCAAATTACATTGATGAACTTAGCATCTTTTGGTTACTGGACGTCTTATAACAATGAACACACCACGCACCCATATCGTAAGCTAGTAATACCCCGACATGATTTTTTATCAATGACATTTTGTTTATTTGATTATAATTTACAAAAACAAATTACCTTGAAAAGAAAAAGAATATAAGATATCCACCAATTCAAGTTTATAAGTTGTAATATTATGTAAATGTTTTGTACATGTAAGAGGCGAAATTTAAATAAAATATTGTCTTGTCTTGTCTTGTCTTGTCTTGTCTTGTCTTGTCTTGTCTTGTCTTCAATACAGTTCACAAACTTTAAACTTGGCGATCAGTCTTTTTACTCCTTTTTATCCGGGTTGTTGTCTCTTTGAAACATTCCCCATTTCCATTCTCAATTTTATGTTTACTCCTTTATATCTAAAAAAAACCATAAAAACAAGGCAATGTGGATTATTTTTCTAAGTTTGGTAATGTGGAGAACAATATTTGAAGCTCTAAGTCACCTTATATGGTGAATGTATTAAACAGAAAGTATAAAGCATGTAGATCTGTAGAGTCTCTTCGAACAAGTGAAAACGAAACAAATGAGATCATGAACATATTGATTGGTTGCTTGGTTGGTTAGAATGGGTTGGTTGGTTGGTTGGTTAGTTAACTGATTGATTGAATGATTGATTGAAAGTGTGCAAGTCACTCTCTCTATACGAGGCATTGGACTTAACGTTAATATTCTGAGCAAACGTGGCTGCGTATTTGTACATCCCAGACAGCTAAACGGACGGTCGGGATTTCCTAATGGATTAAATCCTTAAATCTTCATTTTATATATTTTCTCTTTTGTCTACGGGAACTCCGACTTCATATTCTATTTTTTTATTTGTTGAGTTCTCATTTTAATTCAGCTCGTGAGAGCAATTTTTTGACGTGTAACAAACAATAGACAAAGCACACACGCATCAATTATCCATGTTCTCATATAAGATAAGATATGTCAGCAATGTTTGATTTCTATGAATGAGTTCAAAGGAGATATGAAGTATACGTACTTAATTTAGACAGCGAACCAATTAAACAATGAAGAAAACATTTCCTTCTAAAATTAAACCTACGGTCTTATACAATGAACATGTCATTTCTCTATTCCAAGTTGGTAATCCTCCCAAGTCTAGGGATAATATATAGAATAGTTGGGAATACGTGTAAAAGAAATCTTAGTAGCAAAACATGTATTTAAGGTAGCACAATACAAAGATTTTTCATCCCTAATCAGCCATCTTTAAACTGATGTAATTCCACTCATCCTTTTTTAAATTTTATAAATGAGGTACCAAAAGAAAGAAGAATGATTAATTTTTCAAATTGTGATAGTTTCATAACTGTTATGTAATTAGTTGCTATATTGTGATGTCCATACTTGAATGAATTTAGCTTCTTTGCTATTCATAGCATCCCAAAATATTTTATAGATTCTTGTACAACACAGCTTTACTTCCAAAACCGTGTCTCAGATTTTTCCTATTGTATTCTATTCTCTCATAAATCTTCAATGAAGTTTGCAACATCAATTCATAAGAGATCACTAAATTCAATTGGGTATAAAATTTGTTCTATTGATGTTTTTGGAAATATGAGACACGGGTTTGGAGGTCAAGCTGTGTTGTACAAGAATCTATAAAATATTTTGGGATGCTATGAAGAACAAAGACGCTAAATTCATTCAAGTGTGGACATCACAATAAAGCAACTAATTACATAACAATTGATTATGTAATAATTATGTCATAATGAAATTATCACAATTTGAAAGATTAATCTTTCTTCTTTCTTTTGGTACCTCATTTATAAAATTTAATAAAGGCTGAGTGGAATTACATCAGTCTTTCTTTTGGTACCTCATTTATAAAATCTAAAGAAGGATGAAATGAATTACATCCAGTGGCGGATACAGAACTTTTCATAAAGGGGGGGGGGCGCTGACTGACCTAAGGGGGAGGGGCCGCTCCAGTCATGCTTCAGTGATTTCCTATATAATCAACCAAATTTTGCCGACGAAAAGGAGGCCCGGGCCCCAAGCCCCCCCCCCCCCTGGATCCGCCTATGACATCAGTTTAAAGTTGTCTGATTGGGAGTGAAAAATTGTATTGTGTTACCTTAAATATTAAATATATATGACGTCACATTTGAATTTCTCAAAATTTCCCGAAAATAGGATAGAATTAGAATAAAATCCAAGATTAGGTTTGTAAAACTGATATAACATTTATCAATAACAATGAAAATTACAATACTGATTAATATCAAATTGTGGTAGTAATTAGATGAATAATTGTATTATCTAGCTATGTCGGCGTTTCTTCTAAAATAAACTATAAACCAAATATATCGTATAAATTTAGTTGACCAAAACAAAAATCTAATAAATGAACTGGGTGATTAATTATAATTACCATAACACACGAATACAACAGAAAAAATAAGATTTACAACTACAAACGATAAGACATTTGACAAAATCCGATGAGAATAACAAATATAACATCAAATCTAAATATATAAATTTTGGATAGAAAAGTACCGTGACACGTCTTATAGCAATGTGAATTTACACTCAACAAAACAGTCACAATCGGGAATAAGTCACGGTCGGTAATTAAAAGAGATAACAGTAGTATAACGGTATTCAATAGTCATAAATCGATTAGAGAAAAACAAATCAGGGTAACCAACCAAAACCCGAGGGAAACACATCAATTATAAGAGGAAAACAACAGATCGAACAACAGAAACACTGAACTGCAACAACATGAACGAAAACAAACGCCAACATACATGTGACCCTTCATGACATTTTTAGGCTCATGCAAGTTATGGCGGTAAACTTCATATTGAGAAAACACCTCTCAACCGTCGTCGTAAAGTCACATAACGTAATCGGGGCACCTGTAATAAAATGTCCAATTGTATCATGCAGTTCAATATTTTCTTTTCTTGGTTTATTTGGATCTTACATTAAGATATACAAGACAAGGTGATATTTTACGTAAATTTAGTAAATAACGTAAAAATCGTGTAAGGCAAACTAAAAATTGTGTCTTGGTATTCACTTTCTTAGTATTAATGTAAATTTCTTTAAGACAAAGTAAAATATTAATAAAATCCAAAGTAACAAAAAAACACATAATTCTGTTATTTTGCAGAATCTATCGAAATAACTTCTCCGGGTGTTTTGCAATTGAATCAATGGACCCTTCATAAAACTGCAAAAAACTCATGTTTACCCTCTTCACACATAGAAACGGACTTTTTGATAACTTTAGCCAAATCTCTCACTTATATGGCAATGTTAGAAATACCGCTAAAATGACAACATTATGCGACAGGAATACAGTACTAATAAATGCCAGAACACTCAGGACAGAGATGTACATAAATAAATAATCAAATCAAATTAAGACAGATTGCAATTATACACACGTTCATTCATCATCACAAGTGTGCATTGTTACAGATCATCGCATGTATTTTAGTTATATTTCTTCAAAACTCACTATATTTTATGCTTACTTAACGTGCTTAAAGTACAAAAAAGACTATACATTAAGGTATATATTAGAAAACGGGTATTGCGTCAAGCAAACGGGAAATCCCATGGCCAAAAAAAACCGGAATATTATTCACAGAGGGACAATAGAAAACAAAACACAAAATAGAAAACTAAAATAGAAAACAGAAAACTTAATTATACGAATCCCATCAAAGAATGGGAAAAGTTCCGTCAGACTAATTGACCCTTGTAAGAATATACAACGACACTTTTTTCTGGTATTTTGATCTGAAAATCTGAGAACGTATTGTCCATGACATGTACCATATCACGAATGTGACCTACCGAATTAGACTAATTACCGGATTTGTAATAACATTAGCAACATGACGGGTGCCACAATGGGAGCAGTATCTGCTTACCCTTCGGTAAAACATGATATCATCCTCAGTTTTTTGGTGGGATTCGTGTTGCTTAGTCTCTAGTTTTTCTATGGTGTGTCTTCTAAACTATTATTTGTCTGTTTGTCTTTTTATTTTAGCCATGGCTTTGTCAGTTTATTTTCAATCTATGGGTTTGACTGTTTTTGTTTACAATACTATAAAGACCTTCTACTTTGTATTAATTTGAAAAATGTGATTTGATTCATTGCTTTAAATTTAAAGTTCATTAAAATTCATGTGATCCTCCCTTTTTTCATAGAATACACTCATATGAATAAGAACACTCTACGCAACAAAAGACAATTTATAACTCCTACTTTTAACAAAAACATTGTCTTATAATTAAAAAAAAATCATATCATCATTCCTTGTGTTACATAGCCGTGCTGAAAACCAATACTAATACAGTAAAACATTTCCCTGGGTAGAATACATTTGATACACACTAATGGTTATCTACATAAACTTTGAAATGCGAAATCCGTTTAAAGATATTGATCATTGTTAAAAGGTCAAATCAACCGTCACTACATTAATATTTCCTTAAAGCTTAATGATATTTTCTATTTTTAGCTATTGTAATTTAAAAGTTATGTTCACACGATGTTTTTGGTTTTGATTCCTGTTTTGTTATTCACAAGAGAAAGTTATGGTAAGTAATATATGCTACACCATCTTAAGAATGCACTTTGCCGTAAACCGTCTTAATCTTAATCTTACCATGAACCGTCGTAGCACTAGTCATTACAAAAAATGATTTTTATTACACTATTAGTTTTTTCTTTTGTAACATCCATTATAACAATAACGTGATGCAAATCATGTAAAACAAAGGGTCTCAAAAGTAAAGCCATTAATGTCTATTTTGATATGGGAAGTCGCAATATAAGTTTCAGAATAATTTCTTAATTCAAGGATTGGAAATTAAAACACTAACAGCTTCATGTAGATAAGGATGATATCTCTACTATGTATTGAACCGTAGCAGATGCTGAATAAATGATTGATAGTTTTCAAAATATCGATGACGATTTCAGCATCACGAAAATTGTTCTCCGAAAGTTACAACTTTTACTTAATACTTTAAGCTTGCAAACCAAAATTTTTTATTCAGTATCTATAATACTAAAATTGCGAGGTCCAATTTGTCAGCCGTCATCGGGTAAAAACGACAAATTAAAGAAATCAACTCTATATATAACTAATATAGGACAATGGTGTAGATTAAAAATTACACCACTCCAGACCCTTTTGTTTTCCACATAATTAATATTGCCAATAATTAACAAGTTCCGGGTCTAATCCGATACCGATACCAATAGTATATTCACCTGTTAGCTATTACCTTATCTGTACGTTCCGCATTTGACAGGCGCACCACCAAACGGTGTATTTAGGATTTTGCTATATACACGGGTCATAATCAAAGGGCTGATACTACTAAATTCAATCATTGTCAAATTTTTCCCTATTGTAGCTTCATTCAGCAATCAACAAGACTTTCTAAGATAACTAATATAGGACCATGCTGTTGATTAAAAAATACCCTATTCCTGGACAGCCTGGACCTTTTTTTTCCAAATAATTAATATTTCCAATAATTGATAAGTTCCAGGTCGACGGGTTCAAACAGAAAGATTTGAAAGCAGAGGAAACTGTGTATCTTATAATCGACATGACTTTATCAGATGACAATACCAATTACTAAAATAAGGCTTAGGCATAGTTATATACTTTAATTCAGTCAGGGGCCTTTTATAGCAAACTATGCGGTATGGGCTTTGATCATTGTTGAATGCTGTACAGTGACCCATAGTAGTTAATTTTTTGTCATTTGGTCTCATTTGCAATCGTACCACATCTCCTTTTTTTATATGTACACAAAAAACAACATACACAAAAAGCAAAGGAAAAGTGCTTGTATTGCTGTTCTTCATCTCAAAGTCACAGTGATATATTCCACACGGAGCAAAAAACACTCTCACCTCACTACAAGTTTAAGACAGCCCCTAGCAACAGGCAAGGATGCTGAATTTAAACGATCAATATGAAATAGTTATTCAATTTCAACAATTTTAAAATATGATGTAACTGTTTTTTAAATAATTTGGACGATTGTTTGTCCTTAATGAGTGGAGTAACGTTTGAACAACTTGATTTAACGTGTATAGTAATGTAATGACCAAAAGTTTAGTAACGTGTGCTGTGTATGTTAATACAATCTGTAAATTTTCCACAGGAATAGAGTGTGTCAAATGTACAGACGCTTGTTTGAAGGGATCGTCTACCCCTTTTGTACTACAGCATTTTGATTCAACACACAGACATCCAGAATGTGACAAAGCACTAATAGATAAACCGGATTCAGGGGTAACATTGCAAAACTGTATGGATGCTCCAGGTCACGATCAAGTAAATAAGTGTGGAAGATTGATAGGAACAGTGAATGTGTCCATACAGACCCAATTTGTCGATGTAAAAGGTACTGGTTGAACGTTAATGAAATAATTTCTCTTTTAAAAATCCCCATACATTCCCGAAACATGATAAGCTTGACACTCTTATCATTATCTTTTACGTTTTATTCAATTTTAATCTCGCACAAAGTCCAGTATTTGTTTTTGGTTTATTTGAACTAGAATGTCATGAAAAGTTAATTTTCTATATAAACTATAGACTAAATAATGAAGTAAATTATCTCTATTCAAATGCATATTTAATTTGTGATAAACATTTTCTTTCTTCTTTTTAAACAAATGTCTAGCGAAACTCACGATTATATTTTGTATTATAGATTTTCCTATACATTTTCTGATCAGAGGATGTTTCATCGTAGAAAAGACATTAAGAGGAGGATGCTATCAAGACAAACAGATTATTGATCAACAGAGAGGTGTTTTGTCTAATTTCTTCAAAGAAATAATGTCTTTGCAATTTGGAGAAGTTGATGCAAAATTGTGTGTAAATCAAGCCAACAACTCAAGAACATGGGGCACTAATGTCTCAAATTCCAACAACTTAAGCACATGGGGCACTAATGCGTCTAAAGATTACTTATTGCAGGATTTCCTCATATGCTTGTGTCTTAGTTTTATTTTCTTTATAAATAAAATTATTACATGATTGCAAATCAGACAGACTAATCATTTGTAAATGCCTTCCACAATTTCAGTCATATTATTGGCTGTTCAAAACACTTCAAATGTCCAATCAATCAAATGAAAATTAACTTAAATTTTGTCAGAATATATTATCTTTTCTAATATTTAAAAAGAGGAAAATGTGGGATGATTCACAATAGACAAAATGACACAAAAAATAACCACTTAAGGTCACCTTGTGACCTTTAACAATTAACGAAGCCCATACGGCATAACTAGTTATAAATAGCCTCATAATATACATTAAACTTTTTTAAACTAAAAAACAATATACAGAATTGTATTTAAAAAGCTTAATACGTGTGGTAAAGAGTCCCTGGATGATGATGTGTTTAAATGTTTAAGATAAGTTTAATGAGTACGTTGACAATATAAATACAAACAATCCATATACACTTCACTTTCTTTATGAATCATCTAATTGAAATAGACTACATGTACATTCACTTATATTGATTAAAAGGCTATTGATGCCTGGAGGTGTGCATCCTAATTAACGTATACGGTTAACTTACTTTGTGAACAATCAAATGGACTGTTTATGCTAGACGTTTTAGATATATTTATATGGAAATGCATTTCTACAGGCCGTAGATATCTTTATCATGAACAATTGACGTGTTCACCATTGCCGATTTGATGAGTGTCATGATGTTTATATGCGTTACATAGTCGTTCGGAAATTCGTATACTACTATTTTAAAAACCTTTCGCTGGGAAGAGTATACTTGATAAACACAAATGTACATTTGAATGAATTTAGAAATGCGACATATGTAATAATATGATGATAATCATTGTTAAGAGGTCAAATCAACCCACACTACATTAATATTTCCTTAAATTCACATTATCGTTTTCATTCTTAGGTATTGTAATTGGTTTGGTATGTTCATACTACGATGTTTTTTATTTTGATTACTATTTTGTTTTTCACAACAAAAGGTTATGGTAAATAAGATGTGATTCACCATTCTACACTTTTGGGGCCATTTATAGCTTGCTGTTCTGTGTGAGCCAATAGTCCATGTTTAAGGGTATACTTTGACGTATAATTGTTAACTTTTTATACATTGTAACTTGGATAGAGAGTTAACTCATTGGCATTCATACCACATCTTCTTAATTATCATATATATATATGTAGTACTTGAAAATTAAAACTGTTATTTAGTTTTTTATTTTTCTTATATAAAAAACTGCTTACTAGTTGGTTTAATGAATGGGTTAAACAGGTATAATGCAGATATTAGAAAATGCTTATTTTTACGGGGCTATCATAAGTACTGCATTGTTTTCCATATGCACAAAATTTGCCATAGATTCGGAAACAACAAAAAATCCGCCATAGATTAGGATATTACAAGACTTGCCATAGATTAGGATTGTAAAACTCTGCCATAGATTTGGGATGGTAAACGTCATATTTTCCAAAGATTTGAAATCTGTCATAAATTTGGAACCTTCCATAGATATGAGTCCAACATTTATACATCAAATAAAGAGTACCGCTAAGTTACAATTTTACGTTAAGGAATGAGAAACCACCCCTAAAAATATGATGTTAAATTTTTGTTTAATAAATGTTGACGGTTCGTTGTCATGACTGGAAATTTAAAAAAAAAAACAGACAGCTTCATGTATGCAAGAATGATGCCTATACAAAATAATAACCTTCAGCAAACGCTGAATAACCGATTAACATTTTTAAAAACAACAACAGTTGATACTAAAACTTTGAAACTAAAATTTGAATTAGGTATAAATTGGACCACTGACTGATCTGTTCTTAAGGAATGGAGTTACGTTTGAACAACTTGATTTAAGGTGTGTAGTAATATAATGTCCAAAAATTTAGTAACGTGATCTTTGTTCGTTAATACAATCTTTCAATTTTCCACAGGAATAGAGTGTATCAAATGTACAGACGCTTTATTAAAGGGATCGTCTGTCCCGTTTGTACTATAGCATTTTGATTCAACACACAGAAAATTGATATAACTAGCAACGCGATCAAGTTGTTCTTTGGTTTGTCTTACTAAAACACAATCAGCGGCCGTGAGTGCTTAGTTTTGTTAATTCATAAATTAATGATAGCAATGCTTCAATGTGGATAGCTGTAATGCTTTTCAGGACAAGCAAATCCAAGAATCATACCTCAATTAGCAATGAATTTATGCTGAAGATCAATATAGTTTTACAGATATGTTTTATAGCATGACGTACTATCTATAGTATCAAAGGTACCAGGATTATAATTTAATACGCCAGACGCGCGTTTCGTCTACATAAGACTCATCAGTGACGCTCAGATCAAAATAGTTATAAAGCCAAACAAGTACAAAGTTAATAAATCACGTGTTAAAGCATGGCGTACTATCTATAAATCACGTGTTACAGCATGACGTACTATCTATAAATCACGTGTTACAGCATGACGTACTATCTATAAATTACGTGTTAAAGCATGACGTACTATCTATAAATCACGTGGGCATATACCCGTTACCAAACGGTTAGTTTATCATGGGAAGGCTATTTCGGAAAAAGCGTAGTCCATCTTTTTGTGTTTTGTTTATTTAATGATAAATCTTCTTTCCAGGAAAAATATCTTTTTTTTTTTCCTTTTCCGGTTTGTTTTTTCTTGGGGAGGGGTGGTCTATCAAAGCATGGAAGTATTATATTGTACTTTTCTATTACCAGTGCTTGACTAATCATCCAACTCGATGAGATTTTAACCGTCAAAACGTAAAATCAATTCGGAAATGGTGCTTAATTTTTTCCTAATCAGTGTTGAATTGTCTTAATTTGTCAAGCCAGTATCCAGTCAGTTCTAAAGGGGTCATACAAGTTACAACTAAGAATGTGTAATAGTGAATATCCATATCAATAGATAATGTCAAAAAACAATTTAATTAAATCTTTATTGTTCTCAAAGAAGGTTAACAACGCCCAACCCATCTCACGAGCCCCTCCTGCTTACTTTTTTAACTGAAATAAACGTACAATGCTTTCAGAATGAATTCATATAAGTTTATAAACAAGAAGAAAAACAAGCTTTTGCTAGTGTTGCTACTACCATATCTAGATTAGTGTTTCGGTGTACAAAATTGTCTACATGGCCTTTCTTCACAGTTTATGCGTCGTAAAAGTAAAACAAAAATTGCACAGTGAATAAAAAATCAGATGTCTAGAACTTTAAATGATAGAAGGCATCTGGTGAATAAATTGTTACAAAACTGGGAGGCTAGCTAAATAAGGCAGTCATAACTGTTCATAAAAGCAGATGGATTGAAGTGTTAGGGTCCATTATATTGGCTTCACAAAGATTTATAGTGTTCTCAAACAGGCTGCAGAGTTTACTCTGTGAGGAAAAAGAAAACAATTTACAGTCAATGGTTTCTCCACACACCCTCGCACAGTAAACTTTAGCTTTTATGCCAGTTGTGTAAATAACTTGGGATTTGGTTGGCTGACTTGAAATGTTTTTTCCATAGAATGCAGTACCGTACTGTTGAAAAGTTGGAGTACTAAGGACTTCCCCTACAATTTAAATACAATATTTTGTATTAGTTATAATCACATTCAACAATGGACTTCTTGAACCAAGCTTGTGTTTGTTTTGCATGACATCCATAGGATTTTTTTAATTGTATTTTACATTCTTTGTTATACACAATGTATGCCTGGTCAGTTGTAAATCTTATTACAGATATAATTTCTAACACTATATGTCCATTCTTTTGATTCAAAAGATTATGGGTTTAAGAACAATAAGAACAAGTTTACTGACATACGTTTTTTTTTTCATTTTTGATGATCGTACAGTACAGTACAGTGACATGCACGTCCTTTGATCTCTTGTAGATACTTGTCTCATTGACCACATTGCCAAGGAAAGATAGGTAGTTACTTCATTAGGTTAATCCAGATCATGATTGCGTCTGAATTTTTTTCGAAGATGGCTTCAACGGTTACTTATAAAACAAGGATTTCCTAAAGTTGCCGTTAAAGTCATCTTTGAAAATTTTTCAGACGCAATCATGATTTGGATGACTATAATGAAATGACTATCACAGATATGATAAATTCCTATCATCCTTTCATCATCCATGACTGGTCAGGAAATGAGACAGCCCAAATTCTTTTTATTAGTCACATGCAACACAACAGATTTCACTAACGGAGCTTTAACTACCTATCCTTTCGGAGCATCTCAGTTACCCGCCAGTTTTCGATGTGATCTTCAATCTTACGTGTATTTTTGTTATACGTGATTGTCTTTTTCATTCTTTATCTATTGTTCATGGTGTTGACAGGGATTTTTCGACTTCTTATTTTTAAATGCCTCTTTGGTGTCTCCTTACTTTTTAGTTTCTCTTTCTTTTCTTTTGTTCACGTCCTTGTATTGTTTTGGAGTGGAGTGTAGAAAACGACACTTCGGAAAATTGTCTTATAGAAAAGAACCAGACAAAACGGTTTAATGTATAGTGAACAGTAAAACATATATCTAAAGTATGATGCAACATTTTGAAATCAAATATCCCGCAAATACATACAAATATGACAAACCCAAATAAAGAATATAACTAAACTACAAGATAAAAAAGATGAAAGACAAAAAAAAAACACAGTCAGCAAAAGAAACTACTTATTTGATGTTGTTCCAGGAATAAATATGAACCACTTCAAACGTGAAACGTTTAGAGAGAATTCCACGCTATATCAGATAATTGACCCTTAACTAAAATCTGTGCCACAATAAATAATAAATGAAGTGAAAAGGGTATAAGCTACAATAATTTTACATATGCAAGTAAGTGAATGACAGATCTTTGTTAGTCTCAATCTGTTATATTTTTCACATGTTTTTGTCTCATGTTGCGATGAAAGAAACCTTATGTCTATTGTTGAAGGCCGTGTGCTAGCCTTAAGATGTCTCTTTGTTTTTGTTGTGTCGTACGGTTGCTGTCTTTATGCGTATTGCATAAGTCTCTTATAAATTAAAGTTATACATTAATAATTTAATTTTGGATGTAACGCGTCTTCTGATTGGCTGACGTTATTTTGTTATCAGCCCATAGACATAATTCAGTCATGTGACCATGACGTCATCAACTTTTTCATGGTTTTCTACGATTTAAAATGGAATTTAGAATTACATTATAAGAAATGACTGTAATATTTTTTCTGTCTATTTGAAATAACATAAAAAATGTGGTGCACACTGTTAAATAACCCGCCCCGCGCGTTATTCAGTGTGCACCAAATTTTTTATGTTATTTCTTCATAGACAGAAAAAATATTACAGTCATTCCTTAAATAACTAAATGACATACAGTTACATAACAATAACTAATGTTTAACACAATTATTCTGTAAATGTGCAATATAATGTAGGCCTAAAATATAAAAACAAAGCAACCGTACTGATACGATATATAGAAAGTCTCCACTCCCCACCACACATCTGTGACCAGTTTCCATAGCACGGTGTACTACATTCTGAATCGCTGACATTTGGGTGGATTGCAAGATCTGAGTATGGATCATTACCACAATGACACCATTGCCGAGACTGAAAAGAATAACTGCGAGATTTCAAAAAAGAATAAGAGATTTAAAACATTTCTTGTTGAGGTGTTTAAATGTCTTAATTGTTATCTATATTTAGTTGCCACATTTTCTCATATTAATGCTTCACAAGACCTCTTTTATGGAAATGATTTCTAATGTTTCATAAATTGCGCCTGGAATTCTTTGGCTATTTAGTTCATATACCTTTTCTGTTTTATGCCAGAAAGTTTGTTTGTATGTCCAAAAATAAATGTGTGAATTGTTTTTGATTTGGCGTTCAAAGAATGAAAATAGCAAGCACAGCAGTCAAACTGACATTGAATGCGTGTAAACTTTTTTCTAAGCAAAAAAAATAAACCATTGATTCTTTTAATTAAACTTCAATGTTAAAAGCAGAAAAAGAAGTTTAAAAAATAAGCGTTCCATTATTTATGATTTAAATATTCACACTATAAAACACCAGTTGATTGTTTTCTGCCAATCAAAATTGTGAAATTATTACGAAACATGAATAGAATGTGAAAATGTATAACAATTACCTGCATTCCTGCATACTTGAAACCATCATCTGCACATCCAAGAATGCAGAAGTCAATAGTCAGGCTTACAAAATGTATGCCTCCATATACATAGGGAAACTTTCTGATAGGATCAGAATCTACAAAACAGCCTATGTAATCTGCATGTCCTGAAAAGGTCATTTTCATTACAGTTTAATCATTTGCCTTTTGATTTTATTCTTTCATAGCCCATATATAAAGAAAAGTAAACATTTCCCCTATTGCACCGAGACCCCTACACAACATATCCTCTTTTTACAAGTGACAGTCCAAATTGCCGCCCATCTCAAGTTCATCCTGGTCAACCCATTTTTTATTTATGTACATGTATAACCATGGAAGTATTATATTGACGTGAAAGGTTAGATCATAAACATGTTTTACCCCGTCACATTTGTTTATGTACTTTTCCAAAGTCAGGAGCTTGTAATCCTAAATATGATTTTCGTTGTTTGCTATGTGCAATCATAATTCGCCGTTTCAGAATCTAATGCATCCTGGGTAATATTTTCAAAAGTGTAAACCAAAACGTCGTGATTGGTTAAAAATGTCATAAACAATGGAAATTTAACCAATGACGTGACGTTATTTTCATTTTGGGGTACGAACAATGAAATTACCCATGATTCTTTAGATTCTGAAAAGGCCAATTGTTTTTTTTTTTTTTGTTTATTTCATGCCTGAGCTTATATTTCTTACTATACGGAAGCGATTTTCATCAATGTCAAGACCGTATGATGACCTATCACTGTTTACATTCGCGTCCTTTGGTTCTGGTTGAAAATTTTCCCATTTCTGATCATAGCATACGTCTTTGTTATACCAATAGATTTACTGTTTATGTGTTCACGTTCTCAATATACATAAATAGTCGCCACTGGTTGTTAAGCAATTAACACATTGACATCAACATATCTTATTGACAAAAACATATATGATAAAATACAACCACTAATGAGGTCACTACAACATGCATTATTAAAACATGTGGCGGAGCTACACTACTATATTTTTAGATTTAGATGTTCTATCATTTAACTTGATTGATCTTTTGATTAATTGGTTGTTGATGTTTAACGCCACAGACATCACTATTGGCTATTTCATGGCGGTCAGTATTTAATTTGTAGAGAAGGCGGAGTGTCCGGTGTGAACCACCGACTTTCAGCAGGAAAGGTGACAGTCCTAGTTAATTGAAATTGGAGTCAAATACACCTGCCGCACTGGCTCAGTGTTGACAGGCTAGTTATAACGTAGATGGACGTTATAATAGACCACTCGGCCACCGAGGCCTCTTGATTATTCGAATAACAAAACGTGGATAAAAGAATGTATAATCAAATCCAGTTACCACTTACATATTAGAAAGCATTATTTGTATTTGTTCAATCAAGAGAGGTAAATATAACGACATCAATGTGTATGATTTACTTACCTAGAGCTGAGTATGAACACTGAAACATATAGACAAAGAAGATTATAAATGTAGTATTAACCGTGTCGTTCGTCATTGTACATTTATATATATTAAATGGTTTGTTCACTTAAATATAAACAATTTCACCACCACATGGACAACATGTTTCGAACTGTATGTGCCATCCATGAATGAATTATGAAAGAATTTTAAAATTTTAAAACAGTGGATAGTCATAAGAATTCTCGCTACATTGAAGACCCATTGGTTGCCTTCGGCTGTTGTTTGCTCTATGGTCGGGTGGTTGTCGCTTTGACATATTCACCATTTCCTTTCTCAATTTTATAAGAACAAGAAATTACCGATATCAAAACTTTTCCGCAAACCTGAGCAAGATGAAATGATATATTTTATTACGAAACTTTATAATAAAAGTGGCACAGTTTTAGCCGTAAAAGAAGTTCCTTTCGGAAATTGCATTGTTTTTATTTACAGAAGTGCAACCTACAATATTTCATCAGTGCAATGAACAGCAATGTTTCATTCTGAAAAAGATATTTATCAGTCCTTTCTATTTTAGGAAATTTTAAATCTCGATTTGAGTTCTTTTGTTTTGATTAGATTTGCTTTACTTTTTGTTTTTGTGTTTACTCAATGTTTCTTAGTGTTGAGAGAAGATATAAAATGTTGTTCTGTAACGTTGTTAAAAAGGGAACCCCTCTTTTAACTCGGAGTTGAGAATATTTTTTTTATTTTTTTTTCTAAACAAAACAAAAATATTCGGATTCCCGACTTTGAAGTAAAAAATCATTATATCAGCGAGAAGAAAAACAACATTCTTATTGAGACATTTCAATCAATTTAATAGTCACTTCTTTAAAAAAATAAACAGTGTTATGATTTCGTGGTACGAACACTATATTTAGAATGAAAGAAAAACATACTACCAACCACCCTGTCCCTCGGCTGATAAGCACGTAGTACGTTACGTTACAAACTAGTAGATTCCTGTTTATTTGACCTACCTGACATTCAACTTGTACAAATTGAAATATCAAAATCACTAGTTCAATTAGTCTATGCATGACACCTTCAAATCTGAAAAAAAGCAACTATAAAACAGAAATAGTTTATGATTGTGTATAATTTTTAATAATCTCGAATTGAATACCAGCTGATTTCTAGAATGTAGGACAGAAAGTCACAGGACAAAAAGTCACAGACAAAAAGTCACGGACAAAAAGTCACAGGACAAAAAGTCACAATTCATTTTTTCTGATTATTTTCTTTAAAGAAAAACAGCTTATTTCTACAAAAATATTTTTGTATTTTTCTTTAACTATTGTATATATACCAACTTTGTAAACAAATAAAATAAAATTTATCAAAAATATATAAAAGATAATCAAATAATTGTTAAAAAAACAAAATGTCAAAGTGGCTTGGCACTTAAATGGCTTCATTGTGCCAAGAAATATATCTTTTGCATGATTAAAATTAAATAATTCTTGATTTTTCAAGTATAATGACACATTTCCTAAACTTTAATTTGAATATATGTATTAAAAAGTAAATATTTCAAGATATTTCTCTTATAAATTCAAACAATTGTCAACAAATTATTTGTGACTTTTTGTCCTGTGACTTTTTGTCCTACCAAATTTGTGACTTTATGTCCTGTGACTTTTTGTCCTGTGACTTTCTGTCCGTTTACCAATTTCGACACCTGTCTTTTTTTTTTTAAATGAACGATGCCCTCTAGATGTATCACTTTGTTTATTTGCTGTTGTTAGGTTGCTGTCTCGATCATTTATGCATCTATCCTCTTTTATTCATATGTATTATAGTTGGCAACTAGCACCAGTTGCTCTATGGTCTAGTCTGACTAGTAAGTTATAAACCATAGTCTCATTTTATATCTTGATTATTTGGAGGGCATGCAAAAGAATGTCTTATATTGAGTTTGAAACAACAAAAAAGAACATTTTAGAGCCTTTTATCCGTCAACTTATCAATATAGTCAGGTTCAACGAGTTCATATTGTTTGCAAATGATTCAGTATTAGATACAGAACAAAGGTAACAAAAACAGGCTGGTAACAACCGTCACCGTATAGTTTTTCTGCATGAGTAGTCAAGTCAAGTTCGATGCGATAGACGAGGACCTTGGCCTGACTACAAGTACAGACAAAACTATACAGCTGGTTGTTACCATTCCGTTTCTTTTGTTACGTTTGTTTTGTTTTTGACTTATATGACGATTTAATTAGAAAACAATACATTTTGCATTTAAAAGACGATGGCTTAATTAAAAAGATTGAACATAAATTTGCATACCGGTTTATGTACTACGATGTTTGTAGATATTTAATCTTAATAAATAAGGGGTTTTGCGATAACACTAGCACTTCTCACGTCTATAAATTGTGTGCGAATAAAATTATTGCTTATTTCTTTGATACATATCAGTGAAGAGGAGTACATTGAAAAGTTGGGAGGGGGACTTCTTAAAGTGGCAAGTTAAAAAAAGACCTTTGATCTATATTTTCTACATAATAGTCTAATAATAGCCAGAGGCCCTAAGCCGGGAATGTCACAGTATATATACCCTGTCTGAGACCTGAATTACACATATATTACGGATTATCCCTGTCGTAATGGTTTTTTTTTCCAGTGCCAGGTATTTGTTAAACATTCAAAATGCACTGAGCATATATATTCATTACAAGTTTATTTTTTCTTAATATTTTGAGTATCCATTTAAGTGCCAGTCTTTGTAAGGATCAGGCAATTTAGAAAAAAATTCAAAACATGGCCGATAAAAACCCACCGACCTAACCATCCTATTTTGAAGTTACCCTCATCCTGAGTTAGAAGTGGTAGGTCTTTTGATTCTGCGTGTCTGGTAATTCGAGAAATCTCCAGTTAACTTTTTGTTAGAATGATAGCAAATTACGGAGTTACAGATGGATGCAGTCCTAACCTGTACAGCAAGTTAACTTGATAACCAGTCATTTCGACTGGTCAAAGTTAACCTATGACCAAATTTAGGACTGCTCTGGCCAGTCCTAGGACCAAAATCTAGTTAACTTGAAAAGCGGACTTGGTCCTAGGACTGTTTTTATGTCTGCCAAAAAGTTAACTTCGAAACAGGTCCGCTATTGATATAAGTTAACTTCGAACCAGTCCTGTCGTAAAGTTAACATAAGTTAACTTCGAAACCAGTCCTGCCATAAAGTTAACATAAGTTAACTTCGAGACCAGTCCTGCCACAAAGTTAACTTTTGCTTTGACAAATCCGATCGAAACCAGACCTGTTCCCAAGTTAACTTTTGACTGGTCTGCTCAACACTAAGTTAACTTGTAACCAGGACCGCTCTACATCGATTTTTTAAAAATATTTTTTAATATCTTTGTTTCGTAGTATAAACATCGAAAACAGTAAAACTAATACTTCCGTTATATATAAACAGGATTTAATACAAATATTTGAAAATAAAGTTCGCATAAAACGTTGCTTGAAACACAAATTTATCTGTGATCTGCCAATCTATAAATTAAAAAACGATCTTGGTTACAATGATAACGGGCACTGAATATATATTCCAAATTCAACCATATTTGCACTTTATTTATATGTATATCTATGAAAGAGCGTATTTTAGAGGAATACATCATTTTAACACATGACTACAAATTTTTTTTCGCATAAATTTAGGGTGCCAGCATGTCCTCCTTTTATTCAAAATATTGATGCATAAAAAATTTAGTTACGTTTTGATACCTCATGCTGACTTGTACAACAAAATTATTTGACCACGTTGACCAAAACTGACCATGTGAGCACTTTTATTCATAAATCTATATACCAGCATACTAAATCAGCAAATTTTTTCAAATTTTTGTTTGCATAAATTTAGGGTGCCTTCATGTCCTCCTTTTATTCAAAATTTTGATACGTAACAAAATTTCAGTAGTTTTGATACCTCTTGCTGACTTGTGCAACAAAATTATTTGACCGTGTTGACCAAAACTGACCATGTGTGCACTTTTTTTTATAAATCTATACACCCGCATAGTAAATCAGCCATATTTTTTCAAATTTTTGTTCGCATAAATTTAGGGTACCAGCATGTCCTCCTTTTATTCAAAATTTTGATACGTAACAAAATTTCAGTAGTTTTGATACCTCATACTGACTTGTACAACAAAATTATTTGACTGCATCAACTAAAACTGACCATATGTGTACTTTAATTTGTAAATCTATATACCAGCATAGTAAATCAGCCATATTTGTTATGTCAGGATTCAATGTATATTACAATGGACAGCAATATTGCTATACAATAACAACAATTTTTTGTTCGCATAAATTTAGGGTGCCAGCATGTCCTCCTTTAATTCAAAATATTGATACCTAACAACATTTCAGTAGTTTTGATACCTCATGCTGACCATGCTGATTGTACAACAAAATTATTTGACCGCATCAACTAAAACTGACCATATGTACACTTTGATTTGTAAAGTTATATACCTGTATAGTAAACCAGCCATATCTTTTGTGTTAGGATTCAATGTACAATACAATGGACAGCAATATTGTAATACAATAACAACAAATTTTTGTTCGCATAAATTAAGGGTGACAGCATGTCATCCTTTTATTCAAAATATTAATACGTAACACAATTACAGTAGTTTTGATACCTCATGCTGACTTGTCCGGCAAAATTATTTGACTGCATCTTTTTAAACTGACCATATGTGCACTTTAATTTGTAAATCTATATATATCCGCATAGTAAATCAGTCATATTTTTTATGTCAGGATTCAATGTATAATACAATGGACAGCAATATTGCAATACAATAACAACAAATTTGTGTTCGAATAAATTTAGGGTGCCAGCATGTCCTCCTTTTATTCAAAATATTGATACGTAACAAAATTTCAGTAGATATGATACCTCATGCTGACTTTTAACAACAAAATGATTTGACTGCATTGACCAAAAACTGACCTGCATATGTGCACTTTAATTTAAAAATCTATATACCATGTATACCCGCATAGTAAATAAGCCATATTTTTTATGCCAGGATTCAATGTATAATACAATGGACAGTAATATTGCAATATAATAACAACAAATTTTTGTTCGCATTAATTTTGGAATTCAGCATGTCCTCCTTTTATTCAAAATATTGATACGTAACAAAATTTCAGTAGATATGATACCTCATGCTGACTTATACAACAAAATTATTTGACTGCATCGACCAAAAACTGACCTGCATATGTGCACTTTAATTTAAAAATCTATATATATCCGCATAGTAAATCAGCCATATTTTTGATTCAATGTATAAAATAAATGACCGCTGTTGGGATGGCGCCTAATTATGTCTGCTCCTGGCACTCCTGTGAACATGTTAGTAGGGAGGCAAATGTAAGCAATAAGGAAAACAATTAATGCAATTTTTTTTCCGCATACATTGAGAATGTCAGCGTTTCATCTCTGTATTCATAATATTGAACAGTCACTAGGGTGTGTAAAACGAAACTATTAGGCCGCATCATCCAAGTACATGTACCAACACTGACATGTCTGAATATTCATTTGTGACTTTTAATAAAAAATGTATTTGAGGTTCTCTTCTGAATAGTATACTGTTAATCTATTATGGCGGTTGATTGATTTTGTTTGTAGTTAAACGTCAAGTGACAACTGTTTCATTCATGTGCACAAATCTCTCGACAAATCTGACGAATATAGCTCCCCTTAATTTTTATTTTCTAGTGCATTTCAACCAAACGATAACTTGAATTACCAAAACAAGAAAAGGAAACGAATATTATATTCGTGCACCATTATACAATTTGAACATAAATTAATGCCAACTTGAGTGGGTTCTGTTTGTCATGTTTTCACCACTGCCTGATGCACCTTTTTTATCTTGACAATTTTTTTTCCGTTAAGAAAATGTTTTCAATAAAGTGTTTATATTTCATGTTTTGTGTTTGTATGTGTGTGTGGCTTTTGTTTTTTTACAACACACATATAAGAAAATTATTAAAAGATAATAACGGTTTCAATGCATCACTTTTTTACTAGTACTTTCACTGCTTCCGCAGATCTTCAGGTAATGTGACTTGTATATAATAATAAATAAAACAATTGATTGACGTTAACAATAGTATGACGTTAACAAATACAAGGGAGACTACTAATGTCATTTTAAGACTTTAAAATGTTAGTACGTTAAAATTAGAATATCATTTATCATTTAATCGCGGGTTGAGAATGTTTATGAATAATTCTTCTTTCTTCCTCCGGAGAAAATCATTTTGACGATTGACCATATACAATGGAAATAATTTAAATCGTCCATTAGAACAACGATGGAAACGGTCGTTTGCCCTGATGAGTGTTAAATCTTCATGGTTGGTATGCTGTCTATGTAAAGTCATTCTAGTCCGCAGTTAATTTTTTGTCTCTCCAACATAGAATTCCTCACAATTTGAACATATGATAGAATAGATGACGTTTGAACTTTTACAAGACATATTTTGCTTAACAGTAAAATGTTTTCCATTTTTGAAATAAATTGAACTTCCTTCTATTAAATTTGGACAAGTCATACAACGTTTATCGGTACATTTTTTTACAATTGGCACAGTTTCATTAAAGTCAAATTTTGAAGATTTTGAAAAAAAGGCAGGATGAGACACTTTGCAAAAAAAAAGGCAGGATGACAATTTAGTTAAAATAAGTCAGGATAAACTAATAAAAAAAAGGCAGGACCGAATAGAGTGAAAAATAAAAAGGCAGGACAGAGATTACAACTAAAAAAAAATGCAGCCCCAAACCCCCCCCCCCCCCATAAAAATCAAATGGTAGCTCCCTAAATATGAAATCTTACACTGACACACCCAATCCGAGTGGGATAACTATTTTACATCCCAGCTCTTGGGATCTAACACCTGTTAATTTACTGTTTTACTGTCGTACAACAGTTGTTTTATTTTGACAAATTGCATGCATTAAGAATATCTACCAGTCAATTACGGTCGATAAAACGTCGTTCAGTGCTATACCGCAAGGTTAATGAGTCACTTTTAGTACATTTATATTAAATCGATCTTGAAATATGTATATAAAACTTTCCCGTGCAACTTTCAACTTTTTTAATTTGTGTAAAATTGTTGAAATTGTGTAAATTTCACTTTTTCGGCAATTTCAGTTCCTAGATTTTCTTGCCTGCTTAAGTGGCAACACTCATCCAAAATAGATATATTTTCACTTCCTAACTCCGTACTAGTGCGTTTTGTTTAAGGTAACCAGTAGACAAAAAATGAGAAACAAAACAATTGAGAAAATTGATTCTTTTATGATATTCATTATCTCCAAAAATGAAGAGAATAATAATGGATTGAATACTAGTAGTCATACCAAAGTGGTAACGTTTTGATACAACCCTGCGGAAGTGTTACGGTCGCCAACACGATCTGGTGAGCCGTTATGGAATATCTAAGTCACAGGTGACCTCGAAGATATTCCAAATGTCCTAACCACGATCCCTTCATCCTGCCCTCTTTTACTGAATTGTGACATCACCGAATGAGACTCAACAACGAATGTGTCTTTATCATGAGAAACACGACGGGTAGTACTAGGGGAGCAGGAGCCGCTTTATAGCACCGGAGATTCCTAGTCTTGGACTTTGATACAATATTCTCAATACCGTAAGCGAACTTCCGGTTCGAATATAGTTATATTTGAATTGAAGCTTGCAAAATCGAAAATATTTCTTCAGGATTCCAGGTTACGGAGATCCCTCGAGTTTTGTATACGGTTCGTGTTGCACAGTCTTTAGTTTTCTCTCTAGTGTTTTGTGAACTTGTTTGTTTTTCTTCGTCTTTCTTTTCTTTGCCATGCAGTGTTGAAGTTTCTTTCGACATCACTTGGTATCTTCAGCCTCTCGGGTTGTTTTTGTTAATTTGATACCGTAAGCTATCTATAAATACCATATTGCTAAGTCTTTTTGAACTATTGAAAATAGGATTGGAATGCCTATAGTTCTGTAAGTGTATGACGTACGATATATTTGGTGACGTGGACTTAAGATCTTTACGGTGGCTAAGTTAATTCGTTGACGTTATTAATCGGTATCTTGTTTATCCTAACAGCATAATAATCAAAGTACTGAAGTACTGACATCGGGTGATCGCAAGTTCTTGTAGATGATCACAAGCAATTGTCTCAGAAAAAAAAATCACATCTCTATACCTGAAAGTGAGGTTAATGAACAAAGATATATATTTTTCTGAAACAAGTTCGTGCGTGGATGATGACTAAATAACAGGGAATTCGACCTCACCGTAATAACTATTTAAGGAATGACTGTAATATTTTTTCTGTCTATGAAGAAATAACATAAAAAATTTGGTGCACACTGAATAACACGCGTAGCGAGTTATTTAACAGTGTACACCACATTTTTTATGTTATTTTGAATAGACAGAACAAATCTTACAGTCATTTCTTATAATTTAATTCTAAATTCCATTTTAAACCGTAGAAAACCATGAAAAAACGTTGATGACGTCAAGGTCACATGACTAAAGTATGTCTATGGGCTGATAACAAAATAACGTCAGCCAATCAGAAGACGCTTAACATCCAAAATTAAATTATTATATTGTAGTGATACAAATCAGTATACACCTGCCGGGTATGTTGTTATATATCATGTATATTAATATTTGTATATAGCAGTAACATGTATATATAATTTTCAACCATTTGTATATCATTCTATTCTAATATTCTAATAATACTGCAGTGCAAGTGCATGGTGGACACTCATCTGTAATTATAACTCGATTTTTCTAATAGATTGGATTTAAGTAGGCATTCATATTATCCCGCAAAACGTTCTTAATATATTCTTCCGCATGCGATAACACAATTTTTCTGTACGTGTGCATAGATATTAATGATGTTTTACTTATATTTCTAACGACAAAACATTTTCATATTAATTAATTTATGTTCTAAAAAAATATTTTTATCCGTATTCATTGAAGAAATGAATTGATAACAAGCGATAAGGAATGTTATATTGCACTCGATGATGTCCGCATATTTATAGATCGGTTACCAGTCAAAAACGACAGTTACTTAAGTAGAAATCTCTCTGGCAACAATACATCGGAATGCCCTCACGGTCAACGCGATGTAAAAAGCACTTTTCTGCTAATTAGATTTCCTAGTTTTCAAAGATTGCATTACATTTATCATATAAATATAAGAAGATGTGTAGGATTGACAATTAAAAACAACTCTCCAGAAGAGATTAAATGACACAGAAATTAACAACTATCGATCGCTGTACGTCCTTCAACGGCCTTTATCGTGTTTATTTAAGAAAAACATTGAAGAATAAAACGTTAATTTACATTCAACATTGATAAGACTACGTAAGATGTAGCACTATTTAATTCCTTTATGAATACAATAGTATTGATGTTATGGAGAAACATGATGCATTCATGAGTTAAATCTTCTTAAATTCTAATCAAATTAATGCATTTAAAATGCATTTTGTGGATGCGTGTAATATTTAGTATAAATAGCTATTACGACATTCGTGTATCAATATTATATGTTATTCAGGTCTCAGACAGGGTATTTACTGTGACATTCCCGGCTTAGAGTTTATATCCCCTGAGCCGAAGGCGAAGGGTATATAAGCCCTAAGCCGGGACTGTCACAGTATATACCCTTTCTGAGACCTGAATTAGACATATTTACGGATTACCCCTGACTTAATGTTATTTTCCAGTGCAGGTATTTGTTGACAACACATATATACTGAAAAACCCAACCTGATATGTTCGGCATACGTGAAGCATTTTCTAATTTGCTGTGAACATAATTTTATCGTGTATGTAATAATTTATAATAACACTTTTAACATCAAATTAAAGTATTAAAAGTGTTAATTGCGTAATTTGGTATCAACAATGTATTATTGACTGAAGCACGTCATTATTTTCCCTCTGTGAACCTCTGACAGTCTGATAGCTTATGACTACGTCACATAGTAACCGGTGTTATGATGACGTTTTTGAGGTTCCAATTGGGGATAAAAACGTCGTATATACCCCGGCAGTTTCCTGAATATATACTGACATCTCTGTGTTGTTATCCAATCAGAAACCTCGACACATTTGTAATCCGTAATATATCTATATATGCAAACTATTTTATAATACCGTATGTAACTCTGAAAAAAAATACATATTACCTTTCTTCAAATGTATGTATAAAAAGATTCATTATATATTTGTCCCCATGAAATCGAAAAACTGTAACATTTCTAAATCCTTCGAGAACTCTATATCAATTTTATATATATATTGAATAGTTTGATTTTGTCTGATTAATGTACGTAGTAAACCTTGAGCCATGTTATCCCCTGAAAAATAGACAGTTTCAGTTTTTATATATTTTTTGGATTATTGAAAAATAATAACGCAATTAGCACCAACGATTTTTAAATTTTGACAATAGAGAGATTCGTAAATGAATGTACCACGAAGGCTTCTATATATATAGTTTACGTCTATGGATTTTAACTTCAATTTTAATACAATTCTTTCATTGTTAGATAGTCATATAAATATCAAGATGTCAACACTTACGCAGAAGGTCTTTGTATATTTTATTAATTAAATTTCTGAAAATAACAGATATTTTTTTCTTTTTTTTTTTTTTATTAAAATGAAAGTTTAACAAAAAAAACTGACAGATATTGGAAACATACAATAACAATTTTGATGTATCACAGTTATTTTCAAACAATTTATTTAAAAAATTATTCAATTAAGCGATTTAATTATATTAGGCTAAAACTAATACACTTTTTTTTTAATTAAAACTGTTCGTAACAAGAGCTAAATAAAATCGGTCAAATAAAACTTAAAAAATAAAACAACGAATAAATCTTTAACCTCCGTAAACAGAATTCGTTACGGTTCTAACGAGAAATCTCGTGGTTTAGGCTTCACTGTGAACTGAAAAGCTAATGGCGAAAAGAGAACTGGAAGACAATAATTCAATAGAAGTATATTTCGGAAGATTTTGATTGGATAAAGGATTATCTTTTACAAGATCGTCCATTTACACTTGTTTATAGCTAACCAAGAACAGAAAATATAGTCAACTTGTTTTTTTTTCTAAATTTGAAGTTTTATATAATGTTTATCGATTTTACCTTATTTAAACTTAATACATAATTATATTCATAATCAGTGATATGAATCATCAAAACTTTCGCAAGATTTCTTATCCAGCCACTTTAAAAAGGGGGCGGGGGTTCCGACCCCCGGAACACCATGAAACTTTCACATATTTTATAAAAAAGAAATCGAAAAACGGGGTTCCGATCCCGTAACCCACCCCTCCAATTGGTTCCGCCAATGAAGGAGGAACTAGTGTATGACTGGTTTTTAAAAGAAACGTTTAATGAAAAAATTCAACAATGACCCTTGGTTCGAACGCGTGAGTTTATTTTTTCACATATATAGATTACTTCTACTAGCCTATTGTGCATACCATTACACTAAAACATTTTTATATTAACACCATAGAAAAAGGGGGCGACAAGACAACGTTTGGAATGGGACTTGTAAATAGTTTATGCGTTAACCATATATGTAGCTTTGTAAAGAAGGCCCGTTGTCCCAAGCTGCCTCTCCATTTCTGAAACCACCTCTGGTACCATTTAATTGAACGTACATAATATATAGAAATGAAGATGTGGCATGGGTGCAAGTGAGACAACTCTCCATCCCAGTCACAATGTGTTAAACGTAAAAAAATATATGTCAAAGTACGGCCTTCAGCACGGAGCCTTGGCTCACACCGAACAGCAAGCTACATAGAGCCCCAAAATCGACGGTCTAATCTATATAAAAACGAGAAACGAGAAACTAGAAACACTTATGAAGCACATCAACAAACGACAACCACTAAACAACATACTCCTGACTTAGGACAGACCTAAACGAATGCAGCGGGTTTTAAAGTTTTAATAGGCAACAACTTTAACCATAACCTGAAAGAGTAGTGTAACATTACATCATAGAAAGACACACTATAAAATATCAATTGAAATGACTTATTTCGATCAAAAGGACATATTATCAAAAACAAGTAAACATACACTGAACAAATAAATTTGATCTATGACACAACATAAATACAATAATAAAAAGTAAGGCCTTTTTACTTTTTATCTTCATCTTATATTCATTTTTTTTTTTTTTATTTTGCCATTATGTGGAACGCCTTTAATTTGAACTTTACATTTTGATACTCCGATATGCCTTTTAGTTTGGTAAAATACTGACCTTGCGAGAGCCTCGTGGGTAGCCAAGGTCACCAAACACCCACTAGCAGTAGTTATTTGATAATCGATGCAGCAGATAATCGATGCATATGTTACGATTATCGTTGATGCATTCATGTCTCTCCACTTCTTACCTGAATAATACTTTATACCTTTAAAGAACTTGCTCTTTAGAATTTTATGTCTTTTTTACAGTTCACAGAGAAAAAGACCATGAAATTATAATTTGACTTTATTATGTAATCCCATTATCGGAAGTCTTAATTCTTCTTTTTTAACATAAAAGAACTGAGTGCATTCAATAAAATCAAAGATGAACTAGATCTTATATTCATGATATTATGTAGAATTCTATTCATTTTGTGGGTTTAAGAATAGAATCAGCCGGTACATTCCGAAAATAGTTCCTGAATATAATTATTCTGTAGGATTGAATATTGATCAATATCGTTATTCTGTTGTGAATAAACTCATCATAGATACCAGAATTAAATTTTGCATTTACGCCAGACGCGCGTTTCGTCTACAAAAGACTCATCAGTGACGCTCGAATCCAAAAAAGTTTAAAAGGCCAAATAAAGTACGAAGTTGAAGAGCATTGAGGACCAAAATTCCTAAGAGTTTTGAAAAGGACAAGATAATATATATATTAGACGAACTATATACAACTCGTCTAAACATCAACCCAACAATGTTAGATCTGTAAATTTGCTTTCGCATATATGTCGTGTACAAATTGCAATTTTGTACATTTCATTACATATGTAGAAATATTGTACATTTTATAGCTTGCACAATGCAAAAATACAATTTATAACATGTACAAAAGTATCTCAGCATGGATAAAATAATGCATTTTCATTCTTTATAGAAACGAGTTTTGTTTACTTGTTGCTACAAGACAGAGACACGTGACACCTAGAGTTGTACATGTACAAAACTTGCATTCTTCTACATTTACAACTACCAGACTACCAGACTTACAGTTGCAATTCTTACATTGACAATGCACAAACCTTGCTCTCCACTCAATGATATCTGACGAACTATCTTTCTCACACGCATATCACTCATTGGGACTTCTGACGCATCTAAAGTACTGCTTCAGAAGGGCTCTTTCTTTGCAAGTTTAGTTGCAATTTTTGCCTGCTCAACATTTCTATCCTCTCTTTATGAAGACAGGGTGGTCTATACAGAGGAATTCTTCCTCGACATATCAAGGATTTCATATATATATCATCGGTCTAAAATGTTGATGCTAAAATATATTGTAGTATTTTGTTTTATTAGTTCACAGATATGTAGTTTTACTTTGAAGGTAAATGTTAATATAACAAGGGGATCTCTAACGTTATTAAAACGGAGGTTTAAAATATTTATGCTATTACCCAGTCAACAGACTAACAGTGGGCCAACGTTGGCAAATTGTCGGCTCGTTGGTCGACCGTTGGTGTTTGCTGCACAACCTTGGCCCAACGTTGGCAAATTGTCGGTCCGTTGGTCGCAAGTTTATGTTGGCTGAACAACATTGGCCCAACGTTGGCAAATTGTCGGTACATTGGCCGCACGTTGGTGTTGGCTGCACAACATTGGCCCTACGTTGGTCTGTTGTTGTAAAGTGTTGTAAATCCATATTATTATCTCATGCTGGTTATAAAAAATCGGGAAAATGTTGGCATTATGTTAGTCGCAACATAGGGCCGATATGAAATTTGGTTAATAAAAATTGATTATGAAATATTTTACGCTTTATTTCTCTTGGGAGGCGGATAATTTCGATTGTTAGCTGCATGCTCTAGAAAAGTTAATGTTACACCGAAAGTGTTTATCAACTGAAATTACATTTACATGTTTACAACTCTATGTTGGGCCAATGCTGGCCCAACGTTGATCATATATTATACCCTATATATAAGCCAGGTAAAATTTATCGACTGGAATATTATTATTGTAATAAAAAAAAATGTATATCGTTAACATAGATTGCCTGGTTAAAAGTTTAAATTTATTGCAATCATTATTTATAATAACTTTATTCATTAAGGTTTATGTACCCTTCTGTAGCCATTTTTGTACGAACTTTTCAAACTTCAATTGTATCAAAACTACAGATATAATGAATAATAGACATAGGCCATTTTGTACATATTCCAAGGGGAAACTTGATGCAAAGCATTATTTTTTACTGTTCCATTGCATTTAATAGAAAAAGAGGACTTTGTGGCAAATAAATTAAGATTTTTATAGAAAATCCACAGCCTTTATCCTTGTACTCTCATATTTGGCAATTTGATGACTGATAGATATAGGATTATTGCATGCAGTGCTAGCATTGATTTCCTTAAAACAAGTTTATAAATGTAGTTATTGGTTAAGACAAGTATAAATATGGCCAAAATCAAGTACACCTTTTAGGGTGCGCTCGACTTTAGTGACTCAGCACGAGGTGTTTTGGAATTTACAGGTTACTTAGAACTTTTTGTAAAAAAATAAACACTAGCACATCATAGAAAATCAAGTGAGTAATTTATGTTTCAAATTTTATAACAAAAATCTCTGTATTAAAGGCTGTGGATTTTCTATAAAAATCTTGATTTATTTGCCACAAAGTCCTCTTTTTCTATCAAATGCAATGAAACAGTAAAAAATAATGCTTTACATCAAGTTTTCCCTTGGAACATGTACTAAATGGCCTATCTCTATTATTTATTATATCTTTAGTTTTGATACAATTGAGGTTTGAAAAATTCGTACAAAAATGGATACAGAAGGGTACATAAACCTTAAACTTTGTGAAACATAATAATTTAGCAATTATATGCAGAGTGATATTTGATACAGCCAGTCTGTTAATCAAGCACATTCTGATAAGGTTGACCATATGTTCGACAAATTTCAAAGATAGTTGCTATGGTAATTAAGTTTATAAGAAATCTGAATGTAATGGGATGGTCACTTTTGTGGTTATTTCCTGTTGTGTATTTGTAAGAAAGCAGTAAAACGAAGAAAACAATAGAGAAAATCATATCATCTGAGGTTTAAAGAGAAAGAAAGTAACATATGTAAGTTGTAACTTTAAAAAATCTAAATACGATTAAGAATGACAAATACAATATTATTTTATAATCTGAGGGATGTTGTTAAAAATTAAAACATTGTATTAATTTCTATCATTTTATAATGTTTATCTTGAAGTTTATACGTTTCGGGCGAAATATTTTCTAGATTTTAACTCATTTCAGTCCTATTAATCATAATGAAAATATTTCAAATATTTGCCAATGAACATTAGTATCTTCAAACAAATTGTAAATTACCAATATTTTAATAGCTTTTTTTCTAAAATCTATAACGATAACATTTATGACCATTACTGAAGTTAATGGAAAAAATCTGTCTTAAGATGTACCTTATTCCGTATACATATAATGTTTCAGAAATGTGGTATAATGATTTCGACTTCATTGAAATATAAATGAATTTGCATGTTTGTTAGTTTTATTGTATTTCTAAATCGCATGCAAACATATACGATATATTTGTGAAAACTGATCATAAATTATACACACTTGCATGTGTAACAGTGTATTAGATATTAAATAGAGTATTTATTTCGTAATCTTATTTACAAATATTATCTAAATTCATTGCAAGAATATGTTGTTATTTGTATATATTTATACGGACTCGGCTGAATTTAGTTTTTTGTCCTAAAAGGGGGGGGGGGTGCGGTAAAAAAACTATACTGCACTGACGTATATTTATAAAAGAAAAAAGACTATAAGTTAGTGTCTGAATTACTTGAAGTAGCTTTTCTTTTTAATATACAATTTTACATTTTAATATAAATTTATAGGTTAGGTCAGGTATTTCAGTACTACAGAAGACAAAATAAATCGGAGTGCAAAAGGAAAAAAAGAGAACTAGGAATAATAAGAATTATTGACAACATCCTAGCTAGAAAATGCATGGGAATGGAGATGGGAAAAAAACATTCTACTATTTGATAGCCCAGAATGAATAACTTTAACATGTTTAAGAAAGTAAGTTAACATAATAGCCATCCTTTATGCTACATCGGATTCCAATTTCACAGATATATACACATAACATGTTTAATACTACCGTTAATGCTAGTGTATTAAGATTTGACTTTGTATTTTTTTTTCAACTAGTTTTATTTATTTACCTAGAACATTTTTTGACAAAGTTTTCTGTAACCATTTCTACACTCAATTGTCCTGCTTAACCTACCTAGCTTGGTGAAGTCTAACCATTATGGTAAACAGCATGCAATATGATTTTTGCCTTGGCTTGTATAGGTTAGAGAAAATATTAAAAAAAGAGTATTTTTTCTAACTATTGTACAAAAATTTAATGTGCCATGACACCAGAAACAATGTATTTTTTTTGTTATTATTTTATTTTTTAGAAGGATTTAATATATTCAAAATATACATACATTGAGTACTCATTTATTCATTACTTTATTACAGAGGCAGTGAAATAACTTACATTTGTATATGAAGATATGCTAAACTGGATAAAGGATTTAAAATAAGAGGGAGCCAAAAATAGTGACAAAACAAAGTGTAGCAGAAAACAAAAGGAAAACTCTTGTGAATAAAAACCATGTTGGAATACAGAACTAGAAAAATAGCTGTATGAAATGAATTATTAATGCCTTAATACAGAGCTTGGATATTTCTACATAAACTGTAATGATATTATGCAAACGGGATAAATGAATTATCATGAATAGACTTTATAATTTTCATTCTAGATCTGATTTAGCAACGTATAGATACAAAGATTTTTTTTAACTTTGCTGTTTGTCTAGCTAATAATAAATTATATTTAATCATACCTTTGTATTTACCTTATTTAAGAAAATTGGGTAACATGGATATGTTGATTGCATTCATTAAAATTTGTAAAATTCAGAAGTACAATTCCTGGAGAGACTGATTGGTTGTTGGTTACTGAAACGTCCATTGGCAAATATTTCATGCATGTTCAGGAAGATGGAGAGAAAGTGGCAAAATACAAAATTTTCGGGTAGTATGTAAGACACAACATGGTATAGTGGATATGGAAAAGCAATAATTGCAACATTTAAAAAAGTAATAGTTTCGCCATTTTGAACCGATATAAGAACCAGGAGTTATTGCAGTTATTGCCTGGAAGGGATTTTAGTATCCTTCATTTGGATAAAAAGGTTTATAGATTGAACCAACAGAGTTCCAACGTTTGCTAACAGTTTGTATGCCTACGTTGGCCAACGTTTGTTCAACATCAGCAAGTACATTTTGTATTATTCCATCATTGGACCAACGTTGGGCCAATGTATTGTATAAAACTTTACAACGTTGTGCCAACGTTTAGCCATCACGTTGAGCCAACATAGGGCCACTTTGCACTTATACATTGGGCCAACGTTTAAAAATAACGTTGGGCCAATGCATGTAGATACGTTGGGCCAAAGTTGTGCCAACGTACCAATGTTGTCTGGGAATATACAAAACATTTTGTTTTATTATTTCACAGATATGCAGTTTTCGTTTGAAGGTAAATGCTACACAACAATCCAGTGGGAAATCTAATGAAAACTAATAAAAGAAAATTACCTCTTCCTATGATAGAGTCGAAAAAATCAATAATAAATTATGCCGGTGACGACACTGATCAAAAGTGATTTAAATTATAACAATTGTACATTTTAAAGAAATTATTTGTTAAAAATAACCTTGCAAATACACAATAATTTATGTTCAGTATTTATCGAGATAATTGCATTAGAAGCTTGTGAAACTGGAATCTAAAAATGCCAATTTTTGCGGCATATTGATAAAACAAATGAAAAAAATCACGTACATACAAGGCCACACCAATTTAATTTCTTGTTCTACGGATTTTTGGACTCCAAAATTTGGGGCGAGCGATTTGAAAATTTTAATAAAAAAAAATAGTAGGTTTTGACAATATTAAAGCTTGATTTATCACTTGTAGTTTGACATTTCTTTAATTTCTGAAGTATTTTTTCCCTGTTCACCACGAAATAATTAAATCTGGTCTATGTATGTGTGACTGACAATGAGACAATTCTCCATCCAAGTCATAATCAGTTTGGGGACAACCCCTTAATGTTATAAATATCCCTTTTACATGTTTTATGAGGGATCAATACAAGTTATAATATATTTGTTTGTACAAAAGGGCTCATATTTTCTCAAAGAACTATAGAATGAAATTCAAAACAGTGTGGCTGTGGCCATTGATTGACACATTAAATTCATCCATTGACTGGGACAATTTACGTGAACGTTTGTCTGTAACGACCACTGTTAAAGACGTTCCTACGATAGACATTTAAACTGTGGGGTCACCAAAGGTTTCTTAACGACTTTAATTATAAATAATTCGAAAAATTAATCAGGAATAACCTTTATGTTTTGATTTATATAATTGGTATAAATCAAACATCATGTTATTTCTGATTATTTTTTCGAATTACTTTATTAAGGTGTTGAGAACCTTTGGTGACCCCATAGTTTAAGTGTCTTTAAAAAAAAAGTACATAGTGAGCAGTGGTCGTTACATGTACATGCATACGTTCACCTAAATTGTCCCAGTCAATGGATGAATTTAATGTGTCAATCAATGGCCACAGCCACACTGTTTTGAATTTCATTCTATATCTATCTGGTATTAAATGGTCAAAACATGTCCAAGAATTTTGTAATATTCCTGGACTTTAACCATGTTAACACATTTACTTTAACAGTTTAATATTATTCATGTTATTCAAAATAAGTGGACCCCTCTTGTAGAAAAAGTTGTTTAAAATATGATGTAACTCTCCTCTTTTTGAGTACAAAATTCTAAGTTTTCAAAGGTTTTGTATAGAAGAACTATACAAATCCTTGGTATTTCTATTTTCTTTTCTACATCAGTAAAATGACCCCTTGTCTGAGGGAGGGTTGTTCTCAACCTGATAATAACAAACACAGGTCAAAATACGGCCTTTTACACAGGGCTTTGATACAGACCAAACAGCAGGCTATAAAGGACCCCAAAATTATTAGCGTACACAATTCGAACAGGAAAACCAACGATCTAATTTATATATCATGTATATCCAAACGGGAAAATACAAATGAACAACATCAACAAACGATAACTGCTGAACGACAGGCACCTCAATCAATCAGGACAGGTGCATAAACATGCAGCGGCTATGGATAGTTTTGTTTTGCCAGCATACAATATAATTGCAGTTGAAGGCAAATCTTTCAGAAGTTCTTTGTACTTTATTCTAACACAACGAACATTTTTTTGATAGGGAATATAAGTAAGGGGGAAAGTAACCAATTTTTTGTTCTTTCCGGTATTCAGTCCGCCGTTATAAATTTATATCGGAGCACTCCCGCTTTGGATAAATAGGTTTCATGCTGAAACAAATTTTCTCACAGATATTTACAAAGTGTGGTGGGGTGCTTTTATGTTTAAAATCGTTATTTACAAGTTAGACTGTTGATTTTAAAAACAAATGTTGATATCTTTTTATAATATTTACAAAAAAAAAAACGGTGCGGGAAATGGACATGATTACATTTCCGGATGCGGGAAGCGGGAATATAAAAAAGATAAAAAATTCTGTTTTGAAAAAAATAGGTGCGGGCGGGTCCGTCGAACAAGGAATCAAATTGGTGTGGCCCAATATCTAAAGATCTTTTGGGTCAACAATTTTTGGAGTGTTCCACAAAGTCCTGAGCATGTTACAATTTTCCAACATATACTTATTTTTCACATTCTAAGCTCGAGTAAGCCGGTCTTCTATTGTGACATGACATTTCAATATAGAAGAATTAGCTTTTCATGACTATAACGATATAAAAGTCGGTACTGGTTAAAAAATTAAACAGACATATTCTTATAAAATAAGCAGTTTTTACTATATTTTATACAATTTTAAGAAAAGGGCGTCTCGATTTTTGTACATGTGTTTTCTTCTTGATCCGTTTGAATTTGCTTAGTAACTTAATTTCAAAAATGCCAATCTTTGCTGCCTACCAATCGATTCCTTTGGATTTTTTCCACAATAGGAATGTTTCAGAGAGGTATACAGCCAGTAAAAAAAATGTTGGTACTCCAGGAGTTTATTCGCATAGCAACATTTTAAATCAATTTTAAAAACTCAGAAGACATTAATGACGTTACGCACGGTGTTCGGTTTAGTAATGGTAACGTTATTCGACAACGTTTTTTCTATTATTTCAACCTACTTCTGTACAAAACGTCAAAGCTTTGCACCTTTTTTAAAAACAGCTGGCATTTTGATGTTTAACTATTTATAAAAAAGGACTATTACCACGACTGATTATATTAGATCATAATCTTAACTTATTGAAATTATATATTTCAAATATTTGTCACTGCCCAAGCATGTAAATTTTTCAAAACGCATATCCTCTATGGTGCTTAGGATTCCGGCGTCATCACATGTATCCAAATCTAGGCATATAAATCGCTTAGAAACAGCCATTACCAAAGCTGTTTTATGCTTCAAGCCGAGTATAAATGTTATCAACCCGCCTTCAACTGTAGTTTTCCAACTGTTGCTTTCAAATTACGATTCGCGAATAATTTCAGGGTCTTTTTATCCGTACTATCAGCATCTCAAATATGTGTCTTTACAAGGAAAAATAATCCTCGTTCGCCGGGGCAATGACAACAACAGCTACTATATAACCTCTGTTTGCTTGATCTGTAATGTTAATTTCATCCTCAGATTTGGGAATGGAAACGGCAGTTTGGAATTATTGATTTTATTTTAAATTAAAAAGTGATCTACATTCCTTGAAATATTTTTCACATGCGTCTGTTTGTCGGATGCGTGGAAATGACTATTAGTGTATATGTTCCGGACCATATCAGTATTTAGACCATACGCGTAGGGTCAACACCATCTGCATGCAGTGGCGGATCCAGAAATTTTCATAAATGGGGGCCCACTGACTGACCTAAGAGGGGGCCCGCTCCAGTCACGCTTCAGTGATTCCCTATATAAGCAACCAATTTTTTTCCCAAAAAGGGGGGGCCGGGCCCCCTGGCCCCCCTAAATCCGCCTATGATCTGCATTTATACATGTACTCATATAGTCCGACCATACGCGTATGGTCTAGGTTATTACCACGATCAACATTGAAAATGTGTAACCAAAATTAAAAGTTTCTATCTAGGAAAATACTTCTATACAAATTAAGACATAAAATTCAAGTAGGTAGCCAGGATATATTCTACAATGAAATCCTTAATATGTCGAGAATAAATTCCTCTGCAAACTATAATCTGTTTTCAAAGGAGAGGTTATAAATTTTTAAAACGAGTGTTAATCAGTCAGAGGCGTAGCCTCCCATGAGGCAATGAATGAGGCAACTGCCTCCCTAAATATTTGACCAGTAAAAATATTAGAAAGCATAAATGTACAATTTGTATTTCGTAGCATTATGGTTACAGATATTCGACTTCTCTAACTTTCATTCTAAACGTAAGACATCCTGAAAAACTAAGTTTAATTTTTTTTAATAAAAGAGTCAACGTCGGTACAAATATACTGTTAGCAAGGGCCATTTTCATAATAAATACCACCTTAACAAGAATTTCTTTAAAACTAAAGTCATAAAGGTGCCGCTTTTCATTGAAACAAATGTGTAACGTTTGGTCGACAGGGTGTATAACACAGAAATCATACAGAGTCTTTTAAAAAATGCGATGAAATTAGTTGTATTTTCCTTTAACCTCAATTTCCTCAATACAAACGGTTATCTTACTGAATAAATAAAGTGTGATGACTGTTGATCACATCTATCTCTTTGAACTTGAAATGATTGATACCAAATATACAGTTAGGCCCGTGTTTTATTTGAAAAAGAAAAAGAAAAACAGTTTAGAACTGGTTTATGACTGAATATGAATGAGCATGTAGGATATTGAATTGAAACTTAAGGATGTACTTAGGTGAGGTTTTGGAATAACTGTCAAATATTCGGACTCCTTGATGTTTTTCCATACGATACAAGGTAAAATAGTTTGCCCCATAACACCTATTTATCTTTTAACATAAGATTTAATAGCTCATAAAAGGTCATTTGACAAAATTTAGGCAGATTCTTGATTTTCTTTCGTTTGATTTGAGACCCAAATATTACAAAGCAAATATAAGGTAAAAGTCCGAGTCAGCCTTTTCCCGCCATATTTTTTAAATGAAATATCTCAAAAAGGAGCTCCATGACCTATCAATATTTTTAGCTTATGTTGATCCTTAACTGCTACTCTTCAAGCTTAAAGTATCAATTTTGAATTTTTGATTTATTTTATTTTACCTTAGATCACCTAAGTACATCCTTAAGTTGGACAAGTAAAGGGATATTTGGGTAGAAAGCAGGTTCAATTTATTGCAAATGCAACGTTAGATGTGTCTGAAGTTTCAATGGGTGATATGAGTGTGATAGAAATAGTGCGTAAGATATCATTGAGCTGAGGGCAAGGTTTTGTGCATGGTCAATGTAAGAAAGGCAATTATAAATCTTGTAGATGTAAATGTGGAAGAATAATTTCAACTCTTGGTGTCACACTTCTCTGTCTTGTAGCAACAAGTAAACATAACATGTTTCTATAATGTATGAAAATGTAGTATTGTATGCACGCTGTAAATCATGTACCTATCGTTGCTTTTGATTATTACTCTTTAAAATAAATAAATAAATAAATAATCTTTATTTCAAGAGGATGATCCCATTAGTTAAAACTAATCTTCCTGAGAGTCCTCAAAATAATAATAACATATTTATAAGTACATACAGTATTATAATGATATATTTACGGAAGCCCTGGAGTGCCACGCAAAAAAAATAATTACATCTTGCGTGTGTTATGTAACTTGTGCGCACAAGATAGAAACTCGTGCGCACAAGTTAGTAACTTGTGCGCGCAAGTTGTAATTATTTTTTTGCGTGGCACTCCAGGGCTTCCGTATATATTATACACAATATACAATTGTATTTGAATAATAATGAAAAAGCAAATTAATTTGCACAATTGATGAAAAATTTGTAATATTTTGTTTTCAAAGATTCGAGTGTATTACTTATTTTTATTTCATTTGGTAAACTGTTCCATATTTGAGAACCTGAATAATTTTTATGTAAATGTTTTCTTTAACTAAAATTTGTTTTTGGTTTTGGAAGATTTAATACTTTTTCATCAGCTGAACGTAAGTTATAATTTTGATTATCAGTAAAATGAAAATTTTCTTTTAAATAGTTAGGAACCATATCATTTAATGATTTAAATACAAGTATTGTCTTTTGGTATTGAATGCGTTTTTCCACATTAAACCAGTGTAAACTAATAAACAATAAACTGGATGATGTCATTATGTCAGCTTCTACTATAACCCTAGCAGATTTCTTTAATAACTTATTAAGTTTATTTATTCCACTTTCATAACAACTTCCCCATATATTGCAACAATCAAACAATGGCAGAATATAAGCATTAAGGTGGTACCTAACACTACAGGGAGATAACTCTGTAAAGTCAGGTAAACGTTTTAATTACCTTGTGTTGTAAAAGGAATATTAGGCTTCTTAATGATCAAAACTGGTGTTTGTCAAATTGATATATAACCAGTGTAATTTTTCTGACAAAACGGTTGGTTCAAAATTTTTTAAATTTTTCATATTTTTATTTAAGGCCCAAAGTAAATACTTTGACAAAATTTTATGAAAATTAAACGAGCCAAATTAATTTTAGTGAAAGTGTTGGGTACCACCTTAAAATAGATAATACGTAAATGCATATTTTCTTATCTTTTGTAATAAATTGATTCTATTTGAAATTGTACATGACATTTTATCTATTTGCTCATTCCAATATAGGTTTTTGTCAATATATAAACCAAGAAGTTTTTCACAATCTACATTTCTCTATTTGTTCATTTGCAATATTGATATCTAAACTGTTTCCAGTTGAACAAAGTTGTGATTCAGTAAATTTCAAATGTATGTTCTGCTTCATTTATTTTCAAATTTTGTACTAGACTTTAGTTACAACTATTTTTAAGCAATATTTTGTACATGTTATAACATATACGATGTACTTTTGTACATGTTATACATTTATTTTTGCATTGTGCAAGTTATAACATGTACAATATTTCTGCACATGTTACAACATATACAAAATCGCAACTTGTGGACGAAATATATATGTATATAGTTAATTTTTTTTTAAATATCCCGACGGTGTGACCGTGTCCTCGACCCATATAAAGAATCGAATATTTGTTTTCCATTTTCTCTTTTTAAATCAGCGCTCTAAACAGAATTTTAATGGGCTAGCTCAAACGGTAACAATCTACAGGAAGACGTGTCGCCCCATGTCATAAAATAATCTAACATCGAAACTTACAATTTAAAGGAGGACGTAACGCCCAACCACACCCTCCCCTTGGACATACAATCCCAACACCGAACACACCTTTCCTTGATATAGTCCAAAATGTAATTTGTTATTCGGAGAATATGAAGTGTTATGATTGACCAGGCAAGGGATCGAAATCGCATCTTTTTGCACCATAGCCTATCAGGTTACTGTGAGATCAATAAAACAACGGCGTAGATATGTTTCGAACTAGCAGCCATGTAGTAACTGATCCGATGTAACTAAATGTATTCATAGAAATAGAAAGTTGACAATTTGAAAGTTGAAACAATCTCTTTTATCGTAGAGTTTTGTTCTCAATCGCCCCTCATTGTAAGATACGAGGCAGACTTAACTGCATCTATTGTATCCTTTATATCAAGTTCAATTGAATAGATGCGTTCAACACAGTCACCTAACTTTGTATTATTTAGTGTGATTTAAAATCTGTTCCATAGTCGAATAGCTAAAATTGTACAAAGCAAAGTAATTGATTGATGGTCGTTCAATTTTCGTTTAGTGGCAAATATCTCATGCATGTTTAAGATGAAAACCAATGAAAAAATATATGAGTAGGCGATGTAACGTGGCCAGATCTTCCGAAATTAAGGACGTGATGCGTAGACTGGAAAAATGTATCTTGGAAAAGGACAGAAACTTGACCTTGCAAATGTTCAACTACGGAGCAAACAACAAGTTGTTGCTAGAATTATTCAACGTGACGAAAGCGTGACACGCTTCCAACATGAGGCATCGGAGATGACTTTCCTATTCCGACCATACGTAGCTACCTATAGAGTCTACTTATACGTAACTTACCGCACGACCGGACTGACGCCCCTCTTTATCATAGGTGCTACTATTTGATGGAATAGGACCAGCTGACCATATTTCTATATCATGTTTGCGCCTGTCCCAAGTGAGGAGCCTCTGACCTTTGTTAGTCTTGTATGTTTTTTTTTTAATTTTAGTTCATTTATATGTTTTTGAGTTTAGTATGACGTCCATTTTCACTGAACTAGTACACATTTGTATTTAGGGGCCAGATGAAGCCCGCCTCCGGGTGCGGGATTTTCTCGTTGTGTTAAAGACCCATTGTGGCCTTCGGCTGTTTCTGCTCTTTGGTCGGATTGTTGTCTCTTTGACATATTCCCCGTTTCCATTCTTAATTTTATTATACTTAGTGCTAAGAGCTAAGAGTGAAAAGTCATCAAAATTAAACCAATCGAATATGCAAATCGTATTACTCCAGAAAAGTGCTTTGAATCCTTTGAATGGTATGTCTACCAGATTTCAACATAAATCATTCACAAGATAAACACATATGTCGCAAATACCCAGTTTTATTAAAACAGTAAGCAGAGAACGAGTTATAGTGATGGAATCTGTTTCTCTAATGATTTTTATCCTTCCTTTTCAAAGATTTGCAGAAAGTTGTGTTCTTTATATATGACGTCATCAGGCACGGTCGCCTTTTTCATGACGTGACAATAGAAATTTCAGAAGAAACCAAGAAAATTTGACGTCATAATTAAATTTCGACCAATCGTTTGCCGAGAACAGACATTTCATTAGTGAGGAGAAATATTTTTCTCACACCGATCAAGAAATGTGAAAATGATAGTACAAAAATTAGAGAAAAATAAATATTCAACAATTTCTGAAATAAATAATCAAATTCTTAAATGGATAAACAAACAAGTAAAAAATATTACCGACAATTATTGCAATAGCTTACCATTTAGAGATAGAAATAATACTTCCGAATTGATTTAAATAAACTCAATTAATGTCAACGAAAATGATATATGATATCTTATTCCATGGTTCTTACATAAAAGCGTTGGTCTGCAGTAGAACTGTTTTGATAATGAACTTATATTCAATTGTAAGACCTAGTCAATTTCAAAGTCGATGTTGTATAGGAAATGCTTACAGATCAATAACTGCCTATAAATTTGATACCTTCTTTATAACCAATCAAATTTGATTTTGACATTAAATTTGTTCGAAAAATTATAAAAATAAGATAAAGATAAGGATAAAAAAAAATAATGTTATTAGAAGAAAATACATGTATAAACATGTTACCAAAAAAATGTTAATATAAGTATCAAAAACAATTAAAATTTTTGACTTGAATCAAACTTCTTACGCCCTTTACATATTTACTGAAATACTTTAGGATACATTTCATTTAATTCTATACATATTGTTATAAATCAACAAATGTAGATTTTGTCTATATCATTATTTAAATAAACTTTTTACATGGAATACATTTGATAATAACCTAGTATTTACACTAGATAAAATTAAATGGAAATACCAACAAAAAATATGTTGGAAACGGATTTTTGGTGAGTTAATTAGTTTGGAAAACAACAAGGTACGTTCAGAAAGCACTTCTAAGGTACTTAAATTTAATTATTCTATTTTAAGTACTTCTATTTAAGCAATAGACTATAGCTTTGAACGTTTGCCTTATGTTTGAAGTTTGACTAGAATTATAGGATATTAAAAAGTCAATATAAAAAATGCATATATCATGTATATATACAGAGGGTCTGGATAGGGGATCATTGATTTTTTATTCTTTTTTTTTTCAGACCATTTTTCTGTATTTTTTATTCATTTTGCCCATTATTCTCTGTTCATATTTTACGCATATTTTACATATTTTTTATTGTTCTGCATTTTTTGTCCATTATTCTTTATTATGTAAACCAAATCAAGACCATCATGCCAGTATTTATATTTATGTATTGTGCAATAAGTGTATTATTTGTGTAATAGGAGAAAGATTTGTAAAAGCAAATTAACTTGTTTCGGAATCCTTAATATTTATTTCAATTGTATCATATCGTTTTGTGATGATTTATCTGAATAAATATTGTTTAAACTCAAATGTGGTGAAGACTGAAGAACCCACCTGTCGAGTTATTTAAAAGTGTGCACTACATTTTTAGGTTATTTCGAATAGACAGAACAAATATTACATTCATGCCTTATAATTCAATACTAAATTAGGAGCTTTTTTGTGGTTGTTGTTGGTAGCTGTTGGCCTTATTTGTTTTTCGTTTGTTGTGTAGCAAAAATCAGTTTTTCTTTTAAATGATTTTACAATTTTGTCTTAACGGAGAGCGAAAAATGGTTATATGTAAGTTATGTATTTGAGACACAAATACGAATTGGTGATGATGATGATTGGTGTCTGTTTAACGTCCAGCGGCAAATTAAATGCAAATTCAGTACGATAGCATGTTAATGTAAAACGAATATTAACACTGCTTTTCACAAGGTAACAATTCACAAAAAGACACTATTCTGTATCCTGTCTTTGGTATTACTCCATAATGTCGCGTGCTAGCGGAGAAGTAGCAAATACCAATACTAAAGTCTTTGATTTAATCCGGTTGGGGTTCGAACCCACGACCTTCTAGCATCGAGGCGAACACCCTTCCACAAGACCAACGAGGCGATTGTACATATGACTTGGAGATGAACAACTAGCAGTGTTATGACTTTGAGATGAAGAATATCCATTCTTTTTTGTCAAATATTTGTACGGATTTGTCGTGACCTAATACATCATATCCCATCTTTGTCGTCACGTTATTATCTAACACACGCATGATTCTAGTGAACATGAAAATGTTGTTAAAACAAATGTCCTGCAACTACAATGTAAAGGGAGAGAAGCCATGCAAATAGGGAAAATCTGATGCCGTTTGATTTTTGTCTGTTGCATCCAACACTTGAATGAACGTGTGATTCAAAAATGGAAGATCCTCGGATTTTAAAAACGTGAACTTTGAATTTACTTAACAGCATCACTAAATTTGTAAAAGATTTTTCAAAAATCTGTTGCAAAATTTTCTATTGGTGTCAAACTGCCAATGATACCACTCATGTCAATTTAAAGCATAAATATACATATGGGCTGCTTTTTGCTCTTGTGTCGGGTTGCTGTCTCTTTGACACTTTCCCAGTTTCCATTCTCAATTTTATAAGGTGTACTTAAGGTGGAATAAAGTAAAGGATATCAATGAAGAAGGTATTTATAATTCACTAGAGAGAGTATATAGAAATATTTCGAAATAACGGTACCGCTTCCTTATCTAACCATGGAGATGTATTGCATATGTAAGGAGAGGGTCTTTGTATGGGTTGTAATATTAAACATGTCTTCTACCCTACTGCTTGATTACTTTAATAAAATATTATTTATTATAACTAAATCATCTGTTTTCCTTAGCATGTATAAATGAAACGTAAAAATTATTCAGTCATGATTTATTTAATTCGAAAAAAATTCATCACTTAGCCTAAAGGAAATAGAGAAACACTTACATAGACACAAAATTGTAGCAATATTTAACCTATAATTATCAATAGTTATGTCTCATCCAAATACACTTAAGTGTATTCTTCCGTGTGTAACGTGAAAAGTTTATTGTACTTAATATCTTGACAAAAAGATTTATGTAGTTTATATTAATAATGCTTTTGATCGTGTTTACATTTTTGTTTTTGACTGGAGAATCGTACGGTTAGGGATAACATTTTATAAATAAGGGGTTTCCTCGTTATTGAAGGCCGTACGGTGTCCTAGAGTTGGTAACTTCTATGTCATTTGGTCTCACGTAGAGAGATGTCTCATTGCTAATCATACGACATCTTCTTATTTTTTTATAAGAATAGAAAAATACACGTTATATATTTTTTTTAAATTGTATATATTGCTATATCAGAATTGTGTCCAATAGTGTTTGCGGTTTTATTATACATTTACTTAAATCAAAATTAGATGTTTCTTTAATAATTATTTTTATGATTTGTATATCTACAAATAAATATTGTTATCAAATGAATGCACAAGCAATTTTTTCTTTTGTTCACTCTTTTGATAGACAATGTTGCCGGAATTCTTTCCTATCCGTATAATATGTAAACAGTGTCAATAGTCATGTCCTATCACATGAATGGAATCCAGGGCTCGGCTACAAAAAGACTTGTTCCGAAGGGATGGATTTTTCTTCATGTCCAACGATGAAATTAGTACTACGAATGGATGTCTTAATTTAAGTAGTTTTATCCATGTCAGCCCTGGTTTTCGAGTAAAGGGGATATTTGAAAAGAAAGAAAATATCAAACATAAGAATTGTAAGGATTAAACATATTTTTCTATAGGTTAAGGTTATTAAGGTCGCTGACATTCACACACCTTACATAAACATCCTTTTTTATTACATGCATAATTCTTGAAATATTGTTTCTAAGTGGATTAATTGTATAAAATCTACATTAGAAAACACAGCTTTGAGCTATGTGTGGAACAATCAATGTATTTTAAGAAATGTTGAAATAAAAATATATGTAAAGCAAATTTTACACGACCAGTTTACTCAAAAGTGGTTTAGTGATGCTGAAAACTCCTCAAGAGGTGATATTATTTACAGTTTAAACACAATGTTTGCTAAGAAATTACTTACAGTGGAGATCAGTTCTAACCTCTCATAAATTCTGTCAGAATCTGTCAGGAGAACTGTTCTAGAACAGTATGTAGAACTGTCAGCCTGACACCTTTTAGTCAGTTCTAGGTTAGAACTGTTCTAGCTAGAACTGATTTGGTCAGTTCTACCTAGAACTGATTTGGACAGTTCTAGCTAGAACTGATCCTGACAGTTCTACCCTAGAACAGTTTTAGACAGTTCTAGCTAGAACTGACCAAATATTTGGTCAGTTCTACTTCTAGAACAGTTCTACGGTTAGAATTGATTTCAAATTCTACGGCTAGAATTGATTTATAAATTCTACAGCCAGAATTAATTTATAAATTCTACGGCTAAAATTGATTTATAAATTCTACGGCTAGAATTGATTTATAAATTCTACGGCTAGAATTGATTTATTAGTTGTAAGAAATATTTGTCTTAATATAAAGGCTTCGGCAAAATAGCGATTAATATTATCTAGAGTTTTGCTATTTTGCCGGTTTTATTTCAGATTTATAATCGGCAAGAGAACATGTTTAACCCCGCCATATTCTGCATGTATGTCAGTGCCTGTTCCAAGTCAGGAGCCCGTAATTCAGTGATTTTCTTTTGTTGATGTGTAGTATAAAATATTTGTTTTTCTTTCATTTTTTGTACATAAATTAGGCCGTTAATTAGTATTATGGAAGGGGGGGGGGTTATTATTTGAATTGTTTTACATTTTTTATTCTGGGAGTCAGGATGGCTCGTTATCACATAACAAAATTATCCTCATTAAGGCAGCAACCATTTGATATTCTGGGGGGGGGGGGGGGGGCTATGGTTTTTTTTGGAAAAAAAAGTTTGTTTCCAGTTTTTGGAGAAAAAATAATTTGTTTATGATTCTGAGAAAAAAAAATTGTTTGTTTCACCCTCAGCTGCCACTATATGTAATGCTAAAATTGAAAGAAAAAAATTGTTTTCGACTTGTCGCGAAAAAAATAGATTGTCCAGAAAAAAAACCCATAGCCCACCCTAGAAAATCAAATGGTTGCTGCCTAACCAAATGTAATATCTGTTTACGAGTAGTTTTCATACCTCGGACGGGATCTCCTGTAGTTGGTGATCGCAATACTGGTATACCAGTATTGTCCACAATACTGGTATAAAAATTTTGTACCAGTATTGTAACTTTTTTTTTAAGAAACAACAATACTGGTACATTACTGATATACCAGTATTGTAGTTGTATTGTTGACTATACTTTAAGGTGTATAATGAAAAGTGAATTTTAATCAAAATTAGACATTGAAGGTCCAAGGGAGATTAAATAAACTCAAAAAGATTATAGAGGATAATTGTGAAATCAGAGACATATAATACAATTGTATTATATGTCTCTGGTGAAATCAATTAACATCCAGTTAAAAATAATAACTATACTTGTACAAATAAACTAAAGATTATTTTAATTAACTCATATTATTCAAACAACTTTTAGTTATATAAATAATTGCTAGTAATTTTAACATATTTCTATCATGTCTATATTTTATTTACATGTATGCCATCGTATATTTTTTACAGATATATTTTTATACATGTATACATGCACTTAGATCATATGCATTTGTTGGTCTTTATTTTCTTATTAATCTTTCTCAATAAAAGATATCAATATCCATTTAACATAAAAAGTTGCTTCATAGGGAAACCTGATTATAACCAAATCAACTAGTTTGTCTACATACATGTAAATGTTAAGGGTAGTTAAAGCAGGTGATTCAATACCATGGGCAATACAATTTGTAGCAGATATATCTACTGGTACAAATACTAATACATGTACATGTATTAAACATGCACTCCTACAGTAGGAGAGCCGCACAGGTGCTATCTAAAGAAGCTTGTAATCTAGTAGGCGTAAGAGAAAGTCAACAGACTGAATACCTAAATATCAATATAGGAAGTGGGGGTTACAGAAATGCCATCTGAAGAAGAAATAAACAATACCAATGTTGTTGATACCGAAGCTATAACAGCATCAATGTCAATATAAAATTCACTAAAATATACTATTGAGTCTTAAGAGCTGGAAGAAAACATTAAGAAGAAAGTAAAGAGTTTGTTAAAATGCTGAGACAGTACAGTTCCCTTTTAAAAGAAAAAAACCATCAGAAGATTTAAAACTTTCTTTGATTACAATCACAGTGTACCATCAATGGCATTATCAGTTAAACATACAATCATTCCATATAAAATTGTCATGTCATATGTTAATATCATTATGTATGTATATGTGACACCTTTGATAAAAGATTAATTACCTATATGTATTGTTTATTTAAAAAAACACAATACTGGTACAAAATTTTAGTATTGTGGACAATACTGGTATACCAGTATTGCGATCACCAACTACAGGAGATCCCTCGGACGGACTGTTTAACAAAAATCTTTTGACCACATCAATCTAAACTGACATTATTTGCTCTTCAGTCTTTCTGCAAATCTATATATAGCTGCACAGTACTTCAGTTTTAATTTTAGGTCAAGAGGGACTGTACTATACAAGTTACAGCAATATTGGAAAACAATTTTGTTCGCATCAATTTATAGTGCCAGCATGCAGGGGCAGATCCAGCCATTTAAAAAAGGGGGGGGGGGGGTTTCCAACTATATGTTCAAATTCAAAAGCATTGATCGTCAAAAAATAAGGGGGTTCCAACTCCTGAACCCCCCCCCCCCCCTTGATCAGCCAATGAGCATGTCCTCTTTTTATTCAAAATATTGAATCATAAACAAATATCAGTAGTTTTCATACTTCAGACTGAGTCGTATAATAAAATCTGTTGACCGCATCAACCAAATCTTACCATATTTGCTTTTCTTTAAGTAAATCTAAATAGCTGCACAGTAATTCAGTTATAATTTTAGGTCAAGAGGGACTGTAGTATATAAATAACTACAATATTGGAATTGAGAGTGCCAGCATTTCCTATTTTTATTCAAAATATGGCATCAGAAACAAATATCAGTCATGTCAGTAGTTTTCATACCTCAGACTGACAGTAACATGTAATCATGTAACAAAATTATTTGTCTGCATCAATCAAAACTAACAATATTTGAGAGCATCAACCAAAACTGACCATATTTGACCGCATCAACCAAAACTGACCATATTTGACCGCATCAACCAAAACTGACCATATTTGCTCTTTTTTTATGTAACTCTTATAGTCGCATAGTAAATCTGTAATATTTTTATGTAAGGATGAATTGTAAAATCATGAAAATACAAATGATAGAAATATGGGAACACAATGCTACCTAATTTCATTTGCATCAATTCAGAATGCCAGCATGTCCTCTTTTTATTCAAAATATTGCATCATAAACAAATATCAGTAGTTTTCATACCTCAGACTGACTGGTATAACAAAATAATTTGTCCGCATCAACCAAAACTGACCATATTTGCACTTTATAATGAACATGATGTGAATCTTAATAGCCGCAAAGTAAATCCTGTATATTTTTATATCAGGATGGATTGTTTAATAAAAATGAAAGCAATATTGGAAAATAAAATTATGCTTACATCAGTTTATAGTGCCAGCATGTCCTTTTTTTCATCAAAATTTTGAATCGTAAACTAATTTCAGTAGTTTTAATATCTCAGACTGACTCATGAATATAACAAAATTATTTGTCGCATCAACCAAAACTGACCATATTTGACAGCATCAACCATAACTGACCATATGTGACAGCATCAACCAAAACTGACCATAATTACACTTTGTTATGAAAATCTTAATATATATATAGCCGCATACTAAATCACTTATAGTAATACATAAACCGGTAACGATGGATTGTATAATTCAAATGACAGCAATATCAATGAATATTGGAACACATGATTGGCTACAAAAAAAATTCCACATCAATTTAGAATATTAGCAAGTACTCTTTTTATTCAAAATATTGAATTGTAAACAAATTTCAGTGGTTTCGATATATCAGACTGAGTGAGAGTTGTTTTAACAAAATTATTTGACCGCATCAACCAAAACTGGACTTATTTACACTTTATCATGTAAATATACATGTATATGGCCTCATTGTAAACATGGTAAACCAATGTTATTTCTATGTGAGGACGGATCGTATGATAAAAATGACACCAACTTTGAAACACAATACACCTTATTGCTAATCCTGGCTGACCCGGCCTCTTGAACTTTTGAAGCATACAACAATGATCGACTTTTCCATTGTGGCGTCAGATATTTTGTTTTATGACGTCAAAATTTTTACGGGAACCTGTGTGATATCCAGTAATGGCAGACAAATTGCGACAAGGTGTATTTATACCATATCTAAGAATTTAGCGCACCGTTATTTCCTCTCTGTATCCATAATAATGAACCGTCATTAAACATTCTAAAGTGACTTTTAAACATGTTTTTAAGTCAGATTAGTTTGTGATGGTTTTTTTTTTAAACAAAACTATTTAATGGCATCATCCAACACTCACATGACTGATTCATATACTTTATTTTAAAAATAAAATAAAAAGTACATGTATGGGAAGTTCTCTTCTTGGAATATATATATACTGTTAATATAATTTGAAGATTAGAAGGCAAAGAAAAATGCATGATTTTGTTTGTAGCCGAACGTCCAGGGGCAAATGTTTCATTCATGTTCAGATCCAGTATATTTTTCTGAGTTCCAGACTCCCAGACATCATTTATTTATATTATCGTTATGGATAAGTTTGGCTATTAAGACGAGATGGTGCAAATGTATATAGTTTTTTTACGTTACACAACACTTTTTTCATTAATATCCCATAATTCATCCACTGTACAATTTTCGTTTGAACATTTGTCAAAACAGAATTATAAATGAATGTAAATCCAAGGCAAACAAGGTAAATTACGATTAAAATTCCATGAATTAAATGTAGTTTTATTTAGAAGAGACTGTTAAAAACGGGGAACGATTCGAAGAAACGTAAACAATGATGTTTCCGTATGCAATCTTATAAAAATATCTCCGATGAGTTGGATAACCTTCTATTCACTTCGATATTTGTACATGTAACGTAATAAAAGTCGTTTGATCAGTAAAAAATATAGAAAATCTGCTATTTAATATATATATAGCAAAGTAATTGGAAGTGATTTATTTCTTCTAAATTTTAAAGTGCCCTTACTGCAGTGACGTCATTTAGAACTGTTCTACAGTCCTGACTGATTAAGTCAGTTCTGCTGACAGTTCTACGGTTAGAAGTGATTTGGACAGTTCTACCTAGAACTGATCCTGACAGTTCTACCCTAGAACTGATCCTGACAGTTCTACCTAGAACTGATTTAGTCAGTTCTACCTAGAACTGATTCTGACAGTTCTACTTAGAACAGTTCTAGGGTAGAACTGTTCTAGGTAGAACTGTTCTAGGACAGGTTAGAACAGTTCTATGACAGAATATTCTGACAGTTCTAATGAGAGGTTAGAAGTGATCTCCACTGTAGTTAGATTGAAAAAAAAAGAAAATAGAATACATATAACCAAACTTAGAAGGTTGCTACAGAGATAAGCGAATCATTAATCAAAGAGAGGGGTCTTATCTAACGTATTGAAAGGAATATCTTTCTTGCAACTCGGAGAATTCAATGGTGTTCTCTGCATAAATGGACCAAACAACTTGAATGCATGTGGAACTAATAAGACAATCAGACATGCTTATTCCTGGGCGACTTTATTTATTTGTGCTATTGTTTCAATGCTTGTCCTAAACAGAACATTAAAGATAATGTATTTGTACATAAAATACCACTCATAACAAGTGATTCTCATCTTTTGAAAAGTTTTGATTAGAAAATTACTACATTCCTCTCACTTGTGTTCTTCGATGGTTATGTACGACAATTTTTATGTCTAGTTCTAATACACCCGGGACGTATTATGGTATACCGTTGTCCGTCCGTTCACGTCGGACAACAACTCAAAAAGACTCTAACTAACTTTTATGAAACTTTGGTGAATTGTTTATGTTAATGTTAGCTCCCTTTATGGGATTTAATTCATAAATAAGTTTTTTTCCCCAGTTTTCGAACAACAACTCTAAAATACTTTATTTTCGTTGAAAAGGCGACGGGTGTATCATGCACTCATAGCGGAGCTCTTTATTCTATATGCCTTTTTGTTTAATTTGTTGTTGTTATCTAAATATGTGATTGTGATTCTGTAGCTTTCTTGATTAATTAACAACTAAAAAATTACAAGCGCTGAGTAATTTTATACACAATTTACGTTTAATTACTATAGAATAAGGACATCTGATTATCAATGATACAACTATAAAAAATAATACATCAGATTCCAAATGACATTGATGAAATTAGCAACTTTAGATAACTGTGTATTTTAACAATTAACACCCAACAAACCCATATCGTGAGCTATAAATACCCCGTCACAATTTGTTAACAGTGACATCTCTTTGTGGAAATTTAATGACAAGCAATGCATTTATTATATTCTAGTTTCAGCTATTATATTTTATTGATTATCACGGTGGGTAAGGTTGTCCTGCGAGAGAACGTTCTGTGCTGGTGATTCGGTCCTGACGGGTGCTGGTGGGTTTGATTACATTGTATCAGAAAGACAATAAAACGACTGTTTTGTTGCTTAATTTTTCTCTGATACGTCATAAGTACCATGCAAAGTATATTACAACAATATTTTATTGCAAAAGTCGTGCAAGTTCGTTAAACGAAATTGTCCTGACGCTGTGCTGGTGATAGAAAAAACGGTCCTGGTTCTCTGCTCCTATGTCCTGGTTCTGTGCCTTTATATTTAAGTCAAAAGTGGCAAATATTAAAGATCATTGATGCTTAACTGTAATTGACTAATTAGCTGTTATCTGTTTTCTTAAAATTGACATTATTGTGAATCTGTTTACTGCAATTATGAAAAAAGAACCCATAATTTTTGAATTGACTGTTTTCTGTTTTTCTCATTTAAAATGATTTAAACAGCTATTATCGGTTATCGACATTTTAATGTACTGAAATTATAAATAAAACAGATATACAAGACTTATAAATCCAAGAGTCGCTTGACTTGAATCCAAGAGTCGCCTGACTTGGACCGGGCGCTAAAATGCTTGGGGATTTAACATGTTTTGTACGAATCAAAAACAAACAAAGTTGATCAAGGAAAACAATCAGACTAAGGTGAGCCTGAACACTTCTTAGATGAGTTTGGATAATGAATTCAGTCTAATCTAAACATCCTGAATAGTGTTTCTTTGATAAATTTATATGATACTGTAGATACTTTTCTTTTTATTCAACCAAATGAAACTCAGCCTTGTTTCTGTGAGTTAGAATCATGTGTCTTCAGCAGCTACAATCAGATTTCTTTGTAAACAAGTTAGTGCTGACTAAAAGGATGACTAGTCTATTATAGTATTGTTTTTTTACGTTTTCTAATGGTTTGTTTTGGGGCGGGGGGGGGGGGGTAGTAAGAGGGAGGTCTGAATTTGTCAGAGAATGAAGACGATATAGCCTAGATAACACTAACAGAAATAAGATTTTTTAAGTTTTGCATTTTATAATTCCAAAAGAAAGTCTGTTGTCAAAGATTTTTGATAAAGAATTAAGGGGGGGGGGGGTGAATGATGTGTCCTACTTTTCTATATTTAAATATATTTCATGAATAAAAGTAAAAAAAAAAGCCTTAATTTTAATTTTAATTGAGTGAAAAACGAGTGAACGGAAAAAAATACCAGACTAGAAATACTTATTTAAATATTGGTAATATCACGAGGCTTTTAAGTTTTGTGTTCCAAACACACCTTCTCTGTAGTAATGACTCGTTACTGAGGTATTTTACTTCACGCATTTATTTCATTTTTTGATACAGTGAATTCTTAGTACTATAACATTAGCATGTAACCTTTGTATATATTTAATTTAAATCGAAACTAAAGCCAGATATATCAAACATTTGTTTTTTATTTATGTGTTTTCAGGACAAAACAATCAACTCAAACACGCCTTGGAAGTAGAATGCGATAAAATGATTGCCCATTTTTACTCCCCCCTCCACCTCCCCAAAAAGAGCTGTTGCTGGATGGGGAAGGAGGGTCAGATATGCAAATTAAAATCAATATTTTATCTTTTCGTGTACGTTTTTTTTTTCAATTGAATTTATACTTGTTTGCACCTACAGAAATTGGTTTTGTTAAATGTGCTTTTAATTTCAAAAATTAAAATATCTCGTAGCTTCATACTACCAATTGAGTGATAATTATAAAAGTATATAAGATGCAAAAAAAAACTAAATTATACACCTACATTTAACTTTTAAAAGCCATAACAGTTGAAAATCAAAGAACTGATGTACTGAACATCGGATGACAGCCGTCTGATGGATATTATGATAAAGACTTGTCTCAGAAAAAAAATCACATCTCTATACCTGAAAGTAAGGTTTGTTTACAGATATAATTTCTTTTTCTGAGACAAATTCGTGCGTTGATGATAAATTAATGACAGGGAATTAAACCTCAACGTAATGACTATTATATTGTAGTGATACAACTCAGTATACTCTGGTTTATTGTTTTTTATTATATTCATACTCGTTTATTACAGCTAGGGGCGGTGTGGGCTACATGTATTGACTTGGCGTCCGTAATAAAAAAAAAAAAAAAGCCTATCTACCTTGCACTTTTCAGTAGTTTTGTTTTGCCTAAACAAATTGACACACACATAAGTATAGTATTGTTTATTTTTTTAACTTGTGTTCAATATATACACGGTTAACACCGGTTACTAGGATAATAATCCTGTCACGTATGAATTTGGTAAAATAAATCAGAAAAAAAGATGGAAATATGAAAATTTACGTGCGATGTGTGCAACAGCATAACGACAATTAACATGGCTCACCAGGGTTGAAGCTTAAAAGTAAATCAAACTCCATAAACATTTTATTTAAATATAAAAAAAAGTAGATGTGCTTATGATTGCCAATGAGATAACTCTCCGCAAGAGACCAAAATGACACAGAAATTAACAACTACATGTATAGGTCACCTTTGTTCTGTTCGTTCCAACAAAGTTATTGAGATTTTGTTCAGAATTTAACAATTTACGACAATAAGAAGCTGTTTAGAGTTTAATGCAAAGAATTTTTAAAGTCTTTCGCCAGAACATACTATATTTTTTTTCTTATCCTAGTTTAACTTCCATGCAATCTCTACCCCTTCATGATCATTAACTGTAAAATACTTCTCGATATCTTCTCAATTAAGATGTCTGATTTATACATAGTTATGAAATAACTGTTGTGAGCACAAGATTCACTGCACACTTTAAAAGTTCTGCTTTATCAAACATTTAAACATGAACTTTATGATCGGTACGATTGAGATTTTTATCTAAGATAACTTGGTTTATCTACCGGTATTAGTTGAAAATGCGGCTTTGAACTAGCTTTCACAGTAGCTGCGAGTATGCGTTGTTCAATAATTTGTGTCTTAATGTTATTGTTTTATGTGATAAATTGTTGTGTTGTTACACCACTGTACCAATGAATGAGGAAAGGAGGAGGGGTTGGTTTGATGGAGTTGCGAGGGGTGTGTGGAACGCATATTTAACTGAATAAACCAGCCAAACCTTAATGTCAATATAAGACCCCCTCTTATAAATGTCGTTTTACTTTAAGCACCTTTTAAAACTGTTTAAGTTAACATATTATGTAAAGAATCAGCAATTGAAGGGCATTTAATATCTTGAATAAAACTATTCTAATTAGATACATTTTCATCTGATATTTGACGGAAGATGTTGCTCATTTATGTAATATGAGTTACTATTATTTGAAAACGCTTATAAAACAGCCAAATGGATGCACTAAAGTAAAAATAGGAGTCACAGATCCGATTGAATACAATTATCAGCCAAATTTTATTGATTTTGTAACATTTGTTTCAAATCAAATATAGCAAACTTTTTACCCAAAATCACCAGCACCGTATCAGGCCCCACCAGCACAATGACAGGACCCACCAGCACAGTATCAGGACATAAATAAACTGAGAAAATGCAAAATTTTCTTAAATTGCACGGGTTTTTCACAAAATAATTTTGTCCTTTGGATTTGAGTATAGAAAGCGGACTTCATGAGCATTTTTGTTTTATTTTTCCAGTTCTAGTTTTTCTGAAAATGAGCACTTTTGTGTTACGCTTACTGAAACAGTTTAGAGGGCACAGGCACTTGTCTCAGAAAAAAAATTCCTATAAACCTTAATACATGTATATTATATTAAGGTATATAGAAATGAGACAAGTACCTGTGTTAGAGGGTCAATTTTTTAATGGTTTGCTTATGAACCCATAAGAAACAAAATTGAAAATCTCAACTGTTTCCTTCAATTTTTTATGAGAGAAAACGTCAAAAATCATCATTTTCGTCTTTGTTTACATTTTTTCAATGATCACCAGCACCAGTCAGGACCGAATCACCAGCACAGAACGTTTTCTCGCAGGACAACCTTACACACCGTGATTATTAACAAAAACAAATTGAAAGGAATATATCTATACACTCAATAAAATTTACACTCTTTAACCTGATCGTTCAGTCGTTTTACTCCTTTATATAAATAAACCCATGACACAAGGCAGATGTGGAATTTTTTTCAAGGTTTGATAATGTGGAGAACAATATTTGAAGTTCTAAGTCACCTTATATGGCGAATGTATTTAACAGAAGGATAAAGCATGTAGATCTGTCATATAAGCAAAATGCTGCAAAATAACAAAAGCATTAACTTATGACATAAGGCAGTCAGTTTAGAGAATCATTAATATGTGAAGAAGTAAACTATTATAGCTAATTTTAGAGATCACACATCTCCCTCTTGGCGTGGTTTCTTGACTTTGGACATGTGTTGGAAACTTTGACAGCGTTAAACTTGATTGCTTTTTGTTGTTCAAAGTACACACCACAATAACATTGGAGAATGCAATATAACATGGTCCCTGTTTTCATATTTTTACACTTGGTTTATGGTACCGATTCGATGTAGTGGTAAAATCTGTAAAATTCGAGAATTATTTTTGATCTTATTTAATATGTTGGTTTTAAATTTCGCTTACAGTTAAAATAATAAATCAGTATGAACAGGACAATATTAGTTACTTTAAAAGCCTTTTTCGTAGAATTTTAAATACTTACTGCAACTTCTGATGCATTTTGCACATTATTTAACAGTATTATATATATATGTTTTACCTTAAATGTCATGGTTTTTAAAAGAAGTGAAAACTTGTTAATTCAATTTATTTGATTTGAATAAATTCAGAATTCAATGGTAATTAGTCTAGTATACATACACTAATATATCAACAAAAGACAACGTTTGACACATCTCAATATTGAGATCTAAACATAATAAATTTCAAAAGGGAATTATTAATAATATCTATTATAACAATATCAAGAACAAGAAACAATGTTGGCTTCTCTCCCTTTTCCTATGAATGTACATTAATTTTATGAATATAATATTTATTTTTCCATTTGCCTTTCAGGACAAAGAGAGATAAATATTTAAATTCCTACATGCACAAATGAAGCCTAATATATTTATGGAGATAAGAAGTGTACTGTAGTATCTTAAGCCTCAAACAAAAGAAATCTCATAAAAGATAAAACATGTGTAAACGTGGAACTAGTACATGTAGTATGAATATTTTAAACTACATGTCAATAAAATGAAAACAGTGACATAACTTTTAACACATCAAAATATTCAACAAAAAGGTGAACTATTATTTTTATCTATAAATTTATAATTGTATAAATAAACCAATTGTTCAAGACGTTTCGGCCATTGGCCTTCTTCAGTTGCCAATGGCCGAAACGTCTTGAAAAATTGGTTTATTTATACAATTATAAAAGGTATGTTCCCTATTGGAATTTTGAAAACAAGGATATAAATTTATAGTCATTGTAGTATTTTAAGCATCACATATAAAATCAAAATCAAAAGATAAAAATATGTAAAAATGAGACTTGTACATAATTTGATCCCAAACTGTTGCTTGGAATAAAAATACGTTACTTAAATGAAATAATGAAATATTTCTTAATTTTGTACTATCTTTTTTTTTGGGGGGGGGGGGGTTGTATACAACGCATCCCCTTTTATAAATATATTATTTATATATCTGTGTTCAATGAGAAGCTAATTTGTCATTTAATGTTAGCTCATAATAAAATCAACCTTTTTGAAGTTTTCGTTAACTAGTATAGTGTGAATTCTAATATTTGAGGTTAAAACTTATAAATGTACCTTCATAAATATAAGAGGATGAAAGTTGAATGCTAAAAACACAGTTTAAACTACGCTACAACATATTTCAAATCCTTTTAAATTCCGGAATTTCGTCAGTAGTTATAATATTAAGTTATAATCTATTATGTTTCTCTTCCTTTTAAAGAATTGAATGTCCCATTCGTGATGAATATATTAATTATAAATATAATGAATTTATATATATTTTATTATAATATTCATTAGAGATAAACATAACACTCTTGCTCAACGTCGCATATTACCCGCTTAAGATTTTTATTTTTTGTTTGTGATGTTGTGTTGTTGTCCCATTAGAGTAAACGCTACTTCTGTTAATATTCATGTCAAGTTAATTATTGTAAATCACAGTGTACAAATTTCACAACAAATTTGACACTTATATTTCTCATCATTCAGCGGTATTCTGTCATGTTCCTGCAATTCTTTATGATCAAACAAGCAACTTGTTTTCAAAAAGATATTTCGACGTCATAGAGACGCGAAAGGTGCCAAAGGGACATTCTAGGTTGGTTCCCTCCGTAAAATATCCAGTATGCCTGAAGTCGGAATATACAAATATTGTCAAGAATTCCAATAACGGCCGGGTACCAGTCTAGGGACATTCAAACTTAAGTAAAAAATAAACTGACAAAACCATGGCTAAAAAGAAAAGAAAAAAACAGACAAACAACAGTACATAAAAAATATTCGGAAAACTAAAGACTGAGTCACGAACCCCACCAAATACTAGGGTGATATCATTTGCTCCGGAAGGGTAAAGATCAAGCTCCACATGTGGTACCCGTTTTGTTCTTCCCATATTATAGTAGTTAACAATTCTCTTGTCACTGATGTACACCCTGTATAAGATGTACTATAGGCAGTTATCACCAGCGCGGGTAAAAATGTGTATCCATTTATATTTTGTATCAGTTTCACAGGACATATCTGGTTATTAGTTCGATGAAGTACTGCTGGCGGTGGGCGGCTGCCAACAATTTCCGTGCAATAACGTATTAAACGTTTAAACAATGCATTTCAATTTCAATATGTTGTCACTGATGACAATAATTAGGTAAAGTTTGATGATGGCGATTTTCACGTTCAGAAGATAAGGTTCTGGATAAATTGTATAAAAGGCACTTTCTGCGCAATAACTTATGAACCGTTCAATTAATGCGTTTCAAATTCAATATGTTGCTATCAGGCGCGTAGCTACATTTACGTCAAAACGCCCGGGCGTACACTTAAATTTTGACAAAAAAAATAATCGAAAGAAAAGAAAAAAGAACTTGTTATAGAAGCACACAAGCTCAGTTATAATTCTTCCTTCATTGGCTTGTAATTGCGGATCAAATTGACGAAATTTACTGTTCAGCAAATTAGTATCATATTATGATTATGATCATTTTCTGTCAAGCCTGTGACATATTTTTGACGACAAAGAGAGACATATATAGCGTTTCTAAATTTTAGGTTCAGTATGTTGTTAAACTTTAAAAAAAAAAAACAAAAAACAAAAAAACAAGAACTTTGCCAAACCTTTACGAAATTTAACGAAGTTGAACAGAAACTGTATATGTTCAAAAGAGTAAACTGACTGAGAGCATAATACTGATGTTAATTTTCCCGTGTTTGACGAAAAAAATTAACAAATACTAATAGTAATAGTCATGGGTTAATATTTTGACACAACAATTTCTTTGTCGAAACTTTATCGAATTAATTGAAATTTTCGCAGAATCCAAGCATTTTTTACAACTTTGAAAGTAAATTTGTTTATTCATTTTTCAGTATTATACTGACAAACCGTATGGCTTTTTTTAAATTATAAATGCATAAACCTTGATAAATTGTTATGAAACTTGGGACGAAACTACAATTCCAGATCAATAAAAAATATCTAAAAATATCCGTTTGATTTTTAAAATCCAGTAGCGGACTGATAATGGATTCACTTTTTGCGGGGAAAATCTTAGACGAGAACCAGGGTTCAACAGAGCCCTTTACGATATCTAACATTGCATCTGAACATCTCTGACGATTAATTAATACATGTTCATGTACGAAATTTAAAATTACTGGTTTTGACATTTTCTCTGAATCCAATGATAATTTCAAATAAACAAAATGATTAATTAAATATACCAAATAAACCATTTAGATTCTAAACGATGTTGCTACTTATGAGTGTCTAATGACAGGAATGGTGTCCATTTTCGATAACTCGTTAGCTTCCGGGTGCTTCGCCCCCTAGCTCTCAGCCAATTCCAGCAATTGTTTGTCATTGGCCCGTTTGGGGTCCTCAGACCCCTCGCCAAGGTTCGGGCGTACACGAAAAAATGACCTAGCTACGCCACTGGCTATTGATAATGAATGAAGGTCAAGATCAGTATTAACGATTTTCACTTCAACCGTTATTATCGACTCCTAGGAGTCGATATTAAGAATTGAACGATGGACAGTCAGTGCGTGAATTTTTCTTGCTACCTGATTGGAAGATATTACCAGACGTGAATAATCAAAGTTTATTGATTGGTTAGGACAATCCAAACCTAGTTAATGTCCTTCAATCCCGTAGAATATCGGATTTGTCCTCTCTATTTTAGCAATTAGATTTTGCCATGGTCATTGATAATGCATATTCATGATATTGGTACACAGGTAACTTTTATCTATAATAGTCGAATCTTCTGGAGTTTCGTAAACAACAACGTTAAACGATATATACTACTTCATAACGTGTGACCTCACGTGTGTGGTAAAATTTGTTGATTGATGCACGTGGCTATTCTAGTAAATGAATAAATCTACAAAGCGAGAGCACTTTCCATTTTCATCAGCTAAGAGTCGACTTAGCCCTTTTTGAAAGGATAATGCTTGTAGAGTTATTGTTCTTGATACTCTTTCAAATTTGAAATTTATGTCATTTCCGTGTAATAAGCGATCAACCGTTCTTCCAATGCTTTTAAAATTCAACATGTTGTTACCGATGAAAAAATGAAGGTCAATTAAGATTAATTTCGAATTGATAATATTCCCTTTTAGTGCTCATGAGTTATGGTTAACAGGCACATAAGTCGTAGGTCAAATAAGTGTGAATGTGCCTTCATAATACAGAAAACACGGTTTGCTGTCAATTTGACAGCACTGTTCTTGTAACGGTTATGTCAAAATCATTAGAGATAGCGATCTGATGTGTCACGAGAAGAAAACATGTATAGCTGACAATTAAGACTTAGATTTATAGCAGCAAATAAAATGTGTTATGCTGTGGAACCATATGTATTCACATATCAGCATTGTCTGGTTTAAAGAGGACGATATCTTAATTTTGAGGGGTACAATGTTTACAAAACTTTGAATTTTTCGAAAAACTAAGGATTTTCTTATCCAAGGCATAGATTACCTTAGCCGTATTTGGCACAACTTTTTGGAATTTTTTATCCTAAATGCTCTTTAACTTTGTACTTGTTTGGCTTTATAAATATTTTGATATGAGCGTCACTGATGAGTCTTATGTAGACGAAACGCGCGTCTGGCGTACTAAATTATAATCCTGGTACCTTGTTTGATAACAATTTAATATTGGCTGTCTTACAAAATTAAACGACAAAGTTGAAGATTAAATGATATACATAAGGAAATTCTATCCAATAGAAAGGAAGCACTTACATATCGACACGAAATTTCCGCGATAGTTCGTTTTTTCCTGGTCCACAATCTTTAACACACACACGCAACGGTAACTGGTGACTTCCGAAATTAGCAATCTGAGGACCAAGGATATGCATAAAATACCCACTTATGGTATTGTCTCTTGACTCTTAGTTTCCGGAATAATAAGGACCATCATAAAAATGGGAAGTCGAATTTTTCAAAGGAAACAGTTGAAATCGATCCTGTATGTTAATTCGCATTTGATAAACTCTCGTCATACGTAGATGTACAAAAAAATGTCACGTGATGTGACTTTTCCACCATCCATGTATTGTGGAACAAGCGTAATCCCAACAACGATATGGTTTCACCATTATTTAATATGGGTGTGTCGTTTGGCAATGTGGTTTTAACATTACTTGATGTGTATGTGACTTAATGTTATGTAGTTGTTTCATTAAATTATGTGGCTTTGTTATTTCATAATTAAGATTTGCCAACTCTGTATATGGCTTTATCATTACGTATTGATGTTTCAAAAGGAGTATGTCCAGTAAGACCCTTTTTTGGCGCAAAATATAGCAGTTTTACAAAATTGTTAAAATGTAAACGTTCAGTTATTAATTGGAAAGTAGAATGCTTCGGCTACATAAATACGGTCTGTTTTTGACAATACAATTCACATATATGGAGTACTAGCACCACAAAGTCATGCTAAACAACTGAAATCTTCTGAATTTAGCATTTGAGTTAAATTTTAGACGGTTTCCGTCTTCAATGAAAGTGGCCGTATTTGTGTCCATTCTTAATATTAAAATGTAAGTTGTATTTGATGATAATACACAACATATATAAAGGTTGAGGATGAACAGAGATGCGATCAGTTAAATTTTTGACGAAAACCATCTTAAATGTTACATTTTTTAGCATATTTGATAGATTTTTAATATTTAAGCTTGAATCGGAGCGTTTTAATGACTAAATCGGTTAAGATATTTCACATAAACTAATGGAAATATCTAAAATAGACACTTAAGTGTTTAAAAAGTGTCCAAAATCTACCGTCAGATGAACCTATAATTTGAGGCCAAAATCGGCCCTTATCGGACTATTTTACACTTCATAATGTCAGTTTTTGATGTGGTCCTTTCATTCTTTGATGTGGTTATCTTCGCACTTTATTTGGCCCTTTTAACTTTTTGGATTTGAGCGTCACTGATGAGTCTTTTGTAGACGAAACGAGCGTCTGGCGTATGTACAAAATTTAGTCCTGGTATCTATGATGAGTTTAATTATCACAATACGTGATGTAGCATATTTGTCTTCGCCATAATATGTTTCAAGTTGAACATTACAAAGTAACAGGAAAGTCGAATAAAAATCAAACTTTTTCTATATCCATTAAGAGAATATACTTTAATTTGTTTTTCATTATTGTTCGGATTTAGAGGATAATACAAGGTCAAGGTCATATTCTAATTTTTGAATTTTGCTTATATTCACTTATTTCTAAAAATCGTATAAGATATCGACAAATTATATTTACTAATATGTTAGTTGCGACCGTTGTCGTAACATGTAAATTTTGATTGCAAGGGTACATTGAATGTAAAAGGGAGTTTTCTCCCCTCTTGTATTTAAAAATACGCGTATGGTGATATAACTCAATAACCAAATTTAATTAAGACCTATGGTCTTTTGATTTGAGGTCCTTGGTCTATGACCTTTAATTTCAAGGCCATAGCTTAATTTGACGTTCTAGATTTTGACCTCTGCTTTTACCTCATATGTATACATGATAAAGCCATAAAACTTTTGGCAATAGGCATACATGTTACAGAGTTGTCAAGCCACAACTGGAGATTTGGAAAATTTCAGCAGGAGTTTGGGCCTCATAACCTATTATAGGTATCACCATTTAAATTTGAAAAAAAAACAAGCGGAATAGACAATGTGAAAACCGGAACTAGCTATTTTTGTAGTTTATTAATATAAAAGTATATAGAACCAGATAGGTTTGAAACCAGTGTCAAGTAAATATTCAAATATTATCGGAAGTGACATTTTTTCAAAACGAAACAAATTAACTCCCTTATTTAAAAATATTGTATAGAAACCATATATTTTGGGAATCAGCGTACAATAAGTTATCATTTGACGATTGAAATGACATTTTTAACTTAATTTTACTACTTTCATATCAAAATACATTGTTTTGTGTGGAAAGACCTACAATTGTTCTGTAAACAATTGGTTTTTAATTATTAAAATGTTTTTTTCTGACACCAAATTTTGTTGTCGCGTAAAATTTTTGTTTCGCAATATGCCGCTAAGATATTTCTTATATAGTATCATACAGTTAATGCGCTTTTTAAATTATTTTTATCTATTCGAAGCCGAACAATTTTCTTTGTAAGAGTTATCTCCCTATTCACTGTTTATTAAGTGAGTTTATCTCCTTCGTAACAAAAAAAAGATATTGACAAAATTACATCCTTAGGAATTTTTGGCTAATTTTTATTGAAGCGATTCGATGAAATTTTATGGGAGTTATCTACCTTCACAAAATATTTGTCAGTATGCTTTTTTATCTCATAAATCTTTAACCGTATAACCCTAGAACCTTTTATTTGAGTTCGCTAGGTCCTAACTTAGAAAATGAGGTAAAGGTCAAAGGTCAAGGTCGGAATCAATATATTTTGTAATTCAGATACGTAAACTTATCACTTACGACTAGACGTGACTTTCGATAAACCGGAAGTAACCAATTATCTCCTTGTTTACAGGCAAAAGTATATAGAAACTATTTATTTCTGGAATCAGTGTGCAAAAAGCTATCATATGAGACCAGAAGTGATCAAACTTCACCGGAAGTAGCTTATTATCTTACTTATTTCACTCAAAAGTATATTGAAACCATTTATTCATTTCATCAGTATGAAGAAATTAGCTTCTTTTCAAAATTTCTTTGAAAGACCATAAATTGGTCTCTAAACAATTGGTTTTTAATTATTAATAGGACTTTTTCTTTGTATACATTTGAATACAATAGTGATTTGATTAATTGCGAAAATAGTTTTCAAAGGTACCAGGGGTGGTGTTCTCAAAGCTATCTTAGGACTAAGACGTGTCCTAAGTCCATTTTATGACAGGTATTTATCCTAAGTCGTGTTCTCGAAGCTCTCCTAATTTACGATATATCGCAGTTTTCTTCCTAACTTTAGGACACCTAATTAGGTGTCTTAAATTAGGTGTCTTAGGATCATCCTATCTTCATTCTAACATAATAAAGTTTGGATTTCGCTTTTTGTTCATTTTTTTACCTGAAAATTAACATGAAATAAAACGCACCATCGGTTTTGACTCGTATATAAAGAAATAATGCATGATTTTAAACTTTGAACTTTGTTTTTACGATTACACGGCTACCAATTTAAGTCTCATTTCAAAACAATTTTCAGTTTAAATTACAATCCTTTTTGATATAATTTTAGTATTACATTTGAAATCATGGATTTCATTCTTTTCAATCTAATTAAAAACCGATCTCTCATGCAGCTCCCGCATGGTCAAAAACGACCTGCGACCTCTGGGCTTTTTAGAGGCGACTTCCGACCTGAGAGCCTTCTAAAAACGACCTACGACCTGTAAAATTTAGAAAAAACGACCTCCGACCGACACCCGTCCTCTGTGTTGGGAAAAAACGACCTGCGACCTGTACATTTCCCTTAAAAACGACCTCTCGACGAATTTAAAAGTGACTATGCGACCTGATGGGGTACCCTGTGGGAGCCTCTCTCATCGTTCCCGTTTTCTGATATGTCGCGTTGGAGCATCAGAAAACGGGAGCGATGAGAGATCGGTTTTTAATTAGATTGAATTCTTTAATTGTAATTATAAAATTCGTAAACAATTTTATTAATTGGTTTATTCATTAATAAATGTTTTATCAAAAAATCAATTTTACGATTTAAAATTTCGACTTAGGATATGTTTATGACGTCCTAACATAAGATACGTCTGAGATAGCTTCGAGACACAACTTAAGAGTGTCCTAAATTGATCATAAGCCCATCCTAAAATTGGTCTTATTTATGACTTAGGACGAATCTTATGATACTTTCGAAAACACCACCCCTGGCTTTTAATTTTATTTGCCAGACGCGCGTTTCGTCTACATAATACTCATCACTGACGCTCAGATAAAAAAAAGGTAGAAAGCCAAACGAGTGTAAATTTGAAATAAATTAATTGAAATTAATGTCTTCTCCTTTTTTGCAAAGAATACAATTATATGAATAAGAAAGCTCTACAATTGATAACTCCAGACCTACTTTTAACAAAAACACTTCTTACATTGTCTCATGTAAAATTTTAAAATTTCATCATGAATTATATTACATTATCATGCTGAAAATCATATATTAGTTTAATGAAACATTTCGGTGGGAAGATTATATTTGATACACACAAATGTTCATTTTGAAATGGGAAATTTGTTATAATAAAACAATAATCATAATTGAGAGGTCAAATCAACCCACACTACATTAATATTTCCTTAAAGCTAGATAATATTTGATCATATTTTCTATTCTTAGCTATTGTTATTTGAAAGTTATGTTCACACAATGTTTTTGGTTTTGGTAACTGTTTTGTTATTCACAAGAAAATGTTACGGTAAGTTAAATATTTTACATCACCAAAAGAATGCATTTAACTATAAACCGTCTTAGCATTTGTCATTAGAAACCATGCATGTAAGTTGATTTGCAATTACACTATTCGTTTTTCTTTTGTAACTACAATGATTCAAAGCATGAAAAAGAAAAGGTCTGAAAAGTAAAGCCATAAATGTCTATAGATATAGTAAGATGTGGTATGAGTGCCAATGAGACAACTCTCCATCCAGGTCACATTTTATAAAAGTAAACCATTATAGGTCAAAGTACGGTCTTCAACACTGAATCATAACGAAAAGAAAACTATAAAGGGCCCCAAAATAATTACTAGTGTAAACCATTTAACGGTCTAATCTTTTAAAAAACCGAGCAACGCGAAAACACTTATGAAGCAACTCAACAAACGACAACTACTGAACATCAGATTCCTGACTTGGAACAGGTGCAAAAACATGCTACTTTGATTTAGGAAAAATGCAATTAAAGTTTGAGAACAATTTATTAATTCAAGGAATGGAAATTAAAACTCAACCAGCTTCATGCAGAAAAGGACGATGCTGACTAACCGCATTCGGCAATCCTCGCGTGAATCCGCTACTCTCCATCTATCCGTTAGATAAAGGTGCGGAATTTACCGAGTTGTGACGAATGAGAATAACCAATGGGTGAAGCCGCTACTCTTCTTCTATCCGTTAGATAAAGGTACGGAATTTACCGAGTTGTGACGAATGAGAATAACCAATGGGTGAATCCGCTACTCTCCTTCTATCCGTTAGATAAAGGTGCGGAATTTACCGAGTTGTGACGAATGAGAATAACCAATGGGTGAAGCCGCTACTCTCCTTCTATCCGTTAGATAAAGGTACGGAATTTACCGAGTTGTGACGAATGAGAATAACCAATGGGTGAATCCGCTACTCTCCTTCTATCCGTTAGATAAAGGTACGGAATTTGCCGAGTTGTGACGAATGGGAATAACCAATGAATAGTTATAAAAAGATCAATGCCGATTTACATCATCACGCAAATGTTCTACTGAATAATATTACTACCCTTGAATCTAAAAACTTGCATACCAAAATTTGAATTTAGTGTCAGAGCATAAAACTATTATTATTATAATATTTTTATGAATCTGGAATAAAAAGACAAACTGCATCTTTTTACCATCATAGTATCCTAACAATAGGGAAATTGGCTAACGCCAAATATACCATGATGATCCATTTAACATTGCCAACACCAATGACATTCAATATGTCTTTTCATCTTTAATTTGAAGCACTTACTTAATTTCAATTGTTTTAAAAGATTTAACTGTCTTTAAAAGAAGTTTGACCAGTGCATGTCCCTAAGGAGTGGAGTAACGTTTGGACAACTCAATTTAACGTGTGTAGTAATAAAAGGTCAGAAAGTTTAGTAATGTGTGCTACACAAGTTAATAAAATCTATTGATTTTCCACAGGTATAGAGTGCATCAAATGTACAGACGCTTTTTTGAAGGGATCGTCTACCCCGTTTGTACTACAGAATTTTGATTCAACACACAGACATCCAGAATGTGACAAAGCACATATAGCTAAACCGGATTTAGGCGTAACATTGCTACGCTGTTTGGATACTCCTGGTCACGATCAAGTAAACAAGTGTGGACGAATGGTAGGAACGCTGAATGTGTCCATACAGACCCAATTTGTCGATGTAAAAGGTACCGTTTGAACATTAAATGAAATAATTTCTCTTTTCAAAATCCTCATTTCGCTATCATTGATATCCGTTTTGTTGACTGAACTTTTCGTTAAAACAGTAAGTGCGGTATGTGCCCTATAGTGCTTTTGTATACATAATGTCGGTTACTTTAATTTGCTTGAGATTTGTATCGATTGTCAATTCAAAAAAATAAACGGCAACGTCCAAAATGGGGTTTTTATTTGGGGGGGGGGGGGGGTCATTTACTTACATTGGGACGCATTAAGCCAAGGAAGTGTCAGTACTAAAAGACGTTCAAATTTTGCACAAGGAAACCTGAAACCACAAACACACATACCATCTACATTCCCGACACATGATCAGCTTGACACTCTCATTAATATTTTTACGTTTTATTCAATTTTAATTTCAGATTAAATGATCTCACACAAAGTCAAGTATTTGTTTGAGGTCTGTTTGAAATATAATGTACTGAATACTTAATTTTCTATATAAACGTAGAACTAATTTATCTCAATTCAAACGCATATTTAATTCTGAGAAGGATTGTGTTTTTCTTTTTAACCAAATGTCTAGAGACACTTACAATTATATTTTGTGTTATAGATTTTCCTATACATTTTCTGATCAGAGGATGTTTTGTCGTAGAGAATACATTTAGAGGAGGATGTTACCGAGACAAACAGATCATTGATCAACAGAGAGGTGTTTTGTCTAATTTTTTCAAAGACATCATGTCTTTGCAATTTGGAGAAGTTGATGCAAAATTATGTGTAAATAAAGCTAACAGCTCAAGAACATGGGGCACTAATGTCTCAAATTCCAACAATTTAAGCACATGGGGCACTAATGCGTCTAAAAATTACTTATTGCAGGATTTCCTGATATGCTTGTGTCTTGGTTTTATTCTTTTTATAAATAAAACTATTACATGATTGCAAATTAGACAGATCAATCATTTGTAAATGCCTTCCACAATTTCAGTCATATGATTGGCTTTTCAAAACCCTTCAAAAATCCAATCAATCAAATGATAATTAAGTTAAATTTTGTCAGAATATATTATCTCTTTTTATTTATAAAAAAGGAAAATTGTGGAATGATCGCAAATGAAACAACTCTTCACAACAGACGAAATGACACAAAAGTTAACCGACCTTCAACAATGAACGAAGCCCATACGGCATAGCCAGTTATAAATAGCCCCATAATATGCATTATACTTTTTTTAAACCGTATTCATGGGATTTTGCATCGAAAACCTTTGGACTTCCGCCGGCGCAGTTGTCCTTTTAGTTCATTGTCAGACATGAACTTCATTATTTGATCAGTTTTATTAGATACACATTAAGTTTTGCTCAGTTATGTTATGTATAGCAAAAACGTTACAAAAGCTATGTGAGCTTTCATTTATAAGCTGGAATGTTAAAATAATTGTCTGCTGGTGTGTCAAATAAAAAATGGGCCGTCATTGCATGAGGCAATATAAAACAAAAGATAAAACATACACTAATAGAAATTGTTTATGGGACTATCATTTAAAGATAATGCCATGTGGTTTGGTTCCCTATTTGAAGACAGATATTCTTAGATCACAGAACAGATTTGTGAACAACTTGCTATCATAGGAGCCTACAACGTTGATTTTTTCTGTTCCAGTTTGAAAAATAAATGAGATGACTCTGTAAAACCACTAAACGCGAAAATAAACGGTGTCGCTTGTGAAAATCCGTTCTATACATGAAAGACGATTCCAAGCAAGATAGGACAAGCGTTACATAATGGGAAAGAAAGGAAGCCATATAAACACGTATTCAGCTTTTTAAATAATTTTACCACATCACACGAAAACGTACCACGTGAATTAAAAATTATTTAAAAAGCTGAATATGTGTGGTAAAAGAGTCCCTGGATGATGGTGATTTTAAGATAAGTTTAATGAATACAATCAGAATATAAATACAAACAATCTATATACACTTCACTTTTTTATGAATCATCAACTTAAAATAGACTACATAAAATTGAGAATGGAAATGGGGAATGTGTCAAAGAGACAACAACCATAAAGAAGACAACAGCAGAAGGTTACCAACAGGCCTTCAATGCAGAGAGAAATTCCCGCACTCGGAGGCGTCCTTCAGCTGGCACCTAAACAAATATATATACTAGTTCAGTGATAATGAACGCCATACTAAACTCCAAATTGTACACAAGAAACTGAAATATAAAATAATACAAGACTAACAAGGACCAGAGGCTCCTGACTCGGGACAGGCGCAAAAATGCGGCGGGGTTAAACATGCTTATGAGATCTCAACCCTCCCTCTATACCTCTAGCGAATGGAGAAAAGTAGACGTATAACAATACTCCCATTAAAATTCAGTTCAAGAGAATGTCAGAAGATGTAACCAAAGAAAATAAACAAAATGACAATATTACTTATTAGTGAAAAGGCTATAGATGTATGGAGGTGTGCATCTTAATGGTACCCCACGCAACGCAGTTGTGGAGGGTTTAATGTTTTGACCGTCTGTCCGTCCGTCAGTCCTGTTTCTTGTCATTGTAACTCCTCTAAAACAACACAATATCATAGGAAAATACTATGTATGTGTGCATATCGACAGGAAACTACGATTCTTTTTTTTTTGGAGCTACGCCCCTTTGAACTTAGTAGCTACAATATACTACTGCAACAGTTTGTCATCGCAACTCCTCTGAAACCACACAACAGAATTTCATGAAACCTTTATACATTTTAAGGACATACTATGCAGATATGCATATTGACAGGAAATTACGATTTTTTTTTTCTAGAAGTTACGCCCCTTTGAACATACTACTGCAACAGTTTGTCATCGCAACTCCTCTAAAACCCCACAACAGAGTATCATGAAACTTTGTAGATAATAAGAGCATACTACGTAGATGTGCATATATACAGGAAATTATGATTCAATTTTTTTAAGAAGTACGTCCCTTTGAACATATCTGTTTCAATATACTACTGCAACAGTTTGTCATCGCAACCCCTCTGAAACCATAAAACAGAATTTCATGAAACTTTGTATATAATAAGGACATACTACGTAGATGTGCATATCGACAGGAAATTGTGATTCAATTTTTTTAAGAGGTACGTCCCTTTGAACTTATCTGTTTCAATATGCTACTGCAACGTTTTGTCATCGCAACCCCTCTGAAACCATAAAACAGAATTTCATGAAACTTTGTATATAATAAGGACATACTTCGTGGATTTGCATATCGACAGGAAATTGTGTTTCAATTTTTTTGTAAGAGTTACGTTCCTTTGATTTTTTTTTTTTGCTTCAATATACCTCTGCAACAGTTTGTCATCGCAAATCCTCTGAAACCACACAACAGAAATTCATGAAACTTTGCAAGGACATACTATGTAGATGTGCATATGGACAGGTAATTATGATTCATTTTGTTTTCTAACAGTTATTTTATATCTCAAGTGACAATGTGGGGACGTGGGGTATGTGGGTGCGCTCACTAAGGTTCTTTAATTAACGTAAAACTATACAATTATCTTACTTTGTGGACCATCAAAAGAACTGTTTATGCTAGACGTTTTTGATAATACATTCCGAGAATTATATATATATTCATATGGAAATGCATTTCTACAAGTCGCAGATATCTTTGTCATGAACAATTGACGTGTTCACCATTGTCAGTATGATGAGAGTCATGACGTTTATATGCATTACATAGTCGTTCTTTAAATTATATACTAGTATTTTGGAAACCTTTCGCCGGGAAGAATATACTTGATAAACACAAATATACATTTGAATGAACTTAGAAATGCCACATATGTAATAATATGGTGAGAATCATTGTTGAGGTCAAATCAACCCACACTACATTAATATTTCCTTAAATTCACATTATCGTGTTCATTCTTAGGTATTGTAATTGGTTTTGTTATGTTCATACGATGTATTTGGTTTTGATTACAATTTTGTTTTTCACAACAAAAGGTTATGGTAAGAAAAAATTGATTCATTATACTACACTTGTCCTTTCGGGGCAATTTATAGCTTACTGTTCTGTGTGAGTCAATAGTCCATGTTAAAGGGTATACTTTGACGTATAATTGTTAACTTTTTATACTTTGTGACTTGGATAGAGAGTTAACTCATTGGCATTCATACCCCATCTTCTTAATTATATATATACTGTATATAGTACTCAAACCTATATATATGGCGGGTTCAAAATCTATGGTAGATTCCTAATCTATGGCTAATGTGACGTTACAAACGCAAAACAACTCAAATTTATGGCTGATTATTGTTTTCTCCAAATCTATGGCAGATCTTGAAATTGCGGTATTTACCGGGGAAAAGAGTAACATATAACGTCACAGTTGAATAGCGCTATACCGGGTATTACATCGTCGCCGACAATAACGAAGGCGGAACCCAACGATTTGAACTTAATTTCTGATGGAGGTATTTCCCTCGACAACTCTTCGCGGATGGTTTAGAGGAAGCTGTAACTTATTACCAGAAAGCGGAACAAAATGTGATGTACAGAGCGAATCCTATGATGAATAATGCACCACTGTATTAAGTACTGGATATTTTAGAAAAATAGTTATTTGAAAATTAAAACTGTTATCTTTTTTGTTTTGTTTTGTTTTGTTTTTTTTTATATAGAAAACTACTTACCACTTGTTTTAATGAATTGGTTAAACAGGTATCATGCACATATAAGAAAGTGTTTATTTTTATGTGGCTCGCATTGTTTTCCATTTGCACAAAATTTGCCATAGATTTGAAAACAACAAAAAATCCGCCATAGATTAGGAAATTACAAAACGTACCATAGATTAGGATTGTAAAATATCTGCCATAGATTTGGGATGGTTAACGTTATTTTCCATAGATTTGAAACTCAACATAGATATATGACCTAGATATATACATCAACTAAGTACCGCTGAGGAATTTACGTTAAGGAATGAAAAACCACCCCTAAAAATATTATGTTGAGTTTGTTTAATACATTTTGACGATTCGTTGTCATAACTTGAAATTTTAAAACAGACATCTTCATGTAAGCAAGAATGAATGAATGATGCCTTTACAAAATAATAACCTTCAGCAAACGCTGAATAACCAATTAATAGTTTTACAAACTACAACATTTGATACTAAAAACTTTGAAAACTAAAATTTGAATTAGGTATACATTGTCTGATCTGTTCTTAATGAATGGAGCTACATTAGGACAACTTGATTTAAAGTGTGTAGTATTATAATGTGCAAACATTTAGTAACGTGAGCTTTGTTCGTTAATATAATCTATCAATTTTCAACAGGAATAGAGTGTATCAAATGTACAGACGCTTTATTGAAGAGTCCGTCTGTCCCGTTTGTGTTACAGCGTTTTGATTCAACGCACAGAAATCCAGAATGCGAAAAAGCACAAACAGCTAAACCTGATCTAGGCGTTAAATTGCAAAACTGTATGGAAGTTCCTGGTCACGATCAAGTAAATACATGTGGCAGATTGGTTGGAACAGTGAATATTTCCCTACAGACACACCTTGTTGATGTAAAAGGTACTGTTTCAACATTAAATGAAAAAAAACCTTTATAAATGTCGGGCGCTCAAAGAGATTGCTTCTGTTAACCGTCCTCAGTAGTGCTCCACCCAGTATATCTTAAAAAAGGTTGTTTGAAAATGTTAAGAACTACATGAACAGGTGCAACGTTACATAACTTTCTTTTCAAAAGATATGTATATTGCAATCGTACAATTTTTGAATAATTGGTACTTCAATAGGAAGGATGGTTTATTATTTTGATATTTTTTTTAATTGTTTGTCAAAATGTATTTTCGCATTTACCAGATAGCATAAAACAAAATGGTAATAAGTTAAAAATAAGTCTGTGTTACTACTGTTCCACCTGATTTAAGGTGATATGGGTGTCTTTCGCCATCTTGGGTTGTAAAAAACAGGGAATCTAAGGTCCAGATTTTTAATCAAGTTAGCAAAATTTTATGCAGGAATTCAGATAACTAATGTGAACTTGTATTTAAAAGAACAAATTTAAGATTATTACTTATAAATATTAAAATATTTTTACAATTGTAGATTATTTCTGCTTGATTTTTAATATTTTGAAATTGGCCTTTTAAGGGGAGGTACCTCTAAAATAGTGCATTTTCTGAAGGAATCTTCTTGGAATTTTGCTATTTTGTATTTTTACCGAGAAAAAAAACGCACTGTGATATTCTTAAAGCATTTTCTCAAAGTTATATCGTCTCGTATTGTATTTTACAATTTTTCATATAGTTTAGCTTAATGATGCTTTTTCCTGTATTATCCCTACAAAATACGTCATTTTGTCACAAAATATAGATTGAGAAAATGCGCGATGTATCATTTCCATTATATTTTTGAACATATATCAATATATACGTTTTGGCAAGTATGGACAAATTCTATCATTTTTACTTTAGACTCCCATACCACCTTAATCGACCCTTTTCTATATTGACAAATCCCTGTACAAAGTTTGAAATATGGCAGTTGTTTTCCATTCGTTTGATGTGTTTTTAAATTTGCCATTTTCTAAAGGACTTTCTACTTCATTTTTTTTTAAATTGGTATTTTTATTATTCTATATTTTATGTAGGTACGGTAATTTTCGATCACACACATTCGTAACCCTATTTCACATTTTTAATCCATTATCAAATTGAATGGACATGAAGTAGAATTGTTTATCCTGTTCCTGTTTCTAATGGTTTTTGATTTTGGCACTGTTTGACATAAATTAAACCATTTAAAAGTATTTAAAATTACTTAAGAGATTTCGAAAATCACAATGGTCCATAGAAAAGACGACTCAAATACAGAATATAGGTCAACAAAACATTTGACATAAATGTTAATAATGCCAAGCCGAAATGTTTGGGCAAACCAATATTCTCTGGAAGCACAATCTAGTACAAAATTCGATCAAGTTTACCTTTTCAAATCTAACATAGAGTTAACATTGACGTTGGATAAGATGGTTGCATTTTTCTGTTAATAACAGCAGACTATTGTTGTCCTGTGCTTTTGTAAACGACGACGTCGCTGTTTACTTTTGTTTGATATTTGTCTCAGACACGTTTGAAAGGATTTTTTGGTTTAATTTCATCAGGAATTCTATAAACCAAAACATTGAAAGCCAAAATGTATAAGTTCTCAGAGACGGTGAACTTCGCAATTTCGTACGTTTCATTCAGTTTAACTTCATATTGAATTATCTCCCGTTTATTCCAATATTTGCATTGGTCTAACTCAAATAAAGTGACCTTAATAGTCATTTTTCCATGTAAACTATAGACTCAGTTCTGAAACTTGAAAAGTATTTTTCACAGTATTAACATTAATTATTATTATTATTATTATTATTATTTCATTTTCTTTTAAACCAATGTCTGACGACAATCTCAATCACATTTTATATTATAGATTTTCCTATACATTTCCACATCAGAGGATGTTTCGTAGTACAGAGGACATTAGAAAGAGGATGTTATCGAAACAAACGGATAATTGATCAACAGAGAGGTGTTTTATCTAACTTCTTCAAAGAAATAATTTCTTCGCAAATCGGAGAAGTTGATGGAAAATTTTGTGTTAATAAAGCCAACAACTTAAGTACATGGGGCTTTAAAGCGTCAAAAGAATACTTATTACGGAGTTTCGTCATGTGCTTGTTGTGTCATGGTTATATTGTTTTTACATAATTGTAAATCAGACAGGTCATTCATTTATAAATCCCTCCAACAAGTATGGTAATTTAAGGTGGTACATAACACGAAAGGAAGACAACTCTGTAAAAATCAGCTGAACATTTTAATCACATTTTCTTGTTGAGGAATATATGCCTTCCAAATGATCAGAATTGGAGTTTATAAAACTGTCACAAAACTACAAAAATATTTTCTGATCAATTGTCTGGTTCAAGATTTTTAAAATGTTATATTTTTGTCAAAGGATCACAGTGTACTGAATATTTTGTCAAATATTTATGAAAATTAAACAAGCAAAATAATTTTAGTCAACTTGAAAGTGTTTGGTACCACCTTAATTGTCTGTTGAAATCAATTAAATGGAAATGAACAGCAATTTTGTCTGAAAATATTATCTATAAATATAGCTGTTTTCATATAAAAAGAAGATGTGGTATGATTGCTTATAAGACAACTCTCCACAAAAAAACAAATGCCACCGAATAAAAACTATAGATCATTCTAAGGTCTTCAACATTGAGCAATGTCTTTACCGCATAGTCAAAAAAAAATGTTCAAAAATATGCATTTTACTTATAACTTTTTTTGAAGCTGTATTCATTGGGTTTGCATCGCACATCTTTATTAGACTTTGGTTCTTCCCCTGCAGTTTACTTTCAATTCATTTTCGGCCAAAAATTTCATGGAATATCAGGTAAAAAACATCAAAAAATGTGACATAAGAATCTCCATAATTTGAAAAGTTTTTCTCAATATCAAATCTAAACATTACATATAAATAAATATAAGTTTTAAAGTGTTGCCTACTTTTGACAGAAAAAATTACGAAAGCAATGTGAGTTTTTATTTACTACTGGAATGTAAAACTGTCTGTTGAATGTCGAGTAAGGAACGTTTGTTCAACCTGTTCGGTCACTTTAGACGAAACACATATATAGTACTAGTACCCAAAAAGGAATCTAAAACAAAAAATAAAACATACACACATTAGATATTTGTTGTTGGACTATCATCTTTTTATAAAGAAAATGACATGTGGTTTTGGTGCCAATTTAAATATAGCTATTCATAGACCAAAGAATAGATATGTGATCAAATTCCAGATAACCTTATGACCTTCAGCGTTGTGTAATTTTGGTCCGGTTTAAAACATAAAAGACATGACTCTGATAAAAAGTAAAAATTCATTATAGAAAAGTTAGTTAATATCCAGAAAAATATTGAAATAACTACGAGGCCAACAAAAACGTAGCTTTCTGATGAATTATAGACTCTAATCACATTTGATTTTTTTTTAAAGTGTATGCTAACATGCTTGTATTTCCTATTATAATTTCCTTGATTGAGGATTGCTACTCACATAATAGCTATTAAACCAAGAGTTACAAACCGTTATAGAATATTCGTTTCACAAAATCCTATAATCCTGTTCCCTTTTGACCAATGTGACCTACCGAATTAGTTTATCAACCGGGTTTGTAATAACATTAGCAAAACGACGGGTTCAACATGTGAAACATGATTTGCTTACTCTTCCGGAAAACCTGAGATCGTGTTGCTTACTCTTTAATTTTCTTTGTTTTCTTGTGTACTATTATTTTTCTGTTTGTTTTTTTTTTGTTTTTTTTTTTGCCATTGCGTTGTTAGTTTATTTTCAATCTATGTATGAGTTTGAATGTCCCTCTGGTATCTTTTGCACACCTTTACACAGTCGTTCAGTCTATATGTATTCCAAAACCGGACAATCAATCTGTAATCTCTCTACCGACATACACATATTTAATGATGATAACCACCTTCTATTTTACGTCATATTTAAGCGTTCAATTTCTTGCTGAACATAAAGGAATAAATAAATCAAGCTACTTGTTTTATAATAACAGTAAATTGCACATCAATATTTTGTTCGAAATGTTCATAAACATGTTTATTGTAGTCTGTTTAACTCTCTAACTTAAGATATACATGATGTAATAAACCCTGCTGCTTATAAATTGTGTTGCTTTTTTCTTTTGATAGGTTGCTCTCTCACAGTCAAATGCGTCTCATTTTTATAATTCATATGAGATTTTCCTTTAAATATCCAGATTACTCAAGTAAATCAGTACCCTATTAATTTAACCGGTGTTACCTGGGTTCTTGTTTACGTCCGAATTGAACACAAATTGATCAAAGAAGATTTCTAAGTGCTTTTTTTTTAATTATTATCATAATTAAACAAATCACATGTAAATACATTCCAGTATTCAAAATGTCGGCTTCCTTAGTTACCGACCGGACGAAAACGAATTTTAAGGTCGCTATCATCCAATTAAAATTTAGAAAAGTACCATGTAAGGTAAGTATTCATATCTCATATGGCAATTAACAAATTAATTTTATGGATGTACTTAGGTGAGGTAAGGTAAAAATTAAGAAACTAAGAAATTAAAATTGATACTATAAGCTGGTAAGGCATCAATTAAGGATAAAGATTAGCTAAAAATATTGATAGGTCATGGACCTCCTTTTCGAGATATTTGAGATTTAAAATATGGCGGGAAAATGCTTACTCTGACTTTTACCTTATATTTTGCATTGGTATTATTTGGGTCTCAAAACAAAAGGAAAAAAATCAAGAATCTTCTAAAATTTTGGTAAATGACCTTTCATGAGCTATTAAGTCTTATATGAAAAAATAAATGGGTGTTATGGGGCAAAATATTTTACATTGTATTGTATGGAAAAACACCTAGGAGTCCGAACATTTGACACAAATTTCAAAACCTCACCTAAGTACATCCTTAACAAAACGAAGGCACTTTTACAGGTTCAAACATACAGATATACACTCTTAACTATCTTATTTATTCAAGAGATTGGGGTTAAATAATGCCCTATTGATATATAATATAACTATAAGTAACGAGTTACGGGTCAAATTCGATAACTATACCGATGGTATTTGTCACATGAAGTTCCGATTGTATGTATTTTCTGTATCTTCCTCCTTTGATAGCACTACCATGGTTAAGGTATAAGAAGGACATTCAACACGCTGTATCGAAAGACGTTAAATGTGAGGTTTTTTTGCCTTCCCAGTTTCGTGGACGTGGGTTTTACTGCAAGAAGGTTAACATTGCCCAAAACAATAAATGCAATGTAATCAAATATACAAACAGTCACTCTCACCTGATTCGCTTCTCCTAAATATAAAAATAAAAAATATAAAAACAATTATATACAAAATATGGGATACGGTCACCTTAGATGATTCACAAATGCAATGGCAAGGAACGAGTGACCGATAAGAACATACTGGGATTCCAAAGCCATACTGATAGGGTGCAGACTTTCTGTAAAATTTAATGGAACATGGTCAAAACTGTTGCGTTTTACATTTCACAAATTAGGTACATATGTACCCCCTTTCCCCCAACCGAACATTACCATAAAATAAGCAATTTTGGACCTCGACCAAACCGGCAAAAACAAAGGAAGTGAGAGTTTAAAATCCTTTGTATTGATCTATTATTGTTGAAGTACTTCCTTCTCATATGCAGTCGAATAATTGTGAATTATTCCAAACAAATATATCAGATGATTCAGAATTAGTCATTTTACATTGTTGAAGGATACAAACCATAATTTATAGTGTTCTGTCTATAGCTGTTTGTAACAGAAATGATGTTTAAACTAATTGTCTTAATAGTAAGCATGGCTTCGGTTTTACATCTAACATCAGGTAAGCTTTTAAAAATGTATTAGTCCGATGATTGAATTATCATATTCAATACTTGTTAAATATCTGATATACTTAAAAGTAAAATTTGGTTGCATAATATATTAGTTGCCATGAACATATGGTGTTGATAATGTGCATCCACGATAGAATGTTTAAATTTGTTCGGTAAACACTTTTGGTATTATTTACCCCACTGCTGTTGGACGTTTCGTCCCCGATGGTATCACCAGCCCAGTAGTAAGCACTTCGGTGTTGACATGAATATCAGTTAAATGGTCATTTTTATAAATTTACCGTTTGCAAAAGTATGAATTATTCGAAATACTAAAGATTTTCTTATCCTAGGCATAAATTACCTGAGCTGTCTTTGACACATTTTTGGGGAATTTTGTGTCCCCAATGCTCTTCATCTTTGTATTTGTTTGGCTTTCTAACTATTTCAAGCTGAGCGTCACTGTTGAGTCTCGTGTAGACGAAACGCGCGTATGTCGTATTGGTTTATCTCTGATTTATGCTACAAGCCCTGGTCCCAACATATCGACCATATTTCAACCGATAAACGTCTTATTTAAAAATATGTTTTTTTATTCAGATGTTTCTCCAATAATCTCCAATTATGTTTCATATCCGAAAACAGTTGTTAATGTGTTTCGTCATTTCAGGCCACAAAGTAAACAGGAAACGGAAGTTACCAAAAAAAAACACCAAAAGAGTAAGTCGAAAATAGATCGACAAAACCATTGAATACTAACATTAAAACCACAAAAAGACATACAAACACGTGTTTAAATATTTTGATTCCATAGTATTTTATATGATATGAACTAAGTTTTTATTTTTGTTTTTCAGGAATGCAATGCGCTCTGTGTGTAGATATCAAAGCTGATCTCAGTGCTGCTTATAATGTAGACCATTTCCAAAATTATATTGACAAAATTTCTGCCTTACGTAATCGAGAATGTGTAAACAAAAATACCGCAAACACTCTCCTCTCATGTGAACACAGAGAGAACAAATGTGGGACAATCAACGGGGATGTAGTTCTGAGTCAAGCATACTTCGGGGTAGGTAAGTATTTTTATCGAACAGGCAAAGTTACAACTCTATAAAAAAAACTTTTCTCTTTTTCCTGGAATAATGTTTTGAATTGGCATCTTTCGGTTTCTTTTCTTTTTACCTTTACTCCTTCTGTCCTTGATCTCACAATTTTGTCAAATATCTTGAAAAGAAGATTCATGACCTATATATATATTTATAGCTTCTTTTGTTCCTTAACTAATACTTTTTTGACTTTTGACTAATGAATTCTTGATTTTTTCTTTTAATTTTACCAAAGTACATCCATAATTTCATTATTTCAACAGTTGTGCTCTTAACAAATTATTCAAAATTTTGAATGTGGGACGACAAAACCACCCTTTGAACATGTCGAGCGGATATTCGTCAACATTTTAAAGATGTAGAATATAACATGCAACATTTTTTGTACATAAATTAGACCGTTAGTTTTCTCTTTTGAATTTTGTCATTTCGGAGACTATTATAGCTCACTATGTGGTATGGGATTTGTTTATTGTTGAAGGCCGTACGGTGACCTATAGTTGTTAATCTCTGTGTCTCTTTTTTGTCTCTTGTGGAGAGAGCTGTGTCATTTGAAATTTTACAACATATTCTTTTCATACCAACACATCTATAGTTCTTACACATATATCTCATACATTATAATAAATATGGGTCTCTCTAAAATAGTTATAACGAACTTTTACATATTTTAATTACAGATATACCTACGACAGTTACAATCAGTGGATGTTTAAAAGTTGAAAATGGAACCGAGGCTCGTTGTTCCAAAAATCTGAATATGTTAAATGAGAATAGAGAAATCTTAGTAAACTTCCTTAACAATAAAATAGGAACTCTGAACATGCAAACAAGCAATTTCACTAAAGGGCAAATTTGTATTATAAGGCTGCCTTATGGAACCAGTGGTAATGAAGAGGTACAGAACAAATCGGCGCCAATATCTACTGGATATGGCAAGAATACGTCCGTTATATCTAGGTTCAAATTGATTTTGACATTGTCAACCCTATTTGTCTACTTTGCTGTATTATAGAAATACAATTTTCAAAAAAAAAGTTGCATTTGGTATTGACAATACTCAGATTTTAAAAATTGCATATTTTTGTATTTTAGGTGCATCAGTGTGTGATTGTGTTTGGGCTACATTAAAAAAATTAAAAAAAATGTATCAACATTAAAGTTTCTGAAAACCCGTTTTTATGTTTTTGCACTGTTTATTTGAATAGCTTTTTCAATTTGAGAAATGTTGTACTAAATATAAATATATGTTAATCTTCCGTGAGATACGTGATGTTACACATAAAAACCACTTTTACTATTCCATAAGGTACGAAAATGCTTCCGAACAGATATTCCATAAATTACGAAATGGCATTCAAATGACTAATTCACAAGGTACGAAATGGTATGCATATAAATATTCCATGAGGTACGAAATGGCATACATAAAAATATGTCATGAAGATGAGGTACCTAACTATATACATACGAATATTTCATAAGTTTCGATATATAGCTCATATAACAAGAATGTGTCCATAGTACAAGGATGCCCCACTCGCACTATCATTTTCTATCTTGGACATTGAAATTGTGTTAAAACTCTAATTGAGCATTACAATTAGAAAGATCATATCACAGGGAACATGTATACTAAGTTTCAAGTTGATTTGACTTCAACTTCATCAAAAACTACCTTGACCAAAAACTTTAACCTGAAATTTGCACTATCATTTTCTATGTTCAGTGAACCGTTTAGGGTCTAAACACTTATTAGGCATTGCAATTTGAAAGATCATATCATAGGCCACATGTGTATTGAGTTTCAAGTTGATTGGACTTCAATTTCATCCAAAACTACCGTTACCAAAAACTTTAACCTGAAGCGGGACAAACGGATGGAAGGACTGACGAACGAACGGACGCACAGACCAGAAAACATAATGCTCCTCTACTATCGAAGGTTAGGCATGACAAACATTGTAAAAGTACCAATGCAAGTGGTCAGGGAACAAAAAGCTCAAATACTCACATAAATACGGCCAACCTACCTTCTCTGAAATATTGACCAAACTTGTACATGTAAATATATAATTTACTGCAAACGTTCTAGAGAATTATTAAAAGATTTCTATAAATCAGAATGTTAGATATTTCATGTCCGTATGGATATTTCATTTCCATATTATACGGTAATGTTTCGGTATCTTTGTTTTCATCAACTGTACAGGTGTATTTGGTTTAAATGGCTAACGACAATGTGTTACCACTTCCAAGCTTGGCTTGTGAAGATAATTTGAATTCTGATTTAGAAAAGTTGTACCTTTGTTAATGCACGAAAAGAATAAATTATCAACAAAACAAAAACAGGGTTTTCAAGTTTAGTGTACTATCCACTAAACAAACTTATAATAATTACAAGGATTTTAAGTATGTTCGCCAGAGGCGCGTGTATTCTACAAAAGACTAATCAGTGACGATCGAAAACAAAAAAGCCAAAAAGCCAAATACGTAAGTAAATACACACTAAAGGCACCTCGTCTCTCTCCGTCAACGACAATGTAGGTACAGAAAGCCATTGCGTGATAATGTATCAGTGACCCTTTGTACAAATAGACCGCTTGTTGAAAACAATGAAAAACGGGGATAAATTCTTATATCAATTTCAAAATTAATAAAACCTCGGTGATTGTGATGTCGGGAACGACCCACTTTTCTCAAATTCTTTAAATGAATTTAAAATTGATTATTTTTTGTGGATAATTATACCCTCTAGGTTATGTTAACACCACTCACTTACGTCGGTGTTAACTCAGGTAACGTTTTTCGGAGAGCATTTGATCAGCCTAAAATCAAAACTGTGAATGGTGCGGTTTTCAATGAAATCATTAGAAGGTCCTGAATGGACATTCTTCTGCTCAACGAAAGGGAGAAAACTTGCCTCAAAATATGGAATAATCTATCAGTTATCTTTTTCCATGTTTTTAGAAATTTGTTTTTATGATTTACCAGTTAATGCATTCACAATTTGTTTGGTTAAAATGTAATACAAAAAGGAAAGGAACCAGACAATCATACTAAGATCGCGATTGCCACAAAGGCTTATCGACTTTTGTAGGAAACACGTTTTTGTTTTACCCGTATTATTTTGTTTTTAATAAGGCCGTAAGTTTTCACATTTAAATTGTGTCATATTTTGGCATGTCGGGGTCTTTTGAACTTTCTGTTCATTGTTGAAGGCTTTAAGGGTGTCCTTATTTTTTAATATTCACTACATTTATATAGACGGGAGTTCTGTATAACGTCAAGAAGACATGTAGATACAAAATTAGTGTACTGAGAGGAGAAAAAGCAGATACAAAATTTCAAAACTCGTTTTATCCGCCTTAAACCTTTTTTCTACCTACCGCACTCGCGGCAACCACATGCACGATACTACGAGACCCCCAAAGAAAAGATGTCGATAAGACTCCATCTGATGGAAAGTTGCCTGCATACGGAGTATATATCTCCCAATTGATACGATATTCCCGTGCTTGCATTTCCTATCATGATTTTCTTGATAGAGGGTTGCTGCTCACAAGGAAGCTTATCAATCAAGAATTCCAAATGGTGAAGTTGAAATCATCCCTCCGTAATTTTTACGGACGCCATCACGAGTTGGTTGACCGTTATGGAATAACCGTTTCACAAAAGATATCGAATACGTTCCTTATGTTGTAACTACAATCCCGTTCCCTTTTCATGAATGTGAATAGCCTTATTAGACTACTTACCGGGTTTATTATAACATGAGCAACACGATAGGTGCCACATGTGAAACAGGATCTGCTTACCCTTCCGGAGCACCTGAGATCACCCCCCTCCCCATTTTTAGTGGAGTTCGAGTAACTTCGTATGTAGTTTTCTATGTTGTGTTTTGTTTAATTTTACTTGTCTGTTTGTGTTTTTCTTTTTTAGCAATGACGTTGTCAGTTTATTTTCCATCTATGAGTTTGACTGTTCCTCTGGTATCTTTCGCCCCTTATTTGTCTAATTGGATCTATCAATAAATACATGATTAAAAAAAATCAAATGTGAAATGAAAAAAGAATTACTTCCTAAGTACTTCCTTGTTTTTTTTAATATCAGTACCAGATGGTTCCAGATCAGTCACATGAAATTGTTATTGAGTATATAAAATGTAAAATAAATTTTCCTGCTAAAGTTGTTTGCAATATAAATGATGCATGTGCTAATTTTGTTGTTGATAAGCATGCCTCAGGTTTTGCACTCGACAGAAGGTAAGCTTTTTCAATATATTAAGATCACATTGCTTTGATAATAACTACTAACTGCTGATAGTATCTGATGTTCTTAGAATTAAAACACAGCAGTAGTATAGTTGATATATTGCCAACATTATGTTGATAGTACATGTTTCTATACTGTGTTTTAAATGTTGTTTTGGTATATGTTGAATTACGCAAATAAGTTTATGAAAATACAATAGATACACTTGACTCGTTATGCTGATTGCATTTTGGGTCAATTGGGAATGGAAATGGGGGATGTGTCTAACAGATAACAACCCGACCAAAGAACAGGCCACTAATAGGTCTTCAATACAGCGAGTGTTTGATCGAACACCATTTTGCGTTCATATCTTAATTCTTTAGAATATTGCGCTTGCACGACACGTACGTGCCTTTATCTTTTTATATACCAAATACATGTTATCGTTCTTCCGTCATTCATTGTATAAGCATAAGTATAACAAAAACTACTTTTTAAAAAAAAATCTTAAAATTTATTATTCTTATCAAATATGTTTTTCCCCAAGGTCTTGATTGCTTGGATTGCATAGATGTAATACAAGCTAATATCTATGGTGATGACACCGGTTTCCAGTCAGTTGGTAAAGAAATAAATGACCTTAACACGTGTTTCAATGCAACCAATCAAAGAAATTCAACATTCATGCCATGCGAAACAGTCCTTGGTAGCCACAGAGTACAAAGATGTGGGATATTCAACGGGACCATTATCTTGTATCAACCTTCCTTTCAACTCAGTAAGTATCCAATAGCTATTTGTTCATGTTGTTCGTGTGTCCCTTTGTGTACAGTACTGTTAGCCATGAACTTTGAAGTTGAAACATACCAAACTTACTTGACCAAACGAGAAATTATAATTCCAAATCAGCTAAAACGACACCAATGAAGCAAACAAAAATCAAAAAGACAGTTGAACTAAAAACAAATTAAAGGATTGTATTTTAACAATACAAAAACTTCATTCACCTTTGAACCGAATGCATCAGTTTTCATAAACAATATTGAGTTGGCTCACTTCTTTCGGGAAATGCTATTTTAGTTTCATATATGCTTTTGAATTTTATCTAATTGTTAGTGCATATTACTCGAGTTGTACCTTTTCATCATTGTTCTACATTGACTGTCTTAATGAAAGTAATTAAAGAAGTGTGTATCCGAAAATGAATGATTACATGGCTAATTAGACGCAGCGATAGGAAAACATAAATTGCGAGGTTTAGGTTTAGATAGGGACTGTTCGTATAGAATTTCCTTGGAGTTCGACATTTTTGTTTGTTTACTGTTTTATGTTGCTCAAAACGAAAAATAAAATAAAGAACAAAGACACACCACTAAAAAATTAATAGTATCAAAAACTAGTGAACAAATTGTTTTCCATTCGTTGAACTTTAAAAAGAGGAAAATATGTTCAATAAAACAGCCTACAAGATATATAATATTCGACACCTCCATCTACAAATTCAGGACAACTTTTGACGCTCATTTGAAAAAGCCTTGTTTTCACATATATATGAATTTCAATTATATTTTAATCATAACTAACTTATCAAGTATTGATAATTACAGATATACTGACAGAGATTACAGCAAAAGGATGTTTTGATGTGGATAAAAGCACAAAGACTGGATGTTACAGAGATCCGATGATCTTAAATGGGCAGAAAGCAAACCTAGAAAAATTCTTAGTAAAAGTAAAAAAAATAGAAGATCTAAAACTTCAAGTAGTCAATGTCACTAACGGCCAGTTTTGTACAAATCCGTCATCTACTACTAGGCGTCTTGAGAAGGCTACAAACAAATCGATTTTAGCTACCGAAGAAAGCAAAAATATGTCAGCAATGTTAAAATTTGAATATTGTTCAATATTAGTTTTTGTGATTTTCATCTTCAGTGAGTTTTGTGAACTTCAATAGTACTAAAATGGTTTAAATTCAGTGATGTTAAAATAAAACATTTTAAATCGCATTGGTGTTTGTTGTGTTCTTCCTTTTGTATGTGTCAATAAATTTTGACTGATTAGAAAATTATTTAGATCATGCATATTATCGGTTACGTTGCTAACAACAGAGCTGTTGCTTAGAGGGCTCAAAACATTCAAGGCTAGGTTTTTCTTCGGAATGTGTTACGAACGCCATCATTATTTGGGGGACCATCGTAACCACTATTATATATATCATCTTTTCCTCGAGTATAACTAAAATACCACCGTATGGGTACTCTCGAGAGCAACATAACGGGTGTAATATTTTGAAACACGAGATGTTAAGCATTCCGGAAATCAACAGCCCAGTAGTCAGTCCTTCTGTGTTATGATGAGTTATCATTGATATGGTCATAATTATAAATTAACTGTTCCAAAAACTTTCCATGTTTGAAACACTCCGGCTTTTCTACCTCAGGAATTTATTACCCTAGCTATATTTGGCAACAATTGTAGGAGTGTATTGTCCAATGCTCTTCAACTTCGAACTTTGTTTGGTCTTTTTAACTTTTTTATTCGAGCGTCCACTGCGAGCGTCACTGGTGACGCTTTATCAGTGACGCTTTTGTAGACAAAACGTGTCTCTGGCGAAGTACAAAATGTCAATCCTGGTATCTATGAGGATTGTAATAATTTTCGTTTAACATGGTTTTCGTTTAACATAGAAACGCGCGTCTGGCGTATATACTAAATTTAGTCCTGGTATCTATGATGGGTTTATTTCATGCCAGTATCGAATAACTAGCATGAAAACTATGTTAAACGAAAATTATAACATGGCTTAAAATATTTAAAAACCACATAACAAAACCCGATATTAAAAATGATAGCAAGTTCAGAAGACGAACAAAACTATATTAAGTGAAAACGATATCTGTGAATATTTTGTTGGAAACTACAATGTATACGGATAAAATGTTCCCTGAAAATAAACAAATAAGCAATAACCTTTCAAAAAATCTGTTTAAACATATTCAAGGGATAGAGCATTCGAAAACTGTTACAGGGTAGAAATGTCAGGATATGTTTAGCTAAAAAAAAATCTACATAAATGTTCTCGGATAGAGATGTTAACAGTTTTTAGTAAACGATCTTTTGACATCGCTACTTTTTACATAGAGAAAGAATTGTTAAAAAAAAGATTTTGAGGCCTTGGTTGGTCAAAGTTGTCCCCGTCTTTGACCTGGAGATCAATCAAATTATGTTCTATTTCTGGCTAATCTCTAGTTGGTTCTCTGTAAGAATTTCGGCTTAAGCCACCATAACAGGCTTCCGGTGTTCTAGCACTCCCTGTACTCCCTGTGTAGGAATTATGGTTGTTAATATTGTTGTAAATATATTAGTGAAACATCTTCTTCGCACCCCTTAAGGGGTGCTCAGACAATCGGAGAAATCTACCTGTACATACATAAGGGTAAATACAATTTTTAATGTACTGTTTTGTATCATGCAATTTTATATTTTCGGGGGAGACAATTTCATTAGTAAAATCAAGTTCCTTTAAGGCATTGTGATATGACCACGAGTCTGTTGTTAGCAGCTGTTGATATTATCCTAGACATAGCGCACATTGACGTTGTTAAGAAACGTGCGTTCGGCGAGCAAAAAACTTTACCCGACGCTTTTGGTTAAAAAGAATCATTTTGACTTAATACCGCAATATAGGATATTGCATCGCACGTAATCCTGGCGGATATCAATAACCCTGAACATCCGATATGGTGCCATAAATTAATATTATACAAAAAAAGAATATAAATAAGTTGCAGAAACAGTCGTATAAAAAGTGAAATAATAAAAATATCGAAATCTAAGGATAATTCAGAAAAGAAAAACCTGAATCAAATAGCAAAATCAAAAGCTAAAAAGCATCAAACGAAAAGATAACAACTGTCATTGTTCTGACTTAGTACAGAATTGTTTTGTGTATAAAATGGTGGGTAAAACCTGGTTTTATAGCTAGCTGAACCTCTCATTTGTTTGACAGTCGATTAGAATTCCAATATACTTACCATAATGTGTGAACAAAACAAACAGACATACTTGGGTTACAGCAGTTAACATCTTAATCACTTTAAAAAACAAAAAAAAATTTCAACAAATAAAATCAAATATGCATATATACAAAGGTTATTAGCAAAAACGAAAGACAAAAATACGGAAATTAATATAAAAAAAGTCTTATTTCAATGCAAAATGTGCCTAGTTGGCTATTAACAGCCCTCGTATTCTTTCGAGATTATAATCTAAAAAAAAAAGTAAAGTTAAAATGTCAACAAACCCAGTGGCGGATCCAAGGGGGGGGGTTCCGGGGGTGCGCACCCCCCTTTATTTTTGCCGATCAATGCATTTGTATCGGGACATATGTTTTGCACCCCCCCTGCACCCCCCCCCCTTTGCCCTGGGTTAGCACCCCCCCCTTTCGAAAATTCCTGCATCCGCCCCTGAAACCTGACAAAATAAAACAAAACAACGTATTTCAATTCATCAAGTAATGCTTATATTATTGTGCTAAAAAAGTAAAACAAAAATACCGAACTCCAAGGCAAATTCAAAAGGGCATCTATAAAAACCAACAAAGTCAAACGATATCAAAAAAACAGAAGTGAAAAACTGCCATACTGCCGACCCGGCACAGCCATCCCCCGTTGAAAATGGTGAACAAAGTTTTATAGCCAGCTAAACCTACCACTTGCAAGTTGTTCATATGTCCGTTTAATTGACATAATTGGGTTAGCAACCAAAATAGACATATACTGACCAACTTTAGAAACGCATTGTTGAATTTTTCTAAACAGAAAGAAGAATGTAAACACGAATAGTAGTTGTATGAGGATCAAACATGATTTGGTACAAAAACTCAACAAAATGTCAGTATATATTCAGTGGTTGTCGATTGTTGATGTGATTGAATGGTGTTCGAAGAGAGCAATGGCTCCGTGTCAAAGACCGTACTTTGACCTATTATGGATTACTTTTACAATTGTGACTTGTATGGAGAGTTGTCTCATTGACATTCATACCACATTTTCTTATATCTATAATAGGTGAAATTGACAATGATTGGGATCCAGCAGCCTAAACTAATTACTGATGTCTTCAAAAAGTGGTCCTACAGTCTTAACAAATAGAAATTAGAAGAAAAAGTAAAATCATAAAAATACTGAACTGAATTCAAACCGCAAAATCCCATGTCAGATGGCAAAATCTCAAACACAGCAACCGAATGTATAACAACTGTCATATTTCTGACTTTGTACAGCTATTTTCTTGTGTAGAAAAATGTTGGATTGAACCTGGTTTTATAGCTCGCTAAACCTCTCACTTATATAACAGTTGCATCATATGCAATTGCATTGACAACCATGCGTGAACAAACAAACAGACATAAAAATGTCAAATATACAGCAGTCAACATTGTGTTACAATCACTAAAAATATACATATATATATATAACCAAGAAGCACAAAATGTCAGACAGACCAAGCATATTAGCAAAATTTAAAGACAAGAATAGAAAAATTTACCATAGTACAATAGCACAATGATGGGATGAATAAGTATAGAGCCACGTCATATATGTAACAAAGAAACATAAAAAGGCATATAGACAAAGCACAAAGCAAAAATGAAAGACAACCAACAAATAAGTATTATAATAACGCAATAACTATATAGAATGATATACTTCATATCCTTCAAAATGTAAACTGTATACTTCCTTCTTGAAAAAAAAACAATTCAACTAAAAGTGGCATTTATGTTCCCAGACAGTTACGGATATTGAGTTTTACAGTTCGAAAATAAACATGAGTGTGAAATACATCAAGTTAGATGAGGTTGGATAAAACGATGTCTATATTTATTTGTGCAATATTATTTTGGATGTTGACTTTAAAGACGGCAGGAAGTAAGTCTGATGTGAAAAAAGAAATGTAAATAAAACACAGAATAAAATTAAAAAACGTATCAATATAAACCAATTCCTCAACCGATTTAATCGGAATCGGAATCTAGGTCAAAAGTTTCAAACTATAAAGCAAATTAATAGTGAGCATTCGACTTTTAAAAGTAATTTTAAAATATTAAAGAAGTTACATGTAGTTAATTCTACTCAACCGATGCCTTTAATTTGATTAATATTGTTCTATTGGATTGAACCAATCAAAACAGCTGTTATATTAGCCTGTCATGAACAAAAATGAAGGTTGTTCTAGATACAACTAACATGCTTTCTTAAAATATTTATTAATGTTACTGATACGATAGCAGTCCTGATGAACTTTTAATTTTGAAAAAAAAAAACATTATTCAAATTTATATTCAAAAGTGGCTATGCGGAAATGACAACAACCTCGCACTTTTCAATAATTTCGGTTCTATAAAAATGTACTTATGATTAAAACTTTCTTTAATGTAAAAAGTATCTATCGGTTGATGACATTTCAATTTCTTTCTATCTTTTTTTTCTCTCTTTACAATTCTTAGTGGTACACTTCCCAAAGAAACATTCCCAAATATGATAATAGTACGACATAAGACCAGACTTCGTCATTAACAAATGTTTTAGAACTGTTCATAAAGCGGCTTGTCTTATATTCTTTCAGCTACAGAATGCTTGCAGTGCATAGATGGTACGTTTGTTTCAACAAGCGTTCCTCCAACATTTCAGTCATACATAAAAACTTTGGAGAAAGACATTAACACGCTAAAATGTGCAAATGCGACGTCTGGTTCTAAATCAGGAAGTATAACAATTGGTCCATGCGAAGATAACCCCCCTAACAACAGGATGAATAAGTGTGGAACTTTAACTGGGACTATCAACTTGACTCACTTAACAACTGACTTAGGTATTGAAATAACAGTTTCTTTCATTTTTGCTTTGAGTCTTGTCTAGTGTTGTTATTTTTATATTAAACATTGCCTTAAAAGCTTGAGGTTGACTAGCCGCAAAACCATGTTCAACCCACCTTTTTTTCTTTGAATGTCCTGTACCAAGTCAGGAAAATGGCAGTTGTTATGTTATTGTTTGTTTCTGTGTGTGTTGCATTGTCGTTTTTTTTTTCTTTTTGTTGCACTTCGGTATTTCTGTTGTTTTCCTCTTATCATGCTTATAGTTGATGCGTTTATTTCAATTTAAATTTGCAACCCTGATTTATTTTCTCTCAATCGATTTATGACTTTTGAACAACGGTATACTACTGTTGCCTTAATTTGAAATTGTAATTGAATAGGATAAGTAATGAGTCAAATGACAAAGTAGAATAATAAATATAATGATTTCGAAAGGAAAAACAAAATGGAAGGTCCTAAATGATGAAATGGTCAAGTCAAAAACTCAAATACATTAAGCAAATAGAATATAATTGTCATATTATTGGCTTGGTGCAAGTATTTCCTCGTAGACAGCGATGTATTAAATCTGGTTTTATAACTAGTTAAACCTCTCACTTGTAAGGCATAAACATAGAATATCATTATATTGGTAATAATATGTGAACAAAACACACAGAAATAATTGATAAAAGTGTAAAAGTGAAAGGCCAGAATATATTTGGTAAACGTGACCATTATTGGATCCAGCAGCCAAAAAAACATTTACGCCCATTTCCGAGAAAGTACACATTATATAGAATACGGCAAATACCAGGGTACAAAACATGAAAATGCACCATAAAAGTTGCATGCAGCCATTCACGTCCCCTTCCATCATCAGGAATTCTTATTTTGATCATAGCAAAGTAACAGAAAGTTGAATAAACGAATACCGAGCAACATCAGGTCATACGAAAAAAAAACACGTTAAGCATTTTATGCATTCTATGCGCTTTCCTGGATTAACCTTCATCACGCAAAGAATTATGAAAACAACTGAAGGTCTTTCCACCAGTAAAGATCTATTTTGATATCAAAATATTAAAAGTCTGTTTAAAATGTCAGTTCCTAATGATGTATAAATATGAATTTTAAATCAAAGGTCAAACATATAGAACTATGACCTTGACCTAAATTTCAAGGTCACAAATCAAGGACATCAAATCAAAAGACCCTAGGTCTTTAATATGTATGGTTAATGAGTTATATCACTTTACGCATAATTCTAAATATTAGATGGGGCGAATACTCCTATTTATTGTCTACGCACCCTTTCAACCAAAATGTATAAGTCGCAACTAACAATTTTGTAAAAATAATTTTTCGATATCTTTTACGGTTTTTGAAAATAAGTGAAAATAAGCCAAAATCAAATTTTAGAATATGACCTTGACCTTTGATCTTGACCTAATTTTCATTTTTTTGCACTAAGGACCCTAAATCCAAAGACCCTAGGCCTATATCACTTATGGTTTACCTGTTATAAACACACATCACTTATATAAAGTACAAAAAGGGGGAATAACTTTCATATGGAGTCTCCGAATCGGTCAAAATAAAAATCCTTATCCTGAAGATGTAACAAGCAATTTGATAGAATAAATTTGTCGTAATCTTTTACGGTTGCGGAGGTGTAGTGGTCACAAGAAAAACAGTGTTTGGGGAGATAACTCTTACAACGTAAAGTATTTGGTTACGCGGTTGTCAATTTTAAAAGCGTATAAACTATATGACCTACCGAATTAGACTATTTACCGGATTTGTTATCACATAAGTAACACGACGGGTGCCGCATGTGGAGCAGGATCTGCTTACCCTTCCGGAGCACCTGAGATCACCCCTAGTTTTTTGGTGGGGTTCGTGTTGTTTATTCTTTAGTTTTCTATGTTGTGTCGTGTGTGCTGTTGTTTGTTTGTCTTTTTTCATTTTTAGCCATGGCGTTGTCAGTTTGTTTTAGATTATGAGTTTGACTGTCCCTTTGGTATCTTTCGTCCCTCTTCTATACGATATCATATTCTAAATCTAAGCGACATCTTATGAAACAACAATACCATGCAAGAAAACAAATTAGGCGGAAGAAAAACAAATAATCAGAACAAAATCAATAGGTCTTTCCATGGAAAGGTGGAAAGACCTAATAAGATGTACATTTTCCACTAAATGATCATTTATTATCCATCAATTGAAGATATCAAAGCGACACTGACAGCTAGAGGTTGTTTTGCAGTGGATAAAAACATTGAAGAGGGATGTTATACAGAAAAGAATATGTTAAATGACCAGAAAATCGTACTTGAAAAAAAGTTTGGAAAAGGAATTGAACTATTCCAAATACAAATAGGAGATATAAACAATGGAAAATTATGTATAAGTAGAAGTAGTACAATGTGTTATTCACCTGTAGTATTGATGCTGCTTACATTAAAGCTGAAACTAATTGGACTATTCATAGAGTAGATATGCAGCATTTCTTAACATTAAAAAAGAAGCAAAAAAACAGTGGTATTTTGATTATTTTATGCCTATCGGAACATTGTGTTTATCTGATGTGTATTGACATGATGGGGGTCAAACCTATTGAATTTCCTAGAAATTGTGTTCTGGTATATCATTCAGAAACTTTTACAATTGGTACAATGAATCTGTTATATTAGTAGTTTGTGTGTCTCCGCCGCGATTTCTGAAGATAAAGTCTAATTTTGAGTATATGTTTTATATGGAAAACATGTCTGTATGATCGGAGAAACATGTATAGAATGCCATAAAAGAGGGGCGAAATTTACAAGAGGGAAAATAAAATACTTTAAAACAAAAATCCAGTCAGCTTCTACCTATGTATTACGTTTTTGAAGTCCATTGTTTAATAGTAGAATCACTTTTACGATTTCGATAATAAATGATGTAAAGTTTGAAATCATTAAAGATGAGAACAAATGTATTTCAATGAGGGACCAAACTTCACTAGGGACCAAATTTCACTAGGGACCAAACTATGGTTACCTTTTGATACTGACATCTTCGTAATTAAAAAAAGGAGCTTTGGTAAACATTCGAGACGGACGGAAAGAACTAAAAAAAAGATACATTATATAGAATAAGAAGATTCGGTATGAATTTTGATGTGACAACTTTTCACTAGGGACCAACTGACGTAGAAGTTATAGGTCACCGTACGACCTTTAATAAAATGAACAAAACCCAAACTGTATCATAAACGCTATGAAAGGTACCGACATAACAAATCGTACAACAATTCAGACGAGAAAACGAAAAGGCTGATGTTTGCACAAAATAACATATAGACAACAGATAATATACATCAATAAACGACAACCCGATTTGATCGTGGTGCCTTGCATTAAAATCAAATGAGATTTTTTTTTTTCTTTTTTTTTTAAATATTTTATTCACATCATTTATGTTGACAAAACCTAATACTTCCCTTTTTATATATCATTCAAATGAATAATTTCAAATCGTTTCGCACCGTAATAACTCAAGTGATATCGGATATAATCACTCATAATCATCATTGTTTCATGGTTCTAAATATAAAGCATTTCCTGGTGTACTTGTGTTTTAGAGTTGTGTTATTTGAACTAAATTGAAGTTCCGATCGGAAATCACAAGATGATCGGCAAATATAGACAATACGAACATATTTGCTCTCTCTTGTCTTTTTCCTTTTATCTTGTTTTCTACTCCTCTCTTTGAACTACCCTCTCATTATGTTTTATTCGTGTGTTTTATATTGTGTATTGAAAATTGGTTTTGTTCAAAACAGTTACTTGTACTCTCTTTAAATAAAGATAGTATTATTATTAGTGTTATTACTATTAACCGTCTCTGTGTCTTTATTTCTTTATCTCTCTTCCTCGCTCACTTACTAGGTGACTCTCATTTCCGCACTCACGCCCTCTTCTTCATCGCTCACTTCGTCTGTCACTACCTGTCTGTTTCTGTTTCTCCTCTCTTACTAACTCTCCCTCATTTTTTCGCGTCTCTCTCACTTGATCTTCCTCGCTCTCTCTTCGCTCGCTGACTCTCTCTTGTTTGCTCGACCTCTCCCTCTTCCTCTTTTACTGCCGCTCTCATTTCCTCCCTTCTAGGTCAATTTCGCTCCCGCTCCCACTTCTTGCTCACTCCCACTTCCTTGCTCTCACTCACGTCCTTGCTCACTATCTCTTCCTCGTTCGCTCAATCACTCTTTCTTCCTCGTTCGCTCACTCACTCTCGCTCTCTTTCGCTCACTTTCTTGTTCACTCTGTCTGTCTTGCTCGCTCGCTCTCTCTTTCTCGCTCGCTCGCTCAATCTCTCTTTCTTGCTCTCCGTCGCTTTTGCTCGCTAGCTCGACCGCCCACTCACTCTGTTCGCAAAAGGCAAAAAAAAGAAAGAAGTGAAAGGATGGAAGGGCATGACAATGGGAGAGAAAAAGAAACAGAATGAGAGAATCAGTAAAAGAAATAAAAAAATACAAAGAATTTTACAAAAAAGAAAACCAAAGGGAAATTGATATTAGAGAGAGTGAGCATAACCTTTCCAAAATAAAATCTTGTACGCTTTTTATAGCCATCAAGAATGTCCACTATTGGTTTAGTTCATGGTTTAGGCGGTATTGGGTTCAAATCCTTCAGGACTATGCATTAACATAGTACATGGGGAATGACACCACTGCCTACCTAATCATAGAATGGTCTAGTGCACGACCTTCAGTAACCTTCATTAGGTCAGGGCACGAATATTCAGAAATGTAAATAAAACATATTATCTAAAAAGAAATATTGTATTTGAAAAATACATTTCTTGCATGCATTAAATTTTTTAGACGAGAGATTAATTTTTATTATTATTTCACTTTAATTTTATGTTGATTATTTGTTTTTTCTTCAGAATTGTCTGGTTTAATTGAATCAAAAATATTATACTCCTTTATTATTAATTATACCCCCGCTTTAAAAAAAGGGGGGTATACTGTTTTACCTCTGTCTGTCAGTCCGTCCGTCCGTCCGTCAGTCCGTCCGTCCGTCCATCAGTCCGTCCGTCAGTCAGTCCGTCCCACAAAACTTTCGTCACATTTTTCTCAGGAACTACACATCCACCCTTTCTGTAATTTGGTATCAACATTTATATAATTTTTTATGTCAGCCATACCGTGTGATGCGTTTTCAGATTCATCACTTGACAACTTCCTGTTTACCGAACACTTGTATGATTTTACACATGATAGCCAAATTGAAAATTTTCGTCACATTTTTCTCAGGAACTACAATACAAGGATTTCTGAAATTTGGTTTCAGGATTTATATAAGTCAGCTTTACTGTGTGGTGCGTTTTCAGATTCATCACTCGACAATTTCCTGTTTACCGAACACTTGCATATTTTTACACTATTAATATTATCCACTTGCGGCGGGGGTATCATCAGTGAGCAGTAGCTCGCAGTTTCACTTGTTTTTTTAGAACTGACCATATTAAAGGGTGGCATGCAACTACAATAGTTTTATAAGTGTGATTCTAATGGAAATGACACGTGTTTCCCAATCTATGCACATATGTACATAAAAACAAACACATTCTCACATTTAACGATGTGTGACGGGTTTTCTTTATGTTTTATAAAATTTAGTTGCAAATTCAGCAATAGGAGATATTAATTTTAATGTTACATCTTTAAAGTTTTGACATAAACTATAAGATGTTGAAATGTTTTGTAAATTATAATGCTAGAAAGTCCACGAGTGAAATACATTCAGTGAAAGTTTGCCGATTCAAACACATTTAAGGAATGACTGTAATATATTTTCTGTCTTTGAAGAAATAACATAAAAAATCTGGTGCACACTGAATAACGCGCGTAGCGGGTTATTTAACAGTGTGCACCACATTTTTTATGTTATTTTGAATAGACAGAAAATATATTACAGTCATTTCTTATAATTTAATTCTAAATTCCATTTTAAACCGTAGAAAACCATGAAAAAACGTTGATGACAAACGGTCACATGACTAAATTATGTCTATGGTTTGATAACAAAATAACGTAAGCCAATCAGAAGACGCGTTACATCCAAAATTAAATTATTTATATGTAACTAATACGAAGCTCAGGAAGTTTCTTAACTAGTATATAGACTTCCTTCTGGTTACACATGGTATATGTCTACGTGATTTCAACTAGACTAAGTACATATATAAATATTAAATCTTTAAATCTCGTGAAGTGTTTTGTAGTTTGTTATTTGTCTGGTATCAGTTACTGTAGATATACTTTAACTATGGTTCAATCTGTGTTTATACGACTTGTGGTTTTCATCCTATCCCCTTTTATTTTTATGAGTTTCTTCTTCGTTTTTCGTTTTAAATACAACAAAGGAAAAATATTACGTACATTTTATATAAATAAAATATAGTCTACACAAACCGCAAAACATTACTTATACTAACTAACACTCAGTAACAGGAAATTATAACCACAATGAACCGGAGATAACATTGGTGCATGCTTAAATGTGATAAAAAGAACAACTTGCTGTCTAATAATCATACCATTTTTTAAATTTACGAAAATATAGTTGAATGAGGCCTCTCATCTGGGTGTCCAAGTAATGACATAATCACAGGGTTTTTTAAAACAAGATAATCAAATAATCAAAAATACACAGTCCTAGAATATCAAATTAAGATCAATTTTCATGAAATAGCTAGTCTGGTAATAAAATGATCACTATAAAACACGGCCAAGTACATGTAATCACATACTCAAATACTCCATGAGGAGAATCTTTAATTATTGGTTTACAGCCAATTTCAATGAGTGTGTAGGCAAAGGTAATATCTTTGGTTAGCTTGCTTGCTAGCTGAACTGTGAAGTCATTGTTAGGTTAGGTGAACTACCCTCCACTAAGAATAGACTAGTCCGACAGATAATCAATCCATCTGTCTGTAGGACTAGTCTACTTGGAAAGGAGGGTAGTATAACTTACATAATAATGACTTCACGGTGCAGCTAGCAAGTAAGTCAACCAAAGATATTACCTTTAGCTACACACTCATTGAAATCGGCTGTAAATGTTTTCGGAAAACATATTCAGCACAGCAGTTTGACTTGAGAATAGGATGTACAAGCTGTACAACATGCGAAGTTACTATTCTACATTAAAACCTTTTAACATATCAATACGACAGCACTGACCCCCTATAGATCATATGTATTGAACAAAGTCTGTTTCTTGACCGTTATTGAAATTCTTGACAATACCTATTGATAATATTCTTGATATTTGTATATTCCGAAGGCATACTGAATGTTTTACGGAGGGGACCAACCTATGTTGAACATATCACAATGATTTAAACAACCTAAAGTGTTCAACTTAACCTGTGCACAATCGGATTGAAACTTTTTAAAATTCGGCGCAAATTTCATACTACGTTTCTCTTCACTTACGACAATTTAAACCGCTAGTGTTGCCATGACTATGGAAGCTGTCAGACATACGATGCGCACTAAAATTACAAAAGTACACCATATGAACTAAAAATTGCAAATTAAATGAGAACGTATTCATATAAATGAAGTTAAAAACGTCGATAATATTTACATAATTGAATTGTATAAATTGTTACCGATATTCTCACTAATGCGTGTAAAAACTATATAAATATTAAATAGCATAGAACACTGCACTTCCTTTGTCATGTTTGTGAAATATAGGAAATAAAAAGAAACCTGTCCGTTGCGCTTGCGGATATAGTCACTTTGTTTTAAGTACTGTTAAGTGATGTTGAACACAGAATACGTTGTTTAAAATGGTGTATAATAAATTTATTTTATTTTCAATAATTGGGATTACGATAACACACAAAGCAATCGGTAGGTAGTTCATTTTTCTCTCATGTGCTTTTGAGTTAATAAACAAAAACAAACAAACAAACAAAAATACAAGAAAGTAGGGAGATTTGTAACAATCCTTAAATACACATTTTTATCATTATAACTCAAGGTTGTCTCAATAAAATGTAATTAATATGCTTTGATGTACTCAAATCTAAATTGCTCTCAATAGTATCTTGTCTTTTGTTTATAATTCAATTCAAAATAATGTATTAATTAAGTTTCCAAAAATGCATTTGATATCAAGTTTATACCCACTTTCTTCCATATGTCTAATTACGGTTGATTCACTAGAATGGAATAAGCAGTGAGGCAAATCCTTCTGTCTTTAATAAATGCTACATGAAGCTGTTGATTGTTGGTCGAAATTTTAATATTAACATATACATATCGTAAATAATAATGTATGTCGCCATTGAACATCAATACCCCAACACGAGGCATTGTATTTAACGCCCCCCCCCCCCCCCCCCCCCATTCCGAGCGGGCGTGGCGGCAGTGTGTCTTTACATCCCGCACAACAAAGCAACACAACGTTAATCATTTATTGGGGTCGCAGGAAATTCTGTAACTTTGTATAATATCGTGCTGCTCACGATGACAAAATGTTTTCTTTATATATTTTTATAACGACAACAGGAAATAATTACATTAGATGTATGTTTCATTATAATATTTTATTCTGATTGGCTAACTGCACATCACGTGTTATTCCGTAGGCAGTTTTTTCACTCATGATAACACGTGCTCAAACAATAAAGTGCACAGGTCAACAGGTGAATTAAATAATAAAATATATAAAATTCGTGTTTTCATGATCATAGCTAAAACATGTAATTATAAGTATATATAGGGTTGTAAAAGCGTTGACCGTGCGTACATTTTTTGAATAAATAAATAAATTTACAAAAAGAAGCATTCAATTCTTAAATAAAAGCTTTTATTTTACCACAGTTATCATTTTATAAAATAAGAACACAATATTTTGACTATTTTTTTTCAAATTCAAGGTTTGGATTATATCGGACCGGTCAATAGTTTCCAACTACTGGACCTCGATGAAACTATTTGACTGCAAGCGGCATTGTATTTCGCAGAATTTCTAAAGCAGCTGCGAGATTGAAGGATTTTGAAAATCTCGCGGGATTTAAACGACGTCGCGTTTACCTATTGTATCTAGCCTTAGCATCATTTCAGAATATTTGTAAAGCAAAGCTTCTATTTTAAGAGAAACGATATGTGTATGCTTCTTGCAACAAAGTAATAAACACATTTATCGTGAACGACGTTTTTTTTTGGGGTTTAATATGCAAAATATGGGTTTTTTATTGTGCGTTACTCATGTTCCTTCCTACCATATTGATTATACGAAAGGCATAAAATGTCGACAACCAAATACTGCACATACATGTATGATTAGTGAAGAGCTAAGCGACACGTGTTAACTGTAATAATACAATTAAGAAAGGAAACGGGGAATGTGTCAATGAGTCAAAACCCGATTAAATGGACGAAAACAGCACGAGGCCACCAGCGGGTCTTCGACGCAGTGAGAAAATCAACACGAGGCCCCACAATTAAGTGCACAGGTGAATTAAATAAAAAGTTGATAAAATTCGTGTTTTCAAGATCCTAGCTAAATAATGTAATTATAAGTATTGGATGTGTCTATTTTAATTTATAGGTTTGTAAAAGGGTTGACCGTGCGCGCATTTTTTAGATGAAGCGCTTCGCACTTCATACAAAATGTACTTCGATCAACGCTTTTACACTTCAATGAAGTTACAAAAAGAAGCATTCAATTCTTAAAGTAAAAATCTTATTTTCAGGTACAGAATGTGTGAGGTGTGTAGAATGTAGTATCAGCCCACCAGAAATCCAAAACTTAATACCAGATTATGAGAAAAAATGTATTAACCCAAAGTGTATCAAAGCAACGTCGGAAACTAATGCAACAAATGTATCATTTGGTCCATGTCCAAATAATACAGATGACCAACGAATAAACCGATGTGGTTCTCTTCGTGGAAGTGTTAAATTTTCAATGCAACCTTTCGGAGGTAATGTCTGGCTGTTATATTATGTACGCAACTTAAAATTTAGGTTATAAAAAATAGAAAGTATGTGAGATATCCGTCAATGACAAAAATCAGCAAATGTATAGCTGAAAAAAACAACAAACAAAAAACACACACACAAAAGAACAGTGTTTGCATTGCTGTTCTTCATCTCAAAGTTATAATGCGGTCTTCGACACGGAGTAAACGTACGTTCACCTCACTGCAAGTTTAAGACGGCCCCTAGCACCGGCTTGAGCGGAATTCTTTGCAAAAACGATTTGTATAGACTTTGTGAGATATAACATCACCTAATTTGGCCCGGTCAAAAAAAAACAAAAATATGTATCTGGATGAAGTACATGTAGTCTTAAAAATATCAATGTACATCACTATCTGTCAAATTTATTCAATTAAGTCATAAATTGCAATTGGTCTTTGAATTCCTACTTTTAAGGTATATAGTTACCAACGATTAATTGCAAATTCTCAAAACATACTTCTTATTTATTTAATAGTATAGTATAAGTTACAGAACATCCGTACCTGATCCGTCAATGTCGGGCTTTTTTTACCAATGTTCTAAATGCTGATTGGCTGAATTGGTGGCCTGACACCAAAATATCTTGAAAAGGAAAGAATTTGTACACAAGCAATAATGAAAAATGAATATTAATGTAGACTATAAACCTGGTACCAGATTATACCAATATCAGTATAGCGCATTTTGCATTTGCGCCGATCTGCTTTTCACGTGTTTTTTTCTGTCGTTACATGTAGCACTATTTACTGCATTTCAAACGCGCATTATACATTACAATCCATAAAAACGGGAAACAATGGAGTTATAAATATATTGTTGCCGATTATTTATATATGTTACATAGTAGTAAGTTATGGCCTGGATTTTCTCGATGACATCCATAAAACATATATATTAGGCAGGTTCGAATAGAACTGTTCATTGTTAATATATAAGATATTGCAAAACTAAAATACTTAGTAAGGTATAAAATGACTTGTTTTTTTGTCCATTTGATGAGTAAAGCCTTTTTCAACTGATTTTTATAGTTCGTTCTTATGTTGTACAGTTATACCACTGTCCCAGGTTAGGGGAGGGTTTGGGATCCCGCTAACATGTTTAACCCCGCCACATTATTTATGTATGTGCCTGTCCCAAGTCAGGAGCCTGTAATTCAGTGGTTGTCGTTTTAAACTTCGTATTAATACAAACAAGACAAAAATTGTAATATTCAGCAAGAGAAAATTTAAACCAAAAATTGTATTTAATATTTATGGTGAAAATATTGATGTACAAGATTCATATTCATATCTTGGTGTTATGTTCAATTATAATGGTAGTTTTTGTACTGCTAAAAAGAAATTATTGGATCAGGCAAATAAGGCATTGTATGCTTTACTGCAGAAAATAAGAAATTTGTCAATTCCATTAGATTTACAATTAAAATTGTTTGATTCACTCATTACTCCAATTCTTGTCTACTCAAGTGAAGTATGGGGATTTGAAAATAAACAGGGTATCGAAAAAATACACTTGCAGTTTTGTAAGAGAATTCTCAATTTAAGAAACAATACTCCTAGCTATATGGTATATGGAGAACTTGGACGTTCTCCAATGGAAGTTATCATTAAATTGAGAATGGCGTTATTTTGGAACAACCTTTTATCCAGTAGTAACAAAATATCTAGTATTTTGTATAGACTTATGTTTAAACTTCACGAGAGTAAGCAAGGACATTTTAAATGGATTTCTTATGTTAAATCTATTTTTGATGAAACAGGGCTTAGTTTTATATGGAATGATCAAATGTATATGGATAAGAATATTCTCAAGTCTATTCTAAAACAAAATTTGACTGATCAATTTATTCAAAATTGGTTCTCGCAAATTAATAGCTCATCTAGGGGGGAATTTTATGGACTTTTTAAACATGAATTTAAACTGGAACCATATCTACTTAGATTGGCTGTATCTGATAGATTATATATGTGTAAGTTAAGATGCTCAAATTTAAAATTTCCTATAGAGACCGGAAGATGGGCAAAGATCCCTAAACATAATAGAATTTGTCATTTATGTAACTTTAATATTGGTAACGAATATCATTATATGTTTACTTGTACATATCCACAAATCGTGGACCTGCGCAAAAAATTTATCCCACATTATTACAATACAAATCCATCAGAGATCAAAATGATTGGAATGCTGTCAAATTGCAATGTAAAATTATATCGTAATATTTGTAGATTCTTAAAAAACATTATCAAATATCTATAATTATTCACTTTTTTATACATATGTAAAAACTCACATATTCATGACATTGTGTTAAATCCAAATGATATAGACTGACTGTATATACACATGAAAGTGTCACGAGAATCACGTGCATGATTGTTTATTGTGTGTTAGCTCCTGTTGTCGTATATATATATACATGTTTATCATAATTGTATTGTAATTACTGTATAGATATTTAGTATATTTATGTATGTATGTATATTGACCTCTTGTACACTGTTGTGTCTGAGGATAATAAAACTTTGAATCTTGAATCTTGTTTATTTATGTGTTACATATTTGTTTTTCGTTCATTTTTTTTACATAAATAAGGCCGTTAGTTTTCTCGTTTGAATTGTTTTACATTGTCTTATCGGGGCCTATTATAGCTGACTATGCGGTATGGGCTTTGCTCATTGTTGAAGGTCGTACGGAGACCTATAGTTGTTAATGTCTGTGTCATTTTGGTCTTTTGTGGATAGTTGTCTCATTGGCAATCATACCACATCTTCTTTTTTATATAAAATCGATGAGTTTACAAAATACATGATCCAGTGGTAGTTCAGTTTAAACCTACTACTAGCATTCAAACCTAAAATCTTTTTTGTTTAACTTTCAGAAGCTACAGTTACCTTCTATCTAAGAGATTGTTTTGCGGTGAATAAAAACACAGAATTTGGATGTTATACAGACCAAAACACCTTAAATGATCAAAAAGCTATCTTGGTAAAGCAATTTGAAGATGATCTGAAAAGCCTTAATGTACAAGTTGGAGATATACAAAATGGAGAGTTCTGTATCAAAAACGATGGTACCAATAAGTCTTGCACATTAATGTTTTCATCAGTGTGGTTACTAATCATGTTAATGTTGGCACCACTTATTGTATAAAGACTATATTCTAATTGTACAATTACGGCAGCACAACTTAAAATTTAAAAAATGTGGAAAATCCCACACCTGAAGGTTGTCCTCAGCTGGCCCTTAAATAAAAAATCTACAATCCTGCATACTCATTTGAGTATATTCCTTGTGTTTGACTAAGTCATTCCTTACACAAGGGCATCAAACAGTCTAGTAAAGCAAGAACCACTTGCCTTTCTGAAATACTTTGAAGGTTCATCAGTTTTCATTTTGTTGATTGATATACATATTGTTCTTTTAATAGCTGTCTACATGTTTTTAATCATTTTTTAAGTCTTACTTCATTTGACCAATGTATGTTGCTGCCTAACTTTCATAAATTAAAGATTTTTTATACCAAGTGGGTTTTTCTTGTGTTTTATTGCATTCTAATTTAGTGATGTCATTAAACTAGCAATCGCCAAGATATGCTTGGAATATTTGCCACTGGACATTTAATGAACAACAATCACTCCGGAAAATATATATAGTTTTTCAGTATACTACCACTGGATTGTTACCAATTTTGTCTGGCCCTGATTGATTTGATTGTGTTTGAATGCTACCTTCAGAAATATTGACTTTTAATGGCAGCCATTTTTTTGGGTGGAGGAAACTATTGTTTCTGGAGAAAACTAATCTTTTGCATGAAAACTTGCAATTCTAGTCGATAAAGATTTGGAGGCAAACACATCTGCCATGTTCTTGGCTCAAATTCACAACCTTGGAGTTGTCAGGCTAATGATACAGTAGAAGAGCTACTTTGACCACAAGGCACTTTTCTGCCCGATACTGCCTGACCATTAGTCAATATATAGTTCATCATAGGTCTTCATTCATTACGTTAATGAATTCTTAGCTCTGATTTTCTATAAAATGTTCAAAGCTATAAGGATTAAAATTGAGAATAGAAATGGGGAATGCTTCAAAGAGACAACAACCTGATCAAAGAGCGAAAAACAGCCAAAGGCCACCACTTAGTCTTCAATACAGCATGAAAATACCAAAACCTGGATCTCCTTCAAACATTGTCAACTTTTACTAATATGACCTTGATTATTTTGTATCCATCTTAATGTGGCAATCACTAAGAAATTAATCAATTGACCCATTGTGACTGATAACAGATCCTCATTTTATATTAATCAGTTTTAAACAAGAATGGTGTCCACAGTACACAGATGCCCTACTCACTATCATTTTCTATGTTCAATGGACCATGATATTGGGGTTAAAACTCTAATTTGGCATGAAAATTAGAAAGATCATATACTTGGGACCATGTGCATTACCTTTCAATCTGATTGGATTTCAAATTGATCTAAAACTACCTTGACCAAAATCTTTAACATAAAATGGCACAGACGGACAGACCTAGGTGGGGCACAGACCAGAAAACATATTGCCCATGAATAGGGCATAACAAAGTGTTGTAAGCAAAGTCAAATACTGCTGAGTACTATTTGAATCTAGCTAGTGTAGCCACTCGAAAAACTAAAATAATCAAGTACGACAGGGAAAGAGTTAAGGTCTCATAAAAAATAGTCTAAAATAATTTTTAAGCAGGCACAATTTTCCTTTGAGTATTTTATTCTCATTTCTACATCAGACAAAAAATTACATTGATATCATGATTATTTCTTTAAGATATCAGTCCAGTTACGGATATTTATAGATTCAATCGAGTTGAAATGACCAATGATCATATGTTTATCGCTTTTTCTTACCTATTACGACGTTGTTAATTCATTGACAACGGGTACGTGCGCTCTTGGTTTCAAGCGATAATTTTTCATATCACTCTACTGTGCTGAGAAAGGAAATTATCAGTCAGTAAGATCAAAGGAAAATTTCGTAAAATAGCGATAATAATTGTTACAAAGTGTGCTAGTGACCTGATACGATATATTGGGTCAGTAAATTTCTTATGGGATGAGATCAAAGATAGATGTATATATTATAGTATCAATAATGACTTCACTCTTTTTCACATAGTATATGTCTACGTGATTTCAACCTACATGCATATAAATATTAAATCTTAAAATCTCGTAAAATCTCGTGAAGTGTTTTGTAGTTTGTTATTTGTCTGGTATCAGTCTATACTTTAACTATGGTTCAATCTGTGTTTATACGACTTGTGGTTTCCAACCCATCCCCTGTTATTTCTATGTATTTCTTCTTCGATTTTGTTTTAAGTATAACAAAGAAAAAATAATACATTTTATATAAATAAAAATATTATACACAAACCGCAAAACATTACTCATACTAACTAACAGGAAATTATAACCACAATGAACCGGAGATAATATTGGCGCATGCTTAAATGTGATAAAAAGAACAACTTGCTGTCTAATAATGATACGTTTTTAAAAATTACGAATATATAGTTTAATGAGGCCTCTCATGTTGGTGTCCAAGTAATCACATAATCACGGCCTTTTTTAAACAAGATTATCAAATAATCAAAAATACACAGTCCTAGATTATCAAATTATGATAAATTATCATGAAATAATTGGTCTTGTAATAAAATGATGACTATAATGCACGGCCAAGTAAATGTAATCACATAATCAAATACCCCATGAGAAGAATCTTTAATTATGGGTTTACAGCCCATTTCAATGAGTGTGTAGGCAAAGGTAATATCTTTGGTTAGCTTGCTTGCTAGCTGAACCGTGAAGTCATTGTTATGTTAGATAAACTACCCTCAACTAAGAGTAGACTAGTCCGACAGATAACCAATTCATCTGTCTGTAGGACTAGTCTACTTGGAAAGGAGGTAGTACAACTTACATAATAATGACTTCACGGTGCAGCTAGCAAGTAAGCTAACCAAAGATATTACCTTTAGCTACACACTCATTGAAATCGACTTTAATGTTTTCGGAAAACATATTCAGCACAGCAGTTTAAATTGATAATAGGATGTACAAAATGTACAACATGCGAAGTTATTATTCTACGTTGAAACCTTTTAGTATATCAATACGACATTTGACTGATCCCCTATAGATCAGAAAGATTGATTTTTTGTTTAAATCGGTGCAAATTTCTCTTCAACTACGGCAATTTAAACCGCTAGACTAAGTTTTGCCATGGCTATGGAAGCTGTCAGACATACGATGCGCAATTAAATTACAAAAGTATGCCATGTGAACTAAAAATTGCAAATAAATGAGAACGTATTCATAAAAATGTAGTTAAAAACGTCGATAATGTTTACATAATTGAATTGTATAAAATGTTACCGATGTTCTCACTAATGCGTGTAAAAAATATATAAATCTTAAATAGCAGATAACACTGTACTTCCTTTATGAAATGTAGGAAATAAAAAGTAATCTGTCCATGTATTGCACATGCGGATATATTCACTTTGTTTTTAGTATTGTTAAGTGATGTTGAAAACAAATTATACATAAGTCGTTATAGGAAATCATATATTTTGCCAGAATACGTTTAAAATGGTGTATAAATTTATTTTATTTTCAATAATTGGGATTACGATAACACACGAAGCAATCGGTAGGTAGTTCATTTTTCTTTCAAGTGCTTTTGAATTAATAAACAAAAACAAACAAACAAACAAAAATACGGGAGAGTAGGGAGATTTGAATGAATGAATGAATGAATGAATACTTTATTGGCAAGAAGCATATATACATACTATGGCAAACGAATGACAAACAGATTTGTAACAATCCTTAAATACACATTTTCTACTTTTATATTTCAAGGTTGTCTCAATAAATAGTATTCAATATGCGTTGATGTACCCAAATCTATATTGCCCTTAATAGTATCTTGTCTTTTGGCTATAATAATTCAATTGAAAATAATTTATTGAGTTTTGAAAAATGCATTTGATATTCAATTTTGTATGCACTTTCCATACTATTTATTCACTTTGTATTTAATAAGTAGTAACTTAAGACAAATCATTTTGTCTTTCATAAATGCCACATGTAGTATTTCGCCGTCGATTAAATATTAACATGTACATATCTATAGTGCTGAAAGGACATCAATATCCCTACACGAGGTGTCGTGTTTAACGCCCCAAGCGCGTCCGGGCGTGGCAGTGTAAATATATATCCCACACCACCAAGTGACGCCCCATATTAAAGCAAAAGTTTTATTGTGGCAGGTCAGAGGAAGTCCAGGAAAAACGATATTTGTAAACCTTATCAACTAACACTTCGGTTTATAGAATTCTTTAACCGTATATTGTATTGACCCCATGTCAAGATGTATTCTTTATTTTAACAAAAAGTCGGTAAAATCCCAGAACTCACCGACACCAAGAAGTAAACGCTTCAATTTTAAGAGTTACGTTGTGTGAATGCATCCTGTGAAAATAATCGATATGTATCTTGATGCATGGATGAAAAATGTTGTCCTGCATTTTTTTCCAGTTGTAATCTCTGTCCTGCCTTTTTTTGTGTTATAAGTTTTACCATGCGTTCCAAACCTTTCGGAAGTTTAAGTAATGGACTTCACTATTATTCTGAGAACCGCTATGATCATAGGATATAAATACTATGTCACAATAAGTATTGCGGATAAAAAAAGACCATAGGTTTACTTCTATGAATTGTTATTTGGATGGAGAGTTGTCTCATTGGCACTCACACCACATCTTCCTATAAAGCTTTTTGTTCGGTGTGAGCCAAGGCTCCGCGTTGAAGGCCGTACATTGACCTATAATGGTTTACTTCTATAAATTGTTATTTGGATGGAGAGTTGTCTCATTGGCACTCACACCACATCTTCCTATAAAGCTTTTTGTTCGATGTGAGCCAAGGCGCCGTGCTGAAGGCCGTACATTGACCTATAATGGTTTACTTTTATAAATTGTTATTTGGATGGATTGCATTGCTATCTGCATCGTTAGCGAGAGCCTTATCCCCACTGCTACCGGGGTTAACATTATCAATTGGCAAATCAAGCCATTTAAACTGTACTTTGAAAATGATTGAAATATATGAAATAAGTCATTAAAAATCTATATAAAATTAAAGGGGGGTCTCAACACTTGCAGGTGCGTGTAGCTCACAGCTTAAGGATATGAGGAAAAGTAAATGTGTTTTATAAATCACAAGTCTACTACCAATAATTATGCACACTCTTTAGAATTTCGTAAAATTTTCGTTTGTGTACCTTTTCTCATGGACTGGCTCATATCAGACAGGCATAATATATTAATATGAAAGACACAAAAATATTGAAATGATAAACACAATATAATTAAATGATAAGCACAATATAATTAAATGATAAACAAAATATATATTGAATAATTGATGTTTTGATTTTAATACTGACTTTATCCGAAATAATATCAAGCGAGCCCTTTTGGTATTTACTGTATCAGTATTAATAATATCAAGCGAGCCCACAAGGGCGGGTTGATGAAGTTAGTATTAAAAAATTAACATGATTAAATGGCATAATTAAATGATAAGCACAATATATATTGAATAATTGATGTTTTGTTTTTAATACTGACTTTATTAAAGGTGATTATGTGAAATCACTGGTAATTTTCAGGGAATCTGTATAATCACTAATGATTTTAGTGATTCTACATAATCCCTGAAAAATCAGGGATTCTACATAATCACTGATTATACAAATTCACTGTAACATATATAAAGGGTAATTACAGGTTAGAAAATACTTGGTCATGTTTTATGAAGATTTTAAGTCCAAGGCGAAACCGAGGGCTTAAATCTTCATAAAACATGACCAAGTATTGTCTGACCAATTTAGGACATATTCACACTTTCGAGTGAATTTACAAAACTATTCTTTCCCATTGTTATATTCAAACCTAAATAAGAGTTCACTTTTTATAATGAACCAAATGTTATACATAGGTAATGATCATTTCAATGGGTGAAATGAAGTAGCACTGACATAGTTTGTGAAGGATAAATTGTTTCTCTTCTGCTTCAGGTAAAATTTAATACTTATATATCTTTAGTTTTTTTTTATTTGAAAAAGCAACACAATGTTATATAAATCTCCTTTTTGAAATTTGATTTTTTTTTTTATAAATATCAAACTCTCTGTATGAATATTTTAATTCAGACCATTCAACATTAAATTTTACTTTTTATTGATAAATTTAAATGTATTGTGTTTATCCGAAAACAATCCTTTGCTATATATATCAGCAGTCTGACATTAGGTTTTTTTTTAAAGAAAAAGAAGATAATTCCCTCAAATGTAAGGTATATAAATTAAATAAATATCATTTTATTTATCCTTTAAATACCTTTTTTTTTTTTGTGTATTCTATACATGTGTACCATTAGAAAATGCATGAAATTTTGCAAAATTCAAAATGTTTTTATTTTAATCTTTGCTCTTTCATCTTTAATCAGTAGGCTATTTTCCCAAGGAAAATGCCTTAGGGGATTGTACACTTCGTTAGTGCAGCTATTAAGAGTTCACTTTCATAATTAACTGACAGTGAAAAGTCATTCATGTATAGTATTTCATAGTGCATGGAAAACCATGTACTATGAAAATTAGAGGGCAAAAAACTGACTTTTCATTGGACGCGAAGGGGTGAGTATATTCTAAACATTCTTATTTTCAGGAACAGAATGTTTGCAATGTGTAGATGGTAGTATAAGCCCACCAGAGATCCGAGACTTTATACCAGAATATGTGAAAAAATTAAGCAGCCTAGAATGTCCCAACGCAACGCTGGCAACAAATGCAATAAAAGTAATATTTGGCACATGTCCAAATGATCCAACTGACCAACTAAAACACAGATGTGGTACTCTCAGCGGAAGTGTTAAATTGTCATTGAAATCGCTCGGCGTACATGTAGGTAATGTTTGACACGCAAGATAAAATTTAAGTTTTGTCAAATTTCTTATATTGCTTTAGGCTTATTTGCTGATAAAAATATGAATCTTTCAAAGGGTTTGTATTTTTTAATATTAATTAATTCGAAATACCCGTTTGACTTTGCGGGTCTTAAATGACTGTCTCATTGACAATCATATCACATCTTTTTTATTAATAAATAATTGAATTTTGGATGTAACGCGTCTTCTGATTGGCTGACGTTGATTTGTTTATCAGCTTATATGCATAATTTTGTCATAAACGTTTTTTCATGATATACACCGGTTTAAAATGGAATTTAGAATTAAATTATAAGAAATGACTGTAATATTTTTCTTTCTATTCGAAAAAGCATGGTATACCTTGGCTTCGCTTCGGTTGACATATTTTTTCGGGGTAACAATCTGCTCTATTACACTTTCATCGATGTGTTATTTATATAACATTTTGTAACAATGTAACAGCGTTCGTCACAACACTGTCGATTCCGTAGGAGTTGAGTTATTTTACCAATTTAAACGAATGTGTTCCTGATTAATATTGATCACATGTAGTTTGGTTTAAACCTATTATTCAAATCTTAAGTCTTATTTCCCACTTTCAGAAGCCACGTTGACGTTCTTTTTAAGAGATTGTTTTGCGATAAATAAAAACACGAAGTCTGAATGTTCCTCAGACCAAAACACTTGGAATGACCAGAAAGCTATCTTTGGAAAGAAATTCGGAGATGATCTTAAAACATTTGGTGTAGAAGTTGGAGATATACAAAATGGAGAGTTCTGTATCAAAAATGATGGTACCAATAAGTCTCATTAATGTTTTCATCAGTGTGGTTACTAATCATGTTAATGTTGGCACTACTTATTGTATAAATACTAATTGTACAATTGCGGTAGCACAGCTGATGAAAAAATAAAAAATACTGTCTCCACTTTTTTATAAGCAAGTTTTGTAAATACGCACATGTACCTGATAATTCTCCTCTTACGTCTGTGGGACCAATTTATAATTTTAACAGCAGGGATAGAAAATTCAAAAAGCTTTGTTCTCATACTAGTATCTGCATTTGTGTTCTGGGTATTTATCTATGTCTATTTTGGTAATAAAGCTTCCAATATCAATATATATTTTATTTTACTGTTCAAACTTTTGTCTGTGTCTATGTCTGTCCCTCTTTGTTCATGGATTTCTTTATGGAGCCTTGAAGCTCCATATGAAGCCAAACATACTTTGAACGTGTGGTTCCGAGTATCATGGTGTCTTTAAAAGAGCCTTGCTGTCTCACTTGAAGATACAGATAATTAAATATTCCGGTTCATAGTTTCTTTTATAGATTCTTGCTTCTAGAGAAAGGTACAGATATCTAAAATCTTGTAGTTTGTAGTTCTTGATTTATTTGATAGAGCCGTTTTACCTGATACTTACATGTAACCACTGAACTAAGAATTACATTATAGCAAAGATGGGATTATCTCAGCGTGTTACAAGTGTTAACAAGACGTAGGCGTTAAGGTGGTTCACAACACTATCAGTAAAACTAATTTGGCTCGTTTAATTTTCATAAATTTGACCCTTTAACAAAAATATAAAATTTCAAAAATTTTGAACAAACTGTTTTGTCAGAAAAATTACACTGGTTATAGAGCAGTTTGACAAACACCAGTTTTGATCATTGAGAAGCTTACTATTCCTTTTACAACACATGGAATTAAAACGTTATCTCCCTGTAGTGTTAAGTACCACCTTAAGCACCATATTGCGTCTCAAATGGTAACGTCAATTTTTTACGTTTTACGGCGATTAATTATTTGGGATAAGTTTTGTATTTTGCTTGAAATTTTTGTTTTGCATATCAATATGGATACTTCTCATAATGTTTTGTTGTACTGAATATGCATAGAATATTTCCCAATGAAAGTAACGTAAGCAACAAACAACAAAATATATCGTATTTGGGTAATGCATAAGCTATTTGAAATGAGAAGATATATACGGTATGATGAGTGCCAATGAGACAACTCTCTACCAGAGATCAATTGACATAAAACGTAATAAAGTGCAATGTTTTCCCATTTAGATACGAAAAGGAGGAGGATATATATTTTGCTTTAATATAAAAAGTTTGTCGGGAATTACAAGTTCAACGGGTCTTAGCTTGCTTATAAAGTTCACTATACTTTCTTTAATAACGGTACAATTAGATGATGAAATGAAACGAAAAAAAGGTTAATTATAATTCATCTCATATGTTTACAAACTTTGTATGATGTGGAGAGGTATGTAGCCACGTTTTATGCCCAATTTTATTTTCACTTTCAATTCTATACACATGAATCTTATTGCAGAGAAATAAAAAAAAATCGCAGTCAGTTTACGCTTCCCAAATTTGAAAATTTGGTAAAGATGATTATTTTGTTATCCTTTTGTGATACAAAACTTTTTCACAACCTCATCTAAACGAACAAAACCAGTCATTGGATTTTTTTTAATACTTAGTGGTCTTGTTAATAGTATCTGACTGAAAGTATTAACGAAGTTGTTAATTTGTTTTCCTACGTGAGGATAAATACATACAGTCCTGCCCACAGCATAATTCTTCAACGCATAATGCCTACTCGGATATATATATTATGATGCCTTACATTTTTGATGGAAATAATTTCAGGAGAGATTCAAAGAAAGTTTTAAGAGATATAGTTGATGCCTCAATAACTTTCTTTCTTGGTTTTATTTCACAGGGTGAAGAATGTATTTGTGCATAAGTACTCCAGATAAATAAAACTAAACATGACAGTCAGCATTGTTCCTTTAATTTTTAACTATATTTGTGAAAAACATAAAAAATATGAAGCTCCAACATAAGACCCACAATTCATCAAAGTTACGAAGCTTACAGTTTTCTGGATGACCTTACAGTAAAGATGAATGCTACGAGCAAAATTTCTTTTTATAGTCTAACCAATCAACAGTTAAGATACTTATATCCAATTGTATTTTTTTTTTACTGAATGTAAATTTGCTTTACGAGTGATTACAATATTGTCACCCGTTTCCGTTCCTTTCGGTATCTTGATATCCCCCAGTTTTACGATGATTTTTATTTTATATGTATACCTTCAAAATATTTAGCGTTGATAATACTACTGAAAGAATGCACACTGTGCTTATAAAAAAGAAGATGTGGTATGATTGCCAATGAAACAACTGTCCACAAGAGACCAAAATAACACAGAAATTAACAACTATATGTCACTGTACGGCCTTCAACAATGAGCAGTTGTGCGTAATGTATATGCCTATAGTGGGAAATGTTGCCTGCATCATCAGGACAAGAATAAATGAACACTATATATATATATATTCATTAAATAAAATAATAAAATAAGTAAAAAGTTAACAGTTCCATTCTATCGATTTCATTCTTCCATTAGGACTCTTCAGGATAACTTCAGGATAACTGATATATATATATATATATATATAGTGTTCATTTATTCTTGTCCTGATGATATATATGTTCTGCGAGGTATGACTGTCAAATATAAGACAGGTATACACATTATTGGCATCTATAGACCCTCCGCGGAGAACATCAAATTCTTATTTTTGAATGCAAAGACTAGGCCGTCACAATTCAAATGAAAAAACACTTATGCGTGTTTTTAATTTAGATAGATATAGGAAGATGTGGTGTGAGTGCCAATATATATAATTCCTAATCTGAGATAATAAACATATACTTTTTTTAATATTCTTATGAAAAATAATTCATTTTTCTTGGTAGTATATTTTATATCTTTTGATAGGCACTGATGTCATGCGACTATCGATACTTCAAATCGTGAACATCACTATTGTTTCAATATTATTTCTACTTTGTGTCTCTATTATGTATGTTTGTTGGAAATATGAAGTATCTTGCAAAAAGAGAGAAAGGAGAACATTTCATTCAACACACCACAATGCATCTGGAAACCATGCACACCAAGGAGAGGCTCACGAGTACGTTGAAGTAGATGATGGGTGTTTGAATCGAGAATCCTCAATATACTATATTCATCGCACGAGAAACAGTGGACGTTCTACTAGAGGTAGTGGCATTTGTGGAGAAGACAGTGACGGATATTTGAATCCCTATCATGCGCTTATATCAAATGAAATCGAGATGGAGTATGCTTAATATATACTGAGCAATCATGCACATGAACCAGTTTTATACATGCTCAAGAGAACACAGTTGATTTCTAAAATCAGTAGAGCAAATTTACTGATCAGAACTAGTTTTTAATGTACTTTGTTCTGCTAAATCGATATTCGTTTCTTAGCATGTGTATCCGCCGCAAACACTGTTAGTTCGCCAAGATTCCTTTGAAGGACATATTGTTCCATTTATTATGCAACGCATTGAAACTTGTTTACTCGAAATGTTAATTCTAAAATTCTTTATGATTAAAATGGTGAATCCGAGAATGCTATGTCCGTACAAAATTGAATTTTGAGTACAAAACCACAAGAGTCCCATTCGGCGCCCCGTAGTTAGGGCCCCTAATGGATATATTATGGTAAATAGGTATACTTTGTACAAGCATCAGTCCAAACGTTGTCTAAGGGTGCAACCATTTAACTTGAGTTCAAAAGTGGGGATATGGTTGTTTTGTCAAAGTGAAGAAAAAAAAAACGCTCTGAGCGCAAACAATTTCATTAAGTTTTCCATCGCTTTAGATTTTTTATATATCTCGTAGCTGGTGCCCCTTTAACAAAATTGATAAATGGTTTCATTTGTTTAGTGCAAATTTAAAAGGGGCACATAACTTAAAGTATTAGCATATTTTTAATGCTGAAAAGATAAGAATGGCTAAAAGAATTACAGAACAAAGAAATGCTGCCCCCCACCCCCTCGTTGCCACTAATCTAGACCCTCACTGTGTCGGATAGTTTCGTTTAATATATTTTACTGTTTTTGTCTCCAAATAGAATATTGGTACAAAGTGTTGTTAATATATGTATTATTACTGACGAGGTGAACACAAAGAAAAATATTGCTTGACTCACGGCAAAGTTTGCTATGTATTCTTACCAAATTAAAATCGTTAAAAATTGCATTTGTGTTTAACCCATTGAATAATGAAAAAGCACCTCACTAAAAATATGGCTAAATAAACAATTACACTTCAGATATTTCTGCATCTTATGGTATCTATTTTATAAAAATCACTCATAGACTTACTTGGTAATTAATATTTTTTTGAAAAATACCGATTTAAGTTGAAATAATAGGAAATTTTTTGAGTGGGAACTCACTTTTGTCCTATGACTGTAAGCGTCATATATCTTGAATTTATATTGAAAACGGACTGAAATTCTTTAGTTGTATTAATGTTGATATAAAAATATCGCCATAATTCGCCATTCATAATAATTATTTTTAAAAATGTTTATTTGGCATGCCATACTCGATAAAAGTGCGGACGTGAAAGAAAGCACTCTTCTCGGTTTACGATACACTTACGATGATACACACGACGTAACTTGCGATCAACTTAGTAGTTCTTTACGATGCCTTTGTGAAACACACGTAACGGGAACGTAGAACCACACGTAAACCGATCGTAAACTGATACGATGATCGTAAGTTAAGACGGCTTTGTGAAACGGTGGCCTGGTTATAATAAATAGTAATATATGTACATCCATAACGACGTCATAAAGCGTTTTGTATTGAAAACATTCCAAAAGAATTTAATTTTGGATGTAACACGTCTTCTGATTGGCTGACGTTATTTTGTTTTGAGCTCACAGACATAATTTAGTCATGTGACCGTGATGTCATCAACGTTTTTTCATGGTTTTCTACGGTTTAAAATGGAATTAAGAATTAAATTATAAGAAATGACTGTAATATTTTTTCTGTCTATTCGAAATAACATAAAAAATGTGGTCCACACTGTTGAATAACCCGCTACGCGCGTTATTCAGTGTGCACCAAATTTTTTATGTTATTTCTTCATAGACAAAAAAAATATTACAGTCATTCCTTAATTGTAAAGTGTTTAACGGTTTGATTAAACAATCCAAATATGCTAACTAAAACTTGACATCCTTTATTATACATTTATATATATATATGTCGTGTACAAGTTGCGATTTTGTACAGGTTATAAAATGTACAAAAATATTGTATATGTTATAACTTGTATAATGCAAACATACAAGTAATAACATGTACAAAAGTACCTCTTACATTATAACCTGTACAAAATATTGCTTAAAAATGGGTTTAACTTGTACAAAATCGAAAATAAGGATGTTTCTATTATCGCAACAGGTGTTATTAACCTCAATAGTATTTTCATAACTTTTTTATATTCCTTCATGTTAGTGTGTTTTGTCCTTTTTTTGGTACAGTTAATGTCCAGGGGTCGGTATTACGAAGCATTCCTAAGACTTGTCATAAGATATGACTATCTATGGACGTATCTTTATTTGATGAATTATAATTGTGAGTGTCCACTTTGAGGGCAAAAGTAAATAATTTTATTTTAGTTGACACTAAAAGACATTTAGAGGAAAACCAGGACAGATGTATCTACAAATAAAATTGGAAATGGAAATGGGGTATGTGTCTAAAAGACAACAACCAGCCCATGGAGCAGACGACATCCAAAGGACACAAATACATGCTTTCAAAGTAGAGGATGTATATTTTCAACATCAAAATTACATTCGCCTCATGCAATGATCTTATAGTTTATAAAACAAAATTAAGTTATAAATTTACATAAGTCATGCTGAAGGCCAAAAATGTCGAAGAGTAGATCCAAAGATATTAATAATGAAGCGTATTCCAATGAAAACTGTTTCACCTCTCTCTTGCTTTTACAGAGTAAACATATAGACATTGTTTTAGTCTATAGGAAGATGTGATTGTTTTAGTCTTTGCATGCTATAAAACGAGTGGGAGGAGTATTGCCCAAAATTATTAGGCATCGTTCTTAAAATTTTTGGAAGAATTTAGTTACTAGTATCTAACGTAATTGTCATTAAGGATATGATGCAAGCTTTTAGTAAATAGTGTAACACTTATTTAAGCCATGATGGATTATATAAAACATACAATTACATGAAAACACATTTTGCCAACATAAGTCATGAAACATATATTTCTGAAACTTTGTGGTCATTGTCCTCTACAGAAAAAGACACGTTCTGGCCTATTTATTGTTGTTCTTCATGCATTGGTGAATTTAAAAGTCTATTTTACTTCATTAAGATTTATCTTAATTTTGTACAAGTTAAAACCATTTTTAAGCAATATTTTCTACAGGTTATAACATGTATGAGATCCAGTTCCAGACTAAGTATAAATGTAAATTAATTTTAATATAACCCTCAGGAACCCTCACAATAAATCTAAATGACAGTTTACTTCAGTAACTTGCAAAAAATAAATAATTGGAATATAATTACATATATTATTATTTGATAAATTTTACCTAAAAATGCATGGTTTAAATAATAGTGTCAAAGTACATTTAGGTGAAATTGATCAAGCAATAGCTAATTCCAAAGACTAGAACTACGTACATTACACTTTATTTCAAAATATAACATGTACAAAATATACATACATTTTGCATACAAAATAAAATGTAGATGTCTAATAAAAAAGGGCAAGTACTTAGTATCAGATATTAACTGCTATAAATATAAAATTTCAATCATTAGTATCACAGATAAGAGACAGGGAAGTTTTTCAGGATTAAAAATTACATATAGCTCTTAAACAATAATAACATTGTTTAAATTTCAATTGGAAATAAAATATTAAACAATTCGAAAAAGATTTAATTCACACTTAAAAGCTTAAAGGTCAATTATCATGTTTATTTGTTTTAAATGTAGAAATATTTTTGGAAAGGATGTGTCTGCCTGAAAAACAAATTGAATGAGCATGACAACAATGAGAATTGTTCATAAAGTATATTACAATAACCCCTTTACCAAGAACAATTTGGACCTCACAATCAACCACATTGGGTATATATTGTTAAAAACGCAATATCTAAGAACCAAATCATTAAACAACTTATCAGAAATATAATGACATTAACGGTACCAATTTTCCTGCACCAGATTCGCATTTCGACAATATATGCCTCTTCAGTGATGCTCGTGGCCAAAATATTTGAAATCAAAAGCTTATATAAAAGATGAAGAGATATAATCCAAAAGGTCCAAAAAGTATAGCCAAATCCGTGAAAGGAATCATTATCAGAGCTTAACTTATCATTGCTCAATGACATCATACCGCCCTCAGATTTCAACACAAAATGAAAATTAGATTAAAGTGCATATAAACTGCATTATTACATTACAGATACATTACAAAAAACAACCTTAAACAGTACATAGAAAGTTGAAGCTGAGTTAGCCAAAGCCATCAACGCACAAAGGGACCTTTCATTTGAATTTCTAAAAAAAATCCCCAAAATAAGATAGAATTAGGATAGAATTCAAGATTAGATTTGTAATACTAATACAACACTTATTAATAACAATGAAAACAACAATACTAATTGATATCAAATTGTGGTAGTAATTAGATAATTAATTGTATTATATAGCTCTGTCGATGTTTTTTCTGAATCAAACTGTTAATCAAATATAGTGTATAAATTTCGAAAAACACAAATACAACAGAAAAAATAAAATTTAAGACTACAAACGTTAAGACATTTGACAAAATCCGATGAGAATAACAAATATAACATCAAAAATAAATACATGAATTGGGGACAGAAAAGTACTGTGACACGTCTTATAGCAATGCGAATTCACACTAAGCAAAACCGTCACAATTGGGAATAAGTCACATTCCGTTATTAAAAGATCCGACGACGTAATGACAAACCACAATCTAACACGTGGTAAAAAAGTCCTCAGTTAATTTGGACAAAGACACATCGTATGGATCAACCAATGCGTGATGGTGTGCAAAACATTTACGGAGTGTTATTTTTAATCTGTCTTCCTCATAACTTTGTTGGACCAGTGTCTGCGTTAGGAGCTCACTCCTGTATACGAAGTCCGTAAACGTATCAATTGAGATATGTAAACACCATACAAAGGTGCAGAGGGTATGTTACTGCTCAGAAATGGAAAATTGATAATTTGGAAGTTGGTCATAGGTTTTCGTATGAAGTCGTCCATCTGTGTCAATATTGAGGAAAAGATCAAAGTATGAAGCAGTCCTTCTAGTATCAGTATACACTGTACTTCCTTTATAAAATATATGAAATCAAAAGAAATGTGTCCATTGCACATGCGTATATAGTTCCTTTGTTTGTATTTTCACGTGATGTTTAAAAGCAATATATGCATAATTCGTTATTGGAAATCTTATTTTGCCAGTAGACTTTGTTTAAAATGGTGTACAAATTTATATTATTTTCGGTCATTGGGAAAATTATTATACACAAAGCAAGGGGTAAGTAGCTCATCCGAGTTTCACTCACGTTCTTCTAAAAAGGATACGGGAAAACCTAAAGATGTGTAACAATTCTTATATATTTCAAGTTTGTCTTCATAAGCAGTATCAAAAATGCGTTGAATGTTGAAGAGATGCGCCATATTATACCGGGCTAGCTGACTATAGGAAATTGCAGCCATTTTTTTTTGTCTGTAAATTTTATATTCTCTACTATATATAGCTATTGATTAGCATTGCTTCATCTGTAGTTTCTTATTGACATGTGTAAATACTATGCCACAATAACTTAACTGCTATTGAAAGAGACTATTGTCTTATCACCCTGTATAACTTTCTGGTGGTATACATAGCAAAGTAAAAATATCTTTTCTTCAGGAACAGAATGTTTGAAATGTGTAGATGGTAGTATAAACCCGCCAGAAGTGCGAAGGTTTATACCAGATTATGTGAGTGAATTAATCAACCCAGAATGTTCCAATGATCAAATAAACAGATGTGGTACTCTTCGTGGAAGTGTTTAATTGTCAGCGTCATCCTTCGGAGGTAATGGTTGACAGGTGTATTATGCACGCAAGTTAAAAACTAAGTAGAATATATCAAAAGGTTGCAGCTCGTGTCATTGCTGTTTTACTCCGCGTTTTGCATTAGCGTTGATTTTATTACTTTTAACGAACTTTACAAATCTTTGCTTGAACTCCTCGGTGGCCTCGGTGGCCTCGTTGTATACAATGGTCGTCTATGTCGCCTTTTTTATATATCTGGTTTTATATGGTTGTTACAAATGTAGACTCTAAACAAGTTGTCAACTACTTTCTACCAGGTTATTAAAGCAAAACCAGTACAACGGTAGAAGCAGATATTGTATATATATAACTACACACTTTCGTTATTTTTTATCAGAAAGATTACTCTACTTTTTTGTATTTTTTTTCTTCTTTTTTTGTTCTTTTTTGTTTTAGATTGTTACACAGTGATAACTGCTGTACCCATATTTTGACTATTTATTTATTATGTCTGTATTGTTCACACATCGTTGTAAATATAACGGAATTTGATGACACTGTTGTAAAAGTGCGAGGTTTACCGCTATAAAACCAGGTTCAATCCACCATTCTCTACATTTGAAAATGCCTGTACCAACTCAGGAATATGACAGTTGTTGTCCATACGTTTGACGTGTTTTATCATTTGATTTTGCCATGTGATAACGGAATTTCCGATAATCGGAATTTTCCTCGGAGTATTTTTGTGATTTTACTTTCTAATAACATTGAATAGAGTAAAATGCAGTGTTAAACGAATTCCAAATTGATTAATTTGTATTCAAACACGACTCAAACCGAATCATGATTCTATGATGAAGTCGTACTTGAACATGTTGAGGTGTAACTCAAGGTGTAACTCAAAGTGCAACCCAAAGTGCAATTAAAACATCTTACAATAGTGTAACTCAATGTGGTTCGCAACATAATGGATCTTATATCAAGTGGTACCGCATGTAGATCTAAAGCTCTTCTTTTAAAGATATCTTACAATGAAAAGAACAGCTCATATCAACCTTTATATAATATATAATATAAGTTGAGGCATACTGTATAAGATACCATAACAATGAAAGATTTCAGACATGTTATGTATGGATTGTATCAAGGTTAACTTTCCCATAAACAAACACAACTTAAAACTATAACCATTACAACATGTTGTGCATGAGTTGAGTTACCTTTACCAATTGAAATATTTATTTTCAACTGATAATGTGGTAGTTGAGTTTAAACCTAAAAGGTTTGTGTGTTTCTACTTTCAGAAACAGAAGCTACAGTGACGTTCTTTTTGAGAGAATGTTTTGCGGTGAATAAAAACACAGAGTATGGATGTTCCACAGACCAAAATGCCTTAAACGATCAGAAAACTATCCTCGAAAAGAAATTTGGAAATGCTCTTAAAACACTTGGTGTAAAATTTGGAGATATACAAAATGGAGAGTTCTGCATCAAAAACGATGGTACCAATAAGTCTGCCACATTGATGTTTTCATCAATGTGTTTACTAATTATGTTAATGCTGGCACCAATTATTGTATAAAGACTATATTCTAATTTTACAATAACGGTATTACTAGATTTATTTCACTTGACTGGGCGGAGTTTATGAAGTTCGCTCATTTAAGATCAGTCCATCTATCGATAGGAGTTTTGGGATAAGTTGATCAATGAAGTGTCCAGTTATTCGTCTCGTATCATACAATCAGTCCTTTTGTATATGAGTTTGGTGACACTGATTAGTGATTAGAATTCAATTAGTATTATAACGGCAATCATCCTTATCACACATATCTTCAAATAGACTGTCCTTATGCAAATTAAAACATAAGCTCCGCCCGATCAGTTGAAAACACATTGGTAATAGCATAGCTTATGTTTGCAAGTTTTGTAAATACGCACATGGTATCATTGAGCTTGTGTGGGCCTTCTTTTGATTCCAACTGCAAGAAAAGCATTTTTCTTTTACAAGTATCTGTAGTTCTGTTCTAGTTAATCGTCTGTGCCCATTTTGTTAATAAAGCGTCCAATATCAATATATATTTTATTTTGCTGTTCAAACTTTTGTCTGTGTCTTGAGACAGTTAAAGGGTTTTTTCAGATATTTTTAGAAATTGCAGTTCATGATTTCGCTCCATAATAAAGCAAAAAGAAGCCACACATATTGTTGAACTTGCAGTTCAGAGTTTCATGATTTCTTTGATAGAGCCTCCTGCTTCAAAGGAAGATACATGTATATATACAGATATTTAAAAGAAAAACGTGTGGTTCATGTAAAAAAGAATCTTTGATATATTCTTGCAGCGTGAGGAGGGTACTGCCTTCTAAGATCTTGTAGTTCGTGATTTCGTTGATAGAACTGTGTTGCCCGATGCGTTACCACTGAACTAGGGTTTATAGAAAAGGAAAGAAGAAATAATCTCAGTGTTAATAAGATTTGATTGATTGTTTCAGAATGTAAAGAATGTGATCCATTTGAAAACATAATTGAGAACTAAAATGGGGAGTATGTCAAAGAGACAACAACCCGACTTAACAGCAGACAACAACCGAAGTCCACCAATGGGTCTTCAACACATCGAGAAAATCACGCACCTGGAGGTTCTCCTCAGATGGTCCTTTCATAAAAAATGTACAATCCTTCATACTCCTTTGACTATTTTCCTTGTTTTTTTACTAATTCATTACTTACAAAAGAGTATCAAACAGTCTAATAAAGCAAGAACCACTTGCCTTTCTGAAATACTATCAAAGTTCATCAAACCTTTGTTTGTTCGATAGGATACATTAAGTCTTACTTCATTTAACCAATGCATGTTGTTGTCTCGCTTTCATAATTTATATTTAGGTGATTTCAGTATAAAACAGCAATCGGCCAGGATATACATGAAATATTTGCCACTGGACATTAAGTGAGCAGAACAAAAAGAACATATTTTCTTCATTATACTACCATTGGCTTGATCATAATTATGACTGTCACTGATTGATTGATTTGTGTGTGTGTGAACACCACTTTCGTCAATATAAGCTTTCAGTGGCAGCCATTTTTATTGGTGGGGGAACAGGGAATTTATTGAGAAACCTGTTGCATAAAAGCTAGCAATCCTATTCGATTAAAATTTGGAGACGAACAAACCTGCAACGTTTGATTCTCGAATTCACAACCTTGGAGTTGACAGGCTTATAATACAGCAGTAGAACCATTTGGCCACTTGGCCATCGAGGCACTTTTCCCCCCGATATTATCTGACCATTAGTCAATATTTCAAAATAGGTCTTCCTTCATTCATTACGTTAATGAATTCTTAGCTCTTATTTTCTGTCAAAAAAAACCAATAAGATTAAAATTGAGAATGGAAATGGGGAATGCGTCTAAGAGACAACAAAGAGCGAAAACAGCCAAAGGCCACCACTTAGTCTTCAATACAGCATGAAAATCCAGAAACGCGGATCTCCTTCAAGCATTGTCAACTGTTACTAATATAACCTTGATTTTTGTTTTTATCAATCTTCATGTAACATCACCAACACATTAATCAATTCACCCATTTGACTGATAACAGATTCTCATTTTTTTATGAATCAGTTTTAAACAAAAATGGTGTCCACAGTACACCTATGCCCTACTCACTATCATTTTCTATGTTCAGTTGACCATGATATTGGGGTTAAAACTCTAATTTGGCATGAAAATTAGAAAGATCATATAATAGGGACTGTTATGAACGTTAATTATAGTTTCATAGTTTTGTTTAGCCGAAAATATTGTTCCCGGCAAAATTGACAGTTTCCTATTTTGCGTTACGAAATTCCGCCAACATGTGGCATTCGGAAAACATCATTTGTTTTTCAGTTGTTATTAATCCTACATTTCATTAGTAACTGCATTTTACCTGCTTTATATTCCTAAATCGGTGTAAAGTCGGATGAAATTGTCCATTCCTTCAATATAATTCTATGTTTACATTCTCGATAACGTTAAGAATAACATTTAACCTTGACCGGCTACGGACTATATTCTTACACGCAAGGATAAGGCGTGCTAAGTCTTATAAAAACCGGATCTTTCTTATAACGAAACGAATTTGAACCAAGCTTGAAAGAATACAAGAGGTAATAACGCATTCACGAAAAACACTTTCAAACGTTTTAACATATTGTATTTCATTTACTTGTATTTATTATTATTGATAATAATAATCTCTGATACTTTTAAAAGTTGTTTAGTCATTATTTAATATCCAGAAACCAAAGATATTGTTTTTAAATTAAAGATTGGCAACAATCTTTACACTGGTGGCAGCGAATTTAGTTTTCTTTCTTAAGAAAATTTTAAGAATCTACGTGAATATTTTATTAGGCACGCATTTGTTAAGTACATACATTGTTTTTGTCCATATTTTATGATATTTGGTTACACATAAAAAAAAACTAAACATAAAAAAAAGACACTTCAACGAAGGCTGAGAAATAGATAGTACAGTTGGTGAATATAATTAAATTATAGTATATATTTAAGTAATTTTAAATTCAACAAGGATAAATTCTAATCCAAGTTGAAATAAAATAATATAGTTAGTTAAAATCTATATCAACAAGGATAAATTCTAATCCAAGTTGAAAAAGATAAAACATAATAGTTCTCAGAATCTATATCAACAAGGATAAATTCTAATCCAAGTTGAAAAAGATAAAATATAATAGTTCTCAGAATCTATATCAACAAGGATAAATACTAATCCAAGTTGAAAAGGATATAATATAATAGATAGTCAGAATCTATATCAACAAGGATAAATTCTAATCCAAGTTGAAAAGGTCATAATTTAAAATTTAATATATATCAACAAGGATAAATATAAATCCAAGTTGAAATTAAATAGTTCAGGGGTACAATTCAACAAAGATAAATTTTAATCTAAGTTGAAAGTTAAATATAGTAAAAGTAAATACCATATTCAACCAGGATAAATTCTAATCCAAGTTGAGTTTAAATTTAGAAGTCTATTTTAACAAGGATAAATCTGAATCCAAGTTAAATATTAAGACCATAATAATTCAAATAGGTCCAGACCGTCCAGTAATTATATTTATAGTCTATTTCAAAGTTAATATTTAATAGTCTATTTCAAAAGATTTCTTTTACAACAAGGATAAATATAAATCTAAGTTGTAAATATAATAATATTTGGAAAAGGTCAAAGTTGAAAAATTTATAGTCTATTTCAAATTTGATATTTATATAGTCTATTTCACAAAATAAGGATATATTCATAATTTAAAAGGTGTTTTAAAAGTAAGACATAGGAAATTGTTTTTCTATTTCAACAAGGATAAAAAGTAATCTTAGTTGAATAATTCTGAAAAACTACAAGATTAACAAGGATAAAGTTTAATCCAAGTTGATTAGTAAATTGAAACTCTTGATTTCATTTAGCAATTAAAGTAAAATGTATAATTTAAGAGACAGATCTCGTATACCACAGGGGTCCAATTCATTTAGTAGGGGAATTACCACATTAGCTAGTCCAATTATTCCCACTTGGTCTGTTGCATCTACAAATATTGATACCTGCTCATTTGGGGATGTCACGTCTCATAATTATTTAACCTCAAACCAGGCTATTAGTTTAAACCAGGGGGAAATAAATACAAGCCCCAGGCCATTTAGTAGTACTGCGAGTAATATTCAAAGGGAAGTAAGCACAAACCCATTTCTTTTCCCAACTCAAAGTAAGAGTGATAGTGCTATAGCGACTATAACAAGAGAAAAATCATGTGAGAGTGATGAAATAATAAAGATGAGACAAGAATTAGAGGCATTAAGAAATGAAAACCTTCAGAAATCATATGAGAGTGAAGAAATGGTAAAGATGAGACAAGAGTTAGAGGCATTAAGAAATTTTAAGAACCTTCAGATGAAGAATAATGCTCAACATTTCACTGAGAGTAAATCTGACCCTGTTATCAGAAGTCCAAATAGTTATGCAGAGACCCAGCAACGTTCAGCAAACTCCTGCAACAATACAACATTGCCAGAGACCCAGCAACGTTCAACAAACTCCTGCAACAATATAACATTGCCAGAGACCCAGCAACGTCCAACCTACTCATATAATACCACAACATTGCCAGACACCCAGCAACAACAATCATATGCCTATGCTAATATGACAATACCTGAGATACAGCATCGTCCAAACTATTCTGGTACAAGTACAATCATGCCTGAAATCCAGCAACGTACAGATTACGAGCAGTATCCAAACAATTCCTCAGTATCAAACTGGTTACCTAGGCAACAATATGGCAGACCACAGCAACAATATGGCAGACCACAGCAACAGTACCATAATATTGAAAACTCCAAGATAGACAATGGGAGAAGAAACAGAGTGCCATTTTACAACGGCAGAGATCCATGGAGTGCCTACTTCATGCAATTCGAGCTCATTGCAGAGATAAACAGATGGGATACTGATACTAAAGCCATTGAATTAGTAACAGCACTTAAAGATGAGGCAATGGTTTATGCTTCCTACCTCTCACCAGAGACTAAAAGATCTTTCTTTGGGCTATGTGCAGCTATGTCTAATAGATTTGGTGACCATGGTTATCCAGAGACGTATAGACAAGAATTGCATACATTAAGGAAACAGGGCAAAGAAAACATCCATGAATATGCTTCCAGAGTAGAAATGCTAGTCAGACGGTCATTTCCAACTATTGACGTAGCCACTCACAGTACATTGAGTGTAGAGTACATGCTAAGGGGATTACCCGACCAGAGCATTGCTATAGAATTACTGACAAAGAGAATTACCAGTATGACTGAAGCTATCCACCAGGTGACTCTGTATGAAACATATAAAAGAGGAAATAAAGATAGAAACATCCGTCAGCTGAGTATGCAGGAAACTGTTGATTTTGATGAAGGTGAAGATGATATCGAAATAAGGAAAGTTGGCGGGAAAAGATATGTAACTGAGGAGAGGCTTACACAATTTGAAAGAGGGATCACTCAGTCATTAGGGGAGATAATTCAGAAGGAAATGACAAAATTTAACAAATCAAATGTTAACCAAGGTTATAGGCAAAACCAGCCGTATAACAAAGACAATAAAACAAAAACAAGAACCACAAGATGTTTTAATTGCAACGAAGAAGGGCATTACATCAAAGACTGTAAAAAACCAAAGAAAAATAAAAGCAGTACAGAAAACAGAGATTTTTCCAACAGCAATGAGACACAAGATGATTCTTTAAACTAATAAGGGCTGAGACTGTCGACCAAGTATCAGCCATTGATAAAATTATTGAAGTTAAGGATATAACTACCAGGAATGGACCATGTGGAGATGAATTTGATGCATTGACTCATGATCTGAGCTTGAATTTGTTGTTTGAGGGATTTGATGAATTACAGAAGAGTACACCTAGTGATGTAATTGGCAGTGCTGAACCGAGTCAGGCAATAGAGAAAAATATCGTCATTGATCGGGTGAGGGCAGCTACCATTACTGTTCCTTTGGTCATTAACAAGGTTGAAACCAAGGCAGTTATTGACACTGGAGCGGAGGTGACAGTTTTGAGTGAGGAACTGTATTCTAAAATTCCAAAAGACATGCGACCAGAACTGAAGAAGGCAACAAGGAATTTAGTGGTTGCAGAGGCTGGGAAGCATATGACAACAAGGGGAATAGCACAGATAGAGATGAAACTAGGAAATGAGATTTTCACATGGCCCATGTATGTAGCCCCAATTGGAGATAATGTATTGTTAGGATGTGACCTGATTGACGAAAAGGACATTACCATCAACTGCAAGAGGGGACTCCAATTAAATGGTGAATGGATAGAATGCCAAACCACAAGACAAATAGATGGTATAGCCAGAGTTAGGATAAAAGAAGCAATTACCATACCAGCCAATTCTGAGATAATTATTGCTGGAGAGGGTTATGACACAGAAGGATTGTCCAGCCGGTATTCTATACTTGAACCAGTTGTTGAAGATAGTAGAAAAATTATGGTAGCAAGGACATTAGTCGATGCTCACAGTTGTAATGTACCTGTTAGATTAATCAACCTTGATGAACACCCTGTCAAATTGAGAAAAAATTATCTGCTAGGGGAGCTTCATCCTGTTCAAGATATATCAGAAGTCATTGACCTTGAAGAAAAGAAGATTAATAGATGTGGTACATCAACCAATAGTTGCAGTATACATAGTAAACACAGTGTAACTCTTCAAGATTTTTTGACAGATCAAGGAAATAAGGAAGCAGTTAAAATTCCAGAGTCATGGACTGAAAGCTCAGAGATACGGAAGATCAGTGGTGCAGAAAATGATGGTAACCAGATGAATAAGGTCGATATTCAAATGATGCCAGACTTTTTGCAGGATCTGTATGAAAGGAGCTCAAAGAATCTTACAGATGAAGTTAATCGTCAGAAATTAAGAGATCTATTGCTGACAAATAAGGACGCATTTGCTTCGAATAGAACAGAATTAGGTACATGTGCCCTTGTAAAGCATAAAATTGATACTGCTGGAGCAGCACCAATAAGACAGCCATTACGACGTACTCCCATTAGATTTGAAGGTGAAGAGATGAAAAATTTAAAAGACCAGTTGGATAACGGAGTCATCAGACCTTCCACATCACCTTGGGCATCAAATGTTGTCCTGGTACGGAAGAAAGATCAAACTGTTAGGTGGTGTCTTGATTACAGATTTTTGAACGATCTAACAATTAAATGCGCCTACCCGATTCCGAGAATAGATATGTGCATCGATTGTCTTCACTCAGCTTCTGTATTCTCCTGTTTCGATTTACAGAGTGGTTACTGGCAGCTGCAGGTTGAAGAAAATGATATTCCAAAAACAGCATTCATCACCAAATATGGGTTGTTCGAGTATACCAAGATGCCATTTGGATTATGTAATGCGCCAGCTACATTCCAACGGTGTATGGAACTCATTTTCCGTGGATTACAATGGCAAACCTTATTGATTTATCTAGACGACATCATTATCTTTAGTTCTGATATAGATGAACATTTTCAACACCTAGGGGAAGTTCTGACTAGATTGAAGAAAGCAGGACTAAAGTTAAAACCATCCAAATGTGATTTGATTAAGGAAGAAATTTTGTATTTAGGGCATATTGTTGGTAAGCATGGAGTGAAACCTAACCCACAGATAATAGAAAGAGTTAAAAATTGGAAAACACCTAGCAACACCAAAGAAATACAACAATTCCTGGGACTCTGTAATTATTATAGACAATTTATCAGAGGATTCAGTAATATTGCAGCCCCATTGAGTCATTTGACTAGGAAAGATACAATTTTTGAATGGACCGATGCAGTACAAAAGAGTTTTGACCTACTTCGAACAGCACTATGCACAGCCCCTATACTTGCATATCCTAAGCCAGATGGAAAATTCATTTTGGACACAGATGCTTCAAACATTGGTATAGGTGGTGTCCTTCAGCAGATACAAGATGGAAAGGAAAAAGTCATAGCTTATGCCTCTAAAAAGTTAGATCAAACCCAACAGAGATATAGTGTGACAAGAAGGGAGCTTTTGGCAATGGTGACTTTTATACACCATTTCAAACATTATTTGTTAGGCAATAAGTTTACCATTAGAACTGATCATGCTGCACTAAAATGGTTGTATTCATTTAAGGACCCTCAAGGTCAATTAGCAAGGTGGATTGAGTCCTTGGCACAGTATGATTTTGATATTGCTGTCCGCCCTGGTATCAAACATAGCAACGCTGATGCACTGTCAAGGTTGGACTACAATGATCAGCTATGTGAACACCAGAAGAGAGATGAATATAAGGAAGACTGCAAATGTTGCAAAGGCCTAATGGAGGACTGGCAGAAATTTAAGTTGGAAATTGACAACATCAAAGAATTAAGCAGCAAGATAGATCATCGTAAAGACACAGAGAGTAAAATAAGGGTCACAACCAGACAACAACATTACAAAAATCCAGGTACAAACAGAACGTGGTTAGCCAAGTATACTAATCAGGAGATGTCTGTATTTCAAAAAGAGGACGAAAATCTAAAAATTCTTCACCAATGGATGAGTAGTGGTTCTATACCAGATAGAGATAAGGCGGCAAGTTTGAACCCTGCTGTACGGCGTTACTGGTTGAATTGGCAGAATGTAGTACTTGTAGAGGGTGTAATATTCCAAAAATGGATTTTAGACGAAGATGGCAAATACAATTTACAGCTAATAGTTCCAGCCATTCTTCAAAAGGAAATCATGATAAATTGTCATGATACACCATTTTCTGGACATCTAGGAGTTGCAAAGACAAAAGACAAGATGAGGCGAAATTTCACCTGGTATGGAATTGGAAAAGATGTAACATCTCACATTAAAATGTGCCAGATTTGTAACAGATTGAAAAATTCTTCAAGAAAGCCAACTGCACCTCTGGTGGATTACAGAGTAGGTAATCCAATGGATCGCATAGCAATTGATATCATGGGACCTTTGCCTATTACCAAAAACAAGAATAGATATCTTTTAGTCATAGGCGACTATTTTACTAGATGGATGGAAGTCTACCCAATTCCTCATCAAAATGCTGACATTATAGCAGAGAAATTGGTTCAGGAATTTATAGCCAGATTTGGAGCACCACTGGAGATCCATACTGACCAGGGAAGGAATTTTGAGAGCCAGTTATTTGCAGAAGTTTGTAAACTACTAGAAATCTCCGAGACTAGGACCACAGCCTATCATCCATCATCAAATGGAATGATAGACAGATTTAATAGAACATTAGCTGGAATGATAAAAAGTTTCATAAATTCTAATGCTAATAATTGGGATTTGTATATTAATCTTCTTTTATCAGCCTACAGAAGTAGTCCACATCCTGCAACTGGACACGCCCCTAATTTCATGATGCTGGGAAGGGAAATCAACATTTCCAGTTCCATTTTATTTCCTTTTCCAAAGGAAAAAGATTACGACAACGAGGATCAGTATATCACCAGATTACGAGACAAGATGATGGAAGTTTACAGTGTTGCACGCGATCACTTAAAATCATATGCAGAACGACAGAAGCGTGATCATGACACTAGGATTTTCCACCGTCAATATAAAGTTGGGTCCCTTGTCTATAAATTTGATAAAAACATTAATAAAAAATTTAAGTCACCTTGGGTTGGTCCATATAAGGTTACAAAAGTTTTAAGTCCTGTGGTATATGAAATATCTTATAAGAATAAAATTGAAATAGTTCATTTTGACAGACTTAAGTCCTGTACTTCTGATTGACAAGAGTTTCATAAAATACTAATCAGCTTGTACATGTACATGTACTATAAGTTGATATGATAATAGAAATATAGCTTTAAGATTTATAAAAATTTTGTAAATTTTATGTATTTTCAGTAAAATGGTTTTCCTACAGTGTTCCCTTTGTAAATTTAAAGGAAAAAGGAAAAATGCTGTGGATCAGTTTTTAAAAAGACATTTACCAGAGAATGATGTACCATATTTTTGTGTTTTGTGTAAATTTAGAGCCATCAACAAATTTAAATGGGAGAAACATTTAAGCTCTTTCCCTAAGCATATTAGTGCTGTTAATTCCTGTCATACAATGTTATCCGATAAAGTTTATTGTATAGAGTCCGATAAGAAATTTGAGCTGGACATAAGTCCCAATGGTCAACTCATACCAATAGAATATACTTCTGTTCAACCCAGTAACATACCTTTTGAAGAAAATATTGAACCTGTACCTGAATATTCAGAGGAAGTTGTGATTGTTGAAATGACAGAAGAAGATCAAACTATTTTTACTCTTAAAGAAGAGATATCAAATCTAACAGACACATTAGTCAAAGAGAGAAATCAATTTGAAAATTATTTAAATAAGATGGAAGAAACCAAAAAGAATTTAAAATCTGAACTCAATCAAACTAAAGCAGAACTACATGTACAAAACCAGAAAAATAAAGAAAACCAGACGAGCGAGAAGGAAAAAAGAAGAAAGGATAGAAAGAGGAGTTATCAGGAACCTAACAAAAGGATACGAAGTGTGGTTGTGGTGCCAAAAAGAAGATGTGAACATTTTTAATTTTCTACATACTTAACATTTATTTGTATATAAATTGTGTTTATTTTCATTGATATAATTGTTAACATAACCAATAATACGTGTCGTGATATCCTGATATCCAATTAATTGAGACATGACCGGAAATATTTATATGCATATATAAAATTTGCAATTTACTTGTATACATGTATTCATAAGCTCCACGGCAGGTGCTTGTAAAAATCGCTTTATTTTAATTTGAGAAAATATCACTTTTAATATTTTTTATAATTTCGAGACGAAATTTAATTTGACGGAGGGCAGTGTTATGAACGTTAATTATAGTTTCATAGTTTTGTTTAGCCGAAAATATTGTTCCCGGCAAAATTGACAGTTTCCTATTTTGCGTTACGAAATTCCGCCAACATGTGGCATTCGGAAAACATCATTTGTTTTTCAGTTGTTATTAATCCTACATTTCATTAGTAACTGCATTTTACCTGCTTTATATTCCTAAATCGGTGTAAAGTCGGATGAAATTGTCCATTCCTTCAATATAATTCTATGTTTACATTCTCGATAACGTTAAGAATAACATTTAACCTTGACCGGCTACGGACTATATTCTTACACGCAAGGATAAGGCGTGCTAAGTCTTATAAAAACCGGATCTTTCTTATAACGAAACGAATTTGAACCAAGCTTGAAAGAATACAAGAGGTAATAACGCATTCACGAAAAACACTTTCAAACGTTTTAACATATTGTATTTCATTTACTTGTATTTATTATTATTGATAATAATAATCTCTGATACTTTTAAAAGTTGTTTAGTCATTATTTAATATCCAGAAACCAAAGATATTGTTTTTAAATTAAAGATTGGCAACAATCTTTACAGGGACCATGTACACTACCTTTCAAGTTGAATGGACTTCAAATTCATCACAAGAGTGCACACTCTGAAATGTCTCGCCTTCTTTACCAATCATTGATATTATGTTGACAGTCCTAAATATAAAGCTTTAATACAACTGTCACATGAACTTAACACTAAACAAGAAAACTAAACATTGACCAATGAACCATGAAAATGAGGTCAAGGTCAGATAAACCATGCCAGGCAGGCATGTACAGTTAACAATTCTTCCATACAACAAATATAGATGACCAATTGCTTATAGTTTAAGAAAAACAGACAAAAACACAAAAACTTAACACTGAACAATGAACTGTGAAAATGAGGTCAAGGTCAAATTTAATCTGCAAGGCTGACATCAAGATCATAAAATATTTCCATACACCAAATATAGTTGACCTATTGCACATACTATTAGCAAAAATGACCAAAACTTGAAAACTTAACTTTGACCACTGAACCATGAAAATGAAGTCAAGGTCAGATGACACCTACCAGCTACACATGTACACCTTACAATCATTCCATACACCAAATATAGTAGACCTATTGCATTCAGTATGAGAAAAACAGACCAAAACACAAAAACTTAACTATAACCACTGAACCATTAAAATGAGGTCAAAGTCAGATGACACCTGCGAGTTGGACATGTTCACCTTACAGGCCTTCCATACACCATAAATAGTAGACCTATTGCATAAAGTATAAGAAAAACAGACCAAAACACAAAATCTTAACTATAACCACTGAACCATGAAAAAGAGGTCAAGGTCAGATGACACCTGCCAGTTTGACATGTACACCTTACAGTCCTTTCATACACCGAATATACTCGACCTATTGCTTATAGTATCTGAGATATGGACTTGACCACCAAAACTTAACCTTGTTCACTGATCCATGAAATGAGGTTTAGGTCAAGTGAAAACTGTCTGATAGGGATGAGGACCTTGCAAGGTACGCACATACCAAATTTAGTTATCACTATTACTTATAATAAGAGAGAATTTAACATTACAAAAAATCTTAACTTTTTTTCAAGTAGTCAATGAACCATAAAAATGAGGTCAAGGACATTGGACTTATGACTGACGGAAATTTCGCAACATGAGGCATCTATATACCAAGTATGAAGCATCCAGGTCTTCTACCTTCTAAAATATAAAGCTTTTAAGAAGTTAGCTAACCCCGCCCCCTCCGTAGCCGCAGCCGGATCACTTTCCCTATGTCGAGCTTTCTGCAACTAAAGTAGCAGGCTTGACAAAACACAACCTTGGACAAAATCTTTAACCTCAAGTGGGACAGACAGACAGATGTAGGTGGGGCGTAAAAAGAGGACTCATACGTTGAGAAAAACTCATAAAAAAGTATGAAAAATACAAAACAACACTACATGGAATACTCAAGTTTGATCAATATGAACTCAGTCAAAAATGTTCAAAGATGAAATCAGACAATTCCCTTGAACCTCCATTTAATAATGTGGAATCCTACAAAATATATCCGATCTTGCTTCAAAACTTTGTAGATCTTCTTGTGGTTTTTTGTGCAAATTAGCTTAAACATAATAATTTATAGTGGATTGGGAAACAAGTTTGCTACTTAAATAAATCACTTTCCACTTTGTGGGCGCAATTGCTGCCTTGTAGCGGCATTAGCCTGCCCTTTTTCGAAATTTACAAGGGTGTCTTTAATGTGCAAGAGATATTGCTCTCTCTTTACACGGGTCAGCCATTTATCGTCGTCCCCCTTCCAACGGACTATCATCGTTTCCTCAAGACCATACTCGCAAATGGTGTCAAGGGAGAGCCGAAAATTCAGTCCCTGAAATTTTCATACCAGAACGGGAATCGAACCAGGAACCTTTGTGTAAGTAGTCTGATGCATTAACCAGTACACCACGGCTCTGACTAATTACCAAACATTCTATTTTGATCTGCTTTATTTATTCATTATAGGAAGAATTGTACCCTAAGCTGACATTACATTCAGTAACAAATTCTAAACTATATTAGATAACAACTAACAATAAAAAATGTAAAAATTCATAAAAATACAGTGCAACCTTTCTTAAATAAAAATAATTGGTTTTATTTCAAAGTTTTGTTTTGATATTTAAGGAATGACTGTAATATTTTTTCTGTCTATGAAGAAATAACATAAAAAATTTGGTGCACACTGAAAAATGCGCGTAGCGGGTTATTTAACAGTTTGCACCACATTTTTTATGTTATTTCGAATAGACAGAAAAAATATTGCAGTCATTTCTTATAATTTAATTCTGAATTCCATTTTAAACCGTATAAAACCATGAAAAAGCGTTGATGACGTCACGGTCACATGACTAAATTATGTCTATGGGCTCACAACAAAATAACGTCAGCCAATCAGAAGACGCGTTACATCCAAAATTAAATTATTCATTGATAACTGAGTAAGTTTTATTTTTATACACAAGTTTTCCTCTAAGATTTACATGTAGTACATGTAGTTTGTAACATGTTAAATTAAATACATTTTATAATTTCAATTTAAGTCAAATTTAAACAAATTTGTTCGTATAGGAAAATTTTTTTGTATGTACTATAGAAAGTCATGGTTTTGTATTCAATATTCAATATTAAATTAAAAACATAAAAATATCACAATTATAAAAAACTTACAATTTACAAGAAACGAATTAAAAATGCAAATGTTGTTTCTTTTAAATTTTTAAGAATAACAAGTCATCTAATAACTTTCCTAAAAAATATTTTTCTCTATATAGATATATTTCATATAAATATACATAATATATACCTTTTGAATTTCTACAAATACAAGTACTAAATAAAGAAAATGGAATTTCATATTAAAACATATAGAAAAATATCATAAAATGGGAAGGTTAAACAATAAAAAAAAATGCCATTTTATATACATTCACCCTTGATGTATTATGCTTGTAAATGGGTTAAAAAATTCCCTAATATCACATTATTATCACATGACAAAAAACTGTTAATCAAATTTTATTTTAATTCAAGAGTTCATATCTAAATAAATGTAAAAATATGGACGGAACACTATAATAAATTGTAAGTTATCATTGAATGGTTAACTGCAAATTATAGTTCACATATGTAAGATCACAAAAACATATTATCTAAGATCATAAGATAAATTACTTGCACCACTGTGACAATATCCTTTAAACTGTAACTCAAAATTTCTGACAGAAATAAATTTCATACATATTTTCCTATACACTTGTACCAAACTTAAAGAGTAAAATTGAGGAAGGAAATGGGGAATTCGTCAAAGCGACAACAACCCGACCATAGACCAGACAACAGCTGAAGGCCACCAATGGGTCTTCAATGTAGCGAGAAACTCCCCAACCCGGAGGCGTCCTTTAGCTGGCCCCTTAAAAAATATGTATACTATAGTACATATGTATCTCTGTACCAAGTTTCATTAGAACCTTTCGAAAAATTTAATGAAAAATTTGACTTGCATATTTTATAGACAGACAGACAGATTCATTCTCTCCTAAAATGTGTTGCAAGGATAATGATAATATATTAATGATATACTTTTTTCTAAATATTGTTGATCAATATTTTACACCCAGTGTAAATTACTTTGTTATGTCCTTTTCTCTTATTAATACTATAACTACAGTTTTTTTTTTGGTATAATTTTGCAATAGGACGTGTAGCATTTCTGTTTTTAGGTATTGTAGATTTGTACTGATTAAACTCTGTGCCTTCCCCATCCCACCAATTTTTTTTCTTTGAACCACCAATAAAAATCTTTATCAAATATGCTAAAATATATTGTATACATATAATGGTTATTAAGACAGAAATCCAGCAATTTATTATTAGAAAAAAGGAAATCTTATATGGTCACATCATTACAGTAACTGATTGAACTGAAGATACATTAAATATAAAGTTCCAGACTAAGTATGAATATACATTTATATTAATATAACCCCCACAAAGCCTCACAATAACTTTAAATGACAATTTACTTCAGTAACTTGTGTATACTAAATAATTGAAATATATAATTACATATTATCATATTATTACTTGATAAATTTTACCTAAAAATTCATGGTTTAAATAATAGTGTCAAAGTTCATTCATGTGAAATTGATTAAGCAAAAGCTAACTCCTATTAAAGACTAGAACTACCTAAAATACTATTTATTTCACCAAAAAACAAATATACAAAATATACAAAAATTACTCATACACTGATCTATATTATTATTTTTTAAAAGTAGACATCTAATATAAATAGCGGAAAAAATCCGTCATCAATTGCTATAAATATAAAATTTCAACAAACGGTATCACAGATTAGAGATAAAGAAGTTTTTCACAATTAAAATTTACATATAGCACTATAACAATAATACCATTGTTCAAATTTCATGTGTGAATAAAATATTAAACAATTTGAAAAGGATTTAATTCACACTTAAAGTTTTAAAGTCAATTATCATGTTTACTCATTATAGGAATGTATATTTATTGAGGATGATTCTGCATGAAGCAGGGGCAGATACAGCCATTTTTTCAAAAGGGGGGTTCCCAACTCAGGATAAAAAGGAGGGGGGTCCAATTATATGTCCCCATCCTCCAAAAAAGGGGGGTTCCAAGAACTTCCAACCCCAGAACCTACCCCCTGGATCTGCCACTCATGAACAAAAACAAATGGAATGAGCATGACATCAATGAAAATTGTTTATAGAATATATTACAATAAACCTTTCCCAATAAAAGCTAAACCTCACAATTAACAACACTGGGAACAATTCTTTGAAAAATAGCAATAGCAAGTAGCACCAAGCCATTAAACAACTTGTCAGAAATTTTACTTGTGTTTGTTCAATCACATCACACATCCCCTGAGATTTCAACACATAATGAAAATTAGATTAAATTGCAGATAAACTGCATTATTACATGTCATTTAAAAATAAAGCCTTTTTAAGGTGGTACCCAACACTTTCACTAAAATCAATTTGGCTCGTTTAATTTTCATAAAATTTTGTCAAAGTAAATACTACTTGACAATTTTAACAAAATTTTAAAATTTTTTAAAAATTGAACTAACCGTTTTGTCAGAAAAATTACACTGGTTATATAGCAATTTGACAAATACCAAGTTTGATCATTGAGAAGCCTAATATTCCCTTTACAACACAACGTAATTAAAACATTTAGCTGACTTTACAGAGTTATCTCCCTGTAGTGTTAGGTACCCCCTTAAAATGTACCACTTTAGAATATTGAGTCATTAATAATTTCACAGATCAAAATATCAATTTACCAAAAAAACAAACAAAGAGGGTCAGTGGCGGATCCAGGGGGGGATTCCGGGGATTGGAACCCCCCCTTTTTTTTGGCCGATCAATGCATTTGAATGGGAGCATATAGTTGGAACCCCCCTTTACTCTGGGTTGGGAACCCCCCCCCCCTTTTTAAAATGGATGGATCCGCCACTGGAGGGTGTTGATTTGTGTATGCAAAAAGGTTGATAAGTGATTTTTTGATGAAAGAACACTATTTTTTCATTTCTAGATAAAAAAAATATAAAAATGAATCAGCTGGACAAATAAAAATACAGAAATGTGTTCCCTTCAATTTTTCATGTTGATTTTAAACCAAATTTCATTTTCTTACATGTTATATACTGATATTTATACATGTATATACATAAAACTTTTTAATATAATAAAACAAGTTTTATTTTTCATTTCCATCTTAATTTGTTATACAGAAATTTAAAAAGATAAGGTATGTACTGTATGATTGGAAAGTTGGAAAATTTGCATCTCTTGAAAGAAATTTTGAGAAAATACAAATTAAAACCCTGCAAAGCCTGTATATATAGAATAAACATGAACAATTTTAATATAAATTTAAATACCAAATAAATTTAAAAAAAATAAAAACTTTACAAGCAATTACATCCATAAAACATGCCAGTGTTTACATTTCTCTTGAAATTTCATCTGCTGCCTACAAATATATCACTAAAAGTAAATGATTTGTCTTGAGTACTCTATATGCAATCATGACAGATAATAAAATATATTATAATTTACAAATTAAGGTATAAGAGAAATTTTATACCGTTCTAAATAGACCCAATTAAAAACAAGTATGGCCATCATTGCCGTGAAAATTACAATAAAACTGCCTTAAGTTATCTTTAAAAAGACACAGACAAAATATTCCCTCTTTAAAGCTGTCTTTCATTAGTTGTTGTTTTATATCATTTCAACATTCCATGAAGAATTGATCAAAACATAACTTGATATATTCTACAAAGCATGAATGGAGAGACATACAGTATAACAACTCCCTTTATATCAAAGGGACTTATAAAATATAACAGATGAAAAAAGAACATGAAAAAAATCATCTTTTTGATGATATATAAACAATGTATTTCTCAAAATTTAAGAAAAAAAAATATTCCCTGTTCTCTTGTACGAATAAAGGATTTTTCTGAAACACTTATTAAGATTTTTTTATTATTTTCTCAATGAAAATTTTTTATTAATATCGTACAAAAAATGCATTTAAATAAGCACCCACAGAAAACAACTGTTGACTTCAGTACAACTTAAGCCATGGAGTCATCTGAATGTTTTAATCTATATCTTCTATCAGAAGACATAGGAAGCTCGTTGATGAATTCTCCTCTGGGTCCTTTGACGGTGATATGTGAAGAAGAAATAGCAGAATGTTTGGAAGAACGTCTAGTTCTCTCTGATATAGGAAGCTCTGTAAAGACTTGGCCCTGAGGTCCTTTCACTTTAAAATATATTGGTCTGTAAAAGATAAAGCAGTGTATCAAAACTATTGCATATATTATGCTTATTTTATTCAATTCAATTAGGTTAACTTTTTTTTCAAATATTCAAATGCATGCAAAAAAACAAATAATGTTACTTAATGTTAATATACCCAAAATTTTAAATCCTCTCTGAGGCTGACTTACAATTTTAAAGGTTACTAACATTTTTTCAAAACTTACATAATTCCAATTACAAAATATATAATAACACAAGGGTGTGTCCATAGGAAGTAGATGCATTGGCTATACTATATGCAAGGTCAATGCACTTATTTATACCTATTGAAACTGTGTGACATTTGTTTCTGTATGTTAATTGTCGTTAGAGATTGCTTGGGTGTTCGAGTGCTCTTATTGTTTAATAACAAACAGTAATTGGATAACTCAAGATCAGTGCAGATTAAGCCACCCAAATTTGAACTTTATCTGTGTTTGGTTGTTATAAGCATTGTGTATTAGTTTCATAACATTTAGTTGAGACAATGTAAAGTAACAGTGTGGAAACTGCAAATTCACCAATTTTTCTATCTATGAAGGGACATAACTCAAGCATAGAGAAAAAGTGATGCCACCCAAATCCCAACTTGATCTATATTTAGTGGTTAATAGTTATCAAAGGTACCAGGATTGTAATTTAGTATGCCAGATGCACGTAAAAAGCATAGTATATAACTTTTGGAACATTTGGTATTGACAAAGTACATGTAATTTTAGAGTGCAGAAACTGCAAATTCCAAATTTTCCAATTTATAAAGGGACATAACTGAAGCATAAAGATGCCACCCAAATTCAAACTTGATCTGTGTTTGGTGGTAATAATCACTATATAACTTTCAAAACATAGTTGTTGCAAAGTATAGACAGAGTGTGGAAAGGACAAATTTGCCAAATTTTCCCATTTATAAAAGGAATATAACTCAAGAACAGTGAAATTGAGACCAATCGAACATGATCTAGCGCTGTTTGGTGGTAATAAGCATTTTGTAAAAGTACATTTGGTTGATGCGAACTTAGGAAGGACAATGGACTAAATATGGGATATAGGGATATGTTATGTATAAACGGACAAGTATGGTGACTTTAACACTAAATGCACCAATCCACAGGGCCATAAATATTCAAAACAAAAAAAATGATGAGTTGAAGACCATATTACTGGAGAAACTAGTACAGTCCATTTAGAGTATAGACTAAATAACTATGTTATACATTGAAGTAACCTACTTGAAAGCCTATAACATATATCACATTCTAAGCACTGCTACATTGACGACATTTACTACAAACAATATTGTCTTAATTGATAGGTTATAGCTAAAAATTGAGTAATTAAACATGGTAATGTCTAGTTAAGGATGTTTGCTCCTCTATTTTTTGAATTTTTGTCAGATTTTCGGAATCCTCTGGTTTTATCCATGTATTGTCATTAAAAAAATTTGCCCACTAACCCCTACTTTTCTTTTCATAATTGTATTAATACATAAAGTTTAAAAAGCCATATTTCAAAATTTTATAAAATTCTTGTTATTTTTTTTATAGTTTTTGAAACAAATAAGGTGCCAATGTTAAATGTATGAAAAATCTAGAGAGAATTATTTCCCGCCAAATTTTCAATGGCTTATATCTCGAAAACAAGCACACGTACCCTCCATTTTTTTCTGCTTTTTTAGCTTCTTTATTTATTCTATCAATTTATAACAGTCTTTTAAAAAGCTTGTTATTTTTAAACAGAGTAGCGAACTTCCTTAAAGCACTGGTAATTTATATTTTGTATAAATCATGGTACAAATGGTATAAAGGACTACAATTCATTAAAATTAGTTGTAAAACTGGTACAAGTGCATTTAAATACTTTAGATATATACCAGTTTAATATACAATGCACTACAGCAAGAATCCAAAAAGTTAAAGTTTGAAAGTTGATTGACAGTGTCAGAAATGCAGTTACACAGAATAGATATTTTATAAATTCAGAAATCAACTTTTTCTTAAGTCTCACGGTAAATAAGTCAAGTTGAATTAAATTAATTTATGGAAATATTTTTAAATGTTGCCCTTCAATTTATGGCAGCAATTGAAATAAATCTAGGTTAGGGGGAGGGTTGGGATCCTGCTAACATGTTTAACCCCGCCACATTATTTATGTATGTGCCTGTCCCAAGTCAGGAGCCTGTAATTCAGTGGTTGTCGTTTGTTTATGTGTTACATATTTGATTTTCGTTCATTTTTTTACATAAATAAGGCCGTTAGTTTTCTCGTTTGAATTGTTTTACATTGTCTTATCAGGGCCTTTTATAGCTGACTATGCAGTATGGGCTTTGCTAACTGTTGAAGGCCGTACGGTGACCTATAGTTGTTAATGTCTGTGTCATTTTGGTCTTTTGTGGATAGTTGTCTCATTGGCAATCATTCAACATCTTCTTTTTTATATATACTAACTAACATTAAACCATCTAATGCAAAGCTCCCTCTAATGTCTAAAGTTAACAAATTATGCACAGTAATACTAATAAGGTCAGGCAAAAAAAATCTATTTACAAAAACATTAACATGATTAACAAACAATAAGTATGATAGAAAAAAAAATAACTAATAAATGTTTTTATTTTATTTTTCATACACAAATTTATATAAGTATATATATTCCTAGAACTGAAAAAAATATGAAACATTTCACCCTATCTATAAATAAACATATACAAAGTTAAAAGGGTGAAAACAACAACCAAAATGTTATGTTATATATACACAGTGTTGAACGTTACCTTTTTATACATCAAATTCTTTTCTGAAAACACAAAATCACCATTGGAAAATAATCTTACATTTTGAACATGCAAACAAAGGTGTGAGCCAAGGTTCCGTGTTGAAGGCCGTACATTGACCTATAATGGTTTACTTTTTTTAAATTGTTATTTGGATGGAGAGTTGTCTCATTGGCACTCACACTACATCTTCCTATATCTAATCCTTTCCAAATAGTTAGGATCATTTTAAAGGACATTTTTCTTCTGAAATTAACTTTTACTTAGAACAAATACTTGACTTTGTACATGCTACATTTATGACAGCAGTTGTTTTATAGGACAATATTTTCTCTCTAATATCAATTAAAGAAGAACCTGTACTGATTATACCAAAATAAGGATTTATTGTCACTGATCAACAACATTTTAAAGAGACCTATGAGAGACCCATGACCTTAATGTACCACTCCATGGATATATAACTAGTATTGCTTTTTGACTGCGTCAATCCGAGACAAAAATGCATACCAAGCAGGGCCAATAGAAAGTGTTTTACACTATTTAATGACACTTTCTCTCAATTTGATACTAACATTAGCTAAATTAAGAAATTGGTATGACAAATAACTTTACAAATGGAAAATCAGGTCAGCATGAATTTTTATGCAAAAAAAGGATGTTGGCACTTTAAGATCAATGAAATCCACTCTTCTGTAAAGAGATAGTTTAAGTATGTAAAGCTTCCTGTAGAGAGACAGATTAAGTATATATAGTTAAAGTGGAATGACTAGGGCTACAATTTTAAGATCATACTTGTTGACATTTTTACATTTAAAATTTACAATCAAACTTACATATATAAATAGAAAAATATATTGTTATTTCAATTACTTTGAATTATCTTACTAACAATCTGGTGATTTTGATGAGTATTATTAAAGTATTAATAAATATTCTTTACAACTAAATTTCCATATTGAATAATCATACAAAATATATTAAATGTGCCCTATTCCTAATAATTATGGTAGGTATTAGTATAATTATAGCCTATATCCTATAAAAAAGATTTTTTTTTTCAAATTGGAATAACTTTGATTTCTCGAAAGTTGATATGACATGTATCATGAAAACTAACCTAATTTTAAAAGTTTTATAAGACAAACATGTATGACTAAGGTTTAGGTTACTATTGCTGATATTTCAATATGAACTTACTAATCCGCGGTGGCCTTAAATGCATGGCTAACCCTCCTTAATAGGGTAAGTTTTTATAATACATTTCATTCCAATTTCCAGAATTCAAAATTATTCCAGATTCAAATAATTCCTTTTTTATATTCTATGATAAAAAAAAAGTAATATATGAGGGTAGTAATGCCCTTTTACTGCCAGTCGTCAAACAGTAATTTTATGCTACCGTTAGCGTCAAATTGATTTAAATTTTGTCATGATTCGTCAAAATATCCATCAGAGGTCTCAAATAATTATTGTTATCTTTATTTTTGGAGAAAAAATTAACGTGATTCGTCAAAACATTTGATTGTTTTATCGTCTAAAAGAAAGTGCACATTTTATTGTGATGCACCAAAAGGTACCGTTAACGTCATTTGGAAGAAATTTTACCGAGATTTGTCATGAAGGTACTCCCATTACCATCCTCATATATTATATCCCTCCTCAATGTCCCAGTATCCTCCTCAAGCCGGAGTAAAAAATGGCCTCTACTATTCACTTTTAGCTTGAACAGCAAAAACACTGTTTTTATCAATTTCTAAATAAGCTTTTTTTTCTAATACAAAATTATTTTTGAGCAGAGATAGAATAACTAGATATCATTGAGATGGGAGCCATCTCTGTGGGCCCCGCTGTCAATAACGTGGGGTAAATAAGTTGTATGGATAATCTGATATGAAGCATTATTTGAAGTTATTACATAGTCTCATGTGTGATTTTGATCTAAGATTTTAAGTTAAAACTGATAAATATTCTCATCTTACTTTCATAGTATAATAGTGATATGACTGCATGATGTGAACTCATTGATTACTACTCTAAGGTGACTTCTGGATATATGGATTGATGTTTGAACAATATGTTTAAAGGTGCTGCCCAATTGATATTTGTCACATATTTTTAGAATTATGCCTTCAATATATTATGACCCACCAAGTATAAAGTATGAAATATTAATGGTTCTCGAGAGGTAGAGCGGACACAATTTGTTAAGAACAACGAACAGATGGACAGACCGACAGACTGATCTTAGACCTAGGATGCATACATTATGACACATTCTCTTGTGTTGGTTAATATATATGTTAAGTTGAAAATATTTGTCAGGTATAAAGTATGAAATAATAACAGCTGTCCTCTCAAAATATAATGTGGATCAAATTTGTTAGCGATGGACAGACCAACAGACAGACAGACCTTTGACCTAGGAAGTGGTACATATATCATGACACACCCTCTGGTGTTGGTTAAAATAGATGTCAAGTATAATATTTGAAATCATAACGGTTTTTAAGATATAGAGCGGACACAATCTTCACCACAGGACACACGGTTGTCAACTGAAACCAAAGTTTTTTTGACGTTGACCTTTGACCTAGGAAGTTGTACATACATCATGACACGCCCTCTGGTGGTGGTTAAAATGTATGACAAGTATATACTTTGAAATCATAACGATTATCTAGATATGGAGTGGACACGATCTTCACCACAGGACACAGGATTGTCAACTCAAAACCAAAGTTTTTGACCTTGACCTTTGACCTAGGAAGTTGTACATACATCATGACACACCCTCTGGTGGTTGTTAAAATGGATGTCAAGTATAAACTTTGAAATCATAATGGTTATCTAGATATGGAGCGGACACGATCTTCACCACAGGACACGGGGTTGTCAACTGAAACCAAAGTTTTTGACCTTGACCTTTGACCTAGGAAGTTGTACATACAACATGACACACCCTCTGGTGTTGGTTAATAATCATGTTAAGTATTAAGTATGAAATCATAACGGTTCTCTAGATATGGAGCGGACACGAAAGTGTTACGAACGGATGGACGGACAGACGGACGGACGGACAGACGGACGGACGGACAGACGGACAGACTGATCACTATAGGGCGACCCGCCGTCGGTGGGGCCCTAATAATTTCTAAACTGTACTTTATATTTCAAACAAAATTAACCTCTTAAGAAATACTTAGTAAATCATTAAGGACAAGGACGTATAACTAACATAAGTACTTGCATAGGATATTCTACTCAAGTTTAAAATAAACTTATCTATCATGGTAATATGCATCTAAATTAAAATAATCATTGTAGTACGTATATAAGGTGGTACCCAACACCTTCACTTAAATTTATTTGGCTCGTTTAATTTTCATAAAATTTTGACAAAGTATTTACTTTGACCCTTTAACAAAAATATAAAAATTTCAAAAAAGTTGAACCAACCAATTGATCAGAAAAAATACACTGGTTATATAACAATTTGACAAACACCAATTTTGATCATTGAGAAGCTTAATATCCTTTTTACAACACAACGTAATTAAAATGTTTAACTAACTTTACAGAGTTATCTCCCTGTAGTGTTAGGTACCACCTTAATGTGAGTCAATAAATAATTTACACATGCACCTCTATGATGATTAGACTACTGTAAATTCATAAATTATTGCAGGGCCAGGCATTTATTATTGCAATTTTGTAATTTTAGACTAAAATACGTTTTTAATTTTTGCGATATTTAGAAAAATCCTGTTTAATTCATACAAAAAATTTCAAATTATTGCGATTTTAACCCTGTCACATTTTTCTAAACATCGCAATAAGTTCTGAATTTACAGTACTGTATTTTGATGTTACTCTTGACTAAACCTTAAGGTGGTACCCAACACTTTCACTAAAATTAATTTGGCTCGTTTAATTTTCATAAAATTTTGTCAAAGTATTTACTTTGACACTTTAACAAAAATATAAAAATTTTAAAAAATTTGAACCAACCGTTTTGTCAGAAAAATTACACTGGTTATATGGCAATTTGATAAATGCCAATTTTGATCATTGAGAAGCTTAATATTGCTTTTACAACACAACGTAATTAAAACGTTTAGCTGACTTTACAGAGTTATCTCCCTGTAGTGTTAGGTACCACCTTAACAAATTGATTATCAAATTAGTATTTCTACCAAAAATAAGTAAACATGCATAGAATTTAATTAATAGCAATATAAAATATTCAATGATAAAAAGTTGATATCATGTAATATTATGTATTACCTCTCTTGATCTCTCGTTGTGTAGTATTGAGGGTCTGAACGGTAAGATGGCTCTTCACTGTAAGGTGGAGGTTCAATATCATCTATAAATACAATGATTAAACAATTATTCCTCAAAAACAATGTTGAGAAAATGGTAATAGGAGTCATTATATGGACATCAGCAATGAACACAGACCCAAACTATATGATTACCAAAGGCAGAATTGAGGGGGAGGGGGGATCCAGGATGCTCCCCCCCCCCCCATTCTTTTGTGCAAAAAAATAGTTTTCCATAGACTTCATCTGCAGAGTCTCCATGAAATCAAATATCCACAAAAATGTAAGCTTTCCTTAATTCACAAAAAAATTACCCATGAACTAATTTCACTAATGTCAACCCAGTAAAGGAAGTGAAAGTTAGGGAATTTACATTTAAAGTGGTACCTAACACCTTGAGTAAAATTATTTTGGCTCTTCATTTTCAAAATTGTGGACAAAACATTTACTTTGACTCTTCAACAAACATATTAAAAATAAGAATGTGTCCTCAGTACACAGATGCCCCACTAGAACTATCATTGTTTATCTTCAGTGGACCGTGAAATTGGGGTCAAAAATTTAATTTGGCATTTAAATTTAGAGATATCAAATCGTAGGGAACATATGTAATAAGTTTCAAGTTGATTGGACAAAACTACCCTGGCCAAAAACTTTAACCTGAAACAGGACAGACAGACGCACAGACGAACGAACGGATGCACAGACCAGAAAACATAATGCCCCTCTACTATCGTAGGTGTATGGTGGTGGGGCATAAAAAAGAAAAGAAAAAAAGAAACCACACAATTCTGATCATTCCAAAGCTTAATATTTCCTTAACAACAGAATGTGATTACAACATTCACCTTATTTTTACAGAGTTATCTCCCTGAAGTGTCATGTACCAAGAACAAGATTTAAGTAAATGTTATTGATAGCTATTATAACATTACCATCTTCTCGATCGTCCTGTTGATGATGCTTCTTTTTCTTTTTCTTCTTCTTTAACTTCCTTATGGCATTATTATCTATTTCCTCATAGTCATTTTCTTCATCTACCCTATGTCTTCTCTTCTGTTTAGGTGATGATCTTCAATAAAATCAAAAGATTCAATTATAATTGTACAGTAATATATGTGTAGCTGATATTCAAAGCATTACTAGTGACTGCCAAATCAAAACTATAATAAGGGTGTACTGTCAAATGAACTCTTCCATAAAATTGAAAGTATTATTATAATTTTAGCAATCTGGATTAATTTCAAAGAATGACAAAAGAGTCCATGTGCAACCGATGATGCCCCCACTTGTGTATAATATCATAACAGGTCATAACTTGAGACTTCAACCAAATCTAAACTTTGTATGTAATAGGTTATATATATTCATAGTGTATAAATTCCATAACATTTTGTCGAAGCTAACTAGAAGTTATTGAACATAAATTTTGGGATATACAGATGGAAAAGGGTAACACTAATGGGGATGGTGGGCGGCATTAAATGTCCAATACTTTTGATGTTGTTCTTCATCAACAGGCTGCCATTCATCATCATTCTCCTTCTCCGTGTAAACATTTGGTAGTTCCTTATATGGACTCTCTGGTTGTGGTGGATTTTTTATCAGCTCAGATAATTCTTCTTCTAATTTTTCTCTGTCTTTCCTCAAAACAATGGACATATGATGCATATTCTGTAGATTAAAAAATATTGTAATGTTGGTTTAAAATTGTAGAATAATATATCTGAATGAACACTTCAGGAATTTATTTTCCTACAATTATTTTCATAGGTCTAGATCATTTCACTAAGTACTTTGCACATATAAAGAGTAGTGAAGTGAATGTATGATAATTGTGATATACACAGCAGCATCTGAGCAAACAAATTGATGGTTTTTAATTTCTATAGAATTATTATTCCACAATATTATTTATATTTAGAATGCATTACAATATTTTGAAAAGTGTAAATTAAAAATACCTTTCTTGATGCTAATTGGACAACAGCAGGCACATCTGGTATGAGGTAGGCAAGTATGAATTTCAGGGCAAACACTATATGCTGAAATACATAAATACATAAATGAAAAATATGTGCAATTTAATATCACTTTCTATGTCTTTAACCTTGAATACTGCAGTTTCACCTGTATTTTTTCAAATCTACCGAGGTTTACATTTTACTGTAACAGTTGTTTAAAATATATAATGAAAAACAAAGCAATAATCAATACAAACAATGTTTTTTCTGCTACAAAGATTTTTCCCCAACACATATTGTCTCCTGTAAGGACCTGTATATCATCTCCTGACGATTTATTTCATGATATAAGCTACTCTAGATTTGAAGAGCTTTTTTGCTTTTGGATAGCATGTGAATGTCGTCAGCTAACAAAAATCTTCCTTTATCAGAATATAATATTCTCATTGGTTTTGAATGTTTATTGCCATAACTTCTATTTTGATCATTTTATGTACTGTTTAGATTTTAATGCATCATTTGCATTTAGATATTGCAGATCAAATTTATTCGTTTATAGTGTATTAATGTACGTTTTTTTATTGAGTTAAGCCTGCCAATTGATATTTTATTGTGTGTTTTTCTATGTTGTGATGTTATGCTATTGTTTCAGAAAAAGGGAGAAGGTTTGGATCCATTAAAACGTTAAATCCCGCTGCAAATGTTTGCACCAGTCCTAAGTCAGGAATCTGATGTACAGTAGTTGTCGTTTGTTTATGTAATTTATATGTGTTTCTTGTTTTTTTTATTTTATATAGATTAGACCGTTGGTTTTCCCATTTGAATGGTTTTACACTAGTAATTTTGGGGCCCTTTATAGCTTGTTGTTTGGTGTGAGCAAAGGCTCCGTGTTGAAGGCCGTACATTGACATATAATGGTTTACTTTTTTTAAATTGTTATTTGGATGGAGAGTTGTCTCATTGGCACTCACACCACATCTTCCTATATCTATCATGTTTAATTCGAGAAACAGTGATTAAATGGTGTTTTTTTTTCTATTTGTGATTTATACATGCACATTTAAAAGATTTATTTTTGCAATAGTATCAATTCATGCAATTGTCCCACTTTTGAAATTACACCTTGGTCAAATCTATTTAAAACACAAACGACTGCATTGTTGATTGTGATTACAATAGGTGTACGTGACATTTTAAACGTTGAATTGTTTTCATTTTGAATAATCAATATTTCGAAAACTCAAACAATAATATTTGCATTTCCTAACAAATTTATCAAAATCAATAGTACTTATATTTATTTTAGTGCAAACAACTTATATCATATCAAAACAATCCTTGAAATTATTTTTAGCCTGCATTTTGAATTTTATGCAAAACATGTATTCAAAATATCAATTAAATTTTAATTTCCTTAGTAACAGTCAATTTCTAACATTACTGACATTTTTTTAAATTGCTGTTGATATGATGTGAAGTTTTTCTGTGGTTTGATAATTATTGTTGACTTTACTCCTACACCCTTAGTTTAACCCCTAAAAATGAATAAGATTATATGGCCAAAATCAAGAATTGTTTCAGTGGATGATCAGATTCAATCTTTTCATGTCATTTGTATACTGTAAATTTAGTTTTTATTGTTTACAATAATTATTGCAATTTATGAAGAATGGACGAAAATGTAAGACTTTCTGGAAAAGCAGCCAACAGACATATGTATCAGATATCATAATGCCATTTCATAGTATTGTGATTATGTAACGCATCCAGTCACATTATTCTCATTAAAACAAAATCCCAATAATTTCTGAATTTTCAATATTGCAAAGTTAGCATAGATCTTGCATGGGCACTGTAAATCCTAAAAATCTACCAAGATTTGTAATAAGGTTTCGCAAACTATCCCCACATTAAGCCAATTTAATAAGGAAATCAAAATTATTGATTTTTTTTATTTAATTTAACCGTCAATCAACATTTTATAAATAAAAGATGCACGTATAATCAGCGAGATATCAACCCAATGAAACAAAAACATCAAAACTACAATTAAGTATGATCGTGTTGAAATAGAGAGTGACACATGTAAATATCTTTCGAACCTGAAATCATTCATGTAGTGTTGTTTGTGTTAAGGGAAAACGGTACTATTTATTCTGCCATAGGCGACAATGTTATTGCGAACCCTATCGTAGTTTTCCATAGATTCACCTGCAAGTTACCTGTCCATTTAAACTTTTGGCAGTTCTATTGTCCCATCTAACAAATACAACAGGTATTGTTCTCTGTGTAGTTTATTCACTCAGACCTTTAAATTTCTTCTAGGAGAAATATATCACTCATTGATTAATCTACCTGAGTAAAAAATTGAACTGTCAATGAAGAAAAAATACTTATACCAATACTAAGTAAGGACTCACAAAACTGCATGTGGTGTTGTATTTATTCGATACCTGGAGTAACTCGTTTTTAATGTGTTCAATATTACATTTGTAATACTGATTCAAAAATTAAAAGTTGATTTCTGATCAAATATTCAATATTTTTGTGTGTTTGATAAATAAAAAATTGAATATTATTATTTTTAAATTAAGGTCTTCATAAACATAAGTCTATAAATGAACAACAACAAAAACATGTAAATTCATTGGAAAATACTAAAGAATGTGTCTGAAATAAACTTTTTAGTATTAAACCAGATTTTATATTGAACAGATTGAAAATATATTAATGATAATATTGAATAAATACAATATTGCATACAGTTTATGTGAGTTATTAGAAGTATTTCAATAAAAAAAGAAGATAATTTTTTGGTCAGGTAAATTAATCAATGAGTGATATATTTCTCCTAGAAGAAATTTAAAGGTCCCAGTGAATAAACTACACAGAGAACAATACCTGTTGTATTTGTTAGATAGGACAATAGGACTTACAAAAGTTTAAATGGACAGGTAACTTGCAGGTGAATCTATGGAAAACTAAGATAGGGTTCGCAATAACATTTTCTAAATTTACCACTTTTTAAGATAAAAACCTGGATAAAACAGTTATATGATGTGTTAGTACTTTATTATTCTGTTTTAAAAATTAAAGCCAAATAGTATCATGACCAACTTCCAACGGAGCTTGTTTATGTTATCCATGCCCACCGTCATTTTGCACCAAATTTATGAAATTTTGCAAGTCTTTTCGAATAATTCTCTAGAAAATATTTCAATAGGTTTTAAAATTCATATTGTAAATATACACACTGCAGTTATTCATAGATAAATAAAAAATATATTGTACCCTTACATCCAATTACAGCGCTCCTAATTTGACTTCCTTCACCTGCCTTGGGTACACAAAAGGCCAACCTAATGCTGGGAAAATTTAATACTACCGTTTTCCCTTAAACAGTGAGGAAATTAAATAAAATTCTAAAACCGAAACCTATCAAGTGTAAAGGAATTTTTTGTCTTGATAAATGTATTTCCTGTTTTTTTAGTTCCATATTTAGTTTTCACTGTAGTGTTACTATTGTTTATCTCTTTAGTTTTTTTCTTTTGGTCATTTTGCAGTCTGACTTTTGTGTGTCCATTTTGTTGTCTGACATTACTTTGTCCATTTTGTTGCCTGACTTTCGACATCCATGCCTTTTTGAATACCCCCATGACATCTTGGTCTTATTTTCCACAAAATAATTTGCTAAAATCTAAGCATGTTTGATGCAAACATTTTCACCTCAGAATTGTTTTAGTTATATCTGAGCAATTTTTATTTCCACAGCAAAATTATTTTCATAAAAGAGCTGAGTTTAGCTTGTTATAAAAATTGACTACATGTCAAAAGTGAACACATGGTATGATTTTACACAGTTATAACATACATATATCTTATTTCTAAGTAAATTCATTTAAAATCTTATAAAAGGTTTTCAGGTATTTTGAACTTGAGTATTGCTGACCTTATATTTTGTAGTAGTTTGCCAGACGATGTTTAAAAGATAATTTGTAGAAGAAGTCTAATTTCAAATCCCTATATATATATTCAAGTAGCTTTAAAAAAAATATGAAAATACTATGCTGTTGTTTGTTCTATGGTCGGGTTTTTCCATTTCCATTCTCAGTTACATGAAAGTTCCAATCTAAATACCAAACAACTAGAATGCATTTGCTCTTGACTCACAAATCTGAACATTAACAAACCATCACATTATCCACAAATCAAAACATAAAAGATTGCTATTATAGGTACCTCCCTCCCATATATTTTCTTTTATATTAACAATTTTTTGGGATGATTTCATACATCATATCCAGTTGCGATATCAGATGTGACCCGCAAAATCATTTTATATCATTAGGCATTTTCAACAATTTCATGCCATCATTTCTTCTGATGACATCAAGTTTATATGGGAACTTCAGTGATGACCAGTAATGGCAGACAAATGGCAATAAATTGCAATGAACACTCAGAACAAGCAAATCACAGAGGGGACTTTTTTAATATGCAGTGAAAAAAAAATCATTTCTTTGTATTCTTTTTTTTGTGTCTGTGTGATTAAATGTTGACCTGTCAGTCAAAATGATAAATAAAAATAAAGTCAGAATAAATTTTCATGCATACTTTTCTGTAGTGTCAAATTTTCACAAGCATTACTGTTACTTTTACATGCTTCAAATGCAGCATTTGCATAAATCATCATAAAATAACAATACACAAATCTTGTATATAATAAAAAATAAGTTTACCTTTCACTTTCTAAGCTACTGATACAAAAAAATATATTTCAATCATATAAACTGTCTATTTTGCACTAAAATCTGTAGTTTCAAGCTTATTAAATTTTTTTTCTGACTGGAAGATTTAATTTGTCATACAGCACTAAAAAAAACAACATATGAATTCAATTTCTAAGAGCATCCTGAATTTAAGTTTCAGAATCTTAAAGACTTTTAAAAAGACTGTGTGAAAGCTTGTACCTCAAAATTAAAAAAACTTTACATCATTGGTTTAATCCTTATTGTTATTGACATTTTAACAGATCACAAAGTTTTGGTGCATGTTTTTGAAAATGTTACCGATAATGCATTAGATTCCGAATTCAAATGCAACACCATTCCTAACATTCATTTTGATTGGATAACATCACTAATTTTCATGACATCAATTTACAATCCTGGAAGACGTAAGACAGATTTTAAATGAAAGATTTTACATTTTTTCTCAGTTTCATTAGTTAGCAATTGCCAGTAACTTAATTTGCAACCATCAAATCACCAATTGATGCCGTCAAAGCTTAAAGAACAATACAGTTATATCCTCAATGGAAAATTAGATATAGATATTTTTGGTTTAGGATGTAAAGTAATTATATATGCTATCATTCAAACTCAGTATGATAGTTATAAATTGTACATTAGAAGAGAAACCAACCTCAAATCCTACAACTATCCATAGTCTTGTATACACATCATATTGTTGTCCCCATGAGGAGGTAAACGCAATGAGGAAACCATTAGAAATAACTCCACAAACATTTACAAACTGTAGAATAATATACCATGTACCTACAAATAGAAATTATTGTCATTGGAAGCCTTTGGCATATTTTGTACACATTATCATGTTTTCTGCTTACCAAATAACAAATGAATAAATAATTAAATAAAAAACAAAATCTTGAAAATATACAATAATGAAGAGAAAGGCTAATATCTAAAAAAAAAAAAAAAAAAAAACACAACAAAGAATAAAAAAAAGTTCTTAAGGTGGTACCCAACACTTTCACTAAAATCAATTTGGCTCGTTTAATTCTCATAAAATTTTGTCAAGTATTTACTTCGACCCTGTAACAAAAATAGAAAAAATTCAAAAATTTTGAACCAACCACTTTGTCAGAAAAATTACACTGGTTATATAGTAGTTTGACAAACACCAATTTTGATCATTGAGAAGCTTAATATCCTTTTTACAACACAACTTAATTAAAATGTTTAACTAACTTTACAGAGTTATCTCCCTGTAGTGTTAGGTACCACCTTAACAGCTGCACTGTGACATACAGTTGTTTATATCCACATCATTTGAATTATGGTTGACAGTGGACTCATCTCCATATTTTAAACTGACATTTAAAGAGATATCTAATGAGGAGAAAGGTTGAGATATGATAGGGGTAATACATATATTTTACCAATGTCTTGTGCTATCTTGGCTAATGGTCTTCTGTACCACCAAAGCATCCTCTTGGCATCTACTCTGATGTCAATAAGATTTGTAAAAAGAGCTATTAGTGGTGCTATTGGCAGTGAGGCTGCAAACAACTGAAAGAAAAATTATTACATATGAAAAATTGGCCAAATAAAAATAAGATCATCAAAAGAAAAGGCAGCTGGTTAAAGAAAATAATTAAGAACCATATATTAAATTCAAGTAGATTATTTAAAACAAAAGAACAGCATTAATTTCCTATGTCTTCTAACTTGATCAATTTTTATCTGTCTGTAAGTCCAAGGGCAATAACTCCCAATATTTTTTTTGTTCTTTGTAACTCTTTAATTAACACTTAAATAATGTAGGCATGAGCTTGCTAACTGTATTCCCTTTATAATTTCTATTTCCAAGGTGAAACACTCCTATAAAATTAGGCATGTTCTGTTAGAAAAACTTGTTGGTATAAACCTTCAATATAAATTCAATAAAAATCTGACAAAAAATGAAGGTGTGAGAGTGCTTAAAATGCAACTTTAGATATAAATTATATTTTAAAGGGACATTATTCCTGACAAAGAAATTGATAATTGCTGATTTTTTAATATATGTATAAATTTACCTCATTATGATTCTGCAATGTTTTTATTTTATACTGAAAAGTGACAGAATTATCCTTTGGAACTTCTGATATAAAGAGTTAGCTCCCATAAACAACCACCCACTCTCCCCTCTCCTGAACTTAATTCTATTTTGTAAACAAACCATAAGGAATCCATATTGTATGATTTTCTCTGTGTATTCTCCCATGGTAAAATCACCAAGTGAAGGTTTGAGAGCCTCTTTCTGGACAAACGTCAATTTTTCTTGTATGCCTTCCACTTTTCTTTTACAGCACCATTGTGGACGCTTTCTCCATAAACGCTGAAGCAATCTGAGATTTTTAAATAAAAACACAAACACTCAGTTATAAATGATAGGACAAAAGTATAAAACTGAACAGTCCATATGTCCATTTATTGTCATTGTTTTTCTCAAACAAACAAATCAATCGTGATAATCGCCTTTTATAATTTAACATCTTCAATTTTGCGTTCCTAATTTTTGTGTAAAACTTTTCACACACACATTTAGTTTAGCTGTAGGTGCTCTTTCTTGGGAAGAACCTTTCTAATTTGATATATCATTGTGTATTTTATTCTCTGTACCTTATTTTTGTTTCAGATAAAAAGGGGAAGGTTTATGTGCCTTCATCTAAGAATCTTGAAAGTGGTTAAATTTATCTACCTATATCTTAACGTTTTGGTCTATTCAGGAATTCGATTTTGATACAAATATTTAGTGTCCTGTTTTGAATCAATCCCACTAAGAGAGTTTTGCACTTGAAACGTTTAATGTGTCCACCAGTGAAAGCTGTGTTTTTATGCCCCACCTACGATAGTAGAGGGGCATTATGTTTTCTGGTCTGTGCCTCCGTTCGTTCGTCCTTTCTTTCGTCCGTCCGTGCGTTTGTTCGCTTCAGGTTAAAGTTTTTGGTCAAGGAAGTTTTTGATGAAGTTAAAGTTACATCAACTTGAAACTTAGTACACATGTTCCCTATGATATGATCTTTCAAATTTTAATGCCAAATTAAAGTTTTGACCCGAATTTCATGGTCTACTGAACATAGAAAATGATAGTGCGAGTGGGGCATCCGTGTACTATGGACACATTCTTGTTCTTCTATGTGTTGCAGTCTCATTGATTTTAGTCTCACATTTCATTTTACTCATATAAAATAAAATTTGACATGTTGCACCAAAATATAAGTTTTATAAAATTCTGTATGCTTATAAACTCAGTATGTTAGGTGATAGTACTTACGGCAAAACAACATCAGTAAAGAATTTAGGCAAAGGTTTGCAAATGATAAGGATGAGGATCTGGAAGGAGAGTTCTGACATACAGTTACCATTAGGTTCACACTTGTCATTGTACTTTGGTCCTAAACCAAAAATACCATCCTCACCAAATCTCTGTAAATATATTGGAATGACATCATGATCAATTCAATCATAATTGACGTCTGATCAATAATTAAATACAAAATATTTAATACCAAATGAAGAGTTCAATTTAATTAAATTTCAGGAACTAAATTTTCGGCTCTCCCTTGACACCATTTGCGAGTATGGTCTTGAGGAAACGATGATAGTCCGTCGGAAGGGGACGATAAATGGCTGACCCGTGTTAAGAGAGAGCCATATCTCTTTCACGTTAAAGACACCCTTGTAGATTTCGAAAAAGAGTAGGCTAATGCCGCTACAAGGCAGTACTCGCACTTGCAAAGTGGAAAAGGATTAATATAAGTTCCAAAACTTGTTTTCCAATCCACTATAAATAAATATGCTTAAACTAATTAAATGAGCATCTTTCCTGATCTTTTCATTAAAGCAAACAATAAAAGTATATGTTACTCAAAGTGTTTTCTTTTTAAAGAAATCCTCCTTAATATAAACATTTTGTTCCTCCTTTATAATTGAATATTTAAATTATAATTGAATATTTAAATTAAAGGTGCACGACATCCTGCATGAGTAATCTACAAGGACAAAAGTTAAATTTCAGAAATACAAACCCCTCTGACAAAGGCTATGTAGAAACATGAAGCGTAATTGTTAGCAAACTGGAAGGCAAATAGCTTCACAATCAAGGCGTCATTGTAAGATGTCTGTGTTCTGTGATTTTCTGCAAAGACACACAATATAAAATTGTTTTTAAGGTTAATTTCAAGCACTTGATAGATCATGATCTAATTTAGAAATTATTGTATGGCTTTTTTTTTTATTCTCACACCTGGTGAAAACTTTTGGAAAAAATTATGCAGTTTAAAGAATTATAGCTCATTTGGTCAAGTAACACTCTGTATGAGTAAACTTTGAGGTAATCTGTGAATTTTGCTTTCAATATGAAATTTTCGTTATAAAGAATTATTTTTTTTACATTTTTATCCAAAAGAGCAAACATTGCCTTGAATCTGAGGTGAGTTTTTGTTTGAAGTCAATTAATATTTATTTTTAAATAAAATCAAAGAAACAAAAATCTTACCCCAGTCTGTAAGCTTTCTCGCCAGCCAGTCATAAAGCTACAAGGAAAAATAGAATTGTATTTAAAAGAACTTCATAGACCTATTAACCCACTGTATACAGATCACCCTTTACGACAATTATAAATCTTGTTTCTATATGAAATTTTGTATTTAATATTCTTAAAAATAATGCTTTGTTGACACTTCTAATCTCCTTGTATTCATCGGTAAAACATGTAAAACTAAAAGAGCTAATTCAAAGAAAATTATAATTTTCGTTTTTAGTCAAAATTAAGAGCAGAATCTACTTATCTTGCAGGAGATTCTTAGAGCAGTCAATTTTTTTTAAATGATTCATGGACTTGTTTGTCATTTAATTGTTTATGGGTTTGTGTCATGACATTGTCAGTTTATTTTTTACTTATGAGTTTTTATCTTCGACCTCTTTTTTAGATGTACATGTGATGCATAGTAATTTTGAAAAGAAAATTATCCTCTACTGCCATATACTGTAAATTCAGAATTTATGCGTGCATTTATTTTTGCGACTTTGTCATTTTAGACTAAAATATGATTTTAATTTTTGCGATATTCAAAAAAATCCTGTTTGATTCATATAAAAATTTTCAAAATTCATATTTAAATTTTTATGATTTTAACCCTGTCGCATTTTACGCAATAATAAAAACATGGCAATAATTTCTGAATTTCCAGTACTCCAGTTACCTTGCTTAATATCAAAATTGATATTGTATTCAGTAAAGATGAAACAACTGTCGTAACCATCACACAGGCTTGTGCGGACATGTTGGGACAGTAGTCAACACTAGCGAACACTCTGTACACAATGACGCCAAGCACGCTCGCCAAAACAACACATAACATGAAGATTAATGTCAACCCGGACAACAGGAACTTTTTTAGCTGTTCTCTCATTGGATAGTACCAGTCTTCTTCCCCTGTCACTGGATCCTGAAAAGAATGGAAAAAAAATATTAATAGTAACACATTTATGTACATGTATATATTCACCCGTTAGAATGGTTTTACACTAGTCTTTTTTGGGGCCCTTTATAGTGGGGTGTTCAGTGTAAGCCAAGGCTCTGTGTTGAAGCTGGTAATTTGACCTATAACGGTTTGCTTTTACAAATTGAGACTTGGATGGAGAGTTGTCTCAGTGGCGCTCATACCACATCTTCTTATATCTATATAGCCAAAGAATAATTATTTTTGCTAGAATGAATAGAAGAATTAACTAACAGGTAAAGTAGTAAATCAATAAATCCATTCATAAGTCTATTCATTATTTAATAAATAAATCAATCAATCTAAACCAAATTGACACATTCCATACACACTAAATGTTTAGTCCTATAACAGATCCTTACTAGATCATATGTAACACAAGCAAGGCTAAAAGAAAAAGAAAATTGTTTATATAAAATAAAAACTTTTTTCTTAAAGTGTAGCGGTCAGTCTTACAAGCTAAACTTGGTTGATTTATGCAGTAATTTGTGTACTTCCAATTTGGCAACACAGGGGAAGTAACTATTGCTCAAATTGTGTCAATTGAAATCGTTCTATTGATTTGCTACTGATTGACATTTTTGGAAGTTCTAAACACTGGCATTTGAATAACAACAATGAGTAATATTCTTCCTCAAGTACAAATTCAAGTACAACTTTAAGTATGGCATTACAATTCATAATTGATACAAAACAGTTTTTCAATGTTTAAAAGCAATGAATTATCACATAATTTTTGATAATAATAAAACTAGAGGCTCTCAAGAGCCTGTATCGCTCACCTGATTCTACTTGGGTTTTTGAAATCATATAAAAAAATATAAAATTTGGCTAAAAGTGACAACACAACCTCATTTATAAGGAAAGGAACATGTTTAATTTCATTCAAAAGTCCCCCACTGGCGGCCATCTTGGATGACGGATCGGCTACAAAGTAACAACACTAGGTCAGCACCTCATAAGGAACATTCATGCCATGTTTGGTTTTATTCCATTCAGTGGTTCTCTAAAAGAAGTCATTTGTATGCATTTCCCATAGGGTCCTATGTTAAACTAAGTCCCCTGCTGGCGGCCATCTTGGATGATGGATCGGCTACAAAGTAACAACACTTGGTCAGCACCTCATAAGGAACATACATGCAATGTTTGGTTTTATTCCATTCAGTGGTTCTCTAAAAGAAGTCATTTTTATGCATTTCCCATAGGGTCCTATGTTAAACTAAGTCCCCCACTGGCGGCAATCTTGGATAATGGATCGGCTACAAAGTAACAACACTTGGTCAGCACCACATTAGGAACATTCATGCCATGTTTGATTTCATTCCATTCAGTGGTTCACTAGAAGAAGTCATTTGTATGCATTTCCAATAGGGTCCTATGTTAAACTAAGTCCCCTGCTGGCGGCCGTCTTGGATAATGGATCAGCTACAAAGTAACAACACTTGGTCAGCACCACATAAAGAACATTCATGCCATGTTTGGTTTCATTCCATTCAGTGGTTCACTAGAAGAAGTCATTTGTATGCATTTCCAATAGGGTCCTATGTTAAACTAAGTCCCCGCTGGTGGCCATCTTGGATAATGGATCGGCTACAAAGTAACAACACTTGGTCAGCACTCCATAAGGAACATTCATGCTATGTTTGGTTTCATTCCATTTAGTGGTTCTCTAAGAGAAGTCATTTGTATGCATTTCCCATAGGGTCCATTGTTAAACTAAGTCCCCCGCTGGCGGCCATCTTGGATGATGGATTGGCTACAAAGTCACAACACTTGGTCAGCACTCAATAAGGATAATTTATGCTATGTTTGGTTTTATTCCATTCAGTGGTTCTCTAAAAGAAGTCATTTGTATGCATTTCCCATAGGGTCCTATGTTAAACTAAGTCCCCGGCTGGCGGCCATCTTGGATGATGGATCGGCAACAAAGTAACAACACTTGGTCAGCACCTCATAAGGAACATTCATGCCATGTTTGGTTTCATTCCATTCAATGGTTCTCTAAAAGAAGTCATTTGTATGCATTTCCCACAGCGTCCTATGTTAAACTAAGTCCCCCGCTGGCGGCCATCTTGGATAATGGATTGGCTACAAAGTAACAACACTTGGTCAGCACCTCATAAGGAACATTCATGCCATGTTTGGTTCCATTCCATTCAGTGGTTCTCTAGAAGAAGTTCAAAATGTAAATTGTTAACGACGACGACGACGGACGACGCCGGACGACGACGACGGACGACGGACGCCAAGTGGTGAGAAAAGCTCACTTGGCCCTTCGGGCCAGGTAAGCTAAAAACACAAGTATAACTCTATCATAAAATTGCTATATAATTTGTTAATGTTTGTGAACTATATTTATTCACAAAGCTATATACAAATTTTTTTAAATAATTATTAAAAAACATATATTTTTGGTTAAATTTTAAAAATATTGAAATCTCAATTTGTTTTATTACAAAACTGAAGCTGCCTTATTTCTTGTTTGTGCAAATGTATTACAAAAAAAGCTTCAAAGTATAGTTTCATCTAAGCTAAAATTTATAAATGCAGCTTTTTCATTCCTTATTTTCAATATAAAATGTATATATATAGACAAGCATTGAAAATCATTTGTTTCAAACGGTAGAATTTGTTAGACCTGGTTGAACATAATGCAGCTTGAGACAACAGATCTGTCTCCACTAAGGCATTTAATAGAACTTTCAAGACATATTTATGCATAAATTGATGCACAAATTCAGTTTTCTACTTTCATTTCATTAAACTATTTAATAAAGTATTATTGAAATGTAATTGAAAAGATTATACATCCCTTTTTTTTATTATACGGATGTATGGATGAACAGTATACCATAATATGTCCTTATGTCCTGTCTTTAAAGACAGAAGAATAAATTAAAAAATGCAAATCATTAACTGATCAGAGACCACAATAATTCGTAGTGCATTCTTTTAGACAATAAATGAAAATCTAAAAAACCCACATGTGCTTTCTTAATAATTTGTTTACAGTGTGTTGTACTAAATTTGGGACAAATTATATCAAAATTATAGAAAACTTCATCAGCCCTAACTCTAAATATGAACAATTTTATGTTAAGGGGATCTTGAAATCTTTTGTCAGCTTCTTAAGTGCTAATTCTTAATCTTTTCCAGCTGGACCAAATCTGACTACTTTACTTTAAAATTCATGACCCATATTTTTGACAGTGTCATTTCATCCCCTTCTTGCTTTTTGAGGCATAAAACATGGAGAAATACATTTGGAAGGGGTTTTTAAAAAAATTGGCAAGTAACACACTGTCCACACTAGGGACTATATTCGTTGCAACAAAAATCAAGGGACATCAATTGTGGTCTCAGACCAACTCTTCATTGAGTTTCATTGTCATGAAGCAGATATTTCACAATAAAGAAAATAATCTACATCAAGTTATATTTTTTGTTAAATGCATGATTCCATAAAGAGCTATTCAAACAGAGAAATTGAAGATAATTTATATACAGTCAATAGAATAGATTGATAGAAGGAAGATCTGAAACTATACACCTACATCCTAATGATGTTATTGTAATTTGGCATTGCCAGACTTTATAGGTGCTTGGGACAATTTAACAAAGTATAAAAAAGAAGATGTGGTATGATTGTAAATGAGACAACTACCCAAAAAAGACAAAAATGACACAGACATAAACAACTATAGGTCACTGTACGGCCTTCAACAATGAGCAAAGCCCATACTGCAAAGTCAGCTATAAAAGGCCCTGATAAGACAATGTAAAACAATTCAAAGGATTATTAAACCATTCACCTGCTATGTTGGAGGGTCTGAATCAGGGGTGAGGATAGGGGTGTAATCCTACAATTTTGTATTCCTTAATTTGTAAGTTCATTTTTCTCTAATCTTTACATATTTTGCTAGTTATTCTCTATTTATTAAGTTTAAACACTACATCATACTCTGTTCTTTACTTTTTTGGTCATTTTAATACCCCACCTACGATAGAGGGGCATTATGTTTTCTGGTCTGTGCCTCCGTCAATTTGTTTGTCCGTTCGTCCGTCCGTTTGTCCCACTTCAGGTTTAAGTTTTTGGTCAAGGTAGTATTTGATGAAGTTGAAGTTCAATCAACTTGAAACTTAGTACACATGTTCCCTATGATATGATCTTTCTAATTTTCATGCCAAATTAGAGTTTTTATATGATCTTTCTAATTTTCATGCCAAATTAGAGTTTTTATATGATCTTTCTAATTTTCATGCCAAATTAGAGTTTTTACCCCAATTTGATGGTCCATAAAAACATAGAAAATGATAGTGCGAGTGGGGTATTCGTAAACTTGGGACACATTTTTGTTTCTAAACTTTTTCATCATCATAATTCTCTATTCTGTAATCACCATCCTGACCCTTATGTTGGATTTGGAAAACATGAACAATAAATTCAGAGTAGTTACAAAAAGTATGCATGCTAAATGTTCCTTCTGTTTAGGATATTACAATGAAATAAAAAAACCCTCCTTTTCTTCTTCAGTTTTATAAAGTTGATAACCATTAGGGAAAGAAAATAAATTAGCATGCAAGTTAACATGCCATTACTACATGCTTTGTTATGAATTAGCTAGGTCGTTAATATTCTCAATTAAATTGTGTCATATTTTTCATGTTGGGGTCTTTTATAGACTACTTTACAGTATGAGTATTTTTCATTGTTGAAGGCTGTTCAATGTCCTATTAAATTGCTTACATCAAATTCATTTAAACTTTGAAAGATATTGTCTCATTGGCAATCATACCCGTAACCACATGTCCTTATAATTTTCATACATGTATGCATCGCTAATTTATGCTTTGTGAGATGAAGGCTTCTGTTTCCCACTTAAAATTAAGTATTGTTGTCATTGCAATGCAATAAACAGTTTGTCACATGACTTTAATATAGAAAACTATTGGTTAAAATAGCCACACTGTAGATAGAGTTCTACCTTTCTTAAGGACTAATCTATAAATAACACATAGCTTAGAGGATGATAGAGCAGATTGTTACCACAAGAAAGTATTATCTCCCTTGTATCAACCAATCAAAATCTGTCATTTTGGCATGAAGTATAATAATCTTATTCATATCAATTCTGTCTTTCCCAGTACACAAGATATTGTTGCTTCTCTTACCAAATGTAACTCCTTCTTCTCTAGTAGACCTTAATAATCTGACAAGTAATGTAACCTGAGAAGTATTTGTAAGATATAATAAACGGAAGCAATATTCCTGTCTTGTGATTCTTCTGTTGTACTTTACAACACAATGTTAAACAGTTAACAGCAATAGCAGCTATACATGTGCAGTATACAGGGCTTTTTACAAATATACAATATATATTTCTTTTCAATTCTTGGTCATTAACAAATATTTACAAAAATAAAATACACATGGCAATATTATGTTGTCAAGGCAACATCAATACACATGTTAATTTAGTGTATATTATAGACTGTGATGAATTAATGTCAACAGAAAACTATATTTTATAGCAAATCTAATTGTCATTAAGCTCAGAAAGCACAGAATCTAATTGTCAAGGCTCAGTAAACACTTGAGTCAAG